>NC_133142.1:42352227-43651394 GCF_048418815.1 Hemitrygon akajei | reverse complement strand
ATCTGTAATATAAACAACCCCGTTTCTATCCTGTGGCAGAGTATCATCGATTTTCCAAAGTCATATTAATTGTTATTCAACCTCTGCTTAAAAATGAAAAAAATATTAAAGCTTGTTTGCTCAAGAAGTACTGGCAATCCCAGGTTAAGGCTTCCATATTTGTTACAATGGGAGAAAGGAATCGAGAAAAAGTCAAGCAACACACACAGTGCTGGAGGAATTCAGCAGGCCAAACAAGACAAAGTCTGCAGATACTGGAAATCTGAGCAACACACAAAAAATGCTGGAGTTTCTTTCCCTCTCCATGACCACAATCCCTTCCTATAAGTCTCTCTCCCTCTCTGTGATCACAATCCTTCCTGCCTGTCCCTCTCCCTCTGCAGGATAATAAAAACACCATATTTGCTGGGTTCATAATTCTTCCAGTTGATCAAAGTTTTCCTGAATTATGAGTACCTCTTGCAATGTGAATACTAATGAATTTAAATTTCCTATTGCAGTGAGTCTTTGCCAGAAATGCTTCTGCTAAGACAGTCTCTCGGTAATGTCATCCTCAAAGACCAGGGACGGCACTGAGACTGTCCGCAGCTGGGGTGAGATAATGGTCAGGATTCGGGCACTTGGAAAGAGGTAGGCTATGAGTAGGTACTGAGATCTACAGGCCTTCAGGGTTGGAGGACTCAATGGAGCGGAGGGAATGAGGCTTTCTGAAGAGAGGAGACCTGCAGAAAGGGACATTGTCATGTGGGGCCAGAAAGAGTAAGTGTGTGCATTGGGGCAACAGTTAGGAGTGGAAATGCAGTCGGCTTGGGGCAGGCCTCGAGCATTACCTACAAACCTTGGAGCAGCAGCAGCGGCTAAATGATGAGTTGAAAAGGGACCGAGAAAGAAGAGAAAATAACTCTTTGCAGCCACACCCCAGTACACTGCTTTGACAGGCAGGCTAAACCAGGTGGAGGTAACCTGAGAGCATTATGCTGTATATATATTTTTATTTGCAGTTTGCCCTCTTTCACGTATTGCCTGTTGTCAGTCTTTTTGTGTAACTTTTCACTGATTCTATGTATTTCTCTTTTTACTGTGAATGCCTACCATAAAATGAATCTTTATGTAGTATATGGTGACATATGCATAAGTACTTTGATCGCAAATTTACTATACCTGATGACCAAAGCTGTGTCTCATCGATGACATCAATCTGCATGGAATTCACTGTGTTGTGCATATCATTGTCCACTTCCATGTCCACTTTTTTTTAAGTTCTTGGGGTACTGTTTGATGTTTGTACATATTCAGGTTGTGAAGGGATCAGATTTTACGGGAGCTTAAAATGGGAGCTTCCATTGATTGGATCACTGTCTTCAGCTAGAGTCACGATCAGGGTTCTTGGTGGCTGTTCCATCGAGTGTCATCACCAGATCATTCCACAATCACATGCCTCAATCCAGCATATCGACAGGCAACAACTTGACTGGTCATTCTTACCTATAATTCAACATATTTTTGTTTAGTTTTAGAACCGGCTTATTATTTGATGTCCAGCTCTAATAAGGAAGCTACCTAATTGTAAGATAAAAGAAAATAATTTCTTCATGTGCAATGAGGAAAGCTAGATTAAAGCCCAATCTACAATTTACAGGACATTTAATCACCTTATTTACCCTGAACCTTTCCCTTCGTTGATAATCATTGTTTTGCCACAAAGCAGACAAGTCATATGATTGGAGCGGATGAAACAGGATTAAATTACTTCTTATGTTTCATTGTCTTTTTTACTTTTTAGTTCCCATTATAGAAAAAATACCAAAATTTAAAATAAACGATTTTACTGTTTTCCAAATAATTTATTTTTAATCACAATTCTCCAGTTTTGCTGACAAGCATATAACTGCATAATATCTATAAATTTCTGACCTAAAAATGACCTGTGTGCAAAATTGTAAAGAGAGCAACGTTATAATTAGGTTTAATTATTTGTTAGTTAACAACTTCCTTAACCTTTCAAAATAAGTCTCAAATTTTCATTTTTTTAAAGATTTGCTTTCAGAAGTTCATACCCTTTTTTAATTAATCTACAACATCTCCCAAAGGATTACTTTTTGACATTTGGCAAAGTAACAGGTAATTTAGATTGTGTCAGCCCCAGATGTCAGAATCTCTATTTGGTAGAAAGATTATAGTTTGCAATCTTTCAAAAGACTGAAGATAATCTGCAGCTGTGTGGAAATCAATCTTCCTTTCTCTTTGCTGTCTTGATGGAACCAGTTCGGTTGATACCTTGTTTCCCACCAAATATCACAACCTGACAGAGAATTAAGACAGCAATATCCTGACTCCTGTAAATGTGCGTCAACACTGGATAACATTGATAAATCAAACAGCATCGACTGATGCAGTCAGCTTATGACTGCCTCAGAAATTGTGTCAGGCACAATAGAGCAGGTCATTCTCATTGAGAAACTTTAGGTCCTGGAGCCAAAGAAATATAGGGAGATACAGCATGGAAAGAAGCCCTTTGACCATCAACCACTCATTTACACTAATCCTAAATTAATTCCAGTTTTATTACCCCATTAGTCCTATTAGTTTCCCACCACCATTCTTTACATATTAAAATAAATTTAGTGGAGAATTTACTCACCACTTTGCAAACCTTTGGGATGTGGGAGGAAATCCATGCAATCACAGGGATATTGAACCTGCCTTCAGGTAGTTTAAGGAAGTTGCTCTAACAACTGTGCCTAAACTTATAGTATTATATTATCATTCTCTGCTTGGGATATTGTGTCTTTCTTATTTGCCCATGCTTTCATTTCTATAACGTTTCTGTTACTGGACAAGTAATTGATAAGAAAGAAATCAGGCTGGTAATTTACTTTAAAGGTATCAAGTGAACATTAACATCTGTATTTACTATTCTCAAGCTTATTTGCTTCTCTCCACAAGAAATAATTGTCTTGCTTCATTTGTGACTGTTTGTCTGACCTGTTCTTTGACATTATCTTTTCTCCAGGCTTCCTCTAACTACAAAAACTGACATGAATTTGTCAGCTTTCTTTTAAAGTTTGCTTACCTCTGTACAGTCTTATCCTTTGATAGAAAGCTGCTTCCCTTGGGGGCTGGCCGGAGATTCTTCATTATTCCATTTGACATTATGCCTCTAATTAAAATGGGCAATTTGTGCTCCACAAGCTTCCCTCAACAGCTCTCAATTGTGCTCCACCAGGACACCGCCACCATTAATTCTTTGTTGTTGTTAGTGCTCTCTGCGCTGTGTGGTGCATTGGGTGGCAACCTTGCCATGTCTGTAGCATTTTGTCTGTTTTTTTTATGAGGCCGAGTTGCTAACTCACCGCTCAACACAGCATGGATGGAAAGTGAGTAAGGGGATGTCCGGATTTGAACCCAGAAACTCGCTTCAAAGTTCAGTGTTGATGCCGCTACACCTCTGGTCAGCTAATAATTCTTTGGGTATGTGTTTAAAGAGAACTTCTGCTTCTTAAAGTTTACAGATTCAATGCTTCCTAAGTAACCTGGGATGTGCTACCTGATCCTCACTGTAATGGTCCATTGCATAAACTGGGATATATTTGCAGATCAGAATTGTAATGGGACATATGATGATCCTTCAACCTAATGAATCTGCACTGACCCCTGTAGAGCAATTTTGTCAAACCCATTCTCTAGCACAAAACATACTGATAAAGGACTTCAGTGAACCGGGCAACATATGCCGAGGAAAATGGACAGTTGTCATTCTGGATTAGACCCTTCATTTGAACCCATTGTCTTCTCTTTTCAAGATTCAAGATGCAAGATTGTTCAATGTCATTTCCTGTATACAAGTGGTAAAGGAAAGTTAAGTAATTCTTACTCCAGATCCAATGTAGCATAACAAAAAACACAATAAGTTAAAAAAACACATTAATAATAAACAACAGAAGACAAATAAATAAGTTAGATACCTTATGTATATTGATTATAGCCCATAAAGAAACGCTAGGCGCAGAAGTGTCTGCAGATAAGGGGAAAGCAAATGATTTTGTGTCTAGTGCTCCTGAGGTGGATGCTGCCTAACCTCCAACCTGATGGGAGTGGGACGAACAATCCATGAGCAGGGTGGGTCAGATCCTTCGGGGTGTTACTGACCCTTTTCCGGCACCTTTCTGTATATATAACCATATAACCATATAACAATCACAGCACGGAAACAGGCCATTCCGGCCCTCCTAGTCCGTGCCGAACTCTTAATCTCACCTAGTCCCACCTACCCGCACTCAGCCCATAACCGTCCACTCCTTTCCTGTCCATATACCTATCCAATTTTACCTTAAATGACACAACTGAACTGGCCTCTACTACTTCTACAGGAAGCTCATTCCACACAGCTATCACTCTCTGAGTAAAGAAATACCCCCTCGTGTTCCCCTTAAACTTTTGCCCCCTAACTCTCAAATCATGTCCTCTCGTTTGAATCTCCCCTACTCTCAATGGAAACAGCCTATTCACGTCAACTCTATCTATCCCTCTCAACATTTTAAATACCTCGATCAAATCCCCCCTCAACCTTCTACGCTCCAATGAATAGAGACCTAACTTGTTCATATATGTCTTTGATGACAGATATGTAGGTGCTGGGGAACTGTTGGAAAGTTTTCATTACCCATTATGACACCTTCCTGTCCACAGCAGTGCAATTTCTGTACCATGCAGTGATGCAGTTTGTTGGAGTAACTTCTACTGCGAGTCTGTAGAACGACACGAGTACAGATGTGTATAGTCCAGCTCTCTTCAGCCTCCTCAGAAAGTAGAGGTGAGCTTTCCTGAATGTGTATATAGTGTGTTCTGGGACCATGAGAGGCTGTGTGAGATGTGCACTCCCAGGAGTCTGAAACTGTTGTGCTGCCAATGTAAAGAGGGGTGTGAGCGGTGAAGGATTTTACCAAAGCCAAACAAGTTATTTTTATTTTATTTAGAGATGCAGCATGGCAACATGCTCCTCTGGTCCAATGGTCCTGTTCCACCCAATTACGCCCATGTGACCAATTGACCTTCTAGCGCCTGTGGAATGTGGGAGGAAACTGGAGCACCAGGAGGAAGCCAACGCAGCCATGGGGACATTGTGCAAAACCCTTGCATACAGCGATAGAATTATCCCTTGATAGAAAGCTGCTTCCCTTGGGGCTGGCCGGAGATTCTTCATTATTCCATTTGACATTATGCCTCTAATTAAAATGTGCAATTTGTGCTCCACAAGCTTCCCTCAACAGCTCTCAATTGTGCTCCACCAGCACCGTGGTTGGTGCTGCTGTAATAACTTTATGCCAATTACTATGCTAACGTCCCACCCAGCGACCCAGATTCAATTCCCTCCACTGCCTGTAAGGAGTTTGTATGCTCCCACCCCCATAACTGCGTGGGTTTTCTCCTGGTGTTTTGGCTTCTTCCCACAGTACAAAGGCGTGCCAGTCGGTATGTTAATTGGTCATCGTAAATTGTCCCATGATTTAGTCTGGGATTAAACTGGGGGATTGCTGGGCCATGTGGTTCGAAGGGCTGGAAGGGCCTACTCCACGTTGTATCTCAATAAAATAAAAAAATAAAAAACTTATTTCTCTCAGGGATAGTGGATACTTGGAGCTGTTTATACCTGAAGGTGGTCGAGGCTAGATCATTAGCTACCTATATTTAAGGTAGAGACAGCTAATTACAACTTTAAGTAACACTGTTTTCATCACCCCAACAGGCAGTGCATTCTAGACCATGCACCCGCTTTCTCAAAATAACTGTTCTCCGTTTTCTCTTTAAATTTTTGACCAAAGTATTAAATCTATTTTATTAATTAAATCACGTTTCATCATGGTTATTGTATTATTTCCACACAGCGACAATTTGAGCCGTTTCTTCATCTACACAGGGGAAAGCAGGGTGAAACCAGGGATTCAGTCACCCATTAACTGAAAATGAGAAATTATTTTCCTTTTGCACTTATAATTTTAAACAGATTCCTTCAGCTAAACAAATCAAAACACTTCTGATGCTGTAGCTGAAAATATACTGGGGTGGAAGTCTACAGTGATAAAATTCCAGAACATTCTCAAACAGATTGTGTGCTGAAGCCAGCACAGGAGCATGACACTGCAATTATATAGCTGGTACAATGTGTCTTTGTTCATTAATAATGTAGCCCTGGAGTCAGAGTAAAATCTGACCTGCACATTTCTGAAGACAATGCTGCTTAAAAGTGACAACCAATAGGTCACTATACCAGGTTGCTGAGAGGAAAGACAGGTCTACAATTCTTTATGTGTTAAATACTGATGAACCATTACATTAAAACATAGTAACTTATTTTTGTCCAGATGAATGCTGTGGCAGATATAGCCATGATTTTGATCTTAAAAAGGTGTACCATGTATCATCATGCGGGGCACAGATAGAATGGATACTGTGGTGAACTACACAAACCTGTCTGGACACGCCCCCCCTGCTGACTGCTCCTGTGGCTCCTCCCACAAACTGTGACTCCTCCCACGGACCCCGGTATAAAGGTGATTGGAGACACCGCCCCGGCCTCAGTCTCCAGGATGCAGTGTGGTGGTCACTTGCTGCTTGTTCTTTCTTCCAGCCAGTAAAAGCCTATATCTCGCCTCACGTCTCCGAGAGTTATTGATGGTGCATCAGATACACAGAGAAAAAGGGAGTCAAAGCCTAAAGGGCATCATTTTCAGGTGAAAAATGAAGGATATAAAGGGGAACTGAGGGCCAACCTGTTCACACAGATGGGGGGTGCTCATATGGAGAAGGTGGTTGAGGCAGAAACAGTGACAACACTTGGACAGGTATGTGGGTAGAAAAGATGTGGGTCAAATGTAGGCAAACGGGACTGGTTTAGATGGGTATCCTGGTTGGCATGAATGGGTTGGGCCAAATGACCTGTTTCCTTGCCGTATTACTCAATAACTTTGTGAATATTATGGTACAGTAAGCTGCAGGGGCCCTTCACAAGGAAAAGGACATTATTTTTGATATGAGTGCACCATTCCATCTGGGTCAAGAGTTATTGATTACCCTGGGGAAAATACTCACAGGCCACTTTCTTGATCCACCGCAGTCCAAGTTGTAAGTAAACCATGTGTTGGTTAGATTGGCAGATCATGAACTTCGAATGATGCAAGATCAGGGATAGATTTCTCAGTCTGAACAGGTTGTGACTTGGAGAGTTACAAGATGTTCCCATATATATGTGGAGAAGGTTGAGAGGAGCTAACAAAAGATTTTTCAAGGCTTTGCTGTTATGCATTTTACTGATCTTACGCACTGCATCTGTAACTGAAGGTAGAAAAAGTTGCTGTTCAATGTACTGACCGCTCAGGGGCTTGATTGTATTTATTGTCCCTGTTCAGGCACTTTGAAGAAGTGATTGGTGTTCATTATCAGAGGTGACAGCAGTATCTGGCCACTTGGTTTCAGGTCCTCTAATATGCATATTATTTTACTTGGGAGGCAGGCTCATTTGGCAAGAATGGCCAGGCCTGCATATCATTAATACCTGCTGGCCTGTAGCAAGAATAAAAGCAAATAAAGAAAAATATTATCAAGTATTTGTGTTCATTCACAGTGACAGAGCTAAAAATAAACAAGAGCTTTAATCCTATATTTTAGTATTACTCTGCATGGTGCTAACACCAAAACAGTGGTACTTTTTGTCTACCACTGTGATTAAAGGTAACACTATCTACAATGTTTAAACCACACTATACCAGGCATACAACAGACCAAAACTGCCAATATGCAATTATAGCACTGCACTATTCTATTGTTTCAGGTTATTGGGAGGCAGAATGCATTGAGTAAAATAAGTGGTTTTATTTTAATTTAGTCCTTCCAATTTACTGGCAGTAAATTAATAAGCAAACCACAGCTTTGAGAATTGAACTTCTCTACTCATTTGTCTGTTGATGTGATTCTTTTTCCATCCCCGTCTTAAAAAAATACTGAACAAGTAAGCTTTTAATGGGTTAGGTCTATTTAGACCAGGCCCACAACCCAGTACTGCCTCTTGCCAATTCTGCCTGTATTTCCAATTGTGGAGAGCTGGCTCCATTGTCCCTTCTCACCTCAAGGCAGGTGGCAAGGTACGGATAGCGAAAAGACCGGGAACAAAGCTGCACTGAGAGCTTTCCCCCAGTAACTTCCTCTACACACTTTGATCAGAAGGTTTTAACAGCTTTTAAATTAGCCATGCTTTCAGAGGTAAAGAAAGCAGAAGTGTTGTTAAAAAATAAAAATTAAAACTTAAAATAATACAAGCACATAAAGCAGCTGAAAATATAAAAGCATTAAAAAGCCTTATCTTTTCCTTTGGCTCACCATGGACTATTAGAATTCCTTAGATTTTGGAACCGGTACCAGGCATTATATTTATATAATCATTCCCCTGCGTAAGGCGTCAGAACTCCAGGAAGGATGGGCTGGGCTATTGGACTCCAATGATGGAATGTGGTTTTAGAGCACAATCTTTCACTAAGTTGTAGACTCACAGCATTTGAGTGTAAGCCCAGAATGTACTTCTATCAGTATGGCTCCTCAGCAACAATTCCATTTAATGTTGCTGAGGGCTGACGGCTCTCATAAGGACTGTCCAATAATAAACTACATTTAAAGTAGAACTCATTAACTAACCCATCTGAAGCCTTATACCTAGATTGGACTCCTTTCATAGTAATTGAGAGCCACTGAATATTACTCATGAATGGGCATTGCAAAGATTACTTGAGATATGTCTCAAGGTCCTTTAATTAGGAAATGGACTGTGTTGAGTAGATTTTATGATAGAGCTGATTGTTTATGCTGTAGAAATCACTTTGACAGATCCACCATTGCAAAAAGCTAAATATTTTTAGGAATGGTATAACATCTATCATATGGCATTTGTTGTATAGCATCATTCATGGTACTTTAAAATTCCTTTGTTCTAAATAAGTTTTCCCTTAAAGTTATTCTCAAATCTAGGAAGGTGTATGTGGTAGCTCATCAGACCCTGGGATCAGTACTGCCAACATGCAGGCATTTGTCCAGTGATAAGTCCCACTGCAGGCACTTGAACATATCTAAGATGGCTCTTTTTAAGAAATCAGATGGAACACAGCACTAATGGAGGTGTGGTCTTTCAAATGAGGCACCAAACCAAAACCAGCCTGTTCTTTCAGAGGATGTAAAAGTTTGTCATCACAATTTTGAACGACATCCCTAACATACTGTCTAGTTTGTGTCTTTTCAAGCTTGGGGATAACTTGCTGCATCTGCAGTTTGAGGAATGTAAGATCTGCTGGGCGCGCGCGCACACACACACACACACACACACACACACACACACACACACACACACACACACACACACACACACACACACACACACACACACACACACACACACACACACACACACACACACACACACACACACACACACACACACACACACACACACCCCTGTCCTGCTTCAGTACTTTTGTTTTCCTCAGGTCTCCAATTCGTGCTGTGGGCAGAAAAGTATTTCACTGAGAGGTTGTCACCTCTGAGAACGTACAGTGATCCTAAACGTGGGGTTTCTGTCCTCACACTGCTTTAATAAACTTGGCCACATTCAGATTCAGTTTATTGTCATTTATAAACCACAAATACAATGCAGTTAAAAAATGAGACAACGTTCTCCGGAATGATATCACGAAAAAGCACAAAACAGACCACACAAGAAAAACCACTTAACGTTTGGTAATCCCCAATCCAGAGTCCGGAGGGGCTGCTGCGTATCGATATCGCGCTACCGTCTTAGCACGTTCCCCGGAAAGGAACTATAAACCCATCAGACAAACCTAAAGCTAAAGCTAAACCTAAAACATGCATTTCTCAACTAAAGGCAGAAATCTGGCCATTATCCTATTTATCTCTAGTTGTACAATAAAAAATATCGCATTTCCTCGATTACAATCTTCGGGAATGTTGCCTTGACCATGAAGATGCTATATAACTTCTGTTGAGAAAAATATCACGCAGGTCATTGCCAAGTTTCCCTGGTCCATTTCCATATGAGCTGTCTTATGTACAAAACTAGTACAATACACACTGTTACAAGGTGTTTCTGTTAATTAATTTCAGAGAAAATCAAAGACAGAATTTTCTCAGGATTTCTTGTGCTTTGTTGCTTTAATTGATGTGGAAATAAGTTTGTGCACGTCAAAGATTTCTGGAAAACTCAGTTGCAAAAGAACTGTAACTCTGAGCAAATTCATTCCCTAAGAATTTGGGTGCTGATTAACAAGTTCTCACAACAAACACAACTTGCATCTGGTGCTCTCTATACCAAGGTGGTGCCAGGGAGATTTCTGAAAAGATTGCTGAATTACGTCCAAGTCATTAAAATAAACACTGTGCCTGAAAGCCAAGCTTCTCTTTCATCCTGAGCTGTGACAATCTCCCTTGTTTCCTTTCTCCTTCCTTGCAAGTGAATTGAGCTCCAAGGGTGAGATTGTAACTGACACTGCAAATAAGCAAGTCTTGTGTTCTGTGGAGGCGTCTAACCTTTTGAAGTACAGTCACTATAATATATTGAGTCGTTGCTCTGGTACTGAAACACCATGCAGCCAAACATTAATTAGGATTGGCTTCAAAGTGGATGCACAGTCAGTTGTGTAGGCAGATACCCACTATCTGCTTGGCTACCGTTTCCTCACCAGTTGTGTCATAATCTTAATCACTTCAGACCACAGAGTTGTGCGTAAAAGCAGAGAAATGTGTCTGATTTGATCTTTTGTTGCATTTCTTGTTTATCTAGTTTCTGCATAAGTATTGTTGGAAGGGAAAGTAAATTTATAGGAGTAAAACCAAGACATCCTACTGATGCTGGAAATCCAGAGCAACACACACAAAATGCTAGAAGAACTTAACAGGTCAGCCAGCATCAATGGGACCATTGATGTTTTGGGCTAAGACACTTCCCTTCTTTTCCTGGAAAGGTTGAGGTGGGGGGGAGGGGGCGTGGAAGAAGCTGGAATAAGAAGGTTCGGGGAGAGTGAGGAGTATATGCTGGCAGATGATAGGCAAAACCAGGTGAGGAGGAAGGTGGCTGGGTGGGGCAACTGAGAGATTAATTTCTCCCCCCTCGTCCTTTGCTTTCCATTCCCTTTTCTGGCTCCTTCACTTTCGGCTTCTCTTGGTCATATCACAATCCTCTGGTACCTCTCCTACTTCCCCTTGGCCTGTGGTTCACTCTTCTATCAGATTCCTTCCTCTTCTACTGCTTGCCTCCCCCACCTATCACTTCCCCGCTTCTCAATTCACTTCCCAACCTCACCTGGCTTCCCTTCTTCACTTATCAACTCCCAGCTTTTCCTTTCCCTCACCCCACCTCCTTATTTCAGTTTCTTTCCTCTTTGATTCCAGTCCTGGTGAAGGTCCTTGTTCTGAAACATCAACTGTTTATTTCTCTATGTAGATGCTCCCTGACTCCTGAGTTCCTCCAGCATTTTATGCCTATATAAATAAAATAACAAAAGCATCCAATAAAATAGCAAAAGCATCCAAAAAAAGTTACCTCATCCTTAGAATCTCTTTACCCATTCCTGTGAATAGTGTCTGATCTGTATCTCAGCTCATTTATGCTGTTTTGAACATTGCATTTCCACTACCTCAAGTTCAGAGGCCGAGATTTTATTGTTGTTGTTGGATGTCTTTAGTCTTCAAAACTGTAAGCAACTGAAAATAGTGGTGCACACATGTTACATCAAGCACTTCTATCGTGGAAGTGCTGAGGTGGTTGCTGGAGGCTTGAAGCAGATTTGGAATCTCGGTTCTGAAGTTGAAGCCAACACAGAGCACATGAGGGAGCAAGCACTTGGACTGAGGGAAGACTAGGCCAAAATGTGAATTCCATCTCTGAGAGGGTGCAAGGACTCTTTTTTCCATAGATTGGAAGGAAATGAATGATTGTGATTTGTTACCAGCTTTTTAATTTAAAAGAAACACTTTCCTGTGGCTTAATACTTTAAGAAGATTCATATTTGTTAGGACATATTCTGGAGATATGCAGTATTGCAAATAGTAATTTCAATAGCAACATGTCTTCAAATCTGAATATCGATTGTAGATTGAATTTACAAAGCAGCTTGGAACAATAGTCTTCCTGAAGCTGTATTTTAGAGTAAATTGCAGATCAGGAAACACTCAAATCACCGAGGTGTTGGCATATGCATGAATGAAATCAAGGCCTCATTGAATCAAGATTCTGCATAGGCCTCAGAGACTACAGTAATTAGCACTTATTTCGGGTGTGTTGGTGGGAAGAGCATGTATTTGAAAATATTTCATGTGACTCAAAAGAATTATTATGAAGGCATTATAGCCATAAAGATTGTCCTGCTGCCTTAGTTCTTTACCATATAAAAATGTGCAGTAATGTTCGGTTGGGGAGTCTCTGTCTCTCTCTCTCTCGAGTGATTCCAAATGCTGCCAATTTGTGTGCTCCCAAATAAATACTTTTATATCTACCGGCTCTATCTTAGAAGTGGTTTTCTTCACAGTCATGACAATATTAAAATAACTCTTAAGAGTTTTCTTTAAAATCTCTCTGAAGGCATGTTGATTTGAAGAGTTCTAAATTGTTTTTGAAGTTGGTTTAAAGCTAAAGTTGACTTCTTTTAAGTTTTATGAAAGTTTTGAATATTCTGAATGAATCTAGATGTGCAAACTTTTAAGTAGTTTGCAGTGAGTCGAAGCTATTTTAACTTTTTTTCTGATTTATACAGTTAGGGTTATACTTGACAGCTACGTGTGATGTTAATACTTACACAATGCAAATTCGAAAGGCAACCATGGAAAGATATCCAAGCATTTGTCTAAAGATATTCTGGAAGAAATGCTGAAATTGTGCATATTTTGATTGAGGGCAGCTGTAACCACTATTGACTCACCATGTATGAGTTTGAGATTCATTTTCTTACAGGCAATCACAGTAAAAAAGGATTACGATAGAATTTTATGAAAATCTATGCATAAGCAAAGATCGACAATAACGAATGTGCAAAAGAAAACAATCTATGCAAATAAAAATAATACTGGGAACCTGAATCCTTGAAAGCGAGTCTTTAGGTTGTAGAATCAGTTCTAAGTAGTGGCGAATGAAGTTATCCACGCGTGATGGTTATAAGGTAATAACTGGGGCTTCTGCAACTTCTGCCTGATCGTAGTAGTGACAAAAGAGCAGGGCCTACACAGTGGGAGGCTTTGGTGATGGATGCTGCTTTTTTGTGGCAGCAATCCATGTAAATGTACTCCGTAATGGGAAGGGCTTAGCCTGTGGTGGTTTGGGCTATATCGACCTCTTTCTGTAACCTTTTCCATTCATGGGCATTGGTATGTCCATACCAGGTCATGATGCAACCAGTTGGCATACCCATCATTGTGCATCTGTAGACATTTGTCAAACCTTCTGGTAACATGCTGAATCTATGCTAACTTCTAAGAAAGTAGCGGCGCTGTCATGCCTTCTTTATGATGACATTTATGTCCTGGTCCCAGGACAGTTCCTCTGGTATGTTAATGCCAAGGAATTTAAAGCAAATGACCCTCTTCACCTCCAGTCCCTCAATGAGGTTTTGCTTATGACCTCTAGCTTCTTCTACTTCCTGTAGTCAAGAATCACCTCTTTGGCTTTGCTGACGTTGAGTGAGTGACTGGTGTCGAGGCATCACCGAACCACATTTTCAATCTTCCTCCTGTTTGCTGATTTTTCACCAACTTTGATTTGACCAGCAACAGAAGTGCCATCAGCAAACGTAAGTATGACATTGGAGCTTAAGTTGGCCAGACAGTCATAAGTGGGTAGAACAGGGGCTAAGAATACACTCTGATCTATGTATGTATTTCTTTGTTTGTTTTATTTAGAGATACAGTGGAACAGGCCCTTCCAGCCTAATCAGCCGTGCTGACAAGCAACCCTTTTATTTAACACTGGTCTAATCACAGGTCAATTTACAATGACCAATTAGCCTACTTACCGGTATGTATTTGGACTGTAGGAGGAAACCAGGGCATGGGAGGAAGCTCCAAGGTGATAGAGGGAACATATAAAGTCCTTGCAGATGGTGTTAGAATCGAACTCCAGGCTCTGACGTCTAAGCTTCGTGCTAAATGGTATGCTACCACGCCGTCCTGTTGAGCATCTATGCTGATGGTGAGTGTGGAGATGTTCTATTTCTTTATTTAGTTACTTGTTTGTTTTCGAGGAACAGCACAGTAACAAGCCCTTTCGGTTCAACAAGCCCACACCATTGTGACCAATCAGCCTAGTAATGTGTATGTTTTTAGAATCTGAGAGGGAACAGAGCATCCAGAGTCCATAATAACTGGGATCTGCCAGAGAAGAAGCTGAGGATCCAGCTGCACAAAGAGGTATTGAGGCCTAGCTCTTGGAACTTAGAGAGTAGTTTTGAGGGATGATAGCGTTGAATGCTGAGCTGTAGTGACTGAAGAGCATCCTGATGTGTGCATCTTCGTTGTCTAGGTGTTCAGCAGCTGAGTGAAGAGCCAATGAAATGGCATCTGCTGTTGACCTGATGTGAAGGTAGGCAAAATGGCAGGTCCAGGTCACTCTTCAGGCAGGAGTTGTTGTGCTTCACATCCAATCTCTTAAAGCACATCATCATGTTGGATGTAAGTGTGATTGGATAATAGTCATTGAGGCAGGTTACCTCATTCTTCTTGGGCACTAGTATGATGCATGCTGGCTTCAGGCGGGTGGGTATTTGAGACTGTCAAAGTGAAAGACTGAACTTAGCCTTAAGCACTCTAGCCAGCGGATTAGCACAGGTTTCCTTCAACAGCTTAGACTTCCTTCCCCATCCCAAATATTTGTAGGTCGGTAGGCTAGTTGCCCATTGTAAATGATGTAGATGGCAGATAGAATTCTTGTGAATTGTTTGTTTGGTTGGCAGTGGGAAGGGAGAGATTTTTGGAAATGTGAGGAGAATAAAATGGATTAGGAGAGAGTTGGTGTCAATGGGCACTTGATGATCAGCGTAGACTCATTGAGTGCAGAGCCTGTTGTGTACTCTATAACTATAACTTCCATTGTCCTGTTTCCACTGCTATTTCAATGCTTTTCACCTGGCTTTGTCCTGGAGAAGTGCTTTCTGATTCAATCCTGAGATACTTGGCTCTAAGTTCACGATGATCCTGCTCGGTTCTGTAGTAACCCACCAGAAAAAAATAAGAGTTCGTTATAATATCCATCAAAGTCATTTCTAAGTTTTCGCAACTCATTTAGATCACTCTTCAGTATTTCATACTCAAGGGAATGCAACTGCCCTCAATACAATACATTTTCATAGTAAATCCTTCAATATGACTGGCATATTTTCTTATGTTAAGAAGTTACATTATTTTTCATTTGATCACCATATCTCACTCTTGTAACATTGTGTATAAGTTTTGCTGAGAAGTCCTAATATCATAAGACATCTTAAGGAGATCCTCAGTAGAGGCCTGTCAATCTTACTTTGCTAAACAGAAGCATTTTTGTATCAAATCCTTAACCTGGCTTTGACTTCTTTTGCTCTACCATAGTATCTGGAGTCAAAAACAAGTTTCACTCATGTCCCTGCTTTATGGTGCACTGTGACTGTTATTCAGCTGATCATAAGGTAATCTGACAAAAAGAGGGCTTAGTCATGAATTCAAATACAAACATGCATTGTGCTAGTTTGTACAGCTATCCTGTCAGCTTTCTGAATTTAGTAGACAATTACTTGAAGTTTTAATTACTGTTTTGGAAGAATTTATCAGCAGGCTATTTTTCAAAAACTGAAGCCAAAAAAAAATGTGCTTGACTGGGATACTCAGAATAATAAATGACCTCACAACTTCCATGGCAGCTGAGGAAAAGATGTTTTTAAGGCAATTATTGCCTTTAGTCCTGCAGTTGCAAATTATTATTTTCGATTATGCATGCTTTAATATAAACTGTATTTTTTTAATTACTTAGTTGAGCGCTTAAAACCTAACATAAAGCCTGGTTACATTTTCTACACTAAATCTTAAAAATGAAGAGGATTTTGAAGAAGTGGTCAAAGCAATTGCTAAAGTAATCTAAAAATTAGTTTTCCCAACATTCTTGAAAGGGAACTATAAAAATGACATGGACAGTGGTCTGAGAAACCAAAGTCTAAGAATTGGAAAATAATTATTTCATAAAGGTATATACACTGAAAGAATCAACTTTGTCTATACCAACTAAAATAGCAAAGCTAAGTTTATACCTGAAAATATACAGATCTATAGTCATAAACATATGGTACATCAAATGGTCATTGGGGAAGATTTTCTCTCTTTAACATATATCAGATGTTGAACTTCACCTAAGTGAGTATTTGTTTTCTTAACAACGCACAAAATGCTGGAGGAACTGCTAAAGGGTCTCAGCCCGAAACATCAATTGTTCTCCCGCCTGGCCTACTGAGTTCCTCCAGCATTTTGTGTTTGTTGCTTAGATTTTCAGCATCTGCAGATAGTCTCTTACTTGTTTTCTTAACTCCCTTTACATTCACCTACTAATACCTTGATAGAAGCTATCACAGAGAAAGTCCTTGGAATATACAATGGGACCTAGACTATCTGATTGAGGTCAAACAGGGAAAAGAGGCCACTACGAGAGGTCATATTTTGGGAAAATAGATGGGTGCCCCACTTGTTTAATAGACAAACCTACCTCTTGGTAATTTTCTGTTATCTGCAACACAGGCTTTTTTTTTGTCTTGATTCTTTGTGCAGAATATTAGCTGCTCATAGTGAACACTGCAGAGATCAAGGTTTGCTGATTTCTAATGCCAAGTGGCCACTGGGTAAAGAGCTGTCTAAGCCTAGCAACAGCTATGATGCTTACATGAGCTTTGATCAATGTGCTATCCAGACAAAAGGAAACAAAGTTTAGAAGGAAAACAACAAAATAGATGTAGGTTTAATACATGTATCTGAGGAGATCCAGTTAATATTTTCAGAAGAATAAATATTTAGCTATTTAATCAGATGCAGTGGATAGCATGTGAGCAATAAAACCAGTGCTTCATTAGTTTCAGGTCATTCTGCTGGCACTTAGCTGATTACAAGGCTGATTCCCAATTTACAAACGTGACTTATTTTAATAGAAGGTTTGAGGAAAGCTTTCATTATTCACCATTTGGGATTTGTCTGCAATAATTAATTGTCTTCTGGTGCCATACATTGTAATAGACCATTCAGTCATAATAATTAAAATAAATTTGAATTTTAGATTTGGGCTGTAATTGTATAAAGTTCTTCTTGATGAGTTGGGGGCTATATCCTCTATGGTTCTTGTTCGTTCGGGTGTCATGTAGAAAAAAATTGTACTCTGAAATTCGATCTGTATTTTGTCAGAGCACATTACACGGAGAGATTCTCTCTATTGTTGCCCCTCTGGCCATTAAAAAAAACAACACATTACCCTCATCAAAATAAAGTTATTCCTGCTGATAATAGTTTCATCTTGAAGGTTTAGGTCTGACATACAACATTCTTACCAGCACAGGTGTCCTGGATTTTCACCATATATAATTAAACAGAGGTCTTTGTCTGTTCTAATGACACCAATCGAAGAGAACATTCTTCAACAGCATACAAAATGCTGGAGGAACTCAATGTGTCAGGCAGCATCTGTGAAGTGAAATGGATTGTTTTGGATCAAAGCACTTCATTAGGACTGGGTTTTCAGTTGGTGCCATGTGAACTGACAAAGGTTTCACTGTGATAGAGCACCTGAAAGTGCAGGATTTTTTCTGCATTGTACTGGTGTACCAACCTCAAGGGAAAATAAAAGAAGTATTAAACAAAATAAGCAGCAACCTAGATAATAAATTTGACAATACAGATCCCAGTCAATGTTGAAAGGTCCTGTTTGCTAATTGCATTTTGGCTCTCACAACATACTAAAATTGTGAGGGCAGCTCGATAATTAGTCAAGTAACAGCCTAATTCAGAAAACGATACCTTTAGGCAATGCAACAGACTCCTGCACTGCTATCCTTGCATTTGTTCTGTCTCAGCAGCCAGGGCAAATCTACCAGAATGTACAGGCAAGAGCAAATGGCTCTGGGAATCTCAGCATGGATTGCAGTCTCCATGAAGTTGCAGGGCAAAGTCAAACATAGGTAAGGAAACCACATACCATCCTGACTTGGCTGGTGGACCAGTCCTCTACATGTTGAGCTCTATTTGGATAGGCATCAAGGGCAGCCAATGCACAGAAAATTAACATGGGAGTTCACTATTGTTTACAAAGATTCATTCAGCAATATTGACTGGTCAGGAACTGAAGCATTTCACACAAAACGCAGGAGGAACTCAGCAGGCCAGGCAGCATCTATGGAAAAGAGTACAGTTGATGTTTCAGGCCGAGACCCTTCATCAGGATTCATCAGGACCACTGAAGCGTTTGACTGGCAGACTGTGCTTGTATAGGTGACAGCATTAACCCCAGGAGACAACTTAATTGGCCGCAAACTGTTTTCTGATGTGCTGAGAATGTAAATGAACATTTTGTGTGTGTGTGTGTGTGTGTGTGTGTGTGTGTGTGTGTGTGTGTGTGTGTGTGTGTGTGTGTGTGTGTGTGTGTGTGTGTGTGTGTGTGTGTGTGTGTGTGTGTGTGTGTGGCTAAGTTTGAATTGATTTGATTTTAATCAGTATTGCATTGTATCGTTGCTTGTCCTTTGCATACCTCACTCACTCAGTGGTGTGAGCTCCTTTGCAGGCAGCTGCGTACTTGAATAATACAACTAATGTCACTGAGATTTCACACTCTTCCCCATTGCCATAAATTCTAGGTATTGTCTGAACCAGTTTGCAGTCTTCAAACTCCAACACTCACTTGGAGCTGAGTCTTCACTCCTGTGACAGGGCATGTTTGAGATTATTTATTTACTTCTCCAGAGATACAGGGCAGAATAGGCCCTGTGCATCCCTGAACCCTGTCGCTAGGTCGTAAGTTAAATGTGCTGCATTGATAGCATGTCAGTAAACTACATCCAACTCAGCAATGCCCACAGTTAACCAAGGTGTGTTTAAGAGTCATGTAGATGAGTAACAGGGTTAAGAGCAGTTGGCCTGCTGTCTTTATCCTGCATTTTCTAGTGTCACTAACACAAAAGGTGCAACAAACATGAATTGCTGCAGGAATTCAGCAAGTCAGGAAGCACCCAAGGAGGGGAAAATGCACTTTCGGGCTGGGACTTTTCATCAGAAGTGGAAGGAAGAGGGCAGATATCAAAGTAAGAAGGTGGGAGGGGGGAGGAGGGAAAAGGACTACAAACTGGCAGGTTATAGGGGAGACTAGGTGAGAGGGAAGGTGGGGGGGGGTGGGGAAGAAGTGATGAAGTAAGGAGCTGGGAAAGATGGAAGAGGTAAAGGGCTGAAGACAAGGAATCTGAAAAGAGAGGAGAATGGAGCATGGAGGAAAGGAAAGCAGGAGGGAAACCAGAGGGAGTTGATGGGCAGGTGAGGAGAAGAGAAGGAGTGAGAGGGGAACCAGAATAGAAGAAGAGAGAAGGAAGGAGAGGGAGATATGACCAGAAGTTGGAGAAATCCATAAGGTTAAAAAGGTTACTGGGAAGGAACATGAGGTGTAGCTCTTCCATCCTGAGTTTGGCCTCACCGTTGCAATAGAGGAGGCAACTGGATGGACATATTGAATGGGAATGGAATGTCAGATTGAAACAGGCAGCTACTAAGAGGTCCTACCTTTTGTAGTAGACAGAGAGAAGATGTTTGATGAAGTGGTATCCCAATCTGTGTCAAATCTTATAGATACAGAGGAGGCAGCACTGAGAGCACCAAATACACTGAATTGCCTCCAACATGACTTGCAGGTGAAGTGTCACCTCACCTGGAAGCACTTTTTGGAGCCCTAAATAGTGGTGAGGGAAGAAATGTAGGGGCATTTGGCACATTTGCAAGGATAACCACCAAAAGGGAGATCAGAGTGGAGGGACGAGTGGACAAGACAGTAATGTAGAGTGTGATCCTTACAGAAGGTGGAGAGGGTGGGGAGAGGAACGATGTGCTGAGTGGTAGGATCCTGTTGGTCATGCCACAAGTCCTGGAGGATGATGTGCTTGATACAGAGGCTGATGGGGTGGTAAGTAAGTAGAAGGGGAACCATATCTCTGCTGTGATGGCAGGAGGATGGGCTGAGGGCAGACATGCAAGAAATGAAGGAAATGCAGGTGAATGCAGCATCATGGTGGCAAAAGTGAAACCCCACTCTTTGAAAAAAGAAGACATCTCAGATGTTCTAGAACAGAAAGCCTCATCCTGAGAACAGATGCGGCAGAGGTGGAGGGACTGAGAGAAGGGTTTTTACAACTGACAGGCTGGGAAGAGGATTAGTCAAGATAACTGTGAGAGCCAGGAGATTTTGTAAAATATATCAGTGGATAGCCTGTCACCAGAGATGGAGACAGAGATTGAGAGAAAGGAGAGAAGTATCAGAGATGGACCAAATAAATTTGACCACCTCTACCTATCCCCTCTAAGCTTCTAATTTTATTCCCCCTTCTCACCCTCTCAACTGCCCTGTCACCTGGTCTCCTTGTACTCACCCCACTCCTCCCCAACCCTGAGCTTCCTATTCTGGTTTCTTTGCCCTTCCTTTCCAGTCCCAATGAATGATCTGTGTCATGGTGTGTGCTGGTATTAACTGAACTCAGCATGCAAAGAAATGACAGCCTCCCATAAAAAAATGAAAACAAGAGTTTATATGTTGGAATTCCAACAGAATATCAGTGGCTTGACTGAGCGATACTGCGAGATAAATCATTCTTAGAACAATGATCCTGTAATAAGCGCTAATCAGGAGTCCACTTTAAATAATCACAGTATGTAGAAAACCTGTGTCAGTCAAAATAAACTTGACAAGATTAAAGAGAAGGCATAAGGACTTAATGGCTCTGGTTAAAAGAACAATTAGCAAGTACAGGTGCTCTAGAAACCTTGGAGCCCAATGCTCTATGGCTAACTACACAGGGCTTATTACAATTCCTCCTTCCCTAAGGCCGGCACCTGATGTCCCAGGAGCCCTGGGAAACCTGACACAGACCTGATGCTCTTCATACAGGGCTGGTAAATGTGAGACAGATCTGATGCTCCTGAGACAGGGTTGATAAACTCAAAACAGACTCGATACTCCCAAGGCAGGGCTGGTAAACTTGAGACAGACTTGATGCTCTGGAGACAGGGCTGGTGAACTTGGGAAATTGCATATAACTTGGAAACATAGCAGACCATTAAAGACATAGCAAACCTTGTCAGCCTAGAGAGCTTAGGAAGAAACCTTGCATGCGAACCGCAGTAGCTCGGAAGGTACACTCGGTACGTAGACTTGGGACACCCGGAATGTAGGCGTGCGAAACTCAGAACAGAAGTCACTCTGATCTCCAGCTGACCAATGCCCAAGCTGCTGTGGTACCTCCACTGGGACCATTGATTGCAGGATCCTGCCGTCACAGTGTGCACTAGCAATGACTGAACCCAGGTCAAGAGGAACAACAGACTCCCATCTAGAGGCAGAAACAAGAGCTTATGCATAGGTATTCCAGCAGAACATCGCATCAGTGGCTCAACCGAGCAACACTGTGAGACAGATCATTCTCAGAAAAATTATCCCGTGATAAGTGCTAATTGGGTATTTGCTTTACATAACTACAGTACACAGAAATCCTGTGCCAGTCAAAATAAACTGGACAAAATTAAACAGAAAGTATAAGGGCTTAATACAATTAAATACAAATGCTCTAGAAACCTCAGAGACCAATGCTCTATGGCTAGCTGCACAGGCTAGGTACAGAAAAGCTACAACTAAAGCACCTGACAGCCAGAGATATCACGACCAAGCCAGATCTGAAGCACTCTTTGCTAGTCTGCAGAATGGGCTCCACAGAGTCTGTGCATTAGAACATTACGGGAAGCACAAACTGGAGAGAGTGGAGCCACTTCAGATGAAGGCTGGAAGGAAGATCTTGATGCAGGAAATGCAGCAGGAACCTTGTATGTTGTCACTGGGATTTACCCAGTATTGGAAAATTCACTGAGTTGATCATCCCATCTATATGTTAACTGGATGTCAGAAGTGCTTACTTCTCCTTCACTCTCCAATATTCACATGCATGCTTACCTGGAACAACTGAGCTGTTATTTTCTTCCTGGAGCTCCAAAGATTCAAATGGTCATGGCTAATATTGACAGGACTATGGAGTCCGCAGGGTTCCCAGCATAACTTGCTTCACTTACAAATATGTAGAGGTAGGCCCTGCTATTGGAACACGAGACAGCATGGGGTGCTGATTGGTGGAAAGGATAACTGTGGGTGAAATGGTGAAACTCCTTTAGCAGGAACCACCTCTTCCATGTCCCCTTCATAGTTTCCTATTCACAATTAGGTGATGAGTGTTTTGTTACATACAACTCCAGGGACATGAATTCAATTCTTAACTTGCGCACTGTCCATGTAGAGTGATAATCAAATGAAGTTAGGGCTTCACCTATCATATAAAGACACAAGTCATTGTGAGTGCCTTTGGCGAAGGCAGTGTTGTATAGAGCATCAAATCCATTTATTTGTTCCTCCATGTAGGTCCCACTTGTTCCTTGGACGAAGACAATTTTGCAAAACGGTGCCCAAGGTGGACTCCTCCAATCTTTCTGCAAGCATGCACAGGATGGCTGTGCCATTTTGCCACAAACCATTTGTGCATTGCTAGTTATCCTTCTTGTTGATAAGGTGCATTGTATGCTTTCTCTGAGCAGAGCTTAGAGCATCCAGATCTACCATTACACTGTGGTATCTATGTCTAATGCTCATGTGTGTTCCCTTTTCTGATGTATGAGTAACCAGTTAAAGACCTATCTGACTTCTATAGCCAGCCCATCAGAGGACGAGTAAACAAGTATGGTGGCACAGTAGTGTAACAATTAGGGCTGCTGAGGCACAGCTCCAGTGCTTGGGTTTAAACCTGACTTTATGCATCCCTATGTGGATTTCTCACATTCTCCACTGTGGTTGTGCTACAAGTTTATAGGCTATTGTGAATTGCTGTAGGTGGATGATAGGAGAATCAAGATGGAGTTGATGAATATGTGGAGTTGTTGAAGATAAGTGAAGAAATTGGACTGATGGGATATCTTTTGAGGGCAAAAGGTACGAACCCACTGGGTGAAAAGTCCACTTGCAGTGTCGTAAGAAAATACGAAAAAATTGACACATTATTAGATGTATGCCCAAGGCACTTTGGGATGAAGATTGTGGTGCAAAATAAACACCTATTAAGAGTTAGAAAAGTTTGGCAAGTTAATGAAGGTACTGAATGCTAAAATGGATTACATTTCAAATACACAGCACTTAAACAGGCCAACCAACTGCTCTTTGCATGTATTTATATATGTATGTTCTTATAAACCTCCCTTGCATAACTTTGTCTAACCTTGACACGTTTCCCCCTTCTGCTGCTGTAGCCCATCCACTTCACGTTTCGACAGCCTGTGCATTTAGGGATGCTCCTCTGCACGGCAGCATTGGAACACATGGCTATTTGAGTTACTGTCACTTCCCTGTCAGCTTGAGCCAGTCTGGCCATTCATCTCTGACCTCACTCATTAAAAAGGCATTTTCATCCACAGAACTGCTGCTCACTGGATGTTTTTTTTGTTTCTCACACCATTTCTGAAAACTTTAGAGGCTGTTGTATGTGAAAATCCTCGGAGATTAGTGGTTTCTGAGATACTCAAAACACCCCGTCTGGCACCAACAATCATTCTATGGGCAAAGTCACTTAGATCACATTTCTTCCTCATTTCTTTGGTCTGAACAACAATTGAACTTCTTGACATTGTCTGCATGCTGTTATGCATTGAGTTGCTGCCTCTTGATTGGCTGATTAGATACCTGCTTTCATGTGCAGGTAGACATCTATACCGAACAAAGTGGCCTTTAAGTGTATGTACTCTGTGCATGGATATTCTTTGTTTTCTGTATAGAGGCATGGTCACTATGTGTTTATGTTTGTATATGCCCAGTAGTAACTTGTGTTTGGAATATATTCTGATGTATTTACTGTATGTTGAAAGGCAGCCTGAGACATGAACTCTATCAGTTGCATTATTTTGTGTCTAATTTCTGTGGAACTGAGGTGACCAGCAAAGTCACTCATTCTTGGATTCTGCTCAAGCCAGACAATGTGCAGCACTGATAGCTAAAACCATTTTCCTTTGATGCTGTTCTTTGATCTGTTCAGCCTTTTCTTAACAAGAACTAGCACTATTTTCATCACAAGAGCTATACATAATTTGATGTGAAGAAAAGAAAAACTAATTTCTGAGAGTATCTAGCAGAGAATAGCGATGCTTTATGATAATGTGGGACAGCAATTCTGTTGGCTGTGACATTACAGCATGAAAGCTTTTGACAGCACACACCAAACCACCTTTACTGTGTCTGCCCTTGAAGTAATTATGGGATTGAATCCTCTTCAATAAAAAGTGCCAGTATTTTCAATCAAAGGCCTCAAGATGTCTATTATATAAACTTAAATGGGTTCCATTTCCCTTGAAATGGAAAGTACATTTTTTATTATATTTTATAAGAATTGTGACTTGGAAAGCTCTACACCACAAATCTGTTATTATAGTGTTATTCTGAAAAGCAGGGGGAAAGCTGACCTGTATCTATTGCATTTCATTGTTAACTGAGGCAGTGGAGGGCCAGTATATGCCACTAAGGCTTCTTATATTGAAGACGGATCAATTCAGCTTTGTACAGGAGATTAAGAAAATGGAATGAGTGGGGGTACTCTGGACAGTATGTGTGTAACATAACAGCGTACAAAAGAAAGGGTTAATGTAGACTGATTTGAAAGCACTAGCAAGGTGGGGATATGAGGACAAAATAGAGGAGTGTAAGTAAACAAAATAATGAACGATTATAATGAAGGAAGGAGACTGATTCCAGCGGTGGCTTCTTTTTAACTTTCTTTTTGATATCAACGTTCAAGGTGAGAGTTCATATACATGGTGTCGCCCATCATTCTCTTGACTTCAGTATGAAAACCTTTTTATTCAGCAGAACATTATATCATAAGAGCATGAACTACAAAAACAGAATTAGGCCACCCCACCATCAAATTTGATCCATGGCTTATTTTTTTCTCTCAACCCCATTCTCCTGCCTCTCATTATAACCAGGTTCTCTATTAAGCATACCCAGAGCAACCTTGCTGATTAATCCTTAGGGTTGCCAAACCTAAATAATTTGTTACTGCACCTTCACACCATCCTAATGCCTCACCCGAGTCTACTCCCTCTCATCGTGTAAGCTGCCAGATTGAAAGTGCATTGACGGAATTCATCAAAGATCAACGAATTAACATGTATCATTTATTTTTGATTTCTTAGGAAAATGTTACATAATAAATAGTTTGCTAAAGAGAGAGTTTCAATATCAGAAGAGAGAATCATTGGGTCTAGATTCTGATTCAACTTCTGATTTTCTTTCAAGTAGTCAATCTCACCAACCAATGAGATGGACAGAGAATTTGACCTCAATATTTTGGGAAAAATACTGACAGTGGTTACCACTCTTGGCTGTTCTAAAATATTATTGTCTGGAAGATTATGTTTGGTTGGAAATGCAAAGGTCTGATGCACTGGATTCAACGTAATGGATTTTACAGACAGAGAACAACTCTATCCCTAATAAGTCCATACTTTTCCAAATGCTAGTAAATTCTGGCCCTAAGAATCTTCTCCAATAATTTCCATTTCACTGATGTAAGGCTCACTGGCCATAAAATTTCCTGTTTTTTCCCATTTCCCTACTTAAGTGAAGGATTTACACTACACGCTGCATCCGCAAAGGAAACAACATTATGAAGGACCCCATGCACCCCTCATACAATCTCTTCTCCCTCCTACCGTCTGGGAAAAGGCTCCGAAGCATTCGGGCTCTTACGACCAGGCTATATAACAGTTTCTTCCCCCAAGCTATCAGACTCCTCAATACCCGAAGCCTGGACTGACATCTTGCCCTACTGTCCTGTTTATTATTTATTGTAATGCCAGCACTGTTTTTGTGCATTTTATGCAGTCCAGTGTAGATCTGTAGTCTAGTATAGCTTTCTCTGTGTTTTATTACGTAGTTCAGTCTAGTTTTTTGTACTGTGTCATGTAAACCACAGTCCTGAAAAATGTTGTCTCATTTTTACTATGCACTGTACCAGCAGTTATGGTCGAAATGACAATAAAAGTTGACTTGACTTGACCTGACTTGATTACCATTAGAGATTCTCCATTTTTCTGGAAGCGACCTACTTATGGCCAGAGAGAATACAGAGATCACCAACAAGGCCCATCAACCAACTGTTCTGTCTCCTTCAGAATCATGACTGTTGTAAATCTAATCAAGAAGGAAAAAAAAAGCTTACGAAAGGTTCAAAAACTAGGTAATGATAGAGATCTAGAAGATTATAAGACTAGCAGGAAGAAGCTTAAGAAGGAAATTAGGAGAGCCAGAAGGGGCCATGAGAAGGCCTTGGTGGACAGGATTAATGAAAACCCCAAGGCATTCTACAAGTATGTGAAGAGAAAAAGGATAAGACGTGAGAGAATAGGACCAATCAAGTGTGACAGTGGAAGAGTTTGTATAGAACCGGAGGAGACAACAGAGATACTTAACGAGTACTTTGCTTCACTATTCACTATGGAAAAGGATCTTGGTGATTGTAGGGATGATTTACAGTGGACTGAAAAGCTTGAGCATGTAGATATTAAGAAAGAGGATGTGCTGGAGCTTTTGGAAAGCATCAAGTTGGATAAGTCACCAGGACTGGATGAGATGTACCCCAGGCTACTGTGGGAGGTGAGGGAGGAGATTGCTGAGCCTTTGGCGATGACCTTTGCATCATCAATAGGGATGGGAGAGATTCCAGAGGACTGGAGGGTTGCAGATGTTGTTCCCTTATTCAAGAAAGGGAGTAGAGATAGCCCAGGAAATTATAGACCAGTGAGTCTTACTTCAGTGATTGGTAAATTGATGGAGAAGATCCTGAGAGGCAGGATTTATAAACATTTGGAGAGGCATAATATGATTAGAAATAGTCAGAATGGCTTTGTCAAAGGCAGATCGTGCCTTACCAGCCTGATTGATTTTTTTTTTGAGGATGTGACTAAACATATTGATGGTGGTAGAGCAGTAGATGTAGTATATATGGATTTCAGCAAGGCATTTGATAAGGTAACCCATGCAAGGCTTATTGAGAAAGTAAGGAGGCAATGATCCAAGGGGTCATTGCTTTGTAGATCCAGAAATGGCTTGCCCACAGAAGGTAAAAGGTGGTTATAGACGGGTCATATTCTGCATGGGGGCCAGTGACCAGTGGTGTGCCTCAGGGATCTGTTTTGGGACCCCTATTTTTTGTGATTTTTATAAATGACCTGGATGAGGAAGTGGAGGGATGGGTTAGTAAATTTGCTAATGACACAAAGGTTGGGGATATTGTGGATAGTGTGGAGGGCTGTCAGAGGTTACAGCGGGACATTGATAGGATAAAAAACTGGGCTAAGAAGAGGCAGATGGAGTTCAACCCAGATAAGTTTGAGGTGGTTCATTTTGGTAGGTCAAGTATGATGGCAGAATATAGTACTAATGGTAAGACTATTGGTAGTGTGGAGGATCAAAGAGATCTTGGGATCCGAGTCCATAGGACATTCAAAGCTGCTGCACAGATTGACTCTGTGGTTAAGAAAGCATATGGTGCATTTACCTTCATCAATCGTGGAACTGAGTTTAGGAGCTGAGAGGTAATGTTGTCTCACTACAGGGAGGATGTGGAAACCATAGAAAGTGTGCAGAGGGGATTTACAAGGGTGTTGCCTGGATTGGGCAGCATGCCTTATGAGAATCGGTTGAGTGAACTCGGCCTTTTCTCCTTGGAGCAACAAAGGATGAGAGGTGACCTGAATGAGGTGTATAAGATGATGAGAGACATTGATCGTATGGATAGGCAGAGGCTTTTTCTCAGGGCTGAAATGGCTAGCATGAGAGGACACAGTTTTAAGGTGCTTGGAAGTAGGCACAGAAGAGATGTCAGAGGTAAGTTTTTTACTCAGAGAGTGGTGAGTGTGTGGAATGGGCTGCCGGTGATGGTGGTGGAGGCGGATACGATAGGGTCTTTTAAGAGATTCCTGGATAGGTACATGGAGCTAAGGAAAATAGAGGGCTATGGGCAAGCCTAGTAATTTCTAAGATAAAAACATGATTGGCACAGCTTTGTGGGCCGAAGGGTCTGTATTGTGCTGTAGGTTTTCTATTTTTCTATGTTTCTATGGGATAGATCCACCTTAATGTTTTTTTAGAGACCCAACACCTCATCTTTCTGAATACTGCTGTACTACTTGCCCTAGAATATCAATATACCAGCAAACAAGAGAAAACCTGCAGATGCTGTATACCCATGTATCACTCACAAAATACTGGAGGAAATCAGCAGGCCAGGCAGCATCTATGGAGAAGAGTACAGTTGACATTTCGGGCCAAGACCCTTCAGCAGCATCCATAGATGCTGCCTGACCTGCTGAGTTCCTCCAGCATTTTGTGTGTGATACCCATCTTTGATCTCATCATCACCCATATCGTTCTCCTTGGTAAGTACTCATGCAAAGAACGCATTAAGATCCTCACCCATTTCCTCTTGCTGCAGGCATAAACTCTTTCCTTTCCCTTTATGGACCTACCCTTTCCCTAGCTATCCTGCTAACACAGCTGTAAAATGCCTTGGAATTGCTGCTGACCACGGGGTAAAATTACCCATCTTTTCCTTTATCTGTCTGTAGGCAAGTATAGGGGCTGGAATTAGTTCTGAAAACATCCATTTTTTACTATTTCTGTTTTCACTCGGTATTAGTTTTGTCACAGAAAAGAAGATGAGCAGGTCAAAGAGGTGGCAGTAATAGCCTTAAAAGGTAGAGACGTGAGCAGCTTCTTCTGCCGGTTACAAGTGGTTTTCACATGCATTGACAAAATTTTCACTGTATTCTGATTATCCTGGAGTTAGGGACTTCTAATGATCCAGCACACCCAGAGATTCCAAATTTAATCTTGGAGGCTTTCTCTAGTTGTATGGAAGTTAACTGGAGGTTAGTGTGCCCATTTAATAAGCTGCTGTCAGGGGTCAGTGGATTCTTGGGAACATGTGAAGATGGAGAACAGAGGAAAGGACCAATGTTAATTGGTGTCTATTGTGGGGGAGAAGAACAGGGGAATGGAGAAAGATGGAAAAGTGAAGAAGATGAAATGTGAAGAGTAATGATCTGACAGGGAGGGGAAAATCAGGAGGCAATTAGGGAAAGGAGACAGAATAGGAAGAGTGATGGAATAGTACATGGAAGAGTGGAAAAATGGAGGGTTAAAGGAGTATGAATAAAATTGTTTGTCTGTGTTCCTATACATGTTCTCAGATTGATCTGAGTGTCTGTGTATGTACATGTGTGCATATTTGTAAATGTGTGTATATGTGTGTGTGTGTGTGTGTGTGTGTGTGTGTGTGTGTGTGTGTGTGTGTGTGTGTGTGTGTGTGTGTGTGTGTGTTTATGTACATATGGTTTGCTTTTGTAGAATCTCCTTCTCATTGATCCAAGACCTCACTCTGCCAAGTTCATGAAGTTTCTGGTTGTGCATCTAATACCCTTTCCTCAAAGATCTTCCACTCTTCAGAAGAGTGGAGTTAAGTCATCCCCAATCAAGTGTCTGTCTGAGATAAATGTAGTAATGCAGTATCCTATCTATGGTACTGTTCTTTGATCACCTGCTAACCAGTGATAGGTCAGAAACCTGAAAATCATTCTTGCCCATTGAATAGAGGTAGAACATAAAGAACTGTACTGGGTCTTCAGCCCACAATGTTGTGCTGATCTTTTAACCTACTCTAACATGGAGCTAATGCTTCCTTCCCAAAGGCACTCCATTTTTCTTTCATCCATGTGCCTATCTACCAATAATTAATGCATTAGCTTCTACCAACCCTGGCAGCATATTTCACTCATCCACCACTTAATATGTGAAAAACCTTCTGACAACCGTCTCCCGCCCCACCATACTATCCTCCAAACACCTTAAAATTATGCTCTGTTACATTTCCACCTTGGGAAAAATGGCTGGCTGTCCACTCTTATCAATGCCTTTCATTATCTTGTACACCTCTATCAAGTTATCTCTCATCTTCTTACACTCCAAAGAGGAATGAAGTGAAGATTATGACTGCTTTCAACATAATGACATTCAGTAAAACTCATTCAATCTGCTTTTGCACTATTGGGTATTCAGGTGCTTACTTTGTTGTCTCCGATCGACTTATGCAACATAACAATAGTCTAATAATTTGATGCTTAACCCTAAAGGAGTGCTCAGGATCCTGAACGAGGAACAGTGGGGGTGTTCTAATTCCCGCATTCTCAAGTGAAGTTGCACAGTTGTCTCCCTGGTAACATATCTTCTCTGCTTCATTTTATTCCATTACTCCAATGCAGTTATTTGTTAAATCCTGCACATGCTTCTAATTAATCACCATAAATAAATTGTAAAGAGTGAAGAGTAAATTGTAGGGCCTGTCCATCATCATCAAGGCTGACATTTCCAGTGCTTTAATAAAAACAGTGCAGGATTTTTCCAGCTGCCCAGACTAATGGAACAAACTAGATTGAATTTTCTATTTTGATTATAAACTGTCCACTTATTTTTTGGACACAAACAGACCCAGCATATTCCTTCCTACGGTTACCTGGATTTTCATTTTCCTCAATCCCTCTTGATTCTCTTTCATTATGTTTTGGGTGCATCAAAATTGCAATTAGATGTGGCAGCTGATTATTTTTGCAATCGAGTGTGGGTGCGTGAGAATTTCTCCAGAGTAGTTTGATTGTCTGGGAAACATCTTTACATTTTCATGATTGGATTCAGTGGATTTGAATCTTGCTTTATGATGCCAAGAATGTTATAAAATAAAATGCACTATCCTTTTATAGTTCTGTAACAGCTCCCAGCAATGCACAACAAACAATTTACTATCTTTAGGTGTACAAGATAATGAGAGGCATTGATTGTGTGGATAGTCAGAGGCTTTTTCCCAGGGCTGAAATGGCTAGCATGAGAGGGCATAGTTTTAAGGTGCTTGGAAGTAGGTACAGAGGAGATGTCAGGGGTAAGTTTTTTACGCTGTGAGTGGTGGGTACGTGGAAAGGGCTGCCGGCTGTGGTGGTGGAGGCGGAAGTGAAAGGATTTTTTAAGAGACTCCTGGATGGGTACATGGAGCTTAGAGAAATAGAGGGCAATGGGTAAGCCTAGGTAGTTCCAAGGTAAGGACATGTTTGACACAGTTTTGTGGGCCGAAGGGCCTGTATTGTGCTGTAGCTTTTCTATGTTTCTCTGTAAATAGTAGTTGGATTTGTTTCTGACAGAGCCAGAGCTACTTTTGTATTTTATAAAAAAAGCATTTTAAACAGAGTAGACCCTACACTAGATGTGCTTCTATAAGATAGAGAGGGGTTTTTCCAGATTTTTAAAAAAATGTTTATCTTTTAACAGGATGGAAAATCTTCTTGTATTATTTATATTGTAGTGGTTTTACTTTGTACTTTATTTACAAAATTTCCTTGCCTCGGCTACAATGCAACCAATAGAATCATCGAGCAGCAAAACAGGCTGTCCGGCCCAAATCAGGACCTGCAGCCCACCAAGTCCATCTGGAAATGAAGCATCACTTGGACTAATCTCAGTTCATTACCCCCACAGTTCCAACCAATGCTCCTCAGATCTACCACTCATGAATCCATGAACACTACCTTATGACCTTATTCTGCATTGCTTATTTAGTGGAACTATTATATTGCAAAAACAACAAATTTCATGACTAATGCCGGTGGTATTAAACCTGATTCTGATATATTCTGATATTCTGATACCACTCTCCTATGTACTGAATATCAGGACAGTTTACAGTGGTCAAATAGCCTGCCATTCTCTCCCCCCTTTATCTTTCCTCTGATTGGTTTTCCACCTGGCGCCTCTAGGCCCTACCCCCTCCCCTATCTCTATTACTGGGCTTCGGCCCTCTCTTCCCCCCCATTCCTGATGAAGGGTCTCGGCCCAAAACGTTGGCTACTCTTTTCTCACGGATGCTGCCTGACCTGCTGAGTTCTTCCAGCGTTGTGTACGTATTCTCTGCCATTCTCTCTGCCTTTGCAATATGGGAAGAAACCTTTTGACCCAATTTCCATTGTTAAACTGGTAAGGCGAGCCTTGTACAATGATGATGACTTTATAGTGACAGATGCAACAGAGAACAAAATCTGCATTAGGGTGAATGGTTTAATTTCCTGATGGGTGAGACATATTGGATTGGGCAGAGATACCTCAAAATAAGTAAATTTCACTTTTCTATGCACCATTCATGCATTAAACAGTGGGCACAAATGGATCCAGTTTCTAGACAAGTGTTTCTTTGGATATCAGAGGATCACCGATGCTTCCCTCAGTTCCACACTACAGTATATCTTCACTCTAACAGCCTCTCCATCACCCTCTCTAACCTATGGAGAAACACCCACAATTTAAATTTTAGAAAGGTAGGCCGCCAAAAAAATCAGTGATGAATACCAACAACTCTTTTAATAACTTTCAGAATTCCTATTTCACAGACCAAAGATCAAACCCAATACTCTCCAGGCACAGGTGCTGTCAAGCACTGAGGTCCAAGATGTACATCCACATTTCCTTACAACATAGTAGATTCCATTTCTGCCCACTGAGTCTGTTTTAATTCACAAAGCAATCCTACTCATATTTAACTCTTGCAAATTATTCTCTCACTTACTCATCAACTCCTTCCTGAATCTTCTGCCACCCCACCAATGCTATAGTCAATAAACCTACTAGCACATCTTTGGGATGTGGAAAGAAGCACCTGGAGGTCACAGGGAAAACATGCAAACTCCAAGCAGACAGCACTCAATATCAGCATCGAATCCAGGTCATTGATGCTGTGAGTCAGCCGTTCTACCAGCTCTGCCATTGTGCGGCCCAAGAAATAACTTACATTGCTCAGTTTTTGCTATGCTATACATTTAGCACAAGTAATCCAAGGTGCATCTGTATTCCCCAATGTCTCTCCAGATGTAGATTGGTGGATGTGGTTTTGTTGATGATGCATGAGTTATTGCAGTCAGCTGGGAGAGGCTGGGATGGGTAGAAAAACTGCAGGTACCTTAAGAGACTGCCAGGAGTTTGCTGTCAAGCTTCAACATAACAAGAGAAATGTTGATGTAAGGTCAGAAACAAGGCATGCTGTGTGCAGAAACAGAGCAGTGAGAAACCCATACTTGGCAACATGAATATGCCAAAACTGAGACTTTGCACTGAACCGAAAGAATGTGCAAATATACACTCAATATAAGAGCCTAAGCAGGTGAATGAAACCTGCTTTGGATCTCATACTGAGTGAATATTTACGCGTGCAATTTCTCAATTTTGGCATGTTCATGTAATAGTGTGGCACCCAGCTTCAGGTTTTATGCTATGAGAAAACATACTTCCAAGGGGCGAGCACACAGAAAGAAAAAAAAATTGGCTCCCAAGACTGAAACTTTAAAGAATTTAAAGATTATATCAATAGGGATGTTTGCAGTGAGTTATTTCTAGAACTATTTTTTTTACATTCTTTTATAGATTTTATCTTTAACTGTATATACTGGGTTAATGAGCAAACAAACGGACTGAGGAATTCAAGATATTTGTCAAGCTTTTATGCCATGGTTTTATTGGTTTCACTTCTGCTTCCTTAGTGATTGCCATTCAGTAGTTTTCTGATTTTGACACTTAAACCAAGCAGAAGTATGAAGTTTATAGCTCACTGATGCTATTTATTGTTTTTATATCCTTGGCCAGGCATTTTTTAATGCAAACACATTACAAGTTTAATAACATCATGTTTGACAGACACTTTCCCTGTGGCCAGTGGGAATAAACTGGAATATAAATTACTTCCAGCACATTCAAACCAGCTTGTGTTATACTCCTGCATCTGTCACATTTAACATTTGGACTGGCAAATGTTGAAAGAGTAAACAGAAAAAAATTAATACAAGAAAAAAATAATTCAATTACAATTTAAAGCTGTTTTGGCTGTGTAATTGGATAGATTTTACCTCAATATATCAAAAATGGCTATTGAGAAAATAATCTTAGAAAATTATCATCAAAGCTTATGTCCTATAGAGGCCGATTTTGGCAATGCATCTGTCATAGTGAATGCATTTTATTTTGTAATCTTCTTATTTTCAAGGATGTTTAGGTTTTAAAAGAATAGCACCACAGACACCTTCTAGGTAATTAAGCTATTCTTTGCCTTTGAGCATTGATTAATCTAATGGTGTTATGCATTCACATTTCATCACCAGACTCTTGGTCACTTTCACTTTATCCTGGCTGTCCTTTCTTACCTGCTGAATACTGTGGCTATGTATCGAATACTGTACTGTTGGAGTGTTACCTACACTGGGCAAGAACTATAAAGTTTTAAATATGGATTTAGGCAGCTCCCATCGGCAGGATGTGAATTATAACCTTACTTATTTGGCACTGTTAAAAATTTCTTTATTTACTCTTGTAACAGTTGCCAGTCCCAATGATAGAAGTGACAGATGCAGGAGTATACCGCAAGCTGGTATGAATGTGCTGTATGCAATTTATACTCCAGCTTATTCCCACTGGCCGTAGGGAAAGTATCTGTCATATATGGTGTTATTAAGCTTGTAATATGTTCTCAAAAGGAACGCCAGGCCAAGGAAATAAAAGCAACAAATAGCACCATAGCCCTGAAAACTTCATGCACTGCTGTCTGCATTCCGCAGGGACTGCTTTGGCCATTCATCCCTCCCCACTGATCTCCCTCCTGGCACTTACCCTTGCACGGAGAACAAGTGCTAGACCTACCTCAAGACCTCCTCCCTCACTACCATCCAGGGCCCTAAACATTCCTTCCAAGTGAGGCGACACTCCACCTGTGAGTCTGTTGGGGGCTATTTACTGTGTCTGGTGCTCCTGGTGTGGCCTCCCGTACATTGGTGAGACCCAATATAGATTGGGAGACCACTTTGCCGAGCATCTCCCGCTGGTGCTCCTCCCCCTTATTCTTTCATCCATGGTCTTCTGTCTCTTTTACCAACTTACTTCCCAGCTTTTTACTTCATCCCATCCCCCTTCAGGTTTCACCTATCACCTTGTGTTTCTCTCTCCCCTCCCTTCACCTTTTAAATCTACTCCTCACTATTTTTTCTCCAGTCCTGCTGAAGGGTTTCGGCCCAGAACACTGACTGTGCTCTTTTTCCATAGATGCTGCCTGGCCCGCCGAGTTCCTCCAGCATTTTGTGTGTGTTGCTCGGATTTCCAGCATCTGCAGATTTCCTCTTGTTTGTAATCGAAGTGATACCTGATTAATTGCAAGAAGGTGTGGAGACCTTTGGTCAAAAACTGCCCTTTTGACCCTGCATAATATGTTTGATATCAGTAGTAACACAATCATATTTCTCGTGAGGTCATTAATTTCCTATTTTATTTGCAAACATCTAATTGTCAGAGTTCAACAAGGAGGCAGCATTTTACGCAGTGTGTTCCAGCATCCATCTGAAAGGTTTTTTATCTTTCATTTTATGTTTAGCAAAATGACTGAAATACTCATTAAGTTATTTCTGCAGGTTATAGTTGGCTGGGATCTTGGGCAAGTTCATTAATCTTTATTTTGCATGCTTCTGAGCAGGTAGTTCATGCCACGGTTTAACGTCTCAATGGAAGAGTAGTGTGCTCTGAGCAAGTAGCATTGCTCGCTGCAGCTCTCGGGTATCAATGTGCATTGTTTTAGATTGAATGAACTGCACATACCACATGAGGCAATACAGTCTCGAATTCAAAGACTACTAAAGGTGAACAGAAAGGCCCTCTTGGAAAGCAGGGCAGTTTGAAGTACTGCTCATAGCAGAATACTACGCTTTACAAACCTGGGTGGTCTGTACTCAGCTTCGAAGACTAAGCACTTTGGTGGTCCTGTGAAAACGTAAAGTTTTGGTATTGATGAATAATAGACATTTGTTCATTAGACTTAGAATTTCCTGCAATGCTTAAGGGAGTTGTTTATCACTTCGAACAATTTTCAATAATATAGTGCCTTTATAGAATCATAGAAATATTTAATGATTATGGGACAGAAGGCCAATCTACCCATCTTGTCCTTACCAACTTCAAGTAGTGCAATCCCCTTGGTCCTATTCTCCTGCTATTTTCTCAATAAATTAATTAATTCCCAATAAATTAATTTCCCATCCGCTTCTCTTCTGACAGAGCTGATTATCTCTACTTCCATCACTCTTTTGGTCAGAGTTTAGATCATAGTTGTTTACTGCGGAGTCCATTGGTGGAGCAGGAAGATAGCTATGCTGTCATCTGATCTCTAATGCACTCTGTTTCAGTTGCAATACACAGACATGGAAGTCTTGAATCTATTGCACATGCATTGCACCTAGCAGTCGATGTGATCGGGCCCAGAATTCAGAATAAGGACAAGGAGCATTATTTCAGCTACCTTTTGAGATATTGTTTGTTTATGTTAATTGTCAACTCAGCCTCGAAATACATTATCTTCAGAAGAGAAAAAGAATTTAGGCCACTATAAAAAATAAAATTTTGAGAAGTTCAACTTTTTCATGCTCTAGGAGCCTCCATTAACTGATTGCATTAATAAGATTGAAATTGATTTATCTTCCAAAGCTTAAAGTAGCTTCCAACTGATCTTAAAGCTCATCAAATATCGTGAAGGCATGCAGTGATTGCTTATTTAATGCATGTTCCAGCCAACTATTCTACTGTTTGATAGCTTGCTGGGAAATAGAACTACTGAGATTTAACTTCATCCTATGACTTTGTACATTGAATTGGTATTCCTCTAACTCCCACTACTTTACTTAAGTGCATGCCACATCTGGGCACATTTTTCTAATGTTCCCAGATCATTCTCAGACAATTTACATAATGTTCTAACTCCTTTCTACAGATGTTATGTTAACATCAGAATTAATGGTTTACCCATTTGCCTTCATCTAAGTCATTAATTAATAACAATATATGATGGCCTTCCACTAGACTACATATTTCACCATCCCAGGTAAATTCTCATTATTTGTATAAAGTTGCTTGTTCTGAATTTGCATTTCTGCTAAACAGCCCAACAAGCAGTCTCTTCGGACACAGCATCATTTCATCATTTCAAATGACTTTTGAAAATCATGATCCACAATATTACCTGAAACAACTAATGTTACGTTCTCTTCAAAGTAAGTTATTTGAATGGGGACCACCATTTCTGAAAGGCATATTGGAAATGCCTGACAGTTGCTGATCAGTCCAAGTGAACATACAACAGGGCTCCAATAGTTCTGCCATGGATTGACCTCTATCTAGCCTATAATTCTATTTTGATTGTCTTTCTAAATACAGATTCAACATGGTACATTATCCAGTCCATGGTTACTACCTTGTAAGAATTAAAAGTTGGCAGAGCATCACGGCCACTTCTTTTTAGGTTAGACACTATCACTTATTCCCATCTTTACAGATGCTGCCTGATTTACTGAGATTTTCCAGAATTTTGTCTATTTCTTTCAGATTTCTTGCATTTCTCAATATTTCATTTGCTTTCTTGATGGACTATTTCACTGTACTCTTATCGGATCCACAGACTGATTCCTGTTAAGAGCTCAGTATTTCTTTATCTTTTGTCTAGAAATGATAAGTGAATTTGCATTGCAGAGCTGTCTCAGTGCTCCCTCTATTCTGCTGCTCAGATTCAATCTACATTAATCAGCTCTACTCCATTCGGTCTGTTTATTATGTGTATGTTAATCAAAGCTAATTAGGAATAAATTAAACTCAGATGATCGTGGAGGGTTGTGGGTGAAGCAAAAGAGTTTAGAAACATTCTTGGAAATAGACATTTTAATGAAGAGTGTGTATTGTGGTATTTTGTCCCTATTTACACCTGACGCTAATTAAGCTCATTAAGAATTAATATTATTCTGTCCAAAGAGACTGTATAAAAACAGTAACAAAATCATTGCCATGGTACATGTGAACAAAGGGCTTGGCCACTGGGCATTGTCCAGCAGCTTTCCATGTTGCTGTGAAAATAATTAGCTAACGTCTGGGGAAGGTTTTCTTTTTAACGCGCTAACGAATTTGAAATGAAATTATCCAAATACCCTTGCAGAGATAGAACACAACAGGAAAACACTTCATAAGTATGTACGATTTTCACCAAGGATTTTGGGTCTTCAGGCCACATGAAATAAATTGTGTGGTTGCTGCTGTAAGCCATCTTTATATTCCATAGCAAAGGAAGGTGTACCACATTGAATAAAAATGCAGCTTTTAGTTCATATCGGATCTTTCTTTTGGAAACTGTCCAATCATGAAACCAAAACCTAGTATTTTTTTTGAACTGATATTGTACTGCTGTTATAACTACAAAGCAGTTCTAATGCAATAAATTCTTTATCTGATGTTCCAAGGCATAAACTGCTACTAACAGGGTTATGATTTTCTCATTTTGTACTCTGCAAACCCATTTTCCATTATTGTGAGTGATATTCTCTTAGCAAAGACAGAAATGAGCCGCTAAGAAACCAAGCTGATGGTTTGCAGATTTTGTGGAAAGTAGATGAGATGTAATCCCCAATTCACTTGAGGAAAGTCTAAATTCATTAAAACTGAATTTGATCTAGTCAGGGTAAATTGGTGTGCTCTCTTCCAAACTGCGATTCCTCAAGCTCAATATAGCTTGGTTTTGTTTCTGACAGATTTTGGAAATTTTATGAAATGACTGAATGCTTCAAAATGATGAGGAATTAAAATATTACAGAGATCTGGTGAAAGAGTGGGGAAGTGATACTATTTATGCAGTCCTTTCACAGAGCTGGCACAGTAACAACTGGCTGATTGGCTTGCCTCTGTGCAATAAAACTATGATTAAATTCTGTACATTTTTAATGACACTGGCATCTGTCAACAATACAAGGAAATTACTGGGTTGGAAGTTTCAATCTTCTTATTTGGCTTTAATAACTGTAAAAGGAGGGGATGGCTCACGCCTGTCTCCATTGTGATTAGGAATGGCTTTATATTGGGTATTAACTGTTCCATTGGGTCACTTATTCAGCTTTCCTCATAGCATCACAAATTTACAGTAACACTTTAAATATCCAAATTTAAGATCTCAAGAAATCCTTCTCAGAAACATCATTTGAAAGAACCAGGTCAGACAATCTATCCAAAAACAAAATACTCTCTCATGAATTTGCGATTAACTCAGGTTCAATGAACTAAGCCTTATATACCAGGGATGTTCTAAGTTCCATCTGCAGCCATTGTTAATACTTCTGCTTGAGTAGGCACTGAATTCAGGTGGACTCTTCAGGTACAAGAGACACCAAAGCTGCACTCAGTGTTGCTCTGTGCAGTTTAGGTGTGAGTGACTGAATGGGAACATGGAATCAATGCTGACATGCTGTTCTCATCTGTGTTCTCTGATCTGAGGATACTGAGGTCAATGACGTGGCTGCCACTCTGAGGAACCCTGCGGGCACAGGCATATTTGAATGTTGAATCTCCAGCATTTGATTGGCTCCATATTAAGCAAAATGGTGTCACAGTGTCAATTAGTTTATTATTGTCACATGTACCAAGGTAGTGAAAGAAGTTTGCATACTGTCCATGCAGATGAATTTATTGCAACTTTGCATTGAGGTAGTATAAAGCTAAACAATAACAGAATGCAGAATAAAGTGTTACATTTACAGAGAAAGTGCAGTGCATGTAGACAGTAATGTGCAAGATCATAACAAGGTAGATTGTGAAGTCAAGAGTCTATCTTATTGTAGTAGGAAACTAGTCTTTTAACAGTGGTACTGAAACTGTGATTGAGTCTAGTGTACGTGATTTTGGACTTTTGAACCTTCTGCTCAATGGGAGAGGTGAGAAGAGAGAATGTCCTGAGAGGGTGGTGTCTGTGATTATTCTGGCTGTTTTACTGATGCAACGAGAAGTGTAGGCAGAGTCCGTGGAGGGGAGGCTGGTATTTGTGATGTGCTGAGTTGTATACAATTCTCATAGTATTTGCGATCAATAAATTATTTTTAATCTCTATAAATTATGAGGCAAAAGTCACAAATCCATCTTGTTCATTGTGCTTTCATTGACAGTAGTTGCATTAGATATTTTACCTATTACAGTCATTTCATTTTTTGCAGATGATTATTCCTTAAAGGCAGTGAATTGAACTCAAACATACAATTCTTTCCATTAAAGTAGTGCTAAGTATGCAAAGCAATTTATTAATAAATTTTATACTTGGATATTAATGGTGGTGATAAAACACTTTCCATTTTGGGTATCTAATGTCACCAGTGATTAAACATGCATCTGCTTTTATACAGTTAGATTTGGAATGAAATTCTTTTGATGAAATGCTTTCAGGTTTACCTGTTTCCCTACAAATAAAATTCCCTTTATATTAGTGAACTGGTGCAATTTTTAGATGGTCTTTGCTCCTCCCATAAAATGTTTTGCAAAAAAATTTAATTTTAAATGCTCTTTGGAGGGTCTTATTAAGTAGACACTATGTACACAAAAATATTCACGAACTTATCTACATATGCATTTCCTGCACCAATATTCAAAGTAAATTCATTATCAAATATGGCAACATATACAACCCTGGAATTCAATTCTTGCCAATATTCACAGTAGAACAAAAATAGAATCAATGGATCAGAATACAATAGAATCAATGAAAAACTACACACAAAGGCTGCAAAAGAAAACAAACGGCAAAAATACAAAACAAAAGAAGCACAAGTAATAATAATACTTAGAATAAATGAATAAGTAAAGAATACTGAGAACATGAGTTATAGAGTCTGTGAAAGTGGTGTTGAGATATTCAGTGTCATTCACTACTCCTCAGATATTGAAGCTGTCTACATCCAAATGCAGCAAGATCTGGACAATATCCAGGCCTGGCCTGATGGGTGACAAGTAACATTTGTGCCACACAACTGTCAAGCAATGATGATATCCAACCAAAGAAAAGTGAGCTACGAGACCCTGATATTCAATTGTATCACCATCATTAAATCTCGCTGTCAAAATCCTGGGGTTACCACTGAACAGAGAGCAAACTGGAGGAGCCATATATACAATACGCCACAATGAGTAGGAATCCTGTGACAAGCAACTCACCCCTTAACTCCCCAAAGTCTGCTTACAATCTACAAGGCTCAAGGCACAAGTGTGATGCAACAAGGCAACTTTATCAACACTCAAGATGCTCAACACCATGCATGGCATAGCATCGTACTTGACAGGCATCACATCCACAACCCAACAGTCACTCCACCACTGATGCAGTTTGTAATATTTACAGGATGTACAGCAGTGACATACTGAAACTCCATAGACATCATCTTTCAAACTCACATCCTTTACCAGCTAGAAGGTCAAGAGCTGCAAAAATGTGGGAACAGAACACCACTACCTGGAACTTGCCCTCCAAAACATACCCCACCTTACCTGCAGTATGAACCAGGCAGTTATCACTCTGTGTAAAAAAATCTTGTCTCACAAATCTCCTTTAAACGTTCCTCTCTTGCTTTAAGCCGATGCTTTTTAATATATGATATTTCTATCCTCAGTAAAGGACACTATCTATCCTGTCCTTGTATCATTATCTAACATCTGTCAGGTTGGCCTCAGCCTCTGGTGCTTCAGAGAAAACAATTCAAGTTTGTCCTCATAGCTAATAATATCCAACCCCAGCACCAAATTGGTGAAACTCTTCCACAGCCTCTCAAAAGCCTCGACATCCTTCCTGCAGTGAGGTGATCTGTTGCCATCTCAGAGCTTGGAATGCAGTGTCTGATTTAGAACTATGATATTAGCCATGCAAACAACACAACTTGTCTATTGGGGCTGAATGAACTAGGGTCTCAATGGTGTAAATATTGGCATTTAAAAGGATGCTGGCATGGGTTGGCTTAACCTTCAATTGGATTTGGAGGATTTTGTGAAGACGATGCTGCTGATAACCCTCTGTTCTGTAGGTAATTCATATATGAGTAGGAAATAAAAGGGAAGAAGAGATTGAAGTCTTTATCATCAAATACCCTGTTACTCCAATGGCCAAAGACTTTTCTGGAATATTAAATGTGATGGGAAAATCCATCATTGATGTCTGCATTAGCAGAGAGATGGCTCCCAAGATTATGAAAAGCACTGCAGGTTTTCTAGGTTTTTATCATAGACCTTTGTTGTCAGATGACACAATTGTGCAGCAGAACAGATTGGTTGAAGACCTTTAATTTCAGATGCTTTCATTTGCTTCAGTAAATGTCTCTATGAACCCTTGGAGTTCAGCCTCCAAATATGTGTCCTCAGAAGTGATGTTGTACTATAGCTCAGTGACTGAAGTTGGAGTAACCTTGGTTCTAGAGTGGAGCTCCATGTACAGTTTCCTATCATTCCTTTAGATTAGCTGTACTCCAACAGGAAGGGTTTTGGCATTGAGGAGGTGTAACGTTGCAACCTTATTTGAGCCTGCACCAACACTGCATCTGTTGTGAACATGTTGGTTGAGACCACATCTTGCTTGCCTTCATGCAGCAGGAGATAAATTTCTGCAGGACCAAAACTTGAGAAGGTTTCCCCACAATTCCTCTTGACCGATGGAATGAACATTTTTTGTGAATTCAAAATAACATAGTATCTGTATGTCGAGCACATCTGCTCAATCAGCAAAAAGTGGAAATATCAGGTGGCCAAGCATTTTAATTCCTATCCCCATCCCTGTTCTGACAGAGCCTTTTCCTCTGCCATGATGAGGCTACTCTCAGGGTGAAGGAGCAACACCTCATGTTCTATTTCGGTAGCCTCCTACTTGATGGCATGAACATTGATTTCTCTTTCTGGTAATTTTATCTTCCCTTTCCCTTCCCTCTTCTTCTATTCCCCACGTTGGCGTCTTAGCTCTTCGCTTCACCTGCCCTCCACCTCCCTCTGGTGTCCCTCCTCCTTTCCTTTCTCCCATGATCCACTCTCCGTACCTATCAGATTTCTTCTTGAGCCCTTTGACTTTCCACCTATCACCTCCCAGCTTCTTATTTCATCCCCTCTCACAACCACCTTGCTTCATCTCTCACCTGCTAGCTTCTCCTCTTGCCCTTCCTCCCCACCTTGTTATTCTGTTATCTTCTTCCTTTCTTCCCAGTCCTGATGAAGGGTCTTGGCTCAAAACGTCATCTGTTTATTCATAGTGACGTACAACACCACAGCACAGAAACAGGCCATCTGGCCCATCTAGTCTGTGCCAAATCATAATTTGTCTAGTCCCATTGACCTACAGGACTAGGCAAATTAATGAATTGGCGCAGACTATAGCTGTGCATACTCCTTTCATTGGTGCATCTATCCTAATTTCTCTTAACTAATGAAATCAACCCTGCATCTACAGCTTGCACTAGCAGCTTGTTCCAAACTCTCACTACCCTCTAAGTGGAGAAGTTGCCGCTCATGTTTCCCTTAAACATTTTACCATTCACCCTTAACCCATGACCTCTAGTTGTAATCTCACAAAACTACAGTGAAAAAGCTTGCTTGCATTTACACTATGTATACCCATCATAAATGTGTATAACTCTGTCAAATCTCCCCTCAGTCTTCTACATTCTAGGGAATAAAGTCCTAACCTATTCAACTTTTCCCTATAACTCAGGTCCTCAAGTCCCAGCAAGATCCTTGTAAACTTTTCCCTGCACTCTTTCAATCTTATTTACATCTTTCCTATAGTTAGGTGACCAAAACTGGACAAAATACTCCAAATTAGGCCTTACAAATGTCTTATACAATTTCAATATTGCATCCCAACTCCTGTACACAATACATTGATTTATGAAGGCCAATGTGCCAAATTTCATTTTCAATCCTATCTACCTGTGATGCCACTTTCAAGGAATTATGAATCTGTATTCCCAGATCCTTCTGTTCTATCACACTCTCAATTCCCTACCAGTCACCGTGTAAGGCCTACAGTGGTTTGTCCTCCCAAAATGCAACACCTCACAATTATTTACATTAAATTTCATGTTCCACTTTTCAGCCAGTTTTTCCAGCTGGTCCAGATTTTGCTTCAAACTTTAATAGTCTTCTTTTCTGTCCACTACACCCCCATTTAAAATCTCCCCCATCTCTTTTGGCCCCATGCATAGGTTACTAGATGAGCAATTTTGCCCCTTGCTAGCTTATTGCTCTTAATATATCTGTGGAAGGCCTTGGGATTCTCCTTTACCTTATCTACTAAGGGTAATCTCATGTCTGCTTTTAGCCCTCCCGATTTCCTTGTAAGTATTCTTTCATATTTCTTATACTCCTGAAGTACCTCATTTGTTCCTACCTGCCTATACCTGCTATGTAACTCCTTTTTCTTAACCAGCGCCTCAATATCTCTTAAAAACAATGGTTCATTAAACCTGTTATCCTTGCCATTAAATCTGACAGAAGTATATAAACTCTGTGTCCTCCACATTTCACTTTTGATAGTCTCCCATTTACCAAGGACTCCCATGCCAGAAACCAACCTGTCCCAATCCATACTTGCCAGATCCTTCCGGATATCATTACAATTGGCTTTTCTCCAATTTAGGATATTAACCCGAGGACCGAACATATCCTTTTCCATAATTACATTGAAACTAATGGCATTATGATCACTAGATGCGAAGTGTTCCCCTACACAGGCTTATGTCACCTGCCCTGTCTCATTCCCTCATAGAAGAGCTACGTCACACTCTCTCTAGTTAGGACTTCTATGTGCTGATTAAGGAAATTTTCCTAAACACACTTGACAAACTCTTTCCCTTTCAGTCCTTCAACAGTATGAGAATCCCAGTCAATATATGGAAAATTAAAATCACTTACAATCACAGCTTTATGTTTCCTGCAGCAGTCTGCAATCTCTTATAAATTTGCTCCTCTAAATCCTATGGTCTGTTGGGTGGTTTATAATATAATCTAATTAACATGGTCATACCGTTCTTATTCCTCAGTTCTATCCTTAAAGCCTCACTAGAAAAACACTTCCTGACTGAGTACTGCTGTAACATTTTCCCTAACTAGTAATGCTACACTTTCCTCTTAAAACCCTCTCACCTAACCATGTCTAAACAACAGAATCCCAGAACACTGAACTGTCAGTCCTGTTCCTCCTGCAACCAAGTCTCACTAAAGGCTACAAATGTCATAATTCCATGGGCTAATCTATCCCCTGAGCTCATCCACCTTTCTTGCACAGCTCGGAACTTTATCCTGGATTTTTCCAGGATTTCCAACATCTACAGAATCTATTGTGTTTAATATCTGTGGTGGTTGATGCTGCTGTTTATATTTCTCTTGTAGATGGTGCATTAAGATGATGTTATTTGAGCTTTCAAATTGATGGAATCCATGTGTGGAGAGGCTCCTCAGTTATTGGGAGGAGTGGGAGAGTCCATTCTCTGTGGAAAACAGAGACGTGGAGCCTTTGGTTATTATTACAATGCAATTTGGCTTTTTTCTTGATGATAGTCACAATTACATCTATCAAACCTCCCCTCATTCTCCTCTGCTCCAGGGAATAAAATCATAACCTATTCAACTTTTCCCTATAAGTCAGGTCCTCAAGTGCCAGCAACATCCTTGTAAATTTTTTCTGTACTCTTTCAATCTTATTGATATTTTTCTTCTAGGTAGGTGACCAGAACTGCACAAAATACTCCAAATCTGCCCTCACCAACGTCTTATGCAACTTCAACCTAATATCCCAGCTGGTGACCAATGTTCTGTACTGCCAAGTTTTAGAACTTAACCCAACTAATATTATCATTGTCCCAACTTTCCTTGTAGGCAGCTGCTGCTGATATTTTAATGCGTCTGTTTCGTTTCTGGTACATTACAATGTATCTGTTCTTTTAAAGGCCTTACCATTCCCATCCTAGTTTTGATGGGTTACTATGCCAATGCACAGATTGAATAATACTAGACACCTGCACTGAAAATTCTATCCAGTGACAGAATATATTTTCATTTTGAAAAAGACTTGGCATATCTAATATAAAAATAATATTTCTTTCACAATCTCCTCTTGATAGGGAAGAAGTTATGTTAAAAATGGTTCATGAAAAATGCAGCGTGTCTGGCAGAGAGAATGAATGATGATCTTGGTATGACTAGTCATTAAACTTGATGTATATTTGATGGGAGCCACAATATATAAGAGTCCAGAATGGAGTCTGTAAGAGGAACTTTCACAGCCAGCAGGCTTTCCACAGCCAGTCATTTGTATAAGGCACAAAAAAGCATTGAAAGTGACATTTACATTAACTCCCCTGAGTGTTAATACACACCAGTGCAATGAAAGTAGAAATCAAACTGGGTCAAGTAAGATGTTAAATTTAAGCATATACAAGACAAAGAAAAATGTATGGATTGAAATGTACATTGTATACATGTGTACCTGAATATATCTGTACTTTCTTCATTCTTTGAAGGCTTATATAGAGATACAGCTGCAAATCTCTTTAGTAAAAACCTGCAAACTGCTTGGGTAATCACTATTGTCAGGGTAATTGAATAAGGAGATGTGAGAGTCAAAAAGAGCATCTTAGGCCATGCAGGTTGTGATCTTGCCTAACGTCTATCCAGACCTTGGTAATATTTCTACCAGGTCTTTACGTAGTCACAATGGAAAACAAAGGGAGATGGTTGTTGTTGTTGGAGCCCAGACATGCCGGCCACTCAATATCACTGCATGAGGTCCTCAGGGCAGTATCCTAGGCCCAGCAATCTTCATCAGTGATCTTCCTCTCATCTTAGAACAGCACCTTGTGGTCTGCTGGGTAGTCCAGAACCTGATTGTACGAACATTGAATTTTTCATCTTCAGGTATTCCTCACTCCCTGTGCTGCTCCCTCTCTCTTCTTCTTTATACTAACCATTCACCACATCCATTCCTGAGAAGAGAAGAGTGAGGAAGTGAGAGATTGGGCAAAGAGAGTGGAGAGGTGGAAAAATAAAGAGTAGGGAGAGTGTGGAATGGGAGAAGCATCATGAGGGATTAATAAGAGAGGGAGAGGGAGTGGAACAGGAGAGAAGGAGGGTGGAGAGAACGGAGCAAGAAGGATGATGGGGTGTATGAATGCAGGGAATGCAGTGAAACTGGGAAAATGGAAGAGAATGAGGACAGGAGAGAGAGGGGAGTGTGGAGGAAATTGAGAGATGGAGATTGGAGAGGGGAAATTAAGGGAGGATGTTGGGAAATGTGAGAAGAGAGGATGAGTAGGGAGAGGCTAAAGGGTTGGAAAGAGAGAATGAGAGGAGGAGGTGAAACAATGGAGTATTAAGAGAGTGAGAGGAAATGGAAAGAGGAAATGGGGTGGAGTGAAGAGAATGCAAGGGGAGGTGTGGGGTTGAAAGAGAGGTCTGTTGAGGAGAGCAAAGAGGTAATGAGTGAGAGGGTGGAAGAGAAGGTGGAATTGTGGGGGACTGGATTAACGGAAAGGTCATGTTGGGATTTGGTTACAATTTGTGATATTCTTATCTTACACATAGCAGCCTCCCTTTGCCCATCTCTCTCCTTCCTTATCCCTTTCCCTCTCATCTCTCTCTGTGACCATTCCTCTCTATTTCCATTTTACTTTAAACATCCTCAGTTTTACACCAAATGTTACCAAAGTGATTTTCCCTTTTGCACTCTGCCCCATCCTCTCTCACCCACTCTGATTTTGTTATCTATTATACCCATCACAGTTCCAGAAGCAAGAATGAGAATTAAGGCCATTTGACCTGCAGTCTAGGATCACGGTGGGTCAGGACAAAGTTGACTCAGACTTCAATCCCACTCCTCTGCACCAATGGGAGCAGTCTAGGTGTTGGACGTTCAACAGTTAAAGTCAGGAACCAACCAAAGGGAAGCTAATAGAGTTTAAGGTGATTTGCCTGAGCACAATTGGCCCAGCAGATGCCTTGTCTAAAACTGTTTAAAAGTTTTTAATGCAATTTCCTTTCTTGTTATCAGTCACAATTATTGTGTTACTGTAAAACAATTAATTTATTAGTTTGTGATTCCATTAATTATTTATATGAGTGGCAATTAATTAAGAGACTTATTCAAACTCATTGTGGAGCACTGAGGAGCCTGCACTCCGAGTATGCAGGGAGTCCTTTTGAGGAATGTAGTTGTGTCTAGGGTGGCAATTCGGCCATACGAAGTTTGGGAATTCCCAATGTGGACTCCTCTACATTGGTGAGACTCGTTGTAAGTTGGGGGACTGCTTTGACAAGCACCTCTGCTCCATTGGCCAAAAGTAGAATGTCCAGTTGGCCAACAATTTGAATTACTACTCGCATTGCTATTCCATTATGTTGGCGCATGGCCTCTCTTGTACCACAATGAAGCCACAGTCATCGTGGAGAAGCAACACCACATATTCCATCTGCGTAGCCTCCAACCTGATGGCATGAACATCGATTTATCCTTCTGATAAAAAAAATACTCCCTACCCCTTCCCGCTTCTTCTATTCCCCACTCTGGCACCTTATTGTACCTCTTCTCACCTGCATATCACCTCCCCTGGTCCCCTTTCTTTGTCCCTTTCTCCCATGGTCCACTCTCTTCTCCTATCAGATGCCTTCCGCTCCAGCCCTTTACCTTTCCCACTCAGCTGGCTTCACTATCACCTTCCAGCTAGTCCTTGTTCCCCTCCCCCCACCCTTTTTTATTCTGGCACCTTCCCCCTTCCTCTGCAGTCCTAATGAAGGGCCTCAGCCTGAAATGTCGACTGTTTAATCTTTCCATAGACTCTGCCTGTCCTGCTGAGTTCCTCAAGCACGTTGCGTGTGTCGCTTCAGAATTCCGTGTTTGCTTGGGACTCCTAAGCTTCCATACAATTTTGTAGGTAAATGCTAGCAGTTCCAAGCAGAAACACTGGCTTTAATTCACAAAGCACAGTAGCAAAGCGGTTAGCGCAATTGCTTTGCAGCACCACCTGTAAAATCGGTGCTAATTTCCCACCGCTGTCTGTAAGGAATTTTGTGTTCTCTCCATGACTGCATTGGTTTTCTTCCACGTTCAAAAGATATGCAAACTAGTGTTAGTGAGTTGTGGACGTCATGATGGCATCAGAAGTGCGGTGACACTTATAGGCTGCTCAGGCTAACACTTGCCAATTTGATTTAATGTAAATAACGCATGTCACCGTATGTTTTGATAAAGTTAATCTTTATTTTTAATCTTCTTTATGAAAAAGATCCAATCCTTGAGAGAAGACATACTTGTGTACCATGTGTAAAACAAAATCCCTGTGGAAGATTCGGCACTTTCCTCACATATGCTTTAATAAGGAAATCATTATCATCAGTTTATTATGTTTGCTGCTTGATACTTCCTTAAATAGTTTCTATAGTTTTTTTCCCAAGAATATTCTGACTTTTTTGTAGCATCTCTCCGAAGAACTCCAATTCACTCTTTTCTGGAGTGAGCATTTCTACTAAAGCTCTGCTATTCAGCCTTGGGATTTGTGGGGACGATGCAAGAAAACTACAGCACAAATCAGGCCTTTTGGTCCACCTAGTTCGTGATGGAACTGTCTAGTTCCATCAACCTGCAACCAGACCTTAGTCTGAATACTCATCCGATTCAAGTACCTATCCAAATATCTCTTAAATGTTGAATTTGAACCCACTTCCACTGGTAGCTTGTTCCGCCCTCTCACCACCCTCTGAGTGAAGATGTTGCCTCTTAAACATTCTACCTTTCACTCCTACCCACGACCTCTAGTCCCAGCTTCACCCAACCTCTCTGGATAAAGCAAGCTTGCATTTTCCCTATCTATACCTCATAATTTTGCATACTTCTATCAAACCTATACCTTCTTCTCCTATGCTCTAGAGTAGTGATTTCCAACCTGGGGTCCACTGATCCCTTAGGTAATGATTTGGAGACCCCTGCTCTACAGAAGAAAACTTCTAACCCATTCAATCTTTCCTTATTCCCTCATTCTCCTGTGCTCCAGGGAATAAAATCACAACCTATTCAACCTTTCCCTATAACTCAGGTCCTCAAGTGCCAGCAACATCCTTGTAAATTTTTTCTGCACTCTTTCAATCTTATTGACATCTTTCCTTTAGGTAGGTGATCAGAACTGCACACACTACTCCAAATAAGGCCTCATCAACATCTTATGCAACTCTTGTACCCAGTACTTTGATTTATGAAGGCCAATATGTCAAAAGCTCTCTTTATGGCTCTATGCCACTGTGACACCACTTCCAATTAATTATGGATCTGTATTCCCATATCTGTCTGTTTTACAGCAGACCCTAGTGTAATACTGCTCACTGTACAAGACCTCCCGAAGTGTATAAGACCTCAGAATTGTCTGCATTGAATTCCATCCGCCATTTTCTGCCCATCCGGTCCAGGTCCCATTGCAAGTTTTTATAGACTTATTCGCTATAGTCTCTCTACTTGAGCTGTTGCACTCTCTCTCTCTCGATGGCAGGGGAGTTTGCTGCCGATTCTTGAGTCAGAGCATTTCAAAATAAAAAGTAACATGCAGACTGTAATATTATAACAGCGATGGTCAGTCTCCCCTTTTGCTGTGAAATGGGTGATATCTTTCTGTCCCTTGTTAGTGAGAGAGAGAGAGAGAACCTGTGGCAGGTCAAACTGTCAGGTAAACAATAGTTTTTGTTGACTACAGATTGCAGTCTCTCTTTGGGTGCTTTGCTATTGTTTGGTGGGTAGTGGGCACTGACGCTTTTTACTGGAACAGGTGGGAGGGGAGGGGAAAGTTGATGCATTGATGCTTGCTGCTTATGCAGGAGAGGGGGAAGAGGGGGCTTCAGGTTTCTAACGTTTTTCTGTCATTCATTCTTTTGGGGTTTGTTCTGTTTCTCATGGACGTCTACGAAGACAAGTATTTCAGTTTATATACTGTATACATCCTCTGATAGTAAACCGAGCCATTTGTCATTACATCCCCAGTCTTGGTGTCTCTGCAATTGTGCTGATCCAGTTTACTACATTATCATCCAGATCATTGATACAGATAACAAACAACATCGACCCAGCACTGATCCCTTGGGCACAAGTCTCCTGTCAGAGAGGCAACCATCCCTTGCCACTCTCCTGCTTCTCCCGTGAAGCCAATGCCTGATCCAATTTACTGCCTCACCCTGGATGCCAAACAACTCAACCTTCTTGACCAAACTCCTATGCAGGGCCTTGTTAAAGGTCTTGCTAAATCTGGAGCAACAAATAATGTGCTGGACGAGCTCACCCAGCTAGCAACATCTATGGAAGAAAAGGAATTTCAGTCCTGATGCAGGGTTTCATCCTAAAATGTCAACAATTCTCTCCTCCTGAAGATGCTCTTGACCTGTTTGATTCTTCCTACAGCTTGTTTGATGTCCTTGTCAGAATGGTTACTGAATGGCAGAAAGAGGCTTTATTATCCCACTTCATTCAGTTTGTTCCTGTAGTGGAGTTATCTTTATTGCTTCCTGGTTGACACTTGTTAATTCAAGATTGAGCAGCTGTTGAATCTACATCCTCTAGATCTCTTGTACTCAAATATTTTTTTTAAAAAGAGATACTGATTGGTAACAGGCCATTCTAGCACGAGCCCACGCTGCCCAATTACACCTGTGTGACCTATCAACCTACTAATCCCTTTGTCTGGAATGTGTGAGGAAAGTGGAGCAGCAGGAGGACGTGGTCAGAAATTGATAGGTTCTTGATTGACCACGGCATCACAGGTAATGGGAAGAAGGCTGGGGAGTGGGGACGAGGAGAGTTCAATCAGCCATGATTGAATGGTGGAGCAGACGTGATGGGCCAAATGGCCTAATTCTGCACCTATGTCTTATGGTCACGGGGAAATCATGTAAAGTCCATATGGGTAGTGGCAGAATTGAGCCCAGGTCGCTGGTGCTGTAAACATAGAAACATAGAAAATAGGTGCAGGAGTAGGCCATTCGGCCCTTCAAGCCTGCACCACCATTCAGTATGATCATGGATGATCATCCAACTCAGAACCCTGTACCTGCCTTCTCTCCATGCCCCCTGATCCCTTTAGCCACAAGGGCCATATCTAACTTATGTAAAGAGTTACACTAACTGCTGCACTATGGTGCCACCATTAAACACACATTGCCATAGCTCATTTGTTCTCGTTTACCAACGGAACTATCAAAGAGTCACTGTGATTACATCTTAAGAGTGCTCACCTTTTCTCTCCTGGGAAGGAAGATAATCCGATGAATAAGAGTAACTTCCTAAGCAGAAATTTTTTTGATCCTATTATGCATATCCTAAGAATGGAATCAGAACATTATAACATGGACATAAAGCATAAACAGCTGGTTTTTGTCACTTAGGCAAACTATGAGGGAAGTGAGTCTAAAGAGTGGATATCTCACAGAGATGCCATGATTGAATAGCAGAGCAGACTCGATGGGCTGCATACTGATATAAAAAAAAAAGAGGTTCATTCTTTGATAGATATCTGTGATGGACAATCGATAAATTCTGTCTCATCAATTATAACTCCGATCTTTTTGATGCTATTTCCAGTGATTGTTTCTTCTCTGTAACTATTCCATAACCCATGTATCAATACATGTATAGAACATTAGTGCCAGACACAGAAAAGGATACAGAAATCTGTCTGGAAAATAATACATCCATATACCAATAAATGATGATTAATGGGGTCATTCCTTGATGTGCTGAGTAACTGTTTGTGTTAATGTACATTTAGTCACAGGCACCTTTTGAGAAAAAGCAGAGGATGCATCCATCACCAAATAATTTCAATACATGTTCTGATCTGCTAACCATTCATTAAAAAGAGTATTGATTTGACACCTCAACCAGGTGCATAGTCTGCTTCTTATGTTTTTGATTATACAGCTGAATAGTGTTTCTGGGCAGAGTGACTGCTAGTCTCTATTTCAATTAAGCTTCCCAGCTGAAGTTTTTCTCCCTAGTTTGATAGCGATATGCCTTTTGTAATCTATCCCTGATTGCTGACAGTCGTGGGGAATGCCACTAAGTCTGTAGAAAGATCCAAAGCAGAACATTTCAAAGAATTTAAGAGGTACTTTTGCAATCTGGATTATTTATTGTAAGATTTCCAACATAGAATATATAACAGTACAGCAGATTACAGGCACTTCAGCCCACAAACTTATTCCAATCCTTTAACCTACTTTAAGATTGATCTAACCCTACCTTCCCACATATCCTTCCATTTTTCTTTCAACCATGTGCCTATCTAAGAGTCCATCAGATGTCCTAATGTATCTGTGTCTACCACCACCCCTGGCATGCACCTACCACTCTATGTATAGAAAAAAATACTGCCTCTCAAATTCCTCCCAACACCTTAAAAGTTTTGCTCCTTTTATTAGCCACTTACACCCTGGGTCTCTGGCTGTTCAGTCAATCTATGCCTCTTATCATTTTGTACACCTCTATCAAGTCACCTCCCAAGCTCCTTCTCTCCAAAGAAGAAAGCTTTAGCTTGCTCATCCCATCTTCATAAGACAAGCTTTCTAATTCAAAAGGTCAAAGGTTCAAAGATACAATTTAATGTCAGAGAAATTTAACAATATACATCCTGAGATGCTTTTTCTTCACAACCATCCATGAAAACAGAGGAGTTCCCAAAGAATGAACAGCAGTTAAATGTTAGAAGCCCTCAGAAAAAATCCCCAGCTCCCCCCTCCCGCACATAAGCGGCAGCGAGCAACAGTCCCCCACCCCCACTGGCAACAAAAAGCAAACGTCAGCACCGCCGCCGAGCACTCAAGTGTGAGCAAAGCAATAGTAAAGACACAGACATGCAGTTACCCCAAAGACTCCGCGTTTTACCCAGTATTCAACATACTGCAGGTAGACTCTCCCTAATAAGGGAGAATGAGATGTCTCCATTTTCTTAGTGAGCAGGGAAACATAAAAAACAACTCACTGTTAAAAGTTACTCTTTTCAAGCTCTGTGCCTGAAGATCACAAAGATTCCGGGTCTCTAGGCACACAGCAGATATCCCGACTCCCCCAACAACACATGGGTCTTCTGTTGTGACACCGACCCTCGATTTACCCGTCTCCAGAGCCCCGAGATCCTAGGCTTCTGAATTCGAGCTGGACTCTTAGGCCGAGCCTTTGGCGTGCCGAACAACAGCCAGTTATGGAACCCTGAGAGCAGGTCCCCTTCCTGCAAAGAACCATAGTCATCGTGCAACTCCAGGTCAGGGTCTTCAAAAGAACCCTGAAAGGGAAAGATAGAGATATTAAAGATGGAAATAGAGCTGTTTCTGAAGATGCAAGCAAAGGAGTCGCTGTTAGGTGCCATTATCCCTCCTAAGTTCCACTTTAATTTGTGCATCATCCTAGTAAATCTACTCTGCACTTCTGTTTGGCTATAACTTCCTGGTGTATTAATGTATAAGTGCTATTGAGATTAATCTTCGCCCATCTGCCTATGGTGTTACAGCTGGTAGAGTTGCTGTTCCACAGTGCCAGAGACCTGTGTTCAATCCCGATCCTGAGTGCAGTCTGTGTGAAGTTTGCATGCACTCACTGTGACTACATAGGGTTCCTCTGGGTGCTTCAGGTTTCCTCCTATACTCCAAGATACATGGATTGGTAGGTTAACTAGCCACTGTAAATTCCACCTACATGTCCAGGTAAGCACTAGAATCTGGCAGATGTGGAGTTGATTAAAAAGTGGGGAGAAGAAAACAAAAGCGATTTAATGAAGGATTCATGTAAATAGATAGTTGATAGTTGGTATCAACTGATTGGGCGGATGGACAGGATTTTGTGTTGTGCTTCTCTAGAATTCAAGGATACTATGATAAGTTTAGGGTGGGAGTCTACCAATAAATTAATTTACTTACCAGCTGAATGCTAATCGTCCCCCTCCATTTGCAATTTAAACTTGAGTTCAGCAGAAAGAAAACGCTGCTGTTGTGCTTACTGGAACACACACTTTTAATGGTCGAATTCAGTATTGTGGATCATGCTGTTGCAGGTGAAGTTATTATCCAGATGTGTACTTCACATCTCTCAGTCAGTTGTTACATTTGAATTGCCCTTGTCCAAGGGGTATCCTGACTGAAAACAGTTAACACAGTGCAGAAGAGAAGTTGACCCTAATCTGTCATGTTCAATCCTATTTTAAGTACTAACGTCTACAGTGCAGCTGTTAGTCACTGTGCTGTGAGTTTACCCATTGAATTGTAAAGAAATCTGTCTTTATCGTCAGGTTTGGGATGAGGAGAAATTCCTGTAGACAGAGGATTGTAAATTTTTGAGATTCTTTACACCAGGTGTCTGCAGATGTTCAATTGCTGAGCTGATATACAAGGTTGATTGATTTCTAAACCCTAAATGAAACAAATGGTATGGTGATTGGACTTGAGGTATGGGATTAGTAGTGCTCTTTTTTGGTGGAATTGAATGGCTGTATGCCCTACTCCTGCTTCTTGTATCTCATCACATATTTAACCGAGAATCACAGTTCTCTCTTCTACTTCATTCTTCCAATTCCAGGAACACATATTTGTTCAAGAAATTCAATAGGAAAATAATGAAACCTCAGGATGGATAACTATTCATACCAATTATACTGAAGGAGATTTAGATTAAGCAGCTATTAAATCAAATGCTCCAGCTGATCTGGAATGAGACATGAATCGAATCACCAACATAGTTCAACTAATTTGGCCTTCCAAAATATATACATGTGTCAGGTTGGGTAGGACTCAAGTGCAGACCAATGAATGCTCTTTTACCAGGATTTATTAGGGAGCACAAGGGCAACAGTCTTTTAAAAACAGGAGGCAGGCACGAATCCGGAATGGCAGGCGGAGGTCTTACCCAGGAAAGGCAGTCTGGCGAGGGCAGATGATCCAGAACGCACAGGCAAAAATCAGGTTCCAAACCAGGCAAAATCCAGAAACACAGAGTCCGGCAAAATCATTTGGCAGCAGTCACAATGGCAGGCTAGAACGACTCAGGTCAGAGCTGGGATGAACTGGCAGAGAATGTGAGTCAAGGCAGGGTTTAAATGGACTGGGTAATGAGTGAAAACAGAAACAGGTGGGTGCTAGTGAGGAGATGTGGGTAATTGGCAAAAGTCCAATAAGGAAAGGGGCTGGGTCAAAATCCACATGGCCAGGTGAAAGAAGGTAGAAATTAAGGGCTGTCGTGGTCCAGAGCTATCAGCAGAGGCCCTTCAACCCAGTGTTCAGGCCAGATCCTTAACAACATGTAGCAACATAACAGTGTTTGTCATGTCAGGGAAAATAAACCAGCATTTGCCTTTAAGGGAATTTTACAGGAATAGATTATTAATATTCATTAGGGGAATTTTAAACAAAGGTTCAATATTATTATTGGTCTGGGGTTTTGTTACTCAGTTTGGTGAGTTTTAGCCATCTTTTTGGTTAATCACTGCAATTAGATTTTACCTGAAGTAGCTAACCATAATTCCACAGTTTTCACACTTGAGGTTCAATGAGACATGTTTCTGTGAAGGAGCATATATGGGTTCATCTCATCCACTTGAGCAAAAGTTATGAAGGACTCTTTTAGTGCACCACAACACATTGCAGTTTGGCTGGGAAAGAAGAGGGTGTAAAGATTCTCAGAATCATTATTTGGTATGATCGGCGGGAAATTTGTTTTTTTTAAGCAGGGAGGTATGGTGGTGAGAATTGGTTTGTCTCACCCATCTCATCCTGCAATGGATATTCACTTCCTGGGACTGGAGGTTTCATTTATTGCAAAGCTCACATTCTAAACACAGTGGCTACCACTTGTAAGATCAAGCTAATATTTCTTTGTTTAGTTTCTGGTCTGAAATGTGCATCAGTCTTCAGTTTTTAAAATGTGAATGACAAACAGTAATCAGTTTGAAATTAGAACAATAAATTGTCTACAGAGCAGCTTTGAAGATGCTCTGTCTGTGAGAAGTAAGATGTAACACACTGCACCTGTTTTATTACTGTCTGAGAGTGCAGAATAAGTTATTGGGTTGTTTAGTCAGGCTTGCTTCAAAATAGATAAGTTGACTAAGTTGATGAAAACAAGGATAAAATAAGTTTGCATATCAAATAACTGATCTATTAATGTTGGGAGTTTTATGTACTCAAGGAAGTTAGCTTTACAGCATTAATAAGAACTATGCCTCTAAGACGCTTTGACTGTTTGTGTTAAAAGGATATCTGAGGAAATATTATAGGATTGTGAAGACATTCGTGGTAGAATAAGGATATAAATGTAGACAGTAGTTCAGGCAATGAGGAATGGGGTAAGAAACATCAAGAAGCTATGGAAGAAACATGGGGTGTACTAGAATCCATTCCTCTCATTTTATTTTCTGTGATGGGGAACATTTTTTTCATGTGTATCATTGGTATGACTTCTTAGTTTATAGGAATTGTACCTGTGTTTTGAAAATACTTTGTGCCTTGTGTTTTAGAAATGCTTTGTGTTTTGGAAATGATTATGATTTGGAAATGTTTGAGATAAAAATTCTCAGTGAGTTTTAAATTTGTTTTAAGTGTGTTGTTTGGATTTAAGTGTGTATCACTATAAGTAAATGAACTGTGTTTTAAACTATTTTATTACCAAGAAGGTACTTCTTGGTAGGGAGAGGGGATGTATCACTCAAAGAGTGGGTATTGACTGCTAAACCCACCAAGGAGAATAAATAAGGAAGTGAAGATATCTTTGACGATTGGGTAATTACAATATAATCCCCCATTAGTGAGAGTACTCGTGTCTACTGTATTTGTATCTGATGGGACTTAAGGTTTTTATTTGAGTTTAGGTCTTCGTGGTCAGCAAACCCAATACCATCACAACTCTTCTGTCCCACTCTCTTGCTTTACCTTGTGCCACTTTACCTCTTGCCCTCTTGACCCTAGCACTCAACTGGTAGTTTGATGATACCAATACATGAACTTGCAGGAGGATCAAGCTACACAGCCCCTCGAATCTCCAATATTTATTAACTTCATGGCTGATCCATTTGTAGCCTCATCTCCTTAATCCCATCTATAAACTATAATCATTCTTACCAAAGATTTGTCAGCCTTTGATTTAAAAGTATTTACTGACCGTGCTACCACCAGCCTTTGAGGAAAAACATTACAAAGGCACATGAACATGTGTGTGTGAATGTTATATTCTGCCTGTTCTATTTTAGAGTGGTAGCCCCTATTTCAAGCATCCTCTCTACATCCATCTTGTTAAGACCCCAAAGGCTACCAAGCAGCTTCTTTTTCACTGACCATGCTTCATGAACCCTGTGTTTTGGCAGGGATACCTCCTGGACCTTCTCTCAAAATTCTGGAAAGGACATGGCCACACAGCCCCTAAAATGTTCAGTGCATCCTTTATCAATCAAATGGGATGAATTCATCTTGCTCTTGGACAGGAACCCATACATGCATCTTGACCATCAATCTAGCTGTGATTATGTTGTAATGTGCAAGCAGAATATCCTTGTCTCTGGTTGTTTTGGAACCTCTAGCTGCAGGGCAAATGTTACTCTGTCAAGCCCGTGCAATAACCGATGTACAGTGGCCACCCCACATCCTAAATAAGTCAGACTAAGGCACTTTCTGTTCTTCTACCCATGACCAAATTCTCCCTTTCTCCCAGTGACATATAAAAAATTGGAACAGCTGAACATTTACTTTTATCAAGTATGGAGCTCAAAGAATTTCTCAGATAAAGCCATAGCAAAATTTTCATCTGTATTTTAGTTTGTTGCTGGATCTCGCTGCATGATTTTGAATGGATGAGGATCAAATTTTAAAAATGCTTGAAATCAACCTTGAGATAGTGTTTACTTCCAACCAGCTGGCTGTTCTTTGGCGAGTTTGCTCGGATAAGCCCAGTGCCAGCAAAGTGCTTTGCAACCTCTTTAACGAGCTCCAGTGGGCATTTAAAATGGCAATTAGTCCCTCAGCGAGCTTCTGGGCATCTGTTTCTCCTGCCGGCTCCAACTCTTGTACTAGCATGGCACTTGTATGAAATTCAGGTTCATTATGTTTCAGCAATGATATCTTCCTTGAAAACTCTTTAGCACCTAAAGAATCAGGAAAAACATCACTTCCTTCATGTTTCAATACATCTTTAGTGATCTATAACATTAAGGCATTATTTAGGGACTCCATTATGCATTGTTAGAATCTCTTCCGTTAATTACTGATTGCCTTGGTGAGATCATGACTAAATATTATGTATAGGTCTTGCTTCTCACTCAAAGGAAGATATCCTTGTGACTGAGGGAGTTCAGCAAATGTTCAGCAGAATTTTGCGATGGCAATTTTGATACACAAGGAGAGATTCAGCAGAATGAGCTTGTATTTTTTGGAGAACAGAAGAACAAGAGATATTGTAATTGAAACATGTAGAATGGCTTTGCATCTGAACAGCGTAAATGGGAAGTTTATATTCGCTGTGGTTAAGGTGTCGAGAGACAGGGGTCACAGTCTCAAGTGGTCATCTATGCAGGGCAGAGATGAGAAGCAGTCACCCAGAGGAACTCACACAAAATGCTGGAGGAACTCAGCAGGTCAGGCAGAATTTATGGAAAAGAGTAAACAGTCAACCTTTCGGGTCCAGACACTTCTTCAGGACCGATAAGGAATTGGGGCAAGAGGCCAAAATATAAAAGTGGTGGAGGGTAAAGAGACTAGCTGGAAGGTGATAGGGAAACTAGGTGGGTGGGAATGGTCAAGGGCTTGAAAAGAAAGGATCTGATATGAGAGGGGAGTAAACAATAGGAGAAAGGGAAGGAAAGGGGACCCGGGGGAAGTAATAAGTTGGTGAGAAGAGTGAAAGATTAGTGTGAGGAATAGAGAATGGGAGGGGAGAAATTAGTTCACTAAAAGAAGAAATTGATAATCATGCCAGCAGGTAAGAGCATATGTGGATGGAATATAAGCTGTTGCTCCTCCATCCTGAGGATGGCCTCATCTTAGCACAAGAAGAGGGCATGGATTGAAATATTGGAATAGGAATGGGAAATTTTTAGCCATTGGGAGGTCTCACTTCTGGTGGTTTGTGCAGAGGTGCTCGACAAAGCAGTCCCCCAATTTACGCCAGGTCACATCAATATAGAGGAGGTCTTATCAGGAGCTCTGGACACAATAGACAACCCAGCAGATTCTCAGGTGAAGTGTTGCCTCATGTGAAGAACTGTTTGGGGTCCTGAAGGGAGGTGAGGGAGGAGGTGTATAGGCAGGTGTAGCAGTTAGGCCATTTGTGGAGATGTGCGAAGGGATGAATGGACAAGGGAATCGAGGAGGGTATGATCCCTGTAAAAAGTGTTGGGTGAGGAGGTAGAGATATGTTTAGTAGTAGAATCACATTGGAGGTGGTGGAAGTTGTGGAGAATTATTTTTTGTTGAATGTGGAGGCTGATGGTGTGGTAGGTAAGGACAACAGGGACTCTATCACTATTATGGTGGCAGGAAGATGGTGAGAGTGCACCTGTATGGGAAATGGAGGGGATACAGGTGAGGGCAGCCTCCCCTACATTAGTGAGACCCATCGTAAATTGGAGGACCACTTCATCGACTGCTTCCGCCACAAGTGGGGCTTCCCGGTGGCTTTATTTCCCATTCCAATGTGTTGATCCATAGCTTCCTCTTGTGCCAAGATGAGGCGCCCTCGTGGTGGAGGAGCAATGCCTTTTATTCTGACTGGGTACCCTCCAACCTGATGGCATGGGTATTGATTTCTCCTTCCAGTAAACACCCGCTTTTGTTTCACTTCTTCACAGCTGCCTATTACTTCCCCAGTTCCCTTTCTCCTATAGTCCACTCTCCTTTCTTGTCAGAGTCCTTCCTCCTATCAGAGTCTTTCATCTCCAGCCCTTGACATTTCTCCCCAGCTGGCTTCACCGATATCCTTCCAGCTAGTCTCTTTCTCCTCCCCTCACATATTTTTACTTTGGCATTTTCTCCCTTCCTTCTCAGACCTGATGAATGGTCCTGGCTCGAAACACTGACTGTTGACTCTTTTCCATAGATGCTGTCTGACCTGCTGAGTTCCTCCAGCATTCTCTACGTGCTACTTTGAATTTCCAGCATCTGCAGACTTTCTCCTGCTTGTAAATCACCGAGGATAGTGAATCTTTCAAATTCTTTGCTCAAGAGGGTTATGGAGACTCAATTGTTGAGATCAAAACAGAGACTGATAAATTATACACTTTAAATAGATAAAGAGAAATGGGATTAGCACAGGACTGTGACACTGTGGTGCCAAATCAGCTATGATCTTATTAAGTAGAGGGACAATTCTGAAGATGGGCAAGTATGAACTAGCCTCCTCCTACTTGTGTCTCCATTCATATTATTGTCTTTCTGATCAACGCAGATGGTGCCCAACATTCAATACAGATGATAATGTTCCGTGCTACACGATGTTTCTCACTCTGTTCCACAGTCATCACCAATCAATCCTCCACCCCTCTCTATGACAACCCTGAACTGACTGTGTTTTTTCATACCATAAAGTTTCTTCTAAGACCTGCACTCTACAAAACCAAGCTCAACCTCCTTGGCGAACCAGGTGGCATAGCCAAGTGCTTTCTGTTAACTACTAAACTGGAGCAAAGAACCCCACTTGGACTGTGCAATGGAACTGAAGATGTCAGGCTGAAATGAATGTTTCAGAATCTCATCTCTTTGCATTAAGACTCGCCTGCCTTTAAAGCTGTAACACAGTAAAATCATTATACGAGGGGTAATTGATATGTTCATGGCCTAAGGTAGAAGGAATCAATTTTAGAAAACCTAGCACATTTATTTTTCAACATAGTCCCCTCCTACATTCACACAGTGGCCGTGGAGCATACGGATCTTGGACCTCCAGGTAGTGTCTGCAGATGGGTGATTGATAAGTTCATAGCCTAAGGTAGAATGAGATGAGTTATACAGCTCTCGTTATATGCACATGCTGTTCAACTCTTTAAGTGATTATGCAGAAAGTTTGATGTTAATAACTCATCTCCTTCTACCTTAGGCCACGAACTTATCAATCATCCCTGGAGTTATTAACTGATGATTTATTAACTTCAAACTTTCTGCATAATTACTCAAAGAGTTGACCTGCATGTGTATGTAACGAGAGCTGTATACTCATCTCCGTCTACCTTAGGCCACGAACTTATCAATCACCCCTGGAGTTATTAACTGATGATTTATTAACTTCAAACTTTCTGCATAATTACTCAAAGAGTTGACCTGCATGTGTATGTAACGAGAGCTGTATACTCATCTCCTTCTACCTTAGGCCATGAACTTATCAATCACCCCTGCTGTGGACACTCCCTGGAGGTTCAAGATCCGTATACTCCATGACCACTGGACTAAGTGTGTAAATGTAAGGTGGGACTATGTTGAATAATAAATGTGCTAAGTTTTCTAAAATTGACTCCTTCTACCTTAGGCCACAAATATATCAATCTCCCCTCTTAGGTTCTAATTACCAAAACACAAGCTTTATGACAACATTACACTAAAACTGAAGGTTAAAATCCCATGGCTTTCAAAATGTGCTTGCGCCTGACCTCTGACACCAGACACCCATGAAACATACCATAACGACCAACCCTTTTGGAAGAAGGATAATGATATTTTGAGGAACACCATGCAATTTAGAAAAGAAAGATCTGTGGTTAGTCTCCCCATATACATATTGACACATATTGAATTACATAAAATATTCGTCACACAAACCAAATCATTTGTGCTAATAACTACTGTCAGTTAACTGACTATCACATCAGGATTCTGTACTACTTCCTGACAAGAATGGCTGAATGAGGTTAGCTTAGTTAAGAACCACTATTTTTCCAGTTATTGTCCATATCTCCGGCTGGGAATTTTTAGGATTTCTTCAGACATTCAGGTTTAATATTATCAGCACAGAGGAAAAATTTGTTGAATTGAAGCCCCATTGTAAATGTTAGCACTAAAGCCCAGCTGGTACTGAGGTTCCTGGCCTGCAACTGTTCATTATTTACATTAATGACCTGGGGGAAGAAATAATAAGTAAAGTTTCCAGATTTGCTGATGATACAAGAGTGACTGGAAGGGCATGTTGTGATAAGGATGTGGTGATTCTGCAATGGGATATAGATAGGTTGGACAAAGACTGACAAATTGAATTTAATGCAAGGAAGAGTGATGTTGTGCGCTTTGATGAAAAATCAAAAGGCAAATTATTATCTGAAAGGTGAGAGACTGCAAGCTGGTGAGGTATAGAGGTATCTAGGTGTTACTGTGTATGAATCACAAGACTCTAGGGACCAGGTCTAACAAATAGTAAGAAGGTAAATGGCATTTTTGACTTCATTGCAAAAGAGTTCGTGTTTAACAGTCCAAAGGAGATTTACCAGGCTCATTCCTGAGATGAGTGGGTTGGCCTGTGAAGAGGGATCAAGTAATTTTTGGCCTGTATACCTTGGAGATGAGTAGAATGATGGGTGACCTTGGTCAAACATGGAAGATTCTGGGTGCTGCGAGAGGGAGTAGGTGTTGGTATGTTTTCTTTAGTGGTAGCGGCTCAAACAAGAGGATGTAAATGCAAGGTAATAGACTAGTTGCTTAAAACTGGGGTATATGGAAATCCTTAAGGATGCTCTACTCTCTCTACACCCATAATTGTGTGGGTACGCCCAGCTCAAATACCATCTATAAATTTGCCAATGACACAAATATTGTTGGCAGAGTTTCAGATGGTGACAAGGAGGTATACAGGAATGAAATAGATTAGCTGGTTGAATGATGTTGCAGCAACAACATTGCACTCAATCTCAGTAAGACCAGGAAATTGATCACAGACTTCCGGCAGGGGAAGTCAAGGGAAAACAGCCCAGTACTCATCGAGGGATCAAAAGTGAAAAAGGTGAGCAGTTTGAGGTTCCTGGGTGTCATTTGTCTGAAGATCTATCTTGGACCCAACAAATTGATACGATTTCAACAAAGTCATAACAGCGACTATATTTCATTCGGAGTTTTGGTAGAATTGTTATGTCACTAAAGGCACTTGCACATTTCTATAGATGTACTGTGGAGAGCATTTAAATGGTTCTATCACCGTCTGGTATGGAGGGACCACTGCACACGATCTGAAAATGCCACAGAGCATTGTAAGCTCTGTCAGCTCCATCACAGGCACTAGTCTCTTCAAAATCCAGGAGGCAGTGCCTCAAAAAGGTTTTGTCCATCATTAAGGCCCACATCACCCAGCCAATACCCTCTTCTCATTTCTACAGTCAAGGAGAAGGTACGGGAGCCTGAAGACACGCATTCAGCGATTGAGGAACAGCTTCTCCTCCTCCACAATCAGATTTTTGAATGGACAATGAACCCATGACATTGCCTCAGTATTATTTTTCTCTTTCTCTTTGCACTACTTATTTAATTTATTTTCTATATATGTATGCAAGGTACAGCTGCAGCAAAACAGCCAATCTCAGAACATCTGTCAGTGAGATTAAACCTGATTCATTTTGCAGATGGTAGTGAATCTGTGGAATTATCAGCTCCAACTGGTGGTGGAAATTGGATCATTAAAACTATTTAAAGTGTAGGTTGATAAAGATTTGATAGATTGAGGAAAGAGAGGTGTGGAGAAATGACACAGAAGGGGAGTTGAGGCCTGCAGAGATCAGTCATGATCATAATCACATGAAGGGTGGGATTGAAAGGCCTTGTGATCTATTCTGTCTATTTTTTTTGTATGACTCAACCCTAAATAAACGGATGACTGGAAGAGTGTTTTTTCCCCTCACTTAATGTGCTTATGACAACCTGCTAACTTGGTGAATAGCATGTGCAGAAAGTAACTAGGTTAGTTTTCACCCACATTCCTTTGTTGCAATAAAAATCTGCCTGCTTCCCACTGTTGTTACAAATGATGCAAGGTTGGCCAAATCCTTAAAGGTCTAAGGAGAAGATAGAAAGCTATGCTAAATCATTGGAAAAATGCAGAATTCGCACTTTGTCCTGAGAATTTCCAGTCCATGAAAGTTCAAAAAGAAAGTAAATGGAATAAGTAAGTCGAGACTCAGCAAAGCTGTGCCAAGAATGCTATCCAGTTAAAACTGAGAGAAATGATGTAGAGAACAATTTATCAATGGAACAGCAAGGAAACCTCTTTGTGGTTCTGCAGTACAGTCTGTTCACTGTTTCTGCAGGATGTAGCTTGCTCATTATTGCTGCAATTACAAACCTTAGAAAGAACATAAAACGTCTTCGGTAAATCTGGACTGCTAGCTTTTGTTTCTTTGCACAGAAGTGCATGTTGATTTAGTTTGTGTTGTTTGGATTTTTTTTCTCTAAAATGGATTGTCTGCATAAGAACAACATGGGTAGGAACAGAACCAGGGAAATCAAAACTCCAGTGAAGTTAAATAAAAACAGGAAATGCAGGGAACACAACAGTATAAGCAGCACCAGAGACAAAGAGAACTGATGAAGGGTTTTCAAAGAGAAACGTTAATCTTGTTCTTATTCCAGATTTCCAGCATCTACAGTTTTTTTTTACTTTCCTCTCCTGAAATTTGGGAGAGGAATAAGTGGCTTTGTAACACCCTATATAACTGAATTGTTTGTTTATTGTTGTTCAACTTAATTGTGATCTTACCAATTCGCAAACTTCTTGCCCAAATAGGTGAAGGTACTGTAAGTTCAATGTTCAAATTGAATTTATTATCAAAGTGCATACATGTCATCATATACAACACTGAGATTCATTTTCTTGCAGGCATTCACAGTAAATACAAAGAAAAATCAAGCAACGTAATAATAATAAAAAATAAATAAGCAATAAATATCAAGAACATGAGATGAAGAGTCTTTGAAAGCGTTTCAGTGTTGGGGTGAGAGAGTAAAGAGAAGCTTTTACCCCCAGTTCAAGAGCCTGATGGTTGAGGGATAATAAATTTTCCTGAACCTGGTGGAGTGGGTCCTGAGGCACCTGTACCTTCTTCCCAATAGCAGCAGTGAGAAGAGAGCATGGCTTAGATGGTGGAGGTCTCTGATGATTGATGGTGCTTTACTGCAACAGCAGTTCATATAGATGGTACTTTTGAACATGCCAATTCTAGTAACAGCCTGAAGATAGGGATTTTTCTCTGGTATGGGTATTGCATTGATTTATTATTGTCACACATACAAAGGTACAGTGAAACGCTTGTCTAGCATACTGTTCTCACAGATCAAGTCATCACACACTGCATCGAGATAGAATGAGGTAAAACAAAAATGCTGAACAATGTATTTAAGCTACAGAAAAAAGTAGCTTATATGCAAAGCAGTTAAACAATAAAGTGCAAGATTATACTGAGGTAGGCTGTGATATTTAGAGTCCATCTCATCATAAAGCAGGTTTATTCAAGAGTCTGATCACAGTGGAATAGAATCTGTCCTTGAGCTTGGTGATGCATGCTTTAGGCTTTTGCATATTCTGCTCGATGGGAGAGGGAAGAAGAGAGAAAATCTGGGGTGGGTGGGGTCTTCGATTTTGCTGCAAACATTTCATTTCCCACCTTACAAAATTGCCCCCAACATTTTGCTACCATTTTCTTCCACTATCTCATCTCACTGATGTTGGTGAGTCCACATTTGGAGTAGTTGTTCCATTTTGGTCAGCCTGCTACAGGAAAGGTGTAATTAAACTGGAAAGAGCACAGAAAGGATTTACAAGTATGTTGCCAGGACTGAGGGATTGAGTTATGGGGGATTGGGGGAGGGGTTGGTCAGGATAGCAATTTGTTCCTTGGATCTTAGGACACTGAGAGGTAACCTAGTAGAGGTGTACAAAATCACGAGGGACACAGAAACAGTAAAAGCATTCAGTCTTTTTCCCAGGGTCGGGAAATCAAGAACTGGAGAGCATAGACTTAAGGTGAGGGGAATAAATTAATAGGATCTTGAGGGGAAACATTTTAACACAAAGGTTGAAATGCAAATATTTGGAGTAAGCTGCCAGAGGAAGAGTTTGAAGCAGGTACAATAACAGCTTTTAAAATATAGTTGGAGAGGTACCTGGATGGGATAAGTTTAGAAGGTTATGGGCAAACGCTTTCCTCTTTGAGGAAATAAAAGGCAGGATAAACAAATTGATGTTGTTCATTTGGATTTTCAGAAGGCACTTGACAAGGTGCCACACATGAGGATGCTTAACAAGATAAGAATACATGGTATTACAGGAAAGATACTAGTATGGATAGAAGATTGGCTGACTGGCAGGAGGAAAAGAGTGGGAAAATAGCAGCAATTTCTGGTTTGCTGCCGGTGACTAATGGTGTTCCACAGTGCTCGGTGTTGGGAATGCTTCTTCTAATGTTACATATCAATGACTTGGATGAAGGAATTGATGGCTTTGTGGTCAAGTTTGCCGATGATACAAAGATAAGTGAAAGGTCAAGATTGTATCTTGCAGATGGAATATAGTGTAGGGAAATGCATAGGCATGCACTTCGTAGAAGGAATAAACCAGAATCAGAATCAGGTTTATTATTGTGAAATTTGTAAACTTAGCAGCAGTAGTTCAATACAATATATGATAATATAGAAATACATCAATCAATCAATCAATCCAATCAACTACACTAGGTATTTGTGTGTGTGTGTCTCTGTGTGTGTGTGGGTGGGTATTAAGTAGATTGAAAATAGTGCAAAAACAGAAATAATCTATATTTTTAAAGAGTGAGGTAGTGTTCATGGGTTCAATGTCCATTTAGGAATCGTATAGCAGAGGTGAAGAAGCTGTTCCTGAACCACTGAATGTGTGCCTTCAGGCTTTTGCACCTCTTTCCTGATGGTACCAATGAGAAGAGGGCATGCCTTGGGTGAAAGGGGTTCTTAATAATGGACATCGCCTTTCTGAGGCACTACTCCTCGAAGATGTCTTGGATACTACTTGGATGTCTTGGTTAAAGGGATAGACTGTTTTCTAAATGGGTAGAAAGTTCAAAAATCAGAGGTGCAACTAGACTGGGAGTCTATGTTAAGTAGGTGGTAAGGAAGGCAACAGCAATGTTAGTATTCCTTCTGAGAGAAATAGTATATAGAAGCAAGGATGTAATGCTGAAGCTTTATAATGTATTGGCCAGACCTCACTTGGAGTATTGTGAACAGCTTTGGGCTTCTTACTTTGGAAATGATGTACTGGCATTGGAGAGGGTCCAGAGAATGTTCACAAGGATGAATTCAAAAATGAGGTGTGTTTGATGGTTCTGGACTTGTTTTCACTGGAGTTTTGAAAAATGAGGAGGGATCTCATTGAAACCTAGCGAATACAGAAAGGCTGGAGATAGTGGATGTGGAAAGGGTATTACCTATCTTGTATGAGTCTAGGACCAAAATGCACAGCCTCACAATAGAGGGGCATCCCTTTAGAACAGAGATGAGGAGGAATTTCTATAGCCAAATGATGGTGAATCTGTGGAATTCATTGCCACAGATGTGTGGAGGCCAAGTCATTGGGTATATTCAAAGCAAACGTTGGTAGGTTGTTGATTAGAAAGGGTGTCAATGGTTATGGGGATAAGGAAGGAGAAGGGGGTTGAGAGGTATAATGAATCAGTCATGATGGAATGGTGGAACATGTTTGATGGGCCAAATGAACTAATTCTGCTCCTATATCTTAGGGTTTTATGGTCAGTAGGATGAGCTTAGATGGGCATGTTGTTCGGCATGGACCAGCTGGGCCCAAGTGCCTGCTTCAATGCCATATGACTCTATGCTGTATTAGTTGGGTCTTTATTTTTAAGTAGGGATGCCCCTCACTCCCTAGGATAAGGATCAGGCAGGAACATGGAAAATGTAATCTTCTATAACTGACTAGAAAACCTAGTGGCAATTCATTCATCTGATCAATGGCTGACTTCTGATACTACTATTGACAAGGCGACAAGCAAAGCTAATTAGTGATAGATCAGGAAGAGCCTTTATGATTCACATGTAATATCTGAGTTTTGGGCTTCTCCCCTTAATCTCTTCCAATCCACACAATCCTACTGCCCCACCCCCCACTACTCAAAGCCACCCAACTGTGACCTACTACCGGTACTAATAGTATTACTCTGGACTATCTGATATTAATTTATTTATTGGGAGATACAGAGCAGAACAGGCCTTTGCGGCCTTTTATTAAGAATAGTGATCTAAAATAGCTCAGGTTGTAAGTTAAAGGGTTGAATTGGGGGAAGGAGAGAGGGTGCAAGGGATGAAGGTACTTCTGCCCGCTACATTCACCTAAGCAGGCACAATTAGTTGAAATACCCCTTCAGTGTCTTGCAACCTTGCCTGTCTACTGAATACCCCTAGGGGGTCTGTGAGCAATCAAATGCACTTCAAAGGGTTGCCTTGTCTGCTCCATCTCTGACAGAGTATCAGTCAACCATTCAGCTGTTTCTGCAATCTTTCAACCTTTAAATGTCACTTCATTCACTGCTTGCTTTTCCAGCTAGCTGAAGTACATCATCTCCTCATGAAGGTTAATTGCAAAATAACTGGTTATGGACATTAGAAGCTCTCCACTCAGAATTAGAAAACATCTACAATATCATGAAAACCTTTAAAATATTTACATTTTGTCTGACAACAGTATGTCTAAAGTCTTATCCGTAAACTGCTTCTGCAAATACCATCACCTTGTGAATTCCCGAGATTCCGAAAGCGATACTGTCTGGAGCTTCACTATCTGGTGATTAGCTTCTGGTAGGGACACCCATGGTAGTAAGGTCAAGGGCAGGGGGTTGGTTCCAGACAAAGAGCGACCCAACCAAGACCTCAACAGTGGAGCTGGTGGAAGATGGTGACATATCACAGCAGTAGTGAATGCAAAGAAAGGCAGCAGCAGTGAAGAGTTCCCAGTCATCTTGCACTCCATGCTACTGGACCATGACCCTGATCTGTCAAAGACCATATGTGGCTGTCTATGCATCAGCCTCCGCACATCATGCACAACTGTTCTCCATTAAGGGAATCCACCCTAAGATCCTGCATTATGTGGATCCTGGAGCAGACTTTACCTGAGGACCCACCAATAGGCAACCCTTTAAGAGAACATCAAACTTGACTCAAGTGATTGCACCACCACTGTTCCTAAACTGGGACACAATCTTTACTGTGTAATATCCTGTGGACAAATAGTAACCTGGGATATACATTTTAACTGATGAATGGCAGCTGATTTTAATTCCACTTTTAATCTGTATGAGTAGATTGTATGCTCTAGTATCAGTTGTTTGGTGACAATAAAGTAATGTAGAAACTGATAAAATGTGGGCTTTTGTTGTTCTGTCAAGTGGGATTGATTAGGAAAGAGTTGAGGTTATAAAAGTGAAAATGAATGGGAGGTCTACTAATCAACTGGAATTTTACTGATTGGCAATGAAAGGGAAGTGTTTATAAAGACTGGTGGGCTGAAAGTTCAAACTGTGGAACTAAATGGAATATAATGTGGTCTGTGTAATTTTATTCTAAACACAATTAAATGGATTCTAATGCTTTAGGTAACTGCCATATTCTGCATCTCTTGAAGACATTTTTCAAGCAGCTTGATTTTTAAGGTTTCCACGATAAAATACAATTAATATGTTAATTACACCTTTTTCCTGCTTTAGTTAACAATAATTATCTTGTTCCTTCATTTACATGAGTTCGTTAGCACTTAAGACCTACTCCCTATTGAGTTACACAGAAAGTCATAAAATATTAATTAGAGATGCGCATAGAGCAATGTTTTAGTGCTGACAGTTCTGAATTTTATTAGCTGGCATATTGTCAGGGTTTTACCACTTGTTTTGTGTGAAAGCCCATCATAATTAACTCACATTCACTGTACTTTGCCATGGAACTATAAGAATTGCATACAGCATTAAGTCAGTCATTATATTTCCTTTTAGAGATAAAATAGATCTAGGGACCTGTGTTGATCAGCATAGCATTCTGTCAATATACTTACTTTTGTGCAACTTCTGTAAGTACTCTTTTGGAGAGAGAGAATACAATTCAAAGTGAAATAAAGCCAAAATAACTATGTCTCATGGAAAAAAAACTTGATTTTTTAAAGGGTTTTTTTTACAGAGTTAATTATTAAAGTGCTCATACTGCCAGAATGAATACTTATTTTCTTCTTAAATTCTTTAAAGTAGAAACTACTCTCATAACTCACTGAGGATCTCGTCTGCCCTTAGCACTGCACTGCAGAGATCTGCTATGTCATCACATCCTTTCTGTGGAGCCATTCCATACCACTTGTCTTGGCAAAACTTTGTGTTCAGAAGAGAACTTATGACAACAAGTCAATTACACAGTGATCTTCATTGAATATTCTGAATGCTTAAGAAAATAGATGTGGTGGATCTTGTTGGAGGTTCAATTTCATTTGGCAGAAAGCCTTATAGCCAGAAATTTCAAAATAGCATCAAGACCTTGTTTGGCTGGTGGTGAGTAGGTCTTTCCTGATAAGATTCTTTATGTAAGCCTGTGACTCAGCTGGGAATATGACCATCATTCATTTTCTGCTGGAAAGTTCATTTTGGCAAGAAGCTCTGGAAAGTGATGCTGCAGACTTTATCGAGGCTCATCCTGAGCAGCTGTGTGACACAGGACTCTGCTTTATGGGTTGTTTCCATGAACACACACCGAAACAAGGGTCAGAGCCGTCTGCACTTCCTGAGGAGACTGAGGTCCTTTAACATCTGCCAGACGATGCTGAGGATGTTCTACAAGTCTGTGGTGGCCAGTGCTATCATGTTTGCTGTTGTGTGCTGGGGTAGCAGACACCAACAGAATCAACAAACTCGTTCGTAAGTCCAGTGATGTTGTGGGGGTGGAACTGGACTCTCTGACGGTGGTGTCTGAAAAGAGGATGCTGTCCAAGTTGCATGCCATCTTAGACAATGTCTCCCTTCCACTCCATAATGTACTGGTTAGGCACAGGAGTACATTCAGCCAGAGACTCATTCCACTGAGATGCAACGCTGAGTGTCATAGGAAGTCATTCCTGCCTGTGGCCATCAAACTTTACAACTCCTCCCTTGGAGTGTCAGACACCCTGAGCCAATAGGCTGGTCCTGGACTTATTTCCACTTGGCATACTTTACTTACTATTATTTAATTATTTATTGTTTTATATTGCTATATTTCTACACTATTCTTGGTTGGTGCGACTGTAACCAACCTCAATTTCCCTTGGGATCAATAAAGTATGTCTGTCTATCTGTCTGAAACAAATAACAAATTGCTGCTGGAAGGCCATCAACTTGGTGAAAATTGTCCTTGAGCTCTCCAAAGCTTACTGGTCTTCCATAGACAGTAGCTGGCCATTATCAAATGTCTCAGCCTTTCTAATTCAAAAGAGCAGTGTAAAATGATGCTCTGAAACTTGATCCAAATCTACAAAGTATCTTTGGGGAAAGGCCGTAGTTTAGAGCTCTCCTGGTTACTCTGAGTGTGGAACCTGTGTAAAGACTCTTCAACTTGCTTGAGACTGTATGTAAAGGAAAACTGATACCATGGAGATATGATGCAAATAGGATGACATGGTAAAACCAAAAATGAAAATAATTTATTTTAAAATTATATACATTTTCATCTAATCAAAGGCATACATTTATGTTGAAGTGGGGGTATTGAACAATCTAGTAACAACTCATAGAATCATAGAACAGAGAAGAACAAAAAACCATTGAATTCTGCTGGTTCACTTCAAAGGATAATCTAGCTAAACTCATTCTCCTAGTATTTGTGCATATTTCTGCTTATTTACAGGACCACCCCTTTTTGGAAGCTATGATTCAATCTGATTCACCCAGTCAATTCAAATCCTTAACCATCTCTTACAGTACATCAATGTTACTCATTATATGAGTTCTAATTATTGATCCTTTGACTCAAGGAGACACTTCCAACTTTATTTACTTTGTCCAAACCTTACCAGTTCTCTTTGTCTCCTCTGTCATAAGGACACCAGTCCAGTCTATCCATATAATAGTAGACCTTTATCCAACTCCTTATTCTAGTAAATCTCTCTACATACCTCAAATTTCCAGAATAGACCTCAGCTAGGGCTCTTTTGATTTAGGTTTAGCAAAACTCTTTGCCTTTCTACTAGGATTTGAATCAAATTATTAACTATATGGCTATCCTGTCAATCAATGATTTGTATGCATGGCTAGACTGCTTCCTTCCTGTAAGTATATACACACACACACACACACACACACACACACACACACACACACACACACACACACACACACACACACACACACACACACACACACACACACACACACACACACACACACACACACACACACTCTCTCTCTCTCTCTCTCTCTCTTAAACATTGTACCCTTTAGGTTGTACTTCTTTTGGTTGTTTCAAAACAAAATGTCTTTGTGAGTTTCTCCATTCAGAAAGGCGAAGCCAGAAGTACATATGCCAGTCCTCATTGAGGAGTCAGTGGTGGAAAGGGAGAGAAACCTCAAGTTCCTGGCATCAACAATTCAGAGGATCTGTCCTGAACTCAATACTTTGATGCAATCAAGAAGGCAGTATGCCAGTTATTCTATTTCATTAGGGGTTTGAGGAGATTTGATATGACACCAAAGACTGTTGCAGATTTTCACAGATGCTCAGTGGAGACTGGTTGCATCACAGCCTGATATGCAGCCTCCAATGCACAGGACCACAAGAGGGCACAGAGGGTTGTCGACTCAGTCAGTTACATCACACGCACAACTCTCTCTAGCATCACGGACATTTTCAAGAGGTGCCTCAAGAATGCAGCATCCATCATTAAAGACCCTGTCTGCATTACTATCATCAAGGTAGAGATACAGGAGCTTGAAGATCCACACTTAATAGTCTAAGAACAGCTTAACACTTGCACCATCGGATTTCTGAATAGTCCATGAACCCATGAAATCTACCTCATTTTTTGTCTTTTACACTATTTATTTCAATTTGTAACTTACAGTAATTATATGGTTTGCTGCAATGCAACAAATTTCATGATATATATCAATGATCGAAAATCTGATTTTGATTCTGATTCTGAATATATCAGTTTTCTTTTTGCTACCTACCTGCCCACATGAGATCTATCACACTGTGCTCGCTGATTACTGAACTTACAATTTATTATATATGGAGCTGAATTTTTAAGAGAAACATGGGCATTTCTGTTTGGAACTGAATCCAGTACTCAGGCAGGTGTCAGAAACCTCACACTACTGCAGAAGTGTATTTGACATCAGAAACTTGAATTATATCAGCTGTCTTCACAAGACCATAAGATAGAGAAGCAGAAATATGACTTGGCCTCCACAGCCATCCGAGGAAATGAATTCCATTGATTCACCACAGATTCTCTAAAGAATTTCCTTACACCTCTATTCTAAATAGGCATCCCTCTATTCTGAGGTTGTGCCCTCTGGTCCTGGACTCTCGATCTATTGGAAACATTCTCTCCACATCCACTCTATCTAAGCCTTTCAATATTTGGTAGGTTTCAATGAGAAACCCTCCGCATTCATCTAAACTTCATTTAGTACAGGCTTAGAGCCATCAAATGCTCCTCTTACCTTAACCTTTTCATTCCCAGGATCATTCTTTGTAACTTCTTCTGGACCCTCTCCATTGGCAACACATGTTTTCTTAGATACTGTGGTCCAAAACTGCTCACAATGCTCTAACCAATGTCTGACTAAAATGTTATAAAGACTCAGAATTACATCTTTGATTTTATATTCTAGTCTTCTTGAAAATAATGCTAACATTGCACTTGCCTTCCTTACCTCCGAACAATAGGAAGCTTTATTCAGTACCTGCTTCCAAGCCAATAAGCAGTCACCATGGTTCACTCTTTGTTAACCCTTAACCAATTACAGCGTCTTTATGCAGTAAACAGAATGACCAAAATGTTGGGCTCATCTTTTCATCAATGACATAAGCTTAGGAGATTCTGCCTCACCTGCTGAGTTCCTCCAGCGTTTTGCATGTGTGTTACACTTTTCATCGATTTTTGTCATCTTATAGTGTCACCTTTGTTTCTTTGTGACAACATCTTGGTTAACGATTGGTAGGTTTAACATTTTACTTCTGTTGTCCTGGTAATCTGTATCACTGACTGCTGTATTACCTTCTTGCAGTTTGTTGAAATCAGCTTTTCATTTATTTGTCATTGCACCTGCCACTGTTGGTTATTGGTTCAGGATTGGTTTAACTGGATTTTTGGTTTGGCTGGATTCTACATCTGATGAACAATTGTAACTATTTGTATGCTATTACTCTGTATTGTATTTGCTATGAGCTTGAAAGATTGGAACGTTATCTTGCTGAGCACTGCACTTTGTAAAATATGCCATACTACTGCACTGGTTTCTTTCCAATTCCAGTTCTCTTTGCACTTTCCATTTCAGGCAGGAAGCTGTATCAGGATAAGACAATTAGTATATAAGAAGAACAGGAATTGCAATAAAAACTGAGCCTGAAAGCAGCCTGTGTTGGGTATTGACCCAAAAGGATAAAATGCATAAATGCAAAAAATATCAATATCTTTCAATATAAAATCTGAGCCAATGGTTTCAATAGCTAATGGCCGTTCGCAGTTTTACAGTACCCAAAAACATTTCACGCTTGTTCATATTAGGTTAATTAGAAAATAATCATGACTGAACTTAGTAAAGTGCAGCAGCAATAGTGAGTTAAAGGTTGGTAAGTGAGTTGGTTATCCCTGCAAGCGACTCCCACCTGGTACTTATCCCTGCAAGCGCAAATGCTACACCTGTCCCCACACCTCCCCCCTTACCACCATTCCGGGCCCCAGACAGTCCTTCCAGGTGAGGCAACACTTCACCTGCGAGTCTGCTGGAGTCGTCTATTGCATCCGGTGCTCCCGGTGCGGCCTCCTCTACATTAGCGAGACCCGACGCAGATTGGGGGACCGCTTCGTCGAGCACCTATGCTCCGTCCGTCACAATAGACAGGACCTCCCAGTTGCCACCCACTTCAACTCTGCCTCTCATTCCCATCTAGATATGTCCGTACATGGCCTCCTCTACTGTCATGATGAGGCCAAACTCAGGTTGGAGGAGCAACACCTCATCTACCGTCTGGGTAGCCTCCAGCCTGGTGGTATGAACATTGAATTCTCCAATTTCCGGTAATTCTCTCCCCTTCCCCCCTTCCCCATCCCAGGTCCCTCTCTGCCCCTCTCCCCTTTCAACTTTCTGCTTCTTTATCTCTACAGTTCTTTCATGCTTATCCCCTCCCCTCCCCCCTTTATCTTTCCTCTGATTGGTTTTCCACCTGGCACCTCTAGGCCCTACCCCCTCCCCTATCTCTGGGCTTCGGCCCTCTCTTCCCCCCCATTCCTGATGAAGGGTCTTGGCCCGAAACATTGGCTACTCTTTTCTCACGGATGCTGCCTGACCTGCTGAGTTCTTCCAGCATTGTGTACGTATTCTTGGTTTTAATAAGCGGCTCAAAGGAAAAAAAAAGAAGTGGTGAAAGTCATTCACCTTAAATGTCTTTTTCACTGATTCTCTGGCTGATCTTATGTGAATGCCCAACATTTGCTTTTATTATTCTGGATCATAAGGCCTATTCAGTTAAGTAGAGAGCAGGGAAAGATAAAAATGACAATGGTCTTAGATATGGATAAACAAGTGGATATTCTAGTGGTTTATTTAGTTTTCTTTTGTGTGTATTGCCTGTTTTTCTAGTTTATAGAATTTCCCATGCAGTATTAGGATTAACTATAGAGGAAAGACCTAGGTGGATTATTGAAGGTACTTTGTATTTACTTGACCATGAAATGTGGCATGATACAAGTAGAGTTGTCAATGTTAATAGAGTAGTGTCTTTATAGGAATAGTTTGCATATGGGTCTGTTGAGGCATCAGCTTGATGAGTAGCATAGTTGTTTCTTTATGGATGATATTATGGATATGTCACTAACATTCCAAAGAAAGAAGAAGGGAATAAAGAGGAAATGGATTTTCAGGCAGCCCTGAAAGTGGTTAGCATATTTGAAAATGGGTGCTCATTTCTAGCATTCTCTTCCCTCCGTACCAAGGCGGCTTTGTAACTGCCAAACCATTAGCTGTTGTGTAAATGCCTAATGTTAATTTGTCTTCAACTCCACTGATTCAGTTTGGCGTCTTACTTCTCTGGTCTTCATTTTCAGCTTTTACTGAGCGACAGCAGAGTCAGGGATCTATTGAAAAGATTTTTCTTGGAGCTGAGTAAATTGGAATAGCTCAGAAGTGTTAGAAAGAAAATTAATGTCACCATGTCAGAATGTCTCTGCAAAGTATTGGGAAGACAGCTGGAAGATGGATTGTCACAATTTTCAACCTTCATAGATTTCTGACAAGCTTTCTTCTGCTCTTCAAAAAAGACATGGTTATTCAGGGAAAAACACAATCTCAATCTTCCAGCTTTGAAGCACCTATTTGCAATCAAGTAAAGTAAAAATATCATATTAGCTCTTAAAGTTGTGATATACTGTATAAGTACTGCAAAGTGCAATTCTGATCCTTTAGAATTTGCACTCTCCAGCTCCAAAGACACCATGTTTTCTGTAAATCAGCTCCAGTTTTGGGATTAACCAAGCCATTATGCTCTAAATAGAATGAAACAAGTGGTAGTGAATTTTAGTGAGGTTCACTCCTCTTTCATGCCAATGCCTCATTATTTTCAGAAACATGTAAATCTGGATATCTGGATATCTGAAATGAGAACAGAAAATATTGGAGATTCTCAACGGGTCTGTGTAGTGAGTGAAATAGGTTTAATATTTCAGATTGTGAACCTTTCATCGGAACTTAAATTCATCTGAGTCAATTTCTCTGTCAGTCTGTATTGAGCCATTACACAGAGTCTGGGATCCGTTGAAAGAACCTATTTGCGATTTAGCAAGTAGCAATCATTTGGAAGTTGGAAAGACAACGAATGTCACCTTTTTGGAATAGCATTCTTGTTGTGTTAATGTGCTGTAGGACAAATTATTCCAATTTATGTTGCATTGAATAAGCATTATACTATAATTTAGTCTCCATAGAGACATGGGTGAGTTTGACCCACAACAATTGCTGTTGTCCTTTGTTATCACCAGAAAGAAAGACTGCCTCCTATCAGGTCTGCTTGTATCTGGACATCAAAATACGCTGGATCCAAATGAGTAATATTCCATAGCTTCCAGTTAGTTTTCCATTCTTTATTACTGCTTGACTCAAAATATTCTATTGCCCACTAAAGATACATACAGAGCATCTTTAATCAAAAATTACAGAAAAAGCCTTAAAGCAGTATGTCTTCATTTTTTTTTCAGTTATGTGGCTTCAATTTGCAATGCATTATGTCCACATGTGAAATTGCCTCCTTTGAACATGCAGATATTTTTGTTCTTCATGAAGATGAGATCTTTATAGGGTGGCTGGTGCATTGAATTGGTGAAGATTCGCTTTCGTACTCAAGAATGGGCAATTGAATGGCATTGTAAACTTGGCACTACTTCCAATTTTAACAAAATTACATTTGGATGCCAGTAAGCAACTTACTCACCAAAATGAAACCTTTAATTAGCACACGTGGGTGGCTAATTATTGCAAAATTTAACAAGCTTAGAAGATGTTAATAAGGTCAATTTCCATTGCATTTTAATGAGCTCTGAAGTTAGAGTGGGTTTCCTGGTTTTGGAATACTGATCAGTTCAATGTAGAAAGATTTGATCAAATGCCACTGAATATTTAAACTTGTGATTATCTCATCTAAATATAAATATAGCTTCATTTGTAGACTGATTCTTTCCTTCTAGAAAGTTCAGAAAAGAGTTATTTAATATCTCGCTCCTGTATACTCTCTCGTCTCCATTTGAGATTCTGCCAACAATAGTTGTATCATCTACAAATGTATTGTGGAGAGTATTCTGACAGGCTGCGTCACTGTCTGGTACGGGGGGTTGGGGGGGGGGGGGGCGCTACAGCTCAGGATTGAAAGAAGCAACAAAAAGTTGTAAAATTCGTCAACGCCATCTTGGGTTCTAGCCTCCATAGAATCCAAGACGTCTTCAAGGAGCAGTGCCTCAGAAAGGTGACATCCATTATTAAGGACTCACATCACCCAGGTCTTGCTTTTCTCATTGTATCATCAGGATGGAAACATAGAAACGTAGAAAACCCACAGCACAATACAAGTTGTGCCGAACATGTCCCTACCTTAGAAATTACTGGACTTCCCCATAGCCCTCTATTTTTCTAAGCTCCATGTACCTATCCAAAAGCCTCTTAAAAGATCCTATCGTATCCGCCTTCACCACTGTTGCCGGCAGCCCATTCCACGCATTCATCACTCTCTGAGTAAAAAACTTACCCCTGACATCTCCTCTGTACCTACTCCCCAGCACCTTAAACCTGTGTCCTCTTGTGGCAACCATTTCAGCCCTGGGAAAAAGCCTCTGACTATCCACAATATCAATGCCTGTCATCATCTTATACACCTCTATCAGGTCACCTGGAGGTATGAAACTTGAAGGCACACACTCACCAATTCAGTAACAGTTTCTTCCCCTCTGCCATCTGATTTCTAAATGAACATTGAATCCATGAGCACTGCCTCACTTCCTTTATATATTATTTCTGTCTTTGCAATATTTTTACTTTAACTTTTTAATATACAGTCGGCCCTCCTTATCCGCCGGGTATTGGTTCTGTGACCCCTTGCAGATACCAAAAAACATGGTTGCTCAAGTCCCTTAATTAATCTTTCTCAGTGTGGTGGACTTTAGGACCCGGCGGAGCTCTGGACCTTATTTAACCTGTCTCAGTGTGGCGGACTTTTGGACCCAGCGGAGCTCAGGACCTGCCACCCACAGTGTTTCTGTTCCAGAACACGATCATGATTGAAAATAAAGTGGAAATAATAAAGCGATCAGAAAGAGGTGAAACACCATCTGTCACTGGAAAAGCGTTAGGCTACAGTCAGTCAATGATTGGAACAATTTTAAAGGATAAAGTGAGAATAATGGAGCATGTGAAAGGCCCTGCCTCAATGAAAGCTACAGTTATTACTAAGCAACGCAGTGGTTTAGTTATTGAAATACATACGTTTCTTAAGTGTTTTATATGCATAGAAAGATAAAATATATACTATATACTAAGACAAACGTTTGACTAACTGACACAAAATAATACCAGATATACCTGTTCCGACTTACTTATGATACCTAATACAAAGTAAATGCTATGCAAATAGTTGTTATACTGTATTGTTTAGGGAATAGTGACAAGAAAAAAGTCTGTACATGCACAAACAACAAGTGCTAGAGAGAGAAGTTCCGGGTTTCCCAATCCGCAGTTGGATGAATCCGCGCATGTGGAACCCGCGGATAAGGAGGGCTGACTGTACATATATTTACTTTCTGCAATTGAACATGCTCACTAAGTCTGCTGAACCAGAGTGCAGAAGGCCCAGAATGAATTCCGCTCAACGGCAACCACCCATCAGGGCATTCATGGAAGACCTCACAGTCACCACAGAATCAGTCCCAGGCTGCCGGTGGATTCTGCAGGGGCTCGAAAAGCTGGTGGAGTGGGCCCAGATGCGTTTCAAACCAGCCAAATCAAGATCAATGGTGCTGAGGAAAGGGAAGGTGGAGAACAAGTTATGGTTCAGCATCGCAGGCACAGCCATCCCAACCATCACAGAAAAGCCAGTCAAGAGCTTAGGTAAGGTTTTTGACAGCTCTCTAAGGGACACGGCATCCATTCAGGTGACCTGCACCGAGTTGGATGGCTGGCTGAAACCTGTGGACAAGTCTGGCCTACCTGGGAAGTTCAAAGCCTGGGTGTATCAGCATGGCATTCTTCCCAGAATCCTGTGGCCCTTCCTTGTCTATGCAGTTCCAATCTCGACAGTCGAAACCTTAGAGAGGAGGGGTCATTAAACACCTCAGGGGATGGCTGGGGCTGCCAAAGAGCTGGAGCAGCATCGCACTCTATGGACACCACAACAAACTGCAACTGCCCTTCAAACCCCTGGAGGAGGAATTCAAAGTTACAAGAGCCAGAGAAGTGATACAGTACAGGGACTCAAGTGATCCAAAGGTGGCTAGAGCAGGGATCCAAGTGAGGACTGGCAGGAAGGGGAGGGCAGAGGAAACTGTTCAGGATGCAGAGGAAAGGCTGCGTCACAAGAGGCTGGTGGGAGTGGTCACACGAGGCAGAGCTGGGCTAGGATCCTTTCCAACTCCCTGAATGGACACCATCAGAGGGCAGGAAAGGCACCGCCTAGTTCAGGAGGAGGTGACAGCAGCAGTGGAGGAGACGAGAATCTGCAAGGCGGTGGGAATGAAACAACAGGGAACTTGGACAAGAGGGGAGAATGCGGCGGAGAGGAAAGTGACCTGGGCTGAGCTTTGGAAAGCCGAGCCACACCGCATCCAAATTCTCATCCAGGCAGTGTACGATGTGCTTCCAAGCCCATCAAACCTGCACACATGGGGCAAAGCAGAGTCATCTGCGTGCTCACTGTGCTCCAACTGAGGAACCCTGGAGCACATCCTCAGCGGCTGCACAAGGGCATTTAGTGAGGGACGGTACTGATAGAGGAATGATCAGGTCCTGAAGACCATCGCTGAAGCCATCAGTGCAGGAGTTGAGTGGGTGAAGAGGTCCCAACCCTACAAGCAGACCATTGCCTTTGTCAGAGCTGGGAAGCAGCCAATACCCGCCAAAAGAACATCTGCAGGCATCCTGACCTCTGCAAGGGACTGGCAGCTGTTGGTGGATCTCGAACGGCAGCTGAAGTTCCCCAACCATGTCGCAGCTACCGCCTGCGACCAGACATTGTCCTTGTGTCTGAGTCTACCAAGCAGGTGGTGATGCTGGAGCTGACAGTCCCGTGGGAAGATCGCTTGGAAGAGGCCTTTGAAAGGAAGCTCTGCAAGTACACAGGACTGGTCAACAACTGCCAGCAGGCTGGATGCAGAGCGAGGTGTCTCCCAGTGGAAGTTGGATGTAGCGGATTCGCAGCCCATTCCTTAGCCAGAGTCTTCAGCAATTTGGGCATTGAGGGAGAGAGGAAGAGGAGAGTCATCCGCAGTACCACCGATGCGGCAGAGAAGGCCTCAAGATGGCTGTGGCTCAAAGGAGGGGAGCCATGGAGTCATGTGTAGTTAGCCATCTGGACACAAGCTGGGGTCTGATCAGCCCCGGCAGGGTCACCTGAAGGAGGATGTATGATGTTGAAAGACCCAAAACACCCGATGATTCCAGGAACATCACTGAAGATGTGTCCAGAGGCATCGGTAGATGTATGAACACAGCACTTACTTATTTTTTTCTTTCTATATTATCATCTCTTGCATTCATGCATTTTACAGCTACTGCTAGGTTAACAACTTTCATGACATGTGCTGGTGATATTAAAACTGATTCTGAATATTTGAATACTAATCAAGTAAGTTGCTTTATATGGGTAGTGACAAATGGACAGGTGGATGGTATTCTTTAACAGTTTGACAAGCTTCTTAGCTGAAGGGTAGGGGAGTCATAGTATGAGTCATTCATCATGACTTATTCACGTTGCGTCAATGTCCCTGTGGGCAGTGGAGTCTGTAGGGTTATCACAAAGACTATCTTCTGTTCCAGGTAATCATCTTCTGGCACAGGTTTTGTATACATTTTGTTTTCTGACTTATGACTCATGCTTGAAGTTGTTAGCAGGCAGCAGTGAGCTGTTAGGTTCTTTATTGAGGAAATGAACATTGGACAATCATCAGCAAACATTCTCACACGATGGAGGGAACAACTTTGATTACACAACTAAAAATGACTGGGGACAGATAAGTATTCAAACAGTCTTCATTAAGTTTTCTATGCACCACCATAGTCCAACAACCAAAGTTGTGTCAATGTTTGTCAGACTGTAATGAAATTCCAAACTCTTTACTAATGTTTATGTTCCCTTTTTCTTCCATATCAGTTTTGTCACAGGAAGACAAAACAGCAAATAAATTACTTGTGACCATCTTTCCCTAACTCAATACTATGACACTGCTATAAGTTTTATCTTACCAGTCTATGACAATTTCAAAGATTAATATTAAATAACAACAAAGTGATTGGTTGGTGTGGTTTCTGTATGCATTTATAGCATCTTGTTGAAATAATATTTATGCCTCAGACTAGGAGATGGGTTCACATTCTTTCTGAAGTTTAATCACAGGGCTAAATTCTTATTTCCAATTGATCCTGAGTGACACTGTGAATTATTATTAATTCCAATGGCATGCTTGTTTGTTTTTTGATTGTATCAGGACCTATGAATATCTACAATGAAGAGCAGATCTTCTTAATAATGGGGACGAGCTATTCTCCCATTTAGTGTGAAAGATAGCCATAACTCACTTGGTTTACTGCAACAAGTAATGGTTGTGTTACATTCATGAAAGACCTGCTATAATTCATTGTCATTGGCCAGACATCCTCTATACAGCAATTTTATTTGGGGAAAAAAATACATTGTTATCCCATTCTGTGCCACAACAACAGGATCCCCAAATGGATAGAAAATAAATGACTCCATTACTAACAGGAGCCTTGTTTCACACTGATAAGTTGGTGAAGAGGAAGATAGATTGACCTAATTGTTAATCTCGTACTTGTGGTTCTGTCAAGCAACAAGTGCAGTTATCTAACAATGGAGATAGGACCTTACAAAATGTTAACACCATCAATTCAGATTTCAGTAATAACCTTATGGCTGTACATTCAATCATAATCCTATGGCACAGATTGAGGGTCCAAAGGAAAACATCTGTTCACTGTCCTTCACTGCACAGAATATAACAGAAAGCAAAAGTTGCTGTTGAGATAGGCAGATCAGGATTCATTAATCCTAGACTAGGGAATTCTTGGTAGCAGAGTACAGGAAATCAATCATTCTTAACTAAGGATACCAGACTTCCTGCTTGTTAAGGTGTAGCTTCATTGCCAAAAAGATCACCAACTATGAAATTTAAATTTCCTTCCGGAAATGTGGGAGAGTGAAATATAAATTTGTACCCGAATTTGAATTTGGAATTTAGGATACATAATTAAAGTGAAAAGATGTAAAAACTACTTGGAGCCAGAGAGATGATTTCTTGTTTTCCAGGAAAGTTTCTTCATTTGTTATGTTCCACATCAAATGACATGGGCAATCATGGACATTCCATGACTATGATTGTTTTGGCAAATTTCTCTACCAAAGTGGTTTGCCGTTGCCTTTTTCTGGGCAGTATCCTTCCAAGATGTGTGACGCCAGCCATTATTAATACTCTTCAGAGATTGTCTAGCTTGGCGTCAGTGGTCGCATAACCAGGACTTGTGATAGGCACCGGCAGCTCACAGGGCCATCCACCACCTGCTCCCGTGGCTTCATCTGACCCTGATTGGAAGGTTCAGCAGGTGACCTACAGGCTAGTGGAGGGAAGGAGTACCTTGCATCTCCTTTGTTAGAGATGTACCTGCCAGGGAAGTTGGATTTATATATTAGATTTAAACAGGAAATATTGAATAGATTTATGATTAAAAAAACCAATTTATTAGGATGACATATTGGTGAAGCTATCAGAGCTGCAGTTTCACAGATCCAGTGACCCGAGTTCAATGCTGACTTCAGTTGTTATTTGCATGGAGATTGCCCATTCTCCCTGTGAGCTCATGGGGTTTTCCTGGTCTTTTAGTTTCCTTCCACAGTCTGGTTTGCGAGTTGATCAATTAATTGACCTCTAAATTGCCCTTGGGTGAGTGGTGTTTGATGGGAAAATGGAGACAATGAAATAGGCTCGGGTAGGATTACTGTAAAAGAGGGTGGTTATAGTTGAAGATCGAAGGTGCTGCTTCTGTGCTGTATCTTTCTATGATCTTATCTATAACTTGTCTAGCTACGCAGTAATTGAGGTCATCCACATACCAGACTGTTCAAGTAACCCTCTATTTTCTACAGTTGAAGCTGTAGTCCCTGCTGATCTCCAGCACACACATTGTAGCATTATCTCTGCATACAATAGGAAGATTCATTACTTGACCAGGAGGGTTGGTCTCATGAGCCTCTGGTAAAGATTCATCATGTTATACTGCACATACACTGCAGTCAAGATTCAGTGCTGGTGAACCATAAAGAGGCAAGTTCTTTTATTTTTGACATGTTTTGATATTGCTGTCAGACTTTTATATTTCTGGGCTATGAAAAGTTATAACACTAATATTCTTACACCTATAGTTGCTGCTTTTTATTTCAAACTGCATTGCAATTGCCTATCTGATTGCTAGGAAAAGGATAATGCCCTGTTTAAAGAGGAATTTTTGAGCAATATCATTTTTGTTGTATACAACCTATTATCTAATGTAGGATAATGAAGCCTATGATATGACTTGGAATAAAATGATTCGGATTCTAACAGTTCTTCATTTACTGATGATGTATAGAACCTGCATTTAGTTACCATAACGCCCTCTTCACTCCAGACTATTAGTGACAATCTTTGTTTTCTTGGTCTGAATTGCAAGTAAATGAATATTGCGGACACAAGAAGCTATGGAATAAATTTAAGCAGCAGCCACACTCAACATCTTTAAAAATTATTTCATTGTTCCATTATTCAAGAAGGAAAACAGAGATAATCCTGAAAATGATATATCAGTGTGTCTCGTGTCAGTGGTAGGGAAGTTACTGGAGAGAATTCTTAGCGATAGCATTTATGAGCAATTGGAACACTATGACCTAATTCAAGGACAGTCAGCATGGTTTTGTGTGGAGCAAGTTGTCTCGTACTAATTTAATTAAGTTTTTCCAGGAAGTGATGAAGCTGACTGATGAAGGTAGAGCTGTGGATGTTGTCTACATGGCTTTCAGTAAGGTAATTGATGAAGACACTCATGGCAGGCTTATGCACAAGATTAAAATGCATGGGATCCATGGTGAATTGGCTATTTGGAGAGCTAGTGAGTGGTAGTGGTCGATGAGATTGTTTTCTGGCTGGAGGTCTGTGACTAGTGGTGTTCCACAGGCATCCATACTGGTCAGATGGGTGGGTTAAGAAGTTTACAGATTGATGGGTGTTAGTTTATGCCAGCAAATGATACAGCAGGATATAGATCAGGTGCAAATATGGGTGGAGAAATGGCAATTTGAGTTTAATCCAGTCATATATGAAAATCACATATAAAGGGTCAATACACTGTTGATGGCAAGACTCTTAACAGTGTTGAAGAGAAGAGGGATCCTGGGTCCAAGTTCATTGCTCCTGAAAATGGATACCCAAGATGATATTGTGTTTAAGAAGGCATATGGCATGATTGCCTTTATTAGTTGATCAATTGAGATCAAGCATCGGGAAGTTATGTTGCAGCTTTACAAACTCTAGTTATGCTGCATCTGTAGTAGTGCTTCATCCCATAATGGAAAACATGTTGGAGTTTTGGAGAGAGTGCAGAAGAGGTTTACCAGAATGCTATAACAAGTGGTTGAACAAACTTAGGTTATTTCCTCTGGAGTAGCAGATGCTAAGAGGAGATTTGATAAATGTTTATAAGATTATGAAAGGTAGAAATAGGGTTGTGTGAGGTAGTGGTGGATGCAGACACAGTAAGGGAGTTCAAGTGTCTCTTAGGTAGGCACATGAATGTGTAGGGAATGGAGGGATATGGACATTGTGTAGGCAGAAGGGATTGGCTTAGTCGGAGATTTAGTTACTAATTTAATTAATTCAACACAACATTGTAGACTGAAGAGCCTGTTCTTGTTCTGTACTGCTCTATGTTCTAGCTTATAAAATCACAGAAGAATGAAGGAAAATTACCGAATGGAATAGTGGTAGGACAATGAGAGCAGTTGACAAATCTTCCCCCAAAAAACTAATAGTCAAGCATAAAGTTTCTATAATAAAGAACAATAACAAGTTAAGGCAGAAGATCTATGGCAACATTCTTGCTAGATGTTGAATATGTACTTAAAGATTTATTACAACAAAGTAGTGATGAAATGATCTGGAAAGATTCAATGAGCAGAAGTGATCATTAGTGCATCTGTCAGAATTGCTGTTGTGTGGGATTGAAAATTCTCTGAAAGATATTGGCTATAAAATTTGTTTGCACAGTGCCAACTCTTTCCATTGATTTATTACCAATACAATGCGCCAATGCTTCTATGCACATGTGTTAGTGATCAAAGTTCAAAGTACATATATAATCAAAGGGTTATACTGTACAGAATACAGCTCTGAGATGCGACCTCCTGCAGGCAGCCACGAAACAAAGGAACACCCTGGAAACCTGTTCCTAGTAAAACATCAAGCACCTGATGGGTGAGAAAAAGAATAAATTGGGCAAACAGACATTACATAGAATATCATTATCATACCAGGCATCCATGAGTATTCAGCTTAGTTCAGTTCAGCTCTGCTAGTCAATTGTGGAGAGAACACTAATCTGAGCTAGCATGCAGCATAGAGGGTAGGGAAATTATGAATTTGGTCAGCATACGACACTGCTTTGAAGACAGCTCTGCCAATAGTACCATGTGTTTAACAAGCATGAACTATCCAACAGGTAGTAGCTGGTACTCGAGTTAGAAGGAAAATTTGTTGATTATTTTCTGTTGAATGTTGCTTTGACATTAGCAATGTTTGATGTTCAAGATTACTTTAAAATGCTAAGTACGGGAGTGCTGTTTCAGGAATGTCTTGACTGAAAGGGTTTTGTTACACTGAGTATTCCTGGACACTGGGAGTTCTGAGAGGAAGCATGACCTGAAGAGTGAGCCGAGAGCACTTGACAAGAGCTTCGGCAGAAGGGTTGCAGATCTTCAACAAAGTGACTCACCACTACCTTCTCCCGGGTATCTAGGGGTGAGCAATAAATGTTGGCTGTGGTAATGAAAACATTTTGAAGCAAAAAGCAAGAAAGCTTATTGAATGAGTTATCCATCTGTGCAATCCTTGATGAAGTGAACTACAGATTTTGTGCATTCATGCTGAATGTCTTAACGCTAGATGATATTGCATTCAGATTCTCTGATAGGCCATCCGTTTGCATGTTTCTCTGCATTGCCCCATCTGAGTTCTCATCAGGAGGACCTCTGTGTAACCCCCTGTAATCTGGGACCTGAACCACACTTCCACTTTCTCTTGACAGCTAGCCACTCATGCTCACTGACTCATGTGCTAATCTCAGTCTCTCAGTTGGGTATTGAGAGTATCAAACTGAATGACCCTCTACTTCACTCTCTTCTTGATCTTCTATTGCCTCCTGGTGCGGGTACATTGCGCATCAGAAAGGAGAAGGGCCCAAGGGTAATATCGTAGCAAAGAGGAGGCTGGGAATTTGAGAAGCCACGTTGCCTCTTGCAGATCAGAGAGGATACGTGATGTGGAATTTGAAAATGAGAACTAGATTTCAACATAGTGATGCAAACTCTCTGTGTAATCCAGCTGCTTAACATCCCCATTATGGATGATCCAAAGATGATGCAAAATCTCTTCTTGAGGAGAGAATGTGCTGCAGCTTTGCCTACATTCCTTTTAGCTGGTGAGAACAGTTGCTGTGACCTGCAAGAGTGAACAAATTGTGCTAGTGAGTATTGGTCAGTGTGTTGAAATGATATTTATTATGGTTTAATGGTTGGCAAGCTGTGAGATGAGATAATGAGGGTGAAGTTCATGGTTAAAGAGTATATATCACCTCAGCACATTACAGGCCTTTTGATCCACGATATTGTGCCGACCTTTTAAGCTGCTCTAAGATCAATCTAACCCTTCCCTCTTCCATAGTTCTCAATTTTTCTGTTATCCATGTGCCTATTTTGGAGTTCCTTCAATGGCCCTAATGCATCTGCCTCTACCTCCACGCACTCATTACTTTATGTAAAAAATATACGGTACCTCTGACATCGCTCTGATATCTTCCTCCAATCACCTTAGAATTATGCCCCCTGGTTTTAGTCATTTTCACCTCGATAAAAGCTCTGGCTATCCACTCAATCTATGCTTCTTATCATCTTGTACACATCTATCAAGTCACCTCTCATCCTCTTCTGCTTGATAGAGAAAAGCCCGTAGCTCACTCAACTTACATTGTAAGACATGCTCACTAATCCAGACAGAATTCTGCTAAATCCCCTCTAGTTCGTTAAGGATTATCAAACAAGCAGAAATATGAGAAATGATGCTGCTATTGTCAGAATATGACATTTGAGGATGCATTCCCTGACATTTGACCATATGTTTAGAGTCATAGAACTGTTGTTTTTTCTCCTTTCACTGCATCCAGGAAGACAGAAAGCTATGGATCAGGGCCTCTGGGCTTGGCTGACTTCCATGTCTCCTGCCATTATTTTGAGAGACTCTAGTTGCCTTGTGAATATTGGTCATCCTTGCTCTTCTATACACTAAGGCCTTCATTGCACTATTGAAAATGATAGACCACATTCTCTCCTGTGTTGTGCAAAGTCTGGCAATTATTTCAACAATGTCTTCCAGCATCCGCTGAAGCCTCAGGACATAGCTCCGGACATAGTGCAGGTAATGTAAACTGGACTTAGCCAGTCTTTAAACAGAACCTGATAATGAATCATCATAGAATCATAGAGAGGTACAGCACACAAACAGGCCCTTCGGTCCATCTAGTCCATGTAGAAACCATTTAAACTGCCTACACCCATTGACCTGCACCGGGCCATAGCCCTCCACACTCTTTCTATCTATGTACTTATCCAAACTTCTCTTAAATGTTGAAATCGCGATCACGTACACCACTTGTGCTGACAGCTCACTCCACACTCGCACGGCCCTCTGAGTCACGGCCCTCATGTTCCCTTAAACTTCTCATCTTTAACCCTTAAACCATCACTACTGGTTGTAATCTCACCCAACCTCAGTGGAAAAAGCTTGCTTGCATTTGCCCTATCTAAACCCCTCATAATTTTGTATACCTCAGTTTAGTTAGAGTTGGCTAGGCATCAAAATCATTATTATTAGCAAGCACCTTTAATTCTAGGTGTTGTCTGCATGAAAATGAACAGGCATGAGTCACATTACAATCACCTAATCAGCTTTCAGACATCATCTAGTTCAGCTCCCCTTGTGCTTACTGTTCAAATTGTGCTTAAAGACTTGATGCATAGTGTTCCTACCACTTTAGTAATTACAAAAGCTGGTGATTTTCTATGCTAACATCTCTCTGGCACAAACACAGAAACTCGTTGGTAAAACTTGAGGAATCTTAATTGTAATGACTGCAGGACTGAAATATAAAGTGGAACAGCTTTTACCACAGTAAAGCCACAGGTCTGGTCTCCACATTTAAGAAGGATGGACCACCTTGTAATTAGTGAAAGCAGATTTGGCAGGTAATCAGGATTCCAGGGTCATGAGGTTGGAACTCTCTTGCATAAACACTAACTTCTAATCAATATATTAATAGCAAATCTGACATTGATGGAATTTTGTTAAGAACAAGGCCACATGAAAGAGAAATCAGGATTCCTTTTCCTTAAAACAAAGTTAAGAACTTGCTTGCACATCATAACAGGTTAGTTCATCATCAGCCCTTTACCACTTCCAGCTATAGCTCCCAGCATTTTACTTCACTCTCCTGTCCCCACTCACCCTCCTTCCTCCTCACCTGGTTTCACCTGCCAGGGTGACCTCTTTCCTCTCCCCCACCTTCTTGTTCTGCTCCCGCCTCCTTCCTTTCCAGTCCCGATGAACAGTTTCAGCCAAAACTGTCGACTGTTATTCTCCTTTTTAGTGCTGCCTGACTTGCTGAGTTCCTTTGGCATTTTGTGTGTATTGGTCAAGATTTCCAGCATCTGCAGAATCTCTTGTGCTTATCGCATATACAAAACTGTTTCTTAGATGCTGACAGAATAATTATGACTTCTGTTGGCAATGCATTCGTAAATGTGATTTTGTATTAATAATTCAGATCTTTCCTTAGGGGCCAAATATCTCTGTTAAGTAAAGTAGCAGTGTAAACCAATTCTAAGGAAAAAAACTTCCAACATGCTTAGAATTGTAAGGATGCCTTTAATGCTCTCATGCCTTTCTGCCACTTCACTTCAGCCTCTTTCTAATCCAGGAAGCATTCAAAAGTGAATCTTATGCTGTATACTTGAGCCCTGTGCAACAAAAGTGGTGTTAGGCTCATGATAGCATTCAGTTCTGGCAAATATAAATTGTTGTAAACCATTTGTAACAATTATTCTTCACAACCAGTTAGCAAATGTTTATTACTAATTTATATATTCCATCAAACCAATATCCATCAATTTACCATCTATGAGCTCCTATTCACCAAAAAATGACAAGAACCATTTTGCTCTAGTGACCCTCCCAATGTTTATTCACGCAGTGAATCTTAGTGATTATTTTGGAGTGTAGGAAGTCACCACAACCAGATTTCATTGGGACATCACCTGAAATTGACAACTGATCTACATTCGCACCAAGTAAGAATGCCAGAAGATCCATTTGCACAAAGTCTTCAAGGGAAATAAACCACATAAAAATACTACTTATAAATCCAGAAAATAGTGGCAAATATGAAGGTTGCTAAAAGGTTTTATCTGACATAAAATTATGCACGTATTTGGCTGTTGCTGCTTTCAGGTTAGAGCTTGCAATGCTTGGTCTCAGAGCAGCTGGGCTATGATCACAGTAGGTGGATAGAATTATTTGAGGTGTCTGACTGAGTGAAAGTAATTATGGAGATAAGAGAGTTGAAGGAGTAGAAGGAACAGTCAATGAGGAAATAACAGTTAAAGAGAAATGTGTTTCAGGAAGAAAGCTCAGAAAGGTGGACTGGCTTTCCATTTCCTTTCTCTGTTAGAGATACTGGGGAATTTACACTTGAGGGTCAACAAAAAAAATCACACTGTCGTTGGTGTGACAGGGAGGAAGTAGAATCCAGAGCCATTATTATGGCATTGGGTCAAAGGGAGAAGATTCTCAACTCAGGTATTTCTTAAGGCACAGGTGGAGCCACCTCAAGATCATATTAGTAAGAAGCCATATACTTGGATGTTTACTTAGGAGAGGCCATTCTATGCTCTTTTCTTGCTAATATAGCTAGGAACATATGACATTTAGAAGTCAAAATTCTCCCTGGGGCCGATCAGGTGCGATAGTGGAAATGTGTGCATGGAATCGAAGGAGGTAGCAGAGGTACCTAATGAATCCTTGCTTCAGTATTCACCAGGGAAAAAGACTATGGCAATTGTGGGCATGACTTACAGTGGACTGAAATGCTTGAGCATATAGACATTAAGAAAGAGGATTGCTGGAGCTTTTAAAAAGCATTAAGCTAGATAAGTCACCGGTGCCGGATTAGATATACCCCAGGCTACTGTGGGAAACAAGGGAGGAGATTGCCGAGTCTGTTTTGATAATCTTTGCATCATCAATAGGGATGGGAGAACTACCGGAGGATTGGAGGGTTGTAAATGTTGTTCCCTTGTTCGAGAAAGGGAGTAGAGATAACTCAGAAAGTTACAGGCCAGTGAGTCTGACTTCAGTAGCAGGCAAAATGTTGGAGAAGATCCTGAGAGGCAGGATTTATGAGCATTTGGAGAGACATAATCTGATTAGGGATAGTCAGCACGGCTTTGTCAAGGGCAGAATGTGCCTTAAGGGCCTGATTGAATTCTTTGAGGATGTAACAAAACACATTGATGAAAGTAGAGCAGTGGATGTAGTGTATATGGATTTCAGTAAGGCATTTGATAAGGTTCCCCATGCAAGATCCCTTCAGAAAGTAAGAGGGCATGGGATCCAAGGAGACCTTGTTTTGTAGATCCAGAATGAGCTTGCCCACAGAATTCAAAGGGTGGTTGTAGATAGTTCGTATTCTGCATGGAGGTTGGTGACCAGTGATGTTCCACAGGGGTCTATTCTGGGACCCCTCCTCTTTGTGATTTTTATAAATGACCTGGATGAAGAAGTAGAAGGGTGGGTTAGTAAGTCTGCTGATGACACAAAGGTTGGGGGTGTTGTGGATAGTCTGGAGGGTTGTCAGAGGTTACAGTGAGATATAGATAGGATACAGAACTGGGCTGAGAAGAGGCCGATGGACTTCAACCCAGATAAATGTGAAGTGGTTCATTTTGGTAGGTCCAATTTGAAGACAGAATATAATATAAATGGTAAGACTCTTGACAGTGTGGAGGATCTGAGAGACCTTGGGGTCCATGTCGATAGGACACTCAAAGCTGCTGCGCAAGTTGACAGTAATGTTAAGAAGATGTATGGTGTGCTGGCACTCATCAACAGTGGGATTGAGTTCGAGAGCCATGACGTAATGTTACAGCTATATAAGACACTGGTTAGCCCCCACTTGGAGTACTGTGTTCAGTTCTGGTCACCTCACTACAGGAAGGATGTGGATACTATAGAGAGAGTGCAGAGGAGATTTACAAGGATGTTAACTGGATTGGAGGACATACCTTATGAGAACAGGTTGAGTGTATTTGGCCTTTTCTTCTTGGAGCTACGGAGGATGAGAGGTGACTTGATAGAGGTGTATAAGATGATGAGAGGCATTGATCGTGTGGATAGCCAGAGGCTTTTTCCCAGGGCTGAAATGGCTAACACAAGCGGCCATTGTTAGAAATAGGTACCAAGGGGATGTCAGGGGTAAGTTTTTCACACAGAGAGTGCTGAGTGAATGGAATGGGCTGCTGGCAGCGGTGGTGGAAGCGGATATAATAGGGTCTTCTAAGAGTCTCTTAGATAGGTACATGGAGCTTAGAGAAATAGTGAGCTATGTGCTAGGGAAATTCTAGGCAATCTCTGGAGTAGGTTACATGGTTGGCACAACATTGTGGGCCAAAGGGCCTGTAATGTACTGTAAATTTCTATGTTCTATGTCTATGTTTCCTCTACTTCTTCCAGTGAGAAAATTATTGATTTGGTATCCAAAGACCTAGCATCTGTCATTCATGTTCCATCATGAACATATATTAGAAGCCCTTGCGTCTGCACTAACCATAATACCAGTCTAATCATTCCACTTGTTTACATACGTAATGCATCCATTTGTTACCTTTCTGTTTATGGGGTCTGCCTAAATTCCCCTTAAACATTGTTATATGTGTCCACTGGCTCCCCAGTATCATGTTCCAGGCATCCACCATTCTTGGTGTAAAACAAAGCTCGTCTTGCCCATCTCTCACCTTAAAATTATGCCCTCTGTATTTGACATTTCTACTGTGGGAGAAAGACTCTGACTATCTACCCTATTTATGCCTCTCATAGTTCCATCAGGTTTTCCCTAGCATCTAATGATTGATGGTCCAGGCTCTCCTTATAACTAATACTCTCTAGTTCAGGCAACATCCTGGTGAACCTCTTCTACTTTCTCCAAAGCCTACACATCCTTTCTGTAATGGAGTGATGAGACTGCACATAGTACTTCATATGCAGCCCAACTGAAGTTCTATGCAGGGGCAATATGACTTCTCAACTTTAATCATCAATACTCTGACCAAAGAAGGCTATATGCCTTCCTAACCACCGTATCCATTTCTGTTACCACTTTCACAGCAGATTGTACCCCACAACCCTGCTGCATAGCAATGCTCCTGAGTATCCTGCCATTCTATATATACTGTTCTCTTACATGTGATCTTCCAAAATGTATCATCCTATGGTGCAAATAGAATTCCATCTGCCACTATTACTTTATTTTATTTATTTAGATATATAACATGGAGCAGGCCCTGCTGGCCCAACATGCCACGCTGCCCAGCACCCCACCTTATATAAACCCCAGCCTAATCATAGTACAATTTACAATGACCAATTAACCTACTAACCATTACATCTTTGGACTCTGGGGCTGTAGGATGGAACCAGACTACCTGGAGGAAAACCACACACTCACAAGAAGAATGTACAAACTTCTTTCAGGTGGCATTGAAATTGAACTCTGAGCTCTGATGCCCTGAGCTGTAATGGCATCACGCTAACTGCTACGCTACCATGGCGCCCACTTCTCCTACCAAATTTCCAGCTGTTCCTTATCCTGATGTATCTCTTGACAACCTTCCTCGTGGTCCAAAACACTACTAACTTTTGTGTTGTCTGTATATTTAATAATTAAACCATCTATATTTTCACTCACTTGACTTGGATCCAAACCAAAAAAACAGATTCCAGAACTCTGTGGAACACTACTGGTCACTGACTTCCAGTCAGAGAAACACTCCTCCACCTCTTCTCTTTGTCTTTTATGACCAAGCCAACTTATCAATTCACCACAGACTCCATGTTACTTTGTATTTTTGACTAGTCTACCATGAGGGCCCTTGTCAATGATATCCATGTCAAATAGTAGGCATGAAAACTAAAGTGTGCATTATTAAATCAATCCAAATTAAATTGCTTGTGTCAGCAGTGATAATGATGAAAATTGTGTATGTTTTTCAGAAAGGACATCACATCTGGTCCAGCCTAGACATGCCAACAGACTCACAGTATTATTGTTGACTCTCCAAATTGATCTAGCAAGTCATTTAATTAGGAGTTTACAGTGAGTGCAGGTCTAGTCTGCAATGCCTGCATTTAATGAACTAATAGAGTTTGGTAAATTTTCATTTAACTGTAGAGTTTTCAGTTTATTTCACTGCGAAACAATCTGATCCTCAATCCTACATTGGCAGACCTTAAACAGCACAATTAAGATTAAGACCTTCTTGTTGATTCTATTCAGAGAACTGCTGTGTAATTTACAGATTCTAAACTCTTTGAACAATCCCTAGCCATCTTCAGTGCTAATTATGATGTTGTCATTTTTTCCATAAAAGCTTTTGCCATGCATTTGACCCTATAGCTGGTTTATTTTGCTGAAGGGAGTGAGTTTCAGAACTAAATATGCATTTGCCATGATAAACATTTTCTGGTTCCAAATCAAAGATAAATCTTTTTTTTCTCTTTATCTGAAGGCAGTGAGTCAGAATGGGGACAAAATGTTCTAACAGCAGAAAGAGCCTCTCGCAGCGTGTTGTCTTACCTTACAAACTGAAATCTACATAATGTGGAACTTGCCTATATTTCAATCCCTAAAACAAATAGACTTCAACTCCTTCAATTATCTTTCAAACATGAAAAAAACAATATTCATCAGCACAGAATGTATCTGTTACTGCTGATCAAGGAGTACCCCCATGCACTCAATTCTTTTTCTCTTCTTTGTACCCATTACATTGAGACTGGGAAATATGTGACATTTACTGCATGTAAAAAAAAATCATATAACTCTAGGAGAAAAGATGTTCTACTCTGATAGCAATTTCCAAGTGCCCTCGTTCATTAAATGTGGTCTGTTGGCCAGACAGCAGATGGAAACGGTTTATTTGGGTAAAATAAAATGAGATAGGCAAGAGCTTGCAGAAAGTCCACAGTATGTGCAAATTAGGGCAATTGTTAAACCCATCAATGCACCCTATCCTGTTCCTTTTGACAAGATGATATGTGCCCGACTCTGTTGAAACAGTCTTTGTGCATCACCTTTCAATTAATTTACCTTATTAAAGCATGTGTTGTACTTATTGTACAAATAATTTTACTGAGTTTTATTGCCCAAATCAGTACCTCCCAGGATGATTTTACTTGCATGACCTGAAGTTGGACTCTGATGGAAGACAGAAAGTTAAAAATTGAACAGGTCAGGTAGTATCTGTGGAAAGAAAAAAAACATTATTGAAAGATCATAAACCAAAATTATTTAACCTATTCCTCTCTCCATAAATGCTACTTGAACTGAGAATAGTGACTTCTGTCATTTGTGTTTGTTCCAGAATTCCAGTATCAGCAGCTTTAAAAAAAATTTCTCTGACAAAAGGCCTCAATTTAGTCTCAAATTCTCAATTAGAGGATAAAGAAACCAAGCACAGTTTTCGCCTCCTGATGACTTGTCAATGGAAACTAACTACAGACCTTCAACTTATTGTTACACTCAAAAGAGTAAACACGTACTCCTAACTCATGCTTCCTTCCTAACGTGTTGGAAATGGTCTGGACAAGTTAATGGACCAAAGTGGTCTGGACAAGTTGTAAACCAAAGGATTTGCCCTCACATATCCAACCTAGAACTGATGCACAATGTCTATTTGAACTAATGTTTCTCTTGTGGCGACCCACTTTCTGCGCAGGCGAACTGGCTCACAAATAGCCAGCGCGCAGGGAGAGACTTTGGTAATGCACCTCTGATGTCATTTCCGCCCGGAGAGGACGGGCGCTAGGGATTAAATGCCAGCGCCGCGAAGTTTGAATAAACTAGTCTCAAAACGACTTACCGACTGTGTGTCATCTCTAGCTCTGTATGTAGTACATCGCTACATTGGTGACCCCGACGGTCCAAACGGGATTTGGACCAAAGATGACCGATTGTTCATCTGTTCACGCAGTTTCGCTAATACTGCCAACTTTCTGGATGCTGCGACCACACGTGTGGTTTAGCCAAGCAGAAGCCCAGTTCCAGATTCGGCAGATATCCTCTGATTCCACGCATTACTACCACGTAGTGAGCGCCCTTGACCAGAAGACGGCCGCCCAGGTTGCCGATTTCATACAGTCGCCCCGGAAGAAGGCAAATATTCAAAGCACTGCTCATTGGGACCTTTGGCCTCTCACGGCATGAGTGGGGTGCCCGCCTGCTTCACCTGGACGGTTTGGGAGACAGACTGCCGTCAGCATTGATGAACGAGATGCTGGCCCTGGCCAACGGACACAAGCCCTGCCTCATATTTGAGCAGGCGTTCCTAGAGCAACTGCCCGAGGACATACATCTGCTGCTGGCCGACGCATATTTCAGCGACCCCCGGAAGGTGGCAGCCCGGGCAGATGTGCTGTGGAAAGCCAAGAGGGAGAGCGTGGCATCCATCGGTCAGATTACCAGGCCACTCACCCAACAGCAGACCAGACCAGGCCCGGCAGGGGGGCGCACGCAACACAGAGGCAGGAGTGAGGAGGACAGTGAACAGTGGTGTTTCTACCACCAGCGGTGGGGCACAGAAGCCCGCCGTTGTCGCCCACCCTGCAAGGGCCAGGGCCAGCAGCCGCTAATGACTATGGCGGCTGGCTACCAGGACAGCCTCTTGTACGTCTGGGACAAACAGTCGGGACGCCGCTTCTTGGTCGACACCAGAGCGGAAATCAGTGTCTTGCCCCCGACGGGGTATGACACCCGCAACAGGAAGCCAGAACCCACCCTAAGGGCTGCAAACGGCAGCATGATACAGAACTACGGCACCCGCACAGTGCAGCTGCAGTTCGGCGCCAGCTGGTTCACGTGGGACTTCACGCTGGCCGCGGTGGCCCAACCACTCCTGGGGGCAAACTTCTTGCGAGCTCACAGCCTGCTGGTCGACTTGCAAGGGAAAAGACTGGTACATGCTGAGACTTTCCAGACGTTCTCCCTGGGTGAAGCCAAGTTGCCGGCCCCACACCTGGACTCCATCACGCTGTCGGACAACAAATTCACCAGAATCCTGGCAGACTTTCCATCGATTCTGGCACCGCAGTTCACGGCAGCCATGCCCAGAGACGGGGTACAGCACCACATTCCGACCCACGGACCACCCCTCCAAGCCCGTGCACAAAGGCTCCCCCCGGAAAAGCTCCGCCTGGCGAAGGAAGAGTTCAAGAGGATGGAGGAATTGGGGATCGTACGGAGGTCCAACAGCCCATGGGCCTCCCCCCTGCACATGGTGCCCAAAGCAGTCGGGGGTTGGAGACCATGCGCCGACTACCACAGACTGAACGAGGCTACAACTCCAGACCGCTACCCCGTGCCGCACAGACAGGACTTTGCAGCAAACCTGCACGGGGCAAGAATATTTTCCAAAGTAGACCTCGTCCGGGGATACCATCAAATCCCGGTGCACCCTGAAGACATCCCCAAAACAGCACTCATCACCCCGTTCAGCCGTTTGGCCTGAAGAATGCCGCACAAACGTTCCAGCGGCTAATGGATTCAGTGGGACGTGACCTGGACTTTGCATTCATCTATTTGGACGACATCCTTAAAGCCAGCAGTAGTCGCCAGGAGCATCTGTCCCACCTCCGCCAGCTCTACTCCCGCCTGAGTGATTTCAGCCTCACGATCAACCCGGCCAAATGCCAGTTCAGTCTCGATACCATTGACTTCCTGGGCTACAGGATTACCAAAGACGGGGCAACACCTCTGTCCGCCAAGGTAGACGCGATCCGCCACTTTGCCCGGCCCAACACAGTCAAAGGCCTGCAGGAGTTCATTGGTATGGTGAACTTCTACCACCGTTTCCTCCCCTCAGCAGCCCGTATCATGTGCCCTTTGTACACCTGATGTCGGGTAAAGGCAAGGACATTACTTGGGACGAGGAGGCCGCGGCCGCTTTCGTTAAAGCCAAGGAAGCCTTGGTAGATGCCGCGATGCTGGTGCACCCCAGAGCGGATGTTCCGACCGCACTCACGGTGGACGCATCCGACACAGCAGTCGGTGGGGTGCTGGAGCAGCTCATCGAGGGATGCTGGCAACCCCTGGCGTTCTTCAGCAAGCACCTACGACCACCCAAACTCAAGTACAGTGCTTTCGACTGGGAGCTGTTGGCACTGTATCTGGCAATCCGGCATTTCAGGTATTTCTTAGAAGGCAGGCTGTTCGCTGCGTTCACGGATGACAAACCGTTGACCTTTGCGTTCACGAAGGTGTCTGATCCCTGGTCAGCTCATTAGCAGCGACATCTGTCCTACATCTCCGAGTACACAACGGACATCCAGCATGTCTCGGGAAAGGACAACGTCGTGGCGGACGGACTCTCCAGACCAGCTGTCCAGGCCCTGTCCCTGGGGGTGGACTATGCAGCACTGGCGGAGGCGCAGCAGGCAGACGACGAGATGCCCAGCTACAGGACTGCAGTCTCCAGTTTGCAGCTGCAGGACTTTCTCGTAGGCCCAGTTGAGAGGACCCTCCAGTGCGACGTGGCTCCCGGCCAACCTCGCCCCATCGTCCCGGCGGCCTGGAGGCGGCGAGTTTTCGACTCCATAAACGGTTTGGCGCACCCATCTATCAGGACAACCGTCCAGCTGGTCTCCAGCAAGTTCGCGTGGCACGGACTTCACAAGCAGGTCAGTGAATGGGCCAGAACGTGCGCGCAGTGCCAAACAGCTAAAGTGCAGCGGCACACTAAAGCCCCGCCGCAGCAGTTCGAACCCACCCACTGGAGGTTCGACCACATTCATGTGGATATCATGGGCCCCCTACCAGTGTCCCGAGGAGCGCGGTACCTCCTAACTATGATAGACCGGTTCACGAGGTGGCCAGAGGCGGTCCCGCTCACCGACACATCTGCCGATTCCTGCGCCTGAGCACTGATTGCAACCTGGGTAGCACGCTTCGGGGTACCGGCCCACATTACCTCCGACAGAGGTGCCCAGTTCACCTCCAGCCTGTGGTTGGCTGTGGCCAGCCTGTTGGAAACACAGCTACACCACACTACTGCCTACCACCCACAGTCGAACGGACTAGTGGAACGCTTCCACCGTCACTTGAAGTCGGCTCTCATGGCCCGCCTGAGAGGACCTAACTGGGTGGACGAGCTTCCCTGGGTCCTGCTTCGAATTCGCACAGCGCCCAAAGAGGATCTGCACGCCTCGTCGGCCGAGTTGGTGTACGGCGCACCCCTGGCTGTCCCAGGAGAGTTCATACCAGCCCCAAGGGGGCAAGAGGAAGAACCTGCAGCAGTCCTGGACAGACTACGCGAAAGGCTCGGCAACCTGCCCCCCATACCGACTTCACAGCACGACGGACCCCGACCCATGTACCCAAAGACCTGCAGGACTGTAAGTTTTTGTTTGTACGAAGGGGCGGACACCGGGCACCGCTACAGCGGCCGTACGAGGGGCCGTTCAAGGTGATCAACAACAACGGGTCCACGTACATTCTGGACATTGGGGGGAAAGAGGAGGTTTTCACGGTGGACCGACTCAAACCAGCCCATGTGGACTTGGCACAGCCGGTCGAGGTTCAGGCACCACGGCACAGAGGCAGACCTCCCAAACAGAGGCTGATCCAGACTGTGGACATTGGGGGGTGTATCGCCGGTTCTGGGGGTGGGGTGGGGTTATGTGGCGACCCACTTTCTGCTCAGGCGAACCGGCTCACAAATAGCCAGTGCGCGGGGAGAGACTTTGGTAATGCACCTCTGATGTAATTTCCGCCTGGAGAGGGCAGGCGCTAAGGATTAAATGCCAGCGCCGTGAAGTTTGAATAAACTAGTCTCGAAATGACTTACCGACTGCTTGTCGTCCCTAGCTCTGTATGTAGTACATTGCTACACTCTCATATTTATATGTTTTCAAATAATGTTATTAAATGGTTATTATTGGTAACTAAAGTGCATATTTTGGATTCTGGTCTGAATTTTACTTAGAAAAATTAATCATTGATGAAAGTGATAACACAAGAAGATAGGATGGTAAGGAAGACATACAACATACTTGCCTTCATTCATTGGGGCTCTGAGTATAAAGGTCAGGAAGAAATGTTGTACAGCACACACAAAGTGCTGGAGGAACTGAGCAGTTCATGCTGCATGTATGGAGGAAAATGAACTGTTGACATTTCGGGCCCAACCCTTTCATCACGACTGGAAAGGAAGGAGGACAAAGCCAGATGAAGAATGTGGGGAGATGGAGAAGAATACAAGCTGGGAGGTGATAGGTGAGATCAGGTAAAGGGGAAGGCGGGTGGGTGGAGGAGTGGGGGATGAAGTAAGAAGCTGGGAGCTGATAAGAGGAAGAGACGAAGGGCTGAAGAAGGACTCTGAAAGCAGCAGACTGTGAACCATGGAAGAAAGGAAACGAGGAGGGAACCAGAGAGAAGTGACGGGTAAGGCAAGGAAAAGAGAAGTGGTGAGAGGGGAACCAGAGTGGGGAATGAAAAAAAGAGAGAAAGGGGAAAGGCAGAAATGACTGGAAGTTTGAGAAATTGATGTTTATGCCATCAAGTTGGAAGCTACTCAGACAGAATTTGAGGTGTTGCTCCTCCAACTTGACTCATGGGAAGTTGAATTGAAATGTGTGGCCACCAGGAAATCCCACCATTTGTGGCAGTCAGAGAGAAGGTGCTTGATAAAGTGGTCCTCCAATCTATGATGGGTGTCAACAATGTAGATGAAGCTGTACCTTTAGCACTGGATACTGCAGATATCCCCAACAGACTCACACATTAAGTGTCACTTCACTTAGAAGGTCTGTTTGGGGTCCTGAATGACGGTGAAGGAGGAGGTGTAGCACCTGTCAGGAGGGAGATTAGTAGGGAGGATGACTGATCAAGGGAGTCAGGTAGAAAGTGATCCCTATGAAAAGCAGTAAGCTTGGGGGAGGGAAATATGTGGCATAATCGAAGGCAGAAATTATGGAAAATGATGTTTTGGATATGGAGGCCCCTGGGGTGGTAGGTAAGGTCGAAGAGAACTCTATCCCCGCTGTAGTGGTGGGAGGGTGCGTTGAGGGCAGATGTACGGAAAATGGAGGACATGCAGGTGTGAACAGCATCAAAGCTAGTGGAAGGAAAACCCCACTCTTTGAAGGACAGCATCTCAGATGTTCTACTACTGAAAGCCTCATCCTGGGAACAGATTCAGTGGAGAAGAAGAATTGAGAAAACTGAATAGCATTTTACAAGTAACAGGTTATAGTTGTGAGTCATGCTGAAGCTGGGTTTTCCTCCAGTGGCAAGGTTAAATCCCAACAAGTGTGGGTTTAAGTTTAGAGGGGGGAATAGGTTAGTTTAAGGGAGACATAGAAGGCAAGCTCTTTAACAGAGAATAGTGGATGCTTGGAATGTATTTCCAGGAGATGTGGTGAGGCAGTTCGACAGTCACATGAACAGGTATGGAAGGAGGTATGTGGATCATATGCAGACAGATGGGAATATTTTAAATCAGCATCATAGATGGTGCAGACACAACGGGCCAAAAATCCTTTTTCTGCATGCTACTACTCTCTGCTCTAAATAAAGCAAGGTTTAATCTGAAGGCTGATGGATAAAATAGAGAGAGCAAAGTCATAGTTTCTTTAAGGATAATGGTGCCAGTATGAACAAGGATGTTTGGACTACTGGGAGGTAAATACTGTTGAGGAACAGATCATTTGTGATTGAATGGAAAGGGACATTGTGCCTTTATAGGACTGAAGAAATGTTGAAGAAGGATCTCTGAATTCTTGGAAGAAGTTTGTTTTTAGATAGATATGAAATCATATCCTGCACTTGTAGGAAGAGTGATTTATTTGTTTATAAAAAGATCATCATGATTCTACATTTAAATGATAGTTACCATGCTAAGTAAATAAGATAACTCTAATGCTCCTGGGCAGAAGGAGTGCATAATGGAGATTGAGTAGGATTAGGTTACTTCTCTGTATTTATGTCCCCTTTGTCACAAACTATCTTCATTTTCTCAGCTCTAAAATATTTTACTGTTTTAAATCTAACTAGAAATACCATTTCTGATTCCAGTGAATGCTTTTCTCCACGGCCCCCTTAACCCAACTACTACCAACACCTGCCCTTTTATACCTTGAAAATGTTTCCCCAAATTATTTGGTTTCCCCGCCATTCCGCTTTTTATATGTGTCAGGGCATAAATATCTGTCAACCTTCACTGTGGCACAATGTTATTTTTCCCGGGAAAATAATTTGTCTGGCTTTGTTGCTAATAATATGTGAGTCCATGTGCTTCAGGTCTTACTGTTAACAAGCGTAGTCCTCTTTTCCGTTATACTTCCTTCCTGTACTATGTGGCCTGAACTCAAATCTTTGGACGTTGTGTCACTTGGTTAAAAGTAAAAGCCAAAAATTCATTGTACAAAGTACAAAATAATGTTAATTCTCTATTTCTGTCTGCATTCCTGACAATCTTCTATTGATGTCTATTGCTGCTTTCTAGGAATCTTATGTTGACTCATAAAATTCATGGTCTCCTGTTGGTACTTTATACTTTCATGGATGGTTCTTTGTCTTCTCATGTTCAGTCCCTGGTCTTAAATAACACAATATGAAAGAATTGGGGAAGTCATGAAATTGATTCCAGGCCATGCAAAGGAAGAAAAATAAAATAGAAATGCAGATTGGCTTTGAGATTTTACTTCAATCTCCTCTAATGTAATGTAACCCTTACTCTTTGTGATTTTTATAAATCACCTGGATGAGTAAGTGGAGGGATGGGTTAGTAAGTTTGCTGATGACATAAAGGTTGGAGGTGTTGTGGATAGTGTGGCGGGCTGTCAGATGTTACAGCGGGACATTGATAGGATGCAGAACTGGACTGAGAAGTTGCAGATGGATTTCAACCCAGATCAGTGTGAAGTGGTTCATTTTGGTAGGTCAAATATAATGGCAGAATATAGCATTAATTGTAAGACTCTTGGCAGTGTGGAGGATCAGAGGGATCTTGGTGTCATGGTTCATAGGATGCTCAAAGCAGCTGCGCAGGTTGACTCTGTGGCTAAGAAGGCGTACGGTATATTGGCCTTCATCAATCGTGAAATTGAATTTAGGAGCCAAAAGGTAATGTTGCAGCTATATAGGACCCTGGTCAGACCCCATTTGGAGTACTGTGCTCAGTTCTGGTTGCCTCACTACAGGAAGGATGTGGAAGCTGTAAAAAAGGTGCAGAAGAGATTTACAAGGTTGTTGCCTAGATTGGGGAGCATGCCTTATGATAGTAGGTTGAGTGAACTCGGCCTTTTCTCCTTGGAGTGAGGGAGGATGAGAAGTGACCTGATAGAGGTGTATAAGATGATGAGAGGCATTGATTGTGTGGATAGTCAGAAGCTTTTTTCCCAGAGCTGAAATGGTTGCCACAAGAGGACACAGGTTTAAGGAGCTGGGGAGCAGGTACAGGGGAGATCTCAGGGGTAAATTTTTTACTCAGAGAGTGGTGAGTGAGTGGAATGGGCTGCTGGCAATGGTGGTGGAGGCGGATACAATAGGGTCTTTTAAGAAACTTTTGGATAGGTACATGGAGCTTAGAAAAATAGAGGGCTATAGGTAAGCCTAGTAATTTCTGAGGTAGGGCAATGTTCGGCACAACTTTGTGGGCCGAAGGGTCTGTATTGTGCTGTAGGTTTTCTATGTTTCAAGTAAAGGGCAGGTGAAACTGAAAGAAGTGCAACAAAGAAGGGAACAGCAGTTGTTTTTTTTCTCTATATTCAGTTGCTGTCATTGTCCCTGCAGAATGTTTTTACAGTAACTATACTTCCAAGGTTCTTTTCTCTTTAATGTAAATATCGCAAATCAATTTCTGTATTTTATGACATACTTCCTTCACACAGTGAGATATTCCAATGGGACACAGCATGATATTCTTTCAGCCCACATTATCAAATAATGTAATCATGATATTATTGTAACATTTTGCTCTAAGGATAAGGAAGCAATCTGATTGCATTGCCATGAAAGTGAATGATTTTGTGTACTCTTAAAACCTCTAGCATAACCATATCAAATAGGGGAAAATTGAAGATATTTCTAGAAATTATTACGGTAATATTCAAGAGCTATGATAACTCATTATCAGTGTGCTTAATCCTGCATAGAAAATACATCGTATCATAAATGCATAATATCTGTAAAATGCCATTACCATCAAGTGTAACACTAGCTGTAGAAAAGAGATGAAAATGGGTTGGAATTGTCTGACAATGGATTCTTCAGCTTTATTTTAAGAGGTAGATTGAGAAAATAAGATTAGTGTTGGATTCCAAGGGAGGGAATTTTAAGACTGTATATGAGATGGCTTTTTAGAGCAGCTTGGATTCAAGCCATTAGGGGAATGGCTATTCTGACTTGGGTATTATGTAATGAACCAGATTTGATTAGGGAGTTCAAGGTAAAGGAACCCTAGATGATAGTGATTAAAATAGGATAACACTCACCCTGTAGTTTGAGAGGGAGTAGCTAAAATCAGATGTATCAGTACTACAGTAGAGTAAAGGAAATTGCAGAAGCATGAGAGAGGAGCTGGCCAAAGTTAGTTGGAAGGGGCCACTAGCAGGGATGATGGCAGAACAGCAATGGCTGGAACTTCTGGGGTCAAATCAGAAGCCTCAGGATACACATGTCCCAAAGGTGAAGAGGTATTCTAAAGGGAAGATTATGAAACTGTAGCTGACAAGGGAAGTCAAAGACAGCATAAAAGCCAAAGAGAAGACATATAGGAAAAATTAGTGGAAATAAGGATTGGGAAACTTTAATAAAAACAACAGAAGACAACTGAAAAGACCACAAGGAGAGAAAAGATGAAATATGCAGATAAGGTAGCCAATAATGTAAAATAAGATACATAATGTTTTTTTCAGTCATATAAAGAATAACAGAGATTGAGAATGAATATCGGGCTGCTGGAAAATGATTCTAGAGGGGTGGCAATTGGGGGGATGGGGTTAAAGAAATGACGGACAAACTTAATGAGTATTTTGCATAAGTCTTCACTGTGGAAGGCACTAGCAGTGAGACAGAAATTTGAGAGTGTCAGAGGGCAAGAAGTGAGTAGTTGATTTAAGAAGAAGGTGCTTGGGAAGCTGAAAGATCTGAGAGTAGATAAGTCTCCTGGAGTAGATAGACTACATCCAAGGGTTCAGAAAGAGATAGCTGAAGAAATTGTGGAGGCATTAGTAATGATCTTTTAAGAATCACTAGATTCTGGAATAGTTCCAGAGGACTGGAAAATCGCAAATGTCACTCCACTCTTTAAAAAGGAAGAGAGGCAGAAGAAAGGAAATAGAGGCTAGTTAGCTTGACTTCAGTGGTTGGGAAGATGTTGAAATCCATCAGTAAAGATAAGGTTTCAGTGTACTTGGAAGCACATGATAATATAGGCCAAAGTCAACACGATATCCTTAAGAGGGAAATCTTACCTGACAAATCTGTTGGAATTTTTTGAGGAAACAGTAGGCAGGATAGACAAAGAAGAGTCAATGGATATTCCTTACTTGGAGTTTCAGAAGGCATTTGACAAGATGCCACACATGCAGCTGCTTAAGAAGATAAGAGCCCATACAGAAAAGATACTAACATGGATAGAAGATTGGCTGACTGGCAGGAGGCAAAGAATGAAAATAAACAGGCCTTTTTCTGAATAGCTGTTGGTGACGAGTGATGCTCTGTAGGGGTTGGTGTTGGGATAATTTCTTTTAACGTGATATGTTAATGATTTGGATGATGGGATTGGTGGCTTTGTGGTGATATTTGTGGATGATACTGTTACGAATGTGCCACAGCTGTGAGGGGCCGAAGGGTGCGGGGTAGCCCCCTCCTTTGTGAGAATTGCAAGATCACTATTAAGTCAGTTCAGGGGACACAGGAAATGAGAGAAAGACATGCAGAATCCACAAAAGGGTTGGAATGTGTCCTGGCCTCCGAAAGGCGGACCCATTGATACCGGCTATTGTCTCTTGGAGACGGACTTGTGTATTGCATCCTGTACTACGCATCAAAGCCCCAGGCAATGAACCAAGGGGGAGGTTGGTGGAGGGATTGCATCATCCCAACCTGATTGACACCTGAGACCCTGTGAGTCAGGATAAAAAGAGGGTCTGTGGGAACAGCCCCTCAGACGCACCAGAAGAAACGCTAACGATCCCGTAATAGCAAAAACCAATGGAAGGCCACATGCGTCCTTTTCCGTTTGCCCCGGAATCGGTGGGCCCTGTACCACGGCAGAACTGTTTTTAGCTAACAACAGGGAAATCAACTCCCAACGACTCTCGAAGGATTGACATCATAAAAGGAATGGGCAAGTTTTAACCCGTCTTTCTCTCCAACCCAAAAGCTGCAGATTGAATGAACTGAGTGACTTTTATATTTCCATCGGACAATACATTATCCCCTAGACAACGATAGAGCTATTTCTTATTGATTACTATTAGACCCGCGCTTTTAGATTTAGTATTGATGACGTATATTATCTGTATGTTTGCCTTGATATTATTTTGTGTATTTTTATCAATAAATACTGTTAAAAATAGTACCACCAGACTTCAACGGACCTCTCTATCTTTGCTGGTAAGTGACCCAGTTACGGGGTACGTAACAATACAAAGAAAGTTGGAAGGCCAAGTAGTGTTGAGGAAATAGGGAGTATGCAGAGGATTTAGTTTGATTCGGAAAACAGGCAAAGAAGTGGCAGATGAAACAGAGTGCAGGGAAGTGTATGGTCAATGGTATGAACATTGATTTCTCTAACTTCCGTTAATGCCCCTCCCCTTCTTACCCCATCCCTTATTTATCGATCTATTTATTTATTTATTTATTTGTTTGTTTGTTTGTTTGTTTATTTATTATTTTTCCCTTTTTTTCTTCTTTTCTCTCTCTTTTTTCCTCTCTCTGTCCCTCTCACAATCACTCCTTGCCTGCTGTTCATCTCCCTCTGGTGCTCCCCTCCCCCTTTCTTTCTCCCTAGGCCTCCCGTCCCATGATCCTTTCCCTTCTCCAGCTGTATATCCCTTTTGCCAATTAACTTTCCAGCTCTTAGCTTCATCCCTCCCCCTCCTGTCTTCTCCTATCATTTCGGATCTCCCCCTCCCCTTCCCACTTTTAAATCTCCTACTATCTCTTCTTTCAGTTAGTCCTGATGAAGGGTCTCTGCCTGAGACGTCCACTGTGCTTCTTCCTAAAGATGCTGCCTGGCCTGCTGTGTTCCACCAACACTTTGTGTGTGTTGCTTAAGTGTATGGTCATGCAGTTTGGTAGAAGGAGTAAAGGCACAGAAAATTTTCTAAATGAGCAGAAAGGTCAAAAGTCAGAGGTGCAAAGGGAATTGGAAGTCCTCGTGCAGGATTCCCTAAAGGTTAACTTGCATGTTGTGTCAGAGATAAGGAAGGCAAATGCAACGTTAGCATTCATTTCAAGAAGATTGATTATAAAAACAAGGATGTAATGTTGATGCTTTATAAGGGCATTATTCAATCTGTATTTGGAGTATTGAGAGCAGTTTTGGGTCTCTTATCTAAGAAAAGATGTGCTGGCATTAGAGAGAGTCCAGAGAAGTTTGACAAGAATTATTCTGGGAATAAAAGGGTTAGCCTGTGAAAAAAGGTTGATGACTCTAGGTCTGTACTCGCTGGAGTTTAGATGAATAACAGGTGATCTCATTGATCCATCATCAGTGACTCCCGCCACGCAGGAAATGCTTTTTTTTCATTACTGCCGTCAGGTAGAAAGTACAGGTGCCTCAGGCCACACACCACCAGGTTCAGGAACTGTTATTACCCCTCACCCATAAGGCTCTTGAAAACCAAAGGGGATAACTTCACTCACCTTTACTTGCCCCATCATTAAAATGTTTCCACAACCAATGGATTCACTTTCAAGAACTCTTCATCTCATATTCTCAATATTTATTGCTTATTTATTTATAATTATTATTTCTTCTTTTTGTATTTGCAGTTTGCTATCTTCTGCACTCTGGTTAACATTCAATTTGGATGGTCTATCATTGGTTCTACCATGTTTATTATTCTATAGATTTATTGAGTATGTCCTCAAAAAATAAATCTCAGGGTTGTTTATGGTAATTCAATTTACTTTAAACTTTGAATACTGAAATGGCTGGATAGAGTGTACGTAGCGAGGATGTTTCCTTCCATGGAGGAGTGTTGGACCAGAAGACACAGCCTCAGAATAGAGGGGTGTCAATTTAAAACAGAGATGAGGAAGATTGTATTTAGGCAGAGGAGGATGAGTCTGTGGAACTTATTGCCACTGATGACTTTGGAGGAAAGTCATTCGTATATTAAAGTGGCGGTTGATAGGTTCTTAATTAATAAGTGGTCAAAGGTTATGGGGAAAAGACAGAAGAATGGGAAGAATGTCAGCCACGATTAAATGGTGGAGAAGACTCAATGGCCAAATGGGCTAATTCTGTTACGATATCTTATGGTCTTATTACTGGACAATTAATGGTCCAATAGTTAATTGGTTAATTCTACCTCAGTCTATATTTTGTTTTTCCATTTTCCCTCAATCTATAGTCACCACAGTTAGATGACTCTGTTGTGGGGCATGCTTTGTTTAACTTCTGTATTTCATCAAACATATCAGAATTGTTACCTTAGCATGGAATGCATGCTTGTTTCACATGGTGGGATTGAGCGCAGAAACAGAAAGAGGGATTTCTGGGGTAATGTTGGCTTTGCAAAGACTGTTTAAATTTCTATCAAGTTTCAAGCATAATTGTCCCTAGACAATATCCTAATAGCCACCAAGCAGCAGTATAATGTACCAGTTAGCACATCACTTTATAGCAGCAGTAATTACTAATCGGAGTTCAATTCCCCCCACTGCTCATTCTCCCTATGACTGCATGGCTTTCCTCCGTGTGCTCTGGGTTCTTCTCAAATTCCCAAGATCTATTGTTAGGGTTCGTGATTTGTGGGCATTCTATGTTGACCTCACTTTCGAGCTCCTCAGCACAATCCTCACTAATTTTATAAATGACACATTTCACCGTATGTTTTGATGTTTCGATGCACATGTGACAAATAACGCTAATCTTTAATCTTTCAGCGGAGGTCATTGAATGGTGATTGAAAGATATTGAACTTTGTATTTACTCCAGTAGTCCACAAGAATGCGATTGGCAAAGACAAAACCACAATCTGTTCTTGGTGTGTGATCAGATAACTCATAAAAGGAAAGGTACATTCCTGGTCCTCCACCTATCTTTGGCTACAAAGTCATCAATTCCATCATCCAGTCATTGATATGTAACATAAAAGGAACTACACCGACCTCTGCGGAACACTGCAAGCCACCAGCAGCCAATCAAAACCATTATTCCTGCTCTTTGCCTCCTGCCAGTCAGAGGATCCTCTATCCATGCTAGTATCTTTACTATAACACCATGGGCTCTTATCTTGTTTAGCACCTTGTCAAAGGCATTTGAAAATCCAAGTAAACAACATTCAGATCTTTGAAGAAACTGTCCAATTTGGTCCATTTCCCTCGAAGAACAGTGTAAAGGTTTCCTTTTGATGCTGCATCATTTTACAAAATTATTTAATATTAATGTCTGAAGTATCTTTCAACCTTAATCTAGAATGAAAAGGGGAGGAAGAAGTACAATACAAAATGGTAGGTGATCATTGGAAGCAGAAGGGGGGGGAGGGTGAAGTAAAGAGCTGGGATGTGGATAGGTGAAAAAGATAAAGCTGGAGAAGGGGGAATCTGATAGAAGAGGACAGGAGGCCGTGGAAGGAAGGGAAGGAGGAGGAGGAGCACTGCGGGGGGTGATGGGCATGTAAGGAGATAAGGTGAGAGAGGAAAAGGGTATAGGAATGGTGGCAGTCACCAGAAGTATGAGAAATTGATGTTCATGCCATCAGGCTGGAGGTTGCCCAGATGGAGTATAAGCCGTCCCTTCTCCAGCTTGAATATGCTGTTATTGCAGCAGTAGTGGAGGCCATGGACTGACATGTCAGAATGGGAATGGGAAGTAGAATTGAAATGGGTGGCCAGAGGGAGATCCTGTTGTTTTCTGGCAGATGCAGCCATAGCTGCTCAGCGAAGCAGTCTCGCTGGTATACAGGGGGCCACACCGGGAGCATGAGACACAGTAGGTGACCCCAACAGACTCATAGTCACCTGGAAGGACCATTTGGAGTAGTAGCGAGGAGGGGTTGTAGTGGCAGGTGTGACATGTGTTCTGCTTGCAAGGATAAGTGTCACGAGCATGGTCAGTGGGAAAGGACAAGTGGACAAGGGAGTTCATTAGGGAGTGATCCCTGTGGAAAGTGGAATTCGGGTGAGGGAAAGATGTGCTTGGTGGTGGATATTTCTATTGTTAGGAGATTCAATCTTTGGTTGAGGCTAATCATTGCCATTGTCATCACAACACCTAGGGTATACTTGTAACCTTATATTCTCATTACATATTCATTCTAAAAATAATCTGTGACATTCTGTCTATTGTGCGGGATAAACTCTCACCCTGTTCCAGTTAAAATTGGTACTGGGGCACTGGTGAAACACAGTGACAACTTGCTGACAGCAGACAAAACTACTAACTACTTTATTAATCACACTTTTTCTGTAAAATGCTTACTGCAATCAATAGCCTGTAAAGTCCCTTTTGGACATTAGCTGTGTGAACCGAAGTCACAAAGGTGCAGGACAGTTGTGGCATGGTGTGTTCACCAACACGAACCGACGCAAGCCCAGGTGAGGCAGAATTCATGCGGCAGAGCCTCAATGATTCGAGAATGATTCCAGGAATGAAAGGGTTTCTGTATGAGGAACGTCTGGCAGCTCCTGGGCTGTATTCCCTGGAGTTTGGGAGAATGAGGGGGTTCTCATAGAAACATTCTGAATGTTAAAAGGCCTGAACAGATGAGATATGACAAAATTATTTCCCATGGTATGGGAGTCCAGGACAAGAGGGCACGACTTCAGGATTGAAGGACGTCCATTTAGAACAGAGATGCGGAAAAAGTACTATAGTCAAGCGTGGTAAATCTGTGGAATTTATTGCCACAAGTGGCTGTGGAGGCCAAGTCACTGGGTGCATTTAAGGCAGAGATAGATAGGTTCTTGATTAGTCAGGGCATCAAAGGGTATGGGGAGAAGGCAGGGGTGTAGGGATGACTGGAAGAATTGGATCAGCCCATGATTGAATGGCAGAGCAGACTAGATGGGCCAAATGGCCTACTTTGGCTCCTATATCTTAACGTCTTATGGTGTGGGCCCAAGAGCAAGGTACAAACTGAGGTTTGACTGATTGAAGTGCCAGGCCAGATTGGAAAGGGTGGGTATGGGCCAAATCGAGACATATCCCAAGAGCATATCAAAGCGACAGGGCCTGGGTCCGAGAATGAGGAACAAGCCACAGTTTGGCCAATTTAAGCCCTGGGAAAAGGTTAGGAGACAGAGACGAGGGATGGGCCAGTCTTCAGTTTGCTACTTGTGAGCTTTACTCATCTCTGCACTGAAATGAGGGTCTGGTCTACAACTAATAGGCTCCTGGACCAGCTCTGATTGGCTTTATGGCCGTGGTCTCACTGTCCTAAACTTCAGTTCTGAATGTCATTTGCTTATTTCCACTGCTTACATGATTTGTTTTTTTTCTGCACAATGGATTTTTGATGGTCTTTTTTAATAGGTTCTTTTGGGTTTCTTTGTTTTGTGGCTGCTTGTAAAGAGATTAATCTTAAGGTTGTATATAGTGCACATAATTTGATAAAAATGTACTTTGAGCTTTATTATAAGAAATTAGTTACTATATTAGTCATTCTCCGACATTCTCAATCCCTTCTCGATATCCAATGCAAAATGATGATACAGAGTAATAAATCATACCAGATATGATTGCAACAGAGTTTGAAACTATTGAACCATGTCAGTTTATTATCACTACTTATCGTTTAAAGCACCATCAATGTTTACTGTGCAGATACACCATAATGAGTGGATGGAAGACCATAAGACATAGGAGCAGAATTAGGCCATTCAACCCATTGAGTCTGCTCCACTGATACCGATTCTACTCAACACCATAAATCTGCCTTCTCACCATATCCTCTGATCTCCTGACGATCAGGAAACGATCAACTTCTGCCTTAAATATATGCACAGACTTGGCCTCCACCGCAGTCTGTGGCAGAGCATTCCATAGGCTCACTCCTCTCTGGCTAAAAAAATCCTCCTTATCCCTGTTCATCTGCAGCATGCTACCACCCACACTAGACCCCCTACATTACGCCTACCAACACAACTGATCAACAGATGACACAATAGCCACAGGCCTTCACACCACCCTTACACACCCGGAGAAGAGGGATGCTTATGTGAGAATGCTGTTCTTGGACCACAGTTCAGCATTCAACACCATAATTCCCTCCAGGCTCAACAAGAAGCTCAGAGACCTCGGCCTTCACCCTGCCTTGTGTAGCTGGATCCTCGACTTCCTGTCAGATCACTGGTAGGTGGTAAGAGTGGACACCCTCACCTCTGCCCCTCTGACCCTCAACACAGGTGCCCTTCAGGGCTGTATACAAAGCGTCCTCCTCTACTCTCTGTAGACCCATGATTGTGTTGCCACCCACAGCTCCAATCTGCTAATTAAATTTGCTGAAGACACTATATTGATACGCCAAATCTAAAATAATAATGAGGCAGCCTACAGACACAGTGGTGTCAAGAGAACAATCTCTCCCTCAGTGTCGCAAAAAGAAAGGAGCTGGTTATGGACTACAAGAGGAATGGAGACAGGGTCTGGGGTTGAGAGTGTGAACAGCTTTAAGTTCCTCAGTATAAATATCACCGAGGATCTTACATGTTCTGTACATAACAGCTGTGTGGTGAAAAATACACAACAGCACCTCTTTCACCTCAGACAGTTGAAGAAGTTTGGTGTGAGTCCCCAGAATCTAAGAACTTTCTATAGGGTCACAATTGAGAGCATCCTGACTGGCTGCATCACAGCCTGGTATGGGAACTGTACTTCCTTTAATCACAGGACTCTGCATAGAGTGGTGCGGACAGCCCAACGCATCTGTAGATGTGAACTTTCCACTATTCGGGGCATTTACAAAGATAGGTGTGTAAAAAGGGTCTGAAGGATCATTGGAGACTGAGTCACCCCAAAAACAAACTGTTCCTGTTGCTACTATCCGGGAAACGGTACCATAGCATAAAAGCCAGGACCAACAGGCTCCAGGTCAGCTTCTTCAACCAGGCCATCAGACTGCTTAACTCATGCTAAAACAGCTGTATTTCTATGTTAAATTGACTATCCTGTTGTACATACCATTTATTATAAATTACTATAAATTGCACATTGTACATTTAGATGGAGGTATAACAAAAGATTTTTGATCCTCATGTATATGAAGGATCTAAGTAATAAGGTCAATTCAGTTCAGTTCTAAAGAGTTACCCTTCAATTTTGAGGCTGTGCCCTCTAGGTCTGGATGCCCCACCAAAGGAAACATCCTCTCCACATTCACATTGTCTAGTCCTTTCAACATTTGGTAGGTTTCAATGAGATCCTCTCGCATTCTTCTAAATTCCAGTGAATACAGGCCCAAAGCTGCCAGACACTACTCATATATTAACGCCTTCAATCCTGGAATCATCCTTGTGAACTGCCTCTGGACTCTCTCCAATGACAACACATCCTTTCTGAAATATGGAGTGCAAAACTGTTGTCAATATTCTAAATATGGCCTGACTAGTGTCTTATGAAGGCTCAGCATTATCTCCTTGCTTTTATATTAAACAAATGCCAACATTGTATTTGCCTTCTTTACCACTGACTCAACCTGTAAATTAACCTTCTGTGAGTCTTGCACAAGGACTCCTAAGTCCCTCTGTACCTCTGATGTTTGAACCTTCTCCCCATTTAGATAATAGTCCACACTATTGTTCCTTTTACCAAAATGCATTATCATACATTTCCCAACACTGTTTTCCATTTGCCACTTTTTGCCCATTCTTCCAATTTGTTTAAGTCCTGATGCAATCGCATTGCTTCCTCAGCATAACCTCCCCCTTCACGTATCTTCAGATCACCCACAAATGTTTCCACAAAGGCTATTGCCCTTTAAGTAAGGAATGATGGAAATGAGCAAGTATGGTTAAATGTTATTGCGTATTCATTTATGGAAATATGGCATACATTGTCTATTTGTAGTTATCTATCTGACAATACTGCTGTTTTCTTGTTAATTATTTAGAAGAGCCTTTGTTATGGGAGTCACTTTCATTTAATCAAGTTTACCTCTGTAAAGGATATTAGTGAAGCAGGTTGAAACTACTCGCATGTTCACAGTGCTGTTACTGATGCCAAATGCTCAAACTGCCTTAGCCCTCTGGACTAACAGTTGAAACCTCTGGTGCATTGGCCCAATAATGTAGTCACTACACCACAATATCCTTATATGAATTTTTCGAGATAAATATTTTTGGAGGTGCCTATTGACGTTATCTAATTGAGCTAAAATAAGGCACTAAGATAGCAACTAGATTCCTTCCCTGTATGAAGGTCTGCCTGGACCATCACTTCTCGTTTATTAGATTTTTGCAGTGTTGTCATATTTGCTGTGATATACAGAAACCCTTAACCTAAATTCTCAGCACTGCAGGAGGAGAGCTGCAGCAGCCGATGATAACGTCTCTTAGTCACACATGCATGCCTCGCATATCTCTCCAGCCCAGGCACAACAATAAATTGTATTGGCGTGCACAGTTTAATCACAGGATAAATGGTTTCAATTCAGCTCCAAGTTGGTACAAAGCTTCAAAATATATTCGGTATCAATATTGTTAAGAGCAATCTACTGGTCTCATCTGTCTCTGTGATGAAGTCATTTCTAACGTGTGTGGCGCCTAAGCAACAGATTCAGGTGATTAATCATAAGGCATAATCGCATTTCACCACTAATCCTTTATTTGATTAGTGAAGCATGGAAAAATACTACTTTTTCTTCAAATATTAGAACAGGTACAAACCAGACTCAAGTAAATCAAATGATCTCTGTACTGCTTTCCATTGACCGACCTAGAAAATCTTAGAAGGACGTATTGTGATTCCTTGTTGTTATAAGCACCTTTGGCTCAGTAGCTTTCTTATTCTGAGTCAGAAATTTATGGGTTCCAGCTGATTATGGAGATTTCAGCGCAACATCATGGCTGGCAGTGCACAGTTCGACGAGTTGATATTGTGTAGAAAATGTTATGCTAAGGACACATCTAGTCTCTCGGGAGAATATATGAGATTCTGCTACAGGATGGCTCTTCCTTGTGTCCCTGAAGATGCCCAACGACATCTGTTCATTGATGTTTTGTGGGAACTTGCTCTATCCTATACTATAACCTTGATTGCACTTCAAAAACAAAGGTAAAATACTGTGGAGGCTTGATCCATAAGAATGTATTTATAAAAGCAAATCTTAAGCACAAGAGATTCTGCAGATGCTGAAAATCCAGGGTAAAATGCATAAAATGTGAGAGGAACACAGCAAGTATTTATGGAAAGGAATAAACAGTCAACGTTTCCGGCCGAGACCTTTTATCAGGACTGGAAAGGAAGTGGGAAGAAGCTAAAGAAAAAAAAGGGGAGGTGCAAGGGGAAGGAGTAAAAGTCAGGTGGATGGGGGTAGGCCATGAAGTGAGAAGCTGAGATGTGATAGGTGGAAAAGGAAAAGAGTTGAAGAAGATATCTGATAGGAGAAGAGTGTGGATAATGGGAGAAAGGTAGGAGGAGCCCCAGGTGAGTAGAAGAGAAGAGACAAGTGGCGAATTGAAGCAAAGGGAAAGGGGAAGTGGAGAAATTACCAGGTCAAAGAAATCAATGTTAATGGAATCCACAAATGATACAGACAAGATTTCATCTTTAAAAGACTTTAAGTAACCAAGTTGATCTTATTGGTATTCTCATTATGCTATTAATGATAACAGCGTCTCGTTCTCTGTATTCATATTGACGAAAGATCATTGACCCGAAACATTTTTTCTGTTTTTCTTCTCTACAGATGCTGACTGACCTGTTAAATGTTTCCACCATTTTCTATTTAATTTCACAGTTCAAAACTGATATGCAATTCCCTGAAATTTTAAAAGGCAGTAAGGAAATGTAAATCTTTCAGGTAGTCATTCCTTTGATAGGATTTATTAAACTCTCTCAAACGTTCTCTTTTCTCCCTCCTCCCATCAGGCAGAAGATACAAAATCCTGGAAGTATGTACCACCAGGCTCAAGGAGAGCTTCCATCCCACTGTTATAAGACTACTGAACAGTCCTGTATTACAATAAAATTGAATCTTGACCTCACAAACTGCCTTGTTATGACCTTGCACCTTATTGTCTTCCAGCATTGAATTTTCTCTCACTGTAACATTTTATTCTGTTTTCTGTTATTGTTTACCTTTGCAACCTCAATGCATTGTTGTAATGAATTGATTCATACGAACATTATGCAAGACAAGTTTTCATGTACCATTTACATTGACAATAATAAACCTATTTTCCAATTTAGTTGACTGCAGAATCATTTTGTAAGGTTACTTTATGGGCAGTGGTTGATCTATTTTGGAAAAAAGATTATTTGACAGAAAGGTAGAGGTCAATCTCAGGCAGAGGCTAAAATAAGTTACTTTTGAAAGCTGTTTTCCTTTAAAATTTCTTTGGGTTTTAGCATCTGGAACAGAAAAGAAGTATATTAATCTGGCTTATTTCCTCAGAAACTACTTAGGTACCTACCAGAGGCCAAGATGTGCACATTCCAGGGAAAAGTGCAGAAGTGTTGATCATAATATAGGTAGCTGCTTGTCTCTGTACCTATGGAGTGCTGAAGATATTTCACAATAACATAAAGTGACAGATTTTCTTTGTAATTTTAAAAACTACAATATATAGCTTTGCTGTTTTATCTACTGATAGTTTCATTGCAAAGTATACTTCTTAAGTATACAGCATGTGTATTTGTGCTTTACATATTAAGCTTCATAGGTTTATTTCTGTATGTAAATGACAGAAAGAAGAGACAAGTTAATTGACATTTATATTGTAACTTTTACTCCTCAGGCTGATGAAATCCTCCTTGATATGTAGTCTTTGTAATAATGTAAACAAAAAAGCAGGCAGGCTTGATCCGTAGGAAACGATGAGGTAAATTTTTTGATGGGTTGTCGTGTAAAATTAGCATGCACACCAGGAGAACAATCTCGCTCTTTTTTCATATTCTTCTCTGAGATCATTTATGTCTAACTAGAGGGCAGTGAGTGTGTGATCTCTCATCGTAAGGAGGCCACATCCTTCAGTAATAAGCTGGATCATGCCGTTACGTTCTCGGAATATTCAATATTCTGATTTAGATATTCAGAATCTATCACTGAGCCTCTAAAAGGTAAAAATACCCGTCAGCCCATTAACCAGGATCAATCCATTACTTTAAAGCTTAAATTTTCATGTAGTGTCATAACTGGGGTGGCACGGTAATGTAGTGGTTAGTATAACGTTTTACAATATCAGCAACTAGGGGTTAAACGCCCACTGCTGTCTGTAAGGAGTTTGTATGTTCTCCCCGTGACTGCATAGGTTTCCTTCAGGTGCTCTGGTTTCCTCCCACAGTCCAAAGAAATACTAATTGGTAGGATAATTGGTCAATGTAAATTGTCTCGTGATCAGGTTAAGGTTGCTGGGCAGTGAGGCTCGAAGTTCCGGCAGGGCCTGTTCTGTGCTGTATCTCAATGAATGAAAAAAACATTCAACTAAATATTCAGTACCCCAAAAATATATTAATTATGTTATTGTGATTTTACTAGTTCTGGAAGGATTGAAGATTTATGGACAAATTCTTGGTCTTCAGATACAAACTTGACCTCCAATATCTGACATAGTAGAGACCAAGACTGCTGGATTTTGCAATTTTCTGGATTATGGGCAACGTAAAAAGTTAAATTTGTTGTTTTTATAATTTACTAATTACTCTTCCTGTATCCACTTCCAAAGTAGGATTGAATGCTTCAGGCAGAGCTAGCTCCACTGGAAGCACAAGATCAAGATTGATACTTTACTGTAAATGGATAACTAGACTACTTGAACTTCCAGAAATGGCTGATTTTCAGGACACTTGGATTTTTGACATCAGAGTTGGTACTGGGAAGGAGTTTATGGGGGAAAAGTCATTAGTTATCCAAGGTAAAAAACACAAAGAACAAGATAACATTGAGCTATAATGCTGTTACCGGAGGAGGTAAAATTTGGCCACTGTATCAGAACTCTCTAGCTTTTCAGTATTATCCTGTGATCTTTTGTATTCAATTGCACTGCCAGCAGAAGTTTTGTCCCAAAGCACAAGCTAGTTTGACTACATTTTTAATCAAAATGGGGTACGGTATCATTGATTCAGAGGGTCATGAGCTCAGTGGCCATTTTATTAGGTACCTCATCCGCCTAATAAAATGGTCACAGAATATTTGCTTCTAGAATACTTTTCAGCGTATCTTATGGATTTTGGGCTGCTGATCATGAAAATCACCATGACAATTCATCACGCAACATTTTTTTGAAATTGCCGACATATGTTCTTTTAATTCATTTTTCTTTGTAATTTATTTTTTTATTGAAGTTCATCATCAAACAAACATTTCCATAAGATGTATTTCAGACATTGTACATATATATCATATAATCATATATATCACAAATCTCCACAAAGTATTTATCTGAGGTATACACGAAAAGAAAAGAGTGGAAAGAAAAAACAAGCAAAAGGAAAGAACTATGTACAAGTAGGGAGTGATCTTTTTTTTTACAACAGATTCATTGATTTGTGAGAATAAAATCAGGCCTATGAGGCATTATGTAGTTAAACCATTTTTCCCAGTATGAATCAAATTGTTCCAGCTTATGATTAACAGATGCTGTTATCTTCTCCATTTTGTAAATGTCTATTGTAATTTCCATCCATGTATTTAAAGTTGGGCTCTCCTGTGATAACCATTTTCTAGTAAGAGTCTTTTTACCAACCACCAACAGTATATTCATTAAATATTTATCTCTTTTCAACCACTCTTGAGGTATATATCCAAAATATATGATCTTACTCTCTAAGGGTATTTCACATTTAAAGATGTCTTGTAGGGCATTGTGTATCCCCCTCCAATAGTTTTTGATAACAGGGCAGTCCCAAAAAATATGATAATGATTTGCATTTTGATTTCCACAATTTCTCCAGCAAACAGGGAGGTTACTATCATAATGGGATTTCTGAGAGGGTGTAATAAAATATCTTAAAGTTTTTCCATCCAAACTCCCTCCATTTCTGTGAACTGGTACACTTCCGTTGATATCTCCATATTGTTGTCCATTCTTCCTCAGATATAATTATCCCTCCTTCCTTCTCCCATTTTGTTTTAATGTATGAAGTCGAATGTGTTTTAAGATTTGACGTCTTATACATGCTTGAAATGATTATACTACCATTATCTGAATTATATGCTTTTCTAAAGAGCTCTATCAAGCATGTATTTGCCTTGGTTACATTTTTAAGCATCTTATTAACATACTGTCACATCTGTAAATACCGATAAAAATCTTATTTTTCTAATAAGTGTTTCTCTTTAAGCATTTCAAAACTGAACAGTGTTCCTTCTTTCATTATGTTGCAAAGAACTGTTATTCCTTTAGCTGTCCAGTCCTTAAATCTAGCATCCAATTTATTTGGTGTAAAATCTGAGTCATATGCACACCATTTAAGAATTGAAATATCTCCCTCTAGATTACATTGTTTTATAGTAGTTTTCCATATTTTAAGAGTCAATTTCACCCATGGGTTATCAATAGTATTTATGTACCTTTGCAGGTTGTTATCAGCCAAAATTGCTTGTATGGGGATGGGAAGTACCCACTCCTCAATGTTTTTCCATTGAGCGTCATATGATGGGTTGCACCAACACATTACAGCTCTCAACTGTGCTGCAAAATAATAATCTCTAAGAGAAGGTAGGCCCCATCGCCCCTTTTCCTTTGCTAATTGCAAAGTTTTGAGATGAACTCTAGTTTTTTACCCTGCCAAATATACCTTGATAGCATCTTGTTCCATTCATTGAAATGATATTGATTAATCTCTATTGGTAGGGTCTGAAAGAGATATAACAGTCTGGGCAGTATATTCATTTTAATAGACTCAATCCTTGAACTGAGACTGAAAAAAGGAATCAGGTTCCATCTTGCCACATCTTCCTTAACTTTTTTGTATAAAGGCTGATAATTACATTCTGATAATCTTGCCAAATCTTTTGGCATAATGATGCCCAAATATTTGAAAGACTCTGTGTGCCATGACCAGGGGGATCGACTTTCAATTTCTCTTGGTGGACTATAGTAATATGAAAGTAATTGGGTTTTATCTATGTTGATCTTGTATCCTGATAATTGACCATATTGTTCAAAGGATTGCATCAATTTAGGCTAAGAGTATGTTGGTTGCACTAGATAGATCAAAATGTCATCCGCATAACAAGCCAATTTATGCTCTGTCCCTTTAATAGTAATTCCCCTGATATCTTCATTTTGTCTGATGTATTGAGCTAATGGTTCCAGATATAACGCAAAGAGTAGTGGTGACCATGCACAACCCTGTCTCGTGCCCCTTTCTAGGGTAAGACTATTTGATAAATATCCATTGATTTTAATCCTAGCAGTAGGATTGTCATATAGTGTCTGTATAGTTTTAATAATTGTGTCTTGAAAACCAAATCTATGTAAAACTCTGTAAAGAAAATTCCAATTAACCGAATCAAATACTTTTTCAGCGTCCATGCTTATCACTATTGCTTCGATTTTATTTTTTTGTATGTGATCCATAATGTGAAGTGTCCTTCGTATATTGTCTTGTGTCTGGCATTGTCATATAAAACCTGTCTGATCGTTATGTATCAGTATGGGTAGAAACTCCTCTAATCGTTTGGCCATGATGGAGGTAAATAACCTATAATCTACATTAAGAACGGATATTGGTCTAAATGACCCGCATTCCATTTTATCCTTGTCTTCTTTTGATATAGCTGAGATTATCGCTTCCTTCCAACTGGGTGGCATTTGTGTCTTTTTTAGAGCCTACTTCAGTGTGGGGAGTAAAACAGGAATTAACTCATTTTTAAATTCTTTGTACCACTCTGCCGTGTACCCACCTGATCCTGGTGACTTGCTTAATTTAAGCCTATTAATTGCAGCTTTTAATTCAACTTCAGTTATGTCAGCAGTCATCATTCTATTTTGTTCTTTGCTTAATGTGGGTAACTCTAGTGAATTCAAAAAGGTGTCAATTTGGGTTATGCTTCCCCCTGGAACTTTGGAATACAGAGTTTTGTAAAACATTTCAAAAGCTTCTTGAATTTCACTTAGCTTATTTTTTTATCATTTTCATTCTTGGGTCCCTAATTCTATGAATTGTATTTTCTGCTCTTTTTTTTCAGTTTCCACGCCAGTATTTTCATAGATTTCGATCCACTTTCATAATGTCTCTGTTTCAGAAACATTAAGTTTTGTGACAGACTGCTGCTTCTGTTTGGCCAGTGTGTCTGGTTTCTCTGCTAAAAACAAGAAATCCATTGAATACCCCAATCTCCCTTCAGCCAGAGACCTATGCCGTAAGGTGAAAGTCTTCCAGTACCGAAACCAGCAGAGACATGGAGTCTAGAGGAAGCAGACAAAGATGCCATGATTCACAAGCCAGGAATGGAAAACAATACTGATACTGATTCAGATTTTGAGACCTTTATGTTGAGTGAGCCTCACTTGATAGCTCAATTGGAATTAAATGTTCTGGGCAGAGACTGGGGTTTGTCAAAGACAAAAGCAGGATTACTGGGTTCAAGGGGGCAAGATGGAAACTGCTGTCATCAGGCACAAATATTTCCATGAAGGTTTTCAGTATTTGAGACAGAGGTATTCCAGCATAACTGATGCCAAGATTAAGGAAGGCATTTTTGTTGGTCACAAATCAAACAGGTCATCAATGACAGGTAATTCAAAGAATTTCTAGTGGGACTGGAGAAAATCACATGGAAGTCATTCAAAAAGGTTGTTGAAAATTTTCTTGGCAACTACAGAGCACCAAGATATGTGCAGCTGGTTGACAACATTGTTCGAACATACAAAACTATAAAGTGCAACATGTCACTAAAGTTTCATTTTCCGCATTCCCATTTAGACTTCTTCCCTATAAGTCTTAGTGCTGTCACTGACGAGCATGGTGAAAGGTTTCACCAGGACATTGTGGACGTGCAGAAAGGGTATCAGGGCAACTGGAATCCATCAATGCTGGCTGATTATTGTTGGGCTCTTAAGCAAGAAGACTCAGACACTGAGTACAAATGAAAATCATCAACAAAACATTTTAGCTTACTGTAGATTCCGGATTTTAAGCCGCTACTTTTTTCCCACATTTTGAACAGCTTTGAACTCTGTGGCCTTTAATACGGAGCGGCTAATACATTATTTTTTTCATGCCGCCAAAAACATTTTGCCTCGTAACAGTAGACCAATAAAATTGATGAGTAGTTCACAGAGGTCCAATGAAATTGTACGATAAATCAAGCGCACTTTCACAATTAAATTATTGTAAATCAGTCATTTGTACTCACCCTCATCAACATGGAAAACACTCGAAGAAAAGCATTGTGCTGCCTTTATGGCAGTTATTTAGTTTATAATATTTTCGCTTAGTAATTCATTTTCTAGTTAAAGTTAGAACTGTTTTAACTATATTTGTTTTCTGTACTACATCGCGGGATGCTATGACGTCACACCCGGTTTCGCCGCGTCTTGTGGGATACCAGTTTGCGATAAACGGGAAGGCGGGGGGGAGCGGCGGAGCGGCTTTGGATCTGAGCGAACGCTGCTTTTAAGTTAAAGGCGATCAATAACTTTTCCTGGTAGGCTGCAGTATATATATTTTTTACCAGTCGTTAGGAGATATTGGAATGTTGTTCAGTAAAAAAGTATACGCAACGTATATTTAAAAGTAGCCGCGTTACAGGCACGGTTCGAAAAAAAGCATTTGCAATATGTATTTGTTTATGTTACCATATGGATTTAATTAAAAGTTAAAAAATCCTCACGTGTAATATCTTTCTGTGTAAATATCTCATATTACAACGTGGGACACCTGCGGCCGAAAATCCGGTGCGGCCTGTACAAGTAAAAAATTGATTTTATTTCTAAAATTAGAGCCAGCGGCTTTTAATCAGGTGCGCTCTGTAGTCCGGAATCTACGGTAGTTGAACTATGCATAGTGTCAGCACTATTATGCAATGAAACACAATATATTCAATAAAAGTTAATTTCTGGCTTCTCCAAATTCTTACCTGATACAAGTAGTCTGAAATTACATTTGTGTTCAGTTTTAAGCAGTCTATCATAAGCAAAAAAGATTTCCGAGGAAGCACCATTTTTGAAAATATTTGCAGTCCCATGAATCATCCAACTGTCAAAGTTACTGAAATGCACTTCTTCCCCATTCTGATGATTTTTCTCAACAGCAAATGAACCTCTTCAGCTTGTCTGCATGCTTTTATGGTTTGAATTACTGCCATAAGATTGGCGAATTAGATATTTGCATTAACGAGCAGGTGTACAGATGTACCTAATGAAGTGGCCACTAAGTGTACTCCAAGTCTCAGTCTTAACCATACATTTTAGGCATGCACTTTTGTGCATCGAGAAAGGAGTGTGGTGCTGATGAACGTTTCAATTTTTTTGGTTGAAATATTAAATCAAAATTCCTGCTACCCATGCAGTTAGACGCAAAAATGTCCTACAAAAATATAGAAGAGCAGGACGACAATCCCATTATCTTTCCAAATTTTTTGCATTATTGAAAAAGGTTCATTCATCGTAGAACCATAGAACCATAGAACACTACAGCACAGTACAGGCCCTTCAGCCCTCCATGTTGTGCTGACCCATATAATCCTTAAAGAAAGTACTAAACCCACACTACCCCATAACCCTCCATTTTTCTTTCATCCATGTGCCTGTCCAAGAGGCTCTTAAATACCCCTAATGTTTTAGCCTCCACCACCATCCCTGGCAAGTCATTCCAGGCACTCACAACCCTCTGTGTAAAAAACTTACCCCTGATGTCTTCCCTAAACTTCCCTCCCTTAATTTTGTACATATGCCCTCTGGTGTTTGCTATTGGTGCCCTGGGAAACAGGTACTGACTATCCACCCTCTCAATGTCTTTCATAATCTTGTAGACCTCTATCAAGTCTCCTCTCATTCTTCTACGCTCCAAAGAGAGAGACCCAGCTCTGCTAACCTTGCTTCATATGACTTGTTCTCCAAACCAGGCAACATCCTGGTAAATCTCCTCTGCACCCTCTCCATAGCTTCCACATCCTTCCTATAATGAGGTGACCAGAACTGAACACAATGCTCTAAGTGCGGTCTCAGCAGAGATTTGTAGAGTTGCAACCTGAACATCGTGAGCAAGTATTTCATTTTTCTCACTCCAATTGCGTCTTCATATAGATTTCACTGTGTTTAATATGGTCAGAACACGCTGAAAAGGCACAACTCACTGACAATATCATCAGTGTGCATCAGGTTTGAGGATGCCCTTCTATCAATGCACCGAATTCCTTGGTTTGTGTACCCTGTGCTAATTCTGAGCCCAGCGTACTTGACAAAGTCAACCTGACAGGGTGAATAATTCAAGTTAGATTAAACTCAGAATTTTTTGAGTGATCGTTGAAGATTATGAAATAATGTTGGAACTCCAATTAGTTGTTTTATTTTATCTTCATCAGCTGATTAAATAAATAGGACTAAATGAAAAAAATCAATTAAGGAATTAGTTCTACATAATCAGTACATCAAAAATACTGTATGCACTTTTGAAAAAAAAATTATGTTTTCTTAGAACTCACATCCATCGAGACCACTCAAGCACATTTTTAGAGACCATAATGTTTATTTCACTGGAATCAACTTGCCTCAATTTGTGTTTCCTGGATTTAAATCAAAGCTGTCATCCTGAAACATGCTCATTATCACTTCCCAGTCTATTCATAAAGGCCAGCATATTTTACCTATATTACAAAGCAAAAGCAAATGTAGAAGATGTTAGAAATCAGAAATAAAAGCAAAAATCACCCGGGGATACTCACCAGAACATATAGCATTTGTGTTGAGAGAAATAGTATTTATGTTTAACCTGTCATCAGAAGAGTCATTGACCTGACACCAATTCTGTTTCTGTCTTCACATCTGCTAACAGAAACTCAGATGTTAAAGCTGTCGTTATCTGTGCCATCGATCTCTTTGGATTGAGGATGATTTCTTCAGAATGTTTCTTTTTTTAATGTGTCCTCTGGAGTTCAATCCTGTACATTTAGCAAAAGTTATAGATGATGTTAAATTGTAGAGATGGGCCACAGTTGCACTTAGCTGAGACCAGAGCAGGATGATTTTTCACACAGGTAATGGCTCCTTCTCTGACAAATTTTGACGACATTGTCTTACGCTAGTCTGATGAATCTCTGTGCCTGATGATGTCACATCTCTTGGTGTTTATCTTGAGGATGTTGATAAATTCTTTTATTGGTCCTGTACTTACATTTCCGTCGGCACGTTGGATACACATCAGTTGTGTTGCCATATAATATAGTGCCTGTACCTTCTCATTTGATGTTGGATGCTCAGTGTGGTGAGGATATCAGCTCATTATAGGATAGTGACTTAAGTGCCGCAATCTTTAATCTTATGTTGAATCTGTGTAATTTACTTGTACTGACTTTCAAGGTATTTTAGATATTTTCTGTAGATTACTCAAATTCAAATGTTAAAAGTATTTTGAAGTTTCTAAAAACCAAATACTCAGTGCTCAGATCATAAGGTAGAACAGTACAAGTAACAGACAATGTCAAGGAACTAGAGCTGGAGCTGGATGCAGTCAGGAGCATCAAGGAGGCTGAAAACCTCATAGATGAGACTTTTATTGTGTTGGTCACACCCAGAGTGCAGGCTTCAGATAGTAGATGGATGACCAGCAGGAGAAGTAAGGTGAGTAAGCTGTTAGTGCAGGGTTTTCCTGTGGCCATTCCCCTCGGAAACAAACATACTCCTTTAGATACTGCTGGGGGATGGGGTCTGACCAATCAGGGCACAGCAGCGGCAACCGGCCCAGTGGCTGTGCGGCCAGCTCTGAGACTCAGTACAGAAGCATTAAGTCATGTAGTGCGATAGTGACAGGAGAATTAATAGTTAAGATCCTGTGGCAACGAAAAAGATGGCAGGATGATGTGTTGCCTCCCAGGTGCTAGGGTCAAGGATGTATCAGAGTGGCCGCATAATATCCTCAAGAGGCCATGATGAGCAATCAGAGGCCGTGATGATACAGATGAATGAGTGGCTGAGGATCTGGTGCAGGGGTCATGGCTTCAGATTTCTGGATCACTGGCACCTCTTCTGAGTAAGGTATCATCTGTACAGAAAGGACTGGTTCCAGCTGAACCCAAGGGGAAATACTTGCTAGAGCTGTTGGGAGGATTTTGACAAATCTGGTAGGACAATGAGAAGCAGAGTATTAGGGCTGAAGATGGGGTCGTTTGAATACACGTAGATCATAAGACCATAAGATATAAGAGCAGAATTTGGCCATTTGGCTCATTGAGTCTGGTCCCACCATTTCATCATGACTGATCCAATTTTCCTTTCAGCCCAAGTCTCCTCCCTTCTCCCCGTTTCCCTTCATGCCCTGACCAATCAAGAATCTATCAGCCTCTGTCTTAGATATGCATAAAGACTTGGCCTACACAGCTGCCTGTGGCAAAGAATTCCATAGATTCACCACTCTCTGGCTAAAGAAATTCCTCCTCATCTCTGTTCCAAAAGGATGTCCCTCTATTCTGAAGCTGTGTTCTTTTGTCTTAGACTCTTCCATCATAGGAGATATCCTCTCCACATTCACTCTATCAAGGCCTTTCACCATTCAATAGGCTTTAATGAGATCACCCCTCATATGCACCCATAGATGCAGTATGTAGTGAGACTGTGAAGAAGAACAGGCAGAAGATAGGGCAAAATTGCAGTCATTGGGATGAGTTGATGGGGGCAAAATCGAAAAGGTGATGAATACAGGACTGAAGTTGTTATATTTGAATGCACACAGTATAAGAAATAAGGTAGATAATCTTGTAGCACAGTTAGAGATTGGCAGGTATGACGCTGTAGGCATCACTGAGTCATGGGTGAGAGAAGATCATAGCTGGGAGCTTAACATCCAAAGATACACATTGTATTGAAAGGGCTGACAAGTAGGTAGAAGGGGTGGAGTGGCTCTGTTGATAAAAAAAATGATACAAAATCCTTAGAAAGCTGTCATAGGTTTGGAAGATGTAGAATCCTTGTTGGTAGAGTTAAGAAAATGCAAGGGTAAAATGATCCTGAGAAGAATTACGTACAGGCATCCAAACAGTAGCCAGGATGTGGGATATAAATTACAATGAAAGATATGAAGGGCAAAGCTGTGACAGTCTTCTGGGATTTCAATATGCAGATAAATTGGGAAAATCAGGTGGGTGCTGGATCCGAGAGAAAACATTTGTAGAATGCATACAAGATGGGTCTTTAGAGCAGTTTATGGTTGATCCACTGAGGGAAAGGCAAATCTGAATTGGGTGTGCTGTAATGAGCCAGACTTCATTTGGGAGCTAAAAGTAAAAGAACTCTTAAGAGGCAGTGATCATAATATAAAAGAGTGCACCCTGCAGTTTGAGAGGGAGAAGATAAAGTCAGATGTATCAGTATTACAGTGGAGTAAAGAGAACTAGAGAGGCATGAGAGAGGAGTTGGCCAAAGTTGATGGAAGGTGACACTAGCAGAGATGATGGTAGAATAGAAATGGCTGGAGTTTCTGGGAGCAATTCTGAAGGTGCAGAATGGAAACATCCCAAAATGAAGAAGTATTCTAAAGAGAGGATGAGGCAACTGTGGCTGACAAGGGAAGTCAAAGACAGTGTAAAAGCAAAAGAGAAGACATATAATACAGAAAAGATTAGTTGGAAATTAGAAGATCAGGAAGCTTTTCAAAAACAATGGAAGGCAACTAAAGAGTAATAACAGGGGACAAAGAAATGGCAGATGAAATTAATAAGTACTTTGTGTTTATCTTCACTCTCAAAGACACAGCAGTATGCCAGAAATTCGATAGTGTCAGGAGGCAGAAGTGAGTGCAGTTGCTATTATTAGGGAAAAGGTGCTCGGAAGCTTAAAGGTCTGAAGGTAGATAAATCACATAGACTACACCCCCGGGTTCTGAAAGTGAAAGTTGATGAGATTGTGGGAACATTAGTAATGATCTTTCAAGAACCACTAGATTCTGGAAAGGTTCTGGAGGTCTGGAATATTGCAAAGAAGAGAGGGAGGCAAAAGAAAGGAAATTATAGGCCCATTGTGGTGAACTAGATATACCTGTCTGACTGCTCCTGTGGCTCCTCCCACAGACCCTGCTGACTGCCCCTGTGGCTCCTCCCACAGACCCCTGTATAAAGGCGACTGTGGCCTGCTGCTCTCCCTCATTTTCCAAGGATGTAGTGTTGTTCTTCAGTCAATAAAAGCCGATATCTCACTTCCTAAGTCTCAGCGTGAGTTATTGATGGTGCATCAATTTTATTGACTGAAAGTTACAACATGGAAACCGCTTTACGCCCAGAACGCCTGGACTTGGACCCCCAAGACCCTGGAGCAGCTCTTGCCTTTGAACACTGGCTGGTGTGCTTCCAATCGTACTTAGAGGAGGTTCGTGCCACCGACTCGGCTGTTCGGCTCAAACTTCTCCTCTCGAGGGTCGCCCCAAAAGTTTATTCGTTCATCAGGGACATATCCACCTACGAGGAGGCGCTTGCCGCCCTCAAAAGACAGTACCTGCGGCCAGTAAATCCAGTTTATGCACGGCACCGCTTGGCAACACGAAAACAGCGGCCTACGGAGTCGACTGCTGAATTTCTCCGAGAACTACAGGCACTCGCGTGGACTTGTGACTGCCAAGCGCTCACAGCGGAACAGCATATGGAACTCTTGGTCCGAGACGCTTTTGTGACTGGGGTCCGGTCAGTGTGTATACGCCAGCGGCTGCTGGAAAAAGCTGATCTTACCTTACGCTCCGCGATAGAGACGGCCGATACGATAGAGGCTGCGCAGCTGAACGCCGAAGAGGTCCAGCCGCGCGATTCCCCGGTTCCGAGCGAATTCGCCAACGCCGCTGCCAGTCGCGGTATCTCAAACCCCACGAATTCGCCAGGTATAAAACTCTGTTACTTTTGTGGGCTTCCGAAACATCCCAGAAACAGCTGCCCGGCACGCGAAGCGACTTGTTCCAGCTGTGGGAAGAAGGGCCATTTCGCCAAAGTATGTAAGTCTAAACCGCGCCCGGGGTCGAGCAGCGCTGTGTCTGAGACCTGGGGGCCGCCATTTTGCATGACCGGATGTGGACAACCATCTTTGCCGGCGTCACCAGGCCCCGCCCCCGACTCGCCATCTTGCATGCCCGGATGTGAGCGGCCAACCTTGCCGGCGTCACCAGGCCCCACTCCCGACACGCCCCGTTCAACGCTGGCTTCCGTGACCCTCGACCAAAGCGCTCCGCACCAGCTCGCAAGGTCGATGATGGACATACTGGTGGAGGGACACAGGACTAGCTGCCTGTTTGACACGGGCAGCACTGAGAGTTTTATTGACCTGGCCACAGTGAAACGCTGTGGACTCGTGACACGGCCGGTACGTCAGAAGATCACCTTGGCTTCTGGGTCGCATTCCACAGACATCCGGGTGGGTTGTGTAGCGACATTGGTGGTGCAGGGCACAGAATATCGGAACTTTGCGTTCCTGGTCATGCCTCGGCTGTGCACACCTGTGCTATTGGGGCTGGACTTCCAGAGCCACCTCGAAAGTGTGACTATGGCATATGACGGGCCCCTCCCACCACTCACTGTCAGGAATCCTCAGTTTGGTGGGACTTCGCCATATACTCCGTTACCACACGCACATACACCCCGAACCCCACATCCCGCCCAGCACCATGCCGATAGCTGTGCTGCTGACACTATTTGCAACCTCTCCACCCTCAAGATCCCTCCCCCATCGCTGTTCACCAACCTGACCCCCGACTGTAAACCTGTGGCAACTAAAAGTAGGAAGTACAGTGCGGGGGACAGGGCCTTTATTCATTCAGAGGTGCAGCGGCTGCTCAGGGAGGGGATCATTGAGCCAAGCACAAGCCCATGGCGGTCCCAGGTGGTCGTTGTTCGGACTGGGCAGAAAAATAGGATGGTTGTGGACTACAGCCAGACCATCAATAGATTCACGCAGCTTGACGCGTACCCCCTACTCCGCATCGCGGATATGGTCAACCAGATAGCTCAGTACAAGGTGTACTCGACAATTGATCTGAAATCCGCTTATCACCAGCTCCCCATCCGCCCAGAGGACCGCCCCTACACCGCCTTCGAGGCGGGTGGCAGGCTCTATCACTTTCTGCGCGTCCCCTTCGGTGTCACAAATGGGGTCTCAGTCTTCCAGAGGGAGATGGACCGGATGGTGGACCAGTACAAACTGACGGCCACATTTCCCTATCTAGATAACATCACCATCTGTGGTCGCGACTGGTCGGATCATGACGCCAACCTCCAACGATTTTTCCAAGTGGCCGATGCTTTGAACCTCACTTATAACAAGGACAAGTGTGTGTTCAGAACCACACGACTCGCTATCCTTGGGTATGTCGTGGAGAACGGGGTCATTGGCCCTGACCCCGACCGTATGCGCCCCCTGTTAGAACTCCCTCTTCCCACTACTCTCAAGGCCCTCCGGCGGTGCCTGGGTTTTTTTTCCTATTACGCCCAATGGGTTCCCCATTACGCAGACAAGGCCCGCCCCCTGGTCAAGTCTACCACCTTTCCCCTCTCTGCCGAGGCCCGCGCGGCCTTCAGCTGCATTAAAGGGGACATTGCCAAAGCAACGATGCATGCGGTGGACGAGACCATTCCCTTCCAAGTAGAGAGTGACGCCTCTGACGTCGCGCTGGCTGCTACCCTCAATCAGGAAGGCAGGCCAGTGGCGTTTTTTTCTCGTACCCTTCAAGGCTCTGAACTTCGGCACTCCACGGTGGAGAAAGAAGCCCAAGCCATAGTGGAAGCTATTCGGCACTGGAGGCACTATCTCGCCGGCAGAAGGTTCACCTTGCTGACCGACCAGGGCTCGGTTGCATTCCTGTTCAGCAACCAACAGTGGGGCAAAATCAAAAATGATAAAATTTTGCGATGGAGAATAGAACTCTCCACCTACACTTACGATATCCTGTACCGGCCTGGCAGGCTCAATGAACCGTCTGATGCCCTATCCCGGGGACCGTGTGCTAGTGCCCAGCTCGACCAGCTGTATGCCCTTCATGCCCAACTTTGCCACCCGGGGGTCACCCGGTTTTATCATTTCATTAAAGCCCGGAACCTGCCGTACTCCCTGGAGGACATCAGGACGATGACCAGGGACTGCCAGATCTGCGCTGAGTGCAAACCGCACTTCTACCGTCCTGACACTGCGCAGCTTGTCAAGGCCACCCGCCCTTTTGAGCGACTGAGTATTGACTTTAAGGGCCCCCTTCCCTCCACCGACCGCAATGTCTACTTTCTCAGTATTATTGACGAGTACTCGCGATTCCCCTTTGCCGTTCCCTGCCCTGACACTACTACCACGTCGGTCATAAAAGTCCTGCGCCAGCTCTTCACTCTGTTCGGATATCCCTGCTATGTCCACAGTGATAGAGGGTCCTCCTTTATGAGTGACGAGTTGCGCCGGTTCCTGCTTGCTAGGGGCATAGCTACTAGTCGCACCACGAGTTATAATCCCCGGGGGAATGGCCAGGTGGAGAGGGAGAATGCCACAGTGTGGAAGGCCATACTTTTAGCCCTTAAGTCACAAGGGTTGCCGGTCTCCCGAAGGCAGGAGGTCCTCCCTGAGGCACTCCACTCTATCCGCTCCCTGTTGTGTACGTCCACTAATGCCACCCCTCACGAACGCTTATTCTCTTTTCCCAGGAAGTCTGTCACTGGGACCACCCTGCCAGTTTGGCTGACGTCCCCGGGGCCAGTGCTGCTACGTAAACATGCGAGGAGTAATAAGTACTCACCACTGGTCGAGAAGGTTCACCTCCTGCATGCTAATCCCCAGTATGCCTACGTGGTCTTGCCTGATGGGCGGGAGGACACGGTCTCTGTCCGCGACCTGGCGCCCGCCGGAGCAGCAGACCACTACCCCGAGCACTCCACGGTAACTATGCACCCTGTACCCGAGGTGACTCCGCACGCACCGTGCCCCACACAGACTCCGTACGCGTCTGTTCCAGGGACCTCGCTCACACGCGAGGGATCCCTGACACCTCCTGTTGGGACAGAATCAACCCACTCTCCGGAGCAAACACCACCTCCGGCACCTGTGCCGTCATCACCTCCGGCTCCTGTGCAATTGCAGCCGGAGCTACGTAGATCGCAGCGAACGATTCGACCACCTGATAGACTTAACCTGTAAATATGCTTGGGAATTTTTTTTTAAACAAAGGGGGGGTGAATGTGGTGAACTAGATATACCTGTCTGACTGCTCCTGTGGCTCCTCCCACAGACCCTGCTGACTGCCCCTGTGGCTCCTCCCACAGACCCCTATATAAAGGCGACTGTGGCCTGCTGCTCTCCCTCATTTTCCCAGGATGTAGTGTTGTTCTTCAGTCAATAAAAGCCGATATCTCACTTCCTAAGTCTCAGCGTGAGTTATTGATGGTGCATCACCCATTAGCCTGACTTCAGTGGTTGAGAAGATCTTGGAGTCCATTATTAAGGATAGGTTTTGGGGTACTTGAAGGCACACCGTAAAATAGGCAAATCAACACAGTTTCCTCAAGGAAAAATCTTGCCTGAGAGACCTGTTGAAATTCTTTGAGTAAATAACAGACAGGATAGACAAAGGAGATGCACAGCAGGTATAGGCAGGTAGGAACAAATGAGGTACTTGAGGAGTATAAGAAATGCAAGAGAGCACTTAAGGAATTCAGGTGGGCTCAAAGAATATATGAGGTTGCTGTAACAGCCAAGGTGAAAGAGAACCCCGTGGCTTTCTACAGATATATTAAACAAAGGACAGAGGACAGAATTGATCCTCTAGGAGATCTGAGTAGTAATCTATCTGTGGAGCTGAAAGTGATTGTGGTGATTATTTGTAGCTGTTTTTACTCGGGAGAAGGACACAGAGTCTATAGAAGTGACCCTACACAGATTACAGAGGAGGAAGGATTTGCTGTTTTGAGGCAAATTAAGGTGAATAAACCCCCATGGCTGACAAGGTGCTCCCTCAGACACTGTAGGAGGTAAGTGCAGAAATTGCAGGGTACCTAGCTGAGATAAATAAAAGATCCTTAGCTATGGTTGAGGTGCTGTTGTATTGGAGGATAGCTAATGTTTCCCATTGTTAAAGAAAGCCTCTAAACATAAGCAAGGCAATTATAACCTGATAAGCCTGACGTGTGTGTGTGTGTGTGTGTGTGTGTGTGTGTGTGTGTGTGTGTGTGTGTGTGTGTGTGTGTGTGTGTGTGTGTGTGTGTGTGTGTGTGTGTGTGTGTGTGTGTGTGTGTGTGTGTGTGTGATCTGTTAGTCTCACAAGACCATGGGTCTGCGCCCTCTCCAGGACACATGCCTGGGCAAGGTTGTATGGAAGACTGGCAGTTGCCATGCAGTGTGTCCCCCCTCTCCATGCCAACAATGTTGTCCAAGGGAAGGGCAAGGGCCAATACAGTGTCGTCGGAGAAGTTGCCAGGACGAGGTTGAAGACAATGTCGGACTGCCTTAGGGACTCCAGCTCCGGATTTATCCTCAGGGTTTACTCCCGAAGCCTTTCCCATGAGTGGGTATGGCCGCAAGGCAGCGGAGGTTTGAAATCAGAGTTTTCCCTCTCTTAGATGGACTGCCTTCCCAGGCTGACGAGCTCCATCTACCCAAAGCACTGGGTTTTAAGGCACCAGGACCCACCTTTGCCCCTTCTCATATCAATAGAAACAGTTCCACCGGGTTTATAGGCTAAGCCACAAGAGAAGGCCCGGAGTTGGACTTGGTTGTCAGAGGCTATTTGAGGCGCGTACCGTGAGGAGCACTTTTAAGTAGTGGGAGCACGTCCCCACTACCGCTCCTTGGCTTGACAACCTCGGATGTCAGTAGAGGGAAAGTTATTGGAACAGATTCTAAGGGACTGGATATGTAAGTATTTTTGATAGACATTTTGGATTAGACTTTGGCTTTGTGGAGAAGCCAGAGAGTAGTAGTAGATGGTTGCCTCTCTGACTGAGGCCCGTGACTAGTGTTGTGCCTCAGGGATCGGTGCTGGGGCTGTTGTTGTTTGTATCAATGATCTGGATGTCAATGTGGTCAACTGGATCAACAAATTTGTGGAACACATCAAGATTGGGGTTTTAATGAACAGCAAGGAAGACTACCAAAGCTCTCAGAGGGATCTCGACCAGCTGAAAAGTGGCAGATGGAATTTAAGTGGCAGACAAATGGGAGGTGTTGCATTTTGGAATAAGTAAACCAGGATAGGAATTATATGTGTTGTATAAGAAGTGTTGTAGAACAGAGGGATCTGTGAAAATAGATCCATAATTTCTTGAAAATTGTGTCGCAGGTAGATATGGTTGTAAAGAATGATTTTGGCACATTGGTCTTCATAAGTTAATGTATTGACTACAGGAGTTGGGATGAAATGGTGAAATTGTATAAGACATTGCTGAAGCTTAATTTGGATTATTGTGTTCAGTTTTGATCACTAATAGGAAAGATGTAAATAAGATTGAAAAGGTGCAGAGAAAATTTACAAGGATGTTGCTGGGACTTGAGGACCTGAGTTATAGGGAATGGTTGAATAAATTAGGACTTTTTTCCTTAGATCATAGAAGGTTGAGGGAAGATTTGATAGAGGTATACAAAATTATGAGGGGTATAGATAGGGTAAATGCAAGTAGTGTTTTTCCACTTAGGTTGGGTGAGACTATGACTAAGGGTCATGGTTTAAGGGTACTCATCTCCCCTTTTCTTTCTTCCATGGCATTCTGTCCTCTCCTATTAGTTTCCCACTTCTCGAGCCCTGTATTTCTTTCACCAATCAACTTCCCAGCTCTGTACTTGACCTCTCCCCTTCCCGGTTTCACCTATCATTGTGATTCTCCTTCCCCTCCCCCCCACATTTTAAATTCACTCCTCATTTTTTTTTCTCCACTCCTGCTGCAGGGTCTCGGCCCAAAACGTCGACTGTACTCTTTTCCATAGATGTTGTCTAGCCTGCTGAGTTCCTCCAGCATTTTTTGTGTGTCGTTTGGATTTCCAGCATCTGCTGATTTTCTCTTGTTTGTGATTAATCTATATTGATATTTTCTATGCAGATTGATATACTTCCTCTGATTAAATATCTCCAGAATATAAGGTACCAAATGAGTAACAAATCAATTCATTTTAACCTAAGCCGACCAAAGCAAGTTAAGGAGGTTTAAATTGCTTACCCATTTTAGATCCCATTCAGCTGCACACCCTCCTCCCTTTGTATCAGGCATCCAATCCAAACATATGCTGTTACGTCCATCTTACTCTGAGACGTAAGAAGCGAGATATCGGCTTTTATTGACTGGAAGAATGAACAACACTACATCCTGGGGAATGAGGCTGGGCAACATGCCTCAGTCGCCTTTATGCAGGGGTCTGTAGGAGGAGCCACAGGAGCAGTCAGCAGGGGTCTGTGGGAGGAGCCACAGGAGCAGTCCAGACAGGTATATGTAGTTTACCACAATCCAAATGAATTTTTATAGCATGTATTTGATATAGTTCTTCAACGATACAATTTATCAATGTCCTTCATAAGCCAGGAAAAGCCGCCATCTCTTTTTATGTGTTACTCCTTGTCTATCAAAAATTTTAGTTCAATTGTTTATTTAAGTTTCTGAAAATTTAAATAATATTTGAAATACAAAATGCAAAGCAAAGAAAATTGTATCATTTGGGGGTATTTCACATCACCTCTAATCTGTCAACATTTTTCAGTCTGTACTGTCAATACAGCTGACATCAGTCTTCCACATTGTCCTCCGTTGTTTCTTCTCTCCTCTAAATGTGAAATCCCACACACTTCCACCCACCTCCTCACTGTGTTGAATTTAAGTTCCATTACTCAGTCCCTTGAACTAACTTATTCTTTTTTAGATGTCATTACTATGAAGTTCATGACTAACAAAAATGAACATTTTGTCTATTTTGATTGGCTATTCTTTCCCTAAACTAGTCAAGGTGGTATAAAATAATAACAGTGTTTCAAATTATTCATGCTTAACTCAATAAAATGTTGCCTGCTTTGTTGGTAACTGTCTTGAGAGAGGAATAATTTAAACTTAAACAATGCTGTGTGGGTAGATCAATTTAGAAATAATTGACATTCTCTCTTTTTAAAAAAAAAATGAATGGCTAGAAATTCAAGATTTTACAGGGTACAAATTGGTTATTTTGAAATGTAAGAGGTAAAAAGAGAAAGCAAAAGCAGAATGCAGCTTTGGGAAAGAATTGCATTACGGTTATTGGAATTAATATATCTTGCCACTGCAGATAAAAATGTGAAAACATCCAGAATATAACAATTGTATATCAACTTAGTATCTTTTGTTATCTTCTTGTGAAGACAATAATTAATGAATTTCTACTATTACAAACTATTACAAATATAGAGCTATACACTGCTATCTGTCTTCTAGTATACATTTTGCTTAATGGTTAATATTCATCAGACCTAAGAAAAGCCTAAGAAGGCAAAGGATAGGAAAGTTAACTTGTCTTTTTGTAGAGAGCATAAACAAAATCTACTTAGAGTCATAGAGAAGTACAGCACAAAAGCTGGACCTTCAGCCCATCTACCCCATGCCAAAAAAATTGAAACTGCCTACTCCAATTGACCTGCACCATGACCATAGCTCTCCATATCCCTACTATCTATGTATCTATCCAAACTTCTCTTCAATGTTGAAATCGAGCTTGGATGCACCAGTTGCGCTGGCAGCTCATTCCACACTATCACAACCCTCAGAGAGAAGAAATTTCCCCCCATGTTTCCCTAAAACTTGTCACCTTTCATCCTTAAGCAATAACCTCTGGCTGTAGTCCCACCCAACATCAATGGAAAAAGCCTGCTTGCATTTACCCTATCTATACCCCTCATAAGTTTGTATTCCTCTATCAACTCTCCTCCCAATCTTCTATTTTCTAAAGAATACAGTCCTAACCTATTCAATCTTTCCTTATTAACTCAGTTCCTCCAGACCTGGGAGCATACTTGTAAATCTTCTCAACATTCTTTCAACTTTGTTTACCTCTTTCCTGTAAGTAAGTGATCAAAACCACGCAAAATGCTCTAAATTAGGCCTCAACACCATCTTATAAAACTTTAACATAACATCCTATCTTCTGTACTCAATACAGTAATATATTGATTTATGAAGGCAACTACTTAGGAGCTAAATGTAGAGAAGTCCTTTTCAAAAAGATACAAATGCAGATTTAGCAAAAGACATTATCAAAGTGGGAGCACTGTAAATTCAAAACAGTGGAAAAGGTCTTGTATTTAGATTCCTCACTCACCTTTTGTTCATTAAATGAAACTAAATCACAATTGCCTTGGTTTCAATTGTGAGGAAAAGGTGAGTGAGGAATCTAAGTATTGAAATATTGAAAACAAATCACAATGGCTATCCTTCCTGATTTTGGTAACTTGCATGTTTTCAAAATTGATCTTTCTTCCATGTTTTAAAAAATATTAAAAATATCCTTATAAATTTCCAATACTTTACCAATGAAATTTCCTCTTGAATAGTCCGAGTTTTCTCTACAGTTCCAATTTTCAATGTGCCAGTTTTTGACTCAAAACTTGTAATATAGAATCCATAGCAGAATTTGTGATTTAAATAAGTATCTTAAATTGTAAAATTTATAGCCAATCTTTCACAAATAAATATTGTGGATGCATAATCATGCAAAATGCTTTCTGAAGAAGTTATTATTTTGTTTCTATGTCTCTAATGATTAAAATATGACATTAAATAAATTAAAATAATTAATATTTCAAAATATTATAAGTAAGGCTTGCTTTCATGCTTTGAAATCTTATCCTTGCAGATTTTATTGCAAGTGCTTAACTTGTTTCACAAAACTCTAATTGAAAGCTCTTGTAATTCTCCAGATCTTAAACTCCAAATTGGGATCACATCCTACCACAGGTACTAGATTCTGTTTCTAATACTCCTAGATCTGAAGGTCACCTCAAAACTGATAAAGACCTTGGTATAATACCTCTTATTTATTATAAACAGCATCATAGAAGATCATGGAGCAATATATGTAAAGGTTGTCAGAATCAATTCTGCTGTCTGTCAAAAGATAACTCCAGTGAATAAGAACAGCAGAGGATGTGACATGCAAAATAAAAGTATATTGTCAAAAAACACAATGAATAGGTTTTCCAAAACAGTCAATGCTCTCAGAAGACTAATTGATTAAAAAAAAGATCCTTGAATCATGTTTTGAACTTTTTTTTTGAAAAACTTTAACATCTACTAATCAATCTTTGGGTTAAGGAAGAAAACTGGAGCATCAGAGCACTCACCCAGTCAAAGGAAGAATATACAAGGATCACACAAACAGTACCAGAGAATAGGACTGAACCCAGGTTGTTGGACCTGCCTGACAGCTGCTCTGATCACTGTGCATTTGTCTAATTTGTTGCCGCAATACAAAGGAAAATGTTGATTTTGTGTTCCATGCCCGAGAGAGTTTGAAAAAAGCCCATCCTGTATAAGGCTACCAGAAAAGATCTTGCTTTCTTACATGTAATAATGAAAGGATGGAACTGCTCTTCGGACCTATTACAGGATTAATGCTAGGGAATGTTTAATGGTCTTGTTATAGCATCGTATCTCTCTGTGAGCCTATAGGAAATTAAAGTACGGACTCATCTAAATAACATCACATTCTAAGCTGATATTAGATAAGGATACAAATATCACAATAAACAAATTAAGTTTAAAGAAAAGTTTAAAAAAAAACAGAAATTAGAATTTGGCAAGTTAAACTAAGCAACGATGTTGGGAAATCAATAACCAGTACCAATGCAAAACAGTTAAAATTGTGTTCAATGGGATGTAGTATAAATATAGTAGGCAGCCGTCAATCCCAGGGGATCATGGGTTTGCACCTCTGGTGGACAATGTTCTCTCAAGGGTGCCAGGCTTGCAGGAAGATTTGAAGAACAGGCTGTTGTCTATGCAGTGGGTTCCGCCTCTCCACGTCACTGATGTAGTCCAAGGGAAAGGCAAGCACCGATACAGCTTGGCATCAGTGTCATCGCAGAGGTTGCCAGTGTGAAGTTGTAAACAATATCAAACTGACTTAGGGTCTGTAGCTCGGGATTTCTTCCTCGGGGTTTACTCCCGAACCCTTTCCCGTGGGTGGTTATGGCTGCAAGGCAATGGAGGTTTAAGATCAGTTTTCCTTCTCCTAGACTGGCTGCTGTTCAAGGCTGATGACCCCACTTGCCTGAAGCAACTGGTTTTGAGGCACAAGAGGTCTGCCTTTGCCCCTTCCCTTGTCAGCAGAAAGAGTTCTGCCAGGCCTAGTAGCTAAGCCACACGTGAAGGCCTAGAGTTGGACTTGGTTGTCAGAGGCTGTTGGAGTCACACGTCATTTAGATCACTTTACAGGTAGTGGGAGCTTATCCCCACCGCCACCCCTGCTATGACAACCTTAGCAACCTAGGACCTATTAGAGTGGCTTTAATGCTCTAAAGGAGCTAGACTATCCTCAGAAACCTCTAATACAGAGTGATGACAGCTGGTCACTGGAGGTTCCATTGAACTTTTGGAATCTGGGTTGTCATAGGACGTAGGAGCATAATTAGACCATTTGGTCTATTGAGTCCGTTCAGCCATTTGATCAAGGCTGATTTATTATCCCTCCCAATCCCATTCTTCTGCCTATATCCTGTAACCTTTAATGCCCTTTGTCATGAACCTTTTTGCTATTTAATAGCAGGTTTATAAAAATCAAATTGAATAAAAAATGTATATTCTCTGATTTGGAAAAATAAAAGAAGATCTGTTTAAAATAAATGCATTTCATCGAATAAAAGGCAAAGTCGAAAAACATGATCCCACATCAATTAACCACCCAGAACACTGTACCATCTCAAATCAATTCAGGCTACTTCAGTCACTGCAAACCACCGGGCCTTCTATGGTATAAATATCCTCTTTGTTAAAGCCCAGAAAATGTTTCAATTCACCTAAAGCAACACCACAGGATGCAGGTCTAGTTTAATAACAATTAAAAAAGTCACAGGACTACTGTGCCTGCTGTGATTTACAATAACCATCTCTCAAACTGTGGTTATTAGTAAATTCTGCTTTCAAATATGTGCAAGGAAGACACTAAATGATACATTTGATCTGCCTCCTGCTGATTTTACTATTACTAAAAATGATGTCCTACTTCTTTATTCACAAACTAATAGCAATGTTCCCAAGGGAATATGATACCAAGTTATATTTTCAGATATAGAAATCATTTAAGCATAAAATTATATACTTACTCTGTAAAGCTGCATCTCTGTTCTTTTCCAGCAGAGTATGTTGTGCATGTGCAGAATTTATTAAAATAAGATCATAAAAAACAGGAGCATAAATTGGCCATTTGGCCCATCAAGATTGTTCTGCCATTCAATACTGTCTGATTTATCTTCCCTGTCAGCTCCTTTCTCCCGGTAAAATTTGTCTGGGTAATGTACATATTTTTATTTTGAAATAAAAATATATGAGGAAAAGGCATTAATGTGAATGACTCCCTTTCCCAGCTGGACACATTTTTGATGTTAGTGTTGGTATCACTAACAGATTTCACTTGGAATTGTGCATTAACAAAATCAGTTGGCTAAATTTTTTACCATTTAAGGTGCTGATTTAAGTCTCAAGTTATACCATGGATTCTGTATTATGAGTCAAAAGTTTGTGCATAGAAAATTGGAACAGAGTTCAGGACCTGAGGGCTAGAAATAGCCCTTGTCATTCAGATGTGATGAGGTGGTGGAGGGTTTCATCCACCAGCATTATCATCTTTCTGTGGTGAAAATTGGTGGAGGTGAAGCCCTTCTTATTGATCCTTCAGCTGGTTTATCCTTTGGCATTCCATTTGTTATGTGAGGGTAGTCTGGAAGACCGGACAGAAAGGGGTGTGGATTGTAGTGTGACCCCGTTGGTAATCACAAAGTTTCTCCTTTACGGCAAGAGGGAGGCACTCAAGGTACCTGTGACTTTTTTCCTGCAGTTAAGCACTGCAGACTATGAGATTTGAATGAGCTCACGATGCCTTTGACACTCAGTGGAGACCTTGATAGAAACTGGAAAGACATGAGCTCATGGGGCAATGAGCAGCAAGTCCTACATATGTTGCAGTTCCTATTCTAACATGTCTCTTCTGTCACCAGTCAACATCTTGATGGCAACTTCATTGGCTTATCAATCCTTTGGGCTATTTATGGCTCTATGAACTCTTGTATCTTCCAAGAGAATCATGTGTTCTTTCACACTGCATTGTTTCCATTCTTCAACCTAATTCATCCTAAAGAATGAGGCAAGATCAAAGTTAATGATTATTGGTGAAGATTTTTATAATGATGGCTGTCCAACATGAAACACGAAACAATCCAGAATGAATTTGAAATTTGAACCTGGCTTGGAAATATACTACTCACAATGGCAGAATACAATATTTGATCATCTGCGTGTTTTCAGATACGATAAGTAGTTCTTTCAAATTCTGATATCTCCATATTGGTTGATGGTTCTAATCAATGGTAGGATTTCTGGCTAACCTAGTTAAAATTACATCTGCATCAAATGACACAATTAGTTTCTATTTGATTGATGCATTTTAACATCTGCCAAGATATGAAATCAACTCCAAGAAATAATGAGACATGAATTGTAGCAGGGATGGGTTTTTAAAAAACACTTATCTCTTCTTCTGAATAATCCATCAAGAGAATTCAGTTCAAATAAGATCCCATCGATTTCTTGTCAGAATTTCCTTGCTAACCTCACAGGCATCAACCAAGGGACTGAACCGACCTCAGGGAGTATGGAAAGTGGAAACATCCCCTCCAGCATTCTTTGCCTTACCTTGGCAAATCCTTACATTATTCAAATTCTCATTCTATTCATCGGGATCTCAATTGTCATGTGACCCTGATGATGAAACGGAACCACTCCTCTTGTTCTCTATTCATATGGACTGATTGAGTCTTGCCAGAAGTCTTGGTACATATTCGCACCTATAACATACAGTAGGTAAACAAAATGAGGAGGCCCCAAAGAGAGAATTTAGGGAGCCTGGTAGAAAGTTGAATAACAGGACCTCCAGGGTAGTAATCTCTGGAATGTTGCCTGTGTCACATGCCAGTAAGGGCAAGAATAGGCTTAACATGCGGCTGCTGAACAAGTTACGAGCCCATGGAATTACAGGGAAGATCCTAGCATGGATAAAGCAGTGGCTGACTGGCAGAAGACAAAGAGCGGGAATAAAGGGAGCCATTGTGTATTGGCTGCTGATGACTAGTGGTGTTCCACAGGGTCTGTGCTGGGACTGATTCTGCTTATGCTATATGTCAATGACCTGGATGATGGAATTGATAGCTTTGGTGCAAAGTTTGCATATGATATGAAGATGATAGGTGGAGGGACAGCAGGACTTAGAAATATTAGTGAACGGTCATGCACTTCTACTTTACTTTATTGTCACCAAACAATTGATACTAGAGGATACGATCATCACAGTGATACTTGTTTCTGCGCTTCGTGCTCCCTGAAGTACAAATCAAAATAAATATAATAAAAATTTAAATTATAAATCATAATTAGTAAATAGAAAAGGGAAAGTAAGGCAGTGCAAATCAGGTCTGGATATTTGGAAGGTATGGCCCAGATTCGGGTCAGGATCTGTTCAGCAGTCTTATCACAGTTGGAAAGAAGCTGTTCCCAAATCTGGCCGTACAAATCTTCATGCTCCTGAACCTTCTCCCAGAGGGAAGTGGGACAAAAAGTGTGTTGGCTGGGTGGGTCTTGTCCTTGATTATCCTGGCAGCACTGCTCCGACAGTGTGCGGTGTAAAGTGAGTACAAGGATGGAAGATTGGTTTCTGTGATGTGCTGGGCTATGTTCATGATCTTTTGCAGCTTCTTCCGGTCATGGACAGGACAACTTCCATACCAGGTTGTGATGCATCCTAGAAGAATGCTTTCTACGGTGCACCTATAAAAATTAGTGAGGGTTTTAGGGGACAGGCCAAATTTCTTCAGCTTTCTCAGGAAGAAAAGACGCTGGTGGGCCTTCTTGGCAGTGGACTCTGCTTGGTTAGACCAAGTCAGGTTATTTGTGATATTCACCCCAAGGAACTTAAAGCTTTTGACCTGTTCCACCTGCGCACCACCGATGTAGATGGGGTTGTGCGGTCCGCTACTCCTTCTGAAGTCAACAACCAATTCCTTCATCTTGCTGACATTGAGTGATAGGTTATTGTCTTTGCACCATGCCACCAGGTTCTTAATTTCCTCTCTGTACTCAGACTCATCATTACCCAAGATACGGCCAACAATTGTGGTGTCATCAGCAAACTTATATATTGAGTTTGATGGAAAATTTAGCTACACAATTATGGGTGTACAGTGAGTACAGCAGGGGGCTGAGTACACAGCCTTGTGGGGCACCGGTGCTCAGAGTGATTGTAGAAGAGTGTTTGTTCCCTGTTTTTACAGCCTGTCTGTGAGGAAGTTGAAGATCCAGCTGCAAATCTGAGTGCTAAGACCCAGGTTCCGGAGCTTAGGAATCAGTTTATTTGGAATGATGGTATTAAAGGCAGAGCTGTAGTCAATGAAAAGGAGCCTTACATATGTGTCTTTATTCTCCAGGTGTTCTAAGGAGGAATGTAGTGCCAGAGAGATGGCATCTGCTATTGACCTTTTGCTCCGGTAGGCAAATTGCCAAGTGTCGATGTTGACCGGTAGGTTATGGTTGATGTGTGCCATAACCAATCACTCGAAGCACTTCATAGCAATTGATGTCAGAGCCACAGGTCGGTAGTCATTCAGGCATGTCACCTTGCTTTTCTTTGGCACCGGGATTATCGTTGCCTTCTTAAAACATGAGGGGATCTTAGACTTTAGTAGAAGAAATGAAAGGGTTGACTTTTTTCTAAATGAAGAGAAAAAACAAAAAACTGAGGCCCAAGAGGATTGAGGAGTCCATGTGCAGGATTCCCTAAAGGTTTATTTTAAGGTTGCGTGTGCTTAGGAAAACAAATACAATGTCCTTTCAAGAGGACTAGAATATAAAAGCAAGGATGTAATGGTAAGACTTTATAAAGCACTGGTGCGGCCTCACTTGGAGTATTGTGAGCAGCTTTCATCCCTTTATCTTAGAAAGGATGTGCAGAATCTGAACAGCATACAAAAGATGTTCATAAAATGATTCCAGGATTGAACGGCTTGTCATATGAAGAATATTTGATGGCTCTGGGCCTGTATTCACTGAAATTCAGAAAAAATGAGGGGAGCCCCAACTTAAATCTATCAAATAGTGAAAGGCATTGATAGAGTGGATGTGGAGAGAATGCCTCCTATGGTGGGAAAATCTAAGACCAGAGGACACAGTCTCAGAATAGCGGGGCATCCTTTCAGAATGGAGATGAGGAGCAATTTCTTCAGACAGAGAGTGGTGATTCTGTGGAATTCTTTGCCATAGGCAGCTGTGGAAGTCAAGTCTTTATGTATGTTTATTTCATAATTTGATAGATTCTTGATTGGGTAGGGGATGAAGGGATATGGAGAAATGGCAGGAGACTGGGACTGAGAGGAAACTTGGATCTACCATGATGAAATGGCGGAGAAGACTCTATAGACCAAATAGCCTAATTCTGCTCCTAAATCTTATATGAGAGTTGTGTGTTTCAAGCTTTCTCTGCTCTTGTCTTATCCTTCTCAATCTGCTTGTACCCAATGTACAACATCTATTGTATATCTATTATACCACAACATCTACCTTCAATTTCAGATCAGGTATGATGGGCTGAATGGCCTCCTTCTTTGCATAACTTTTCATGATCCTTACAGCTTTTCATCAGGGTCCAACTGAGTGTTCCTGCTTTTGCCATTTTTGATATTGTGCATCTAAGCAACTCTACTTTCATGACAATATGGCTAAGTGTAGCTCAAATGCCATCTATAAATTTGCCGATGACATCACTGTTGCTAGTAGGATCACAGATGGTGATGAAGAGGTGTACAGGAGTGAGGTAGTTCGTCTGGTTGAGAGGTGTTGCAACAACAGTTTCACTCAGAATGCAATAGGACTTCAGGAAGGAGAAGTAGGGAGAACAAACACCAGATTGCTCATTGAGAGATCAGAGGTGGATAAATGAATAGCTTCAAGTTCCTGGGCATCAACATCTCATGAGATCTAACCTGGGTCCAATACATTGATGTAAACAGGAAGAAGGCATTCCAGCAGCTCCATTTTGTTATGAGTTTAAGTAGATTTGGTATATCACCAAAGACTCTTACAAGTTTCCACAAAATGGTGGAGGGCATTCTAATAGTTTGCATCACAACCTGGTATGGAGCCATCATTGTACAATATTGCATGAGGGTGTAGCTATTTACAGACTCAGTCAGCTCCATCATGGGCATAACCCTCTCCACCATTGAGGACATCTTCAAGAGGCAGTGCCTCAAGAAGGTGACATCTATTATTAAAGATCCTCATCAAACAAGACATGCTCTATTTTCATTACTACCATGAGGGAGAAGGTACAGGACCCTGAAGACTCACATTCAACAAGTTAGGAACAGCTTTTTCCCTTCTGTCATCAGATTTCTGAGCTGTTCAAGAATCTGTCAACATGGCCTCATTATTCCATTTTGTTTCTGCACTATCTACTTATTTTCTAATTTATAGATTTTTATCTCCTTTCACTGTGCTACTGCTGCAGAACAAAAAAATTCATGTCATATGTCAGTGATAATAAATCTAATTCTGGTTCAGATTCTGAGCTGTTGTCACTGAATTACTTGGAAGTAACATAGCTGGTGAAGGGATCAGAGGTTGGTAGAAACTCATTGCAATATAACCTGCATCTTATTGTGTTACTCAGATATAGAAGGATTCTGCATTGCTTTTTCTGTAACAATTTTGCTTGACCAGTCAGGGTTGTTAGCCCTGAGCTGAACCCCTAAACCTTGAGGAGGGATGGACCACTCTTAGTCTGTCCTCTACCCTTTGATCTGTTTGGCATGGGTGACTAGATCAAGAACCAAGCATAAAACCCTCACTCCAACCAGCAAAGCTCTCCAGGTCACTGAGGCACACAAGCCTCTAAACCACGACAAGGTTGTGGTCCTCTTCAAGGTCAAAGCTATCTGCTCAGTTGAATTTGATTATCCCCACACTTTTCACTCCTATTGATTCCTTTCTCTTCAGTTCCTCAATGGGTGATTTACTTGGTAGCCTGGAAGTAACATAGCTGGTGAAGAGACCAGAGGTTGGTAGAAACTCATTGCATTTAATAAATAATAGGGTGTGAACTGAGATGTGGAGGACAGCAGACTAAGTCCTGAAATGTAGTATTAGCTTAGTTGGTTCCTTGATGGATAACACAGACACCAAGGGTCAGATAACCTCCTACAGCATTGTAAATTTTCTAGCTTTCTACTGACTTTTATTTCTCTGCCATTGTACCATTACTTCTGGGGACCTTAAGAAACTAATTCTGAGTCTTTGACTATCTCATTGTTGTGCTGCTCTTTGGCAGCATCATCTGAAAATATGACAATAATTATCATATATAGACTGAACAAAACTTGTCCTTCTCCAGAGCTACTCCACTCCTGGTCCTCCAACTAAAGACTGGGAAGATCAACGTCTGATCATCAAATGCATCCATTTATCTGTTTCACCGACAGTTGACTCTGAACCTTTCTTTCCAAACGTAATGTAATTTTTGATTCCAGATATGCACCCGTGTCAATTAGACATCAATCTTCACTGATACTGTTTCTGACTTAGTTCAACTGCTGATTATGCAGACTCTTATTAACTAATATTCCAATGGTAGTTCTTCGTGCAAGAATCCCCAGCCCTCTGTGGACGTGTGCTAACCTGAAACTTATAGCCTGCATCTTATTGTGTTATAAAATATCTTCCTCTGTGTATTGTTCTCTTAAGACACAATTACTTGCTGGTTTATGCTGGCTCACAATTAAATACAACCATTTTCAAATCATGTCCAAAATCCTGTGGTGTACCACCACTTTTGTAGCTGGAGGTTTGTACCAGTGGTGTTCTGCAGGTATCTGTTCTGGGACTCCTGCTGTTTGTTATTTTTATAAATAACTTGGATGAGATAGTGGAAGGGTGGGTTAGTAAGTTTGCAGATGACACAAAGGTTGGTGGTGTTGTGGATAATGTAGAAAGTTATCATAGGTCAGATCAGGACATCAACTGGATACAGAGCTGGGCTGAGAAATGGCAAGTGGAGTTCATTTCAGAAAAGTGTGAAGTGATGCACTTTGGAAGGCTGAACTTAAAGACAGAATGCAGGGTTGATGACATGATTCTCAGCAATGTAGAGGAACAGAGGAAACTTGGAGCCCATATCCATAAATCCTTCAAAGTTGCCACCCAGTTGATAGAGTGCTTAAGAAGGTGTATGGATGGAGGGTTGAGTAAAAGTGTTCAGAAGTAATGTTGCAGCTCTATAAAACTCTGTTTAGGCCACATTTGGTGTATTGTGTTCAGTTCTGGTCAACTCATTATTTGTTGGATACTCTATGCAGGAATTATAAGAGAAGATGCAGAGGAGAGATACCGGACTGATACCTGAGTTAGAGGGAATGTCTTATGATGATAGGTTGAGTGAGCTGAGACTTTTCTCTTTGGAGCGAAGCAGGATGAGAGGTGTCTTAATGGAGGCATATAAGTATTGATAGAAAGGACAAACAGTGCCTTTTTCCCAGGGTGGAAATGACTTGACAGATAGACCTCAGTATGTGCGGTTGGGAGACTGTAGGTCTGACACGGTGGTCAGCAGCACAGGGGCGCCGCAGGGAACCGTACTCTCTCCGGTCCTGTTCACCCTGTACACATCAGACTTCCAATATAACTCAGAGTCCTGCCATGTGCAGAAGTTCGCTGATGACACGGCCATAGTGGGGTGTGTCAGGAATGGACAGGAGGAGGAGTATAGGAAACCGATACAGGACTTTGTGATAAGGTGCAACTCAAACTACCTGCGTCTCAATATCACCAAGACCAAGGAGATGGTGGTGGACTTTAGGAGATCTAGGCCTCATATGGAGCCAGTGATCATTAATGGAGAATGTGTGGAGCAGGTTAAGACCTACAAGTATCTGGGAGTACAGTTAGACGAGAAGCTTGACTGGACTGCCAACACAGATGCCTTGTGCAGGAAGGCACAGAGTCGAATGTACTTCCTAAGAAGGTTGGCGTCATTCAATGTCTGTAGTGAGATGCTGAAGATGTTCTATAGGTCAGTTGTGGAGAGCGCCCTCTTCTTTGTGGTGGCGTGTTGGGGAGGAAGCATTAAGAAGAGGGACGCCTCACGTCTTAATAAGCTGGTAAGGAAGGCGGGCTCTGTCGTGGGCAAAGTACTGGAGAGTTTAACATCGGTAGCTGAGCGAAGGGCGCTGAGTAGGCTACGGTCAATTATGGATAACTCTGAACATCTTCTACATAGCACCATCCAGAGACAGAGAAGCAGTTTCAGTGACAGGTTACTATCGATGCAATGCTCCTCAGACAGGATGAAGAGGTCAATACTCCCCAATGCCATTAGGCTTTACAATTCTACCGCCAGGACTTAAGAACTTTTTAAAAGCTATTATTAATGCTTTTTGAGACGGTGATTTAGATGCATATCATATTTTTTTTTACTGAGTTAAGTATTGTATGTAATTAGTTTTGCTACAACAAGTGTATGGGACATTGGAAAAAAAAGTTGAATTTCCCCATGGGGATGAATAAAGTATCTATCTATCTATCTATCTATCTATCTAATACAAGGGGGTCATAATTTTAATATGACTGGAGGAAAGTATAAGGAGGATGTCAGAAGTAATTTTTTTACACAGAGAGTGGTGAGTGCATGGAGCACACTGTCAGGAGAGGGTAGATACATTGGAGACTCTGAGATTGGCACATGAATTGAAAGCGGAATGGAGGGATATGCAGAAGGGAAGCATTAGATTGATGTTGGAGTAGGTTAAAAAGATCAGCTAAGTATCACAGGCTGAAGTGCCTGTACTGTGCAGTACTGTCCAATGTTTTATGTTCTTGCTATGCTGCTCTCCTGGTTATCCTCCAGTTGAGTCCCCAAACTACAGAATTCCATGTACGAGCATCGCTGCCACTCTCCTCTTTGTTCCTCCTTAAAAATCCATTCTAATAGTTGGCTTTTTTGATTGTAACTAGTTATTGACCTTAATATTGCCTTATGTGGCTGACTGTCTCATCTTGTTTGGTAACAAGGCTGTGAAGCACTGTGGGATGTTTTGCTATTCTAAAGGAATTGTATAAATACAAGTGGCTGTGCTCTTATTGCTGCATGAGCATGTGGGGTATTAATCTCACTCAGAATTCTCGAAGGAAAACACATAAATACAGATTCAGATTCTTTAGGTGTGGTGTTCCTCAAAAGGTGCATGATTGTGCAGTTCACACAATGGCTTTCTAAAGCATGAATTGTTTGATCTGCCTGGGGCCATTACACCAAATCACAAATATTTTTGTGATACTTAAATATGCTTACATTCAATATTGATGAATGACTTAATTTAATTATGAGAAAGCAGCCGTCAACAACGTTGGGTTCAGGATACTTGTGAAGGATGGGTCCCCAGTCATTATGACACAGATCAAAGAGGAGAGCCAGCCTGGAGCAGAGGAATTGGCTGACAGCTTCCTTCTGAATCCTTTGAGAAGAGAGTAGTGTCATTAATTGTCTTGACAAGCTGCATGATAGAACACCCCAATTAAAGAATAAATATTAGGGGTGAAGCTATAGACACTATCATTGTTATAGCCAGTAACAGAAAGGCTGTTTGTCTCTTAAGAGTTTTGGCAAATCCTGACAAGATAACTAAGTCAGACTAAATGGTAATTGGCTCCACAGGGTAATGTGTGTCTGTAGTAGGAAATGGCATCTTACATTTGAAGGAGAGGAAACTAATGTATGTTTTTTTTTTCAGTTTTATTGTTTATTGATTCTCCAGCTAGGAAACACTACTTTGGTTCAGAGCCCAATTATTCAAATATGGCAAATGGGAGTATCTAATTTCTAAGAGATTATAGTTTTATCAGAATCATATCCCAACATAACAAATATCACTGAGCAAGAGATCCCCGTTTTGTGCCATGTGTCATAATGTCATTCAGCTAGAAAGGATGTCCTCCAGCTTATAAGGATTTGTGGTTCGGGTAACAGAGAATTTGCAAAAAAATTATGTAAAAGCCCAACAGTGTGACGACTTTTGGGATTAGAGTCTACTGTCACACACTGCGACCCTTCCCTTATCTTAATAAGTATCTGTGGAAGTGGCACATTGCCAGCATCTAATTGCATTTCCTAATTACAGATGGAATAGAAGAAGCACATTTGCAAATCTTATGCTGCCTTACCGAGTGAACTGCACACAGAAACTTAACAGCAGTGGCTCCAATTAACAATGTGTTTACCTTCATAATAATTTGCTTTAATTCTATTTGGCTTCATACTAAGTAAAATGACATTCTCGTAAGATAGCATGTCATAAAATAATGTCCTCATCCAAATCAAATACCTGCAACCGTGGTGGCTTATCAAACAGTGCTCATACCTTCAAGCTTCCTATATGCCCAAAAGGTCTGATTCTCAGCACGTTGTTTGTTTTCAATCGTCTCCTCTTCCTTCATTTCCTGAAGGCACTGATACATGGCAGGATGAAACAGTAATCCTAGTGATAGAGATAATGTAAAAGATATTTGTCAGCTGGAAAAAGTTGAATAAGTCTTCCAGCAATTTTGTTTTTGTTGTTGTGTATGCTATTATCACACATTTTGATTTTACCTCAAAAATACTTTAGCAGTGGGTATTAGTTTGAGGTGATCCAGAAATATTTTAAGTAATTTTCAGTTTTAATCTGAATCTGCTCAGACTGTCAATTTCCTGTTTTGACTGAGATGTTGTCTGGGGAAGATTCACCATTGATAATCTTTCCTGTATGTGTGGGTTGCATTAATAGTGTTTTGTTTACAACTAGGTTTCCAGTATTGTTCTTGTCATCTGAAATTTGACATGCATTGCCTATTTCTGATTTTTAATTTGTATGCATAAGCTTGAGTTTCACATTGTGTTTAACCTGACATGCCATTTATTTGTGTTTAATTGGGATGTAGTATTGGCATCGGATAATATCTGAAGAAGGTTCTGTGGTATTTTTTTAATAGTCTGTCAAATAGTCAGTTGGTGTCATTTTCAGTATGACATTTTTTTTTGTTTTTACACAGCTTGTGGCTTTTTTTTCAAATATTCTGATGCTCTTTTGAAGCAGTCGGTCCAACAGCAAGGATTCACTGTGAAATCACCAAACCAGCCATTCTTCAAGCTTGAATCTGACCAATTAATGCCAATGGGTTTTTGATGGGGACAATCATCAAAGACAAGTTTGATCCTGATTTCGTGCAGCACCTGCTCTCTGACCAGACAGATATGAGCCCTCTTGAGATTGTCAGTGATTCACAATGAAGGATATAAAATCTCTATGCCCCAGGAGACTGTGGTAATGAGCACTGAGCAATGCAATTATCAAAAAAGAGCAGAAATAAAAATATTATTAATGATTTAATGATTAGGTATATAGATAGGAAAAAGGTAGATTAAATCAGTATTGAACAGCAAACAGCATAATTAAATATGATTCACATAAATAAACCACACCTTCCAAATGGGATTCAATTAATGGTTATTACAATATTAAAGCAATGAGCTGAGACTAGATTGAGACTGAGGATAGGGAAGAGTAAATGCTGTGTTTTGGGGTAGGAAAAGAACTGCAGGGGGAAGAGTGTGGCACAGTGATACAGTGAGTAGAATAGTGACCTCACAATCCTGATCTTCTGTCCTGTCCATGTCGAGTTTGCACATCCTCCCTCTCACTTTGTAGGTTTCCTCAGTCTGGGCTGGTTTACACCCACCCCTCAAAGACTTGCCGGTTGGTAGGTTAGTTGGCCAAATTTAGTTACCTTATGTGTTTTCAGAGTGGTAGAATCTGGTGGATTTAGTGAAAATAAAGAAAAAACAAACCTGCAGATGCTGGTAATCTAAAATAAACAGGAAAACACTAGAAACACTCAGCAAGTCAGGCCTCATCAATGAGAAGAGAAACAGAGTCAATGTCTCAGGTTGAAGACCTTTTATAATCGAGATAAATTGAAGGGAATGTGGGCCAAATACAATGGATTACTATGGTATTTGAAAGTTGTTATGGACTCAGTGGATTGAAAGGCCTGTTTTGGTCTTGTATGGGGGCAGGGATCCAGATTATTAAAAGACCCTTATTGTTTCAATGCGAAACACCTCTGATGAAGGGCCTCAGCCTGAACCCAAGACTCTTTCTGCCTGACCTGCTGCGTTACTCAGCATGTTGTGTGTGTGGATGTGCCACTCGCGATTTCCAGCGTTTGCAGAATCTCTTGTGCTTATTGTTTCAACATTTGGTATGATTTTGGAATTAATTTACGGGGAGAGCAGTGATGCATTTGGTTACATATTCAATGCAGAGTTAACCTGGATTTGTAATAGTGAAATCACTGTCAATAAACAAGTGATAGAGCAATAAAATGCTTGTTCAGATTATAGGAGCAAACAACAAATATTTTCCCCCTGTGGCTGTGAATTTGGCATGGCTAAATTTCTACAGACATTTAAGTTGTGTAGCAATGGTCATTCCTTATCCTTAAGAAGTGAGCTTCAAAACATTGGCAACATTTGAGCCAGAAACTATTAAACATCTTTTAAATAAGGTTGATTTAAGTGTGACCAGCAAACTAATTGGACAGGCAGGATTCTAGCTCAGCAAGCAAATGAAATGGCGAATCTTAGTTTCTATCTCATCAGCAAAGAAATCCTTTATCAAATGTACAACACCAGCAACATCAGTGTCATTGTGAAAAGAGGTGAAGAGCACTTATTTCTTTTCTGCCATTACTTCCTTCAAGACAATAGAAGACTAGGCAAGGACCAGCAAGCTTCATAATCATACTGATAAAGTCACACATATCCTGTTGGATTAAGTACATCGTAGCAGCAGCAGCAGATATTGATTTGGCATTTTGAAAAGTGTGGTGATCCTAAGGCGAAAGCTATTGCATTCTTTTTCAGCAACACACACACAAATACTGGAGGAACTCAGCAAGTCAGGTAGCGCCTATGAAAGACAATATGCAATCGACATTTTGGGAGAGAAATAGAGATGTGAGATACAAGACTGGAATGGCTGATTATCTGAAGTTGTTGAATTCCATGTCAGTCCTAAAGCTACAATGTGTCAGAAGGGAACATAAACTCCTTTCCTACTGAAGTGGCGAGCAAAGCACTAGCAACTTTTCTTGCATTTACCATTAATTATTTAGATAGTTCGCTTTTGCCTGAAATTTACTTTTTCCTTTTGACTATCCTGGTGGACATGCTGTGTAATTTGAGTTTTTACCATTTTTAAAATCACCCATTGAGGAACTGAAGAGAAAGGAATCAATAGGAGTGAAAAATGTGGGGATAACCAAATTCAACTGAGCAGATAGTTTTGACCTCGAAGAGGACCACAACCTTGTCATGGTTTAGAGGCTTGTGTGCCTCAGTGACCTGGAGAGCTTTGCTGGATGGAACCAGGGTTTTATGCTTTGGTTCTTGATCTAGTCACCCATGCCAAACAGATCAAAGGGTAGAGGACAGACTAAGAGTGGTCCATCCCTCCTCTAGGTTTAAGGGTTCGGCTCAGAGCTAACAACCCTGACTGCTCAAACAAAATGGTTCCAGAAGTAGTAATGCAGAATCCTTCTATATCTGAGTAAGACAGTATTCCTGAGTCTTCACCTGAGACTTGCATGACCGACAGCAGTGAAAACTGAGAGGAAGCTACGGACATGGCGAAGGAAGCCCTGAACACCACCAGAGATGGAGGACCTTCATTGCTGACCTAAATGCCAGCAGTGTAATTTGCCAGAAGAACATAGCAATGAGTTAATGTTCTAAAATGCTGAAGGTTTGTAGAGGAAAGCAAAGCTGAAGGAACAAAACAACCTAGCTAGCTTTGAATTCTTGTGAAGAAAGGGTGGAGGTAAGGGGTAGGTCACCTCTTATTTCATTTTAACTTGACTCTTGTGGGAGAAAACCTTACATCATTTCTACAAAGCACTGGTGAGACTGCACCTGAAATATTCTATGTAGCTCCAGTCCCCCTAACTAAGGGCTAGAGTTAGAACATTCATAATAAATGGAGTGCACCAGAGATTCATTAATTTCCTGGGATGGCAAGATTGCTATATGAGCAGAGAAGAAGCAGGGTCCATCTATACTTTATAGATTTTAGAAGAAGATAAGGCAATCCCACTGAAAAGTTACACATTTCTTACAGATCTTGTTAGGGTGGAGGTAAGATTAATGATTCTTTGACTGGGATAGAAACATAGAAAACCTACAGCACAATACAGGCCCTTCGACCCACAATGCTGTGCTGAACATTTGCTTACTTAGAAATTACCTAAGGTTACCCATAGCCCTCTATTTTCCTAAGCTCCTTGTACTTATCCAAGAGTCTCTTAAAAGACTTACTGTATCCACTTCCACCACAGTCGCTGGCAGCCCATTCCATGACTCACCTCTCTCTGCGTAAAAAAAAATACTCCTGACATCACCTCTGTACCTACTTCTAAGCACCTTAAAACTGTGCCCTCTCATGTTAGCCATTGCAGCCCTGGGAAATCACCTCTAACTATCCACATGATCAATGCCTTTCATCATCTTATGCACCTCTATCAGGTCACCTCGCATCCTCTGCCACTCCAAGGAGAAAAGGCTGAGTTCATGCAGCCTATTCTCATAAGGCATGCTCCCCAAACCAGGCAACATCCTTGTAAATCTCCTCTGCACCCTTTCTATAGTTTCCACATCCTTCCTGTAGTGAGGTGACCAGAACTGAGCACAATACTCCAATTGGGGTCTGACCAGACTCCTATATTGCTGCAACAATACCTCTCAGCTCTTAAACTCAATCCCATGGTTGATGAAGGCCAATGCACCAAATACCTGCTTAACCATACAGTCAATCTGTGCAGCAGCTTTGAGTGTCCTGTGTACTCAGACCCCAATATCCCTCTGATTCTCCGCACTGCCAAGAGTCTTACCATTAATACTATATTCTGCCTCATATTTGACCTACCAAAATGAACAACCTCACACTTATCTGGGTTGAACTCCATCAGCCACTTCTCAGACCAGTTTTACATCCTATCAATGTCCCGCTGTAACGTCTGACAGCCCACCACACTATCCACAACACCTCCAACCTTTGTGTCATCAGCAAATTTACTAACCCATCCCTCCACTTCCTCATCCAGGTCATTTATAAAAATCACAGAGAAAGGGTCCCAGAATAGATCCCTGAGGCACACCACTGGTCACTGACCTCCATGCAGAATATGACCATTCTACTACCACTCTTTGTCTTCTGTGAGCAAGCCAATTCTGGTTCCAAAAACCAATGTCCCCTTGGATCCTATGCCTCCTTACTTTCTCAATAAGCCTTGCAACGGATACCTTATCAAATACCTTGCTGAAATCCATATACACTACATCTACTGCTGTTCCTTCATCAGTCTGTTTAGTCACATCCTCAAAAAATTCAATCAGACTCATAAAGCATGACCTCCCTTTGACAAAGCCATGCTGACTATTCCTAATCATATTAAGCCTCACCAAATGTTCATAAATCCTGCCTCTCAGGATCTTCTCAATCAACTTACCAACCACTGAGGTAAGACTCACTGGTCTGTAATTTCCTGGACAATCTCTACTCCCTTTCTTGAATAAAGGAACCACATCTGTGACCCTCCGGAACCTCTCCCATCACCTTTGATGATGCAAAGATCATCGCCAGAGGCTCAGCAATCTACTTCTCCTCCTATGGTATCCTGGGGTACAACTCATCTGGTCCCGGTGACTTATCCAACTTGACGCTTTCCAAAAGCTCAAGCACATCCTCTTTCTTAATATCTATATGCTCAAGCTTTTCAATCCATTGCAAGTCATCCCTACAATCACCAAGATCCTTTTCTGTAGTGAATACTGAAACAAAGTACCTATTCATTGAGTATTTCTGCTATTTCTTCCGGTTCCATACACACTTTTCCACTGTTACACTTGATTGGACCTATCCTCTCACGTCTTAACCTCTTGCTCTTCACATACTTGTAGAATGCCTTAGGGTTCCTAATTTCATTCTTAAGCTCCTTCCTGCTAGCCTTAAAAATTTCTAGATCTCTATCATTACCTAGGTTTTTGAACCTTTTGTAAGCTTTTCTTTTCTTCTTGACTTTCATCAGCCTTTGTACACCACAGTTCCTGTACCCTACCATCTTTTCTCTGTCTCATTGGAATGTATGTATGCAAAACACCATGCAAATATCCCCTGAACACTTGCCTCATTTCTGCTGTACATTTCCTTGAGAATATCTGTTCCCAGTTTATGCTTCCAAGTTCCTGCCTGATAGCTTCATATTTCTCCTTACTCCAATTAAACAATTTCCTAACTTGTCTGTTCCTAACCCTCTCCAATGCTCTGGTAAAGGAGATAGAATTGTGATCACCATCTCCAAAATGCTCTCTCACTGAGAGACCTGACACCTAACCAGGTTCATTTCCCAATACCTGATCAAGCACAGCCTCTCCTCTTGTAGGCTTATCTACATATTGTGTCAGGAAACCTTCCTGAACATACCTAATAAACTCCACCCCATCTAAACCCCTCGCTCTAGGGACATGCCAATTGATATTTTGGAAATTAAATCTCCCACCACAACAACCCTGTTATTATTACACCTTTCCAGAATCTGTCTCCCTATCTGCTCCTCTATGACCATGTTACTATTGGTGGTCTATAAAAAACACCCAGTAGAGTTATTGACCCCTTTCTGTTTTTAACTTCCACCCACAGAGGCACAGTAGTCAATCCATGACTTCCTCCTTTTCTGCAGCCATGACACCATCTCTAATCAGCAGTACCACACCCCCACCACTCTTGCCTCCCTCCCTGTCCTTTCTGAAAGATTTAAAGCCTGGCACTCTAAGCAAACAAATCTGCCCCTGAGCCACCCAAGTCTCTGTAATGGCCACAACATCATCGCTCCAAGTACTGATCCACGTTCTACGCTCATCGGCTTTGTTCATGACGCTTCTTGTATTAAAATAGACATATCTCAAACCATCGGTCTGAGCGTATCCCTTCTCTATCACCTGCCTATCCTCCCTCTCGCACTGCCTCCAAGCTTTCTCGATTTGTGAGCCAACTGCCCCTTCCTCTGTCTCTTCAGTTCAGTTCCCACCCCCCAGCAATTCTAGTTCAAACTCTCCCCAATAGCCTTAGCAAATCTCCCTGTCAGGATATTGGTCCCCTTCGGATTCAAGTGCAACCCATCCTTTATGTACCTGCACGCCTGCCCCAAAAGAGGTCCCAATGATCCAGAAATCTGAATCCCTTCCCCCTGCTCCAATCCCTCAGCCACGCATTTATCCTGCACCTCATTCTATTCCTATACTCACTGTCGTGTGGCACAGGCAGTAATCCTGAGATTACTACCTTTGAGGTCCTGCTTCTTAACTTCCTTCCGAACTCCCTTAGTCTGTTTTCAGGACCTCTTCCCATTTCCTACCTATGTCGTTGATACCAATATGTACAACCATCACTGGCTGTTCACCTTCCAATTCAGGATATCATGGACGCGATCGGAAACATCCCAGACCCTGGCATCTGGGAGGCAAACTACCATTTGCATTTCTTTCCTGCATCCACAGAATCACCTTTCTGACCCCCTAACTATAGAATCCCCTATCACTGCTGCCTTCTTCCTTTCTCTACCCTTTGGAGTCACAGGGCCAGACTTTGCCTGAGGAATGGCCACTGTTTCTTTCTCCAGGTAGGTCACAACCAACCCCCCACCCCCCGCCAACAGTATTCAAACAGGAGTGCTTATTGTTAAGGGGAACAACCACAGAGGTACTGTCTGGTATCTGACTCTTGCCTTTCCCTCTCCTGACCGTTACCCACTTATCTGTCTCCTGAGGCCCCGGTGTGACTATTTGCCTATAGCTTCTCTCTATCACCTCCTCACTTTCCCTGACCAAACGAAGGTCATCGAGCTGCAATTCCAGTTCCCTAACACGATCCCTAAGGAGCTGCAGATCGACACAACTGTTGCAGATCTGGCCTTCTGGGAGGCTGGGAGTCTACCGGACTTCCCACATCGGACACCCAGTACAGAACACCGCGTTCTCTATGTCCAGAACTAGAAATTCTTCTTCATCTCTAGCAAAGATTCCTTGGAATTCTCAAGGTTTTCTAGCTAAGGAGACTATGGATGTTCAGTCAATGAATCTGTTCAGAACAGAAACCAGAAGTGTCTTGGATATTCGGGGAATCTATGGATACAGTGCTTTTACAGGAATATGGCACTGGGGCAAAAGGTCAAGCATGATCCTATTGAATAGCAGAGCAGCCACGAGATACCCATTGGCCCATTTCTGCTAGCATTCTTCTTGTGCTTTATTGTAAAATATAAAGCAAAAATCTGAAGGGAAGAGAAGGAAGTTCTGATACACTGGCAAAACATGGTGGAATAGGGCAGGAGCAATGTTCTCTGTAAGGTGTGCGTGTGTGCACAAGTGCACATCTCTTGCTACTAGTGCACAAAGGAATTTAAACTAAACGCAAAAAAATTGTCACCCTCTACCTCATTGGCATGTTAAGTATATTTTGCAATCGTACACAATAACATTTCCTTTCCAGATTTCTGATGCAGGTGGAGCTGACAATGTGGAGTTTGCAATGATTTGTCTGCAGATTTTAGAACTGGCTTATTTATACTGTTTTTATTGAAGAGATTATTGATTCACTATATCGAATTCCAAAGAAGCAAAGGGGTGTGAAATGCAGTAGAACTGCTAATTAATTTAAAGCAGAATAGCTTAATGAAGCAGTAGAAACTGCTACACTGAGAGCTCATGAATTGAATTGACTTTATTATTTACATCCCTCACATAGATGAGGAGTAAAAACCTTTACATTATGTCTCTGTCTAAATGCGCAATGTGCAATTTATAATAATTTGTAATAAATAGTATGTACAACAGGACAGTCAATATAACATAGAAATACATTTGTATCAGTGTGAATTAATCCGTCTGACGGCCTGCTGAAAGAAGCTATCCTGGAGCCTATTAGTCCTGGCTTTTATGCTGTGGTACTGTTTCCCGGATGGTAGCAGCTGGAACAGTTTGTGGTTGGGGTAACTCGGGTCCCCAATGATCCTCAGACCCTTTTTACACAGCTGTCTCTGTAAATGTCCTGAATAGTGTGAAGTTCACATCTACAGATGCGCTGGGCTGTCTGCACCACTCTCTGCAGAGTCCTGCGATTGAGGGAAGTACAGTTCCTATATCAGACAGTAATGCAGCCAGTCAGGATGCTCTCAATTGTGCCCCTGTAGAAAGTTCTTAGGATTTGGGGGCCCATATCAAACTTCCTCAACTGTCTGAGATGAAAGAGGCACCGTTGTGCCTTTTTCACCACATAGCCGGTATGTACAGACTACGTGAGATCCTCGGTGATGTGTGTGCCAAGGAATTTAAAGCTGTTTACTCTCTTAACCCCAGATCCATTGATGTCAATAGAGGTTAGCCTGTCTCCATTCCTCCTGTAGTCCACAACCAGCTCCTTTGTTTTTGTGACATTGACGGAGAAGTTGTTTTCTTGACACCACTGTGTCAGGGTGATGACTTCTTCTCTGTAGGCTGCCTCATTACTATTTGAGATCAGGCCAATCAGTGGTGTCGTCAGCAAATTTAATTCACAGATTGGAGCTGTGGGTGGCGACACAGTCATGGATATAGAGTGAGTATGGAGGGGGCTTAGGACATAGCCCTGAGGGGCAACTGTGTTGAGGGGCAGAGGTGAAGAGCCCACTCTTACCACCTGCTGGCGATCTGACAGGAAGTCCAGGATCCAGCTGCACAAGGCAGGGTGAAGGCCGAGGTCTCTGAGCTTCTAGTCAAGCCTGGAGGGGATTATGGTGTTGAATGCTGAACTGTAGTAGAGAACGCCATTCTGACATGAGCATCCCTCTTCTCCAGTTGTGTAAGGATGGTGTGTAGAGCTGTGGCTATTGCATCATCTGTCAATCAGGAATGTGAAGCTACAAGAAGTATTTATGTACAAAACAGAAATTGGTGTTAGCTGCATGTATTGTTGCAATGCAAAAGTTGCTGGAGAATATGCAAGTGGGAAGAAGTGGAACGATATTTGGAAACTTGACTTTTTAAAGTATCATTTTGCAAGCAAATCACATATGTACATAGCTCTGGTGAGAAAATTCTTCATTATCCAATACAGGCCTACTACGTATGTTTTGTGTGCATGCAGATGAATCAGAGTGAAAATGATCATACCCAGAGGAGATCAAAGTTCTTATTGATCAAAGTTTTGCTTGCTGTTAAAATGAATACTGTTGAAATTCAGTATGTACATGTGTTGTCATTGTGCAAAAAAATGGCACAGCACAAGATTTTTGTGCACATAAGTTATTACAAATTAGAGGAAACATTGGGCAGGAGAAACTTAAGACTAAATTGTAAGGAAGTCCAGAGGCTGGGGTCAATAAGAAGAACTTGTTGTTAAGAATTATATGGGACATTTCACAGAAGCATCATCAAATGGGTATTAAGGCAAATAAACAGAAACTCGGTCAAAGGGGCTACGTGGAACAGTCTAAGTTCCAAGCCCTCTCCAGTAATGGTCCCCAGTTCTTTCTCTGCTACATTGACAGCTGCACTGGTTCTGCTTCATGCATCCATGCTGAGCTTATTAATTTCATAAACTTTCCCTCCAACTTCCACCCTGCACTTAAATTCACCCGGTTTATCACTTCCCCCTCGTGTCCCTCCTCCTTCCCTTTCTCCTATAGTCCACTGTCCTATCAGTTTCCTTCCTCTCCAGCCCTTTACCATTGCTACCCACCTGGCTTCACCTATCACCTTCTCGCTATCTTCCTTTCCCTCCCCACACCTTCTTTATTCTGGCGTATTCCCCCTTCCTTTCCAGCCCAGAAGAATCATTTCAGCCCAAAACGTCAACTGTTTATTCATTTCCATAGATGCTGCCTGAGGAACCTGCTGAGTTCCTCCAGCATTTTGTGTGTGTTGCTTTGGATTTCCAGCATCCACAGAATTTTTTGTATTTAAATTTTAAGGACTACTTTAAATGAGTAGAGAGGCAGGTATCTTTATTGTTACTTGACCAGGTGTAAGGAAAGGGTTCTGCAACAGATTGCTCAGGTTTATAAATTGTATGTAACCCTACAATTTGGATATTTTAGTTTGAAAAATTGCTACATATGACATGAATGAGGAAACAATGCTCCTGCCTGTGTGCAATTCTATTGCCTGGAGTTCTTGTCTGAGAGTTCTTTCCATGAAAGAGAATTGTGAAAGTTCTACTGGAGTGTAATCAATTTCATTTTGAAAGATTGTCAGGAGATTACCAGTTTGGAGATTAAAGACTGAAGCAATATCAAAGGCTCATTCTGATGTCCTTTGGATTCCATTAGCTTTATGTAGTGAAGAAATCTTGAGGCAATATTAAATTTGTGGATGGAAAGGAGTTTCATGCTCCTAAGGGAGGATATTGAAAATCCAGCCAAAGGCTCCCTGAACCGTATGAAGTGATCTTGAACTATACAGCAAGTAAAACTTTGATCTGTACAACCCACTTAATACAGTAAAACATCTCAAGGTGTTTCACAGGAGCATCATCAAAGAAGGTACTTTTTCACCAAGTCATAGTAGGGAATATATGAGAAAGACATTAAGGAGAAGTGAGAGATGGAGATACTCTGGGAAGGAATTTCAGAACTCTGAATCCATGGAAGTATTGTGCAAAAGGCCAATAACTGTAACTATAATAGTTTAGGACAGTTTTGGGACTGGGAGAATTCACAGAAATGTAAATTCTGTAGCCCTGGGTGGATTTGAAAACAACATGAAATTTTGCCAATTTAGAAGTGATCCTAAGCATGATGAATAACGGTGATTTCTTATGAATTAGAATTTAACTATGTGATTTTGGAAGGGTCCAAGCTTATGGAGGCTGAAAGATAGGAGGATGCACAGAAGAGTGAATGTTATTACTAATAATGACTTTGATGAGAGGGGAGCAGAGTTAGGCCATCTTACTGAGGAGGAAAATGAAAGTCTGGGTAATGTAGAGAATATGGACTTCAAAACACATTTCAGACACAAATAGTAGACACGAGATTTTGCAGATGCTGGAAATCTAGAGTGGCACAGACAAAATGATGGAGCAATTCAGCAGTTCAAACAGCATCTTTGGGACAGAATAAAGAATCGAAGTTTTGAGCCAAAGCTAAAATAAGGTGAGGGGAGGATAAGGAATACACACCAGTAGATGATAGGTGAAGCCAGGTGAGGGGGAAGGTAAGTGGGTGGAGTGGGGGGGGGGGGGGGGAATGAATAAAGTGAGAAGCTGGGAGTTGATAGGTGGAAAAGGTAAAGGGCTGAAGAAGAAGGAATCTGATAGGAGAGGAGAGAGGATCATGGGAGAACAGGAAAAAGGAGGGGCACCAGAGAGAGGAGATAGACAGATGAAGGGAAGTGAAGTGGTGAGACGAGTGACAGAATGGGGAATGGAAAAACTGTGAAGGGGGAGTGGGCAGAAATGACCAGAAGTTAGAGAAATTGATGTTAATGACACCTGGTTGGAAGCTACCAAATAGGATGTCTTGGTTTAGTCTCAAACGTGATCGGATTGGAGCATGTGGCTCGTAAGTGGACAAAAGACAACAGTATTCCCAATTGGTTATTGCTAGGAATTTTCCAATTATCAGGAGCTAGACTTCAGACATGCAATGTGACAAATCAGAAACAATGGAGGATCAGAGGAATTGCTGATGTGGATAAGTGCCTTCAAGGTACTTGGGAAATCTGATGTGTTTTTTGAAGATGTGTTCAATCATTAAGGCTCTCTTTTTAGGGGGGCTTTGAACTCCTTATCATGTCCCAGAAGACAACACTCATTGGATCTTGGTGCCGGGGTCAGTATTCTCTTAGAAGTTTATTCCGCTTGCTAACACAGTGAGATTATTTCTCAAGAGCTCAATTTAACAGTTGTTTCTGTGGGCTAACTGTGATTCTTAACTCATCAGCTGAAGAATTTATGAAATTTCAGGATTCCTATTTCAATGCTAAATGAAGGTATTTGATGCTTAAATGCTTGCATCTGGGTTCTGACTCCTTCAATTTTCATTCAAATATCTTTAACCTTGCTTAAATTGATATTTCGGCTTTGTCCTGGTGCTTGTGTGAGGGATATACACTCAGTGGCCACATTATTAGGTACATGTGTACTTCATTTTTTTCCAGCCCATCAAACTTACTGGGGCATAGGCTGAAAGCAGCTCCACAGAGTCATCTGTCCCGGACCCGTCTTTCAAGTTGTCCCCAGATGTAAACCATGTACTTGCTATCCTTCCGCTCCCAGGGATGAGCTCTTTGGAGCTTTTGTCGGCATTCCTGTTACACTGGATTTTTATGGGATGGGGTTGCTAGCCCCATGCCCAAACCTGCTTCTTTCACAGCTGAGCGTGGGACCATCTATATGGAGTTAGACACACCAGTACACCTGCTCATTAATGCAAATATCTAACTAGCTGATCATGTAGCAACAACTCAATGCAAAAAAAAAAGCATGCAGACATGGTCAAGAGGTTCTGTTGTTGTTCAGACCAAAAATCGAATGGGGAAGAAGTGTGATCCAAGTAACCATGGAATGATTGTTGGTGCCAGATAGGATGGTTTGAGAATCTCAGAAACTGCTGATCTCCTGGGATTTTCATGCACAGCGGTCTCTAGAGTTTAGAGAATGGTATGAAAAACAAAAAAAAAACACCAAGTGACCAGCAGTTCTGTGCGTGAAATGCTTTGTTAATGAGAGAGATCGGAGGAGAATGGCCAGTGGTTCAAGCTGACAGGAAGGTGACGGTAACTCAGATATCTATGTGTTACGACAGTGGTGTACAGAAGAGCATTTCTGAATACAAAGTGCACTGAACCTTGAAGTGGATGGGCTACGGCAGCAGCTGATCACAAACATACACTCAGAGGCCACTTTATTAGATACAAGAAGTACATATTAAAAAGACCATTGTACGTATTTGTCATGGATTCAGATTCCTCTGGAAGAACTTTTTTTTATTCATCTACATCATGTCGCTTACCTCTTTCCACATAGATTTCCATAATTTTAAACAGCCAGGAAGCCATTTTGAAGAATGCCTACAAGCTGTCTGGTATCTTGGAGCAAGAGAAATTGTCAGTAATCATTAGGTAAATCTGTACAAAAGCCATTGTGTTATCAGTTCTACTGCCAAGTGAGCCTGTCAAAATTATTCAATTCCTCTAGAGCCATGGACTCCACTCACCAATTGAACTATAAAGCAGACTAAAATGTCTTCATATTTAAGAACAATGTGAAAAATTATTTTCCTTTGACAAACTGTTGCTTTGTATTGTGTGGTTGATACGTCTGCAGCAACATGTTAATTGGAGATAGTGAGGATTGTAGGGCAGGTCTGGGCTGATAATGCAGAACCAGCTTCAGCTTTTCAATTTAGCTGTGTGTTTAAGCAATCATGTTGAATGTGCTATCAGCCAGTGCACTAAAGAGTTTTTAATCCTCATGAAAGGGCTGATATTTTTCATCCTCTTTTGTTCTCTGAGAAAGGGCAGTTGTATGAGAAAATGGTTGGCAGGACTTCTTTGTTTCAGTCAAACAAGGCTTCAGAAGCTGATAGTTTTTCCCCTCCGCATGGAATTGTGACTCATTGTTTGAGCTAAACGGTAATGAAACAAGTAAAAGTTAAGCTATGCTGTTTACTCATCCAAGAGGTTTATTTCCCAAGCTCCTGTGAACAAAACAGATTTGAAAGATTACTTTCCTGTTTTATGGATTGTATTGAAAATGCTAAATTTTCTGAAGTTCGAAGACATCTAATTTATTCATATTCCTATTTAATATTAGTTGAATCCTCTTTGTGTCAGATGTCAGGACATTGCTGGTAGTTGTTTGGGGTTGCTATTAATTTGATATTCACTCTGTATTTTCACTGACCATTATTGATTATGTACCCTACCAGTTCACCTGCAAACCCAAAATAAAACAATTACACACTTTCATCTCACACCCCCCCCCCCAACCTCCCACCATTCTCTTGATCACTGTCCGTTAACCAGTTCTTAAAGGAGGAAGAATCTGACTAGTGGAATATTGGGAAGGTCCCATGGTGGTCAAGTAATCCTAAATGTATAGGATGCTGAGAGGTGATTAAGATAGTGTCTTCATTATAGGTCCGGAAAATTAAGCATGGTGGAGGAGAGCACATAATGGTCAGAAAACTGATGTCGGTAGGTTCAGTATGGTTGAAGTGGGGAGTGTTAAAATGGACTGACCTTGGAGTTCGAGATATGATGGGGATATGATCGGGATTAGCACATGGTTTAAAGGAAAAAGTTGGGCTTAGGGGAAACATTCCTTCTCCTGTCTCAGAATTGCACATGCTTTGTAAATTTGTTCCTGTTAAGCTACCATGTTCCACAGTTCCAAGGAAACCCAGCCACTGGTGATTAAATATGGAAAATAAAAGGATAAGCCATCATTAGATTAGTTAAAGGATAAACCTGTTTGATGTAAGTGCCTCCACTTCCTACAAAGCGAAACCCAATAGCATAAATGGCAGCGGTGCTTCACTACCAGATGACTTCAATGCCTTCTACACCCAATTTGAAAGGGAGACTGTAACTGCAGCTGCGAAGATCCCTGCTGCACCTGGTGACCCTGTGATTTCTGTCTCAGAGGCCGATGTTAGGCTGTCTTTAAAGAGGGTGAACCCTCACAAAGTGGAAGGCCCTGATGGAGTACCTGATAAGGCTCTGAAAACTTGTGCCAACCAACTGGTGGGAGTACTCAATGATATTTTCAACCTCTCACTGCTATGGGCGGGAGTTCCCACTTGTTTCAAAAAAGCAAGGATTATACCGGAGCCAGAGAAAAATAAGCTGTCTTAATGACTATCACCCAGTAGCACTCATATCTACAGTGATGAAATGCTTTGAGACATTGCTCCTGACTAGACTGAACTCCTGCCTCAGCAAGGACCTGGACCCATTGCAATCTGCCTATCGCCACAATAGGTCAATGGCAGATGCAATCTCAGTGGCTCTCCACATGGCCTTAGACCACTTGGACAACACAAACACCTATGTCAGAATGCTGTTCGTTGACTATAGCTCAGAATTTAACACCATCATTCCTACAATCCTGATTGAGAAGTTACGGAACCTGGGCCTCTGTACCTCCCTCTGAAAATGGATCCTTGACTTTCTAAATGGAAGACCACAATCTGTGCAGATTGGTGATAATATCTCCTCTGCGCTGATGATCAACACTGGTGCACCACAGGGGTGTGTGCTTAGCCCACTGCTCTACTCTATCTATACCCATGACTGGGTGGCTAGGTATAGCTCAAATACCATCTACGAATTTGCTGATGATACAACTATTGTTGGTAGAATCTCAAATGGAGATGAGAGGGTGTACGGGAGCAAGAAATGCCAACGAATGGAGTGGTGTCGCAGCAACAACCTGGCACTCAATGTCAGTAAGACGACGAGCTGATTGTGGACTTCAGGAAGGGTTAGATGATGGAACACATACCAATCCTCATAGAGGAATCAGAGGTGGGGAGAGTGAGCAGTTTCAAGTTCCTGGGTGTCAAGATCTCTGAGGATTTAACCTGGTCCCAACATATTGATGCATTTACAAAGAAGGCAAGACAGCAACTATACTTCATTAGGAGTTTGAAGAGATTTGGTATGTCAACAAAAACACTCAAAAACTTCTATGGATGTATTGTGGAGAATAATCTGACAGGCTGCATCACTGTCTGGCATGGGGGGGGGGGGTTGTGGGGGGGTGTTATTGTACAGGACTGAAAGAAGCTGAAGAGGGTTGTGAATTTAGTCGGCTCCATCTTGGGTACTAGCCTACAAAGTACCCAGAGCATCTTCAAGGAACAGTGTCTCAGAAAGGCAGCGTCTATTATTAAGACCTCCAGCACCCAGGGCATGGCCTTTTCTCACTGTTAGGTGGGAGGTACAGAAGCCTGAAGGCACACACTCAGCGATTCAGGAACAGCTTCTTCCCCTCTACCATCCGATTCCTAAATGGATTATGTACCTGTAAACACTACCCCACTTTTTAAATATATTTTATTTCTGTTTTTTGCATGATTTTTAATCTATTCAATATACATACACAGTAATGTATTTATTTATTATTATTTTTTTTCTGTTCTTCTATATTATGTATTGCATTGAACTGCTGCCATGTTAACAAATTTCACGACGCATGCCAGTGATAATAAACACAAAATACTCTGCAGATGCTGGGGTCAAAGCAACATGCACAAAACACTGGAGGAGCTCAGCAGGTCGGGCAACATCCGTGGAAACTAACAGTCAACGTTTCAGGCCGAGACCCTTTGTCAGGACTGAAGAGGGAGGGGTAAGGGCCCTATAAAGAAAGTGGGGGGAGGGTGGGAAGGAGAAGGCTTGAAGGAGAAGGTGCCAGGTGAAAACCAGTAAGGGGAAATGTCCTCTTTGTTTAAGGATCGTAGTTTCCCTTCTGCCATCATCAATGATGCCTTCACCCACATCTCCTCCATTTCCCGCACTTCGGCTCTCACCCCATCCTCCTGTCACCACAACAGGGACAGAGTTCCCCTTGTCCTCACCTACCACTCCAGTGGTCTCTGGATCCAGCACGTTATCCTCCGCAACTTCCGCCACCTTCAACAGGACCCCACCACTAAGCACATCTTTCCCTCTCTATCCCTCTCAGCTTTCCGCAGGGATCGTTCCCTCCACAACTGCCTGGTCCACACGTCCCTCCCCACAGATCTCCCACCTGGCACTTATCCCTGCAAGCATAAGTACTACACCTGTCCCTACACCTCATCTCTTACCACCAGTCAAGGCCCCAAACAGTCCTTCCATGTGAGGCAACACTTCACCTGTGAGTCTGTTGGGGTAATCTATTGCATCCAGTTCTCCTGGTGTGCCTCCTCTACATTGGTGAGACCCGACACAGATTGGGGGACTGCTTCGTCGAGCATCTCCACTCCGTCCGCCACAACAGACAGGATCTCCTGGTTGCCACCCACTTCAACTCTGCTTCACATTCCCATTCGGATATGTTCATACACGGCCTCCTCTACTGCCATGATGAGGCCAAACTCAGGTTGGAGGAGCAACACCTCATATACCATCTGGGTAGTCTCCAACCCCTTGGTATGAACATTGAATTCTCCAACTTCTGGTAATTCCCTCCCCCTCCCTTCCCCCATCCCAGTTTCACTCTGCCTCCTCCTCCAGCTGGCTATCACCTCCTTCATGGTTCTGCCTCCTTCTACTACCTGTAGTACTTTCCCCTTACATTCCTTCTTCACCTCTCCTGCCTATCCCATCCCTCACCCCTTGATCTGCGTGTTGTGCGTGCTCCAGTGATAATAAACCTGATTCTGATTCACTTGTCAATTTCAATTCATACCAGAAGTAAACACATTTGAAACTCCTTCACTTTTTTTTCTTTTGTAAAGGCACAAACCCTCCTTATTTGGAGAACTTAAATTCAGATTATTAGGCTGTGTCAAACAGATTTAAAAAAAAAGCAAATGATCATTTATCAGTCTAGGAAGTTAAATAAACCATGGAACAGATTAAAGGATTCTGCAAAGAATGTATAGGTTAAGTGAATAAGTTACAATATAATAGATGGATTTCAATATGAAGAAATGTTGTTTTCCACTTTGAGACCTATTAAAATCATTTCTGATCACAGCCACATGTTGATATTTACATCCTCTACCCTGCTCTCAGTCCCACTTCCTGCTAAGTTCATACTTAGTAGAATTCCTTACCCAATTCCTTAATAACTCTTCGTTCATATCTTGGCCCATTCAGGTTTGGACCTAGTAATCAAACCTCCTGTTTAAAAAGACTTCTTTGTACATTATCACCCTATCACCACTCTCTTTTCCTATCCAAAGCCTATCTGAGCTTCTTAAGAGTAAATTCTACAATTTTCACACCTTTATGTCATATTCAATCCATTTTTCTGACAGCTGCAATGGTAAGGTTATTTAGTTGAGCCTATATACCATCAACTCTGCCTTTGTTGTTGTCTCAGTTCAACACCTACTAAAGCCTTCAATTTTCTCTTGGTATCTCCAAACCCCAGAGGAGTATATATGCCAGCATTCTGAGGAGACAACATCCTCAACTGAGCACTCATGATGGCTTCTCAATTGGAGCCAAAATATTTGCAACTGTTTTGCCAAGCTCAGCAATCAACCAAACTTTCAAATAGCCAGCCCAAGCTACCAATATTCCACAACATTTCAAAGGCTATTTTCTTGTGTGCTTCCAAGTACCCTGTAGCCTCATCCTTAACAAGTGTCATCTTGATAACCACTGAAGCCAGCTAACAGGCCTATACTTTCCTTTGTCTCACTCCCTTCTTAAAGAGTGGAGTGACATTTTCAATTTTCCAGTCCTTTACAACCATTCCAGAATCTAGTGATTCTTGAAAGATTACTACAAAAGCTTCTGCATATTTATTCAGCTATCTGTTTCCAAAACCTGGGTGTAGTCCGTCTGGTCCAGGTAACTTATCCAGCTTCAGGCCTTTCACTTTTCCAAGCACCTTTGCCTTAGCAATTTTGCTACACTCACTTTTGCCTCTGACACTCTCTGTTAGTCTCTTCCATAGTGAAGACTGATGCAAAATACTTAATCAGTTTGCTCACATTATTTTCCAGCGGTCTGATATCAATTCTTACCTCTCTTTTATTGTTTATATAACTAAAAACTCTTTTGGTATCCCTTTTTATACCACCTTCATATTTTAGCCAGAGAGTGGGGAATTTGAGGAATTCTTTGCCACAGGCAGCGGTGGAGGCCAAGCCTTTATATATATATACATATATATATATAGTTATGGCAAAGGTTGATAGATTCTTGATTGGTCAAGCTATGAAGGAATATGGGGAGAAGGCAGGAGGTTGAAGCTGAGAGGAAAATTGGATCAGCCATGATGAAATGGTGGGCCAAATAGCCTAATTCTGCTCCTATATCCTGATGGTCTTATGGTCTTATATTTCATCTTTTCTCTCCGTATTGCTTTCTTATTTGCCTTCCATTGCTTTTTAAAAACTTCTCAATCCTCTAGCTTCCTATTAATTTTAGCTATCTTCTATGCCCTCTCTTTTGCTTTTCTGTTGTCTTTGATTTACCTTGTCAACCACAGTTCCTTCATTCTTCCTTTAGAATACTCTTTCTACTTTGGGATAAATGAATCTTGCATCTTCTAAATTGCTCCCGAAAATCCATCCATTGCTGCTCTTTGCTAGTGTCCCATTCAAATCAACTCTGGCCAGTGCCTCGCTCATTCTTCTTTAGTTAGCTTTAACCTTTACATACTGTTCAGGTCAAATTTGACCCGTTTTGACATTTGACAGCAGTAAAAACACTCTAAATGCCATTTTTTTAAAGCAGAAATTTGATGACTTTTCCTAAAGTGACCCAAAATGTGCAAAAATGAAAATAATTAAAAATATTATACTTTAATTCAGGTGCTACAAATTTTTGTACATTGAGGCTGTTCCGGGTCAAATTTGACCCGTATCTATTGAAAAGGATTTTAGATCTCTGAAACATTAATTAAGGATTAATCATCCATTTATTAACATCAGAGAGGCTATTTATACATTCTAAATAGATCTGTGGTTCAAAATTTGGTATAGACAATTGTTATGAGGGATTCTTGGGTCAGGTCAAAATTGACCTGGACCATACTGTGAAGGTATAGAATACGAACAGGCTGCCTGGGTTAATTAACTGTAATACTAATATATCCAATTTTTGCTTCTCTCTTCAAAGAGTAGGGTAAATTCTATCATATGAATTATAATCACTGTTTCCTCAGGGTTCCTTTACCATGAGCTGCTTAATCAAATCCGTTTCATTACACAACACCCAGGGGCTCAACCATAAGCTGCTCTGAAAAACCAATTCCTATCCATTCAACACACACAAAATGCTGGTGGAACGCAGCAGGCCAGGCAGCATCTATAGGGAGAAGCACTGTGGATGTTTCAGGCCAAGACCCTTTGTCAGGACTAACTGAAAGGAAAGATAGTAAGAGATTTGAAAGTAGTGGGGGAAGGGGGAAATATGAAATGATAGGAGAAGACCGGAGGGAGTGGGGTGAAGCTAAGAGCTGGAAAGGTGATTGGCAAAAGGGATACAGAGCTGGAGAAGGGAAAGGATCACAGGACGGGAGGCCTAGGGAGAAAGAAAAGGGGGAAGGAAGCACCAGAGGGAGATGGAGAACAGGCAGAGTGATTGTGAGGGGGCAGAGAGGGAAAAAAAGGAGGGGTGGTCAATGTTCATGCCATCAGGTTGGAGGCTACCCAGCCGATATATAAGGTGTTGTTCCTTCAACCTGAGTTTGGATTCATTTTGACAGTAGGGGAGGCCATGGATAGACATGTCAGAATGGGAATGGGACGTGGAATTAAAATGTGTGGCCACTGGGAGATCCTGCTTTTTCTGGCGGACTGAGCGTAGGTGTTCAGCGAAACGGTCTCCCAGTCTGTGTCGGGTCTCGCCAATATATAGGAGGCCACACCGGGAGCACCGGACACAGTATACCACACCAGCCGACTCACAGGTGAAGTGTCACCTCATCTGGAAGGACTGTCTGGAGCCCTGCATGGTGGTGAGGGAAGAATTGTAAGGGCAGGTGTAGCACTTGTTCCGTTTACAAGGATAAGTGCCCGGAGGGAGATTGGTAGGAAGGGATGGGGGGGACGAATGGACAGGGGAGTCGCGTAAAGAGCGATCCCTGCGGAAAGCAGAAAGGGGGGGAGGGAAAGATGTGTTTGGTAGTGGGATCCCGTTGGAGGTTGAGGAAGTTACGGAGAATTATATATTGGACCTGGAGGCTGGTGGGGTGCTAGGTGAGGACAAGGGGAACCCTATCCCGAGTGGGATGGCGGGCGGATGGGGTGAGGGCAGACCTGCGGGAAATGGGAGAGATGCATTTGAGAGCAGAGTTGATGGTGGAGGAAGGGAAGCCCCTTTGTTTAAAAATGGAAGACATCTCCTTCGTCCTGGAATAAAAAGCCTCATCCTGAGAGCAGATGCGGTGGAGACGGAGGAATTGCAAGAAGGGGATGGCATCTTTGCAAGTGGCAGGGTGGGGACAGGAATAGTCCAGGTAGCTGTGAGAGTCAGTAGGCTTATAGTAGATATCAGTAGGTAAGCCATCTCCAGAGATGGAGACAGAAAGATCAAGAAAGGGGAGGGAGGTGTCGGAAATGTACCAGCTAAACTTGAGGGCAGGGTGAAAGTTGGACGCAAAGTTAATGAAGTCAACGAGCTCAGCATGTGTGCAGGAGGTAGTTCCAATGCAGTCATCGATGTAGCAAAGGGAAAGAGGGGGACGGATACCCGTATAGGCTTGGAACATGGACTGTTCCACAAAGCCAACAAAAAGGCGGGCATAGCTGGGACCCATATGGGTGCCCATGGCTACACCTTTGGTTTGGAGGAAGTGGGAGGAGCCAAAGGAGAAATTATTGAGAGTAAGAACTAATTCTGCTGGACAGAGGAGAGCGGTGGTAGAGGGGAATTGGTTAGGGCTGGAATCCAAAAAGAAACGGAGAGCTTTGAGACCTTCCTGGTGGGGGATGGAGGTATATAGGGTCTGGGCATCCATGGTGAAAATAAGGTGGTGGGGGCCAGGGAACTTAAAATCATTGAAAAAATTCAAAGCATGAGAAATGTCATGAACATGGTGGGAAAGGATTGAACAAGGGGGGATAAAGCAGTGTCAAGGTATGCAGAAATGAGTTTGGGGGGCGGGAGCAAGCTGAGACAATGGGTCTACCTGGACAGGCAGGTTTGTGGATCTTGGGTAGGAGGTAGAAACGGGAAGTGCGGGGTGTGGGAACTATGAGGTTGGTGGCAGTGGATGGGAGATCCCCAGAGCTGATAAGGTTGGTGATGGTGTGGGAGATAGTGGCCTGTTGCTCCTTAGTGGGGTCATGATCAAGGGGTAAATAAGAGCAGGTATCAGTGAGTTGTCGCTGTGCCTCGGCAAAGTAGAGGTCAGTATGGCAGACTACAACAGCTCCCCCTTATCAGAGGGATGCATTCTCTGAAATTCCTTCCTTTATGATCTAGCACCAACTTGTTTTCCCAAAATACCTGCATTTTGAAATCTCCACGATGATTGTAACATTGCCCTTTCTTTTGTTCTTGCAATTTGAAATCCCCATCCTGAATATAACTCCCTATTTGATCCTCTTTAAATTTTTACTTAAAACTTGTTTTCACAGATATGTTCTGTAGTGTTGTAGTGATCAGTAATCTGCTGATCGCCAGATGCTGGCGACCAAAGAAGTTAAAAGAGGTGCAAGAACAATCAACAGAAAGACATCTCATAGGTAAAGTGGCAATTCTAGACTAAACATTGAAGTATGATCAACAGCTATCACAGGGCTTGAATGGTTTCACCACTTACAAGGTGAAATCTAGAACCATAGGTGACAACAAGGCTTCACTTCCAGATGAACTTAATGCCTTCTATGCTCACTTTATCCATCAAAACATGGAGGAACTAACATAAACTTCCACGGCCCCTGAAGATCCTGTGAGTTCAGTCCCTGAGACTGACTTGAGAGCATCCTTCGGGAGGATAACCCACAGAGAGCATCCTTCTCAGATGGCATACCTCACCAAGCACTAAATGCCTGCTCCGATCAACCAGCTGGGGTGCTCACTGAGTCTCTAACCTCTTGCTTTGGCAGCTTGAGGCACCCTCCTGCTTCAAAAGCCTTCAATTATACAGGCCCCTAGGAAGAACGAGATAGCCTGCCTCAATGACTAGCTTCCAGTAGAACTCACATCCACACTGACGAACTGTTTTGAGAGGTTGGTGATGAAACATATCAACCCCTGCCTAAGATGTGACTTGGATTTACTTCAAGTTGCCAACCAGCACAACAGGTCCACAGCAGATGCCATTTCATTGCCTCTTCACTCAACCCTGGAACATCTGGACAGCAAAGATGCATTCATCCATATGCTGTTTATCGACTCAGCATTCAAAACTATCATCCCTTCAAAATTAATCAATGAGCTTCAAGACCATGGCCTCAATATTCCTTTGTTTAAATTTTAAATTTCTTTGTTTTAATTTTATTTTGATCGAGGTTCAAAGTAAAACTTATTATCAGAGTACATACAGGTCACCACATACAACGCTGAGATTCTTTTTCCTGCGGGCATTCTTAGTAAATCTACAGAACATTAATTGTAAACAAGATGAATGAACACCAAACTTTGCAAATGCAAATAGAAATAAATAGCAATAAATATGATGTTTGAAATTTCAAGGTCAAAGAGTCCTTTCCAGTTGTGGGAACACCAGAAATAGAATGTGTGTAGTTATCCACTGTTGTTCAAGAGTCTGATGGTTAAGAGGTAGTAACTGTTCTTGAACCTGGTGGTGTGAGTCCTGAGGCACTTGTACCTTCCACCTGATGGCAACAGCGAGAAGAGAGCATGGCCTGGGGTTGTCCTCGATTTCCTCACTTACAGACCCCAGTCAGTTCAGATTGGCAACAACATCTCCTCCATAACCTCCACCAGCACAGGTGTAACACAAGGCCTTGATCTACTCACTTTACACTTATGACTGTGTGGCTAAGCACAGCTCCAAAACTATATTTAAGTTTAAATCACGTGGGCCATATCAAAGTTGGTGACGAATCAGCATATAGGGGGAGATTGAAAATGTGGTTGAGTGGTGCAACAACAACAACCTCTTACTGAATGTCAACAAGACCAATGAGCTGATTATTGACTTCAGAAGGAAACCAAAGGTTTATGAGCCAGTCTTCCTCAGGGTATCAGAGATGGAGAGGGTCAACAACTTAAAATTCCTTGGAGTTACCATCCCTGATGATTTGTCCTGGGTCCAGCACGTAAGTGCAATTATGAAGAAAACATGGCAGTGCCTCTACTTCCTTAGGAGTTTGCAAAGACTCAGCATGACATCTAAAACTTTGACAAACTTCTGTACATTTATGGGGAAGAGTATATTGACTGACTCCATCACAGCCTGGTATGGAAATACTAATACCCTTGGACAGAAAATCCTACAAGAAGTAGTGGATCAACCCCAGTCCATCAGAGGTAAAGCCCTTCCCAGCATTGAACACATCTACACTGAGCAGGAAAGCAACATCCATCATGAGGGATACCCACCAGGACATGCATATTTCTCACTGCTGGCATCAGGAAGAAGGTACAGGAGTCTCTGGACTTACACCAGCAGGTTCAGGAACAATTATTATTTATCAACCATCAGGTCCCTGAGCCAGAGAGATAACTTCACTCAACTTCATTTGGCCCATCATTGATCTGTTCCCACAATCTATGGACTCACATTCAAGGACTCTTCATCTCATGTTCTCGATATTTATTGTTTATTTATTTTTTCTTTTGAATTTGCACAATTTGCTCTCTTTTCACATTTGTTGTCCACCTTGTTGCTGTGGTCTTTCATTGATTCTATTATGGTCATTGGGTATATTGAGTATGCCTGAAAGAAAACGAATCTCAGGGTTGTGTATAGTGACACATATGTACTTTGATAATAAACTTAATGTGAATTTTGAACATTTAATTAAAAAAATCTCAACATAATTCTTCTGTGTGATAATGCATATGAAACATCTTGGGATATTTTACCACTATATAAATAGCGGCCACTTGTTTTTGCAACATTTGTTCACCTAGGATAGAGGAGAATTTGAGTTGATCAGGCCTATATTCCCTAGAAGTTTGAGCAATAATTGGTGATTCAATTGAAACTTTTGGAGATTTACAAGGTCAATAGTAGAAGATGCTTCCTTCTATCAGAATTCCCAAGACAGGAATTAATTGGGTAGGTGAGGAGAGCATAGAAGATTAACTACTTTCGTTTTGAATAATGGATCATGTCATTGCATTGAATGGCCCACTCTTGTTCGATCCTTCATGTCTTTTCCATGTATTAATTAGCAAAAAATTAAGTCCTTTTAAAAATGAGCCTGAATTTATCTTGAGCAATCAGTCTCCTGAGGTTGGAATTCTTTCTTGAGATGTAGATCATTTATGGATTTAAAATTCAAAAGGTGTATTCAGAATGTCTGTGCATTCAAATAATCTGGAATGTGCCTCTACTCAATTTAATCAAGTTTTTTTTCTTTTCCATGAAATCGCTGAAGATTGAATCTTCTCATTATTGGAGCAAAAATGGAGTTTTAAGAGGGAGAATTATTTGATGTTATTATTAGCATTGGTGCCAGCTGAAATAATGATCTAGCTCTCGACAAACAAATCCCCACTGAGTCTAGGGAATGGTTTAAATTTTATTAGGACATGCTCATGCTGAAAGAATTGTAAAAGATGGTATATATGAATTCTGGCACTGCCTGATGTAAACAAAGAGAAGGTGTGGAGCTCAAAGACTCCAGTGATCTGCTGGTCCAGAGAGCAAAATCTGATTTATGCTGAGCTTTAATGTTGTAGTAGGTATCTTACACAATTAAGCACAGTTAGAATAATATGCAAAAAAAAACTAGAGTGGCTGTGAGGAGAGGTGCTTGAATCACCTAAGTTAATGTAATTTGGATTGCACTGTCTGTAAGGGTGTAGCAAGCAGACTCAATAGTAAATTTCAAAAGGGACCGGATAAGTAGTTGAATGGGAACCAATTGCAGAGCTGTGGGAAAATACTGGGAGAATGGGACTGATTGAACAGCTTTTTCAAAGACAGACATGATGGGCTGATTAGTCTCCTAAGCAGAGTGATTCTATGATTTCATAAGGAGGCACTGAAGTGGAGACAGACAATGTGCTGGGATATATATTATTTGCATTATGATCTCCATCGTAATGTGCACAGATGTTATGTGAATATAAATGCTAATCTACTGCCCCATCCCTCATTCCAAATAGTCTTACACCATTCTGTTATAAAATAGACCACTACAATCAGCGCACAGAGAAACTATCAAGTAGATTACGTAATCATCCACTCAGTAGATGTAATTGATGTGCATAATGTATTCCAGTTAAGAAGAAAATAACCTTCATACTTCTCAATCCTTCCAAGTCCTGAAGACATCCCAATGATTTTGTTAAAACATAACTTAGATTTGTAAATTTGTAAATTTGTAAATTTGTAATTTGTAAATTAGATTTTACCCAGAATGATTCCACCAAAATCAAAGGTGACGAATGTCCAATTAGCAGGCCAGGCAGCATCTGTGGAGGAGAATAAACTGTCAAAATTTCAGGCTGAGTCTCTTCATCTGGTTGGATCAAAAGTCCTGTTGAAGGGTCTCGGTCTGAAGCGTTGACTGTTTGTTCCTTTCCATAGCTGCTGACTGACCTTCTGAGTTCCTCCAACATTTTGTGTGTGTTGCTCTGGATTTCCAGCATCTTTAGAATTTCTTGTATTTAAAATGTTCAATTAATCTGTTGTTAATGTTAGTTGAGGTAAAAATTGTTGGAATGGTACCAGGAATTTTTCAAACTATCCCTTGGAATTTATTTTGTTCCCACTGAACAAGCAGATGGGGTCTGAGTTGACTGTAGCTTTAGAGATGTTAATCATTTTCTCTTTTTGAACATTTTCCTGTCCTTCACACTCCCACTTGAAATGTCCATCTTCTCCACAGTTGTAACAGAAAATACTGGTCACTTCTCTAATCAAGTGGCCCTGCTCAGTAGCAGTCCTCACCTTGGTACGTACCACTAGTGGGTCCGGATTCCCATCGGCCTTGTCAGGCTGGGAGACAGCACCAGACAATATCATCCAAAATACTTCAGTCCTCAGGTATTTCCCAGCATCCTGCAAAATCCCCGCTTGTGTGCTATCAGGGGTCGCCTTAGTAACAGAGGCTCTACCGAGGACTGTGCCCTGCTGACAGAACCCTCCCACTCCTCCATCGCATTTTCCTCCTCTCTAGTTTTGCTGAGTAACTTATTAAAAGGTGGAGGAGGGCAGACCTAGTGGGTCATTCAAATATGTGGAGCAATCACATTATGTGACAACGCACCCTTCAGAACTTGCTCCATCCTCAAGCAATTTCTCTCAGACAGATGAATGCCCCCTTTGTGGCACAAACAGTGCAGCAGCTTCTCCAACCTGAAAATAAAGGCAGACCCCTTCCTCCTGGAATGTGTGCCTAAACTTCATCCTAAGATCAGCTGCACTTTCAGCAGTGTCAAAAGTATCTTCCAGAGCTAGCAGGTAATTAGCTGACATAGCTAATGGATTTTCGTCCTTGAGAAATCTCACTATATCAGCCGCCGGCCCCTTGAAGCTCTCTACCAATCTCTGTTTTCTTCATATTATCAGAGTACTGCCATTCATCCAGTAACTGAGAAGTCTTCTCAGCCAAGCCTCATATTCTTCATCCCTACCGGGAGTGGGCTTGACTCCAGAGAACACTCTCAGCCTACAATAACCTTGGCTGTCCACAGATAAACTTCTGCATTTATTAGCCAGTGATGTAACAGCCAGAACGCGCTCAGAATTCAAATCAACTTCTGAAGGACCCAGTAGACCACCAGGCAGCTCCTTCCCCTCACTCCGCAGAAACGAAAGCAACTTTTCTTTAAAGACTTCCCCCACTGCTACGGGAAATTCAACTTCCAATTTGGCACCGTCACTGACACTCCCTTCTTCTCTGAAAGTATGGATGGCCCATGGCTCCGCCTCTCTGGGTACTCCAAGGGCAACAGGCAGATCCATTCCTGCTACGTCAACTCTAGTCTGAACGAACACCACATCTTTCCCTGCTGCTTGGTCAAGTTGCCACTCCATGACCATAATTTTCAATAATGCATTAACAACACTGAAAATCCTAATCAACAATTCATCTGGACTGCAGATATCCACCTGCTCAGAACACAAGCATTAGTTTCCGGCAATCTCTTTGAATTGCACCAAAGCTTAATCCCTGTGGTGTCCATAACCATATATCACTTTCCACAGACAATAATTTAACACAGGCTTCAACACAAACCCACTTAATCAATTCTTAGGGCAATCACACAGTGTTCAATGAATTCAATCAGGATGAAGCCCCCACCATGAAACCCCTTTTTACTGGGCATTGCTGGAAATGTGGCTCATTAGCCCCTCGCTAATAGCCACTGGACTTCATGGTGAGAAACCTACCTTTCAGTAGCTCTGCATGCACTTTGGTCCCTCCAAACCTGTGAGTTTGGGATGTCTTGCCCACACTACCCGGGGTTTGTGTGAATGCTGTGTGATTTAATATCCATGCAAATGCCCGTTGGCAAGAAATAACAGATTGTACACTGCATACATTTATAAAGAAGGTATACTTAGGAATGTTCACTTAACCAAAGGGTTATTAAAGGAAGGAAAGGGAAAAAAACAAGAAGGGAACATTATAACTAAACGGTTGAATACACACATAAATTGGAGCTCATCTTGAACTTATCTGTAACTCACGCACTGGAACCTCGGTCTGCATGAAAGCACACACCACCTTCTAAATGTTGCTCGAAGTCCATCTCTACCAAATGGGTGTCCCACAGGCGCATTGGAGCCATTCATCTGCACGAAGCACCTCATGCAACAGGGATGGCATCCTCAGCCTTCTTCCCTCCTGTCTCCTCCCAGTTCCCACCTAAAAAGACCTTGGCCCACACATGTCCTTCACAAAACCTCTCCGTCCAGCATTCTCGAGAACCTTCTCCCAATTCCACCATATCCTGATTGGCTGACACCACATTCCTAAGTTGAACGACAAAGCCTCTTGTCTCTGCTCAAATCCAAACAGGCTGATAGCAGAACAGACTGCTCTTACAGAACTGCTAAAATAAAATATCTACAGCATAGCAGTAAAAATCTTAACCTGGGCATTACAGGGTCCTAGGTTGGATATCTAGTATCTAGATCTAGTGTCTTTGGATAATAATGTAATGACTACTTCTGACTGTGTATAAGGAATTGAATATTTATATATAAAAAAACCCAAGCAATCATGCTAGGAATTAAAAAGCAATACACAGTGTAAACAGAAGATTTTCAAAACATAGAAAAAAACTCTTAGATGAAGAATAGGAAAAAAAAGCGAAGAAATAATAACTAAACTGAAAGTAAGCATAGAATGGAAGTTAGATAAGGGCACTCCAGAGAGCAGGCAAAGTTATTTTAGATATGAGTTTGTCTCTTACAGCATTCTTCTCTGTCAATTATCAGACAATCTCTATGCAATGCTTAGTTTTTTTGCAACCAGATGGCTTTCCAAGTGTGTCAACATCATTGTGTGTTGTTCACTGGTATCATTTTCCTGATGAGTGTCTATGGAGGAACCAGAGGGCAAGAGCAGATGAGGAAATAATGAGCTGCTGTGATTAATGGTGATTAGGGGGTTTGGACTGCAGCGCAATTGATGGCTCTGATACCCATCTTCTTTACTCTGAAAGCAAGAGACTGGAGATGCTGGAATCTGGAACAAAAAGCAGAACACTGCAAAATTTCAGCAGGTTAAGCAGCATCTGTACAGTATACACTGGCAAGCTTTCCTTTCCCCTCAGTCCTGATGCAGGGTCTTGATCAAAAGGTTCAATGTCAACCTGAGCTTTTTGCCTCCACCGATGTTGCTTTCCCCCTGAATTTTGTTCCGCTTTTCTGTTTTATGCCCCTTTCTCAGACCTCCTCCATTACCCTGCACACCTCTTCCTCTCTTACTCTCCCAGACCATCTCAAGAAATTAAGGGGAAGTAATAGGTATTTTCATATGTTGAAGGATTTAGAACCAATGGACAATGTCCAAAGGTTAGTACCAAACCATTCATGACTGGTTAGAAGGTATTTGCTTCCTTGAGTGTATCTGCATGGGTACTAAAATATTACTATATTGTCATGCCAAGGAACCATCCTGTAACCAAGCATGTCCACAATAGCTGTAATGACTAGGGAACACTGCACCCCACAATTTCTGCTTCATCAAGATTGACAGAATTTTCTTAACAGGCATTTAGTGGTATTGGCACTGATAGAATATTAGCTTGTTATGGTTACGTCATGGTCTCATTGAATGGAGGAACAAATTGGCTGCTGATGGGGATTTATGGGGATTCCATGGGGGAGAGGTAAAATACCTTCTCCTTTTCCAGGCTCAATGGCTTGCTATTATTTGGACAGCTCAGTTCCAAAGTGGTTATGACATGTTATAATTTCAAGTTCAAGTTTATTGTCATCTGACTGTACATATATACAATCGACCAAAACAATGTTCCTCTGGACAATGATGCACCCACAAAACTGTATATCACACGCAAAACTTAAAGCAAAATATTACCACAAATAAAATATATATTCAAAATGCATGTAGTGCACAGCTCAGGTAAACAGTAAACAGCCTTGCTGTCCTAGTGATGAGACCTTGGCGGTGTCAGAGTATTCATTAGTCTCCTACCTGGGGGAAGAAGCTGTTAACATTGCCTGGCAGTCCAAGTACTACCTCTTTCCTGATGGTAGTGCATCAAAGAGATTGTAGGACAGGAGACAGGGATCCTCAACAATGCTTCAGACCCTTTGTATCTAAAGTTCCCGGTAAATGTCACAAATGGGGGGAGAGAGACTCCAGTGATCCTCTAAGAATGCTGTCACATCCGCTGCTGCTGGACACTTGATAGCCTACAGGGTACGGGGTTCTGTGACTACCTCTCCAGCGTCTCTATTAATTTTCAACTTAGAGAAAAATTATGAATAGATTCCACAAATCAAAGGTGAATCTGTTAATCCCTTAGCACTAAGTGCATTTGCTTGCACGGTAATTGCTTTCAGCCTTTCATATTTAATTCATTTACATCCTGCAGTTGATAAAAGATTAAGAATTTTAAATGACAATATGCTATTAATTCATCTTCTCTGATCATAAATCAAATATGTTAATATTTCCAGACCCAAAATGATGTAGCGTCTCCGCTACAGCAGAGCAAACATCACAAGGAATATGCTTCAAAGTGTGGACAGCATATGACTTAGAGGGAATCCTGTCAATAATAAAGTGCCCAGGTGAAGGCAGTCCATGTCCTTCAAGGCAGCAATGGCTGAGCCTTCTCATTGTGATGGTGTGTAGCTGCGTCTGTTGCAAGGTCCTGATCACGGCAGACATCAGTTCAATGTTAGATTGTGTCTGCTTCTTTCAGATGGCAACGTAGCAGCTGCAAGCTCAGGAAAGGAGGCCACTGCACTGTGCCATCAGGGCTATACTCAAGGAGGCAAGTAGAGATTATTAGACACTCTGCTCCTTTTACCACTGATGCTGAGATTTTCAGCACTTCTGTTTCTGTTGATGACAACATTCTCAAACGTTTTTTGCTGTATTTGGAATTCCAGAGACTTATGCTGCTAACTCTGACTTCTGTATTTCAGTTGTTGGAATGGATTTGCTGGTATGAAGGTTACCCTCTGATATTATAGCGGTCTTAAAGTGTCTAGTTCAGGTCATTTTCTGGACAATGCCAATCTCCAGAATGTTGCTTTTGGGGGAATGAGACACAGTGATGTCACTGATTGCCAGGGGGAAAGCAAATTCTACTTGGTGTAGTTATTTATCACCAGGCATTAGGTTTGCATTCACAAATCCCAGAGTGACAAGGTCTTGGTGAGTTGGTGTGGTGGAATTTTGAAATGATTCTCTGTGATCATGGGTGCTTCATATTGATAGGGACCTGCCTGTGTTTCTATCTGTTGCCTCCATTCTCCTGCTGCTGTGCAGTGTGAAAGGGCTTTGGACCCTTCATAACTAGATAATGTAGAAAGCAAAAGATGATGATGGACCATGACACCCTCTCCGCATCACATGTCAATGTGCCCTCTCAGAGTTGAACAGAATTGCACCATGAAGGCTGATGGCAATTTCCACCTAACTCCAATGATATTGCTTATATTGAGTCCTAATGCAAGGTTTTGACCTGAGATATTGACAGTTCCTTTAGCTCCAAAGATGCTACTTGGCCCACGGAGTTACTCTAGCAGATTCTTTGTTGCTCCATATTCTAGCTTCTACTGTCACCTTTATATTTGCACTTTCCATGGTAAATAGGTGCCTGCAACTGAGTAAGAACCCAAGAAAAGAGGGGGTATATTTGTCCCACAAAAATTATCTACAAACGGAATTTGAACAGAGGTGGGGCATGGCCTTGGAACAATTGCCATCAAAGCCAATTCATCTTCATTTTGTTCAAATCTGCTCATTGATTTTGTTTTCTGCCCATTACTTACCTTTCTTACAAAGCAAGTGCATCACAGGTTCAATAAGATGATTTGCAGTATTATTGAGGTGTTAAATAAATATACAATCTCATTTTCAGTAACATGTTGCTTTAATTAGTTTGTGGAATATTGATTACAAGATGCTGCCTGGATTAGAGAGCATGTCTTAAGAGGATAGGCTGAATGAGCGAGGGCTTTTCTGTCTGGAGCAAAGGAGGATGAGAAGTGACTTGATACAGGTGTACAAGATGATAAGAGACATACTGTAGATTGAGTCGATAACCTGAGACTTTTTCCCAAGGTGAGAATGGTTGATACATAATTTTAAGGCAATTGGAGAAAAGTATAGGGGGTTGTTAGCGATAAGTTTTTGACACAGAGAGTAGTGTAGAACATGTTGTCAGATGTAATAGAAGAGGCAGATACATTAGGGACATTTAAGAAACTTTTGAAAAAGAATTTCAGGATGTATATTGTATACATTTCTTTGATATTAAATGGAACTATTGAACTATTGGATTGTCACATGGATGACAGAAAAATGGAGGGCTATGAAGGAGGGAAGGGTTGGATTGTTCTTGGAGTGGGTTAAAAGCCTGGCAGAACATCATGGGCTGAAGGTCTTGTACTGTGCTGTAATATTCTATGTTCTACATTCTTAAGAAGCAGGATGCAAAGGTTCAGTGGCTTTAACTGAAATTCTTACCTCCACTGTTATAGTGGATGCATGGATGTGACTTCTTCTAAAAATATTGACGGAGGAAGGAATTGTCAAGTCATCTGTTAATTTCATTTTTGCAATATCCTGCAGATTAATTTGAATGCCATCAAGTTTGGGGCCAAAACAACAAGTACAGAGGTAAATTTTCAGGCATGAGGCACAAAGATGATTGCTTGACCGAGTAATTCCCACAACATCATTGCTAATCACATTGTTCATCAACTAGGATGTTGCATGAATGACTCATACATTCCCCAATGATTTTTAATGTCTAGAGCGTGATGTTGTCAAGCCTGTAGGACTATCCTGGAACCTTCAAGGTTTTAAGGCTAATCTCCTGGGCACTGCTGTGAATAAACTTAGTGAATTTAAAAAAAAATCTGCATGCTACTTTTATTCTTCTTTATTAACTATGAGAATACTGGAGCCGAGGTAAAATGAGTTTGTCTGGAAGGGCAAAGATCTACCCTTCAAATGATGAGGTGGCAAAACTCCAGGAATACATCCAGCCAGAATTGGCAACATTGATTGGGTACAAAGTCCAAGCATCCATGTCCTTTATCAGAGTTGGTTATTGTTCTTCTTGGAGTGTCAGATCAGCTTTGCTGAAGCTTAGCTAGGATTTAATGAAACTTACTGTGTCTATGGTAACATCTTTACTTCAATATTAGTATTCCAGTAAAACTCATTAACAATACAAAACAAACAATGATGCTCAATAAAAAGGGAAGGAATGGAGCTTCTACTGTAACAGACACTTTATCTGGTGCTTATAAATGCATAGAGCACCTGAGAAGCCCCTCAGTCCATTAATTCTTCAACTGCTCTTTTATACTAATCTTACTTTAATCTATTTTACAAATTCTTCCCTCATTCTGACCGTTCTGTACAGGCAAGCAGCTCCCAGTCTCCACCCAACTAATAGGAATCACTTGACACTCATTTCCAACTCCTCACATGGAATCCAATTAAATCTTGCTCTCTTGTTCACCGGGTTGGCATCATTTTGGAGGAAATTGGTCCTTGCAAATCTGCAATTTGTTGAGATTCTTGTTCAGTTTAGACTAGTCTTAAAACAGGTCTTTCTAGCAGTGGGTCGGATTTACAGTTGGAAGCTCTTCAAACTTTATTTCATATTCAGAGTGTTGGTTTACATGTCTTTTTCTTATTAGTCCTCACGCAGAGAGGTGTTGAGGGGAATGAGTGGGTTGATTGTTTGGCCAATAAAAGCTGTTAAAAATTCAGCTGTGGGTATAGACCTTCCACTTAACAAATCAGATGCTAAGGGGTTGGTGGGGCTAAAAATTAGAAGATAATGGCAGGATTTGTGGGATAATGGGCATCAGGGGAGACACTTTCACAGAATACATCAAACAGTTGGATTGACGGGAGAGGGTTTAAAACAAAAAGGGAAGGAATTATATTGATCCGACTTAGAATTGGGCATACTATGCTTAATTATTCCTTATATCCTGTTGGAAAACATCACTCTGGGGAGTGTAGATTTTGTCATCATTATGAATGAACTTTTACAATGTGAAGCATATAAGGTTGAAAGAAAACAAATGTAGGCTACAATACTGTCTTTGGGGCTTGATAGTTTTCATTTAAAATCTTTACAAGTTACTGAAGTGACTTCAATTCACGATATTGTCTTTCATTATTTGCAATCTATAGGGCTCTTTGGGGTAATTCAGTTTTCATTTGATAAAGAACCAGTAGGGGTTTTATTTCCCAACTCTCTACACCACAGTCCAGTCGGTGGTGGTAATGCGCCTTTAAGTTGGACCGTCAACCTCCATTAAAAGTCAGAAGGGAAAAAGAAGTCCTTGTTCACAGCTTGATAAGGGGTGTGCAGTGTGTTCTGGACATTGTAGTTGCTGTTGGTAAGAGTTATGGAGGCTGGCAGGTAGCACCACCTGTAATGTGATTGAGGGGAGCCTACAGTGGGACATTTAGATGAGAAGTTAAGTGATAGCATGGAATAAATTTTGGCAAAGAAGGAAAAGGATGAGGAGGGCCACTTGCTGAAAGGCATCAGGACTGGGATAAAAGATGCTGTTAATGTTATGATGATTATTACTTTCATATCTAATTGTGACAAGAAGATTTACCCAGTTAGACTGACGATGGCTATTCAGTAGGATATTGCTAAATTAAAAGCAGCAATATGTCTTAGAGCGTTGATTACATGTGCTAATTTAAAACAACAGGAGAAAATACTAAAAATGAAGACTTTGGATGGGAGTAAGATTGTAGGTACTGGTAGGGGGAAAAATGAAGGCTTGGGTGTTATTACAGATGTACCTCAGTGTGCGTTTCAGACAACCTGAAAGGGGGCAAGGTTACTTTGGCTAAACAATACAGACCTGGAGAGAAGGGGAAAAATGTGATAGTTTGTGCTGTTGTGTTTTTCTGATGAAATGCTGCCATCAAAAGTCTGTTTAGGCCATATTAATTATTCAGTCAGAATGTATGACCCTCCACCGTTGCAGTGTTTCAAATGCCAACGAATGGGACATGTGCAAAGTGTGGAGGTGAACATGAACGTGGGAATTGAGAAGCTGGTGCTGAGGCAGCTGTGGGGGTGCTCATAGTGCTGCTTATTTAGGTCACCCTGTTTCATGAAATTCATTAGGTAAAGGTAATGCACATTTCTTATACTGGAGCTGCATGAGGATTTGATCCCTCTACATTTGTTGGGCGACGGGTTAAAACAGACACCTACAGGGATTCGGATGGAGGAAGATCATGGAGTGAGGTTGTACAAGCGGGGAGTGAGGAAGGTGAAGCATCTAGTGAGATATTGATTGTTGAAAAATAGTGTTTCTTGCATTTATATATGCTGTGGTTAACAGAACAGAACGGGTAGGAAAGAAATCGTTATAGAATAGTGGTGGATGCAGCATCATGGTATGGGAATTACTGCAGAACGGGTACATGAAGTACTTCAGAGGGAAGGTTTGGGGAATGATAGTAGAGGGAATGGGCTGGTTTTGGAAGTGATTGTACACAGGGTGCTACACATTGACCTTCTCCAATCAACTTACAGTTCTTCATTAGAATGTGGGTAGTCTGTTAGCCAACAGACAGGAATTTAAAGCATATGTTTAGGTTTTAGTGTTCCCTTGAGTGTTATTTGTGTACCAGAAGCTTGGTTGTGATCACATTTATTGTTTTAAGATTCCAGGTTATGAGCTTGTGAGATACGATAGACGTATAGCTGTGGGGGTTGGCTGGGCCACCTTTGCAAAGGTGGGTTTATTGTATAGAAATTTGCCTTCTCCAGATGACACCAAATGCATAATTATTGAATTGCTTTATCCACAGGGTGGGATCAAAATTCTGAATTTATATAATCCAGGTCGGGGACTGTCTATGGAAGGCTTGGGGAGAATAACAGGAAATAATTCTGGTAAAATTATTTTTTTGTGGGGACTTTAATGCAGATAATGGTTTGTGGGACACTAAGACTACAGATGCCAATGGAGCAGCAGTAGAAGAGTTCCTGGAAGAATATGATTTATCTTTTTTAAATGATGGAAGATAAACAAGGGTGGCTATTGCTAAAGGTGGGCGTTTCTTGTCTAAACTAAATACTCTGCTCCACTTGCTGCACCTGTTAATGATGTAATGACTGATTGTATGGGAAGTGATCATTTCCCAGTCTTGTGTATTGTAGGGATCAAGGTTCACTGTCAGAATTTGGGTTCAGGTACTATATTGTGTTTTACGAGGGCAAAGTGGGGAAAATTTTCCGCTGAGTATGAAATATAATTTGATATAATCTGGTCTGTAGGTGATACCACAGAAGAAGACTATCTGAATATAATTTCTAGTTTGTGGCCCATGAAACCATTCCTTTGGTGTCTCCGAGAGCTGGTAAGAAATGTATTCCTTGGTGGACACAGGAATGTGCGGAGGTTAGCAGAGAACAGAGATGGGCATTTTGTATTTTGGAACGTAGATTAAAACAAGAAGCCTTGCTGAACTTTCAGAAAAAAAGAGCAATAGCAAGGAGAGTTATTAGGAATGCTAAAAGGGCAACTTAGAGGGGATTTTGCTCATCAATAGGGAGGGAAACTGGCTGGACAGTGGTGTAGAGAATGCTAACGAAAATGAATGTTGTTAGCGGTTATAACCAGATTCCAGTGTTAGTGGAGAATAGAAATTTGGCTACAACAGACAAAGAAAAGGCGGAATGTCTGGGAAACACATTTACAAAGATACATGGTCTAGACAATTTAGGGAATGAGTATATTAAGAGATGGGATCGTATTATGAAGGATAATGGGAAGATTTGTGAGAAACAAGAGATGTTTGACAGAGCCATGGATGATAACTTTACAGTGGCTGAACTGAAATTTTCTGTCAATGTTGCAAATATAGCAGCCTCATAGAACATCTGTAGCATAATACTGCAGATTTTGAATGATCAGAGCCTCCTCATGAAGTACAGTCGTCTCTGCCCCTTATTGTACAGAGCCTCTGTATTTTTTGTCCTGTCCAGTTTATTGTCCAGGTGGGTTCCCAGGTACTTGTAGTCCTGGATGGGAATGCAGGGTGTTTCTACCTTCCTGAAGTCCACCACCAACTTCTTTGTCTTAGTGATGTTGAGCTGCAGGTGATTCAGCCCACTACACTCAGCAAGGTTGTCCACATTGTTGCCTGTATGGTCATGGTCATGCACTTTGGTAGAAGAAATGAAAAGGTTGAGTATTTTCTAAGTGGAGAGAAAATACAAATACTGCGGTGCAAAGGGACTTGGAACTCCTTTGGCAGGATTCCCTAAAGATTAATTTGCAGGTTGAGTCTGCGGTGAAGAAGGCAAATGCGATGTTAGCATTAATTTCAAGAGGATTAGAATATAAAAGCAAGGACATAATGTTGAGATTTTATAGAGCATGATTGAGGGCTCACTTGGAGTATTGTAATCAGTTTTGGGCCCCTTAGAAAGGATGTGCTGAAACTGGAAAGGGTTCAAAGAAGGCTCACAAAAATGATTCCAGGATTGAATGGCTTGTCATATGAAGAGCATTTGATGGCTGTATTCACTAGAATTCAGAAGAATGATGGAACCTCATTGAAACCTATCAAATGGAGAAAGGCCTTGATAGAGTGGTTGTGGAGAGGATGTTTCCTATTGTGGGACAGTCTAAGACCAGAGGACACAGCTTCAGAATAGAGGGCATCTTTTTAAAATGGGGATGAGGAGGAATTTCTTTAGCCAGAGTGTGGTGAATCTGTGGAATTCTTTGCCACAGGCAGCTGTAGAGGCCAAGTCTTTAAGTATACATAAAGCAGCGGTTGATAGGTTCTTGATTGGTCAGGTCATGAAGGGATATGGGGAGAAGGCAGGATATCGAGACTGAGCGAAAAATTGGATCAGCCACGATGAAATAGCAGAGCAGATTCAATGGGCCAAATGGCCTAATTCTGCTCCTATTTCTTAGTCTTATGGAAAAAGAACCAACAACAATTATAACTGAACTATTATGAAAAGAACATAAGAAGCTGAGATTTGAATGGGACTGAGGGAACAATTGCGGAGCTGTGGAAGTGGTATGTATGAACAGCGCATACAGAATTGAAAGAGTGATGGAGTTTCAGGGAAGTTATCACTCCATTGGAATGTTTGGCTTGGTGAATATGGAGACAGGTAGGAAGCAACAAAAACCATTAAACTAAAGATTTCTATCATATTGACAAAGACATCTTTGGCTACATGCATGGCTAGAGGAAATGGGACTCATCTATAGGTCTGAATGAATGTCACAGACTTTATTATGTTACGCCTGTGCCCCCTCTCCTTTTTGAGAATCACAAGATCGCTATTAAGTCAGGTCAGGAGACCCAGGAAATGAGAGAGAGACGTTTGGAATGTCCTGGCCCTCAGCGATACAAAGCCATGGAAAAGGCCATTGTCTCTTGGAGACGGAATGGTGTATTGAGTACTGTGCTTCGTGGAAGCCCTCAGGCAATGTGGGCTGGCATCATTCCACCCTGATTGACATCTGAGACCCTGTGAGTCAGGATAAAAGAGGGTCTGGGGAACAGCCTCTTCAGACACACCAGGAGAAACGCTGAAAATCCCGGGACAGCGTTTAATAGTGACAGCCGGTGGAAGGCCCACTTGTGCCCTTTCCCGTTGCCCGAGATTGAGGCCTTACCACGGAAGACGGCTTAGCTAAAGAAGAGATCACCACCGACGACATTTCGAAGGATCGACATCATAAAAAGGAAAACGGGTAAGTCCTAAAAACATCGTCTCTCTCTCTCCAGCCAAAAGCTGCAGCTTGAATGAACTTGAGTGACTTTTATATTTCCATCGGACAATACATTATCCCCTAGACAACGATAAAGCTATTTCTTATTGATTATTATTATACCCGCGATTTTAGATTTAGTATTGACGACGTATATTATCTGCATGTTTGCATTGCTATTATTTTTGTGTATTTTTATCAATAAATACTGTTAAAAATAGTACCATCGGACTTCAACGGACCTCTCTATCTTTGCTGGTAAGCGACCCAGTTACAAGGTACGTAACAATTAAAACAGTTGTAGGTGAATGTATCCCTCACAAGGTCATTCAGACTCTTCCCCAACCAGAAGCCTTACATGGACCATGAGATCTGCAGTCTGCTGAGGGCCAGATCAGAGGCATTTAAGTCAGGTGACCAAGAAGATTATAAGCACTCCAGGTATGATCGCTGGAAAGCCTTCTCATGGGTAAAGTGGCAATTACAGACTGACTATAAGCTTGAATAAATGAATGATGATCAACAGTGGTGGCAGAACTTAAATGCTATAAAGTTAAATCAAGCAATAGAGGCGACAACAGGGCTTCACATCCAGCTAAGCTCAATGCCTTCTATGCCATCTCTAACCTTCAAAACATGGACCATCATGAAGAGCCAATGCCCCCAATGACTCTGCAATTTCAGTCTCGAGGCCAATGTGCAAGCAGCGTCCAGGAGGGTGAACCTACAAAAAGCATCCGGCCCAGACAGTGTACCTGGCTAAGTACTAAAGACCTGTGCTGATCAACTATCTAGAGTGTTCACTGAGATCTTGAATCTCTTTCTTCAGCAGCCTGAGGTGCCCACCTGCTTCAAGTAGGCTTCAACTATACCGATGCCTAAGAAGAATGTGGTGACTTGCCTCAATCACTTTCATCCAGTAGCACTTACATCCACACTGATGAAGTAATGAGGTTGGTGATGAAGTGGTGAGGTTGGAGAAGTGTCTTGGATCCACACCAATTTGTCTACCAGAGCAACAGGTCCACAGCAGATGCCATTGCATTGGCCATTCATTCAACTCTAGAATATTGGGGCCGCAAAGATCGATACATCAGGATGCTCTTTATCGAATATACCTTAACATTCAACACCATCATCCCCTCAAAACCAATCAATAAGCTCCAAGACCTTGGTTTCAATACTTCCTTGTGAAATTGGATCCTCAATTTCCTCACTTGCAGAATCCAGTCAGTTTGGATTGGCAACAACATCTCCTCCACAATCACCATCAACACAAGTGCATCACAAGGCTGTATGCTTAGTCCCACCTTGACTGGCTTTACTCTTATTATTGTGTGGCTAATCACTGCTCCAATGGCATATTCAATTTTGCTGTCATCGCTGAATTAAAGGTCATGATGAATCAGTATATAGGAGGGAGATTGAAAACCTGGTTCAGTGGTACCTTAACACCAACCTCTTACTCAAGTTAGCTAATTATTGACTTCAGGAGAAGGAAAGCAGAGATCCACAAGCCAGTCATCGGAGAATCAGAGGAGGAGAGTCTCAACAACATTAAATTCCTCTGTGTTATTAATGTTTATTATTCTATTATGGATTTATTGAGTATGTCTACAAGAAAATGAATCTCAGTGTTGTACTGTATGTGGTGACATGTATGTAATTTTATAATAAATTATATTGAACTTTGAAAATGGTTTAAGGAGATGAATGCTCCAGGATGACCTTTGGGAACCGGATAATTTGGCAGGTGAGGCTTAGCATAGTTGAAGTAAAAACAACAATATCAGAGTTTAGTTTACTTTATATATAATCTTAACATTACAGTCCTTGGTTACAACCTAAATACTTTAGCATCTTGATGAATCAGGAAATACTGAAGGTGTGGTTTTGTTTCAGAAGCTTGTTCCTGAGGTTATCCATTTCATCCTGTTTCAGAATTCTTAGCAGTGTACTATCATTGGACCCAGTGCTTACCACAAGCCATTGTTTGAGGTCTATCTTTCCATCTCTTGTTTAAACTGTTGAATAACTCTTGATAATGATTAACTACAATGTCTCGAGTTTGCTGTGTAATATTACCTTACAACTTCATGTGTGCAATCAAGCATTGTTTAATTTTCTTAGGATATAAGTACTGACATAGCTGCAAGTTTTGGCTCATAACTAGTAAGGTGACAATTGGAGATCCAATGTTACTATCATGTTTCATTTTGGGGACAGCAAGATCATTGTTGTGCATTAACTAAGTTAAACTTTACCACCCAGCTTGATCTATTTCTAATTTCTGTTTCCTTCAGAATAATCCATTTGATGTTCAGCCCACGTCAGGCTCCATGTAGCACAATTAAATGGAAAATTCTGGAAATACTTTCAGGAATCATGAGAAAGAATCATTATTCAGTCACCAACTTTGCCACTAATTGTGAAATGCTAGAAGCTGACCACAGTCCAGCAAACGTCAACGTTTATTTCAGAACCATAGTTACGTTGGAACTTCATCCTTGTTATGATTTTCAGAACAATCCATGTTATCTTAATTCATACGATTAATTATTTAATCTTATTTTCAGTGTTTTGTGCTTCAGGGAAAATGCCTTGAATTTTAGCATTACTCTATGGTTTGACTTTATTCACTGCTATATTATTATCTCTACTCCCACATGGCTCTACGGGTTTTAATTTCTTCCTTAAACTTATAATTATCCCCATTTAATCCCCATCCCCAGCAGCAGATCTACTTTAATATTCTAACTACTTACCTATTTATTCGATTCACCAAGGCACTTGTTTGATCCTGGATTACGAACATAAGAGATAGGAGCAGTACTAGGCCACTCAGCCTATCAAGTCTGCCCTACCATTCCATCATGACTGATTTATTATCCCTCTCAACCTCATTTTCCTGGGTAACTTTTGATACCCAGACTAATCAAGAACCTATCAACCTCCACTTCAAATAAACAGAATCACTTGGCCTCCACAGTTGTCCGTGGCAATGAATTCCGCAAATTCACCACCTCCTGGCAAAAGAAATTACTTATCTCTGTTCTAATTGGATGTTGCTCTATTCTGAGGCTGTGTCCTCTGGTCCTAGACCAACCATTACAGGAAACATCCTCTCTACATCCACTCCATGAAGACCTTTCAATACTCGATAGGTTTCAATGAGATCCCTCCTCATTCTTCTAAACTCCAGCAAGTATAGGCCCAGAGCCATCAAATACACCTCATATGTCTACCCTTTCATTTCTGTAATCATTTTTGTGAACCTCCTCTGGACACTCTGTGATGCCAGCACATCTTTTCTTAGATAAGGGAACAAAACTGCTCTCAATACTCCAAGTGCAGTTTGACCAATGCCTTATTAAGCGTCATCATCACATCCTTGCCCTGCATTCCAGTACTCTCAAAATGAATGCTAACATTGCATTTGCCTTCCTTACCACCGACTCAACCCACAAGTTAATCTTCAGGAAATCCTGCACATGGTCTCCCAAGTCCCTTTGCAGCACTGATTGTTGTATTTTCTCTCCTTTTAGAAAATAGTTTGCATCTATATTCCTTCTACCAAAGTGCATGACTGTACACTTCCTGACCCTGTATTCCATCTGCCACTTCTTTGCCCATTCTCCCAATCTGTCTGAATCCTCTGCAGACTCACTGCTTCCTCAATCCAACCTGCCTCTCTATCTAATTTCATATCATCTGCAAACCTGGCCACAAAGCCATCGATGTCACCATCCAAATTGTTAACATATAGCATGAAAGGAAGCGGTCCCAATACCAACCCCTGCAGAATACAACTAGTCACTGGCAGCAAACCAGAATAGTACCTTTCTTGTAATACCATGGGCTCTTGTCTTGTTAAATAGCCTCATGTGAGGTACCTTGCCAAAGGGCTTCTGAAAGTCAAAGTAAACAACATCAACTGACTCTCCTTTATCTACTCTGCCTGTTATTTCCTCAAAGAATTCCGACAGATTGGCAAGATTTCCCCCTAAGAAAATTAAGCTTTGGCCTGCTTCCAAGTACCTTGAAACCTCATTCCTTGATAATGACCTCTAATAAATTGCCAATCACTGAAGTCAGGCTAACTTGCCTGTAATTTCCTTTCTTCTGTTTCCCTCCCTTCTTAAAGTATGTAGTATCATTTGCAATTTTCCAGTCTCTGGAACCATTTCAGAATTTGGTGATTCTTGAAAGATCATTACTAATTCATCACAATCTCTTCAACTACCTCTTTCAGAATCCTGGGGTGTAATCCAGGTGACTTGTCTGCTTTTGACCTTTGAAGCTTCCCAAGCACCTTTTCCGTAGTAATAGCCAGTACACTTACTTCTGCCCCCAACGTCTTTGAATTTCTGACATACTGCTAATGTCTTCCATAGTGAAGCCTCACGCAAAATACCTATTAAGTTCTTCCACCATTTCTTTGTCCCTGAATACTACCTCTCCTGCATTATTTTCCAGCAATCTAATATCCACCCTTGTCTCTCTTTGACTCTTTATATTTGTGAAATAACCTTTGGTATCCTCTTTTATATTATTGGCTGGGTAGCCTTCATATTTCATCTTTTTTCTCCTTATGGTTTTTTTTTCAGTTGCCTTCTGTTGCTTTTTCAAAGTTCCCCAATCCTCTAACTTCCCACTAAATTTCTCCACCCACCCTAGTAGTCACTTATTTAACAGATTGCAATCAGGGACACAGTACAAGTACATTTCCAACAGAACCACACATCATCTCCAAATCTTCTTTCCAATAGCTATCCAGCTTCTCAACAAAACTCACTCAGGTGTAATACCCTAACTGTCTGTTGATAATTATTGAGTCTGTTCATATGTTCACATTTATTTACCGTAAGTTGATTAATGATGTTTGCGAATATGAACATTCTGCTATTTGTTGATTGCTCGTGGCTGTTTGCACTATTGTCTTGTAAATTGTTAGTTGCTTTTGTGTTCTCTGTTATGGTACTGTCCCATGTTTTCTGTTTGGCACCGAGCCACAATCAGTTAAGGTATGTTTCACATACTGGCAATAAGGAGAAACTGTTTCTGATTTTTGCTATATCCCCCACCCTCTTTTGTTTTCCTGCTTTCTTTGACTTCCCTTATCAGCCACGATTGCCTCATCCTCCCTTTAGAATACAACTTCATCTTTGTGATGTTTCTATCCTGTGCTTTCTGAATTGCCCTCGGAGATGCCTGTCACTGCTTTTCTACCTTCATCCCTGCTAGTGGCCCCTTCCAATCAACTTTGGCCAGCTCCACTCTCATATCTCAGCAACTCCCTTTACTCTACTGTAATGCTGATACATCTGATTTTTTTGTTCTCACCTCAAACTGCACAGTAAATTCTATCATATTGTGATCACTGCCTCCTTAAGGGTTCCTTTGTATTAATCTCTCTAATCAAATCTAGTTCATTGCACAACAGCTAATCCAGAATTGCATTTCCCCAGAGGGCTCAACCACAAGCTGCTCTAAAAAGCCATCTCGTAGGCATTCTACAAATTCCCTCTCTCTGGATCCAGCTCAAACTTGATTTTCCCAATCTAGCTGCATATTGAAATCCCCCTTGTCAATTGTATCATTTCATTTATTACATGCCTTTTCTATTTCCCATTGTAATTTATATCCCACATCCTGGCTACTGTTTGGGGGCCTGAAGATAACTGACATCAGGGTCTTTTTACCCCTGCTGTTTCTGAACTCTGCCAAAAAGGATTTTACATCTTCCAAACCTGTATCACCTCTTACTGAGGACTTGATTTCAGTTTTTGCCAGCAAAGCCACCCAACCCCCTCTGCATCCCTGCCTATCCTTTCAGTACAAGGTACTTCCTTTGATGTCATGCTCCCAACTATGATCTTTCAGCCATGACTTAGTGAGCTCAACAATATCATACCTGCCAATCTCTAGCTGCACTACAAGATCATTTCCCTTATTCTGTATTCTGTGTGCATTCAAATATAACACCCCAAGTCCTGTATTCATCACGCTCTTTGATCTTGCCCCCATGATGCGTTTCAGCTCATCTGACTGATTGCAGTTTTGAGGTAGGTTCTGCCAAAGCAGACTTTCTCATGACTCATGTTTTGAACTTTCACTTTCCAGATAAATGGTGAGTGTACCTAACATTTAATATGATTCACTTCCCTTCTGTGTGGCTATGCTTAGCTTCTGATCTTCACAACTGATGTAATTTTTTTCCCCCAGTGACAACAATATGAGTACAACATAAACACATTATGCCTGTTTTACCATTCGATAACATTGTGGCTGAGTTTTTATCATGGCACCAATTTCCTCCTCTAACTGGATATCATTTGATTCCTGTATTACTTAGAGATCTATCAGTATGTGTCTTTGATATTCCCAGCAACTGAGCTTCTGCTACCTTCTTGGCCAGAAAATACCAAAGATTTGCTACACACTAGATGAAAGCTTTTTCCATGTCTCATCTCTAAATGACTAATCCTTTCTTTTGCGTTTGTGACCTCTAGAAACATAAAAACATAGAAAATAGGTGCAGGAGTAGGCCATTCGGCCTTCCGAGCCTGCACCACCATTCAGTATGATCATGGCTGATCATCCAACTCAGAACCCTGTACCTGCTTTCTCTCCATACCCCCGATCCCTTTAGCCACAAGGGCCATATCTAACTTCCTCTTAAATATAGCCAATGAACCGGCCTCAATTGTTTCCTGTGGCAGAGAATTCCACAGATTCACCACTCTCTGTGTGAAGAAGTTTTTCCTCATCTCAGTCCTAAAAGGCTTCCCCTTTATCCTTAAACTGTGACCCCCTCGTTCTGGGCTTCCCCAACATCAGAAACAATCTTCCTGCATCTAGCCTGTCCAATCCTTTTAGAATTTTATACGTTTCAATAAGATCCCCCCTCAATCTTCTAAATTCCAGTGAGTATAAGCTTAGTCGATCCAGTCTTTCTTCATATGAAAGTCCTGCCATCCCAGGAATCAATCTGGTGAACCTTCTTTGTACTCCCTCTATGGCAAGAATGTCTTTCCTCAGATTAGGGGACCAATATTGCACACAATATTCTAGGTGCGGTCTCACCAAGGCCTTGTACAACTGCAGTAGAACCTCCCTGCTCCTGTACTCAAATCCTTTTGCTATGAATGCCAACATACCATTTGCCTTTTTCACCGCCTGCTGTACCTGCATGCCCACCTTCAATGACTGGTGTACAATGACACCCAGGTCTCGTTGCACCTCCCCTTTTCCTAATCGGCCACCTTTCAGATAATAATCTGTTTTCCTGTTCTTGCAACCAAAGTGAATAACTTCACATTTATCCACATTAAATTGCATCTGCCATGAATTTGCCCACTCACCTAACCTATCCAAGTCACCCTGCATCCTCTTAGCATCCTCCTCACAGCTAACACCGCTGCCCAGCTTCATGTCATCCACAAACTTGGAGATGCTGCATTTAATTCCCTCATCTAAATCATTAATATATATTGTAAACAACTGGGGTCCCAGCACTGAGCCTTGCGGTACCCCACTAGTCACTGCCTGCCATTCTGAAAAGGTCCCGTTTACTCCCACTCTTTGATTCCTGTCTGCCAACCAATTCTCTATCCACATCAATACCATACCCCCAGTACCGTGTGCTTTAAGTTTGCACACTAATCTCCTGTGTGGGACCTTGTCAAAAGCCTTTTGAAAATCTAAATATACCACATCCACTGGCTCTCCCCTATCCACTCTACTAGTTACATCTTCAAAAAATTCTATAAGATTCGTCAGACATGATTTTCCTTTCACAAATCCATGCTGACTTTGTCCGATGATTTCACCTCTTTCCAAATGTGCTGTTATCACATCTTTGATAACCGACTCTAGCATTTTCCCCACCACCGATGTCAGACTAACCGGTCTATAATTCCCTGTTTTTTCTCTCCCTCCTTTTTTAAAAAGTGGGGTTACATTAGCCACCCTCCAATCCTCAGGAACTAATCCAGAATCTAAGGAGTTTTGAAAAATTATCACTAATGCATCCACTATTTCTTGGGCTACTTCCTTAAGCACTCTGGGATGCAGACCATCTGGCCCTGGGGATTTATCTGCCTTTAATCCCTTCAATTTACCTAACACCACTTCCCTACTAACATGTATTTCCCTCAGTTCCTCCATCTCACTAGACCCTCGGTCCCCTACTATTTCCGGAAGATTATTTATGTCCTCCTTAGTGAAGACAGAACCAAAGTAGTTATTCAATTGGTCTGCCATGTCCTTGTTCCCTATGATCAATTCACCTGTTTCTGACTGGAAGGGACCTACATTTGTCTTGACCAATCTTTTTCTTTTCACATATCTATAAAAGCTTTTACAGTCAGTTTTTATGTTCCCTGCCAGCTTTCTCTCATAATCTTTTTTCCCTTTCCTAATTAAGCCCTTTGTCCTCCTCTGATGGACTCTGAATATCTCCCAGTCCTCAGGTGTGCCGCTTTTTCTGGCTAATTTATATGCTTCTTCTTTGGACATGACACTATCACTAATTTCCCTTGTCAACCACAGGTGCACTACCTTCCCTGGTTTATTCTTTTGCCAAACTGGGTTGAACAATTGTTGTAGTTCATCCATGCAATCTTTAAATGCTTGCCATTGCATATCCACCGTCAACCCTTTAAGTATCATTTGCCAGTCTATCTTAGCTAATTCATGTCTCATACCTTCAAAGTTACCCTTCTTTAAGTTCAGAACCTTTGTTTCTGAATTAACTATGTCACTCTCCATCTTAATGAATTCCGCCATATTATGGTCACTCTTACCCAAGGGGCCTCGCACGACAAGATTGCTAACTAACCCTTCCTCATTGCTCAATACCCAATCTAGAATGGCCTGCTCTCCAGTTGGTTCCTCGGCATGTTGGTTCAGAAAACCATCCTGCATACATTCTAAGAAATCTTCTTCCTCAGCACCCTTACCAATTTGGTTCACCCAATCTATACGTAGATTGAAGTCACCCATTATAACTACTGTTCCTTTATTGCACGCATTTCTAATTTCCTGTTTAATGCCATCCCCAACCTCACTACTACTGTTAGGTGGCCTGTGCACAACTCCCACCAACGTTTTCTGCCCCTTAGTGTTATGCAGCTCTACCCATATCGATTCCACATCCTCCAGGCTAATGTCCTTCCTTTCTATTGCGTTAATCTCCTCTCTAACCAGCAATGCTATCCCACCTCCTTTTCTTTCCTGTCTATCCCTCCTGAATATTGAACATCCCTGGATGTTGAGCTCCCATCCTTGGTCACCCTGGAGCCACGTCCCTGTGATCCCAACTATATCATATTCATTAATAACTATCTGCACATTCAATTCATCCACCTTGTTATGAATGCTCCTCACATTGACACACAAAGCCTTCAGGCTTGTTTTTACAACACTCTTAGCCCTTATACAATTATGTTGAAAAGTGGCCCTTTTTGCTTTTTGCTCTGGATTTGCCTGCCTGTCACTTTTACTTTTCACCTTACTACTTTTTACTTCTACCCTCATTTTACACACCTCTGTCTCTCTGCACTTGTTCCCATCCCCCTGCCACATTAGCTTAAAGCCTCCTGAACAGCAGTAGCAAACGTTCCCCCTAGGACATTGGTTCCAGTCCAGCCCAGGTGCAGACCGTCCTGTTTGTACCGGTCCCACCTCCCCCAGAACTGGTTCCAATGCCCCAGAAATTTGAATCCCTCCCCCTTGCACCATTTTTCAAGCCACGTATTCATCTGAAATATCCTCCTATTTCTACTCTGACTAGCATGTGGCACTGGTAGTAATCCAGAGATTATTACCTTTGTGGTCCTACTTTTTAGCTTATCTCCTAACTCCCTAAATTCACCCTGTAAGACCTCATTCCGTTTTTTACCTATATCTTTGGTACCTATGTGCACCACGACCACTGGCTGTTTACCCTCCCACTCCAGAATGTCCTGCAGCAGCTCAGAGACATTTTTGACCCTTGCACCAGGGAGGCAACATACCACCTCGGAGTCTCGTTTGCGGCCGCAGAAACGCCTATCTCTTCCCCTCTAATAAGGTGAGCAGTGAGAATCTGCACTTCAGAAATTTTCTCTCCTGCAGGAGCAAAACTTTGCCACAAATGAACAGTTTTTTATTAGCTACAGGAACAATGATGTGACATAGAGAAACTTCCATAACTTCTGCAGAGGAAGAGATGCACCCTCACCAAGTCACACCCCTCTGCTCTGAGCACAAAGCTCTGCTTTGACTTGCAGAAAACTTTCTCTGGGCAGAAGAGTGAAGTCAGCAGGGGGGGCAGACTTCCTTTGATTCAGTCGGGTCAGGCTCTGCAGGTTGAAACAACGGTTATGTGCCTGAGTACTGCATACTCAGTTCCCAGTCATTTACTTCTACAGATGGTGCTCGACATGTTAAGTTCATCAGCTGTTTGTTTCTTTTTTGCTCCCAATTCCAGTATATGCAGTCTCTTGCATTGCCAGGAATGTGCCCAGTGTGTATATTCCAAGCACTGATTTTCTGGTAGAACACTTGACCATGCCCTTCAGCCCTTTCAGTAAGTCTTGGGCAGAAGTTTGCAGCTGATGGGTCTTGGGCAAGGGCTTTTTGTTCTCCACGGAGGTCTGGGCAGAATGTGAGTGGGAACAAACTTTCAGCAGTCAGATTGCAACTAATCATGACATTGTGCTGTGCAGTGCTAGGGCATTAAAACCCATAAGTGCAGGCCTGAAATGTGAAAGACACTGGTGTGGGTAATTTTCCATTGATACGTCATCTGCTTTGTCCCCATCCTGTATTGCCAGCTGTGGCACCCATATAATGCATATCTCAAGGTAAATTTTATTGGAAAGTTAAAAGGTGTTTAAGTAACCTACAATCAGTTCTGAATTTGTTCAGTCAAATGGCCTGATGCTAACAATGTCAATTAAATAAGTAAAAAAAAATAACAGGTGAATACAGTGTCTTATAGTTATACTGAGATTGTTCCATAACAGTATTATTCTGGGGCTTTTGGACCTAGTCTATGCTGGTTTAGGCATAAATATAATTGTTGATGATTTATGATGTCATTTCATTTACTTCTCTGTCTAGAAAACATCAGGCATGTGAACATGAATAGAGCAAGGTATAGTTGTGTATTTGGCTTGATTTCAAAAGAATTCAGCGTCAACATTATTTGTTCCAGATAAAATCAACAATGCGTCTTCAAAACTGATACAATGCAATCAGTTTCAAGGTTACCTTGTCTTACACTTAGATAATTCCATGACCTCACATCTTAAATTGTTTTATAGCTAATATTGTGCTTTTGAAAAATAACCACTGTTGTAATGTAGTCACCAAGGTTAATATCTACTTTTTTATCAGCCTGAAATTGAGATGCATTAGTTTTGCACACAAGGTTTATGGTGGTGCCACTTGTTTTTGCTGAACTAGGAGCAGAAGTTAGCCATTGGGTTCCTCAGTCCTGCTCCATTTCATAACATCTATGCTGATCTGATTGTAAATTTAATTCTGCTTTCCTATTTATCATTCAGTAGCTTTCATACCATAGATTATCAGGGGTTTATTTACTTCTGCCTCACAATTATCCAAAATTTCTGTTTCCACCACCCCAGCCCTTGAGGAATAAGGTTCCAAAGACTCCTAGTGACTTAAAAGAATCTCACCTCTTCTGTGTCCGAAAGTGGCTGTGCCTGTTTTTTATATCACCTTCATCCATCTTCGTATTAAAAGCTCTGAGACTTTATGTACTTGGTCTTTGCAAACACTCATTATAAAGCGAGAACATTTCTACTTCTATGACCACAACCCAAGTTCTTTGATTTGTATTCTTATGCCAGATACTTTTATGATCCCACTGTAGATCAATATTTCATCTACATATGAAACATTAACTTCAAAACTCTGTGACAACAAACCTACTGTCCAGGAGTTCAGCATGCCTGTATTAAATTTCTCTCTTCATTGTTTCAATGAAATAATATAATGGATTTGTGTTTCTGTTAAACGAGAAGAGAAAATGGATACAAGTGGCTCACACACAAAATTTCTTTCTACAATTAAGGAAGAAATGGTGCTGAACAGCTGAAAAATGCTTTGACCTAGAATGGAGTAAATTTGTGTCCATTTCTGGGTGACTTGTCACGGTTTGGAAATTTGACTCAGATTTATGTTCTTCCTGCAACTTTTAATTGTGATGAGCTCTCCCAAAAGATCTCAACAGTCATGTGCATTAACAGTGATTGGATAGCTGACAATTGACTCACAGTATGAAGTCATGTTGCACATACATGAGAGAGGCTTACACTGTTTCCACTAAAGTAATGTTCATCACAATTTTGGGCAGAGTAGCCACAATAGTTCTCAGCAATGCAATTTTGACTAATTTCTTGATGACAGTCCAACATTGAAAATGGTCCTGAGATTAAAAATGCAAGTGTACTAACTCAAAGTCTGTAAATTTTTCCAGAAGTTGTCACCCTCAAATATTCAGTCAAAAAACTTTTCAGGAGTTTAACATTGAATATTTTAAGGGCCAGAATTGCAAATTCCATTGTATTTGGTTATGGCATAATAGAATCCAGCAATAAACAAGGCTAGCTACATTAAGATTACTTTCCTCCCTCTATAAAGATGGGGTGTTTGATCTAGGTATTAGACTCCATGACTCAGATTGCTGAAAATATCCAGCTTCCTTTCAGATAACCATTTATTTAATCTGTGACTGAAATTTTTACAGTCCAATAGAAAGTAGACTTCAGATTAATTGAATAAAAACTTTACCTTTTGTAGCCATCAACAAAATGAGTTAATATTTTCGTATAGTTGTGAGTATATCAACATATAGTAAAAGTCAACCAAAAATCCAGAATCCCACAGTCCAGGCATACTCGCTGTGAAGTTTTTTCAGAATGCATCTGACGGGCTCTGAGATTTTCTGCATATGATTTGAAACTTTTGGGAGTCTTGCTGCAAATTTCCAGGTATTATTCTACATTTTTTAATAACTAGACGTATTTGAGTTCAGAGAAAAAAGACTAAACAACTCTTTAGAAAAGAGGAGACAAGATGAAACAAACGTCTTACAGAGCTTGTTATTTTTGTAGCTTATTTCTTAATTAGTGTATTTAGTTTTATCATTGCCTATTTGCAATATAATATTTCTCAAATGCATTGAATTTTGTAGCACTTTTCCAAGATTGTTTAATGTCATTTCCAGTACAAAAGGGTAAATCAGAACAAAATAATTGTTACTCTGGATCCACAGCTTTGCAAAAAAAAACACAATATGATAAAGAACAGAATAATAAAAACACACAATAAATATAAATGTACGATAGTTTATATACATAGATTGATTGTGTGTCCATAAAGTGATACTAGGCACAGAAGAATCTTTTGTTGAAAGCATTGAATCCAATCCGAAAATAAAATTGCTTGAACTGATCACAGCTGTGCGAATTAATTACCAAAGGACTATTAAGTTAAACATGAGGAAGGAATATGGGAATTACTTGAGCAAAACCATTTCAGTCAGTAAGTTTAATGTTCCATTATTCCCAATTGTGAGCCTTCTTGTTTGTTCCATGCTGATGACCTTGAAACACTTGTTTACTCTTCTGTGGTTTCTCCATCCATTGAATCTCAAGCTCTCAAATCTGCTCAAAGTAGCTTCATCTTGTGTAAATACATTAGTTCTTGCAACTTCCCCCACTATCACCCACTGAATTGGGCGTTGCCGCAACTAAGTACACCGTAAAGCAAAGATTTTGCTTCCAGAATATTTTTGGGTGTATCTTATAGATTTTGGGCTACTGATCACAATATTTCCGTATCAGGCACCATTTTTTTTTGAAATAACCTAAATTTGTTATTTTAATTCCTAATTCAAGTCAATGTTAGCTAAAAAGTTTTCTATCTTGTCCAGGCATGCCTGTGCACGCTTAGGCAGGGCGGATGCTGCATATTTCAGAAAGGCTATAAAAGCATCAGGCACACACCTTTCTGTGCATTGCATTTGCATGTATATCGGTTTGTGATCATAGTGATGTGCATGCTCTATGCGCATAGTATATTCTGTGTACTCATTATAATAAAGTCATTGCAATTTCAGGAGTATTTGTGATAGCAAAATATCTCACTGATGTTGCAACAATCACAATATTTTCTGTTATATTTGTGGTGATTACATGCTTAAATCTCAAATACAGAGCATGACTCCTCTTATTAAGAAAGTGTATGAGCTCTACTTCGGGTGTAAAATTGGCGACCAAGACAAAGCCTGGGCTCCTCACGTTCATTGTACAACATGCACTGTTGATCTTAGAGCTTGGCTCAGAGGTACTCGGAAGTCAATGTCGTTCACTGTCCCGATGACATGGAAGGATCACTACTACTTCTTTCGAACCAGTGCGTTTTCTCTGCTAAAAACAAGAAATCCACCGAATACCCCAATTTCCCTTCAGCCGTGAGACCTGTGCCACTTGACAATAGTCTTTTAGTACCGAAGGTACCAGAGACATGGAGTCTTGAGGAGGCAGACAAAGTGGCCATGATGCCAAGTCAGGATCGGAAAATGACACTGATACAGAGATTGAAACCTTTATGCAGAGTGAGCCTCATCTGATAACTCAATCTGAGTTAAGTGATCTGTTCAGAGACTTGGATATGTCAAAGGCAAAAGCAGAATTTTTGGCTTCAAAACTTCAAGGATGGAATCTGCTGTCACCAGGCAAAAGAATTTCAATATTTAAGTCAGAAGTATCCCAGAATAACTGGTGCCAAGATTAAGGAAGGAATTTTTATTGGACCATAAATCAAACAGATCATAAACATCTGGCAATTTGAAAAACTTCTAGAGGGACCGGAGAAAATCACATGGAAAGCATTCAAGGATGTGTTGAAAATTTTCTTTCAACTATACAGCACTGAACTATGTGTAGCTGGTTGACAACGTGCTTCATGTGTGCAAAACCATGAAGTGCAACATATCGCTAAAGATTCACTTTTTGCATTCCCATTTAAACTTCCTCCCTGCAAATCTTGGCACTGACAGTGACGAGCATGGTGAAAGGTTTCACCAGGACATTGAACAGTATCAGGGCAAGTGGAATTCATCAATGCTGGCTGATTATTGTAAGCAATAAGCCTCAGACAGTGAGTACAAATGAAAATCATCAAAAAAACATTTTTATCTTAGTTGAACTATTGCAAGGCATCATTATTGCTATACAATTAAATGCATTATATTCAATAAAAGTTAATTGCTTGTTTTGCCAAATTCCTATGTGATACAAGTAGTCCGATATTATACTTATATTCAGATTCAGGTGGTCTATTATAATGACATAAGAATTCTGAGGAAGCAGCACTTCTGATATTTTCATCTAATTTCTGATGCTTTGCCCCAATTTTAGCCACTCTATTGCAGTTCCAGCTCTAAACATTTACTGCCACACTTCCACTTTCAATCAATCCTCAATTTCCCATTCCCTGTACAGAGATGAATGAGGTTGTTTTCCTCCTGTTCAATTTCTTGAGCGCAATTTTGAATACAATTTATCAACTCACTGCGGAACCCATGTGACTTAATCTTCTGTATCAACCTACCATGAAGAACTTTGTCAAATATTTTACTGAAGTCCATGTTGACATCATCCACCAGTCTACCCTCACTGATCAACTTCCAAAAACTCCTCAGTCAAGTTGGTGACTCTAGACCTCCACTGTAACAAAGCATGCTGATCATCCCTCAGGAGCCCATGATTTTCCAAATATAAGTAAATTTTGTTCCATTTATGAAGCTGTAGCTTTAAAACGACTTCAAATTTTAAGGCCACATTTAATCATAACATGAAAATCTGCTGGCTGTTTTTCATACCAAATCAACAGATTTGAATTATCTGTATAAATAATGCATGAATGGATATTAATCTTTCAGTCAACTGGAGCCTATCTTTCATTTCTTGTTTGACATCAAATATAAATATTTAAGGGTGAAATCTGGGCTCATTAAGAGGCTGGCAGTAAGCTGATCTCTTGTTCAGGCAATGATATCTGGCAGCAAATGCTTCTCTATCAGACTATCCAGTGAAGAACGCTGTGCTCCTGTGGGCATGCATTGTCAACACAGGAGATGTCCAGGAGGATTGCAAAACCACCAGCATACACATTCTTCACCCTTCGCTTCTTCCATCTTCTGAAGGAATAACTTATCGTGGGTTAAAGTCACTTCAACATTTGTAACTTTCTGCCACTTCATTCAAGTGGTTGTGGCTCCAAGTACATTGCATGAATCCACAGTTTATAGGAAAGGGGTGGATGCATTCAACCAAAAGAACTTAATACTTTTCTTTTGCTCTTTTATTTGGCTTGGATGTTATACATTATTGTTGAGCCCTCATATGGATTGTGGTGCAAAGTATTGGTTAATGATGTGGAAAAGAGCAGATGCTGCATTGCATGAGATAATGTTTCTATGCAGAGCAGGCTGGATGGAACAGTGAGAAGGTTCCAGCTTATCACTTTTTCCCATGTATGTATGCCAAGGAGTCATTAATTATGTCCCACTGGAGGATGCCTGTGCCAGTATTAGCATGTCCATCATGCCCGCCATTTTCAGGATCTGCTGCTCCTGCACAAAATGGCAGAGAAGGTGGTGCCTAGCCAAGAATTTTACCAAAAAATGAAGTTGGAGACAAGGATTCCCAGCCTCTGGAGAATGAAGTGTTTCTACTGCTTGACTTATGTCTTTATGGAGTGTGGTCAACTACACATACCTGTCTGGACACGCCCCCCCCCCCCCCCCGCTGACTGCTCCTGTGACTCCTCCCACGGATCCCGGTATAAAGGCGATTGGAGACACCGCCCCGGCCTCAGTCTCCAGGATGCAGTGTGGTGGTCATTTGCTGCTTGTGCTTTCTTCCAGCCAATAAAAGCCTATATCTCGTCTCACGTCTCCGAGAGTTATTGATGGTGCATCAATTTTATTGGCTGGAAGTTTTAAAACATGGAAAGCATTTTACGTCCAGAAAAATTAGACATTGATCCTCAAGACTCGGAAGCAGCTCTTGCCTTTGAACTCTGGCTTGCATGCTTCCAATCATACTTGGAACAGATTCCAGTGACTGAGCCTGCCACAATGTACAAAATACTACTATCTAGAGTAAGTCCGAAAGTATTCTCCCTTATCAGGGACCTGCCAACCTACCAAGGGACACTAGACGCCCTCAAAAGACAGTACCTGCGGCCGGTGAACACTGTTTATGCAATACATCGCTTAGCGACGCGGCAGCAGCGACCCGACGAGTCGAGCGGGCAGTTCCTCCGAGTCCACGAACTCCCCAAAACTGACCACAGCTGCTGCCAGTCGCAAGTCCGTGCAGTGTTACTTCTGCGGACTTGAAAAGCACCCCCGAAAACGCTGCCCAGCCCGAGAAGCTACCTGCTCCAGCTGTGGGAAGAAGGGCGATTTCACCAAGGTCTGTAAGTCGGAACCACGAGCGGGGTCGGGCAGCGCTGCATGTGAGGCATGGGGGCCGCCATCTTGGTCACCGCCATCTTGCCTGCCCGCCTCGTGCGAGACATGGGGGCAGCCATCTTTGTCGGCGAAACCTCGCCCCGCCCCCGACCCACCGGAGCTTACCGGGCTCCAAGACGGTGGTTCAACTCTGGCCTCCGTAACCCTCGACCAAAGCGCCCCACACCAGCTTGCAAGGTCAATGGTGGACATCCTGGTGGAGGGGCACAGGACTAGCTGCCTGTTTGACACAGGCAGCTCTGAGAGTTTTATTGACCCGGACACGGTGCAACGCTGCAGACTCGTGACACGGCCGGTAAGCCAGAGGGTCACCATGGCTTCTGGGTCGCATTCCACAGACATCAGGGGGGTTGTGTAGCGACATTGGTGGTGCAGGGCACAGAATATCAGAACTTTGCGCTACTGGTCATGCCTCAACTGAGCGCGCCTGGGCTATTGGGGCTGGACTTCCAGAGCCACCTCGAAAGTGTGACTATGGCATATGACGGGCCCCTCCCACCACTCACTGTCAGGAATCCTCAGTTTTGTGGGACTTCGTCATATACCCCGCTACTGACCACACACACACACCGACCCACACATCCCACCCAGCACCATGCCAACAGCCGCGCTACTGACACCACTTGCAGCCTCTCCACCCTCAAGATCCCTCCCCCACCGCTGTTCGCCAACCTGACCCCCAACTGTAAACCTGTGGCAACTAAAAGCAGGAGGTACAGTGTGGGGGACAGGGCCTTCATTCAGTCGGAGGTACAGCGGCTGCTCAGGGAGGGGATCATTGAGCCAAGCACAAGTCCTTGGAGGGCCCAGGTGGTCGTTGTTCGGACCGGGCAGAAAAATAGGATGGTCGTGGACTATAGCCAGCTTGACGCGTACCCCCTACCCCGCATTGCGGATATGGTCAACCAGATAGCTCAGTACAAGGTGTACTCGACAATAGATCTGAAATCCGCTTATCACCGACTCCCCATCCGCCCAGAGGACCGCCCCTACACCGCTTTCGAGGCGGGCGGCAGGCTCTATCACTTCCTGCACGTCCCCTTCAGTGTCACAAATGGTGTCTCTGTCTTCCAGAGGGAAATGGACCGTGGACCAGTGCCAGCTGAAGGCCACATTTCCCTATCTGGATAATATCACCATCTGTGGTGACAACTGGCACTCCGCGGTGGAGAAAGAAGCCCAGGCCATAGTGGAAGCTATTAGGCACTGGAGGCACTATCTCTCCGGCAAAAGGTTCACCTTGCTGACTGACCAGCACTCAGTTGCGTTCATGTTCAGCAACCAACAGCGGGGCAAAATCAAAAATGATAAAATTTTGCAGTGGAGAATAGAACTCTCCACCTACAACTATGATATCCTGTACCGGCCTGGAAGGCTAAATCAGGAGCCCCCTGATGCCCTATCCTGGGGAGCATGTGCCAGCACACAGCTCGACCAGCTATACACCCTCCATGCAGATCTTTGCCACCCGGGGGTCACCCAATTTTACAATTTTGTGAAAGCCCGGAACCTGCCGTACTCCCTTGAGGACATCAGGACGATGACCAGGGACTGCCAAGTCTGCGCTGAGTGCAAACTGCACTTCTACCATCCTGAAAAGGCGCAACTTATCAAGGCTACCCGCCCCTTTGAGCGACTGAGTGTTGACTTTAAGGGCCCCCTTCCCTCCACCGACCGCAATGTCTACTTTCTCAGAATTATCGACGAGTACTCGCGGTTCCCATTTGCCATCCCCTGCCCCGACACCACTGCCACGTCCGTCATAAAAGCCCTGCGCCAGCTCTTCACTCTGTTCGGATATTCCTGCTATATCCACAGTGATAGAGGGTCCTCCTTTATGAGTGACGAGCTGCGCCAGTACCTGCTGGCTAGGGGCATTGCTACTAGTAGGACCACGAGCTATAATCCCCGGGGAAATGGACAGGTGGAGAGGGAGAATGTCAGTGTGGAAGGCCACACTTTTAGCCCTCAAGTCAAAAGGGTTGCCGGTCTCTCGATGGCAGGAGGTCCTCCCTGAGGCACTCCACTCTATCCGCTCCCTGTTATATATGTCCACCAATGCCACCCCTCACGAGCACCTATTTTCTTTTCCCAGGAAGTCTGACACTGGGACCACCCTACCAGCTTGGCTGACATCCCCAGTGCCAGTGCTGCTCCGGAAACATGCGCGGAGCAATAAATACTCCCCGCTGGTCGAGAGGGTTCACCTTCTACATGCGAACCCCCGGTATGCTTATGTGGTCTTACCTGATGGGCGGGAGGACATGGTCTCTGTCCGCAACCTGGCGCCCGCAGGAGCAGCAGACCACTACCCCGAACACTCCACAGTGACTATGAACCCTGTACCCGAGGTGACACCGCGCACACCAAGCCCTACACAGACTCCTCACGACACTCCTATACCAGGCGCCTCGCACATGCATGAGGGATCACTGACGCCTAGTGGGCCGACACCTCCAGTTAGGCCGGAACCAGCACAACCACCGTCTCCGGTGCAATCACCACTGGCACCTGTGCAATCACAGCCGGTGCTACGTAGATCGCAGTGACAGATTTGACCACCTGATAGACTTAACCTGTAAATATACTTGTAAGAAACTTCGCCCCATGGGGACTCTCTTTTAAAACAAAGGGGGGGGGGGGTGAATGTGGTGAACTACATATACCTGTCTGGACACGCCCCCCCCGCTGACTGCTCCTGTGGCTCCTCCCACAGACCCCTGTATAAAGGGGATTGAGGCCTGAGCCTGGCCCTCAGTCTCCAGGATGTAGTGTGGTGGTCAATTGCTGCTTGTTCTTTCTTCCAGCCAATAAAAGCCTATATCTCGTCTCATGTCTCCAAGAGTTATTGATGGTGCATCATGGAGGAAGAAACTGTAATCAATCCAAGCCTAGAAAGGAGGTGGCATCATTGATGGCATGATTCCATTGGGCATATTGTTTTTCAGGAACACCTCAGAGCATGGCATTGGCAGGCTCCTCCCTGGCACTGTCTTCTCCTGCCTTATTGTCCTTGTTTGATGTTGGATCCAAACCAGCAAACGAAAACTGTCAGTAGGAAGATGCAATACAGACTTTACAACAAGTTCTGAAGTTCAAGTTCAGTTTATTGTCATTCAACCATACACATATATATCGCCAAACAAAACACTGTACACATAACTCACAGACACAACACATAAAATCATATTACCACAAATAATAAGGTGTATTTACAACACAAGTTAAAAGTAAACAGTCTAACACTACTTGTGCTTCAGGCTTGATGAGACCTGGGTGGTGGTGGGCAGTTCAGTAGTCTTACAGCCTGGGGGAAGAAGCTGTTTCCTATACTAACAGTTCTTTTCCTAATGCTATGGGACCTCCTGTCTGCTGATAGGGGCTCAAAGAGATTGTTAGATGGGTGGGAGAGAGCATTGACCTGCGACCTAAGTGCCCTGCGTATGCAGCGCTCCAGATAAATACCTTTGATGGGTGGAAGAGATATTTTCCATTCTGCTTATCTTCCATTCTGCGCACTCTCAGAAACTTGGTGCTCCTATCTCTCTCCACGGAGGAGCCAATTATGTGCAGCGAGGAGGTGCACAGAAATAAGCCAGAAGTATGGCAGTGAATTTTCCTCTTGACTCTTTTCAGATTGGTGCCTGCCTTGGATTTGTGAGAGGGTGGAGGTTTTCAGGGCCAAGCTGGAAATCTAGTGGCTGCTGATGATTGGAAGATTAAAGCTGACCATTCATTTAGAATCAGAGACATATATCTTGTCGTTAGCTCTATTAGGATTTGAACTGTACACTTAGAATTGAGAGCTGAAGGACAACAACAATAAAATCTGAGGATTTTAAGAAGACTTGGTGTTAGAAGTACTTTGCCTCCTGGAGAGCCTCATAGATGCAGACCAATACCCAGATAAACCAGTTAATGCTTGCAAACAGCATAGACACACATTAAAGGAAAGTAGCATGGGTTATGAAAAGCTGAAGGAATAATCAGCTGAAACATTGACAGGTTTATTCCCTTTGACAGATGCTACTAGACCTGCTGAGTTTCTCCAGCATTCGCTGTTTTTGCATCATTAGCAAAACTTGTTGACCAGAGGCAAGGAACAAAAATGAGGTTATGAGCATTTAGAACTGCTTAAATATTGTGTGGGACATAATGGTTCCTGAATAGCCAGGATAGGGAAAAGGCCCCATTTAGATACCACGGATAGAGCAGCTAACTGTACAGTTTTGTCTGTGTTATTTTAAGGATGGAAAGAAATTCCCAGAAGAGTATGTGAAATTGTTCAGTGTGCCAGACTGAACCAAATACCATGCAAATATGACTTACGCAGTTTCATGAAAACATCTAGTAATGTGGAGGAAGTATTTCACTAACTTCATGGCTGTTGGGAAGCTATAAGCAAAGCCAAATAGTTGTCAGTGGTAGGAAATAAGAAAAGCATGTCATAATTGAATTTGCTAGGATTGTCTATTGTGTCTGGTGCTCCTGATGCAGCCTCCACTACATTGGTGAAGCAAGTTGTAAACTGGGAGACCGCTTCGTCGACCACCTCTGCTCTATCTGCTCCCTCCCCCTTCATCCGTTCCCCACTCTAGCCTCTTACCTCTTCTCACCTGCCTATCACTTCTCCATGGGTCCCTTTCACCTATGGTCTACTCCCTCCTCTCCTATCAGATTCTTTCCTCTCCAGCCTTTCATCTTTCCTACCCATCTGGCTTCACCTATCACTTTCTAGCGATCCTTCTTTCCCTCCCCTCACCTTTTTATTCTGGCATCTTTCCGCTTCTGTTCCAGCCCCGAAGAAGATCAAAACGTCGACTGTTTGTACATTTCCATAGATGCTGTCTGACCTGATAAGTTCCTCAGCATTTTACGTTTGTTCCTTTGGATTTCCAGTGTCTGCAGAATTTTTCACGTTCAAAATCATAATACCAACAATAAATGCTTATTTAATTCAGAAAAAATGCTGTGAATGTCCAAAAAGATTTTGTGAATCTTTATCATTTATTTCAAATCTTAATGTCAACACATACAAAAGAATGTGGAAATGAAATTGTAGAGACAGTCTGGCTGAAGTCTGTTCGCATTCAAGCTTAGTAATGCAAAGATGCATCACACAATTACAGTCCTATTTTGACAGGGCCAAATTCCTCATGTGAGGACTTTTCCATTGAATCTTAAACATATCTCAGTGTGTTAGGCTTGCATTTGTGTGTGCATGTGTATTTGTGTCTTTGTGTATACATGCATGAGCGCTCTCAATTCTACTTTAAGCCTGACAACAAGCCTCAATGTCATATTATTTTGATAACATTCTTATGAATCATTTTAGGAGATTTTATTATAAATTCTGCTATCTTTCTGGTCAGTTGCCCCACAATTAATAGATGGTAGACTATTCACCATGGGCAGCTCTCTAGAATGTCCGTGGAAGGGATTAAGGCCCCCTCTTATTGAAGATGTTTATTACCTGGTACATATGATATCATTATTATCTGTCACTTCTCAGGCCAATCCCGAAAGCTGCCCGTATCTTTCTTCAAACTAGCATAGACTGTATTTTTATACAGTCATGAATGATACTGAAAATTATGCAGCCATCAGCCTTGGCAAATTGGCAGCTTCCATTGTTAGAATGGCTGTAATCGGACCTAGAGTTGCTGTTAATGCTGACATTGCATTTAAGACTACTCTTTTGTCCCTGTCCATGTATTTTATTTTAGAAGATTTTGTTTTGTGATCCTTCTTTTGATGAGATTAGTATTTAATCCCTGAAAAGAATTGTTCCGTGAAGTATGTCTGCTGCGTGTCTATGGAAGTGATTTCCCTCACTTGCAGTTATGTGATTTTGTCCTTGATTCTGAACTGGTATTCTGGGGTAATGCTTTGCTCTGGGCTATTGTTACGTTTGTGTCCAGCACGGAGGAATTCCCAAGCACCTTCTGCTGCCATCCCCATGGAAGTTACATGTCGTACCAAGTGGAAGGGATTTTATGCTCAACCACTTTGACAGGGATTCGCTTATCTCTAAGACTAGACACAATTGGATGTACAAATAAATGATACAAAAGTTCCAAAGTCACTCATACTTTAGAGGTTTGTGAGAGTGATGACACTATTACTCAGTTTTTCCCAGATTTTCCTGTAATGTAATGTAGTGAATTTCTACTGTCTTGAACAGTTGCGAGTTAAAATATTCTTCCAGCCTCTTAACTGGATCTACAAATGACAAATCTGTGGTTTCTGCAGAGTTGCTGTTGGCATGCAATAGATTTTGTAGCCAATTCCATCAGTAACGTCGTTTCCTTCTGCTTATTTAATCCAGCATTCACTCTCTCTGCTTGTTCAGTATTGTCTTCCAGTTTAAGAATATTATTGGCCATGAAAGAGTGTTCTATCATCTCCTCATAGGATGTGAGTGATTAACATGCTTTACTATCCACCCCAGGCTGCATATGAAGCCTTCATGTGCCTGAGTTGCCATTTTCTCTTTTCTCATCAAAGTCGTGCTATATTACTCAAACCTTGTGCGCTTGCAGTTTTACTCTCAGCTTGCCCCACTATTTGAAGACTTGCTCTGCCTCACTCGCATTAATTTTGCTTTAAAAATCAGCTGGTGCAAGCTTAATGATGAGCACTGCTGTCTGCCAGCTACCACAGCTGCCTGGAGCTCCGCTCGTCTCCCTTTGATCTGACCCACGGGACCTTTGCAGAATGGACCGTCTGCAGTCAGGAGACTAGCTGTGTTCTAGTCCTATTTTCTTTCTTTTTATTGTCATATTTGTTTGGAGTTTTCACAGAGTTTGTGATGTAAAAATATTCATTTTAAAAGAGCAACATTTTTTCTCTGATTCTTGTTTTTGAGTTTTTGATTCTTGTCACTGATCAGTGTATCAAAAATTCAAAAGCAAGAATCTAAAAAAAAATTGTTGCTCCTTTAAAATTAATATTTTTTTCATCACGAGCTCTGCAAAATCTCCAAATATGCCAAAAAAAGATTTAAAAAGTAGGACTAGGAAACAGCTAGTCTCCTGACTATAGGCTGGGTAGGTCCATTCTGCAAGGGGACCTTGAATACTGTTTGGTTCCAGCACATGCTACAAGTGGTGCTTCCAAAATAGCATGTTAGCATCACTATGTCCTCTGACCAAATGTCATATTTACATAATTGTATAAAAATGTTTCACACCACCTCCCACCCCTCCCTGATTCCCCCCAAACTGTGGTGACGCATCCAAAATAACATACTATTAACACAAGTGCAGTCAAAGTATTTGATAATAAGCCACATTGTCACCAACGGAAAGGCAATGGAAAATAGGAATGTGAGTTTCAAAAAATTAGGTTTACAAAAGTGAAAATTGAGTCTGCTTCAAATTGAGACTCCTTCCTGTTTTTAGCTGACACTATTGATGAAAGAGAATCAAAACAAGCAAGTGCTGTGGAACTAATCAGGATCCATTTTCTCTCACAGTCAAGTTGGAGCAATATTTTCTTCAGAATAAGTGGATTATCTAGTCTTTTTTTAATCTGTTGTAGAAGCATTGTACCATCTTTCAAATCACATTCAGAGTAGTAGGACACTAGATGCAGTTCTAGAATAGCTGGATGTAGACTTTGGAGGTGCAATGAATGGAAGACTGGGGAAATGGAAATGAAGGATACCATCTGCAAGGATCAAAGGTTTTCTTTAAATATTGGGTAAAAGCTTATACAACCACAGGAATAATTTGTGAACTGGCAATCTAGGATATGATAAAAAAAACTAGATTGCAGAGGGGAAAGAAAGAACATAAGATATAAGACATAGGAGCAGAATTAGGCCATTCAGCCCATCATTCCCACCATTTCATCATGTCTGATCCATTCTCTCTCAACCCCATTCTTCCGCCTTCTCCCAGTAAGTTTACATGCCCAGACTAATCGAAAACCTATCAACATCTATCTTAAATGCACCCAATAACTGGGACTCCACAGCCATCTGTGGCACTGAATTCTACAGATTCACCACCCTCTGGCTAAAGAAATTCCTCCTCAACTCCATTTTAAATGGACGGCCCTCTATTTTGAGGCTGTTCCCCTAGTTCTAGACTCCCCCACTATAGGAAACATCCTCTCCATACCCACTTTTTGTAGGTCTTTCAACATTCAATAGGTTTCAGTGAGATCCCCCCTCATTCTTCTAAATTCCAGCAAGTCAAGGCCCAGAACCATCTATCACTCCTCATACAATAAGCCTTCCATTCCCAGAATCATTCTCATGAACCTCCTATGAACCATCTCCAATGGCAGCACATCCTTTCTTAAATAAGGGGCCCAAAACTGCTCACAATACTCCAAGTGAGGCCTCACCTGTGCCTTATAAAGCCTCAGCATTACATCCTTACTTTTATCTTCTAATTGTCTCAAAATGAATGTTAATGTTGCATTTTCTTTCCTCGTCCCCTCAACTCAACCCCTATATTAACCTTCTGGAAATCCTACAACTAGGACTCCCAAGTCTCTTTTCACCTCAGAATTTGCATTTTCTCCCAGTATAGCAAATAGTCTATGCTTTCATTCTTTCTATCAAAGTACATGGCTGACACGGTATTCCATTTGCCACTTCTTTGCCCATTCTCCTAATGTGCCTGAGAAATGCAACAATATTTTCTATATCTGGAGCCGAGTAAGAGATGCTATTCTTTAAGATACTGCTACAGCATCTCAGTATATTAACATGGGAAAATGTTAATATTGGCCTGAGAGAGTCATAGAGAAAACCTCTTTATGCACGAGCTGCTCTGGCAGAAAGATGCAATGAAAAAAATAATAAAAGTAATTAAAATGCTAATCAGATGATGCATCATTGAAATTCTATGATGCCGCAAATAAACAATAACGGAAGTATTAAGATTTTCTCAATGAAATGCTAAAGCCTTAAGGTTAATCTTAAAAAGTGAGTACACAGAATGAGATTGGGGAGGTCTGGGGATGTGCTTGGTAAAAAGAAACAATGTGCTACTTATTAGAATCCCAGACCTTTGATACCTTTCATTTATTCATACGGATTAGCAATACCTGTCTGTTCCATTGTAAGTGCAAATGCTGATTTATGTAGTTGGCACAGCCAAGGCAACAATTACATTGATATTAAATTGGCTCCAGCCTCTGTGGACTGGGGAAGAAAACCATCGGCCAGGATCACTAGTTCTAATCATCGTCCAATGAACTTGGCTGCTATCTGTGGAAGCAGGACAGGGGTTTGATTGTTGCTTGTCAGAACTAGGAAGGAGAGAAAAGAAGCTTGTTAAACTACAGAGAAGGTGGGAGAGAAGGGAGATTTCTAATGGGTGGGAACAGGTTGACCATTCAGTTATGTGGAAGGGTTGGAGAGGCAAGATCTGTTTGCCCTGCACAAAGGGATGTTAAGAGGAGCATAATTGAAGTATATAAAGTTAAGAGGGGTATAGAGAGGGTGGACTGCAGGAAAATGTTTCAATTATTAGATATAAGTAAAATTATAGGATTTAGGATGAAGAGGGACTTAATGGGAGGGAGCCCGTTCACACAGAGAAATTGTCAGAGGAAATAATGGAAACAGAGTTGCTGACAACATTTTAGAAATGTCTAGGTGAGCACTTAAATCACTCAAGTATAGATGGCTGCTGACAAAATAATGAAAGATGGCATTAATATGGATGGGTGCCTTCTGGTTAGTATGGACATGCTAGGCTGAATAGCACACACAAAAAGCTGAAAGGAATCAGCAGGTCAGGCAGCATCTAAGGAGGGGAATAAATAGTTATTTTTTCAGGCCGAGGCCTTCATTGGAACAGGTTCTATCCTCTTTACCTCTCTATAACTCTATAACTGTGTTTCATGGTATTAAATAGCAAGGGTTTGAACAGGTGAAAATATGGATTAATTACACTAGAGGATATAACGTGGTTAATGAGATCCTGAGGAGCACCTAGAGCAGAAGAGTGCAGGGAAGAAGTAAGGTTAGGTTAGGGGAAGAACAGAAATGAGATCTTAATGAAGACACGCACCTCCAGGGTAGTCAGAAAGGAGGCACGCTCCATCCCATAAACAATGCAAGAAGGAACACCTCTGAGGTATTCTGCAGGGTAAGAATAGCCTTTCTGATGACTAACCATCTTGCTAATGTCACTAGGTGGCTAAGCCAGCCCATACTGGACAGCTGGACTCCCCACAGATTCCAGTCTGACACTTGTACTTTGCAGCATGAGGTTTTAAAACCACAAGTTAGCTGTTAGTATTTTAGGATCTTTAGAAATACAATCTCCCTGAACACATTCAGTTTTCAGAAAATCCTTTCACATGTTCCCTTCGGGTCTCTGGAGAAAGAAAGGCACTTTCAGGTTGCATTTAAATCCATAGCAATACCTATTTTTTCACTTCCAAAGAAATTTTATGCCCAAGTGTGTGCGACCCAGGCAAGTTCCAGAAAAAAATATTTGATACACATTTCTATATAGGTTTGTTTTCAAATGCCTACTTCATAATAAAACTCTTGTGACTGATTCTAAGAGGGCACATCAGGATATTCTGAACCCTGAATAAATAATGGGAAGTCACAAGATGAATGTGCAGCTGTAAAATTAGTCAGCTCCATTGTGGGTACTGGGCTCCATAGTATCCCAAGGCACCTTCAAGGAGCAATACATCAGGAAGGTGGCATCCAGCATTAAGGACACCCACCACCCAGGACATTCCCTCTTCTCCTTGTTACCATCAGGAAGGAGGTACAGAAGCTTGATAGCACAGAGTCAGCTACTTAGTAACAGCTTCTTCCCCTCTGCCATCCGATTTCCAAATGGATATTGAACCCATGAACACTACCTCAATAATTTTAAATTTATTTCAGTTTTTGCACTATTTATTTTAACATAAAGATTATATATATATGTATATATTTACTGCAATTTTTTTCTACATTTATCATGTATTGCATTGTACTACTGCTGCAAAGTTAGCAACTTTCATGAAATATGCCAGTGATATTAAATCTGATTCTGATTCTAGATGCAGTTACCTTCTTCTTCTGTTGGATTACCAGAGAAAGTCATTTTCTCCCCTTCCATCTGAAGAAGTTGGTTAAAGCAGATTTACATAAAATATTGAAATTGCAGATGAGACGTGAGTGTGAATACCTGCTAATATTAGTTATAAAGAAAACTGCAGTAAGGAGAAAACGCTAGGCATTGTCTGAATATATGCACAGCCAAGCATAGCATGTTGCTTGATTAAGAACTTTGATGAAATTCCAAACAATAAATAAAGACACCTCTCCTCAGACTGAGTAAATTACTTCGTCTTTTCCTAATAAAGGAGAAGAAGTCATCAAACATCCATTCTGTTCTTGTAATTCACATTAAGTTGACAGTAATTAAGAACTACTTTAAAAATTCAGCTGGCATTTTAACGGCATGGTACGTGAGGAATTCAATTGGGTTATCTCTACTGGAGGCCTTCTTACTTGGAAATATTGCAGCCCTTTGTTACTATCTTGGTTTGAGAAAAAAAAAGCCCGTGGTGCTGTCTAAAAGGTTATGACAATATTTCAGCACTTGGCAAAAACTCTAGTCCAAACAAAAATCTGCAGAACCTTCTCTGAAATGCATCAAAGCTTCATTATCAATAGATCATGATTAATCATAGTTATATCCAACTGAGCACAACTCTTAACCAGTCAAAGTGGTTTTACTATGTGCAGGGAGTTTCATCATAATAAACTAACTCTATCCATTGAGATGAATGCAAAGAACGAAAATGAAGGTGCTAGGGTGGTTCAGTGATGATTATCTAATGTGGTATTGTACTAAACTTAATGGAATAGGTTCAGTGCAATCGAATGGCCTTATCCTGGTCACAGTCACTATAGTGCTCGGTGGTCCTCCTCTAAGAGAGAAAAATGATCATACAAATCCTGATTATGGTATATGTTTTCCTCATGAGTTTTGTAAGATACTAGCTCACAGATGACTTTGCTTACCATCATTCATTTCCAACGTCACATATGAAGAACAGTACTAATTTTTCTCTTTTATTTATTTTCCCCACTTCTTCCCTCTTCTTCTATTCCCCTCTTTAGGTTCTTACCTCTTCTCTGATTGTGTGCCTTCAGGCTCCAGTACCACCTTCTTGATGATAGCAATGAGAAGAGGGCATACCCTGGGTGATGGGGGTCCTTAATGACAGATGCCGCATTGTTGAGGCATCACCTTCTGAAGGTGTCCTCAATACTGGGGAGGCTGGTGCCCATGATGGATCTGGCTGAGTTTACAAATTAACACAGCTTTTTTCTGATCCTGTGCAATGTTACCTCCCCCCACCCATACCATATAGTGATGCAACCAGTTAGAATGCTGTCCACAGTACATTTGTAGAAATTTGCTGGATTCTTCGGTGATGGATCAAGTCTCCTCAAACTCCGAATGAAATATAGCCGCTGTCATGCCTTCTTTGTAATTGCATCAATATGTTGGGCTTTCAGAGATGTTGACATACCAGAACTTGAAACTGCTTACCCTTTCTACTGCTGATTTCTTGATGAGGATTAGTATGCGTTCTCTCAATTTCCGCTTCCTATAATCCATAATCAGTTCTTTATGTCGTACTGATGTTGAGTGAAATATTGTTGTGACACCACTCAACCAGCTAATCTTTCTCGCTCCTGTACACCTCCTTATTACCATCTGAAATTCTACCAACAATAGTTGTGTTGTTGGCATATTTATAGATGGTGTTTGAGCTGTGCCTAGCTACACAGTCATGGCCGTAGGGAAAGTAGGGCTAGGCACTTCTCATTAAGGTGCACCAGCATTGATTGTCAGTGACGAGATGTCAGTGTTAAATGTTGAGCTGCAACCAATAAACTGCAGTATGATGTAGGTATTCCTATTGTCCAGGTGATCAAAGAACAAGTGGAGAGTCAGTGATATTGGATCTGCTCTAGACCTATTATGACAATAAGCAAATTTTCAGGTGTCCAGGTCCTTGCTTAGGCAGGAACTGATTCCGGCCACAAATCAACACTGGTTTACATTGGTGCTGGTGAAACACAGCAATGCCTTACTGGCAGCAAACAAAACTACTACTTCTCTATCAATCACACTTTTGCTGGACTACTATCAATAGTCTATAACTTCCTTGTTGGAGTTGAGCTTTTGAACCGCCAATGCAATCTGACATCTTTGTGGTGTGAACTGGAATCTCAAAGGTACAGGACCGTTGCATCATGGTTTCTACAGGCCAAATCGAGGCAGCGGAGCCTGGGTTCAAGAGCAAGGAGAAAGCTAATGTATGGCCATTGCTGGAGTGGATTTGGAGACAATTCAAAGCAGCAGATCCAAGGCGAGACAGAGTTGAAGTGGCAGGGCCTGGGCCTGAGACCAAGAAACGAGCCATTGTTTGACCTATTTAAGCACTGGGCCAGGTTGGAACGGTCAGGTTTGAGTCAAATCAAAGCAGCAGTACCAGAGCCTGAGAGCATATTGAACCAGCAGGGCTCAGGTATAAGAGCAAGAAAAAAGTTGATGTTTGGCTGATTTAAGTCCTGTGCTGGATTGAAAAGATCATAGTGTTGGGGCCAGAGGCGAGGGATGGGCTGGTGTTCAGCTCACTGCTCGGCAAGGTTTACTCATCTCTGCACTGAACTGAGGGTCTGGCCTGCAGCTAACGGGCTCCTGGACTGGCTGCAGTGATGACTGGCTTCGTGGCTGTGAACTTTTGTTCTGAATGTTATTTGCTTACTTTATATTTGCATAATTTGTTCTTTTTTGCATATTGGGTATTTGATGCTCTTTTTTAATGGGATGGGTTCTACTGGGTTTCTCTGTTTTGTGGCTGCCTGTGAGAAGATTGTATATAGTAGATACTTTGTTAATAATGTTCTTTGAACTTTGATATTTCTCTAACCTCTCAAAGCACTTCACAGCATTTTTATTATACAGTATTTCTGTTTTTACACATTTTAAAATAATCTATTCAATATACATAATTGATATGCTTGTTATATTATTATGTTTTATTTTATTTATTTTTTCTCTCTCTCTCTCTCTGCTAGATTATGTATTGCACTGAACTGCTGCTGCTAAGTTAACAAATTTCACGTTACATGCCGGTGATAATAAACCTGATTATGATTCTGAGTGCAACTGGATGATAGTTGTTGAGGCAGCTCATCCTGTTCTTCTTGGGCTCTGGTATAATTGTCGCCCTTTCGAAGCAGGTGGGAACCTACGGCTGCAGCAGTGAGAAATTGAAGGTGTCCTTGAACGCTCCTGCCAGCTGGCTGGCACAGGTTTCAATGCTTAACCAGGTGCACCATCAGGGCCTGATGTCCAGATAGTTACTGATTTCCAATCTAAAAATTATCCATTTCTCTAGTCTTTCAGTTTCTGTTAGTCTGTTACTCACTCTCCTTCCATGGCAATATATCTCCCAAGCACTTATAACGTATGCAATAGCTTTTCACATGCTACTTTATCAAATGCCTTTGAAAATCCAAATACATTAGATCTAATGGGTCCCCTTTATCATCCTGCATGCTAACCCCTAAAAGAACTCTAACAAATTTGTCAGCACTGTTTTCTCATCTGTTAAGCTATGTTGACTCCATTTTCTCTGAATTTTCTAAACATCTCCCAATTAGCTAAGACTTCATTTCAGTATTTTCCCAAAGACAAATATTACACTAACTCACATGTAGTTTCTTTCTTTCCATCTCCCTCCTTTCATGAAAAGTAACATTTTTATTGTGTTTTCTTCTGGGACCTCTTCAGCTTCCAGGTGATTTAGCAGTTTACATCTAAAGTGTCCATTGTTGTTTCAACTACTTTAAGACTTCAAGATGCAGGCCACCAATAGACACAAGAGATTCTGCACATGTTGGAAATTTTGGACTATGCTTATAAAATGCTGGAGGAACTCAACAGGTCAGGCAGCATCTGTGGAGGGAATTGAATCATCGATATATTGGGCTAAGGCCTGGTCTCGATGTCTTGTTGAATTTTCACTGTCCTGGTACTTTTTATAAGAGTAATCTTGACCTCACAACGTAGTGCAAAATTGCATTTCTAAGAAAGAATTTGAAAACCTGGGCAAACTCTCTAATTGTAACTGAGCCTGTCCATCACATTCAGATTACTAGGTACATTGAAGCAAAACCTGAATGGATACTAATGAGAAGACAAAGAAACGTGTGGAAAATATCACATTGTCCACATTTATCCAAATAAATGAGATGCAAGAGACTGCAGCTGCTGATATCTAGAGCAACACATAATCTGTTCTGGTCATGTCCTGTTTCAAGGTTTCGACCCAAAACATTGATAGTTTTTTCCCCCCACTGACTCTGCTTAATTCATTGAGTTCCTCCAGAAGGCTGTGCTTTGCTCTCAGTAAAGTGAAGGCACATTCAAATTCTGTTTCATTGAACATAACTCTGTCAGTTTCTTCTGAGCCTGGAATGGATGTGCTGAAGGGCTTCTCTATACATACTGAGATAATGCATCTTCAGGACACAGCCTAGATCTCATTCTACATAAATCTGTTCAATTTGAGCATACGAGGTTCAGCTGTTATTTACCAGCTTTAAAATTAGAACCCAGAGGGTGCATATCTTGGATGGATGATCTTATTTGAAATTCCCTATGGCAGACAGCTTGTGCCAACATTGCATTCGGATGATGGGGTACAGAGCTTCTGTCGATGGCGTTGGTAGCTTGTGATACAAAAATTAAGAGAGCTGTTTAGATCCCTGGGAGTAGAAGTTCTCTTTGTTTTTTCCTCCTTTCCAGCAGTGTTTCCAAAAATCAACCTATATCTGGTCTTGTAAGGGTTCCTGCGAAACTTGAGGAAACGTGGAAGAATTTACAACAGCGATTAGTGTAATGAGCACCTTGCCTTTAAGAAGGGCAGTCATGACTTCAGTCTGTTGCTAGTGACACCTGTAATTACTTAGGTTGAGCGTGTGCCAAAGCATTGAACAGTACAATTGATAGTGGCTGGATGCTGCAATTATTATGACTGCGCAGACCATGGATTTTATTTGCAATGTGCACCAAGTCTAAATGGCATACCTTACTTGTGTATTGAGTTCCAGTGCAATTGCTGGCTTGTCTGAGAGTGGTGGTAGAGGCAGATGCATCAGGGACATATACTGTAAGAAACTTTTAGATAGGCACACGGAAGATAGAATAATGCAGGAGTATATATGTAGGAGGGAACAGTTATGTTTATATTAGAATAGGTTAAAAGGTTGGCACAACTTCCTGGACTGAAGGGCCTATACTGTGCTCTACTGTTCTATGTTCTAAATAAGGTGCAAACAAGCATATTTTATTTTCTCCCTTTCTTTACACCATAATTCTACCCTTGTGGTTTTTCCCTTTCAGGTAGCTAGGAAATGTTCAGATTTACTATAGCTTAGAGGCAGAATTCTATGCAGTAAATCATGGGACGAGTATTGGCTGCAGCCAGGTCAGGGGTAAACGGTAGCTCAGATGTAAGCTTTGAGAGTGTGAAGTCAGGTGCATTTTGCTACTAAAGGCACAGATGTGCTCTTCAATAGAGTAGTCTTTGGAAGGTGGATGATTGGTCAACACAGAAGAATGCTAAAATGAATTTCTACCAAAACGCAATGACTAGGATCATAAAATCTGGAATTCTAGACTGAATCCATCAGCTCTTGATGTGCTACTAGACCTAGACTTTAACAAATCTGAAGGTGCCTGGAGGCCTCAAGCACCAGTCCTTTGATGCAATACTCAGATGAAAACCTATATCTATTTACCAGTCCTTTTAAATATCACAGATAGGGATATTCTTACTGTTGAATACTTGGTGTCAAAGTGGTTGTTGTGAAGCGTTTAGTGTGGTCGTGTACTGGGTAGTGCTTGTCGCTCTCACTTTCAGATTCCACTGCTGGCAAGCAGTCTCGAAAAAAGGAATCAGAATCAGGCATGTTTCATGGGATTTGTGAACCTAGCAGCAGCAGTTCAATGCAATACATAATATAGAAGAAGAAGAATAAATAAATAAACAAATAAATAAATAAATTACTGGTTAGGTCCTCAGAGGTCTTGACAACCAGGAACTTGAATTTGCTCACTCTCTCCACTTCTGATCCCTCTATGAGGATTAGTATGTGTTCCTTCATCTTACCCTTCCTGAAGTCCACAATCAGCTCTTTCGTCTTACTGATGTTGAGTGCCAGGTTGTTGCTGTGGTACCATTCCTCTAGTTGGTAGATCTCGCTCCTGTATGCTCTCTCGCTCACACCCCCCCCCCCCCCATCAGTGGAGAGCTGAATGTGTAAGTCTCTCCCTGCCAGTACATAGCCTCTCCAAAAGCAAGCCTCATGTAGAGCCTCCTTGCTGATGACACACAGAAACTGAATTCCTTTTGGACTCAGGCTGAACTATAGAGGACCAGGAGGAGGTCTGGCCCCTGCACACATTGCATGCAGGCCCACCAGAATGTGGATGCACCCTGGTGCTCATGAACCAGATCCCCAGCTGTGGGTAAATAGCCCCACTTCTTTGTGGGTAGCCTCGGGAGAGACGAAGGCCATGAGAGTAAACCCAGACAGCAAATCTGGTGTGGAAGCCCTAAGGCAGGTTGACATCATTGAATAGCCTTCTGGCAGCTCCTGCTACCAAGCTGGTGCCAAACATAGAAACATAGAAAATAGGTGCAGGACTAGGCCATTCGGCCCTCCGAGGCTGATCATGGCTGATCATCCAACTCAGAACCCTGTACCTGCTTTCTCTCCATACCCCCTGATCCCTTTAGCCACAAGGGCCATATCTAACTTCCTCTTAAATATAGCCAATGAACCAGCCCCAACTGTTTCCTGTGGCAGAGAATTCCACTATATATATATTTATTCCAAACATATTGCTTTGGACTGCACTGGTGAGGCTGAGAGGGGGATCTTGACAACTGGGTATCTCAGGATCCCCATACCTTCTGCCCAGGCTTGTGATGATGGTCATCATCACCCATTGTCCTTCAAGACAGACAGACAGATGCCAACCACCACCACTTGATTTAATATGCATGTTTGAAAGGAATGATTGCAGGAAACATACAGAAAATCAAGCAGCATCAGTTCAATGAGAGAGAAAAAAAAGATTTCAGATCCATAGCTTTTCATCAAAACTGAGAATAGTTAAAATGTAACGAAGCAGAAAAATAGTGGTGTGGGGGAGAGGAACAAAACCTGATCTATAACACTGTGGAAAGCAGAAGTGATTAGTTCAGAGGGCAAGGAAATTATAGAACAGTGGAGGCAAAAACACAGAGTAATTAACAGAAATTATCAAATGAATTCGGAAAAATGCTGGAATTCCAAACTGTTTCACCCTGTCACAGATTTTCTTAGTCCACGATTGAAGGAAGGCCCCTGCCTTTGAATGGTCTCTCTCCCTCGATGCTGTTGGAGGATGGTACATGATTGCTGGGATTAATGGATTAGTTTGTGGATTAGACACTGCAGTTCACACCATGATGTGTTTCTGGTTTCTAGTCATTGATTTTTTTCCGCTATTTTGGGAGATTTTGATTGGGGCGGCCTGCAGTTAAGGAACTGAGCTGAAACTGACTAGGCCTGAACATTTGATTTAGAGTTTCATATTCTACATTTTTCATCTTTTACAAGCGTGGGGGGCTGTTGATGTTTTTGTTTGAATGAGTTCCATGGTTTTCTTTGATTTTCTTTGTTTTGTGGCTGTCTGTGGGGAAGACAAATGTCAGGGTTGTATACTGCGCACATACTTTAATAAGAAATGCACTTTGAATCTTTGAAGCACAGTTGTTTTCTGACTTGGTAAATGTTTCCGGTATGATTTTGTTTCAGATTTTCAGCACATGCAGCATTTTATTTTGTAATTTGTTGGTCTCTATTGTTGAACTTCATACTGCCCTTGTTGGCATGCTACCAGCTTTGCCCACTAAGTGCTGACATAATCTACTTACTCCAGTTACATCTGGTGGAGTAATGGCAGCAAATCTACTTTTGACCTCCCCAGTAAAACAGTCAAAGTAAATACCTGTCCACCAAATTGATGCCAATCGAAATTTCCTGCACTTAAGCAATGCAAATCATGTTGCTGAATTTTAGTACTGCATTTAAAATAGAATAACAAGGATTTAATTGTGTTTGGAAATAGTGTCCAAGTTATGAGGATTGGTGATGTGTAGTGCTCTGTGGAAAAAAACATTCACACCACTGGGCCTATACTTACTTTCTACTGGATCTTGTGTTTCAACGCTATGATGATTCTCAGTGTCTTGATTGTTTATTGTCATCAAGATCTTCCTGCCAAATAAGCTTATATAGTGAAGCACTTAATTGCTTTGCACTTTGTACACGACAGGTAGATATGATCAGAAAGCCACTGGTCTATTTGGATAAGAAGGAATCTGTGAAAGAGGAAAGAAATGAGGAGAAAAAGCATAGCGAACTATTAGTCCGCACTGTAGTAATATTTTCAAAACCTTTCTTCTTCAAGCAGGAAGTGTCAGAGCCATTGCTCTGATTAATAACTCAATCAGAGCAATAAATTGTTGAAAAAACAGGGTTTAAAAAGAGAAAGCTGATATTCCAAATTTCCTCTGCTCTCCCACACACTGTTTTTCTTCACTTCTCACTGTTAAGATTAAGAATGATTCTCAGGGATGGAATCTTCTTGCACCCTAGGCACTACCTGTATCACAGAGGTATTATCAAAGAGGCAACAAGGAATTGACTGATATCTATTGGAGATTTTCGTTGTTATTCAAAGACACTATAAAAAGGCATGATTGCAAGTCAGAATGGTCTTATAAAAATGAAGTGAAGTTTGCCAAATCTATTATGGCTTTGCCGATATTACAAATGTGAGAATTAAGGGGGCTTGATGGATGGAACACTGGATCTACATTTTCAGAAGGCACTTAGTGAGGTTGTATGTAAAAACCTGTCCTGAGATTAGAGCTCAGGTCAGGATCAGTAAAAAGGGTGCAGCTATTTTTAAGTCTTTATCAAAGAAGTCAGAATGTATCCCAGATTTGCTGACAGTAGAAAGTTAGGTGAGATTGCAAAAAAGCTGAATATTAGATAAGGTGGGTAGAGTTTAATCAAAGAAAGTGTAGCCCGAAGTGAAATCCAAAATATTTTTTGAAAGATGAGGACTCATAAATTTTGGCATTGTGAAAGATTTGTGTGCCCTTGCAATCAAATGGACAAATATCAGTTAAAGTAACTGGTTAGGCAAGCAAATAATATATCGCACTTTCTTGCAAAAAAAACTGGAGTTTAAGAGTAAACAAAAAGTCTTGCTACAGACATTTAAAATATTGTCCTAAGTATAATTTAAACTGTTGGTTAAATTCCCTGAAGAAAAAAATAGTTATCTATGAAGAGATGCAGTATAGGTTGACCAGATTGATACGAGGGATAACAGAGTAGCATTATGACAAGAGGTACAATACAGTAGCCGTAAATTCCCAATGAATAATGATCAGATTGAAATTCCTAAGAGTGCTGGAGTAAATGCTGGACAACTGTTCTGCTTGGCTTGAATTAGGAGTCATGCCCTGCTGGATTACCTTCTTAGGGGTTATTTGTTGAGAAGCAATTCTTCACTTGTTCGGTTTAGTATTCTCTATCTTAGAATTGGTTAGATGCTTGGACAGCAAGTTGAGATATGGAATCAGCCATGATCTCATTAAATAGAAGACCAGGCTTGAGGGCCATAGACCTTTCGACTCATATTTCATGTATAATTATGTTGCAGTTTAGTAGCACAAGAAATCTTCTCTTTTTTTTCTCTGGCACCATCTTTTGTTGTTATTATTGTTGTGTATTTAATATTTAAATAACACTTGAGTAACCTTGTATATATATATATAAATATATTTATTTATTATATATTGATGTGGATTGCATACCTCATCACTCTACCATGTGAATCTTGCACAGTTCACCTAAAATAAACCCAAAGTATAAAGTTAGTATATCGACTAACGTTTCGGACTCCACAGTCCTCTTTTTAAATTAGTTTAATTTTTTGAAGTTACAAAACAGAACAATTATGTGCTAAAGTGGTGAGACTGAGATGTTGCTTAGAACACATTTTGTTTTACAAAGCTCAATTTTGCTCATTTTAATTTGCTGTTTTCTTTGAATTACATAACAAGTTGCTCAAGGGCAAATTGAATTTTAACCCATTGTTCATATTTTTAGTGTGTTCTTTAGTATTCTTAAGATCAGCATGGAATTCTTCACATCGCGTAAAAAGGGAACTTTAGTCCATAAGGAACTGATGAGTAAGACCATCGCTGATAGATTTTGAGAACATAAACAGATACTGATTTAAAGTTTATGCTTTTACATCAGCAATTCAAAGAGCTTTCTTTGGTATTTTGGAGCATTCTATTTTTTGTGAGGGCTTAAAGCCAGTACAGAATTGTATTCTGCTGAAAACTAATGAATCAGTGAACAAAACAGATTTGGTACCAGTGAAGCAAGAACAAAATTGCAGATGCTGGAACTCCGAGCAACAGACACAACATGCTGGAGGAACTCAGCAGGCCAGGCAGCATCTGTGAAAAAGAGTACAGTCGATGCTTCAGGCCGAGATCCTTCTTCAGGACTGGAGGAAAAGAAAAACTGACAAGTAGATTTGAAAGCTGGGGTCGGGGGTGGGGTGGGGGGGGGAACGGAAAGAGAAACACAAGGTGATAAGTGAAACCTGAAGTAGGATGGATGAAGTAAAGAGCAAGGAAGTTGATTGGGGAAAGAGTCAGAAGGCCATGGAAGAAAGAAAATGGGGGAGGAGCACCAGAGGGAGCTGATGGACGGGCAAGGAGATCAGGTGAGAGAGGAAAAATGGGGATCGGAAATGATGAAGGAGAGGGGGGAGTGGGGGGCATTACTGGAAGCTCGAGAAATCAATGTTCATGCCATCAGGTTGGAGGCTACCTGGATGGAACATATTCCTCTTGTTCTCACCCTACCACACCACGAGCCTCCGCGTCCAGCACATAATTCTTCGAAATTTCCACCGTCTCCAACAGGATCCCACCAACATCTTTCCCTCCCCCCCACTTTCTGTTTTCCACAGGGATCACTTCCTACTGGACTCCCTTGTCCATTCGTCCCTCCCCACTGATCTCCCTCCCGGCACTTATCTTTGCAAGTGGAACAAGTGCTACATCTGCCTCTACAACTCCTCCCTCACTACCATTCAGGGCCCTTAACAGTCCTTCCAGGTGAGGTGACACTTCACCTGTGAGTCTGTTAGGGTCATATACTGTGTTCAGTACTCCCAATGTGGCCTCCCGTAATATTGGTGAGACCCGATGTAAATTGTGAAACCGCTTCGCTGAGCATTTACGCTCTGTCCGCTAAAAAAAGCAGGATCTCCCAGTGGCCACCCGTTTTAACTCACTTGCCATTCCCATTCCCATTCCAATATGTTCATCCATGGCCTCCTCCACTGTTGTGATGAAGACACTCAGGTTGGAGAAACTTGTCATATTCCATCTGAGTAAACTCCAACCTGATGGCATGAATATCAACTTCTCAAACTTCCAGTAATCCCCCCGTCTCTCCCCTTCCCCATTTCCCATCCCCTTTTCCCTCTCTCACTTTACCTCTTTGCCCACCCATTGCCTCCCTCTGGTGCTCCTCCCCCCTTTTCTTTCTTCCATGCCTTCTGTCTCTTTCACCAATCAACTTCCCAGCTCTTTACCTCGTCCCTCCCACTTCAGTATTCACCTATCGCCTTGTGTTTCTCCCTCCCCTCCCCCAACCTTTTAAATCTACTCCTTAGCTGTTTCTCTCCAGACCTGCCGAAGGGTCTCGGCCCGAAATGTTGACTGTACTCTTTTCCACAGATGCTTCCTGGCCTGCTGAGTTCCTCTAGCATTTTGTGTGTATTGGTGACAGGTGAATTCTATAATTTTTAAGTAATTGGTAAGTAAGCAGTAAATATCACTGACTACAATCATATTCTCATTTTTAAAAATTGCAGAAGTTAATGCTGATTCATTCCAAGAATCCATTGCTGGTGTTAACATTTCAGACTGTTTGCAAAGCAATCTCTGTATCTGCATGCCGTGTAACTCTTTCCCCCAGTTTCTTCACGGGCTCGGGCAATCGTGGCAACACAGTAGTATACCTAGCAGCAAAGCATAGCTGTCTCATATGTCCAAAGACTTGGATGCAACTCTAGCCTTGGATACTGTCCATGGGAAGTAGTTTGCATGTTTCCTATGACTGCATGCTCAGAGTGATTCATTTTCCTCCCACACCTCAAAGACAAATGTGTTGGTAGGTTAATTGGTTGGTGTAAATTGTCCTTAGAGTGTAGGTGAGATGATAGAATATGGTGGGATGGAGGTGTTGAGTTGGGGTTATTGACGAGAACATAAAGAGAATAAAATAAGATGAGCATAGATTTGTGTAAGTGGGAGCATGATGAATGGCACAGACCCAATGGATTAAAGTGCCTGTTTCCATCCAAATGTCGCTAACAATATTATTCAGAGGCTGAGTCCTGTGCATCTTTCTTGATGTGTACCTCTGTGTATGAAGAAGTGAAAAGGGCACTATGGACTACAGAGAGAGTCATTATCAGGGCTTGCTAGATTTAAGTCCAGGAGAATTTCTCCTCTGTCTCTGGAACCATAATCCTTGCTGGATTATGCAATTGTTATTTGTAGCATTTGGAGAGAGAGAGCTGCTGTTCAGAATCTTTTTGTTTTCTAAGACTCAAATTAGATCATTACGGTTTCACTTGTTATTTTCTTTAAATTCCATGGCAACTTGCACAATGGCAAATTGAATTTTTATCAATGTTGATATTTTTATTACACACTTCAGTACTGCTAAAATCAGCATGAAGTTCTTCACATTGTATGAAAAGGGAAGTTAACTCAACGAGAATGTGCTGAATGAGGTCATTGTTGGTATTTTCCAAGAACTGAACAAATATTGTTTTAAATCATGCCCTTTTACCTCAGTGGCACGAAGAGCTTTCTTTGGTGTTTTTTTTGAAACATTGTATTTTAATGATGGCTTAAATCCAATGTGGAATTGTTTTCTCAAACTGGAAAGCAATATATCAGTAAACAGAACAGCATGAATATCACCTACAACTATCAGCATATTCTCATTAAAAAAGTGCAGAGTGTTATGCTGACTCTCTCCAAGAATTCAGAGCTATAATTCTGTTTTCTCGGTCGCACTTTAGGATTGTTATTCCTAACATCTGAGATAGATTACAAAGAAATTTATGTACCTGCATACTACAAAGCCTTTTTCTTAAGTTTATTCTTGAGTTTTTTCATGGGGTAGGGCAAATAAGACAGCACAATGGCAGAGCCAGTAGCGTTCCGAACCAGCTCCAACAACCTGGGTTCAACACAGACGTTAGCTGTTTGTCTGTGAGGCATTAGCTTTGGATTAAACCTGGATGTTCCATTTTCCTTTTGCGTCTCAGTGACATTTACTTAAAGTAAATTTATTATCAAAGAATGTCTAAATTATACAACCTTAAGAATTGTTAGCCACAAAGCAAGAGCCCAATTAAAGAAAAAAAAGATATGCAAGAGAAAGGGGGAAAAAAAACACAAACAATTGAAGTGAACAGCAATATTCTGAACCAAACTGATCCAAACCCCGGAGAAGCCTGGAGTAAACCCAAAGCCTTGCTTATCAGATCATCATATTAGTGGGCAGTCTTCAAAGACAAGCCATGAAGGGAAGTGACCATCATGGAGGGTGAACAAAAACATCTCTTGCCTCTGATCTGGGCTGGCATTTAAATTGTCTAAACAGCAGGTCGCACCTCGCACTAAGACCCAGCTACTGCGAAGTAGTAGCCACCCAGCCTGAAGCTGCTCTCAAGCTCTTCAAATCAGCTCAGCGCCCGCAGCAATCCAACCTTGCACCCAGGCCATTTGTATGAGTATTGGAAATCTATTGTCCTGACCTCTCTTCTCTGAATGGCTCACCCCATCTGCAACACACCATCATGGTTCATCACCTGAACTCACCTCACCATTACTCGCCCCCTCACTGTTTGTGGCAATAATTTAACTCAATTTACCTCTGAAAAGGTGTTTTTAGTGATGCTTTTAGTCAGATTTGCTAACTTTTTAACTATTAGTGAGCTGTGGCACATGCTCAGTAGCACCATCTTAACCAGAAGTAATTGTAGGTTAGTAGGTTAATTGGCCACTCTAGGCCACCCTAATGTGGAGGTAAGTGGTAGAAGCTAAGGGGAATAGATAATAATGTTTAGAGAAAACAATCTGATCAGCATAGATTTGTGTAGGAGGACGTTTGATACCTGACATGGACTTGCTGAGTGAGAGTGCTTGTTTCTGTTCTGTAATTCTCTAATAATCTGGCTTGGAGACTAGACTGCATGCAGCTTCCTATATGAGAACATCTGTGACTGAATAAATGAGAAGAGGAGCACTTTGAATCATATGGAGAGAAGGGTTATTGTGAGAGCTAACAAAATAGAAATGTGAGAGTATTTCTCTTCTGTCACCTTGGTGGATTCGTGATTGCTATGTGTAGTCCTTTTGTGGGAAAGCACAATGACAGAGCTGAAACTTAGAATGGCTTTTACTTCCTAAGGCTCAGTTTAGATCATTATAGTTTTGGTTTATTTTCTCTGAGTTCAAAAAGAACTTGAACTATGCCATTGTAGAAGTTTTTACTCTGTAATTTAGTGTTGCTAACATCAGTTTAGATGTTGTAGAGGCAATGTTGTAATGAGAAAGGATCAGTTAATAGCCATAAAATTAGTTGTGTATTCTATCATAAATATAATTTAATGACTTGAATACAATAGAAATATAGCAACTATTAGTTTAACTGCAATTTCTGTTTTAATTGAATAGCATTTAAGACAATTAACATGGATTACTTTAATTCATTATTGATGAAGGGGCTATTTAGTTAAGCATAAAAGTTATGATAAGCACTGCCATACTCACAGATCAAAGAGAAGATCCAATCCTCTTTCTGAGAGGAACAGGTGATAGTAGGCCTTTTTTTGGAGCCTGTCATGATTGGCAAATCCACAAGAAGAGGTAGCCTGGTGGTGCAGCAGTTAGCATCATGCTCTTGCAGTGCCAGCAACCTGGGTTTAATTCTACTGCTGTCTGTAAGGAGTTTGTATGTTCTCCCTGTGACTGCATGGATTTCCTCTGGGTGCTCTGGTTTCCTCACACATTAGAATTAATTGGTCACATGGGTGTAACTGGGTGGCTTGGGCTCATTGAGCCTGTTACTGTGCTGCATTTCTAAATAAGATTTGATTTCATAGATTAAAGCTGGGAGACGGCAATGAACAAGAGAGGCAAAGAATTACCAATACTAAAGCACAAACACGAGGAAATCTGCAGATGCTGGAAATTTAAGCAACACACACAAAATGCTGGTGGAACGCAGCAGGCCAGGCAGCATCTATAGGGAGAAGCACTGTCGACGTTTCGGGGCGAGACCCCTCATCAGGATTAACTGAAAGAAGAGATAGTCAGAGATTTGAGAGGGGGATGGGGAGATCAGAAATGATAGGGGAAGACAGCGGAGGAGCGATGAAGCTAAGAGCTGGAAAGTTGATTGGCAAAAGGGATACTGAGCTGAAGAAGGGGGAGGATCATGGGACAGGAGGCCTAGGGAGAAAGAAAGGGGGAGGGAAGCACCAGAGGGAGATGGAGAACAGGCAAGGAGTGATTGCGAGAGGGACAGAGAAAGAAAAGAGAGAGAGAGAGAGAGAGAGAAAAGAAGAAAAATAAAGGATAAATAGATAGATAAATAAATAAGGGATGGGGTAAGAAGGCATTAACAGAAGTAAGAGAAATCAATGTTCATGCCATCAGGTTGAAGGTCACCCAGCCGGCATATAATGTATTGTTCCTCCAATCTGAGTGTGGCTTCATCTTGACAGTAGAGGAGGCCATGGATAGACATATCAGAATGGGAATGAATTCCATGAATTCCTCCCCTGCTTACCATATCCCTTATTTATTTATTTGTTTGTTTGTTTATTTCCCTTTTCTTTTTCTTTTCTCTCTTTTTTTCTCTCTCTGTCCCTCTCACAATCTCTGTCCCTTGCCTGCTGTCCATTTCCTGCTGGTGCTCCCCTCTCCTTTTCTTTCTCCCTAGGCCTCCAGTCCCATGATTCTCTCCCTTTGCCAGCTCAGTATCCCTTTTGCCAATCAACTTTCCAGCTCTTAGCTTCATCCCTCCCCCTCCCACTTTCAAATGTCTTACCATCTCTTCTTTCAGTTAGTCCTGACGAAGGGTCTCGGCCCGAAACGTCGACTATACTTCTTCCTATAGATGCTGCCTGGCTTGCTGTGTTCCACCAACATTTTGTGTGTGTGGCCAATACTAAAGCGGTTTGCATGGTAGGACCACAAGGCTCTCTCGTTTAAAATTTAGTGTCAGATTGCCCATTGAAGCAGTTCTGCACCAGATTGCTTTTAGTGAGCTTAATATTAATTGTTACTATAATAGGAAATAAAGGAATTTAGAACTTGTGTTGAACATTTTAGTGTTTTGTTGATATCTCTTGAAATAAAACAGATCATTGGTGTGAACTGGTGTTCTGGTTTAGTAAAAATGTATATCCAAGCTGCTGCCTATAAGGAACATATAATTTTCAAGGTAACATGTCTTATATTTCAAAACTAGTAAGTGTGTTCTGTTATAACTTAAGGATTGCATAATAATTTGCTAACATATTTAGCAATGTATATCCTGGATCGAGAATGACAAATAATAATGAGGAAACCTACAGAGAAGAAGTCATCACCCTGACACAGTGGTGTCAAGAAAACAATCTCTCCCTCAATGTTGAAAAAACAAAGGAGCTGGTTGTGGACTACAAGAGGAATGGAGACAGGATAGCCCCTATTGACATCAATGGATCTAGGGTTGAGAGAATCAATTTCCTTGGTATACACATCACCAAGGATCTCACACGGTCTGTACATACCGACTGGGTGGTGGGAAAAGCACAACAGCACCTCTTTCATCTCAGACAGTTGAAGAAGTTTGGCACAAGTCCTCAGATCCTAAGGACTTCCTACAGGGGCACAATTGAGAGCACCCTGACTGGTTGTATCATTGCCTGGTATGGGAACTCTATTTCCCTCAATCACTGGACTCTGCAGAGAGAGGTGCAGACAGCCCCGCACATCTGTGGACTTCCCACTATTCAGGACATTTACAGTGACAGGTGCATAAAAAGTGCCCAAAGGATCTTTGGGGACCCGAGATACCCCAACCACAAACTGTTCCAGCTGCTACCATCCGGGAAACAATAATGCAGCATAAAAGCCAGGCCATCAGACTGATTAATTCTCATGGATACAATTGTATTGATAAGCTATATTGACTGTTCTGTTGTATATCTTACTGTGCGTACTATTTATTACAAAGTACTGTAGTTTGAACATTACACATTCAGACCGAGACGTAACATAAAGATCTTTACTCCTCACGTATGTGAAGTCTGTAAGTCAATTCAATTCAATTCCATTCATCTGTCATTGGCAGCACCAGTAAGTGTTCGAACCTCAAAGCGGTCACCTCACAGACCAATCAGAAGCCCTGGCTGAACACTAAGGAAAAGCTTGGGATGCTGCATTCAAGTCCGGTGCCAAAACAGCTCTCAAAGCCACCAGGAGAAACCCTCATCTTAGGCATCAAAAGGGCAAGGGCTGTTTAGGCACAAAAGTATTCAGGAACACCTATCTGATAACGATCCCTGGCATATGTGACTGGGCATCAAGGGCATTACAGACTACAGAAGGAAAAACCTTCCCCCCACCCCCGACACTCTAAACAACTTTTATGTATGCTTCAAGACATGCAACACAATACCAACTGTGAAAGCTGCCCCCTCGCAGGTGAGCAGCCATTGCTTGTAACAGAAGCAGAAGTGAGAAGGACTCTCCAGAGAGTCAACCCCAGAGAAGCAACTGAGCCAGACAACATCCCAGGCCGAGCTCAATGACATATTCACAGACATCTTCAACACCTCACACATTTCTCCTTCAGCCTCATCACAGATGCCCCCCCCCCCCCCCCAGGGCGATGTGCTGAGTTCATTGCTGTACACTCTCCTCACACATGACTACACAAAGAAACACCCGAGCAATCACATTGTCAAGTTCACTGATGACACAGTAGTGGTGGGGCTCATCACCAGCAACAATAAGACAGCCTGCAGAGAGGAGGTGGAAGAGCTCTAGGCCTTGTGCCAGGCAAATAACCACTTCCTTATTATCAACAAGACAAAGGAGATGATTATTGACTCCAGGAGAATTTGCTCCACTCACACTCCCCTTTACATCTGCAGCATAGCAGTGGAACTGTGAGCAGTTTCAAACTCTTGGGAGTGCACATCTCACACAACCTCTTGTGGCCCCAGAACACATCCTACACAGTCAAGGAAGCTAATCAACACCCCTACTTTCGGAGGAGGCCGAAGAGAGCTGGACTTCGCACATCAACACTCATGTCATTCTACAGATACACTAGAGAGCATCCCGACAGGCCGTATCACTGCTTGTTATGGAAACTGCACTGTGGCAGACAGGAAGGTTCTACAATCAGTAGTCAAAACCACCTAGTGCATCACTGGCACCAGCCTACCTGCAATCAAGGACGTATATACAGAAAGGTGTAGGGAAAGGGTCAATAACATTGTAAAGGATCCAATCCACAGTGCACATGGTCTGTTTGTTCCACTCCCATCAGGGTAGAGGCTACATAGCGTCCATGCCTGGACCACCAGACTCAAATACAGTTACTTTCCCCAAGCAGTAAGGTTGATCAACACCTCCTCCCATTAACCACTACTGCTTCATTATTTCCTGTTGGTCACCTTTTGTACAGCCTGGTGACACTTTATGGACGGACAATTGATCTATTTCATGTTATCTGATGTATTTATGTTTATTATGTTATTGGTATTATTATTATTATTGTTTACTTTATCGTTTGTGTTTTTTTTGGGCTGTATCAGATCCGGAGTAACAATTATTTCTTTCTCCTTGACACTGAGGTACAGGAAATGACATTAAGCAATCATGAATCGTGTGTCTGTTTCTCTGGTGCACAGCAGCACCAAAAGACATTTAAGTCCACAGGAGGGCGCTGGAAATTATGTTGGGACCCAAACACTTGAATTTGCATCAGTGATTTAGCCAGACCATTTGAGGGACAGAGCTCTGTAAGGTCATCAGTGAAATACAAATACTGAGAGATTTTTAGTGGTTTTTTTGTTTGAACATAAAATGTTTGCAGGCAGGCAGAGCAGGAAGTTAGTAAGGCAGATGGAACTTGGTTATTATTGCAAGAGAGTTCAAAGTTCAAGTTGAATTTATTATCGAAGTATGTGTATGCCATCATACTGTATACTACCCTGATATCCATTTTCTTGTAGAACTGAGAAATACAATAGAATCAATGGAAAGCTTCAGACAAACTGTCAAACAGCCAATGTACAAAGAAAGATAAAACTCTGCCAATACAATAATAATAATAAACAAATGAATAAATAATACTGAGAATATGAGTTATAATGTCCTTGAAAGTAAGTCTATAGGTTCTGGAATCAGTTCAGTGTTGAGGTGAGTGAAGTTATCTAGCCTGGTTCAGGAGCCTGATGGTTGAGGGGTAATAACTGTTTTTGAATCTGGTGTTGTGGGACGTAAGGCTCCTAAGCCTCCTTCTTGATGGTAGCAGCAGGAAAAGAGCATGGCCTGGATGGTGTGAGTCCCTGATGATGCTTTCTTGTGCCAATGTACTTTGTAGATGTGCTCAAAGGTGGGGAGGGCTATTCTTGTGATGGAAAATGCTGTATACACCACTCTTTGTAGGCTTTTCCATTCTTGGGCATTGGTGATTCCATACCATGCCATAGTGTTGGTGCATAGCCAAGTGGTTAAGGCATCCGTCTAGTGATCTGAAGGTCACTAGTTCGAGCCTTGGCTGAGGCTGCGTGTGCGTCCTTGAGCAAGGCACTTAACCACACATTGCTCTGCGATGACACCGGGTCCAAGCTGTATGGGTCCATTGGACAACATTGGTGGCGTGGAGAGGGGAGACTTGCAGCTTGGGCAACTGCCGGCCGGTCTTCCATTAAAAAAAAACCTTGCCCAGGCTTGCGCCCTGGGAACTTTCCAAGGTGCAAATCCATGGTCTATCAAGACTAACGGAGGCCTACATACCAGGCCACAGTACAACCAGTCAGGCTAGTCAGGCATCTATAAAAGTTTGTCAAAGATTTAGAAGACATGCAGAATCTGTGCAAAAAATAAACTAAAGCTGCTGCCATACCTTCTTTGGAATGGCACTTATATGCAGATCCCAGGACAGACCCTCAGAAATGGTAGCACAAAGGAATTTAATGCTCCTGAACCTCTCCACCTCCGGTCACCTAAGGAGGACTCTGGATTCTTCCTCCTGTAGTCAGTAATTAGCTCTTTGGTTTTGCTGACTTAAGGTGAGAGTTTATTATTACGGCACCATTCAACCAGATTTTCAATCTCCCTCGTATGTACCGATTTGTCACCACCTTTGGTTCAGCCAACGACAGTGGTGTTGTCAGCAGTTGGAGTTCATAAATAGGGAAGTCTTGTTACAATTGTACAGCATACTGTTGAAGCCACAACTGGAGTACTGAGCACAAAACTGGACTCCTATTTAATGATAAACTGGTTTTGGAGACTGTCCAGTTTTGATTTACCAGTTGAGTTCCTGGAATGAAAGTGTTGTTGAATCACAAGTGGGTAAGGAAATTAGCTCTACAGTATATTCTTTGGAGTTTGGGAGAATGAAAGGTAGTCATACTGAAATATACTACATCAGATAATTAAGGGACATGACAGGACAGATGTCAAGATAATTAAAAGGAAACAGTAATTTTAATCAACTTCTCACAGAGGGTGGTGAATTGCTGGAGTTTTCTCTCCCTGAGGATTGTGGCATCTGGATCGTTGGGGCAATTAAAGAAGAGCAAATATTTTTGAAATGTCAAGGAATTGAGAACAAATTATCTCGGCACTGTTATATTGCTGTTTTTGAGACTGACAAGAGAAATTGGCTGCTGGATATCACTACAACGACTATTTCAAAAGTAGTCCATTGGTTGCATATCAATTTGAGATATCCTGGGGTCGTGAAAGGCTCTGCTGAAGTGACCCCACTGTCTTTAATTGGCTATCGGGGGTTGGAGGGAAAGAAATTCAGAGGGAATATGAGGGGGAATTTCTTTGTCCAGAGAATGTGAAGTACTTGGAATGTGTTGCTTGGGAGAATGTTTGAAGCTGAGTCACTGACATCTTTTGAAAAGTATCTAGATGAGAACTTGAATTGCTCAGGCATAGAGAGTTATAAACTAATTACGGAGTGATGGCTCAATGTTTTATGAGATAAGAAAAAATTGGCAGTGAAGAAACAAATTTCTAATTTACTTTGCATAATTAGAATGTGTCCCTGCAAACATCTTTGGCCTCTGGTAGTTTTTTGTCACCTATTAGATAAAATGAGCATGTTAGTGGAAGGAAACTTGCTGGGGCTCCATTTGAGGAAGAAACAGAGGGTCCTCAGAGCTTCCTGCTGTGGGATGCAAGCATAAATGGATTGAACATTCATGGTACTCTTAAGCCAGTTGGGACCAGATAATTAAAAATCATTGATATGGTGAGGGGCATTGGAAGTGTCATGGAGACAAGTAGAAAAGGTGGGACCATAGCAACAGGATGAAGTCACAGTGGGAAGAAATAAATTAGGCTGGACAAGAGCAGGCTGAAACAAAGGGTCCCTTGAGTAGGAGGTAGAAGCAGGCAGTGTGGGATTTCAGCATAGCAGGTTGGACGCTGTGGAGGGAAGACCTCCTTATGTAATGAGACCTCTAGCAGTCTGGGAGTCATTGGGCTTCTGTTGGTTGATGGGATCATGGTTCAGAGGGGGGTGTGAGGGTTTGAAAATGTGTCTCATGCAATGGGAACGAATGAATGGCTCTAAGGGCTCCATGTATTTAGGATTCTGATTCCAAATGCATAGTTAACCAGTAAAAGTCATCCAACACTTGACACTGGCTTACTTCCCTTTCACTCACCCAGTTTCACTGGCAGCTCTTGGAGCATCTCCTCTTTTACACAGTGGCCAGTGGAGATCATTTCCAGAGTCTTCTTGCTCACAGCCCCCGATGCTGTCAGATTGAATGGATAAATAATGTCGCTGTTAATATAATGCATTGTCTGTGGAAAGCATGACATTGTTTAGCCTCTGTCTTGGTAACCAGCTCAAATGAAGTGAAACTCCATTATCACAAAACCATTATTAAAATTTGTGATGAGGATTGTTGTGACCCGCAGATGTTAATTCTGCTGAGTGTATTTATTTGACTATTTTATTTTATTTTGCTGGTTATATGTCTTTGTAGTCCAGAAAGTTCACTTTCTGGGGTCATCTGTGTATGATTTGCTGGCCTACCATTAAAACAGAAAATAAATTAGCTTGCACACTTAGCACTTTCCCCAAATTGAAGCCATGCTGCATTGTAGAGCCTGTTTGTCTGCTGACGGGGGTTGCCTGTCAGACGGCAAACAGCTATTGTCTCTTAGAATCCTCTCTATTTATTTAGCTAACTCATTTGTTGATTTCGTTGCGATGGACAAACAGCTAACTGCTGATTTTACAGTTGTGAAATTCTGAACCTAAATCTGTGTGTTAGAAAGAAAGCCCTTGCACTGCATAAACAAGCACATCACTGCTGGCTCACCAGTATGATCAATCTTTGATCAAGGAGTGATGGGGGGACTGAGTGAACATACAACATTGAAGATTAATGCATGGGAATCGACCCTTCAGCCTACTATGTTAATGTCAACCATGATGAAATTTAAATTCATATTAGTGCATGGGGATTTGAATTGAACTTACTTAAATCTTACATCTGTCCCACCATGTAAGGGAATAAAAATCTTTGTGTTATGACTCCGTCGTAATGTACAGACATGTGAATTTATATGTCTAATGGTTTGTAGAAAGAAGATGTCCCATAGCCTATTGGTCCTGGCTTTAATGCTGTGGAAGCAGCTGAAACAGTTTATGGTTGGGGTGACTGGTGTCTCTGATGATCTTTCAGGGCTTCTTTATGCACCTGCTGCTGTACGTGTCCTCAGTGGAGGAAAGTTCATTTACACAGATGTGCTGGGCTGTCCGTACCACTCTCTGCAGTGCCCAGCAATCAAGATTGGTGCATTTCCTGTACCAGGCAGTGATGCAGCCAGTCAAGGTGCTCTTAATGGTGCTCCTGTAGAAGTTCTTGAGGATCTGGGGGCCTGTGCTGAACTTATTCAATTGCCTGAGGTGGAAAAGATGCCATTGTGCTTTTTTAGCCACCGAGCCAATGTGTACAGTCTTCGATGACGTGTATACTGAGGAACTTGAAACTACTCACCTTCTCAACTGCAGTCCCATTGATTTTGATCAGGACGAGCTTGTCTCTGTTCCTTCTGTTATCCATAATCAGCTCCTTTTGTTTTTTGGACATTGAGGGAGAAGTTGTTATCTTGGCACCTCTGTGTCAGAGTGTTAACCTCTCCTCTGTAGGCTGCCTTGTCACCACTAGAAATAAGGCCAATATTGTTGTGTTATCTACAAATTTGATCAGCAGATTGGAGCTGTGTGTGGCACAGCTCAATTGTGGTGTGTAAAAGGAGTAGAGGAGGGGACTTGGGACACAATCCTGGGGGGCACCTGTGTTGACGGTCAGAGGGGCAGAGGTGAGGGAGCCCATCCTTACTACCATTTGGCGATCTGACAGGAAGTCCTGGATCCAGCTGCACAAGGAATGAATGTATTTTTTTAAGAATTACAGTGATTGTTTTTTTCTCTCCCTTTCACTTAGTTTGTTCGTGTCAGTTGCAAATGGCCAATGATCCACTTAGAAGATGGCTGACGGGGCAACACAACTTGTACTTACGTGTTTCCTCACAGGAGTGGCTTCTTGCTGGAGGTCATTCAACAAAACAACAAAAGCAGAGATACATTCAAAGCAGCTTTATAGCATAATGGTTATGTACAACAAGAAAAATAAAAAATGTTCAGATGTATTTAAAAGTGCAATTCAGTGTTCTTCTGGATAAAGTTTGAGAGTGAACCATGCAGACAACACCACTACTAAGCTTATTGCTCTGTCTCAATTGGCTTTAGTGCCCCTTTAATTGGGAAAGAAAGCTCGGCCAGGATTTCTTTGTTTGTTCAACTCCCAGTCTCCCCATTTATCTATACAGGATGATCAACCTCACATCTTGCTCAACTGCAATAAAGCAGGCTACTAGCAAAATAGAAATGCAAAAAAAGATAGAGTTTAGTAAAGTGTCAGAACATTTTAGGGGTTTGATGACAGCCACAGGTTTTGTCTTGTGACCCTTAGTACATGTTCTTGCAACTCCCATCAATCCAATACTCTGGTGTTGTGCAATATAGCTCTGGAGGACAGAGTAGACTATAACCTTATTTTAGAGAGGAACAGGCATGAAGAGCTGACCCCTGCTCCTATTTCAATTGGAACATCACTGATGAAAACGTTTCACACCTGTCATCACTGAGCTCGTGTATCCATTTGTTTTTTTTTGCTACAATGTGAATACTGACTGCTTTAGTCTGAAACGCTGGACTGATTCGTGATGTTGAATAGTTTCTGTTTGAAAATAGTGCTCCTCCCATGTTCTGTGATCTTCAAATCATCCTCTTTCCCTTAGGCCTTGTAACATAGAAGTTGGAATGTGTAGCAGACTTTTTATGTGATATGCCATCCATTTATGATTTTACTCGGGGTAGATCACACTGGAGATTAAATCCAAGTGTACTCATGCAAGGCACAACATGGTATTGGGCCAGATGCTCTCATGTACTATTCCTACTAGTGAGCCAGATGTTCTCCCAGCATTAGGTGTATGATGTCATTGGATGTGTAATGCAAATTTGTCCCTGGACCATCATAAGCTGGTGCTGTAAGCTACACACTATGATTGCTGTGGAACACTGTAAAAATAAGGAGCACATTGTACTAATTTACTTATTGTTATTTAGAGGAACACTCTGCTCAAATGGGGAAATGTTCTTGTAGGCTGCGCAAGTGCCTTCTGAAGTCCCCAGAGCATACTTAATTTGACAGTGATTGCTTTTTCATCACTTGACTGCTAAGATAACCATTCGATGGGAGCTTCAGCAGTGCCAGCGCACTGGAGGCACCATTGTTGTCACACTTGCCTCTTCCAGGTGGATCAGAATTCCTCAGGGCATGAGGCAAACACGTAGCCATCAGTGAAGACCCTACCTTAGAGTGTTTTCAAAGGCACCACAATCTACCTACATCTGAACAATTTGTTTCCAGGCCCAATTTTTACAAGGCTATTGCCACTGAAATGGTCACTGAAATGTTACATTCTGCAGGAAGATCTCCTGTCTTAACTGCTCTTTCAAGGGAGGTCAAGGTAATGCTGATAGCAGCTGCTTTGCAATGGGAACTTTCCAAGTGGCTGCAGCAGGTCTCCACTGAATTTCCCCTAATACCAGACTTAGAGTGATCACACCAGTATTTGGTTCATTAGAGGAAAATTTTATCTACTTAAATTTCAGTGAATTCCAGGTGATGTCTTGAATATTGCAGTTTGCCAGCAATGTTGGATTTGCACACGTGCAGTCGCCCTGAAGTCAGGGTGAGATTGACAGGAAATACTTTTGCTCCCTTGCTGTAGATGATGAGAAGAATTTCCTCATGGTGAGGGAGTACTTCATGGCTCCTCCATCTATTAATGGCGACCTTGTTCCATCCCCCTGGGCAGTGCCAACCACATAATAAACCACTTGGTTGCTCACTCACAGCAGCTCAGTTCAGATACACATGAAGGCTTCACAAGTAGGAGGGTCATTAAGAAAAATGCCATGGATCTGGGCATCAATATCTCAGAGATCTATCCTGGGCTTAACACATTGCTGCAATCACAAAGAAGGCACACCAATAGCTCTACTTTGTTTCAAGAAGATTTGGTATATTACCAAAGAGTCTTATAAATCTATATAAATTTAGAGCTCTTATAAGATAGTGGAGTCAAGGGATATGGGGAGAAGGCAGGAACGGGGAACTGATCGTGGATGATCAGCCATGATCACAGTGAATGGTGGTGCTGGCTCGAAGGGCCAAATGGCCTACTCCTGCACCTATTGTCTATTGTATGGTGGAGAGTATTCTGATTGGTTACATCACAGCCTGATGTGGAGCATAGGATCACAATAGGCAGCAGAGAATTGTAGATTCAGCCAGCTTCATGATGGACACAACCCTTGGACATCTTCAGGAGGCCATGCTTCAAAAAGGTAGCAGACATCATTAAGGACCCTCACCAAACAGGTCATGCTCACTTCTTGTTATGATCATCAGGGAGGAGGTGTGGAAGCCTGAGATGCATGCTCAACAGCTTAGTAAAAGCTTCTTCCCCTCTGCCATCATATTTCTGAACGGTCCATGAACCCATTAACACAACCTCATTCTTCCTTTTAATACTATTTATTTATTTTTGTAATTTGTATGTTTTTTTAATGTCTTTGCACTGTTCTACTGCCACAAACCAACAAACTGCACATCATATGTCCGTGATGCTCATTCTGATTCTAACTCTGATGTAATTTCGTGAGCTGTGTCAGTCTAGGGCACTGGTGATGTGCCATCATCGGCTGTATGCTGCACATCTTGTCCGATGAAGGCAGCAGTCATTGCTGGGGAAAAGCAACAAGACATCCCAGAGTCTGAGGACCATGGGGCAGACACAGGAGAGCAACAGCACAGAGAGGAGGGTGTGGAAGAATAGGCAACTAAGGGCGCATTTACTCGGCTGACTTGAGGCAGACATTATTCCTTCTGTTCTTTCTCCTGTTCCACTGATATCCCCTCATGCCCTTTTTCCCATACTAGTCCCATCACCCAGTTTTGTTCACCCACTCCACCTGATACCATCTACCTAGACCCACATACCTTCTGCACTGTGTCTCCTACACCCTCCTCCATCTAATTCTAGCTGCCTATCAGCCCTTTCTTATCTGATTCCAATTTTCACCTTCCTTATCTATCAGAGGCCTGCATTCATCCGCCTCATGACTCCATCTTCCAACCTCTGTCTCTATTTTCCCCCTTCCCTTCTCCCCCAGCTTCTCTTTTTGTTTCCCTTTTTTGTTCTCAACTGTCATCACTGGCCTCCCTTACCATCACCTCTTGTCCTGCCAAAGTGCACCTATCACCTACCAGCCCCCTGCCTCACCCCTCCTTTCCCCTTTATACTGGTGGTCCACCCTCTTGGTATACAGGTGCCCCCCCCCCCTTTACAAAGGTAGAACGTTCCTATGAAACCTTTCTTAAACCAAAATGGCGTAAAACGAAGAACCATTAATTTATATGGGAAAAATTTTCGTAAAAGCGAAAATCCTCTTTGTAATGCGAAAACAGGTTACTAATGTAGGTCTTTTGTAAAAGTGAAGTGGCGTAAAGCGAACATTTGTAAAGCGGGGACACCTGTACAGAATTGTATACAGCATTATGAGGGGTACAGGTCAGTTAATACAAGCAGGCTTTTTCCACTGAGGTTAGGTGAGACTAGACAGGAAGTTAAGTCATGGTTAAGGAAGAAAGGTCATAGTTAAGTCATAGTTAAGGAAGAAAGGTGAAATCTTTCAGAACCTGAAAGGAGTCTTTTTCACTCAGGGTAGTGAGAGTGTGGAACACGTTGCTGGCAGAAGTGTACATAGTGGTCCCATTTCATCACTTCAGAGAAATTTGAATTAGTATATGGTTGGGAGAGGTATGGGGGTTTATGGTCCAGGTGCAGTCAATGAGACTTACTTAATAACATTCAGCATAGACTAAATGGACTGACAGACCTGTTTCCATGCTTTAATGACTCTTTATACTCAGTCCTGATACAGATTCTTAATCTGAAGCGTCAATAATTCTTTTCCCTCCACAAATGCCGCCTGACCCATTGAGTTCCACCAGCAGATTGTTTCTTGCTCCAGATTCCAGAACCTGCGGTGCCTTGTGCCTCAGATCTGGTTTTGTTCAACTAGTCTGTGGAACAAAGGGAGCATACGTAAGCATCTCTGCCATCCATCACTCCAGGAGCGATTAATTAACCTGGTCAGCCAACAGGCTCTTTGGTACGGCATTGATCGTCTTCTCAAAATACTGACACTTTGTCTTTCCAGCCTGGAAGATGTCGCCTTAAGAATTGTTCAATGTGAAAGAGGATGAATTAGTTCTTTTGCATGTCCGCTCTCTAGTTCCACCTAACAACTTGGTGGACAACCAATAAATCTGTTGAAGTTAAGGGGCTGTTGCTTGATAAATTATCCAAGCTCACTGCAGAAGATTGTAGGCACTGTATAAGGACGGTATTAGCTGATAGTCAGACAGCATGGAACCAGGACCTTTTGCTCACCAACTCCACATTGATATCCTTCTATATTAATCCTGTTTATTGCCCCATATTCCTATCAACTCTCTGCAGATTGTACCATGAATCCACTTACCAGAGGCAGCTTACAGCGGTCAATTATTTGACCACTCAGGGACTGGGAGGAAAAAAGGACATCTGGATGAAGCCCAGTGAGAATGTAAAAACTGTAGACCGGTGGCAGCTAAGGGCAGAATTGATTTGTACCTTAGACTGAGGAGTGACCTTATGGATGTGTATAAGATTATGAAGTTCATAGATAGGGTGAATGAATCTACCCTTTTTCCCATGGAAGCGGAGCTAAAAACCAAAATCCATTGCCACCGGTAGGGAGCCCAAGAGATCATGAGGCCCCTCAAGAAATCAACATGGCTCTCTGGGCTTCTCGTGTCATTGTTATTAGAACAAGGTTTGCTTTTAAACATCTCATTGGCCCTGAAACACATGACGGCGGGCAGACAAGCTGATCCGGTATTCCGACATTGCGTTCTCCAGAAGACTGTTCTCCATTTCACCCCTAAGTCTCTGCCCTTCTCCAATCATGTGCTGCGGGAGAGTGGTGCGTCCTCCAGATCTGTGAAATGTCTCGCCACCGCTGAGCATTAAATTGTACTAAATTATGATTTAAGATGCTGTCTGTTTTCCTTTTATCACCTGCAGTACCAACTGAGATCACCACAGGGTTCATTCATCAAGCATCATCTCCGTCAGCTGAGTGCAGACAATTTATTTATATAATGTGACAGGAGACAGCAGCTGCTAATTACAGATAGATTACTGTGTGTGTGAGGGCTACAGTGGTATGGCTGGAAATGAATGGCACAGCGGGCGGCTGGTGGCAGCCATTCTCCTCACATCAAATTGCAATCAAAATACACTTTCTTTTGTCATTAGCAGAGGGTGGGGGAGGACCTAATTGCCTCAGAGCCTCACATCACTGTCTGCATGAATACCAATGTTGGATTCGCCCATTTATATTCCAGTGCTGCCCTGAAGCACGCTGATGCTTTATCAACCCAGCACTGCCCGTTTGTCTGGAAAGGCACAGAGCCTGTTTCACTTCTCACCTCCTTCATGTTGATATTTGACAACAGGACAATACAAAGGAGAGCACACACCGGGGGAGGGGGGCAGGGCTTATCTTGCACTCTGAGGCGGGAAACGAGTGTTGCTGATTAATGTCGTGTCAGCACACCAGCACTGGCTGCGGTTTTGTCCCAGCTCATTTACAAATTGACAGCCCGCTTGGAGTCCAGCTGAAAAATGAATGAGGCTGTCAGTGACATTTTGTACCAGACTGCTCAATTTTGGCCCCTGGGTATCAGTGTTGCAGGTTGGAACATTGCCAGTGTGCCAGAGATGCCTGCCATTTGAGGCTTGGAATCAACAGGGCATCCTCAATACACCTTGTCAGCGGCCCAGGAGAATGGTATTTATTTGGACTTGCTTCTCAGTCCTCATCGAGGGTTAGAAATGGAAAGAGTGAGCAGCCTCAGGTTACCGGGTGTCAGCATCTCTGAGGATCGATCCTGTGACCGACATATTGATGCAATCATAAAGAAGGCATGTCTCCAACTGTACTTCTTTAGGAGTTTCGGATTTGGTATGATAACTGAAGACTGTCTAAAATTTCTGCAGGTGTACTGTGAAGAGAGTTCTGACTGGTTGCACCATCTGGCATGGAAGCACCAGTGCGCAGGATTGAAAGAGGCTTCCCAGAGTTGTAGACTCAGCTAGCTCCACCATGGGCACTAACCACCCGCCATCAAGAACATCAGGACATCTTCAAAAGGGAGGGCTTCATAAAGGTGGTATCTATCATTAATCACCCTCACCATCCATGACACGCCTCTTCTCATTTCTACAATCAGGGAGGAGGTACTGGAGCTTGTAGGTGTTGATGCACCATCAATAACTCTCGGAGACGTGAGGCGAGAGATAGGCTTTTATTAGCTGGAAGAGAGCAGTCAGCAGCAAGAGACCATCACACAACATCCTGGAGACTGAGGAAGGAGCAGTGCCTCCAATCGCCTTTATACCGGGGTCTGTGGGAGGAGCCACAGGAGCAGTCAGCGGGGGGGGGGGGGGCATGTCCAGACAGGTATATGTAGTTCACCACAGGTGTACACTCAGTATTTTAGGAAAACCTTCTTCCCTTCTGCCATCAGATATATGAATGGTCCACGAACCCATGAACACTATCTCACTCTTCTGCTCTCTTTTTGCACAATCTATTATCTTATGTAGATTTATTACTGTATAGTAACATCGTAATTTTTCATCATTGCGCTGTGCTGCTGCTGCAAAACAACAAATTTCAGGAGTATCCCAGTGATAATAAAACCTGATTTTGATTCTGATAATTGAAACAGAAAATTCTCAGCAGAATCTGTGGAGTGAGAAGCTGTGTTTGCTTTGCAACTTGTTAGACCTTTATTAGAATCTGAAACATTAACTGTTTCTCCCTTAAGTTCTACCTGAATAACTGAGCATTTCTAGCATTTTCTATTTTTATTTAAAATTTCCAATTAAAAAAAAAATCCTTCTTGTCTTTTAAGCAAAGCAAACACACAGTCTGCAAAATTTTATTCCTAGCCCTGTGCTGCACTGTTGAGCATTTTCCACTGGGACTATTGGGATGTAATTTTCAAATACTGTAGGCCTTAATAAACTTAAAAAATGCTTATGAATGGTAACTGAATTTTACTGAGACAGGTGCACTTGTTAAGAGGTGTAAATGGGCTACTTATCTGCTGGAAAAGAGAGTAAAATAAATGGGCTGGAAGAGCAAAGATATCTAGGGATGCTGATTCACAGCTGAAAGGGCCAATTCAGGATATTAATATAATTGCCAAAACACTGGGGTGCATTTCTGGAGGAGTGAAATTGAAAAGGGCTTTCCATTACACCATTATATTTATATCATTTGCACTTCCCATTCAAACACCATCCTATTGTTTCAATTGTGAAATAAAAGCAGGAAATGCAGGGAACACTCAGCAGGTCAGGCAGCATCTGAAGAAAGAGAAACAGCTGACATTTCAGATCTAGGACCCTTCATCAGGACTGGGAAAGAGAGAAGCAAGAGAGCTTTAGGTAACAGACGAGTGGGGTGGAATGGGTTGAACAAAGGAAATGTCTCTGATAGGGTGAGACATGATGACAATGTGAAAATATGGGTGTTAAAATGAGATTAAACCTTCTTGTTTATGTATTATTTTGCTAATAGTAAAATTGTGGGACATATTATGGGCAAGACCATGCAACACAATGGGAAAAAATGGCCAAAATTATGCAAGGCAGAATTGGAAGTTCTGACAGAAAGAATGAGTGTCTTACCTAAAGTTGGAAAATTTGATCATTGAATTTTGAAGGCTGCAATTTACCCAGATGGAAGATGAAGCACTTTGCTTGTAGTTGTGCAAGAGGCCATTAAGAAGAGATTAAGCAAGATATGTGCAGAGAGGAACATAATACTTTCAACAGTTCTGTAGAGTTATGGTCATTATTAAGAATTTAAATCAGTCAATTCAGACTGTTTTTTCCCCAAACTGGCACTTGTAGAAATTTACATGAGGTAGCAAGCTAGCAAGGCAGAGTAAGCCACATGCATAACAGCAGCAGTTTGTCAAAAGATAAATTAAACAATGTGTTGTAATGACAAAACAGATTGCATTTAAATATCACCTTCAATATAGTAAAATACCTGTTGGTACTTCATTTTTACTAGTGTTCATAAGCAGCAATGAGCAAAAGTTTGTTTGAGATATCCAAATGTGAGGAGTGATGAAGTAGAGGCAACAGGGAGGTTGGGTGGGGGGGGGGGGGGGTGTTGTTGAAGAGAGAGCAAATTGATAAAGAAACTTCAGAGTTTAGGATCCAAAAAGGTTATTTGGAAATCATTATAAGAGACTTGAATTGGTGGAGAACAGAGCTTTTGAAGCGTTGCAGGCCCTATGTCAGACTATAAAATAGGAAGGAGTGATATGGGATAAGAATGATATTCTTTAAATTGAGGTGATGCTGAACTGATAGCCAGTTTAGGTCAGCAAACACCAAATTGTTAGAATAGTGCTTAGTTTAGAATTAGATCTGGATGATAGGAATTTGAATGAGCTCAAGTTTCTGAGTGGGGTGGTTGAGTCTTGAAGTAGCAAAGGAATGATTGGTATTTCCTCATTTGAAGACCCTGGGGCAGAAATGAAGAACATTGAAGAGATATACTGTAGATGTCGGATTATAAGCCGCTACTTTTTTCCCACATTTTGAACAGCTTTGAACACTACGGCCTTTACTACGGTGCGGCTAATGCATGATTTTTTTTCATGCCACCAAAAACATTTTGCCTCGTAACAGTAGACCAATAAAATTGATGAGTAGTTCACAGAGGTCCAATGAAATTGTACGATAAATCAAGCGCACTTTCACAATTAAATTATTGTAAATCAGTCATTTGTACTCACCCTCATCAACATGGAAAACACTCGAAGAAAAGCATTGTGCTGCCTTTATGGCAGTTATTTAGTTTATAATATTTTCGCTTAGTAATTCATTTGTTAGTTAAAGTTAGAAGTGTTTTAACTATATTTGTTTTCTGTACTACATCCCGGGATGCTATGACGTCACATCCGATTTCGCCGCGTCTTGTGGGAAATACCGGTTTGCGATAAACGGGAAGGTGGGGGGGAGCACATTAGCCGAGCGAAAACGCTGCTTTTAAGTTAAAGGCGATCAATAACTTTTCCTGGTAGGCTGCAGTATATATATTTTTTACCAGTCGTTAGGAGATATTGCAATGTTGTTCAGTAAAAAAGTATATGCAACGTAATTTGTGTGTTACCGATACGTATGTATATTTAAAAGTAGCCGCGTTACAGGCACGGTTCGAAAAAAAGCATTTGCAATATGTATTTGTTTATGTTACCATATGGATTTAATTAAAAGTTAAAAAATCCTCACGTGTAATATCTTACTGTGTAAATATCTCATATTACAACGTGGGACACCTGCGGCCTAAAATCCGGTGCGGCCTAAAATCCGGTGCGGCTTGTACAAGTACAAAATTGATTTTCTTTCTAAAATTAGAGCCAGCGGCTTTTAATCAGGTGCGCTCTGTAGTGCGAAATCTACGGTAATTAGAAAATTGTAGTATTGGCACGGATGTTGGCTGGAAAGTGCAACCCAGAGTCAGGATCAAACTCTCACAGAAATAGTTTATACTTTCACGAGGTTATTGCCTTTGAATTAAAAAAAAAACAAATGCCATTATTCTTCTGACACAGCTGGACTCTGAAACAACAAGCTGTTGGAGGAACTCAGTGGGTCAAGTAATGTCGGTGGGGGACAAGGAATTATTAAAAAGTTCAACATTCAAAGTAAATGTACTGAATGTCATCAGGTACTACCCTGAGATTCAAATTTTGGCAGACATTCACAATTTACATATATTCAAATATATTCACATATGTACATGTATATTTTCACATATTCAAAGAAATACAATAGAATCAATGGAAAACTACCATCAAAGAAATACTGATGGCCAATATGGAAAGATTACTAATGTGCAAAAGAAAATAAACTGTGCAAATACAAAAAACCCCAAATAATAATGATTATTAGTAAATCAGTAAATACCTGTAAATATTATTGAGAACAGGAGTTGTAGAGTCCTTGAAAGTGAGTCCATAAGTTGTGGAAGATATTCAGTGCTGAAGTGAGTGAAGTTACCCACATGTTCACCAGCCTGATGGTTGAAGGGTAATAACTGTTCCTGAACCTGATGATGTGAGACCTCCTCCACCTCCTCTCAATGGCAGCAACAAGAAGAGAGCATGGTCTGGATGGTGGACGTCTTTGATGATGGATGCTGCTTTCTTGTAGAAGTACTCCATGAGAGTGTGCTCAATGGTGGGGAGGGCTTTCCCTGTGATGGATGACTGTATCCACTACTTTTTTTCAGCTTCTTCATATCTTAGCATTGGTGTTTCCATACCAGGCCATAATACAACCAGTTGTGATTCACCCCTCTGTGCGTTTAAACAAGTTTCTCAAAGTTTTAGATGACATGTGAACCTTTAGAAACTTGTAAGGAAGTAGAGGTGCTGCCATGTCTTCTTTATAATGGCACCTATGTGCTGGTCCCAGGACAGATCCTCTGAATGGATAATGCCAAGGAATTTAAAGTTGCTGACCTTCTCTACCTTTGATCTCTGAATGAGGACTGGCTCTTGGACCTCCAGATTCTTTCTTCTCTAGTCAATAATCAACTCTTTGGTTTTGCTGACACTGAGTGAGAGGTAGATTTTGTGGCACTACTCAGCCAAATTTTTAACCTCTCTTCTACATGCCAAATCATCACCACCTTTGATTCAGCCAAAAGCAGCAGTGTCATCAGCAAACTTAAATACAGTATTGGAGCTATCTTAGTCTCTCAGTCATAAGTATAAAGTGAGTAGAATGGGGATTAAGCATCTTGTGGTGCATCTGTGCTGATGTGATTGTGGAGGAAATGTTGTCAATCCAAATTGACTGGGCTCTGCAAGTGAGAAAATCAGCACAAGGAGGTATTGTGGCTTAGCTTTTGGAGCTTATTGATTAGTTTCAAGTTGAAACTCTGTGTCAGGACTGATGCAGATTTTTGGCTTGCAGCATTGTAAATCCTTTTCTTCCACTCCCAAGTTCATCCTGCAAATTATTGCTGACATTATTTTGTTAATAGTGAATTATCCTATGGAAAGACAAAATTGTTTAGTCACAGTTATGTTGCGTAACTCCAAAACTAATCAAAAGAAAAATACGGGAGAGCCAGGGATAACTTGTTTACATTGTTTTTACTTTAAGTGAAGCACATACAGATGACGTTGGGAGGGCGGTGTGATGACGTATGTCATTCGCATACTTTAGCATATAACCCCAGTGCATTATGCAAACAACAAAGAATGCTTCATCAAACAATATATTTACAATACTAAGACTAATAGGCACTGGAGAAGTTTTTTCCCTACTGCGGTCACTTTGCTGAACAGTTAACTGCCGGTTAACTGTCGGCTAACTATTACTTGGATTGCACTACCTGTATGTATAATCTATATTTTCATTTATATTTATCATTATTATTGTTATGAGCAGAGAGACAACATCTGCCGGAAGTAAATTCCTTGTATGTGCATAGGTACTTGGCGATTAAAGTCTGATTCTGATTCTGATTCTGATATACAGCATCCCTTTCTGCTTAGCTATAAACTCCAACTCAATATAGAATGCTCCTCAACTTATATTCATATATAGTATATAATACAACACTATGTTGAGTTCTGTAGCATAGTAAATTTTAAATTGTTCCATTCAGGCCTAAAGCTTTCATCACTGTGGAGAATCTCTTACTGTTTTGGGATAACGTCTTTCTTGACTGGGGGTGTGGGGTGGGGGGGGGGTCACTTTGCTTCGCAGGAGTGACTTGTGGATGTGAAACAATGTCAGGTTCTGGGAGCTCCTCTGTGGTGGTTGTAGGAGTTGACTCTGGGGCTGCAGGAAGTGGTTCTGACAACTCTGGGTACCTTTCTTTTGGATGTGTTGACATCCTGAACAGTGTATGGCAAGCTTCAATGGACAAATTGTGAGTACAGTGTTGCAGGAAAGCAGTGTCCATCATCAGAGACCCCATCACTCAGGACATGCTCCCTTCTCAGTGCTACCATCAGGAAATATGTACAAGAGCCTCAGGACTCACGCCAGCAGGCTCAGGAACAGTTACTACCCCTTAGCCATCAGGTTCTTGAAACAAAGGGGATAACTTCACTCAACTTCACTTGTGCCATCACTGAAATGTTTCAACAACCAGTGGACTAACTTTCAAGGAGTCTTCATTTCATGTTCTCAATATTTATTGCTTATTTATTTATAATTATTGATTCTTCTTCTTGTATTTGCACAGTTTGTTGTTTTCTGCACTCTTGTTGAACGCCCTACACAGGGGATCTTTCATTGACACTGTTCTGGTTATTATTCGATAGATTTGTTGAATCTGCCCACAAGAAAATGAATCTCTGTGTTGTATATGGTGACATATATGTATGTTGATAATAAAATTTATTTTGAACTTTGACACCACCATTTCCTTTATCAGTTGAAGGGGTGGAGCACCAAAGCCAGATGTGGCAGGAATCTGTTGTAATAATTCAAAATCCTAAAATGGACTACAGCTGTGGCATGTCCTTTAGTCTTTGGGCATCCTCCATTGCTTGAATTTTCCCAGAACACTTGTGTAATCCTTGCAATGCTGTGACGACAGTAAGTGATGTTTGGTTTAAAGAATTCACAATTTTTCAGTCATCTCTGAGCCTGTAATTTTCTAATCTTTCTAACACTGAGATTTTGTCATCCTTACCAGTAACAATGACATAATCCAGGTAGAACTGAGTGCCTGGGCAGCTTTGCCTGGCTTTCTGCCACAGTGCGGGTGCAGATGCTACTCCAAAAATAAGCCTATTATAGTGATGAAGCTCTTTGTGGTTGTTTATGATGAGAAACACATTAGACACTTCTCCCTTCTCTATTTGTAGGTAGACCTCAGCCAAGTCCACGTTACCGAAGTGTTGGCAAGGATATCCTCTAACCTGGGCAGAGGGCATAGATCTACTTTCAGTATGAATTTGATGGTGACCTTAAAACCACCACAGATCCTTATTGGTTACTGGGACCACTGGTGTTGCAATACTTGGGTGTGGCATTTTCATTTATCACTGTTTTACAATATCTAGTAACATGAGGAAACGAATTGAAGCAGCAGAGATGTGGTTTCTGAGGAAGATGCAAAGAATATCATGGATGAAGCGAATATCTAATGAGGATGTCATGAACAGAGCAAGCACAAAAAGAGAAATAACGTATGAGATCATGAAAAGGCAACGCAACTTCATTGGACATGTGATTAGGAAAGAGGAGTTAGAATGCACGGTAATTATGGGAAAGATTGTAGGGAAGAAAGCAAGAGGAAGGCAAAGACAAATGATGATGACAGCAGCCAGACAACTGGAAATGAAGACCAATGAATTGATCCACTTGACCCAAAACAGGAGTGTGTAGGCCATGGCAGTCAAAGCTCAAATTAGGCATGACACCTGATGATTTGTGGTGATTTCTTTTGAACTTATAGTCCTTTAACATCTTTGGACTATTTTTACTGTGCCCATAGTCTGTTTTTTTTTTAATCAATTATGCTATTGTTTGCACTGTTGTAACTATGTGGTTTTGTGCAGGTCTTGTAGCTTTAGTTTTTGGTCTTGTTTGTCTGGTGGATTTGGAGCTCCTTTCCAGGGAACGCGCTAAGACGGTAGCGCGATATTAATACGCAGCAGCCTCTCCGGACTCTGGATTGGGGATTGCCAAACGTTATGTGGATTTTCTAGTATAGTCTGTTTTGTCATATGTTTTTGTGATATCATTCTGGAGGAATGTTGTCTCATTTTTTAACTGCATTGCATTTGTGATTTCTAAATGACAATAAACTGAATCTGAATCTGATGATGATGATGATGATACCATCCTTGAACACTGCTGTGGCATCACCCAGAAACTCTCTTAATTCACCTTCAGTTGCCTCTCTTACAGGAGATGTGGCATGCAAATGGTGGATGGACGTCCAAAAAGTTGTAATTGTCTCAGCCAATCATGACCCCACAAAGCTGGCACCCTTGTTTTTACCACGTACAAGCTCAATGTGACTTGTTGGTTGTTGTAGTTCACTGTTATAAATGTCATTCAAATAGGCGTTACTTTTTTTTCCCTCCAGCATACATTCCTCATTGGATATCTACACTCTTCACTTCATTATCTTTGAAATGCATTTTGTGGAATGAATGGAACAGCTAGTGTCCAATTCCATTTTAATTAATTTGCCGTTCACTTCTGGTGTAAATCATGTTGCTTGTCTATTGTTAATTTCCACCTGGTAAATCTCAAGGCTACTCAGTCCAATGTTACTCTCATCCTTATCAGATTTGTCATCAACAGCTTGCAGATTAGTGCTCTTCTTGAAACAGCAACATTACTTTTTATCTTTTCCTCTTCACTGTACAGTCTATTTACTTTTGTTTGCTCAACATGCTCTTTGTATGTACATTACTTTGTTGCATTTTTGGCAAGTTTCACCTTTAACAGTACATTGATCCAGTGTATGTGAGCCCCTGCCACAATGGTAATACAATTTGTTTGATCAGGCCCATTTCTGCTTCAACTTTGCAGTTTTGTTTGTGCTCACTTCAATTCCTTTCTGCAACTCAATTGCATCTCCGTCTGCTGTCTCTATTGACACAACTATTTCAACTTCTCTTTTAAATGTAATTTGTTTTTCTGTTAGGAGCTGCAAGAATGTTTTCTTGTAAGATTCCACAAATGAAACAAACTCTCAGTGAGTCTTTAAACCAATCATTGAACAGACAATGCTGAGACAATCTCTTCAATTCTGCCAAGTAAGCTGAAATGGACTCCCCTTCCTTTTGATTCCACCCATGGAACCTAAAGTGTTCTGCTGTCAACAATGGTTTCAGTTCTAAATGTTCCTGCATTACTTTCACAATGTCAGCAAAGCTCACTTCACCTGGATTGGTCAGAGGAGTTAAACCTTTAAGCAAACTGTAGGCCTTTAAACCCAGTGCACTCAGCTAAATGGACACAGACCTTACTGATGATTTAATTTACTTCAAAATACTGCTCGATTCACTCAGTATCCAGTTATCTCCCATGCTATCTATCTTTCTGATGTAGCCAGCTATTTCTGCTATTTTTTAATTTATGGTTATTATCACCCTGTACTCACTGTTTATGAACCCATTAATTTGTCCATTTTCTGCCTTTTTAAAAATTCAACTTGTTCTCTTTCATCCTTCCAAGGAGACATGTGCTGTACTGCTTTTTCTAAGCACTCAAACGTCTCACTGTGCTTTTTTTAAAACTCAAACATCTTGTGCTTCAACAGGTAGGTCTCCATCTCAATTTTGCTTTAAAAATATATCATCACCATTATTATTTTTGTAATTCCATAACTAAATGAAAGGATAACAAGGGAGAGCCAGGGACGACCTGTGTATTTTGTTTTTACTTTCAGTAAGACACTCATGTGATGCTGTGGCATGATGACATATGGGATTCATGTACTTTTCCACCAATCCACCAATGTATTACATAAGCCACAAAGAATTAGTTAATCAAACAAGATATTCACAACATTATTCAAATATTGGTTGGTTGGCATCTGTCTGCCAATGGGTGATGATGATCATCATCACAAGCCTGGGTGGAAGGTGTGGAGACACTGTGATATCCAGTTCTCAAGATCCCCCTCTCAGCCTCACCAGTGTAGCCCAGTGGAAAGCAATATGTTTGGCACCTGCTTGGCTGCAGGAGCTGCTGGAAGGATGTTCAATGATGTCCAGCTGTCTTAGGGGCTCCATTTGCTGTCTGTGTTTAATCCCATAGCTTTCATCTCTCCTGATGCTGCTCACAAGGCAGTGGGCTATTTACCTATTATTGGGGTTCTGGTTCATAAGCACCAGGACATGTCCACACACTGGTGGGCCTGTGTGCTACATGTTCAGGGGCCAGACCTTCTCCCCATCCTCTGTAGTTCAGCCTGAGTCCAAAAGGAGCTCGTTTTCCCTGTGTCACTAGCCAGAGGGCATTACATGAGGCTTGAGGTTGGAGAGGCAATGTACTGGCAAGGAGAGGCTTACACATTCAGTTCTCCTTTTCACAAGACTGCTAGCCAGCGGTGGAAGCTGAAAGTGAGAGTGACAAACCCTACCCACTACACTATCACACTAGACACATTATAACAAAAATCTTGACACCACTCAAATATTGCTGAAATATTAAACACACTACAGTCACCCATATTGATTTTCAACTGTTGCTAATGTTTATATTGAAAAGAACAACAAAAAAGCACATACAATCCAGATTTCAGTAGAAAATTTTGGAAGCAATGTTTCAACTGTTTAGAGACTAGAGCACAGCAATTAGTTTCAGCCATCAAAGTGTCCAGAAAGTTTTATTGCTTTTTGTCTTAATGCACAGCAGGTTCAGTGATTTTGCTAATACAAATGAAAATGATAAAATTGCAGTGTTGCTTAACGTTGAATCAATGGAAGTCATGAACATTGGGAGTTATGGATGAATGGGATTTGGTGTGTTTCAGGAAGAAAGGAATTTTGTATTACTTCAAGCTTCAGAGGTTAGAGTCAGGGAGGCTTTCTAAGGCTGAGCTTACGTAGTGAAGTCCAGAGCTAACAAAGGCCTTGCTGAGGGTTTCGGGAGCAGATGGACTGAAAAAGACCTGGAGTCAGAAAATATTATGGAGGTTGAAATTGGGAATTTGAATAATAACAGAAATCTGAAATACTGCAATTCAAACTGAGGCCATAAGACCATAGACATTGAGCAGAATTAGACCATTCAGGCCATCAAGTCCTTGTATGCAGGGGCTCTGCCCCCTGTCCTGGACTCCTTCACTATAGGAAACATCTTCTTCATGTCTACTCTATCAAGGGCACTCAGTATTTGACAGGTTTCAATGAGATCCTCCTTCATTCTTCTGAATTCCTGTGAGTAGAGGCCCAAAGCCATCGAACACTCACTATACATTATCCCTTTCATTCTCTGGATCATTCCCATGAAACTCCTCTGGACTCTCACCAATGTCAGCACATTGTTTCTTAGATAAGGGGCAAAACTACATCCAATACTCCAAGTACTGTCTGACTAATGCCTTATAAAGCCTCAGCATTACATCCTTGCTTTTGTATTCTAGTCCTCTCGAAATGAATACTAACATTGCATTTGTCTTCCTTACCACCGATTCAAACTGCAATTCAAGCTCCAGGGAATCCTGCATGAGGACTCCCAAGTCCCTTTGCATCTTTAATTTTTGAAGTTTCTCCCTATTTAGAAAACAGTCCTTTTACTAAAGTGCATGACCATACACTTCCCAACACTGTACTCCGTCTGCCACTTCTTTGCTCATTCTCCTAACCTGTCTAAGTCTTTTTGCAGACTCTCTACTTTCCCAAAACCACCTACCCCTCACCTGTCTTTGTATATTGTCCACAAGCCTGGCCATGAAACCATCAATTCTGACATCCAAATCATTGACATATGACAGGAAAAGAAATGGTCCCAACATTGACTCTTGTAAGACATGTCACTGGCAGCCACCCAGAAGAGGCCCTCTTTATTCCCATACTTTGCTTTTTGTCATTCAGTTAATCTTCTAGCCCTGTTAGTATCTTTCCATATCATGATTATACCATGTGCTCTTACCTTGTTCAGTAGCCTTGTACAGCACCTTGTCAAAGGCCTTCTGAAAATCCAAGTAAACAGCAACCACTGACTCTCTGTTGTCTCTCCTACCTGTGTTTTCCTAAAAGAATTCCAACAGATTTGTCAGACAAGATTTCCCCTGAAGGAAACCATATGATTTTGGCCTATTTTATCATTTCCTTCCAATTACCCTGAAACATCATCCTTAGTAATGAACTCCAATATCTTCCCAACCACAGAATTTAAACTAACTGGCCTATAATTTCCTGCTTTTTGCTAGTCAAATATAACATCAATATGAATACACAAAAACTTCTATGTTACCTATACGTACACTCAATGGTCACTTTATTAGGTTCATCTGTACACCTACTCACTAATGCAAATATCTAATCAGCCAAAGACATGGCAGAAACTATATGCATAAAAGCAAGCAGACATGGTCAAGAGGTTCAGTTGTTGTTTGGACCAAACGTCAGAATGGGGAAGTAATAGGGTCTAAGTGGCTTTGACCACAGAATGGTTGTTGGTGCTTGATGGGATGGTTTGAGTATCTCAGAAACTGCTGATCTCCTGGAACTTTCATACACAATAGTTTTTAGGGTTTACAGTGAATGGTGTGAAAATCAAAAAAAAAAATCCAGTAAATGGCAGTTCTGTGGGCAAAATGCTTTGTTAAGAGAGAAGAATGGCCAAAATGGTCCAAGCTGACCTCTCTCCCACTGTTCCTCTTTCTCCTTCTGCCTCTTTCTTCCTCTCCTTCCTTCCTCCCCCTCTATCTCGCTCCCTCCACCCCATCTGTCTCACCCACAACCCCTCTCTCTTTCCTCCTCCCTATCCCTCCTCTCTCCTGCTCCTTACCCATCCCCTACTCCCTCTCCTACTCTCACCTCCTCCCTGCTCACTGCCCCCTCACTCCCTCTCTCCCCTCCCACTCTGTCTTACTCCTCTACCCCAGTTGCTCTTGCCCACCCTCCCCACTCTATCCCTACCCACCCCTCTCTTCCTCTTCTCCAGCTCTCCCAGTCCTTCCCCAGCCCACTCCCAACTGACCCTCTTCCCATCCCTTCTCCACTCGCACCTCTAATCCCCTCCCCCTACCCCTTCCCATACCCTCACTCTTCCCCTTCTTTCTCCCCTTCACCTTCCCCTTCCCCCTCCACATTCCTTTCCCCCTTTGCCCTACCCTCTATATCCTTCCTCCTTGCTCTTCCCTGTCCCCCATCCCTGTCTTTCCTTTCCCTACCCTCTCTTTTCCCCTCCCCATCTCTACTTCATCTTCCCCACTCTTCTCTCCACTCCCTCTCTAGCTCCTCCCCTCTTTACCACTCCTATAGATAGCAACTTGGCTAAGTATGAGCAGAGGGCAGATAGTAAATGGTTTATTTTTGGATAGGAAGATTGGAAAGTGGATTTGATGGTGCTGGGGCCGTTACCTTTCTTGGATCTATTTTAGTGAGTTGGACCCTGGACTGCATGCCACAGTTTCTAAATCTGCAGATGACACAAAGCTTGGCAGCGTTGTGAGCTGTGAAAAGGATAGAGATAGTTTGCAGTGGCATATAAATAGGCTGATGGCAAAGGCAGGCACATGGCAGATGAAAATTCTGAGGTAATGCAGTTTGGTTAGAAGGATGAGGAGCGGTGATATAAATTAAAAGACATTGTTCTTTAAGTTTCTGGGTGCAGAGGGGCCTTGAAGTATCTGCACACAAATTACTGAAAGTGGTTGGACAGTTTGGGAAGCTAGTCAATAAGGTGGACACAATTCTGAGATTTATCAATGAACATACAAAATAAAAACAGGGAAGTTATACCGTATTTTTATAAAACACTGCACCAGCCTCATCTGGGGTGCTGTGTTCGGATCTAGTTGCCGCTTTGGGGGAAGGATGTGATGGCACCAGAGAGGTCAAGAACAGGTTTACAAGCGATGAGGCACTAAAATTGCAGTAAATGATTGGAGCATCTGGGGCTGCTTTCTCTGGAGAAGAGAAATCTGAGAAGAAAAGGGAACATAAAATGACGGGGCATCTGGACAGAGTGGACAGTGCAGAGGTTGGGTGCTAGAGGAATTTAAAACGAAGAGGAAATGATTAAGAGTGACATGGGGAAAACCTTTTCTTAACAGCATGTGACTGGAATTAGGAATGCACTGCCAGCTGCTGTGGTTGAGGCAAGGTCCACTGCAGCCTTCAGTGGGGAATTGTATTAATACATGGTGGTGAAAATAATGAAAAAGTTATGGAGAAAGGGTGACTGGAACCACACAGTTGCTTTGGTGGAGAGGTGGCACAGACATGGTAGGTCAAATAGTTTTTTTCTCTGCTGTAACCTTTTTATGACCAGCACAATGTTTTGGATGGCATTTCCAATCTTCATACGCAGCATTTTGTCAAAAGGTTTCTGAAAGTCCAAGCAAATAGCATTTTCTAAGTCTCCTTTGTATATCCTTGTTATTATCTCAAGGAATTTCAACAGATTAGCCAGGCATAATTTGCCCTTAAGGAAACCAAATAAGGACTTTGCCCTGCTTTACTTCCACATGCCTCCAAATACCCCAAAACCTCATCATAACTAATGGACCCCAAGTTCTTACCAACAACCACCAAAGTCAGATGAACTGGCCTATAATTTTCTGTCTTTTGCCTCCTTCCCTTCTTTGCGAATGCAGTGACATTTGCAATTTTCCAGTTCTCTGGAACCACTCTGGCTCTAGTGATTTTTGAATGATGACTAGTACCGCCTCCATGATCTCTTCGGCTATGTATATCTTTTAGAACCATTAGCTGTAGTCCATCTGATCTAGGTGACTTATCCACCTTCATACCTTTCAGCTTTCCAAGCACCTGCTCCTTAGTAATAGTGACTACACTTATTTCTGCTCTTAGACCATCTTGGATGTCTGGCATGTTGCTAGTGTCTTCTACAGTGAATACTGATGAAGACTGCTTATTCAGTTCATCTTCCTTGTTTTGTGCACTGTGTGCATTCAAACATAACACCTTAAGTCACGTATTCACCACCCCTTTTCTCAAATTTGTTTCCATGTTACCTACAGTTAAATTCTTATCCCTTTCTGAACCTAGTTTTTATTCTGGAGCCCTTGGGAATCTCTCCTGCACTCTGCTTCCATTTTACTTCATCGACACTTCTCTGATTTGTTGAACCCAACACCTCCTCCCCCACCAACTATTTAGTTTGAAACCCTATCTCTAGCCCTTGTTCTGTGATTTGACAGGAACCTGGCTTTCACAATCTCAGGATCGCTGAAAAAGATACTCTTGTATTCATAGTGCTCTCGCGATGAAGGGAAAACAGCAGCTAAATTGGGCTTTGAATTTTTTTTAAATGCATATGAAAATGAAAATATAATTTATTTTCAGATTGTAACTGAAAGTTAAATATTGGTCACATTACTGTGTAGAAGTTCTCTTCCATATGGAACACTTGAGTGGGATTATCATCATCATCTGAGTGTGGATGGGTATCTCCATCTTACAAGTTATCTGATAAAAAGACACCTCTTCTAGTGCACCTGTGCCTCACCACTGCACTAGAGTGCTTGCCAGATTTTGTGCTTAAAGAACTTACGTAGAACTTGAACACATGGAAGCCTTGAAACCGTATCAATTAGTGTCTGTTTTTTTGTGGGCAAATTGTACATGAAGTGATTTTAGTTGGAGTTATACTTTCAGGCACAATTGCACCCAGTGGGACATTGGCTGGGAGAACTCCATGCATGACTGACATTTTCCTAGCTACAGCTGCTTACCTGACAAAACTATAGGTTGTGCATTGTATATTCCCCCCCCCCTCACCGCCAGCCCCCATATCTTTCGAATTCAACCTTTGAATGTTTTGAACACATTTCAAAACTAAGAATATGTCACATTGATATTGTCAATAAGATATGAAAGGTTGTCCCCTCTGCCCATCAACCTTTTGTATGCAACATCTGCCAGCCCTGTTCTTTCACGTTTGTTAGATGGAGACCTTTTCACTCATTGCAGTCTTTTATATAATACGGATCAGAATTGTCCTCTGTGGTCTCTGACAGTTGATGATACCTTAGGGTGAGTGTGGGACCACTCACACCACTGTGACGTTCTATTTTTAACATATTTTTTTTTGAGTAGATTCTTTATTTGGAGGATCTGGTTGCACATGGAGACTTACAACACATGGTTAATGCACTAAAAAGGGTAAAATTGAATTTCTGGGCTCTCTTTGTCACTCTGATGTGAGAGTGCTGATATCTAGTACTAGTGAATAAGGAATTCAACTGTGGTCTGAAAAACATGCATTACTTAATGTTTGATTTAGCAAAGATTGTTAAATTAATGAATGAATTTCATTCAGTATTTTGGAAACAGCTTTTCTGAGACATGTATCAGGAATAAAGGATCTTATAATTGGACTTGTATCAATTGATAATAAAATCAGATAGCACCTTGTCAAAAAAAGTGTAATAAATATCCAAAATTCCACTACCCCTTCTTTGCGACACATGCAAAATACTGGAGGAACTCAGCAGGCCAGGCAGCATCTATGGAAATGAGTCCAGTTGACGTTTCGGGCAGAGACCTTTTGGCAGGTCTCAGGAAAGAATGCTGAGGAGTAGATTTTAAAGGTGGGGGAGGGGGAGTGAAGAGAGAATCACAAAGTGATAGGTGAAACCTGAAGGGAGAGGGATGAAGTTGATTGGTGAAGAAGATACAGGGCTGGAGAAGGGGGAATCTAATAGAAGAGCACAGAAAGCCATGGAAGAAAGAAAAGGGGTGAGGAGTACCAGAGGGAGGTGATGAGTGGGCAGGAAGATAAGGTGAGAGAGGGGAAAAAGGGATGGGGAATGGTGAAGGAGGAGCATTAATGGACATTTGAGAAATTGATGTTCATGCCGTCAGGTTGGAGGCTACCCAAACAGAATATAAGGTGTTCCTCCAACCTAAGTGTGCCCTCATCATGACAGTGGAAGAGGCCATGGATAGACATATTGGAATGTAGCCATCAGGTTGGAGGCTACCCCTTCCTTCCTCACTTTCTCACCTCCTCTTTGAATGTTTAGTGATTAAGAGTTCAATTGACTGTATTTATGAGCTGCTTCCTGTGAAAAGAAGCAGATTCAATGGGTCGAATTCTTCTCCTCTTTCTTATGGTCTCATTAGGTTCTTGATTAGTCAGGGTTTCAAAGGTTACAGGGAGAAGGCAGGAGAATGGGGTTGACAGGGATAATAAAACAGCCATGATGGAATGGCAAAGCAGAGTTGATGGGTAGAATGGCCTAATTCTCTTCAATGTCTTATGGTCTTATGGCAAAGAATAAAGACCTGTGGAAGATACATGGATAATTGAGGTTAAAGCAGAGATAAGATGTGGTCTAATTGAATGGTAGAGCATGTTCAGGAGGTAGTATGGTCAATTCTTCCTATCTCCCTGGAAGATAGTATTATGTACTAAGTATTCATGATTTGTTGCAAGATATTTGAAAAGAAGTTCCTTATTAAACAGTACTGTGCAAGAAGTCTTGGGCATGCTGGATTTTTTATATGGTTTCAGATGGTATGACCTCCACAGAGCCCTGATCTCAACTTCATCGAGACTGTCTGGGATTACCTGGAGAGACAAAAGCAAGTGAGACCGGCAAAGTCTGCAGAACAACTGTGGCAAATTCTCCAAAATGCTTGGAACAACCTACCAGCTGATTTTCTTATAAATCTGCACCGCAGTTTACCTAAGAGAATTGATGCAGTTTTAAAGGCAAATGGTGGTCACACGAAATATTGATTTGATTTAGTTTTTTTTTTTACAGTTTACTGTTCTTTTATACTGAATGCTTTGATATTTAGAAACCTTTCATTTCATTATTTTTGAAAGCATCTTCACTTTAAAGAATTTTCTTAAATGTGCCTAAGAGTTTTGCACAGTTCTGCCCATTGTACAAAAGTGACAGATAGGAGATCAAAATATTAGTCAATATATTCTCTCTTCATGGTAGTATCTGGAGGAACAATGAACTCTTGTGGGGGCCTTAGTCCAATGATTATTATTCACTGGTGAAAAATTATGTGTAGCGGTTACAGTATTAAGATTTTACGTCAATGAGCTTTTATTGACACCACATGGGAATATTTGTCCTGTCATGGTGAAAACAAAAACAAGGCCTTCTTCCAAGGAAGCAGGTAGAAATTTGGAGAACAACTCACACAAAATGCTGGTGGAACACAGCAGGCCAGGCAGCATCTATAGGGAGAAGCGCTGTTGACGTTTCGGGCCGAGACCCTTCGTCAGGAATTTGGAGAGTTGGTCAGACTATGTGTTCCCTCATACATCCTGTGAAAACTAGTTCCAGAAGTATTTGGCCAATCAGCAAATTAGAGCATAAAAAATGAAGACACAGAAAGAGGCCAACTGGCTCACGGAGTCCATGCTAAATCTATGTACATAAAATTCAAGTTCACTGCTCAAAGTAAACATATTATCAAAGTACTTACACATTATCAACGAAATACTCGGCGGGCGTACAGAGTCTGCTGTGCGTATGTTTTTACAGAGACGTGGCTCACTGATGGAATTTCGGATGCCGCCGTTCAGCTGGACGGGCTCACCTTGTTTCGTGCGGACAGGGATGCAGCTCTCTCCGGCAAGACTCGCGGTGGCAGCTTGTGTGTTTACATCAACACGGAATGGTGTAAGAACTCTGTGCTGGTTTCCAGACACTGCTCATCGTTAGTGGAGTTTGTGGCTGTTAGATGCAGACAATTTTATTTGCCACGGGAATTCACCTCTGTCCTTATATTCGGTGTGTACATTCCCCCCAGCGCTAATGCTAAGGAGGCGCTCTGTGAACTGTACAGGGCTATTAGCGAACTGCAGAACACACACCCTGATGGACTGTTCATTGTCGCCGGTGATTTTAACCACTTGTGTGGTAAACTATGTATACCTGTCTGGACACGCCCCTCTGCTAACTGCTCCTGTGGCTCCTCCCCCAGACCCCTGTATAAAGGCGATTGGAGGCACTGCTCCCCCCTCAGTCTCTGAGATGCTGTGCTGCTAATAAAAGCCTATCGTTCGCCTCCCGTCTCCGAGAGTTATTGATGGTGCATCAATGTAATCCTTAAGTATGTGAATCCAAATTCCATCAGTATGTGGACTTTGCAACAAGGGGGGAGAACGCTTTGGACCTGGTTTACACAAACATCCCCAACACGTACCAGGCAGAGCCCCGACCCCACCTCGGTTACTCAGACCACATCTCTGTTATGCTAATCCCAGCATACAGACCATTCATCAGGCGCTCCAGACCAGTTCAGAAGTAAGGGAAAACCTGGCCAGCAGGAGCCATCTCTGCTCTTCAAGACTGCTTTGAGCACACTGACTGGCACATGTTCAGGGAGGCTGCAACCGATGGCGACTCTACCAACTTACAAGAGTACACAGCATCAGTGACCAGCTACATCAGCAAGTGCATTGATGATGTTACTCTGTCCAAGACCATCGCTACACGCGCTAACCAGAAGCCATCGGTGACCGCGGAGGTGCGTGCGCTGCTGAAGACACGGGACTCCGCCTTCAGAGCAGGCGATAAGGCAGCCCTAACAACAGCAAGTGCCAAGCTGTCCCGGGTCATCAGAGGGGCAAAGCGTGCACATGCCCAGCGAATCCACAGCCACTTCCAGGAAAGTGGCGACACGCGGCGCATGTGGAAGGGCATCCAGGACATCACCAATTACAGGACAACATCACCTGACTACCATCCCATTGCACTCACATCCGTCATCATGAAGTGTTTCGAGAGGCTTGTCATGAGGCATAGCAAGACCCTGCTGCCCCCCTCACTGGATCCCCAGCAGTTTGCGTACTGTCCCAACCGCTCAACAGACAACACCATTGCCATCACCCTCCACCTGGCCCTAACCCACCTGGACAAAAAAGACACATACGTTCGAATGCTGTTCATAGACTTCAGTTCAGCATTCAACACAATCATCCCTCAGAAACTGATTGGAAAGCTGAGCCTACTGGGCGTGAACACCTCCATCTGCAACTGGATCCTAGACTTCCTGACTGGGAGATCTCAGTCAGTCCGGATCGGGAGCAGCATCTCCAACACCATCACACTGAGCACGGGGGCACCCCAGGGCTGTGTGCTCAGTCCACTGCTGTTCACTCTGCTGACCCATGACTGTGCTGCAACACACAGCTCGAACCACATCATCAAGTTCGCCGATGACACAACCGTGGTGGGTCTCATCAGCAAGAACAACGAGTCTGCATACAGAGAGGAGGTGCAGTGGCTAATGGACTGGTGCAGAGCCAACAACCTGTCTCTGAATGTGAACAAAACAAAAGAGCTGGTTGTTGACTTCCGGAGGGCACAGAGCGACCACTCCCCGCTGAACATTGACAGCTCCTCGGTGGAGATAGTTAAAAGCACTAGATTTCTTGGTGTTCACCTGGTGGAGAATCTCACCTGGTCCCTCAACACCAGCTCCATTACAAAGAAAGCTCAGCAGCGTCTCTACTTTCTGCAAAGGCTGAGGAAAGTCCATCTTCCCCCCCCTCCCCCCCATCCTCATCACATTCTACAGGGGTTGCATTGAGAGTATCCTGAGCAACTGATTCTGAACCTAGTGGTGTGGAAACAGTTATTATCCTTCAACCATCAAGCTCCTGAACCAGCATCCTGAATTAATGCTAGCAAGAGAATGTTTTTATATTAATGGTGAAAACAAACGTATATTCTTTTCATATTTTCTTGTAATTTTCCTCTCATTGGCTGAATTTGAGTCGCCCAGTGTAGCAAACCAACTTTCATAAATCCTGTCCAAAAGTAAGAGCATCTGATGTGGGCAGAATATTATATTCCACTGTCTCAATGTCTTGGCGTTATTTACCTTATCATGTATATGCATTTACATAACAGTCTGTGTGAATTCAGACACAAGCATGTATTGTGAAGTGTCTCCCTATCCCACTTGCTTTCTGGAGTTTCATAATTATTAGTGAAAATTTAAATAGAACCATGCTCTAATGTCTTTCAGTCTCATTACCAGAACAGGTTCACAGCCAGGAGAGATGATTGGAGTAAGTCCAAAGAGAAAATGATACAGAAATAGAATATATTCCAATTGCCAGGCTTAAGTCATTTCTGGACTATTTTAAACACTTTTATTCCTGTCGTTCTACATAATGCATACAAGAAAGTGTCTTCAGCTAAAATATGTTTATCAGAAGCTATAGACTTGATCCAAATAATTTTGTGCAATCTTTGTTGAGAAAATATTGGTCGGTTCACCATTCAAATCCACATTTGCTTATCTTGATTCCAGAATTCTCATCTTTCCCCTCACAATGTTCCTTGTTCTCACCACTTCCCATGTCTGTAATTTCCCCACCTTACAATGCAATGAGGTTTCCCCCAAATATGATCTCCTGAGCATCCTGAATTGAACTGTTCCGCTATTGGGAATTCTGCCTTCAATTGTTAACTGCTTGATGTCCTGGAATTTCATTTCTATATCACACAGTTTCTTTTTCCTTCTTTAAGAAGTGCCTTATTACATCATGTCTGCTCCAACAATCTGATCAAAGGATAAAAATTTGCCACAATCCACTATTCTTCTTAAAAACCACACAAGATTCTAATGTCTTTCATGAGACATAAGGTCACAAGGTCCCTCAATAGAGACTCATCCAGAAAGTCATGAAGCATGGGATAAGTGGAACCTTGGCTGTTTGGATAAAAAATTGGCTTAAAGGAAGAAAGCAGAGGGTAGTTGTGGAAGGAAAGTATTCTGCCTGGAGGTCGGTGACTATGGAGTGCCGCAAGGATCTGTCCTGGGACCCCTGCTATTTGTGATTTTTATAAATGACTTGGATGTAGAGGCGGAAGGATGCGGAGAGTAAGTTTGCAGATGACATGAAGATTGGAGGAGTTGTGGATGGAGCTACAGGTTGTCGAAGGTTACAAGAGGATATAGACAGGCTGCAGAGTTGGGCAGAAAAATGGCAGATGGAGTTCAATCCGGATAAGTGTGAGGTGATGCATTTTGGAAGGACAAACCAGAAGACTGAGTACAGGATTACTGGTCAGTTACTTAAGAGTGTGGATGAACAGAGGGACCTTGGGGTTCAAATCCATACATCCCTCAAGGTTGCTGTGCAGGTTGATAGGGTAGTTAAGAAGGCCTATGAGATGCTAGGCTTCATTAACAGGGGGATTGAATTCAAGAGTAGAGAGGTCATGTTGCAACTCTACAAATCTCTGGTGAGACCGCACTTAGAGTATTGTGTTCAATTCTGGTCACCTCATTATAAGAAGGATGTGGAAGCTATGGAGAGGGTGCAGAGGAGATTTACCAGGATGTTGCCTGGATTGGAGAACAAGTCATATGAAGCAAGGTTAGCAGAGCTAGGACTTTTCTCCTTGGAGCGTAGAAGAATGAGAGGGGACTTGATAGAGGTCTACAAGATTATGAGAGGCATAGATAGGGTAGATAGTCAGTACCTGTTTCCCAGGGCACAAATAGCAAACACCGGAGGGCATATGTACTAAATTAAGGCAGGGAAGTTTAGGGGAGAAATCAGGGGTAAGTTTTTTTACACAGAGGGTTGAGTGCCTGGAATGACTTGCTAGGGATGGTGGTGGAGGCTAAAACATTAGGGGTATTTAAGAGCCTCTTGGACTGGCACATGGATGAAAGAAAAATTGAGGGTTATGGGGCAGTGTGGGTTTAGTACTTTCTTTAAGGATTATATGGGTCAGCACAACATGGAGGGCTGAAGGGCCTGTACTGTGCTGTAGTGTTCTATGATTCCATGGTTCTATGCTCTAGCTGAGGTCGCAGATCAGGCATTGAGTTAATGTTTAGCCTGCTTGGCTCTGTGGCACTGCCTCAGTACTGCACTTAGGGTTCAGCCTGGGGTACATACTCTGGTTTCTAGAGTTGTAATTGGGCTTCTTTGAAAAGATTTGAGTCTGTTCCAAAAATAGAAGTTAAATGGACTCAACTCTTGATTCACATTAAAGAAGTTCTATACATAGAATAAAAACAACTTGACTTTATTTTGCCACTTTGAGTGTAGTAAAGTATCCTAGCACACTATTTATCTTCGATTTGAAAAAAATTTTGATTATTCATCCAGAAGACAGAAAGCTTTCAAGTCAAGTCAAGAGAAGTTTATTGTCATTTAACTACATACATGCCTACCATATAATGTATATAGAAACAAGACAACGTTTCTTCGAACCAGGGTGTAAAGCATAGTAGTACACATAACTGTTCAGTCATCAAAGATCTCACCGTTAAAGGAGTGGACATCATCATCGGATTCCGATGGACAACCGAAGAAGAAGACACATAACACACAATAACTCTGAAGGTAAGGATACAATCTCCAAACTAATATGCATTCATATTAAATATTGTAAGGTACAGATCAGATTAGTCGGTGACACTTCAAATCCCATGCAATAGGGATTTCAGAAGTCTAATAGCTTGGGGGAAGAAACTTTCTCAACCTGACCATTCTTGCTTTTATGCATTGTAGTCTCCTGCCTGGTGGTATAACATCAAAGAGGATGCTGGATGGATGCGTGCAAACCTTAAGAATACTAAGGACCCTGCGTATGCGGTACTCCTGATAAATGTCCCTCTGGATAGTAGGATGCCAGGGAGACCCCTATCATCCTCTTAGCTGTTCTCACTGTCCTTTGTTGTGTCTTCTGGTCCAATGCGCGACTGTCCCCATACCAGATGGAGATAGAACTTGTCAGGATGTTCTCAATGGTGCTCCTGTAAAATACAGTTAAAATGGGGGGAGGGGAGTGTGGGAGCTTTGCTTGCCTTAGTCTTCTTAGAAAGTAGAGATGCTGCTCTGCCTTCTTGTTCAGAGAGGTGGTATTAAGGGAGCAAGTGAGGTTATCCTTGATGAGAACTCCCAGGAACTTGGTGCACTTAACTCTCTCTATGGAGGAGCCATGTATTTGCAGTGGGGAATGGTTTGTCTGCAGCTTCCTGAAGTCCACAATGATTTCCTTTGTTCAGCCTTAGGTTTTTCTTCTCACATCGATCCACCAGAGGCTCCATTTCCTCTCTGTACTCTGTCTCATCGTTCTTGATAGGGCCAACCACTGTTGTCTCATTTGAAAACTTGGTAACACAGTTTGAGCTGGATCTTACAACACAGTCATGCATCAGCAATGTGAACAGCAGTGGGCTGTGCACACACCCTTGGGGACCACCAGTGCTCAGCATAAGGGACTGAGAGGCATTGCTGCCCACGTGGACTAATTGTGGCCTTACCATTAAGAAGCCAATATCCAATATCTAATAACTGATGCTTTATAATTTATAACCATGAAAAAAAACATCTTTCAGCTATAGATCTGATAAGTAGAGAGCCATCTGCAAATTTAGGGCCTGGGCATTTGGGCCTCCTTTCTCTGAAGGGTGATTGGTATCCAAATATTTTCTTCATAGTGTATGGCCTAAATTGGCAAAACATCAAAACAGAATGACCTTTGTTAAATCACAAAGAAGAGAAAATCTGCCGATGCTGGAAATCTGAGCAACACACACAAAATGCTGGAGGAACTCAACAGGCCAGGCAGCATCGATGGTAAAAAGTACAGTCAACGTTTCAGGCCGAAACCCTTCGGCAGGACTGGAGAAAAAAAGATGAAGAGTAGATTATGACCCAAAAAATTGACTGTACTTTTTCCCATAGATGCTGCCTGGCCTGCTAAGTTCCTCCAGCATTTTATGTGTGTTGCTCAACCTTCATTAATATGCAGCTTTTTGGAGCATCAGACTTTGTATAGTGTATGAAGAACTTCCTAACACTATTAACCATGGAAATGAGACACACAATCATTACACAGAAAGCTCCTACAAAAAGAGCCACCCTTGTTCAGAAACGATGATTTCAGAATACGTCCTGGAGTAAGTACACCAAGAAGAACTCAATTATTCTTTCTGATATTTCTTGGCATCTTTTACATCCCATTGAAATAGTGCCTTGGTACATCTAAAAGATGGTGTTTCAAACAGTGCAGCCTCTTTAAATTTTGAAATAAAATGAAAAGTGATATCAGAAACACTCAGCAGATAAGGAAGCATCTGGAGAGTAAGAAAGTGATAAAATTCTGCTTCTTTCCACAAATGCTGTCTGGTTTCCCGTCTATTTCTTGAACTTTCTCTTTTATTTCATGTTTCCAGCATTTGTGTTTTGATTTTGGTCTGGGTCCTTTGTACTCAAGTCTCAGGAGTGGTTATTAAATTTATAACCTCAGGTTCAGAGGTGGAGGTATTACCAAATGAGCCATAGCTAATTAGCCAGTAATATCCCTTTACATTAGCAGTCAGTGTTTTGACTGAAATGAGTCAGTAGCACCTCTGTGATTTGTCCTAATAGTTGGTCTGACATTTCCTAGGGCTAGTGAGACCCTGTGCTCACTGTTCACCTATCTGCTAAACTGCTCTTAGTTTGTGGGGAACCGTCAGTGAGAGCTTCCCGAATGAGGCTTTGCCTGGCCTGCAAGGTCCTGTGTGGTGCACTGGCCTTCTGAGAGCAAATTCCACTTACAGATGGTTAAACTGCATCTTAGGCTATACCAGCTGTCAAGCAGTTACATCCTGCTTATTAATGCCTTTTGAAACTTAATCACACTATTAACAAAAAAATAACAATTACATTCCCTGAAGTAGAATTGAATGTGCAAAACCGATTAGCTCCCTTTGTAGCATAAAATAATTAGTTTACAGTTCTTACATGAAAGTTGCATTGTAAATTATTTTTCTGTATAATTGTATATTATTCTCAGTAACTAAATGGTCGAGAAAAGCTCTTCTTTCTCCAGACATATGTGGTCTAAATTGGAGAGATTAGAGGAGTGCTTACTGGGAATGCAATGAGTGACTTGCGACACCAGTGTTAACTGAGCACTGTATTGGAGAGCCTCTTTAATAATTTCTGTATCCATTCATTACAATTTTTGCTTTTGATTACCTTCAACGATATAGTAGCAGACTCAATATTGTCTGCAATAAGCACTTGTTCATGCTTGCTTGTGCTGCTTAAAGTCTTGCTATAACTTTGAAATGAGGGGTGCATTAAATCATGAACACAAGAGCTTTTGCAAATACTGGAAATCCAGAGCAACACACACAAAATGCTGGAGGAACTCAGCAGGTCAGGCAGCATCTATGGAGAGGCATGATCAGTCAATGTTTTGGTCTGAGCCCCTGCATCAGGACTGGAGAGGAAGGGGGAAGATGCCAGGATAGGGAGGTGGGGGGGGGGGGAGACAAGAATGAGTACAAGCTGGAAGGTGAGGGGGGAAATAGATGGGTGGGGAGGAGGAGTGAACTGAGAGGCTGCGAAGTGATAGAAGAGGTAAAGGGCTGAAGAAGAAAGAATGTGATAAGAGAGGAGAGTGAACATGGGAGAAAGGGAAGGAGGAGGGGCACCAGAGGGAGGGGATTGTTCTGGTACTCGCAGCTGATCAGGGTGTGAGTTCAGCCTGGCGCTGGGGACATTCTTATGAAGCAGGTCTGGACACCTGTTGGAGGATGTGATAAGAAACAATTTAAGGTAGACAAGAAGCTCTATATAGACAGTGAAGTGTGCATAGGAGTGACTATGGGAGAATATAAACCATTCAGCCCATTGAGCCTAATCAATGGTTGACCTGTTACAATATTATTTTCCTCCACTGTATGCATATTCCTTAATTCCTTTCACACCAGAGACCTATCTAGTTGTTCAATGACTGGGCCTCCAAAAGGGCAAAGAATTCCTATGTTTTGCTACCAACAAAGTTATATTTTCCAAATTTCAATCTTATATGGCCTAATTTGAAATTTGTGACCTCTGGCTGTAGACCTCTCACCCTGGGGTTAAATTCACTCAGTACCGACCCTATAAAGTCCTCTAAGAATTGTGTATGTTTCAGTCAGGTCAACTCTCAGTATGTGACAGACCTACCACATGGAAGGAGGTAGCTGCAGTGAATGAATGCAAGATGCCACCCAAGAACCAGAAGTTTTGGTGACATCGCATGTACGGGTCTCGTGGTGGTGGGGCGTGATAATGAGCGGAGGTGTTGATCAGTCCGATGGCTTGTGGAAAGCAACTGTTTTTGAGTCTAGTGTATATGAACCCAGATATGTGCCCAACATTCATGTCCTTCACCAAATCTCCTCTTGGTTATGACTACATTAAGCCTGACCTCCAGCCTGCACGCTCTTTCAGCTCTTCTGTCTTAGTATACACATCGGAACAGTTCCTGAAACACCCAATGAGTGGGCATGCCACCTGATTCCATTGTCCTCCCACCTGAAATGCTGCAGATAAGGTTTACTGACTAAGGGAAAAACAGGTGTTGATCACAATTTCACAAAACTAAGTACCTATTAAATTCAGAAAGGAGCTACCAATTAGGCACTGGTTTATGTAATTCATACAGGTTGCTTGTTCTTCAATATAATAGCATAAACCATTTGACAAGGTCCCCCATGAGAGACTCATCCAGAAAGTCATGAGGCATGGGATCAGTCAAACCTTGGCTGTTTGGATAAAAAATTGGCTTACAGGAAGAAAGCAGAGGGTAGTAGTGGAAGGAAAGTATTCTGCCTGGAGGTTGGTGACTAGTGGAGTGCCGTAAGGATCTGTCTTCGGACCCCTGCTCTTTGTGATTTTTATAAAAGACCTGGATGAAGAGGCGGAAGGATGGATGAGTAAGTTTGTGGATGACACGAAGATTGGAGGAGTTGTGAATGGAGCTATTGGTTGTTGAAGGTTACAAGAGGATATAGACAGGCTGCAGAGTTGGGCAGAAAAGTGGCAGATGGAGTTCAATCTGGATAAGTGTGAGGTGATGCATTTTGGAAGGACAAACCAAAAGGCTGAGTACAGGGTTAATGGTCAGTTACTTAAGGGTGTGGATGAACAGAGGGTCCTTGGGGTTCAAATCCATACATCCCTCAAGGTCGCTGAACAGGTTGATAGGGTAGTTAAGAAGGCCTGTGGGATGCTAGGCTTCATTAATAGGGGGATTGAGTTCAAGAGTAGAGAGGTCATGTTGCAACTCCACAGATCTCTGCTGAGACCGCACTTAAAGTATTGTGTTCAGTTCTGGTCACCTCATTATAGGAAGGATGTGGAAGCTATGGAGAGGGTGCAGAGGAGATTTACCAGGATGTTGCCTGGATTGGAAAACAGATTTTATGAGGCAAGGTTAGCAGAGCTGGGACTTTTCTCTTTGGAGTGTAGAAGGATGAGAGGGGACTTGATAGAGGTCTACAAGATTATGAGAGGCATATATATGGTGGATAGCCAGTACATATTTCCCAAGGCAAGAATAGCAAACACCAGAGGGCAAATGTACAAAGTTAAGGGAGGAAACTTTAGGGGAGAAAGCAGGGGTAAGTTTTTTACATAGAGGGTTGTGGGTGCTTGGAACGACTTGCCAGGGATGGTGGTGGAGGCTAAAATATTAGAGGTATTTAAGAGCATCTTGGACAGGAATGTGGATGAAAGAAAAATAGAGGGTTACGGGGTAGTGTGGGTTTAGTACTTTTTTTAAAGTAATATATGGGTCGGCACAACATCAAGGGCTGAAGGGCCTGTACTGTGCTGTAGTATTCTAGTGGCTTTAAATTCCTTTATCTTTTAACAATCACAGATCATGGCAAGAAACTGTATCAAAATGAGTTTGAATACTCACAAGTTTTTTTCCCCATTTTGACAGTATTGAAGGAGCCAATAATGAGTCAACTCTGAGACAAAGTACTGTGAATCAATCTTGTAACAACACTTCAATCCAATTATTGTTGCTTTTCCCCTTTATTTCTTGATGTGGCAAGGAGGACAACATTGTAATCAAGCTATAATTTTTAATTTGTACAGTCCGGAACTCTTATATTGAATGATCCAAGAATGCTAACCTTGTGAGATAGGCTGAGATCCTAAGAAATGAATAAAGTTTTAAAACATGCCAACAGCAAATAGGATATCATTGGTTTAGACCCAATGCATGTTGGTGGAGCATAACATTTATTCAGCACTTCAATCAAAGGGTGTCTTAGAAGCCTTCAGATTTGAGATTCTAAACATTTAAGCCAAACCTGAACTTTTGTCTGAAGCAATATTAGTATAAACATGAAATTGATGAGAGCCCAGATATCTTGTCATTTAAAGTATAGTCCATTTTTCGAATTTATCTACAGAAATGAAGTACTGCTCATCTTTTGCATTATATTCCACCTATCTTGACCGCACCTGTTGCCTTAGCCTATGTGTGTCACCTAGAATTATTTAATTCTTTCTGTATTCTCCTCACAATGCTCACCTCAGCAAACACAAATATGTTTAATTTGATTCTTTAATCAAGATCATTGATTCAGTTATTGAAGACTGGGGTCCTTAGCACCAATCCTTTTAGGTAGAATATTAATTGCACACTTTCAACCCATTTGTTTGTTTGTTTGTTTTTCTCTCCCTCTCTCCTTCTCTCCCTCTCCCTCTTTCTCTCACCACAGAGCCACAGATGCTGCCTGACCTGCTGAGTATCTGAGGGACTTTGCAGAGTGGAAGCTGCAGGAGTATTTCTCTTCAGATTAGAGTCTGAAATTATTTTCAGAATAAGTAGACAATTTAAGTTATGAGACGTAATCTTTTCTCTCTCAGAGACTTGTAAATGTTTGGAAAATTCCTGAGAGCTAAGAATACTGAGTCAGTAAGTAAATTCAAGGCAGAGACAGTCAAATTTTTGGATAACGGGGAATCGGGGACAACTGAAGAATGAATTGGGTGAAATTGTTATGGGAAACAGAGAAATGGCAGAAGAATTTAATAAGTACTTTAGATCTGTCTTCACTAAGGAAGACACAAGCAATCTCCCAGATGTATGGATGGGCCAAGGACATAGGGTAACAGAGGAAATGAAACAGATTGACATTAGGAAGGAAATGGTGATGAGTAGACTGATGGGACTGAAGGCTGACAAATCCCCAGGTCCAGATGGTCTGCATCCTAGGGTACTAAAGGAGGTAGCCCTGGAAATTGCGGATGCATTGGTAATCATTTTCCAATGTTCCTTAGATTCAGGATCAGTTCCTGAGGATTGGAGAATGGCTAATGTTATCCCACTTTTTAAGAAAGGAGGGAGGGAGAAAACAGAGAACTATGGACCTGTCAGCCTGACATCGGTGGTGGGGAAGATGCTAGAGTCCATTACTAAAGATGAAATAGTGGCATATCTAGATAGCAGTAATAGGATTGGGCCGAGCCAGCATGGATTTACCAAGGGTAAATCATGCTTGACTAATCTGTTGGAGTTTTTCGAGGATGTAACCAGGAAGTTAGACGGGGGAGATCCAGTGGATGTAGTGTACCTCGATTTTCAGAAGGCATTTGATAAGGTCCCACATAGGAGATTGGTGGGTAAAATCAAAGCTCATGACATTGGGGGGAAGACATTGACATGGATAGAAAACTGGTTGGCAGATAGAAAGCAAAGGGTAGCGGTGAATGGGTGTTTCTCGGAATGGCAGGTGGTGACTAGTGGGGTGCCACAGGGCTCTGTATTGGGACCACAGCTGTTTACGATTTACATCAACGATTTAGATGAAGGCATTGAGAATAACATCAGCAAGTTTGCTGATGATACTAAGCTAGGTGGCAGTGTGACATGTGATGAGGATGTTAGGAGAATTCAGCGTGACTTGGATAGGCTGGGTGAGTGGGCAGATACTTGGCAGATGATGTTTAATGTGAATAAGTGTGAGGTTATCCACTTTGAGAGTAAGAACAGGAAGGCAGATTATTATCTGAACAGTGTAGAGTTAGGTAAGGGAAAAATACAAAGAGATCTAGGAGTCCTTGTTCATCAGTCACTGAAGGTGAATGAGCAAGTGCAGCAGGCAGTGAAGAAGGCTAATGGAATGTTGGCTTTTATTACAAAGGGAATTGAGTACAAGAGCAAGGAAATCCTCTTGCATTTGTACAGAGCCCTGGTGAGACCACATCTGGAGTATTGTGTACAGTTTTGGTCTCCAGGGTTAAGGAAGGACATCCTGGCTGTAGAGGAAGTGCAGCGTAGATTCACGAGGTTAATTCCTGGGATGTCTGGACTGTCTTACGCAGAGAGGTTAGAGAGACTGGGCTTGTACACGTTGGAATTAAGGAGATTGAGAGGGGATCTGATTGAAACATATAAGAGTATTAAGGGATTGGACAAGATAGAGGCAGGAAATATGTTCCAGATGCTGGGAGAGTCCAGTACCAGAGGGCATGGTTTGAGAATAAGGGGTAGGTCATTTAGGACAGAGTTAAGGAAAAACTTCTTCTCCCAGAGAGTTGTGGGGGTCTGGAATGCACTGCCTCGGAAGGTAGTGGAGGCCAATTCTCTGGATGCTTTCAAGAAGGAGCTAGATAGGTATCTTATGGATAGGGGAATCAAGGGATATGGGGACAAGGCAGGAACCGGGTATTGATAGTAGATGATCAGCCATGATCTCAAAATGGCGGTGCAGGCTCGAAGGTCCGAATGGTCTACTTCTGCACCTATTGTCTATTGTCAATTGTCTTAACTGGGATAAGGATAGGTAAAAGCAACAATCAGATCAGCAATGATCTTATTTATTCATTTAGTGATAACTGCATGGAGTAGGCCTTTTGAGCCATACTGCCCCAGAAATACCTCCCTAACAAATCCAGTTAACCATGGGACAATTTACAATGACTGATTCACCTACCTGGTAATATCTTTGGATGGTGGGAGGAAACTGGAGCACTAGGGTAAACCCATGCATTCCATGGAGACTCCTTACAGGCGGCACCGGAATTGAACTCATAATTTCAAAGCCATGAGCTGAAATAGCATTGCACTAACCACTACGCTACTGTGGCATCCATTCTTACTATTATTATTGAATAGTAGTCAAGGCTCAAGGTGGCATTTGTTCTCCTCCGCCACAATTATCATCAACTTCAAGACCTATGTGGATGAGTGTGTGCCTTCGAGAACATACCGGACATACCCAAACCAAAAGTCAATGAAGAACCAAAGATTTGCAGTCTGCTGAGGGCTAGGTCAGAGGGTATCCATGACAGGTGAACTAAAACTAAAAAAAAAGTCCAGGAATTCTGATTGAAGTTAGAGACAGAATTGAATGTACACCACCTCTGGCAAGTTTTGCAGGCTATTACCTTCTGCAAGACCATTACTTCCCACAAAGTGAAACCAAGCATCAGGAATAACTGTGACGTTTCACTCCCAGATGAGCTCTATGCCTTTTAATGCATGCTTTAAAAGGGAAAATAAGCTATACCTGTGTGAATCCCTGCAGTATTTGGTGCAGCATCACAACATCCTTCAAGAGGGTAAACCCTCACAAGGAGTCATGCCCTGATGGTGTACGTGGTAGGACACAGCAAATCTGTGCCAACCAACTGCAGCAGTGTTCATGGTCATCTTCCACTCTCACTGCTGTGATTGGAGGTTCCCAACTGCTTTAAAAAGCCGACCATCATACCAGCGCCCAAGAAGGGTAGAATGAGCTGCCTCAATAATTATTGCCCAGTTGCACTCACAGCTATTGTGATGAAGTGCTTTGAGAGGTTGGTCATGGCCAAAACCAACTCCTGCCTGAGCAAGACCAGGACCCACCACAATTTTCCTTTTGCCACAATAGGTCTACAAAAGATTCAACCTCACTGCTCTCCACTCGGCCTTGAAGCACCTGGACAATAGTAATACCTACATCAGGCTTCTGTTTATTGATTACAACTCAGTGTTCAATACCATCATACTCTCAGTGCTAATCAAGAAGCTCCAGTACCTGGGCATCTTTCTACAGCTGGATTCTTGACTTTCTCATCAGGAGACCAGTCAGTGCAAACAGAAATAAGAACTCCTCCTCACTGGCAATGAACACCCATGCACCTCAAGGATGTATGCTTAACCCAATGTTCTACACTCTCTGCATCCATGATGGTGTGACTAGGCACAGATCAAACACCATCCATAAATTTGCCTATGACAAACCTATTGTTGGCAGAATATTGAATGGTGAAGCGGAAGCATACAGGAGTGAGATAGGCCAGCTGCTTGAGTGGTGTTGCAATAACAGCCTTGCACTTAATGTCAGTAAGGTCAAGGAATTGTCTGTGGACTTTGGGAAGGGGATGTTGAAGGAAACACACCAGTCCTCATTGAGAAATCAAAAATGGAAAGGATGTGCAGTTCCAAGTTCCTGGGTGTCAACAGCTCTGAAGAACCACCCTGGGCCAAATATACCGATGCAATTACAAAGAGGCTATATTGCATTCAGAGTTTAAGGAGATTTGGTATGTCAACAAAGACACTCGCAAATTTCTACAGATGTACAAAAAAGACATTTTATCTGGTTGCATCACTGTCTGGCATGGAGGGCCCACTGCACAGGACTGGAAAAAGCTACAGAAAGTCACAAATCCAGCCATCTCCAGCATCAAGGGCACCTTCAAAAGGTGAGGCCTCAAAATGGCAGCATCTAGCATTAAGGACCCCCATCACACAGGACATGCCCTCTTCTCATTGTTATCATCAAGGGGAAAGTACAGGAGTGTGATTTTTGGAACAGCTTCTTCTCTCCACCATTAGATTTCTGAATAGACAATGAATTACTATATGTTATTGTAATTTATTGTGTTTTTATTATGTATTGCACTGTACAGCTGCCACAAAACAACAAATTTCACAACATAGGTATGCCAGTGAAATTAAATCTGATTCTGATTCCTCTTTTCTTCTCTTTGATGTTCTTATACATTGAAATAAAAGATTCTCATATCTCATAAGAAGAGACTGCAGCTGTAGTGTCTTGACCCAAAATGCCAGCTGTAACTTGCTGAATTCACCCAGCAACTTGTTTTTTCCATTCATGCATAATTCCTCACTGAAGCTGATGAAGATTTGCTCCATAATTATATCTAACAGTTACAGCAATCTGGTGAGAGCCTTCCTTTCCCTCCCCATCTTCTCTCTCTCTCTCTTCCAACAATTTCTCCCACTCTGCTTGCCCTCTAATCGTTCTCCAAGTCATTCATTCCTAGAGAAATGCTGGCTAATGTCTCCTTGTCTAATTCATGAAGAAGCTTTGAAGTCAGGACAAAATGCAACATTCCCTTTAAAATAATAAAGCTTCAAAGTACTGCAAAGGATTTAAGGAAATTGCAAAAGCACAGCCAGAGCCAGTAGAATTCAATTAGAAACTGACTTCCAAGTGGATAATAATTCCTCTGATAGATCTGTTGTGTATCCTTCCAGCTATCTAATGTGTGTGTATGTGTATCTGTGAAGATATCAAAGACTACTGGACGTTTGACCTCCAAAATGGCAGTGATAATATAGGCACCATTACCTACCCAGTTATTTTTCTGGCGGACATTAGCTCTGAAAGTATATCTACCCCCACTAATGTTGCAAACGGTGTGATTCACATACTATTCTGTCACCAGTAGCACATGGAATATGAGCATGACTAAGGCATGTAGTGTGTTGTTATGTGTCTGGATGTCCATTTGATATGCAACATCTTCACAATTTTTTAAAACGTAAGAGTTATACTTTTGAAACATTTTTTCATCTTTGTCACATGATAAACAAAGTTAGTTATTTTCAATTATTTATTTCTAATCCCTAAAAACACATTATAATTAAAGCCTTGTTCTCTTAATTATCTTTAAATTCATGACAATTAAAAAAAAACATTCTGACAGTAACAAATGTATCTGTGGCACGTGCAATAATTATTGTATATTGGGGTGCATGTGGTAAATGTCACAGCCATGATACATGCAATAAATATTGTACATTGTGGCACATGCTGGAAACTTTGTATATTGTGGTGCATGCTATAAGACACACAATAAATATTGCATTTTATGCCACATCCAATAAATTAGAGTTTTCAGAGCGATTGGATCCTGGCTCTCAACTGAATATATTAATGATAGCTCTTGTGAAATAAGCAAAAATGACTAAAGTTAGTATATTATTTAATTCAAGAAAGCAAATAAGTTATGATAATATTGCAAAAAATCATGATAATTTAAAGTTGTGGATTGCATAAATTGGGAAACTGTGTACACAATACTGACAAAAATAGCACATTAGAAGGATTTCTTAAAGCACTGAACTGGAGGCTTACCAGATGTTGAACCACAGAAGGTGATAGAAGGATCAAAGACCAAAATCTTTTTCAAAGAGATGTGCTTTAATATGTGTTCTGAAAAATAAGATAGGTTTAAGGAGCACCAAAGGTTCAGGACTTGAAACTGAAAGCATTTAACCAGTGGTGGTGTTTTTAAATTCTCCAGAAGTGGAGATATTTCAGAATTATTGAGAAGGAGGTGGTTTCACAGATGGGATGAGATCATTGAGGGATCTTAACGGAAGAAAATTTTTAAACGGAGGTTTTGCTTAATCTGGAACCAATAAAGTTGGTGATGTGTGAACAATTAATAGTGTGAATTAGAACATGGGCAACTTTGATGATAGAAAACTTGAGTTTTAAAACCTTGAATATTACATGAGGTAAGAGGAGTGGGAGAGGTAAATAGATGCAAAGTCAAGGCTAAAGAGATGTTATAATAATGTTGCAAGCAGGAATAGGATGTTGATTTTAAAGAGCAAACACAAGGAAATCTGCAGATGCTGGAAATTGAAACAACACACACAAAATGCTGGTGGAACTTCATCCTGACGAAGGGTCTCGGCCCGAAACGTCGACAGTGCTTCTCCTTATAGATGCTGTCTGGCCTGCTGTGTTCCACCAGCATTTTGTATAGGATATTGATGATAGCATACATGGAGCTGAAGAGGAATAGAATATTTAAAAATATGATTAATTATGTTAATTACATGCCTATCTAAAATCTTCATGCAATTAGACTTCAAAATTGCATTTTTATTGAATAAATTGGAAATAAATTATCTGAAGAATTTTGATCACATGCAAGAAAAGCTACAAAAAGCACACAAAAGCTGAAGAATTTAACTGTAACATAGCCATACATGTGAATAAATATATTATGTAAATACAGATGTGCATTTTTATTAGATATTTAGGTTTGAAAGATTTTCAGTGTATTGTACAGACAGAGAGAGTGAAATATGCTTTTTTCAACCTTACTGCTTCTTTATGGATGTCACTCTGGATACAATGTTTCTCTAGCTGTGGAACAACTGGATTCAATGTTCTTGGAGTAGCCATTTCATTTACACAATGCAATGCAGAACATGAAGAAATACTCTACATTTATCTGGCTGAGTGCAGTGTGAATAACATTCAAGAATCACAACTCCATCCAAGCCAAACACATTGCTTTGATTGGAATTCCATCCACAACACTAAATACTCACTCCACTTCTAATGCACCATGGTTGCAATGTGTACCATCTACTAACAACCCTCAACGACCTTCAACACCTCTCCAATGAATCAAAAGGCAGCACACTACATTTCCTCAAAAGCAATAAATTAACTTCTCACCTGAATTTCAATTCCATGAGCCTGAATTTTGAAGAGTGAATGTTAAGAAATCACAGTACCTACCCCATGTGTCTTCCCACCCAATATATTCAATTAAAGAGTTACAATCTTTCAAATTCCAGGAATTCTAATTTGTGCAATCTCTGCTTATAATTTCATTCTCTATTAAGGCTCAGAGGTGTCCTGTGCTCCGCCCGCCAGAAAAAGCGGGATTTCCCAGTGGCCACCCATTTTAATTTCCACTTCCCATTCCCAATCCGATATGACCATCCATGATCTCTTCCACTGTTGTGATGAGACCACACTTAGCTTGGAGGAACAACACCTTATATTCCATTTGGGTACCCTCCAACCTGCTGGCACTAACATCAATTTCTCAAACTTCTGGTAATATCTCCCACCCCACCCTTCACCATTTCCCATCTCCTTACGCCCCCCCCCCCTTAACTCCTTGACCAGCCATTGCCTCCTTCTGGTGCTCCTCCCCCCTGTCCTTTCTTCCATGGTCTTCTATCTCTTTCATCAATCAACTTCCCAGCTTTTTACTTCATCCCTCCCCCTCCAAGCTTCACTTATCTCCTGGTGTTTCTCTCTCCCCTCCACCCACCTTTTAAATCTACTACTCAGTTTTTTTTCTCCAATCCTGGGTTTTGGCCTGAAATGTCAACTGTACTTTTTTTCTATAGATGCTGCCTGGCCTGATGAGATCCTTCAGCATTTTATGTGATCTTATCAGATTATATCTGTCCAAATACTCATAAATTCTGCCCCCACTCCATCAGAAAACCATGAAATCGCTAGTTCATTAAGGGAGTCCAAAAGTCTGTTACCTAAGGGGAAGTTACAAGCTGCTGATTGTAGTGACAGTAGTTCAGAAGAAGTATATTTAGAAGTTTTATAGGCTGCCTGCAAAGCATCATTATCTTTCTGTTAACCATGGGACCTTGCTGGTGCAAGTTATTTGCCATGCTTCCTGCAGTGAATCCAGGTTTAGAGTACTCCATTGACCATGAAGCATTTTACGATATTCTGAAAGTTTTTTTTTCCCTTTTCAGTTCATCAATCTAGTTAAAATTAGTTTGTAGTTTTACTTAGGTCTATTTATATTGCTGTAATATTGTCAGTCTTTGTGCCCTTGGCAATTTGGATATATGACTTTATAGTGCATTGTAAATGTGAAGGTCTGATGCATCGTCAGTTCAGATCCTTCTTGTCTTGCCTAGTGTACGTTCTACCAACTGCACATACATTATCCCTAATCACTTTTATTTCTTCGCTCATTAACTTACTTTCCATTCCATGAGCTTGAGAATTAGTTACAAGCACTTTGCAAGGGTCTTTTAAAAGTCCACACAAGTACAATCCATTCCTATTTATGGGAATTCCAAGCCTGGAAACTGGGCTTGGGATAAGGCTGGGACCAGAATTCCAGTCTGAAAGTGAGCGTGTGACCTTCTGACTCATCTTACCTGATCCAAGTAATCAAAAAGTAAGACTGCAGAATGGGAGATGGTACCCCAAATAACTCAGCAATCCAAACAGGCATAGGTGGGAGATACAGCATATTCTACACCTATACATTTATTTCTTCACTTACTGCAATAGTTAGTCCAGAAAAATCAGATAAATACTTCTCTTTTCCTGTTAGGATCCAAAACAGAATTATTTGAAGTCACTTAAAATTCATTCATATTGGCGCAGGGTTGCAAAATGAAATTATTCACAATTAATGCTATTTCCACTGAAAATGATTGGTGAAAAAAGAATTGAGAATTGAGGAGGGAATGGTCTTTGCAACATGGGATTAAAACAGGTTATTGGAGGTGCACAAGAGACAGAGATTTCTACTACATTTCTGGTACTGACTGGGATATACTGGAAATAATTTAAGTCTCAGGAATACGAGTTCCCACCATTACAGTTACAAATAGCAGAGGAAATGCAAAAGCAGACTGAGCTGGAAAAGACAAGCAGTAAGGCCATGCTGTGCTGTTGGAACAATGGAGAAAACAACCATATAACAACAATTGGAAAAAGACAGGAAGCAAACATGAGGAAATCTGCAGATACTGGAAATTCATGCAACACACACAAAATGCTGGTGGAACGCTGCAGGCCAGGCAGCATCTATAGGGAGAAGCACTGTCGACGTTTCGGGCCGAGACCCTTTGTCAGGACTAACTGAAAGAAAAGATAGTGAGAGATTTGAAAGTAGGAGGGGGAGGGGGAAATGTGAAATGATAGGAGAAGACCGGAGGGGGTGGGGTGAAGCTAAGAGCTGGAAAGGTGATTGCCAAAAGGGATACAGAGCTGGAGAAGGGAAAGGATCATGCTACGGGAGGCATAGGGAGAAAGAAAGGGGGAGGGGAGCACTAGAGGGAGATGGAGAACAGGCAGAGTGATGGGCAGAGGGAGAGAAAAGAAAAAAAATGGGGGGGAAAACTAAATATATCAGGGATGGGGTAAGAAGGGGAGGATAACTCATCAGGGGTGATTGATAAGTTTGTGGGCTAAGGTAGAAAGAGATGAGTTATTAACTTCAAACTTTCTGCCTAATCACTCAAAGAGTTGACCTGCATGTGCATGTAATGAGAACTGTATAACTCAACTCCTTCTACCTTAGGCCACAAACTTATCAATCACCCATCTGTGGACACTTTCTGAAGGTCCAAGATCCGTATGCTCCACGACTGCAGGACTAAGTGTGTAAATGTAAGTCGGGACTATGTTGAAAAATATATGTGCTAGGTTCCTATTATTGACTCCTTCTACCTTAGGCCACGAACATATCAATCAGCCCTCGTAGCAAAATGCCAAAAAATAGCAAAAATAAACCCTCTGGTTAAACACTCCTAATACTGGAGGAACTCAGCGGGTCAGGCAGCATCTATGGAAATGAATAAATACTCAATGTCTCTGGCAGAAACCCTTCATCAGAACTGGAAAGCAAGAAGGAAGAAGCCAATTTGATTTCTTCCCCTTTTATACTTATGGCTGTGAGGCGAAGCACAGCTCCAATGCCATATTTAAGTTTGCTGATGACATCACTGTCATTGGCTGAATCAAATGTGGTGATGAATCAGCAGATAGGAGGGAGAGTGAAAATCTGGTTGAGTGGTGCCACAACAACAACCTCTCACTCGAGGTCAGCAAGATCAAGGAGCTGCTTATCGACTACAGGAGGAGGAAATCAGAGGTCCAAAAACCAGTCCTCATTGGGAGATTAGAGTGAGAGAGCATCATAAACTTTAAATTCCTCAGCGTTATCATTACAGAGGATCTGTCCTGGGTCCCACACTTAAGTGCCATTGCAAAGAAAGCACGACAGCATCTCTACTTTTTAGAGATACAGTATGTCATCTAAAACTTTGACAAACTTCTACCACTGTGAGGTGCAGAGTATATCAGTTGGTTGCATCACAGCCTGGTATGGAAACACCAATGCCCTTGAACAGAGAGTCTTATTTATTATTATTATTTTAATTTTTTTCTCAGCTCATGCTGATAAAACCTAAGCTACAGGCATAGCCATGCACACACATTTCTCAAATGCTAGGAACTTCGAGACTATTCCAGTGGTGTTTAGTATTGTGGCTTTCTGAAGATTTATATAAATATTGCTGTGTAGCCCTAATCATTTAATGCTATTGTGTGGAGCCTTTGGGATGATACCAGCTGTAGATATTAATATCAGGACAATGCACACCCTGTTCATGTTCCATTGTCTTTCAATTTCCTCTTTTAATTCAGCATATACCTGATGTTCTCACTTATTGATTTCTGTAAGTTATGTGTGTATGGCTATTTCTATTAAGGAAGTTGTTCTTTTTTGTTTATCCTGTATTATTACATCTGGATGGTTGTTATGGATCATCCTATCTGTAATAATGGATCAGTCTTAATTCAATTTGTGGGACTCTGACTCTGAAACTGGATCAGGCTTGTATTTATAGTAAGTATTATTTCTGTTATGAGTTTGTATTTTAAAATAAGATTTTGGTGAATAATGTCTTTCACTTGATTGTGCCTGTGTAAGCAATCAGATTGAGTTGAACTGCTGTAATGTGTTGGTTTCTCTTGGCAATTTCTACATTTATTATCTTGAATTTGTTGGTCTTTTATAACATATTTTTGATAATTTTTTGTGCTAACCACCTGGTCTTGTATTGCCAAAAGGACCCCTTCTGATTCTGGGAAGCAGTCTCCAACTCTGAGCCAGATGTTTGATGCTTCCTTGTCGACATTTAGTCTGATCATATCTTGGGAATGACTTCCATGGATGGTCATGCTCTTCCATTGATTAGCAACTTCTTCAGTAGTGATAACTTCTTCATTGTTCCGCATTGTGCTCTCCTTTAAGTTTAGTGGTGTGTACTTCTTATAAGATTTGCATATGCTCATGTGGAGTGCTGAATCCTGTTTTTGTTGATGAAAATATATCCTTAGAAGTTTGATCTGACAATTGTGTAATTTTTTAATGTCTGTCATACCTCTTCCTCCTTCTGTTCTATGTACTGTTAATCTAAGTACATTTGAGTGTACAAAGTACTTTTTGAAATTTGTCATTTCATTACTTACTCTTCTTTGTAAATTTTCCAGATCGGTTTTGGACCAAGATATTATGCCAAATGAGTATGCTAACATGAGTATAGCAAAAGTGTTTATTGCCTTTGTTGTATTTTTAATGTTGAGCTTTGTTTGGCAGATTTCCTTAAGCCTTGAAATAAATTGTCAAAAGTTTTCCCTTCATCACACTATAATCCATTTTCTTTGCTTGTGATATCCCAGATACTTATGTTTCATATTCATCCATATAGGTTGTATTGTATCCTGCTGCTCTGCTTTGTATTCTATTAGCTCTATTGCACCTCTCTTTGTGCTTAATGTTCTGTACTTATCTAGTCCAAAGACCATGTTTTTATCCTTTGAAAATAGTTCTACTATTTGAATTAATTGCTGATGAAGAAGTGTATAATTTCAATTTGTCCATGTATAGAAAGTGGATCAAGTTATAATTCACTTCATTGTTTCTGAGTTGATACCTAATTTTTGTCCAATTCAGGAAATTAGAGAGCTGGTTTAAAGCAAGACAGATCCATAGTGGGGTTAGAGAATTACCCTGGAAAAAGCCTCAGTTTATTTTGTTAATGGTCGTTGTTCTTGTTTGGTTGTCAATAGACAGGGTGATTCTAGTATGCCAATATTTCATCAGGTGTTGAAAGAATTTCACTAGTATTGGGTGAAGTTTAATGACTTCTATTAACCATGACTGTGGGACAGAATCAAATGCATTTTGGTATTCAAAATAGCAACATGAAAGATTTCTGCTTTTCTGCCAGGCTTGATTTAGAATGATATATTATCAGTTGTTCTTAACATCCTTTCATTCCATTATTATTATTATTCACTTTTTGTATCTGCACAGTTTGTTGTCTTTTGCACACTGGTTGGATGCAGTCTTTCATTGATTCTATTGTATTTATTGGGAATATCTTCAAGAAAATGAATCTCAGGGTTGTAAAGTACATATGTACTTTGATAATACATTTACTTTGAGCTTTAGTGTATCTTTAATGGACGTGTCTGGATTCTGAATTTGTTCATGTTTGAACTTATGATGTCTTAAAAGTTATCTGAACTAAACGGACAGAACATAGAATATCGAACATAGAAAACCTACAGCACAATACAGGCCCTTCAGCCTACAATGCTGTGCCGAACATGTACTTACTTTAGATATTACCTATGGTTACCCATAGCCCTCTAATTTTCTAAGCTCCATGTACCTATCCAGGAATCTATTAAAAGATCCTATCGTATCCACCTCCACCACCATCTCCAGCAGCCTATTCCATGCACCCATCACTCTCTGTGTATAAAACATACTCCTGACATCTCCTCTGTACCTACTTCCAAGCACCTTACAACTGTGCCCTTTCATGTTAGCTGTTTCAGCCCTGGGAAAAACCTCTGACTATCCACATGATCGATGCCTCTAATCATCTTATATGCCTCTATCAGGTCACCTCTCATCCTCCACCGCTCCAAGGAGAAAAGGCCGAGTTCACTCAACCTATTCTCATAAGGCATGCTCCCCAATCCAGGCAACATCCTTGTAAATCTCCTCTGCACCCTTTCTATAGCTTCCACATCCTTCCTGTAGTGAACTGACCAGAACTGAGCACAGTACTCCAAGTGGGGTCTGACCAGGGTCTTATATACCTGGAACATTACCTCTTGTCTCTTGAACTCAATCCCACGATTGATGAAAGCCATTGTACCATATGCTTTCTTATCCACAGAGTCAACCTGCACAGCAGTTTTGAGTGTCCTATGGACTCGGACCCCAAGATCCCTCTGATCCTCCACACTGCCAAGAGTCTTACCATTAATACTATATTCTGCCAACATATTTGACCTACCAAAATGAACCACCTCACACTTATCTGGGTTGAACTCCATCTGCCACTTCTCAGCCCAGTTTTACATCCTATTGATGTCCCGCTATAACCTCTTTCACACTATCCACAACACCCCCAACCTTTGTGTCATTAGCAAATTTACTAACCCATCCCTCCACTTCCTCATCCAGGTCATTTATAAAAATTATGAAGAGAAGAGGTCCCAGAACAGATCGCTGAGACATACCAATGGTCACCAACCTCCATGCAGAATATGACCCATCTACAGCCACTCTTTGCCTTCTGTGGGCAAGCCAATTCTGGATCCACATAGCAAGCTCCCCTTGGATCCCATGCCTCCTTACTTTCTCAATAAACCTTGCATGGGGTACCTTATCAAATGCCTTGCTGAAATCCATATAGACTACATCTACTGCTCTACCTTCATCAATGTGCTTAGTCACATCCTCAAATAATTCAATCAGGCTCATAAGGCACAACTTGCCTTTGACAAAGCCATGCTAACTATTCCTAATCATATTATGCCTCTCCAAATGTTCATAAATCCTGCCTCTCAAGATCTTTTCCATCAACTTACCAACCACTGAAGTAAGACTCACTGGTCTATAATTTCTTGGGCTGCCTCTACTCCCTTTCTTGAATAAGGGAACAACATCTGCACCCTCCCCCCCATCCTCCAGAATCTCTTCTGTCCCCATTGATAACACAAAGATCACTGCCAGAAGCTCAGCAATCTCCTCCCTTGCCTCCCACAGTAGCCTGGGCACATCTTTCCGGTCCCAAAGACTTATCCAACTTGATGCTTTCCAAAAGTTCCAGCACATCCTCTTTCTTAATGTCTATATGCTCAAGCTTTTCAATCTGCTGTAAGTTAACACTACAGAACAGCTCGAGATGGAAAATCTGCAATATTATTAAGTCTTTTTGTGGATTGGAAGTAATTTTACTCTGTTCAGTACTAACTTGTGCTTAAGATGGAAGTAGCTGACACCAGTATTGGAGATGGACAATTGCACTGACATTGCTTAATGTGAAAAGCCAACTTGCTCACTAAAAAAGATGCATTTTTGTTCTTGTTTCTGATATTAACTTTACCAAACCGAGAGTTATATTGCCAACCTATGGCACAGAATGGCATTGTTGCATTCACAGTAGGGTCAAAAGCAAATGCACCGCTTGTGCCATAAGACACAGACTTATACTATCGCCATCTTTTCTTCAAAGACTAGATCACTTCTCTGTTTGCAGAACGCTTAAGTGTCAATACCCACTGTTTGAGCTAGGCTCCTCCTTTTTACCATGGAAGAGGTACTTCCATCTAACAAAGTAGATTAAACAACAGTCATTTATTTTTAGTTCAGTACTGTGCTTCAGCTTGTGGGTTGGAGAGCTTAGCTTGGTAAAACTGAAAGGCACCCTAGCCTTGGACAGTAAATATCCATCTCACCTCAAAATGCCTGAGGGAGACTCACTTAAAGGATGTATTATTGTACATTCACTGGAGTAAATACAGTGTTAATCTGCATTTGATTTCCACGGAGTAGATTGATGCTGAGAACGCATTCAAGATGTAGCCCAATTCCCCTCATGCCTTGGATGTATGCAGGAAATGGGAACGACCCCCCCCCCCAATCTGGTATTGTGATAAATGAAGAGGTCTTTTATCAAAATTGAACCAATTCTGGGTGTCGCCAACGCAAAACTAATGGCAAGGGAGTTGAGCCGGAGCACGAGGTAATGAAGTTTTGTCCTGGACATCAGTCAACTCGGTAGCATCTAGCACCTGCTTCCAAGGGAATACAATTTGACAACAATGTCAGTACAGGTTATAAATGAATGACATTTAGCTTGTTACACTGGGCTTAATCAGAGTTAGTCCGTTAATTGTCTGAGTACCGTTCAATAGCTTAAAGAGTCTGGCAAAACTTATCCTGTTAAATGATTGGGTAGCTTTGCATTTGATTTTGCTCCACCTCCCATCCTCTAATCTTCCCCACACTTTATTTCTTGAATCTCAGCCCCTGCCACTGCACCCCAATCAAACCACAGACAGAAATTTGCTCCGGTTCCACGACCCTGCAAGTGCTGGTTTCTGTTTACCCCGTTCAGCTGAGAATACAGAAGGTGGGAAATCGTTGGGGAGTGCAGAATAAAATGCCCGCTGTTGATGTACGGGGGCTGGTTAACGCTCTTTAACAAATGGGTGGCGGGAGAAGTCCTTCGGTGTTGTTTCTACTCACCTTTGTTTAGAGCCGACTGGACATTGTGGTGCTGGGTCCTGCGTGACAACCCGCAAACACTTGAAGGGTTTATTGTTCAGAGAGCCCACACTGGCGCTTTGTACACAAAATGTATTAACGACAACATTACAAATGTATTTAGACTTGAGAATACTGTGAGTGTATAGACTGGATGACACTACGAATGTAATGAAAAACCGTGTACTATTTTGTATTTATTGTAGATATTTTTTATGAATAAAGATTTTTTTTTGTAAATTGAAAGAAAACTGCCTTTTGTTCCCTGAAACTCACCATCCTGGTTGCCATGGCAATGAGCAAGTATGGCCGGCTTGCTGTATTACCATATCAATCCTGTCCAATGAAAACAGTTTAAAAAATAAGAGCTGGCATTTCAGTCCTGCTCCTGTCAAGAGAAAGAAAAGAAGCAACTCCTTGTTTGCTCTATTAACTGTCCCATTCAGACAGTGCTGATTGCAGTTTTTCTCTTCTCTGTTTAAAATACTCTAAATCCAGTAGAAAGGGGTCATAGCCCAGGTAAAGCTCCCTTTTATGCCAATGCTGCTTCCCCATTGGCTCGTCGGCTCGCATGCCAGCGGTGCTTTGTTCTCCCTGTGAGGCTGAAAGGAATGTTTCGTTTTTTTTCCCCTGTGCAGCCGCATTCACTAAAGCTCCTGGTGAAAGAGAAAAGGGGATTAGAGAGAAGTGCGGCGGAGTGCTGATGCAAGCTGATGGGGAGCATGTATCTGCGCCGGGGCCTCGCTCCGCCCCGACAGGCTGCCTCCAACAGCGGAGGAGGCAAGAGGAGGCAGCGCTCAAGTAAATACCGAGGGGGCAGGCTTCTCATGAACCAGCGCCGCAGTAGCCCACATCCAAGTTCTGTTGTGGGAGTCTAATCGGGAGTCTTTACTCATGACCAATGGCACTCTCAGGTAGGGTCAGCTCATTAACTTTCTTCTTGTTGCTTTTGCAAACTCTGAATGGGTCCGAGTGAAATAACAAAAAAAAACACGTCTAAAAGCAATAGTGTGCTTTGGCTGGGTGGGGGCAGTGAGATAGAGAAAGGGGCAATGCTATTCACTGTCGCTGAAGTGAAGATGCTAGGTAGAGAAAGTTAACAGCCGTGGTTCCCTGGAATAATCTAGTTCCAGCCTTCGTCAGTTGAAGATTAAGTGCTTTTCCGAATGTGCGTTCTTTGTTGTAACCTCTGCTGCTGTATTCTTGCTGTTCCCTGAATCCAAGCTGTATATATTTCCCCAAAGTGCTTGCTTGAAGGCAAGGTTTGTCATTTTGCTGTTGATCGTTTTCTTTATTTTGAGGGACAACATTTGTGATTAAAAAAAAACTCTCTAGCACTTTACATCCCTGACATGAAGTACCGGTGAGCTGAGTTGCAGTTCTTTATCTTTCCTGATTTTTTTTTCGCATATTGTTGGCCGAACTTCATCCAGTCCTAAAAGCTTTCTTTTCACCGGGGGATTGAAACAAATCATCAAAAATCACACTTAGAATTTCAGATTACCAGCAGCTGGACGAGGCACCACAGCTGCCGCCGCTTCGATTCCTAATCTTAGCTGATTTGTGCATCTTGTGTGGTTAAAGCAGTACCTTCAGCTGAAGATGTTGGTGTGCATGTGAGTTTAACAACCGAGAAGATGGAAAGGCAGAGGCTGGGGTAAAAGTCCGCATTTTTAGACTTTGTAACAACTTTTTCTTCCTGCATCTGCGTGGCTTTCCATTTGAAACGAACCTTTTTTTATTGAATGTGGTCCATGTGGAGGTCCTAGGAGTCAGCGTCTTTAGTAAAGGATCTGTGCTCATTTCTACTCTTTTATCCATAAATGATGGCTTTGTTTTACTTTCTTCCTTGGCCTATAAAATAAATAAATACTCTTTCGGCAAAGAGGCTGTGTTTGGTGTTTGTGGTATGTAAAGTTTCTGAATTCAGAGATTTTCTAGAGTAGAACACTTTGCATCTCATGAAGCATCCTGGGACCTGCCAGCACAGCTTCTACCTTCCCCAGTGAGGTTATCAGTAATAGAGAAATGTGTCACCTTTTGTCTTGACCAGCAGCTTCAATACACTAAAAAAAAACCCTATAAGGGTCTGAAACAAAGGGGAAAATGTAGTCCTTTAAAATTTTTAACCTTCCAGCAGGTGCAAGTAAAACAAAGAGTGCAGAATTCTTAAAATTGTATTTAAAGTATAACAAGACCAGGTAATCTGAAGAATGCCTTGACATTATTTTAAATACGTGTTTTGATTTTTCCCTCATATAATAATTAGCTTTACTAAAATGCTTCCAATAAGCATAATCCAGGCAAAAAAATCGTTATGTGTCATATGTTTATGGGCTATTATTTTGGTTGATAATCTGCTTCTGATGGATAAGGAGAGTCTTTTGATAATGCTAGACAAATCAGTGCTCAGAATATTAACAATGAAATATGAGTTGACTGAGACTGTCAGTGTCCACCATTTAGATGGATGGAGTGCCATTTCAATGTCCTATTAACCCATACGTTGCTCTGGTTCTTTGAATGCTATCAGACCATTTTTAACTAGTGTTCTCTCCTCGCTTTGCCTCTTCTCCTTTTTCTCTGTGCTTTTCCAATTTTTGCTTCCACCCTGAGCTCTTTTTCTTCATTACTGCCCTGATGTTGTCTCAGTATCTTCTTTCATCCGCTCTCTTAACTATTGAATGAAAACAATCTGCGGAAGATATGCCACCAAGCACTATCATACGTTTGCCAATCCTTACTGAAAATAGCATAGAAATGGAACTTGCAACAACTTTAATGAGCAAAGTTGATATTTTTTAAATCAAGCAAGGCAATGCAATGCAGGAAATGGTACAGACACAATAAACTGGCTTCTTTACATCTTGTAAAATTCTTTGCCTGTTTCCTACAAGGAGCTGGATGGTAGCTAAAAGTCAGAACCTGCACTGATGTCTCACTTTCCACTCCTGTGAGGTTGAAGAAGATATTGTGATCACACTAGCTGAAGTGATTTCAAAAATTACCCAACTAGGAATTAAACCTGTCTTTTCATCTGCTGGATTACACGGGCATTTTTAATATATGTTTTGTCTTATTTAGTTTACCATTAATTCCTAGCTTAACCTTTGTGTGTGTTTGGCATTGTGTGTCTGGGTACATATTAAATCCTCTTGCTTTGATACAGATACTGTAATTAAAGTATGACATTACATATTTAACATTAATATTTATATTTAACATTAATTCTGTTTCTAATTTTATTATAACCTCCCTCTACCAAAAGGCCCCAAAGTCACTTGTTACCACCTTGCAATTCAAAGCTTGAAGTGCTACTCAAATAGCAAATGAGTTTCCTATCTAGTCCAATGGCCTGATTCATCGATCTCCATTCTTTAACTGAAATGGTCCAAGCTGCTTTTGTTGCTGGTACTTGATTCTAGTGAGATTCTGTTTTTTTTCCCTTTACACTGGGGAAAATGTGTTGATGTTTCCTCCCTTTTTGCATTTGTTTCAAGCTGATATGAAAATCTTGACCAAGGATATGATCAGACAATGCATTTATATTTTATTTTTGTTATTTTCAAAATGAAAAATGGGGTCAATATTGAACCAGATTGATTAAAATTATAGAAGATGAATTGACCACTCTTTTTTCATGTACATCTTAAAATACTGTTTCCCACATCCCATCACCCTTCCCATTCTAGTATCCAGTTGTCTTTCATTTTATAGAGGAAGCTTTCTCTATTTTTATGTTCATGTTTTCTCTGTGAAGAAGCACTCCATGCAAAAGCTAAATTTGTTGTTTTTTGGTTGTTTGCATGGGCATTTCTTTTATACCCTTAGATTTATAGAAGGAAGCCAGATATTGCATGTAGATAAAGTGACCCTGTCTCTTTCCAGGCATGGCTGTTTAGTAAATGGATGGAGTGTAAGTCAGTAAACATTGACTAAATATTTCAGAGTATTGCATTTTAAAAGAAGCTTCTGAATGTAGATCAGTTGTGTATTCTTGTCTGGGAAGCTTGTACAGGAAGCTGGTATGCACATGGTAAATGAGTAAGGGGGAATATTCTGCAACAAACAAATATGTCAATGTAGTGATGATTCAAGTTTGAGAGCAAAGTGCATGCTCTTGTAGAAGTATGCACAGGGAATGTATTTTACGGAGATGTGCATCTTCTGTGGGGAATATGTCTTCACTTATCAGGCACTTCACCGCCTATGTGTACGGGGTTGACTGAAGTGAATGGCTGATTATTGGAAGTACATAATTTCAACAGTTGATGTTAGCGAATATCATCAATTCAGAGTGAGGCACTGCTTGTATGGGAAATGTGCACTGCATTGCATCTGGGAAATGAAAATTGTCTGTCCACACCCACATGATGCTACTTTTCATACCTTTCAGACTTTCTGTTGCAGATGGCATTCAGCTATACACAGAAACTTGACAATGAGACATGTACACATTATGAGCATGTTATTAGATTCTACCATATTGTATCTATCCAGGCATATACTTGTATTTTGTGATACAAGTTTATGCTATCATGCTTAAACATAAGAACTTTCCTCAACTAATTTTATGTTGCTTTTATTCATCACTTAACCTAAACTAACATTCTTCCCCTTCCCCTCTCCCTTTTCTGATTGTTCTCCTTCTATCCAAATTCTTTTCTTTGCCCTTCTTCTCTCCCTTGCGCACTGACCCCACCTACTTCTTAGCATCCGGTTTGCTATAATGGGAAAGAGGGGAGTGGAGTGTAAAAGCCCAGATAGTTCTAATAGGATGGTATTCTGTGTTGGCTCTTGATAATATTTACTCAAATTTTGTTCTCTTTGATGGGACCTCTTCTGTCACACCCATATTTTGGTTATATGTAAAATATCTTGTGACACTAGTTCACCGAGGCAAGGGACTTCTCCTATTCCCAAAAGGATGCAATAATATTTGTGTTTCCTTGCAAAGGCCAGTTATACTGCTACTAATGTTGCAATACAGTAGTTACTATTTTTCAAAAGCCTCTAATTACTTGAAAAGTACTTTGGCTGGTCCCAACATTATCAAAGCATCTATTTTAACGCGTCTGTTTTTAAAATTGTCTCCCTCTCGTGGGCACTCTTCTCCAATAAAACAAAATAAAATGCTCTTTCAAACTATCTAAGGGAGGATTCTCTAATCTTTATGTCTTCGGGTTTGGCCTGTGGAAAGATTTTACCTTGCGACTACATATTTGTTTATTCAATGTTTTTACATGTTTTGCAGGTCACGGGCAGTAACAATTCATGATGTATTAATTTACAATTGAATACAAAGATTTATAAGTGAGGCAATTGTGCTGTCAACAGTTTGTTCTAAATGTCATAATGCAATGGGTAAACTGGCATATAAGATTTACAAGTGCAAACAAGTGCACATTGACTGGCTTTGAGGAAGAAGCTAAGCATGATCAAAAAAAAAGCTCTTACAATCTTGAATCCCAAAATCAATAGAACGGTTCCCTCGTCTGCAACCAAGTGAAATATTTTTTTAAAACTTTCTCTATTCTTTATTGCTAACTGTATAAAACCAGGTGTGAGTGGTTAAGCATCTATCCTTGGTCACTTCCCTCAAATACAAAAGACTGCACCTGTACGTCGAATTCAATGGAACTGAAAGCAGAGTTCAATGATGCTGATCTGATGACGAACAAATCTGTGCATCCAAGTTTCAGTATATAAAACTGTAATTATTTTTTAATTTCAAAACTATGCAGTAAACACATTGAAACATATTTATTTCCAAGCAATGCAAAAGAAAATCATTTATCCAGACATTGCTTAAGCAAAACATAAATGACCCTCATTTTAATCGATTAGCTCCAACCTCTGTTACCACTGTGCTTTTAAGATGGAGGGTAATATCAGATGATCTGGTTGTCAAAAAGAAAGAATTTATTTATTTCTATATTTATTTATTGAGATACAGATTGGAATAGGCCCTTCTGGCCCTTCAAGTTGTGCCACTGATTTAATCCTAGGCTCGTCACAGGACAATTTACAATGACCAATTAATCTACCAATTAGCCGGCTGGTGGTGTAGTGGCCTCAACACTGGGCTTGAAGACAAATGGTCCTGAGTTCAAATCTGGCTGACTCCTTGCACACTTTCCATCCGTGCTGGGTAGTGTATGTAGCTAGCAACTCGGCCTTGTTAAAAAACAGTCAAATGCTATGGAAACATCAAACATGCAAAAAAAAACAAGGTGCGAAAAGTAACAGCAATTAACCCCACTGACCAATATTTGATTGTAAAGAGTCTTAAGCTTTGGTTGCCCCACTGCACATACAATCATTAAAAAATAATGCATATGATGTTGCGATTAGGAATGGTGTGAAGCACAACAATGCCCCACAAAAATAAAGAGAAAAAAAAATCACCAGATAACACTGCTGGAGGAGGAGTAATCATTTGGAAGGAATCTGGGGAAATATTACTGCTCATTTATCAAGAATTTTATGGTATCCATTAAACCCATCTGCATCCTGGACATAAACTTGGTGTAATAGCAGATTCAGAAGCCAGAACCTCTGACACAGCAGGGTTACCACAGCTCTGCACTGCTTTAGCAATTACGAGGACCAGAATTCTCATGACATGGAGACAGAATCCTATCTGCAATCATTCAACATGGACAGAATAGATTTTTGTGGGGTGTTGTGATTATAATAGCAAGATTGTAGCAGTTGGCAGGTCTGCAAAGTATTGAAAGAAAAAGGATATGTCCCAGCTTTGCCAGATGATTAAATTCTGTTGTGATGTTCAGCCGAGAAAGGGACAAAGTCCTTTTGGTTTATTCCCCGATTGGTGTCATGTGATCAGGGAGGAAACATTTGAATAGATAGTCTGTGAGAAAGGGAAGGAAAATTAGAAGACCCTCATTTTCTGACCACTGTTTGTCGACTGCTTCTGCAGTTTTATACAGATGGCCCATGCTGCTTGAAACCAATGTGGCAATTTTTAAGTTAAAATGAAGACATTAATTTCCATAATATTTCCAAGCAAACTTCTGAAGTTGGCTAATCCACTATACAGAATCTAGAGTCCCAAAGCTTCCCTGTGGGTTTCTCAGATAAAGCGGGAACATGTGGTCAATTCAGTGTTACGGAACACTGTTCATCTGTGTGGTTGCCATCTTGTAATTAGTCTTCGTCACTTCTTACTACTTTTAGATAATTTCTTTTGTACATATAGATGTTTTGCTATATTAGAAACTATAAGGTCTAAATATTTCATGATCAGGGCACATATTTTCTTGTTCGTGCATGTAGATTTTATATTACTTTACATACATTTAAAAGTTAAGGTTAACCAGTAAATTGATAGTTAATGTACATCTGTTTCAGTTAACTTAACACCACTTTAGCATGCCACCATTGAGTTAGTGCCCTGTATGTGGCTTGATGATCACCACAGAGAAGGATAAGGATTATAATTGCAATGGGCTGCTGTCACCACCATAACTTCTACTCTTAGCTCATGCACCATCTTGCCTTCATTTTCCCTGATTTGAAATCCTGGACCTTCTCAACAGTGATGAAAGCTGGATGGTGGTGTGGTGGCTAGCCCTGCTGCCTCATAGCTCTAGGAACTCAAGCTAAAACCTGATCTCCAGTGCTCTCCGTGAGGAGTTTGCATGCTGTCCCTGTGACAAAGCAGGTTTCTCCAAATTACTCCAGTTCCCTCCCCTAGGTTGCAAAGGCACTCTGACAGGTTAATTATCTACAATATGTCAGCATTTGGTGTAGGGAAGTGGTGAAAGAAAATCAGATGCCCATTAGTGTCGTGGTTATCACATCACTTTTCAGTGCCGGTGATCACTGATCGGGGCTCAAATGCAGCCACTGCCTGTAAGGAGTTTGTACGTTTTCTCTGTCTGTGTGGGTTTCCTCTGAGTGCACTGGCTTCCTCCCACATTCCAAAGACGTACAGTGAGGGTTAATGAGTTGGAAGAATGTTATGCTGGCACCGGAAGTGTCACAACACCTGTGGGCTGCCGATCACAATCCTTGTTGATTTGATTTGGTGCAACGAACATATTTTGCTGGCAGGTTTTGATGTACATGTGGCAGGTGAAGCTAATCTTTATTTTAAAGAATCACTGTTGAGTTGATGAGCATGTGAAAGAGAATAAACTGCAGGGTTACGTAGAAAAGGGTCAATAGGATTTGCTGTGCTGAATGAATGGAACAAAAAGGTACCTCTTGTGTTATAATAAACAAATACTGTTAGACTGATGTATTTTGCGGACGATAGTAATTGACCACCAACTTTCAAGCAATGTTCATATCCAGACATGTTTTCTTTAAACTTCAACAGAAAGCAAAAGAGTTGCAAACATCTGCCCTTGTATGGCATACAGGCTATCTATGGAAAATACTTGAGTCATCCATCATAACTAAATAGATGGCAGATATGAGCATTGCAATGACCAAAATATAGCTGGAGTACGAGGCATGGGGGGCCTCCCCCAGGGCTGTGTGCTCAGTCCTCTGCTGTTCACTCTGCTGACCCAAGACTTGCTGCAACACACAGCTCGAACCACATCATCAAGTTCACCGATGACATGACCGTGGTGGGTCTCATCAGCAAGAATGATGAGTCAGCTTACAGAGAGGAGGTGCAGCGGCTAACGGACTGGTGCAGAACCAACAACCTGTCTCTGAATGTGAACAAAACAAAAGAGATGGTTGTTGACTTCAGGAAGGCACGGAGCGACCTCTCCCCGCTGAATATTGACGGCTCCTCAGTAGAGATCGTAAAGAGCACCAAATTTCTTGGTGTTCACCTGGCGGAGATCTCACCTGGTCCCTCAACACCAGCTCCATAGCAAAGAAAGCCCAGCAGCGTCTCTGCTTTCTGCGAAGGCTGAAGAAAGTCTATCTCCCACCCCCCCATCCTCATCACATTCTACTGGGATTGTATTGAGAGCATCCTGAGCAGCTGCATCATTGCCTGGTTCGGAAATTGCACCATCTTGGATCACAAGACCCTGCAGCAGATAGTGAGGTCAGCTGAAAAGATCATTGGGGTCTGTCTTCCCTCCATTACAGACATTTACACTACACGCTGCATCCGCAAAGCGAACAGCATTATGAAGGACCCCACGCACCCCTCACACAAACTCTTCTCACTCCTGCTGTCTGAGAAAAGGCACAGAACCATTCGGGCTCTCATGACCAGACTACGTAGCAGTTTCTTCCCCCAAGTCATCAGACTCCTCAATACGAGAGTCTGGACTGACACCAACTTACTGCCCTCTACTGTGCCTATTGTCTTGTTTATTATTTATTGTAATGCCTGCACTGTTTTGTGCACTTTATGCAGTCCTGGGTAGATCTGTAGTCTAGTTTTTTTTTCTGTGTTGCGTTTACATAGTTCAGTGTAGTTTTTGTACTGTTCCATGTAGCACCATGATCCTGAAAAATGTTGTCTCATCTTTACTGTGCACTGTACCAGCAGTTATGGTCGAAATGACAATAAAAAGTGACTTGACCTGAGTTATCTTCATGGAGATTGAAATTATACATAGACTAATCAGGGAAAAATAAAACAATAAATGTAATTTGATTTATTAATTCTACTGAAGTAATAATATGCCAAGATTGTGCAATAGTTCTCATGGATTATAAATTAACAAGTGTAACACAGACATACTGAAAAGAATGGGAAAAGAGTAAAGGGAACTTCAGATTGCCTAGCCTAATATCAGTCTTCAGAAAAATACTGAGGATTAATTATTAAGCAAGCAGTAATATAGCACTTGGGAAATCATAATATGATTATGTAGAATCAATGTGACATTATTAAAGAGAAATCATGCTTGACAAATTTAATATTTTTTTGAGAGTATGATGATAGCAGGTCAGGTAAAGGAGATCAGTGGTGATAATATATCTGAAGTTTTGATGTTGTCACAGTGAAGACTGTAACAGACTGGTTAAAGGGCCAAAAGCAGACAGGAAGAATACACATACTATTACAACACACACAAAATGCTGGTGGAACACACGGCCCGAAACGTCGACAGTGCTTCTCCTTATAGATGCTGCCTGGCCTGCTGTGTTCCACTAGTATTTTGTGTGTGTTGTTTGAATTTCCAGCATCTGCATATTTCCTCGTGTTTACACATACTATTTGTAGTTTGACAAATGTTACTTATGGGTATGAAAAAGATCTATGCTGTGGTCTCATCTGTTTGAAATCTATATAAGAACTTGCGTGAAGAGACTAATGTAACGTATTGAAATTTGGTGGTCATAGCTGGAGAAGTTATGAAGGAAGGTAAAAATTCTCAAAAGGATAATGACTGACTCCAACCAACTCCAAATGTGAGCAAGAGCTTAGCAGCTGGTATGAAATATAATAAACTGTGGGATTATTCTCTTTGGATAGAAAAATAAAGAACTGGGGTATTTTTAAATTGGGGAAAAGATATCAAATGTTGATGTTCCAAGGAACCTGTTTTTTTTTTCCGTCTGTGACAAATGTTGTCAATTACAAGTACAACAAGCAATTAAGAAGACAAGTGATTGGTGTATTTTAATGCAAGATTGTTGGAGATTCACAGAATATAAGGGAATCTGGCTTAAATTACTTAGGGCTTTGGCTTCTAAAGAAAAAAAAATTAGTCACATGTACATCAAAACATACAGTGAAATGTGTTGTTTTGTGCTAACAACCAATGCAGTCCGAGGATGTGCTAAGGGCAGCCTCCAAGTGTGGCCATGCTTCCAGCGCCAGTGAAGCATGCCCAAAACTTATTAACTCTAACCCATACTTCTTTGGAACATGGGAGAAAACTGGAGCACCTGGAGGAAACCTGTGGGGAGAACTTACAAACTCCTTATAGGCCGTGACAGGAAGTGAACTGGAATTACACTGCCACTGTAAAGAGTTATACTAACTGCTAATCTATGATGCTGCCTTCTGTAGTTGCCTAGATAACGTAGAAAGAAAATGCTGTTTCCTCCATGGGGTGGTACTCACATTCTTTGGATTGTTATCTGACACAAGCATTTTTAAGGAATAGATTGAGTAGAAAATTTGTAATGTTCTCTGATTTAAAAGAATTAAAAAGAATCTATTGAAGTGTACAGATTCTAATGGAGTTTGAGCAGGTAAATGTTATGATTTGTGCAGTAATACACAACTCGAAATACATCATCAAGTTCGCTGATGATGGAACTCATCACTGGTGGGTCTCATCAGCAAGATCGATCAGTCAGCACACAAACAGGAGCTGCAGCGGCTAACAGACTGGTGCAGAGCCAACAATCTGCCTCTGAATGTGGACAAAACAAAAGAGATGCTTGTTGACTTCAGGAGAGCAAGGAGTGACCACTCTCCGCTGAACATTGATGGCTCCTCCATTGAGATCGTTAGAGCACCAAATTTCTTGGTGTTCACCTGGTGGAGAATCTCACCTGGTCCCTCAATACCAGCTCCATAGCCAAGAAAGCCCAGCAGCATCTTTAGATTCTGCGAAGGCTGAGAAAAGTCCATCTCCCACCCCCCCCCCCCCCCCCGATCCTCACCACATTCTATAGAGGATGTATCGAGAGCATCCTGAGCAGCTGCATCACTGCCTGGTTCAGGAATTGCACTGTCTCGGATCACAAGACCCTGCAGCAGATAGTGAGGTCAGCTGAGAAGATCATCAGGGTCTCTCTTCCCACCATTACAGACATTTACACCACATGCTGCACCCGCAAAGCAAACAGCATTTTGAAGGACCCCATGCACCCCTCATACAAACTCTTCTCCCTCCTGCCATCTGGCAAAAGGTATTTGGGCTCACACGATCAGAATGTGCAACAGTTTCTTCCCCCAAGCTATCAGACTCCACAATACCCGGAGTCTAGACTGACATCTACATCATTTATTATTACTGTATATTGAAATTTGTCCTGTACTGTTCCTATTGTCTTGTTTATTATTTATTAATTAATTATTGTACTGCCCTGCACTGTTTTGTGCACTTTATGTAGTCCTATGTAGGTCTGTAGTCTAGTGTAGTTTTTGTATTGTTTTACGTTGTCTAGTGTAGCCTTGAGCTGTCTTACATAGTCTAGTGTAGTTTTGTGTTGTTTCGTGTAGCACCATGGTCCTGGAGGACGTTGTTTCATTTCTACTGTGTACTGTACCGGCAGTTTATGGTCGAAATTACAATAAAGAGCGACTTGACTTGACTTGAAGCTGGGCTGGTGGTGAAGAAGGCTTTTTGCTGACTGGCCTTAATCAGTCAGGGCAATAAGTAAGAAAGCTGGAATGTTATGTTGCAGTTGTACAAAATGTTGGTCAGGCTGTATTTGGAATATTATCTTCAATTTTTGTCTCCATGCTATGGAAAAGACTGCATTGAACTGGAAAGAGAGCAGAAGAAATTTACAAGGTATTTAAGTGACTGAGTTATGGAGAGAGGTTGAGCAGGCTGGGACTTCTTTCACTGGAGCATGGAAGAATAAGGGGTGATTTTATACAGGTGTATAATATCATGAGAGGCATAAGTGGCATGAATGTGCTCAGTGTTTTTTTTCCCCAGAATTAAGGGAATCAAGAGCTCGATGTTGTAGGTTTAAGGTGAGAGGAGAGAGATTCAATAGGAACCTGACGGGTAATTTTTTTTCACCAGGAAGGGTGGTCACTAAGTAGAATGAGCTGCCAGAAGAAGTGGTTGAGGCAGGTTCATTAACGCCATTTAAAAGGTGCTTGGACAGGTCCATGGCTAGGAAAGGTTTAGAGGGATATTAAAGAAACACTGGCAAATGGCACTAGCATAGATGGGAACATTAGTCAGTTTGGACTTGTTTGGCCAAAGGGCATGTTTCTGTACTGTATTACTCCATGATTATAAATTAAGGCCAGATTTTTTGAAAACAGGGGTAACTATATTTGACCAAGATGAAGAGAAAATTCTTCAGATGGAGGACTAGAATATTTAGAATTCTTGACTGCAAAGTGCTATTGCTTCTTAATTATATACATTTATATTTGAGATTGATAGATTTTTGAACTTTACAGAAGTCTAAGGTTTCTGGGAAAGCAATGAGATCAAAGATTAACCATGTTCTTATTAAAGGACTCCTTACTCCTTTGCTACTTGTACTTCTTTCATCTATTTCCTGTTTCTTTTGCTGCCAGAACAAACTGTGATTTAATTTTGAGAATTTCATTACTTTCTTGATATCCTGGCCTAGAGGAATTCATTTAGAGTGAGATCTTCCATTTCGGTAGTTCATTAATTGGCCTTGCTTTTCTCTTTACCTTTAGAGATGCTGTTAAAATTGTTACTCTCACAATCATGTTTAAATTGTTTAACATGGGTAGTGATTTATACTTAGGATCAAATAATTAGTGTGGATCAAATGTGGCACAATTCATTTGGTTGGTAGTAATTATCAATAGTATTAGCGAAAATAAAAGTTCAAGAGATTTGCTCTAGTGCCTTTGTTTCTTTACCCTCACACTGTTGCTCCTTTCTGCCACTGATTGCTTCTTCCTTATTGCAACCATGTTCATGCTCAGCTGATACTTGAACTGTTGCCAGTTTTTGTGCAGTTTATATTAAGTCCTTAGTTTAAAACCTGTCTAGGTTCAAGGCTCAAGGTGATATATTATGGCAAAATAACCCCAATTAATGGTAAAAGAAAATAAAATGTTAATTTTGAAACCCTTTCACAAACCTGGAAAAGGTGAGAACAATGGTGATTTTTTCCCCCCCAAAAATCTTGGGTATAGACAATTTCTGTAAATGCCTGAAAGAGTTCAACTCTGGCTGGCGGAGTTTCAAATAACTCATGCATTCAGTAACTAATTACGTTGTAACTTTAACTGTCTAACAACCAATGCAAGTTACAATATAACTGCTGGCATTTAAATAATGGGATTCTATTAATGACAATGCGATCTTAATTAAAAAAGAAGCAAGGTTTATCATTTATGTAGTGTGGTGTAATTTACTGGTGATGCTCCATTATAAATCATGACATAATGAAAAGGGCACTGCCAGGACCCTGGGGAAGAGAACTAACAAGCAGTGAGAGAACGTATGGGAAGGCTGTCAGGTTGTAGCTGTGATACGGAAACAAAACAGAGCCGAGTTATTACAGGGATGCAGCTACAAAAGTCACCATGCACCGTTGAGGAGCAGGATCCTGAAATAGTGATGGACGGGTAAAAAGAATGGAAATGAGATAGGACTAGGAAATGGAGAGTCGGTAGAGACAGGAGATGAGATGGAGAACATTATTGGTGACAGCACATGACAATATGGTTGTAAAACACAGAGAGAGAAACACCAAAATAGAAAATGGAAGCAAAATAAAGTAAGAAGGGATAAAGGTAGTGAAGTAAAATGGATGACTAAATTTAATAAAAATTCTATGGATTGATGGGCAGGTAAGAAAAAACAATGTACTTATTTTAACATAGACCATTAACTTCATCTATTTGAGTATTTCTACATGAAATAACTTTTATAAATATGGACTTTAGAAAGGCCTTCAATAAAGTCCTACATTTCGGGTTGAGTCCCATGGAATGCAGGGAGAGCTAATTAGGTGGATTCAAAATTGGTTCAGATGTTGGAAGCAAAGGGCAATTTTTGAAGGATAAATTCTCAGAAAGGAGGCCAGTTCTGGTGGTGTGCTACAGGGGTTGTTATTGGAACCCTTGTTATTCTTAACTTATAAAAAGAAATTGGATGTAAATGAATAGAACTTGATTAATAAGTTTGCAGATAACACAAAATTAACAGGGGTTATTGACTGTGAAGAAGGTTATCATAGATTACAAGGGGATCTTGATTAGTTTGGGAAGTGGAGAAAATGGGTTTTAATATGGATTAGTGCAAAGTGATGTGCTTTGGGAAGGCTAGACTTGTACAGTGAATAGTAGAGTGTGATGGAACAGAGGGACTTCGGAATGCAAATGTATTTTTGATCAAAAGCACCTCAACAGGCAGATAGCATGATAGAAAAGGCTTTTAGCATGCCGCCCTTCATCAGTCAGGCCATTGAATATAGGAGTTGAGACATTATGTTGCAGTTGTCTAAGTTGTTCATGAGGATGTTGTGTGCAGTTTTGTACATGCTACTAAAGGAAAGGTGTGGTTAAGCTAGAAAGAGCACAGAAAATACTTCCAAGGATGTTGCTAGAACTAGAATGTCTGAGTCATAGGGAGAGATTGGCCAGGCTAGGTATTTATTCCTTGGAATGGAAGAGAATGGGGAGCAACCTTATGGAAATTATGTGAGACATAGATAAGTCTGTATGGTAACTGTTTTCTCTTAAGTAAGAAAGTTCAAAAATGGGGGGGGGGGGGCATATGTTTCAGGTAAGAAGTGAAAAATGTAAAAGGAACCTGTGGAGCATACTTCTCACCAGAGGGTGGTGGGTATATTGAACGAGCTGCCAGAAGATGTTTTGAGGTAGGTACAATAATATAATTTAAGAAGCACTTGTACATACAAATGGAGGAGTGGGGCTTAGAGAAATATGGGTTGAACGCAAGAATTGGGATTAGCTGGGTGACATCTTGTTGGGTTGAAGAGCTTGGATCAGTAATGTATTGCTCCATAATGCTATGCCTCTAAATTGCAATCATCATTTCTTTAAAAAAAATCTTCAGAGTCCACTTTTTTAACCACGCTTTTGATTATTCGTACATCTTCTTCCAAAGTTCAACATCAGTACCCTATGTAACCTATGGAGCATACTGGCAGGTTCTTCATTTTTAAATCACCATATAAATGTAAATCATTATGCAGCTGTGAGATTATTTGTGGCACAGAGACTAAGTCTTGCTGTGTGTGGACTGACACTAGCCCAAATTGTTCATGAGAAAGTGGTTCAGTATTGGATCTCCAGAGGGAGGTAGCTGAGCCTATTTTTCTGCCTGGTAGATTAAAACTGCTTTCAAAATGGAATCAGCCCTATTTTGAACAAATCTGACAGAACAGTGTTATTTTTGTTAAAGGAAACCGACCACTCTTGTTGAGTACAACAAGATCAAAGGAGCAACATCAAAGGGCCGTTTTGTTAAATGGACATGTGAAATCAGAACTGGCTCGTCTCTCCTTGTATCATCACTTATTTTCAGTAGAAACATTTTCTATCACTCTATTTGTATTCTCCATTCTGACATTCAACAATGGAGTCTGAGTGCAATATTATCCTCACTGCTGTAAGGCCAGGAGACAAGTTCTATTTGTTGTCAGGCACAGTATAGATTGACTATTTGAAAGGTCAAACTGAGCAACCTTGGGCAAATAGGCATAAAGGCATTTAAATTACTTCTAGATCTCAGAGATTCCTCTGTTTATTAATTACTAGGCTGTTGAATTGATGACGCACAGTTCAGTGTGACACTTTTCATTTGAGTCCCGAAACTTTACTTCTCCGCATAAACATGTTAATGAGAATCCCAGGGTCTTGTCTTCATGGTTACTGCAGACACATTTTAAATTATTCTTGCTTTTCAGTGGCTGCTCTTAGCAGTCAATGCTTCTGGGCACTGGCAGCAGCTACTGGAGACAAATTATCTTTCAGCTGAACAAGGATGAAGCTTCTGTTTAAGAAGCAAATGGAGATAAAAACACAGAAGGAGACAGGCCATTCAGCCCAATGAAGCTCACTCCTTTATGGTCAGTTTGCAATTTTAATTAATTCAGGAGATTATTCTGAACACTTAGCATTCTATGAATAAAAGAGGCATGAGTATTTTTTAGTTAGTTAATTTTTCTGGGTGAGTGATGTAGCTGGTAGAGTTAGTATCTTGCAACACCAAGAAGGCAGGTTCAATCTTAACCTCTGGTGCTGTCTCTGTGTATTTTTTGTATTTTCCACATGACTGGGCTTCCACCAGTTGCTCCATTTTCTTCCTTCAGCTCAGAGATATGTGGGTTATTACTGCAGTAAAGAGTACAGGTAGCAGTAGAATCTGGGAGGATTGATGAAATATGTGGAGAATAAAAAGATATGGGATTAATATAAGATTAGTAAAATGGTAGGCAGAGGCTTGGTAGGCTGAATGGCCTGACTCTATGCTGTATCTCAATGGCTGTAGTTATACTCATCATCTTCACCAAGGATTGTTATTGCTTTTCTTTCTCTTTGATCCTCTTGAGTATTTCAGCATGAAGCTCAATGGGTCCTGCTACACCCTGCTTTTGGTCTCTGTCAAACCTGGCTGTGCTAGGAATTTGGGTAAAAGAGCCACCACTAATCCTAACCCTTTCCCATCACAATGCAGGCTGATGTCTTTCAACTGCTTCCAGTCAGCTCTTCCAAATTCCGCAGCACAATGTGCGCATTGTGCTCGTACAATGTATTACGTCATAGCATTGCCAGCTTTGGATTGCTGATCAGTGCTGGCCTGCCTCTGCGCACTTTGCTGAGGAAGACATTGGCCTTAACAAGAGCACAAATGCCTTGTTTATAGGAGATCTTGTACAGTGACAATGACAACCATTTGTGCCTCTGTTGCTCCCACTCAGCTGTCCATCCACGTACTCATTCAATGGAATCAGTTCAATGAGATGGGCGCTACACTAAGGGATTTACAAGGGATAATCTTCAGGTTGTCACTAAGGTGTGAAACGGTGAGGCATTCCTTATTGTTTTCTTGATATGGGCATGGTTAACCTTTACTCTGGCATCACTTGCTCAGTTTTCTAGAGGCTATTGTAGGAGAGCTGCTTTCATTCAAGCTGTAGCAATTAATGAAGAAGGCTCTATATTATCATCTCCTTGCTGCTCAGTTCTCACAAATTGAGAATAAATATATGCAAGAAATGACCACCCAAAGAACTGGATGACTGTTTTCCTAGGGTGAGAGGAGGAAAGTTTACAAGAGATTTGAGTCAAGGTTTTTGTTTTGCATAGCGTAGTAGCAGCCTGGCAAACACTGCCAAGGGAAGCAGATCTAATGGCAATGTTTAAGAGGCATTTAGATAGACACAGGAACAGATGGGGAATGGATTGATGGAGACCATGTGTAGTTTAAATCGGCAACATGGTTGTCAAGGACATTACAGCTGAAGGGCCTTTTACTGTGCTGTACTGTTCTGTGTTCTATCTCTGAATTAGTCCATGTCCAAGGGTTTTCTCAGTAAAAGTTCATAAGTTCTCCTGCAAAGACAGGGATTATCCTAATCATTTCTGATCACCAAAGGAGCTCAGTGTAACTTAGTTCCTTCCACCTAGGAGGAAGGGTGAGTCTTACACATGTATACAAGCCTTATAAAGTCCTATTTCCATAGTTGTGCACCCTTGTGTTGATTAAAAGCTGAGCACATTCTAAACACAGGAAGAAGGTAATTGCCTTTTCTGTAAAGTAGATGCTGCTGTACATCCATGCTGCACCACAAGGTTAGTTCTACTTCCTTTTTAAACCATTGGAATGTGATGGGCATGCAAAAGTTATATGTATTGTAGAATCCTATCAAGATTTCTCTGCCTTCTCTCCCCAGCTGTGCTCTGCCAAGACCATTAAGGCTGGATCCTGATTATCAAGTCAGTCAAACTCTTTCATTCAGAAGGGGACAATAGATGTCTTTTGCAAACTAGATGCACTACATTTGACAGGTAGACAATATATCCAACACAAGAGAACCGGCCAGCAAGAATAGATGAAGGATATTTACACTGCAAATTTGAAGTATTAACACCATCCTATAGGGCTGGTAGCGATAAATGTTGCTTAATTCCTAAAGGTTGTTTGTGAGAAAAGAACATTTAATGTGGCTCTGTAACACATAACTCCAACATATCACAAATGGTTGATTCTCTATCTAGGATTGTATACATGGAATGACCATTGACAAATAGTGCCAGAGAATACTCTTGCCCAACAACCAGGAATGTTGTCAGGAAACAAAGGCAGAAGGGAGATATGAAGCAAATAAATAGCCTGACTAGTTTGTGTGTTATCCCAGAACATCCAAGCAGCTGAGATAGAGGAGCAAGAATAATTTGCTCAGTTCATCATGTCTGCACTGCTAATCGCTAGCATCTTTCACTCCAGCGCTGCACAAATGTCATATGCTTTAATACCCCTAACATCCGAAAAGCTATTGTTAGTGACCGAGTCTTTACAGCCCTCTTTGCTTGAACATTCAATTGCAAGCTGGTAAATCTATTGCAACTATATTTCATTATAGGTTGTGAGATCAGATTTGTAAATAATATTCCAAGTGTGATCTCACTAGAGCCTTTTATAATTGCAATGAAAAATATTGTATTCAAATCCTCTAGCAAGGAAGACCAATATACTGGTCTTTCTAATTGCTTGCTGTATGTGTATATAAAACTACACTCTTTTTCATGCTACTTACAAATATACTCTGTTTTTCTGGGTTTTTTTGTACCAAAGTGGAAGCCCTTACATGTTTTATATTACATTCTATGTCCTCATCCATTTTCTTAGCCTGTCTTTATCCCCTGAAGCTTTAGGATGAAAATATCCTAAACATTACCACACTGCAGGAGGTATAACAAAATAGAAGATTAAACTTTTTAAGGTAAGTTAAAGGTTTTCTGTCTGATTTTTATATGTTGACTAAGTCAATTAGCTTTATCTGTGGAAACTGGAAAAAAAGCATGGTTACTGAAAGGTGACTATTAATAACTCAAATTCTGTGGATTTCACAAATCAGGAGTATTATCTCAACTATGTTAGGACATGATTGTTTGTCTCCTTTAGCATATGTCCACTGACAGTAATCAGATCAGAAAATTCTGATATTGTAAAAGATGTTGGCATCGAACTCCAGCATGTGAGACTGCCTGTTTTTAACCGATGCTCTCTGAAAAGGAAAGGGTTAATAGCAGTCTTTTCATTCCAGTGCCTCAGGCTAGTTTATTTTTATTTGTTTATTTGCAGCAAGCACAAAATTTGTGAATTGATTGATTCAAACAGTTAGACTATTCATGAAGGACGTGGTTTCCCTTCCTCCCCCTTACAATGCAAAGTAAATTACATGAGATACAATGTCAGTTATTCCCCATTGTTCAAAATTTTAATGTCTCTTTTTCAATAGTTTTCCCTAGATTACATGTTGCATATTTTCCTGACACATTTTATTGGGGTGAACAATGGTAACCAGCAGCTGATTTGAATGAATAGCCTAGGCTTGCACGCTTTGCAAGCAAAATTTATTTGGCAGAGTTCTGATGTGAAGTTGCTCTTTGATCATAAGAACTGAAAGCACTTGCAGCATTACCGAGATTCAAAATTTAATTTCTCTTGAAGTATGATTAATGTTTATGTTTAAAAAACAGAAAATGCATGCATAGCAAGATCCTCCAAAATGCAAATATGATTAACAGTCTAACTCTATTTCAGCTAAATTATTTCATCTCCAACAGTGCCTCACTTCCTCCATTGTGTTCTGGTTTGTTGTCCTGAATTGTGAACACTGTTCCTGGATTGAGTTTTGAAATGGCTACTCTTTGATTCTGAGGCAAGAGTTCTTAAACATTGGAACTATGTAGTGTGTGAGTGTATGTATGTAATTTTATATATACAATTTTTTATTAAAATCTTTATGCTGCAAGTTGCATTTTATGGCAAATCATACAAGATGAGGGACTAATCATTGGAAGCAAGTACATGGGGATCTCTCCTCACAGAGGATGGTGAGTGTCTGGCATCTTCTATCCTGGAGGTTTGAGGGCATAAAGATGAGATAGGTTAATATTTTGCAAGATTGAAGAATTGAGAGTTACGTGGAACATTCACAGAAGTGGACATGAGGACAGGGACAGATCAGCCATGATCATTTTGAATGGTGGGATAGGCTTGAGAGGCTAGGTAGCCCACTACTACTGTTACCTTGTGTCCCTGTGGATAACGTATTGGATAGAATAGTTACATAAAAGCTAAATATATTTTACTCTGAGCAGAAAATGAAGTTATGATCAAAGATGTGGTTGAGGATGCAGCCTTCAATTGATTTTGAATCTGAAGAGAACCATACTATTGCACAGTTATAGACTCTCGGGTTGTGGTGGGGACACATGTTATTCCAAATATTAAGGGTTAGGGCTAAGTACTTCGATGCAATGCTACCAACCTATCTGTTTTTTTCTTACATCGTTGAAAAGTGTCTTTTCTGTGCTAAAGGTGCCACTTAAATGCAAGTTGTTGCTCCTGAGCTGACTGTGTTGCGAGAATATGTGGAAATTTGACAGCAAGGATCGTACTTGAAAGCAGTAGTGATGAGGAATTTGAGGTTCTTTGTAAGGACTTAGCAAGATATGTTTCTGAGCGTGTTTTGAGATTGGGTCAAAATGAGTTGGAGTTGATAGAAGATAGGCTGCAAGCAAGTGGTGTGGAGAAAGTTTCTAATATTGAAGTCCTTGAGAATCAGTTATTAATGAGTATTTTAATGAAGGCAGGAATGAAGCAGACAGAGGGAAGATGTAGGCTTGGAGGCTGAATAATGCTGGATTTGGAATTCACAATTGAAAAATTCTCCTGGATGTAAGGTCATTAAGAATTTCTTAGTGTGGAAACCACAATCCATGCAAGAAGTTAGGATCTTCAGATGTACATGGTTTCAATACAACTGCAGTGCATTTACTTGCCATGTTAGTAAGAAAATTTTACATGGTAGGTAGGCATCTTTCAGGTATGCGTTTCGCAGAGAATGACACAGAACAGCAAAGAGAATTTTCAGGTTCAACTAGGCAAATTCATAGCTTGGTTGTGTTGGATGGGAGAGCTGGTGAGAGGAGGGAAGTTGGGAGGTTATTGCCAAGATCCAAGACTCAAAGTTTCAAACAAGAATTGAACAGGGCAGTTGAAGTGTTACGGTGTACAAGAGATGTTGCAATAAGAACTCACTGAAAGGCAGTTGGAAGGTCTGGCTCTTAGAAGAAGATTTGCACTAGTTTCAAGTCTAGTGTTGATGTTTGATGATGGAGTGGAAATTTCCAATTGTTCCTGTCCTGTTTATTCTCCCACGTTTAGTATTATTTGCAAGCCTTTTACAGTTTTGATTTGAAGCTTGGACAAAAATATTTATATTTTCTGTTGTTTATATTTCCTGGAACCCAACGGTGTAGCTTTGTAGGATTATTTTCAGGATTCCTCAATGCTTTTTATTTTTTTGCATCATTACCAAATGTTTCTACAGTTTGTGACTAATACCTGGAATATACATACACAGGGAGAAAGTGAGTGCGTGAGAAACATGATGAAACCTATTCTGGAGTTTAGAAACCTCTTGGTGTACACCATCTAGGACAAGGCAAAACTATGGAAAAGGCAAGGGATCTTCAGAGATAGACACTGGAAGAGTTAACACCTTCAGAAGATGATGAGCGAGTACTCCCTACAGTTTCATTGAAGTGGCCACTTTCAGATGAACACTGAAGTCTTTGAATGCTGAGAAGTTTTTCTTTTACCTCTGGATCAAGATCATTGCTTGGATCAGACTTTCTGTGGAGCTTGTACATATGGATCAGAAATTTCCAGCAAAGTTTGCACCTCGGCTCAATTCAAAATTCAGATCAGCAATTAAATCAAATTAAAACCTCACTAAACATTGTGCTGTTAGGAATGACAAAGCTGCTCTTTACAAGGAGGTGTGAATGAGTTTGAAATGAATTGTTTAAGATCTGCCATTCTAACTGGCAGTAATTATATAGCACATTGAGAATACTGGGTGAAGCCTGAGCTTCAATCTTCCATCATTGCTACATATTGATAGAGCAGCAACAAACACTGGACTTTCCTCTCTAAATTCTGGATTTAAATTCAAATTAAACTAATTTAAACACACCTTTACATTCTTCAATGCCCATAACACTTTGGGAATAAGAATAGCTCCATAAGTCATTTCACAATGGCAATGCATCTCCTCAACTACCTCTGTGACTTCTATTACCTAATTGTGAGGGTTTCATAGTTCTAATTGATTTATGCTTACTGCTTTACAGGAGACCTTTTTAAAATCACATTTCCCCACAATGCCAACCACAGCACAGCTCTTGATTCTTCAAATATCCTGATATTAATTCCAGATTACTTACTATTCTCCCTTCCACACAGAACCACATCACTCATTAACTTCCCTGGAGCTTGTTTGCTGAAATTGTTGTTGGATCTTTCTATAATGCACCTCATAAATTTATATTGCCACTTCCCTCAAAAGGCTCACCCTGGATCCGAGTAGGAATCAAACTGTTCTTTTGCACTCTTAACTAAGATCCTTGAATATGTTCTCAAAGTTTAGAATACAAGAACAATCTTATCATTCCATGTTGGATAGAACTTTGCTTGTTAGATCTAGAGAACTGCAATTAGTGTTCACAATGTGGCTTCCTCTGCATCAGGGAAACAGACTCAGACTGGGTGTCCAGGGTCTGAAGCAACTTTATTCAGTCTTCCAGGGTAACGCAGAGTTTCCATTGCTTGCCACTTTAAGTCAGCATAACTGTTACACTGATCTTTCTGACTGTGGCTACCTGCACTGTAACAAGAATACCCAATGCAAGCTTGCAGAACAACACCTCATCTTTTGTCTGGCATGTGCAAACTTCTGGACTTCAACTTTAGGTAACTGATTCTTTTATTCTTTCTGGATCAGAATAGGTATTTTTTGCCGACCGTTGTTTTGGCTTGGATGTTTCTTTTTGTATAGCTGGATATGGTCCACAAATTCGATTAACCACACGTAGTTCAAACTGCCTGCATTACCCATTTAGCATCACCCTGTTAGAAATATTCCTTTTGTTCTTTCCTTCCCATATGTTTGTTTTGAATTCATTTAGCATCTTTGCATGCATTGAACTGAAATGTCTCTTTATTATCTTCAGTATGTCTACATATGATCCCTCAGTGTTAAATTATGATACACTCATGAACCAACATTTCACATGTCTTCAGCCCCACTACTATCGTCATCCTACCCTATATTGTATGATTGGGGTTCCTTTGTTCGCTGTTCTTTGGGTACCAGTGATACTGCGGAGGACACTAGCCGTACGGTGGAAGTTCCATGTGTGCGGTCATGAATTGTGTGAAGCTACCATTACTAAGGAGAAGTTTCTAGGGAAACTGAAAGATCTGAAGGTAGATAAGTCACCTAGGCCAGATATTGTACCACCAATGGTTCTAAAAGAGGTGGTTGAAGGGATTGTGGAGGCATTAATAATGATTTTTCAGGAATCACTAGATTCTGGAATGGTTCTGCAAGATTGGAAAATTGCAAATGTCACTCCTCTCTTCAAGAAGGAAGAGAGGCTGAAGAAAGGAAAAATTAGAGGCCAGTTAGTCTGACTTCAGTGGTTGGGAATATGTTGGAGTCTATTGTTAAGGTTGTGGTTTCGAGGTAAAATAAGCTGTAATCAGCGTGGTTTCCTCAAGGGAAAATCTGGCTTGACAAATCTGTTTGAATTCTTTGAAGAAATAATAAGCTGGATAGACAATGGAGAATTGGTTGATGTTGTGTACTTTGATTTTCAGGCCTTTGACAAGGCACCACACATGAGGCTGCTTAGCTATGAGCATGTGGTATTACAGAGAGGATTTTAGCATGGATAAAGCAGTGGCTGACTGGCAGGAGGCAAAGAGTGGGAACAAAGAAAGCCTTTTCTAGTTGGCTGCTGATGACTAAGGTCTATGTTGAGACCAATTTTTTTTCTCTTATTTTTGCATTGTATGTTAATGATTTGAATGATGGCTTTGTTGCAAAATTTGCAGATGATATGAAGATGAGTGGCGGGACAGATAGTTTTGAGGAAGTAGAAAGACTACAAAAGAACTTAGACAGATTAGGAGAACGGGCAAAGAAATTGCAGTTAGAATACAGAGCTGGGAAGTGTATGGCTATGCACTTTGGTAGAAGAAGTGAAAGGGTTGTCTATTTTCTAAATGGAGAGAACATACAAAAAAAAACTGAGTTGCAAAGTGCTTGTGCAGGACTCCCTAAAGGTTAATTTGCAGGTTGAGTCCATGATGAGGAAGGCAAATGTGATGTTCGCATTCATTTTAAGAGTACTTTAAAATTAAAGCAAGATGTCATTTTGAGATTTTATAAAGCAGTAGTGAGGTCTCACATCAGTATTGTGAGCAGTTTTGGGCCACTTATCTTAGAAAGGATGTTCTGAAACTGAAGAAGGTTCAAAGGAGATTCACAAAATTGATTCTAGGTTTCAACAGCTTGTCATATGAAGAGCGTTTGATGGCTCTGGGCCTTTATTCACTGGAATTTAGAAGAATGAGGTGTAACCTCATTAAGATCTATCCAATGGTGAAAGACTTGGATAGAGTGGATATGGAGAGGATGTTTCCTATGGTGGGGGTGTCTAAAACCAGAGGTCATGGCCTCAGAATATAGAGTCACCCTTTTAGAATGGAAATTAAGGTGAACTTCTTTAGCCAGAAAGTGGTGAATCTGTGGAATTCGTTGCCAAATACAGCTGTGGAGGCCAAGTCTGTTTATATATTTAAGGAAGAGGTTGATAGAATCTTCATTGGTCAGGTCAAGAAGGGATACAGGGAGAAGGCAGCAGATTGGGGAAAATGGATCAGCCATGATGAAATGCCACAACAGGCTTGAAGGGCCAAATGTCCTAATTCTGCTCCTACGTCTTATATCATTTCCTTTGGAGAACACCTCCATATGCAGGACGAATGATAGGCTGCCTAGATTGTGAGGGTTCCTAATGCACCTCATGTAATTTCCTACCATTCCAATGATGCATATTCAAACTGTCTCTGTCCACAGCTTCACCATGTTGTGTCTCTGTTTCCTGATACTTTCACATACGGCAACATCCAAATTTGGAAATCTGTATGGTGTCTTGAGTTTCTTTTTGTGTTGCTGTAAGGAGCATTACTTGGACTAGGGCTAATAAGAGAACATTCTTTTGAGCGTGTATTTTGCATGTACTACGTTTGTGCTGGAATGTGTGCCAACACTTGCAGGCTGCCCCCAGCACATCCTTGAGTGTGTTGGTTGTTAACACAAGCAATACATTCTGCTGAATGTCTCCATGTACATGTAATAAATGAATTTGAGAATGGTCCTTCCCAATCTAAGCAACAGTGCCTAATATAATGGTACTTCCAGGTTATACGATGAGGTGTACTCAGTTCTTAAAGATACACTTACACTTACACACTTAATGGCCTGCTTTTTAATGCAAGTAACTAATCAGCCAATCATGTGGCAGCAACTCACTGCACAAATGCATACAGACATGGTCAAGAGGTTCATTTGTTGTTCAAACCAAACATCAGAGTGGGGAAGAAATGTGATTTAAGTTGCTCTGACTGTGGAATGATTGATGGTACCAGAAGGGGTGCTTTGAGTTTCTTAGAAACTGCTAATCTCTTGGCATTTTCACGCAAAACAGTCTTTAGAGTTTACAGGGAATGGTGCAGAAAGCAATAAATATCCACTGGGTGGCAGTTCTGTGGATATAAATGCCTTGTTAATGAGAGAGGTCAGAGGAGAATTGCCAAAATGGTACAAGATGACAGGAAGATGGCAGTAGCTGAAATAATCACTGAACACACAACATGTCGAATCTTGAAGTGGATGGGCTACAGCAGTAGAAACAATACCTGGTCAAGGATAACAAGTTAATTTATAAGTTGCAAACCATTTCTCAAGCCAATTGCACTTTTGCTATGAACTACTTAATTGAATGTTTTTGCCTTGTTTACCTCAAGAAAGCAAATGAAACCCTTTTCACCATAAGCTAAGCATGTCTATTTTTAAGAGTATGTTAGCATTTTAACCAATTGGATATCATTAGCCGGATCAAGCAAGACTCTTCACTATTAACTCTTACACAAAAACAGGCCTTTTTCCCCATCGAAGCCATGCCGGCCATCTATCACCCATTTGTATAACACATACTAATTTCATTTATTTTCCCCATATTCCTGGATCCTATCACTCACTTACTCATTAAGAGCAATTTACAGTGCATAATTAACCCACCAGCCTGTAGGTCTTTGTGGTGTGGGAAGAAACCGGAGCTCTCTGGGGAAATAATGCAGTGACAGGGAAAACGTGTAACTTCCACGCATACAGTGCTGGAGGTCAGGATCAAACCCTGATCGCTGGAGCTGGGAGATAACATGGGTGTCACTTAGGCTCACTCGGGTAAGGGTGATCCTAAATCAAGAATGGCAAGCCTCCTTGTAATCCACCATAATATTCTACAGTAGTGCTGTGCTGCTGCCTCAGCTATGGAAAACGTGCTATATGCTGTTTACCGACTTCGCACCCTGGCCATTCTGTGGTCTTTCTAAATGACATTGCTCATAAGTGCTGAAAGAGAAATGGTTCTGTAGAATAGGCTCGCATCTTTCTGAATTGTTTTATGATAGCTCAAATGAATTTCACATAGGATACCGACTTAATTTCAAGAACAGATAATTGAAATATTTTTCAATACAGACTTAAATTCTAATAGGGAGTGAGTCTGACAGATCTGACCATTCAAATAACTGGCAGCTGTACTCAGGTTGGAAACTGATACTGTGAGGGATTAGTCAATTTGGATTTGATTGTGAGAACTAAATATTAAAATTGCTTAATTCAATATTGATGCCAAGGCAAGTGCAAAACATTTTGGTCAACATATCAGGTCATAACAACTCTTGAATCAATAGACTGGGACCCCAAAGGCAATCAGCACATCTGAAATGTCAGTCTTGTATAGGGAAAAGGAATAGAGGAAGAATATGTTACATGTAATTTTAAATAATTCATTTTCAAACAATGTGATCCAGAAACAAGTATTTTTGTGCCTACTTACTTTTGCTTTGTTTATTTTTTTTGTGTAAAATCTGTTCTGCATGTGAATTCCAATACTGTTTTAGGTTTTACGTCAAACACTGAGAGTGATTAGTTTCAGTTTTCCACGGTGACTCCACTCTTCAGGATGTTGAGCTAAAAAGAATCTGGTTAAATATCCAAACTTTTCATATCTGTATGGACCTGAACTAATTGCTGTTCCATATTTTTCTCATTTCCTTATGACATTCAGCCCATTGAGTCTGTGCTAACCCACCAAGCAGTTCCATTAGTCCAATTCTTCTACTAACTTTCCCTGTAATCTACTATCCCTACATTCCCATCCTACTAATGTTAGGAGCAATTTACAATGGTCAGTTACCTACTGTCCTCTGTATCTTTGGCGTGTGTGAAGAAACACATCTGGTCACAAGGACAACATGGAAATGCTGTCCAGAGAAGACCCGAACCGAGGTTGTTGGAGTGGAGGCAGCCATTTTACCAGCTGTTCCATGTTGCTTCAATATGAATTAGCTGAAGCAGCAAGAGCAGAAACTCTTACTCAGATTCATCATAAGACATAGAAGGTTTAAGCCATTTGGCCATCAAGTCTGCTCCACAATTCCATTATTGACTGTAGACCATAAGATTTAGGAGCAGAAGTAGGCCATTCAGCCCATTGAGTCAGCTCCACCATTCAATCATGGGCTGATCCACTTCATCCAGTCATCCCCACACCCCTGCTTTCACCCCATACCCTTTGATGCCCTGGCTAATCAAGAACCTATCTATCTCTGCCTTAAATTCAGCCGATGACTTGGCCTCCACAGCCGCTCATGGCAACAAATTCCAGAGATCTATCACCCTCTGACTATAGTAATTTCTCCACATCTCAGTTCTAAAAGGACATCCTTCAATCCTGAAGTCGTGCCCTCTTGTACTAGAATCCCCTACCATGAGAAATAATGTTGCCATATCTAATATGTTCAGGCTTTCTAGCATTCAGAATGTTTCTATGAGATCCCCCTCATTCTCCTGAACTCCAGGGAATACAGCCCAAGAGCTGCCAGACGTTCTTCATACGTTAACCCTCTCATTCCTGGAATCATTCTCGTGAATCTGCTCTGAACCCTCTCCAATGTCAATATATCCTTTCTAAAATAAGCAGCTCAAAACTGCACACAATACTCTTAAGTGTGGTCTCACGAGTGCCTTATAGAGCCTCAACATCACATCCCTGTTTTTATATTCTACACCTCTTGAAATGAATGCCAACATTACATTCGCTTTCTTCACAACCGACTCAACCTGGTTGATGTATTATCCTTTTCAACAGCATTCTTCTGCTTTCTTCCTATAACCTTTGACACCCTTACTATTCAAGAACATATCAATATCCACTTTAAATATACCCAATGACATGGCCTCCACAGCCATCTGTGACAATGAATTACATGAATTACCACCCAATTGCTAAAATCCATGAACATTCTGTCTGGGCCTTTCAATGTCCAACGTGTTTCAGTGAGATCCCCCTTCATTCTTCTAAACTCCAGTGAGTACAGGCCCAGAGCCATCAAACGTTACTCACACAGTAACTCTTTCTTGTATCCCGTATCTCAATCTGCCTAGGGAAAATCAGGAAGTGGAAATCAGCCAACACTTCCCTCAGACCCACTACAGGTTCTCAACCCAAAGTCTTAACATTTACCTTGGGCCTCTACAGATGCTGCTTCACCCATCAAGTTCTGTTTCTTTGTTTCTGCAGCATCTTCTGTCTTCTTGCCAACATTCCTATGTCTGATTATTCTCCAGCCTCCTCTCCTGGGAAGTGCTTGCTTGTGGATGCTGAAGAGACTGATAATTAGTAATGTGATCAAACAAGTTGAGTATGATGTTCTACAAAGGGGGTTGTCCATTGATGGGTCCTCAAGTGGCTGTCGAGGCCAATCCAGGATCCACATAACTAGAATATTGGGGTGGATACCCTTAATGGAGAACACCTGTGTGTTACTTTGTTTAATGTCAGGAGTGTAAGGGTCTTAGAGAGATCAGGATCAGTGTCCATTGGTATGGAGCGCAAGAAGACTGGAGACCCTTCACTGTTACATCCGTCCTTCACCTTCACTGTCGATGTTTTATGTCTTCAATTTCTGCTAGCTCCATCGTTGATGTCTCTTTGTATTGTTCTTTGTCGGGAACCTCCCTCTTGCCTACCAGGAGGTAAGTGTCAAATGGCTAAACTCTAGACGGCATCACTCTCAGGATCTTAGGAACTCTCAAGCCTGTCCGACATGACATGACTGTACTCAAGACCGATATGATTGCTAGATAAGACTAGCAGTCGTAAGACTAGCGGACATGACTAGCAGGTTGCTCCTCACATAAAGCAAGAATTTGCATTGTAGATCGGGTTTGATGATGCTGTGGTGTCTTCCGGTACTTTGCAGCCAGCAAATTACATTTGAAGTGTAATCATTCTGTCAAAGGAGGGAATGTAGCAGTTGGTAGTTTTAACAAGCTTCTCTTTAAAAGCAATGCAATATTGATCAAGTTACCCAATCATTTTGATGTTTAAGGATTGAGCTTTGTGTTCAAATAGGAGGACTCCTTTGAAATAGTGAGAAAGAGTCTTTTGAGTCCACATGCAACGATCAATTTAATATCTCCCCTGATTGATGGTATCTTCTGCAGCCAAGCAGGGATGCACTGGGAAAAGTCAGTTGGAATTTTGAAAGGAGTTTGAACGCATAGCCTTCTAGGGTAATGTTTTATCACTGACCGTGATAGATAGACAGACACTTCATTGATCCCAAAGGAAATTACAGTGTCACAGTAGCATTACAAGTGCACAGATATATAAATATTAGAAGAGAAAAAAAAACTAAAAATAAGCTACCTCAAACTGTGCTGTATAATTATAAAAAATGTTGACTCTGGCCAGAGATGATTCATTTATTACCAGTATCCAAAAATCAATACAGCTTGCATCTCCACATGTTTATCATTCAACTTCATGATTAATTTAGGAACAGCACCAACTTTATGAAAAATTACATGTAGAAATGTTTGGCACGAAACTGTGGTGAACTACATATACCTGTCTGACACGCCCCCTGCTGACTGCTCCTGTGGCTCCTCCCACAGACCCCGGTATAAAGGCAATTGAGGTCTGAGCCCGGCCTCTCTGTCTCCAGGATGTAGTATGGTGGTCAACCACTGCTTGTTCCTTCTTCCAGTCAATAAAAGCCGATATCTTGCCTTTACGTCTCAGAGTGAGTTATTGATGGTGCATCAGAAACATTGACTACATTTTTCCATAGATGCTGCCTGACCTGCTGAGTTCCTCTCAGTATTTTGTGCTTGTTGATCTTATTGAGTTGTACCATTACAATGCATACAGTACAGCGTGGGGCACATACACAATGCACAGTGGATATAAAGCACATCTGCTAATATGTAATGTACAAATATTGTTTAAATACATTTATAGCCTTTGTATATTGTACATTATATACCACACACTGTCCAGTGTACAATCTAGCATATAAGTGTTAAACTCTAATGATCTGCTATTCAACTATTCAGAAATCACTGTGGCATCTGCCTCACCAGGTGATGTCTACAATTCCTGTGCTCCCTTTATGTACGCTGGGACCCTGATTCCTACTTTCATGTTAAACTATCTGGCTTTGTTTTACATACTCTTTGATGCTCCTTGGAAAAATTATCATTCTATTGTGTAACATCTTAAAAAAAAGAGTGAATTAAAAGTGTGTTGGAATATTGATAGGAATAACATTTTAAAAAAACTGGAAAATATGCTAGTCTGGTACTGTCAACGCCCTTGGCATACAGAATAATGGAGTTTTATTGTGTATGGTTTACTGTATTGTATTTCTCAGTGGGTTGCTCAATGTACAATTACAAATATGGTCTGCACTATTGTGCATGTGTGAGATATCACTCACTTTGCCATAGATGTGCTGTGTACAATATGCAGTAGAAAACTATATACAGATCTTCCTCAGGTTAGGAAGCCTGATTTACCGTGCGTACAACTAGTACACACCACCAAGCATTTGAGGGATTGGTGGGATGGATTTTCTGACCGCTACAGGGCTTCAGGCATCTGCTGCTACATTTCCAATTTGTGAACTATTCAGGTACCAACAGTTCATATGAATAGAGCCCTGTCGTCAGCTGGGGCAGACCTCTGGAAGTAAGGAGGTGTGTGTATGCTGAAAGTGCAAACTGAGACGTCATGCATAGATGCAATACATAATATACAATTGAATTAGCATGTGCAGTATGCCATGCACTATACTGTAGATAGTATAATCTACCTGTGCAGCCACAGCAAGGGCACCAGTATATTTGCGGTATGTGTGTTGACAATATAGCATGTGTGCAGTGTCTAGACCAGGGGTGTCAAACTCATTTTAGGTCACGGGCTGGATTGAGCAAAATGCAGCTTCATGCGGGCCGGATCAGTCGGACGCGTGCGAACGCAGCTTTTGTTGCCTCCGTTTTTTCAGCCTGCTCTCATGTGTCTCAGTCTCTGCTATAACTACAAAGTGTTTCACTTTACAAATTCCGTTTCTTATGAAGAAGACTGCCGAATAAACACTAAAAACCCTGAAAACCTGGTACCTGAATAAACTCAGCATTAGCCATATCATACGCCATAGGCGCTTCGATTCCTGGGGCCAGCTTTAATAGTAATTAGATATTATCTCGCGGGCCAAAGATAATTCCACCGCGGGCCGGATTTGGCCCGCGGGCCTTGAGTTTGACATATATGGTCTAGACAATCTTGTGGGATATGTAACCTGCAAAATTTATAATGTACATATACCACACAGGCAGTTTAGAATGTAAACCATCTTATAGTTTGTATATAGTGTCTTGGCAGTACCTAGCATGCAGTGTAGAGCAGGTACAACATAGCATTTTTACAATACTTAGTTTTTAATTGCAATGATAGGATATATGTACAATAAATGGCATGCATTCCTCTGCAGAATATAAGACAGTGTGCTTTGTACACTGGGAACATAATATAACATTATTAAATACATTTTATGGGAAACTTTGAACTAATTTTAATGCAACACAGTGTAAATGATTACTTTGTACTAAAATTTGAAACTGCGAGGGAATGAGAAAACAGACAACCAAACAAACTAAGGAATGTCTTCAAAAACAAGGGACTATCTAAAATAAAAATAGATAATGCTGGAAATTCTCAGCAATCCAAGGAGAGAATCTGTGGAGAGAGAAAAAAGGAGTTCATAATTGTGTGCTGTGGATTTCCAGCATCTCCAGAATATTTTGTGTTCATAATACATGTTACTAGTCTTTCATTGGAACCAAAAATTTTAAATGTTGTCAGGTTTCAAGTAGTCGCGGAATCAAAACGTGGGAAGTTTGGTTGAGTGAAAATTAGGAGGAAGTATTGACAAAGTGGATGACAGTACATGGCAAATGGCTTTGACAAGAGCAATGTTGGCCCAATAGGCAGTTTACCTGACAACAGCATTTTCTGCATCTCTGGTTCACAAAATGAGGCAGTGATTATTTTGATATGATGTTGCAGAACTTTAATACTGTATTGAATTCAGAGTAAGAAGTGTCTTTTTTTTATCTGTAACATCAATGCTCAAATGTCTCAGTGGGTATTTACTGCCCTCTACTGGTTTACTTGGGGTTGCTAGCTCACACATTGCCCGTCAATTGTAAAAATGCCATTCCCTTCTCTGAGTTTCTCCATCTCTGTCATATTTGCTCACAGGAAGAGGCTTAAAGGGGCTTCCCTTCCTCTACAATCAGCACTGCCCTGCTTCCCTCCCTTCATCATCAACACTGTCCCCATCCCCATCTCTTCCATTTTGCACACATCCTCCCACCACCACACCAGGGTTGGGTCCGTCTTGTCTTCGGCTATCACCACCCAAGCCTCCACATCCAGCAAATAATTTTCCGTAGCTTCCGCCATCTCCAGTGGCATCCAACCATCATGCACATCTTTCTCTCTCCCCCCCCCCCCCCCAGACTTTCTGCAGGCATCACTCCCTATGCATCTCAATTGTCCACCCATCCCTCCCCACTGATCTCCCTCCTGGTCCTTGTACTAAACGGAACAAGTGTCTCACCTGCCCGACACTACCTTCCTCACTACCATTCAAAGCCACAAGCAGTGAAGCAACACTTCACCTGTGAATCTGTTGGGGTCGTTTACTGTATTGGTGCTCCTGGTGTGGCCTCCCGTTTATTGGTGAGACCTGACGTAGACTGGGAGACCACTTTAGCAAGGCTCCATCAGAAAAAAAAGAGAGATTTCCTAGTGGCCACCCATTTCAACTCTATTTCCCATTCCTCTTACTACGTGTCAGTCCGTGGCCTCCTCTACTGCCAGGATGAGGCCACTCTCAGGTTGAAGGAGCAACAGCTTGTATTCCAACTGGGTCACCTCCAACGTGATGACATGAACATTGACTTCTCGAACTTCCAATGATTGTCAACCCCCATCCCACCACCTCACACTTCCCATTCCTGTTTCCCTCACACCCTTCTCTTCTTACCTGCTCATCAACTCCCTCTGGTGCTCCTTTCCCTTCCCTTTCTTCCATGGTATTTACTCTTGCCCATTGATGCTGCCTGACCTGCTGAGTTCCTGCAGCATTTTGTTGTGTTGCTTTGGATTTCCAGCATCTGCAGGTTTTTTCATGTTTTCAAGTGCTGTATATGTAAAACACCTTGTGGTAAAATTACCATCCATTTTATTTGTGACTTGTTCAGTGCAGTTTGCTGGAAAATACTAGATTTGATTATTGATATCCGGGCAATACATTATCTGCTTTTTTTAGATGAAAACGTAAACAATGACAAAATGAATAAAATTGAGGTACTTCACAATTTTACAGTCTTTGAACTGTTGGTGCACTATTGGAAGCAAAACAAACAGTAACATTTCAACTACCATTCAGGCTGTTTTAGTTATGTGGTTTGTAGAATAGGTCAGGCACAGTAGGGAGACTTTGCTCTTTAATTGAAAAACTTAATCATATTTTATAGTTGTATTTGAAAGTAGGTAAGTCCACTTTTTTTAAAAATGAAGTAGAAGAAAAGCATTGACGTTAGTGTAGCACCCTCTTCTTATCACATTGGTCAGCTATGATCTTGTGACTGAAGTCCTGTTGGCAGATTTGAAGTGAGAATAAGCTGGGAAGGTTAATCATATGCCTTTTATTATAACAATATCACATACCTCCTTAGCTCCCACAATAGCTCAGCTTTACTGAAGCATACAATTCCTTTTTTAAAAAATATCTTTGTTCAGACTGACCAAAGACTTTGGGTAATGATACATTCATGGTGCCTGAATTGTTAAGGCCAAAGACCAAAATTTAATTTCCTGGTGTGAATTGACTGAGCCTTAAGCCCATGTTCAAAGGTGTGCAGCTGTATACAGGAAACATAATTGCAGTCATACTCTTAAGTATTTCTGAATGAGAGCTCTGCCAAACTTCAAGGATTGTTCTTGAGTCTCCTAGAATTAAATTCTAATCCTCTATGACAAAGACCAGAGAGTCATTGTATAAACAATGAAAATATTGTGGTTAAGGCCATTGCTGTAAACACATTTCTTTATTACTATGTAAATTATGGGTGTTAGAATAAAATTTTTTGAACTGTTAGGCACCCATCATCCAATCAGACCTTGAAAATTTTATTTATGGCTTTGACTATGGCTATGTTTGCTGACCAATGGCAGTCTTCAGAGATGGAGTGAATACAGAAGGTCTTTTCCCAGGGTAGGGGTGCCCAGCATTAAATGGAATAGGATTTGAATGAAAAGGGAAAGATTTAAAAAGAGCCTAATGGACAACATTTTCATGCGGAGGTGGTGAGTGTATGGAACAAACTGCCAAAGGAAGTGATTGAGGCAGATACAATATCATTTAAGATGTATGCCGAGGCTCGGGGCTTAGGATATGAGGTGAATGCAGGAAATTCTGACCAGCTAAGTGGGTACCATGGTTGGTGTGGACAGGCCTGTGTCTGTGCTGTATTGTTCTATGACTGTGTGAGTTAGAGAGATATTGAAAGTGAAAGCATCTCCGGTGTGGATAAAACACTGGATTGAATTTCAAGCCTTGCACCTCCTTGCAATCGTGCTCTTTATTCCAGTGCTGTTAGATTCAGAAACATTGAATAAAGCCAGATTTGATTCATTCGACCAGCTCTAGATCATTGAAAAAACCAATCAATCAGTTCCACTTCCATTTTCTTTCCTCAGTTTCCTGCATATTTTCCGTTTTATGTTTCATTGCCTTTTGAAAGTTACTATGGCTAATTTTATTATGCTTTATTTCATATTGTTTGCCAGATCATATCTTGGTAAATTACAAAAAAGAATAGCCTCATCTCCCCTAGCAGCTTTCTTAAATCTGTTTCTTCTGGTTACTGACTATCGTCTTAAAAGAAACTGCTTCTTCATTTTGGTCCCTCCACAGTTTCTGTTCTTGTTCTGAATTTTTAAACCCTTTATTAATTTTCTTTGAATCTTATTTTCAAATAGGAACAGACCCTTCATATGTTGTTTACCTTGGGGCCTTTGGTGATGTAAATAGCATCTTATGATCTGCCCAGGAAGCAGCTGGAAAGATACCCAACAGCTGATGAAGCAATTGCACCTGGGCTTAACCAGCTGTCAAAATAGTTGGACGTTTCTGAATTTCTTTATTAGAATTAATGAAGAAATTATCCTGCTCCAGAAACAGCCTGGTGCTGGTGCAGGGGGTTTAAAGAAATGTTCTAAACAAGGAAATGTGGCTGGATGTGAGGAATTGCTGACATCCCTGTATAAAATCCAGACTAACCAAAATGTAACTTTCTATATCTCTTATATTGAATAATACTCTGACTGCTTGTGTTTACTAGTCTTTCACCTGGTGCATCTAATTTTTGATTTTTTTTTTGAGGAGTGTGTGTTTCCACACAGTGCAGAGCTACTCCTCTCGCCAGACCCACCTCGGGTACGTAGATTGCCTGACAGAACTCTGCCTGGTGACTTTCATGAAATGTTCTGGCAGATGGAAACGCAGCATTCTGTGAATGACACTTGATGGCAAGGATTTTGAGCAGACCTTTCCAGAGAGTTACTGACTCAAGATTCTGCTTCACGCTCTAGGCACATCACTGCAGCAGGCCGTCAGTGAGGGAGGGGCAAGGTTTTCACACAGGATGGTGTGGGTATGTGCTACGGTGGGGGGGGGGGGTGGATCCAAGGACTCAATTTGGTTTGGAATGCTGTTGTTGTTGCTCACTTCTATTGTTTGCATGATTTGTTTTTTTTCTCTTTCTGCACAGAGAGGGTTGGGGGTTGGCCTTTTTTAAATGGGGATCTTTCAGGTTTCTTGTTTTGCAGCTGCCTGTAAGTGAACACATCTCCAAGTTGTATAATTTATACATTCTCTGATAATAAATGTTCTTTGAATCAAGCTCCCAGAGGATATGGTAGAGGCAAACACAATCATAGCATTTAGAGTAACATTTGGGCAAGGAAATGTGTAGGAAATAAATTGAGTGAAAAGGTCCAAATGCAGGCAAATGGAAATAGCATAGACAGACACCTAGGTCAGCATAGGTGATTCAGGCTGGAGTGCCTGTCTCCATGCTCTACAACTATAACTGTCATTCTACAACATCTGCATTAAGTTTCTGATTTATAAACATATGTATAATAATTAGAGTGGAGGCTTGGACTAAACTGCCACAGATGCATATCAAATGCTGACTGATGAGGTTAGAATAGATCATGATGCTTTGGCCCGTAGTTACACGGCCCCTTGATTCTCATAGCTTGTGTACATCAGGTTAAATGCAAGGGCATGTGGAAAAGAAAATTGGAGACACCAACTAAGATGGGAAGGAGTTTACTGCCTGATAACTGTAGCAGGCTGTCAAGAAAGCTTGGTTATCTCAAATGGACCTCTTGCAGTCAGGAGATAGCTGATGATCTGTAACTGATGTAGATACTGTATATACTAAAATACAATTTCTGCTTACAACTCATCCTCGCTGCTCTAAAACAAACTTTCTAAAGACGAGCTGTGTTGCCACATTTCTTGTATATTGTCTGATTGCCCTTGCACTAATACTCTTTCAACAATCAGTGTAATGCTCAAAATGGGAGCAGCTGTAATATCTGAAAAACAAATTAAATAAAAGGACATTTCATTAATAGCAGGAAGAATGCTATTTATTTCCCATTTGAGAACTACTAATAATATAAGCACATCAATCTTTTTTTTGCATTAGTGTAGCTAATGTGAATTTAATTAATGTTGCAATATAAACCTTTTTACGTAAAAATCATTATTACTTCAATTTTCTGATGGGAATAAGCATTCATAGGAAAAATGGAATGATGCTTAAGGGACTATTTAAAAGCTTATTTTGATTTTGGGGCCCATAGTAAATGTGGACCTCATTTTATTGCAGATTATTGCTGCATTAGCATTAATGCTGAGCTGTTTTCTTTGCCATCAAACTCACTTGATCTTCCTCTCCTGAGTCTTCCCAGTCCGAACAAACATTCTTTACTTCCAAATAGTGCTATTGGCACCTTCAAATGTGGCAGAAATGATGAGGGAGAAGGCCATTGAGATCAAGAATCTACTTCTCCTTGCAGGGTGACAGACAGATCTTGCATACGTATACAGGACTGCTGAAATGGTTAGGATATCCCAAGTGGTTCTATGACACTAGAGTACATTCGAAATGAAGAACATAGCAGTTGATGGTAAATGTCAAAATCCTAAATATTGAGTGAAACTCTGGAGTGATTCACTTCCTCTCTCATTGAAAATTCTACAGTGGAATGTCTTGTGTTCTGAAGGAGCAAATAAAGACCTTGCATAAAGCTTCATTCAAAAGATGGAGCCTGAATCGAGGAAAATTACCTTGTGCCCAGATGTTGCGCTTGTTCCTGGACTCAGACTTTATCCTACAACCTTTTGATGCTGTGCCACAGCTGACAGTGAAAGGAGTGGAAGCATTTTCTCTGTCTTAAATGCATAGACCCTCCGGTAACATTCTAGCTCAAATCAGACAAAGGCTGGAAACTGAACTTGTAGACTTCTGGTCTGCCTTAATCATTTCCATTCTGGCACATGTACAATCTCTGGATCAAATGTCAAACCTTTCCCAACGCTAGTGGGGGAAAATTCAGGAACAACAAATCCACTTTTGGAAGACTGCATCCAAATTGTTCATCCATCTGTGACTTATTTGCAAAAAAATAATTGGATGCTGTTTCACAAAGGGTAAAAGCAGAAAATAATTTGTAATTTAGATAGGCTGGCATGGAAAAACCTGTGTGCAGAGAGTGCAGAAATAAAAGGAAGTGAAATTGTTTTTCCTATTTAACGTGGATTAACATTTTATTTTGTTGACAATGTGTTTCTTTGCTGTTTGAACGCTGATACTCTGAAGAGCTTTTGCATTATTCATTACCTTCAAACATGATATTCTGTGAAAACCAATATTCTTATTGCCACAAAGGAGCATGATAATGAATTTATAATTACATTGAATATTTATAAGGAGCAGAGCTCCCTCTGTGGCAAAAAATGCATCAATTTTCATAGAATAGTGGCAGGTTTTCTGTCAGGGATCCACTGTTTTCTTCTGAAACCAGAATAATTACAATTAAACAGAAATAGTTAGAATAATTTGCAAGTAAATTAATTTTATAAAGCATTTAAGTCTCTTGTCAGTGGGTAAACACAGTGAGTGGTGAGGTACTGAGCCATAGCAATCAGTAGGACCTATTGGTACAATTCCTAATCTATTCTGGCAATTGTTGGTCTCTTCCAGTGGTGCTATCATTGACTTAATTACCCTAGTTGAGGAGAAGTTGCCACTTACCCTTCAACATTCCTACTGAAATGTCAGTGTATCAGAGAAGCAGCCCACTAATAATTTAATGTCTATGCAGGTGACTAATCTTTTATTGAAGATATGTGAAGAACAATTGTCTTACGAGTAATAATTGAGCAGGCTGGGTTTGTACTCATTAGAGTTGGAGGGAAGATACAGGATCATGTTAAACCATGTAAACTTATGAATGGGTTTGATAAGTTAGATGCTCAGAGATTTATCCCATTTTCCCCCATATGGGGCAATCTGGAATTAGATTTGAGTATTTTCTCTCTCAGCTGGTCATAGACCTTTGGATTTGAAATTCTGATAACCACTGCCCTTTGTGTTTTTCCACCCGTTTTTATCTCCCCATTCCCCCACCCTAATGACCCGTCCATCCCCTCCCTTGGTTCTGCACCTACTTCACTTTGTTCCCCTGTCCTCTCCTGTCACATTCCTTGTCCTTCAGTCCTTTAACTCTTCTACCGGTCACTCCCCCTTTATTTCTAGTCCTGATGAAAGATCTCAGTCTGAAGAACTCCCTGTTCTTCCTTATTTCTACCCATTCCATACAAAAATTCAACACTCATTTGTCCAAAGACACTTTGCATTATTATTATTATTAGTAGTATTATGATGGGGCTCTCCTGCATCTCATTATGGATTGCAGATTTTGTGGGCTGAGGAGAGGATATGGAAAAGTTGAAAAATCTAGAAAACCAAAGATATATATTTTGTCACAGGGCCAGAAAATTAGAGCAAAGATTTAAAAAAATGGCATTATTTTGGGTTTTCATTATTGCAATATGTTTAAGGGGACATAAAGTGCATGGATATTTCTAATGGTCACTGTTCGACGACAAGGGAGCACAGTTTCAAAATAAGTACAGGGAAATCAAGTGTGGAAATGTTCCACTAGTGTAGGGATTCCCAACCTAGGGTCCACAAACCTCTTGATTAATGGTATTGGTCCATGGCATTAACCCCTGCACTAGTGGGTTTATCAGAAGGCGGAGCAGCAATAGAGGCAATTATATCACTTTTTAAAAATTTAAAGAACTTCTGAAAGCACACTGCCATCACTTAAATAATTCTTGAAATGTTGTCCCCGCTGCAGGAAGCATAGCAACCAATTTGCATACAGAAAATTCCCATGTAGCAATATATGATAAATATTTAAAGATACAATTATTTTATGAAGAAATACTAAAAGGAATATGTGAAAGGGGATGGGAAGGGAGAGCAGGAAGCATCATTTTAAAGCTTGCAACCATTAAGGAATTCTGGCCCAGTTATATCTTGCTGAACAGTTATTTCTATGACTCCAGACTGGGTTTTGTCCCTCAGAGTGATAGATATCATTGTAACAGAAGTGTAAGTTAAGACAGTGAAATTCTTCAAATCAGTCAGCGTGGGGATCAATTTGCTTTTTCTTTAAACAACAAAAGATAAATGTAGTGGATTGCTGATAAATCTAAAATAGAGTAGCTGTTCTGTAATTAATAATAATTTGACCCCATATCTGAAAATTTTATAGCTTCAGGGCAGAATTCCCAGTGAATGTAGAGATATTTGGTAAAGGTAACATCATTGTGTTGTGATATGGACTTGATTCTGTTCTGGTAAGAAGCCACACCCAAAATGATAATTTTGGCTTTCTGATTGTCTAGATTTGTAAAGCAAAGTAGCAAATAAAGCCTTGAAGAGTCTTTTTGGATATTTAATTGAAGTGGTTAATTGACCACGAATAACTGCAGCATTTAGACAAAAGGCACTGGATTCAAGTTCTGGTGTTGAATCCAGACTGCAACTAACTAGACTTCTAATTCCTCGGTGAAGATACATATCCTCGTGCATTAACATGAAGAAGAATATTCCTCCCATTTTCCCAGAAGTTTATGTTCTTTAATTAATATCATTAATATAGAATGCTCAACCAACATCACGTTGCTTAGTTTGGAAGCAATGGCCAAGTTGTCTGTCACATTTCATATAATTACAAAAATGTATGTTTTCTAAATTTGCTTCATTCACCATTGGGCATCTTTGCATTATTTTGATGTGAAATAAATTGAACTGTTTCTCTTAAGTTTAAAAGAAGACAAATCCACTAATACATTTTCTGTGTCACACAAAAACTATATTCTGATTTTTGAAAATAAAAGCCCTGGGACCTTACAAAGATTAAAATACAGCAATAAAGCAATTGTCTGCATTATTGCAGTTATCCGACACTCTGATGGTAAAACTGGACAAACTAGACCACAACACAGTACCGCATATCCTAATGAATAAGCGCTATCTCAATAGATAAGAATCTTGCTGGCAGGATAATCCTTACAGGCTCTGTATGGCATGTTATTTCTCTCTGCCTCTCTCACTTGCTCTCTTTCTCATTCTTTCAAATCTTGCTGTCCCACTCTTTCTTTCTCTTTTATTCACCCCACATCTCCATCACTTAGTAAACAATAAATGTTTTGTTTAATTTTATGGAAAGCAAAAAAAAAGAAATAATTCCTGAACTAAAAGACTTAAGCCTGTTGATTATTTAAAAGGAAAACACAAGGAAATCTGCAGATGCTGGAAATTCAAGCAACACACACAAAATGCTGGTGGAACGCAGCAGGTCAGGCAGCATCTACAGGGAGAAGAAATGGCGACATTTCAGGCCGAGACTCTTTGTGAGTCGGAGTCACGAAGGGTCTCGGCCCGAAACGTTGACATTACTTCTCCCTATAGATGCTGCCTGGCCTGCTGTGTTCCAGCAGCATTTTGTGTGTGTCGCCTGTTGATTATTTTCTGTTTTTGTGACATCAAAATAAATTGTTTACTATTTGAGACGTGAAAGGAAGATTTCTGGTACATACCACTGGTTAATCAAGAATGCAAATAAAATGTGCACCTGGTTAGACTAGCTTCCTTTCATAAATGATCTTTTAAATTCATTCAAATACTTATCCAAAAAAGAGATCAAAATATAAACATCAGTGCCAGCAAATAGGATCCCCCTGAAAGTATTAGTATGCCGTTCTCTTTCAGAATGTTTTTAACGCTTCTGAATTTCAAAAGCAAGAACCTTCATTTGTGATTGACAGAATCTGATGTTTCAGTTTTATCTCTAAAGATCCATCAAGCATGAATTTCTCTCATCCTTCCTAAGTGCAGTTGAATTATTATGTTAATTCCCTGTGTTCTAGTTTAAAAATTAATAGAATGGGTCATGCCGCTGACCCATTTTCATTGCCTGCCACTATCATCAGTGTTAGTTTTCATTTCACTAGCACTCTCAGGGGAGTTATAATGTTGATCAGTGGTGGCAATCAATCAGAGGAGATGATATTGACACAATTTGTTGCCATATAATTGCATTTCTGAAAGTTCTGAGTTAATCCTTTAATTGACTCTGAAGGGGGTTGTTTTACTTCATAAAAGACATGTCCTATGTGGATCTCTGGCACGTTTGCTGACCTGAACGAGTTTCATTCCCCCAGTGATAGATATGCAAGCTACATCCAGGTAAGGGAGACTAGATCCTGGGAAGGAAGGCCCTCACTGCTCCCAGGTCAAGAACAGTGTAACGTCAACAAAACTCTTTCTGTGTCAGCCAACAATAAGAATCATTCCCAGTCTCAAATCAACATTCATTATTTTTCTGATTACCAAATGGCCTCTCAGATGATACCACCAAATGGTGGGAAATTTGGTAGCAGGTTTTCATCATTTAAGGCCCCATGCCCAGTCAGATTCTATCCTTATTCTGTAGTACATTTTCTTATCTTATAATGATATAGAAATAGGCTGAACCCACGGCATCCAATTAGGGACCAATGCCATTAGACGCTCTCTTCTTTATATGCTGTATCTCTGCTGCTGATTCACCATCAAACCTTTACGATTATTGTTCTCATTCGAACGCCATTAAGTAGCAATTTACAGTGGCCAATTAACTTGGCAACACACCATTAGACTGTGGGAGGAAATCAGAGAACTCTAATGAAATCCACTTGGCGATGGAGAGAATGGACAGGACCCGATACCAGAATTAAACCCAGTCCTCAGAAGCTTACAATCTGCCTTCAGCACATGGTTTTGGGTTGGATTGATAGATAAATGTAGCTTCCTGCCCCGACAAATATTTATAGTAGACCTTTGGATTGTATTCCCTGATGAGCCCTAGTCAATGAGCAACATAGTGCATCCTTACAGTTTTACACAGTCTCTTAAATATAAATGTGCATAAAGTTCAGTGTTGACACTTTCCTTCTCTAACGTCTTCATTTTTGGCCTCCAAGTTAATGTATCAATATCATTACGACACCCATAATATACGCAAATACAAACCACATATAACATTTGAAATATGTAATATGCCTCATATATTACAAAGACAGATGAAGAAGAGGAGGTGACATGGGTGTATTCAGTCAGAACCTTTTTTTTCCCCCAGGGTAAAAATTCAAGTAAGTGGAAATGCATTTAAGTTGAGAGAGGGAAAGTTTAAGGGAAGTGTTCGGAGCTAATTTTTACGCAGAGAGTGGTCGGTACTTGGAACAGGATGCCAGGGTGATGAAAGCAGTTATAGTAATGGCATTTAAGAGGCTATTCAACATACGGATGTGAGAGAATGAATAGATATGAAATGCGTGCAAATATAAGGGAATTAGTTTGATCCAATATCATGTTTGGCACAGGTATTGTGGGCTCTCAGGCCTGTTCCGAGTTCATCAGAAGAAATGTCTCTCCAATGTAGTCAGGTGGAACAACATAAGTTTGGTTAATTTAAAATTTTCAGAAAGCATTCTAGGAGATTTAGACTGCCAAGGGGCATGCTTTTAAGTCCAATAACTATAAAAGTTTTCCCATTAATGTGTTTTTGCAAAATACTGAAATTAGTTTGATATATCCAGAAATCCCTGAGACATTAAACTAATTCAATTAGTTTGGTTTCCAGAGACACAAAAAAACTGCAGGTGCCTGAATTTCTTTTTCTTCTGCACATGCTGCTTGTCCTGCTGAGTTCCTCCAGCAGACTGCTTGCATTAGTTTAATTTTTACATTTTAATAACACAAGTTTACGATTTTAAAACATCCTGAGGAGCAGAGTGGTGCAGTGCAGAATGTGTACTTCAAAATGACGCTGTGCAATTTCGACGGTGCAAATGGTTGTTACCTCCCTACAGACACAACATGAATCTGTAGTGTTACACTAAATCAAAACATAACCAATGATGTTTGACATGCAAAAGTGTTCTGCAATCAATATTACAAGTGCTGGCCTATACTGTAATCCCTTGAAGTGACTCTAATGATGTTCCCACAGTAAATTGAGTAACCTTTGCAAAAATATTGGAAATCAATGTTAAGCCATATTCTGACTATCTTCTTTCATAATGAGGAACATTGAGTATTTGTTCAGTGTGATATTAGATCATAAAATCAGAAAATGCTAGAAACACTCAGCAGGTCAGACAGCAACTGTGGAAAGAGAAACAAATTTAACACTTGAGGTTGAAGGCCCCTGATTTGATCTGGGAGAATGAATAAATGGAGTTAATTCACAGTCAGCGAGAGAGAGGGTCAGGGAGAGATCGATGGGGCAAAAGGAAACTCTCTGATTGTGAGAGGCCAGGTAATCCCAATGCTTACAGGGCCAACTTGTTTATGGATTAATAAGAGATGTTAGCGAGAGAATAGTTGGCTACCTGTTGAATTCTGGCTGTGCCAAAGTTGTTTTGGGTAGGGTTGAAAGTGGCAGGGCTGAGTCAGTATGAATAGGAGATGTAAGGAATAATGTGTAAGGGATGGGTGTACCAAAAATGCAAATCAATATGAATGAAAATCAGAGATGCTGGAAATCTAAGAAAAAGAAACAAAACAACAGCATACTGGAAATACTCACCAGTTCAGGGAGCATCAGTTGCAGTAAAAGAGAAAACATTGCTAAATTTATGCTGGTAAAGGGGAGGTTATGGATTAAACACGAGGAAATCTGCAGATGCTGGAAATTCAAACAACACACACAAAGTGCTGGTGGAACACAGCAGGCCAGGCAGCATCTATAAGGAGAAGCACTGTCAACGTTTCGGGCCGAGACCCTTTGTCAGGACTAACTGAAAGGAAAGATAAAGAGATTTGAAAGTAGTGAGGGGAGGGGTCCGCCAGAGAAAGCAGTATCTCCCAGTGGCCATACATTTTAATTCCACATCCCAGTCCCATTCTGAAATGTCTATCCATGGTCTCCTCTACTGTCAAGGTGAAGCCACACTCAGGTTGGAGGAACAACACCTTATATACCGGGGTAGCCTCCAACCTGATGGCATGAACATTGACTTCTCTAACTTCGATTAATGCCCCTCCTCCCCTTCTTGCCCCATCCCTGACATATTTAGTTGTTTGTTTTTTTTTCTCTCTGCCCATCACTCTGCCTGTTCTCCATCTCCCTCTGGTGCTCCCCTCCCCCTTTCTTTCTCCCGAGGCCTCCCATCCCATGATCCTTTCCCTTCTCCAGTTCTGTATCCCTTTTGCCAATCACCTTTTCAATTCTTAGCTTCACCCCACCTCCTCCGGTCTTCTCCTATCATTTCACATTTCCCCCTACCCCCACTACTTTCAAATCTCTTAATATCTTTCCTTTCAGTTAGTCCTGACCACGGGTCTCGGCCTGAAACGTCAACGGTGCTTCTCCTTATAGGTTATGGATTAAATTATTTGTAGTTAGGAGAATACAGAGTCCAATACTGAATACATTAATGACTATCTTGTTACTTGTTGTATTATTGATCAGCTTTCATTATATTTGTTCTCAGTGTTGGCCTTTGGAAAGACCCCTCACCCCACCTGTGACATCAAAGTTACTGAAGATCTTTACAGCTATTGCCAAGGCAGTCAAACATCAAGGTGGGTCACGGGTCTCCACTAAGTATGCAAAATAAAGCTCACAGCTTCAGTTGTTAAAGAACCTCTAACTTGCTGTTAAATGCTAATAGATGTTTGCATTTGTCAGCTTACACCATATGGCAAACGGCAGCTGTCCAAGTTTGGACTTGATCCGCTGATGTAGCTTATTTGGAGAAGCAAAGGGATCAAAGAATCCCCATTGGGAAACCCACTGTGGCTGGCTTGACAGTGAGAGCAGGTAAACTGCAGCCCACTTTCAAAAGAACTGATACAAGCAAACAAAACTAAAAAAATAATGATGCAACAATAAAGTATAATACCACAACAATGGATTAATGTTTTAAGCATATGTGTATCCCAAGAGAGAGATGTTAATCCCAATATTGGTACAATTAAATATGTGTATTTTAAAAATTATCATTACTGCCTGGTTTATTTATCTGTAGATATAGTGTGGAACAAGTCCTTACGGCCCAATGAGCCACACCGCCCTGCAACTCTCCTATTTAACCTAGCTTAATCAGAGGGCGGTTTACACTGACCAATGAACCTGCTAACTGGTACATTTTCGGGCTGTGGGAGGAAATCCGCAGAAACCCAGCAGAACGTGCAAACTTCTTGGAGGATGCCGGAATTGAACTCTGTCACCTGAGATGAAATAATCTTGTGCTAAGCTGCTGTGGCACCCCACACAACCAAAGGTAAAGGAGAGTGTAACATTATGAGAATTGGTGCCATCTCTCACTCCTTCTCATTCTATTATTGTTTCAAATGTGGCAGGATGGATGGAAGATGATTTAATGTTGACTAAATAGAATTATCCTCACAGACTTGCATAATTGCAATAGATGTTAAGGTATTTAAATCAGTCATGATAATAACTAGAGTGCATGATAACAGTGTGTTAATATGCTGCATTAATATTGGTATATTGTAGGTTGACTGTCCTACTTGTGCTGAAATAACAACTGTCACTGCAAATCACTTGGAAGTGCTACAAACTTACACAAGATAGCAGGTCTCAGTAGCTTGATTGGAGCCCTGTTGAAACAGCCGTCTTCAGCTGCCAGCAGCAATGATGGAGCAAATAGGAGTTCCAGTGAGAGGATCTGAAGAAATGAGTGCAAAAGCTTTTCCCCATGCATTGATGTGCTGTAGTTCTACTTCTAAAGAGACCTCCTTCCAATACAGCTTCCCTCTGGGAAGGAGAATTTTCTGAATTTACTAAGGAATGTATATGGCAAAATATTTTTTAAAAACTATGCGTAGTTGAAATCAGACATATGAACAAAAAATCCTGGAAACTCTCTGCAAAGGAGATCCTTTATCAGAGTAGCTGAACAAAACCCTGGCAAAGAGTCACTGACCAGAAAGATGCACCCTGTTTCTCTTTCCATGGATGCTGCCTGACCTAAATGGTTCCAGCATTCATTATTGATGCCATGAGTGATGAAATGCTGGCGGTTAAACATATCATGGCTATTAGCCACATACAGTAGCTATTTAATTGTAATTTCAGAGCTCTTTTAGTTGTTGGGTTCAAATATGGAACACAGAATTGAAGCAGATATACCAAAGGGTTCTGGTTTTCACTGAGTGAGCTAATCTCAGTTTTCCTGGATTTGGGAAGGGGAAATTCAGCCAGGGTTATGCACCAAACCTTTCATTGTTCCTTCCATCTGCAATGTAGTACTGACGTGAAATGTGGCATATGCCTTGATAATAAAACATCCAGAAAAGGTTACACCTGTGCCCCATACTTATTAGGAACCTGCACTCTATAACTCCCCTTCAAATGCTCCCATCAGTAACGGCAACTTGTAACTACTTTTGCACCTCAAATTCTTTTTCCAGACTGCTCAAACTCAGCAAACACACAAATCCGTGACTAAATATCCTTTGTAGTTCCAGGCTGTGGCGAACTACATATACCTGTCTGGACACGCCCCCTGCTGACTGCTCCTGTGGCTCCTCCCACAGACCCCTGTATAAAGGCGATAGAGGTCTGAGCCCGGCCTCTCTGTCTTCAGGATGTAGTATGGTGGTCAACCACTGTTTGTTCCTTCTTCCAGTCAATAAAATTGATGCACCATCAATAACACTCTGAGACGTAAAGGCGAGATATCGGCTTTTATTGACTGGAAGAAGGAACAAGCAGTGGTTGACCACCATACTACATCCTGGAGACAGAGAGGCCGGGCTCAGACCTCTATCGCCTTTATACCGGGGTCTGTGGGAGGAGCCACAGGAGCAGTCAGCAGGAGGTGTGTCCAGACAGGTATATGTAATTCACCACACAGGCGATGTAGGCTTAACAAATTCAAATATCCAACATTATGCTTCACTGAAATCCTAGCAACAGATATAAAATGAACAGTCCCAGATTTAGCATTTCACCTTTGCGAATCACCTTCCTTATTTGCATAAACCTCACAACATCAGAAACACCAGGCATCTAATGAAGATTTGTGTTTAAATTGTGCTGGGTTTTTTTTTGCAGTGAAGGGAGAGCAAAGATAAATAGAGTTTTGCAGCAGTCGCTATGTTCAGACATTAATGGTGAATCTGTAAGGTCATTTTTTATTTGCAAAATACAGACACAGCAGCAGTCCAATCAATTTTCAGTAATTGAAATTTCATGCCCGAGCTCTGATATCCACTGCCATTTTGTGAATGCATAAAATTTCACATTTTCTGTAGAAATATATATCCAAATTTCACACTGGAATAACACTAGGAAGTTTTGTTTTTTAATTACAATATTATGCATTGTCAGATTTCTGCGGCGGATTCATCTCTTGGTTGAGATGAAGTACGAAGATAATTTTTTGGACTTTCTATTAAGTACTGTAACTGAAGTAATTTACACCTTTCATCACCACCAACTGACCCAATCAGGACCATCTCAGTAGTGGATTGTCAGGATCAACTTAAGTTAGCTGTACTGTCCCTTGCTGTTTAACAGGTTATTTAGCGTATAGAACAGTTCAACACAGGACCAGGTTCTTTAGTCTATGATATCTGTATCAAATATGATGCCAAATTAAAGAATTCTGTACTTCCTGCACATTATCCATATACTTCCATTCCCTACATATTCATGTGTATAACAGCCTCTTAAACACCGCTCTCATATCAGCTTTCACCACTCTGTTCAACAGCTTGTTCCATCCACCAAATGCGCTGTGTTTAAAAAGAAAAATTATCCTGCACAACTTCTTTAAACATTCCCTCTCACCTTAAATGCATGCTCTCTAGTACTTGATATTTGTGCCATGGGATAAAGGTTCTCACATTCTACCCTTTCTGTGCCTTCTATGTTCTTATAAACTTATATCGGGTCCTCCCTCGGTCTCTGATGCTCCAGAAGAAACAACCTACATTTGTCCAACCTTTCCTGGTAAACCTCTACTACATCCTTTACAAAGGCTGTATATCTTTTCTGAAATACATTAAAATGATGTAACAATGTCCTCTCCAAATGAATGCTAACATTCCATTTGGCTTCTGTATCACTGACTCAACCTGCGTGTTAACCTTTAGGGAATCTTATACAAGGACTCCCAAGAGCCTTTGCACCTGATTTTTTTTTTCTCTCTCTCTGTTCAGAAAATAATCTATGCCTTATTTCCTTCTACCAAAGAACATGGACATACACTTCCCTATAGTATGTACCATTTTACCACTTATTTGCCCATTCTCCCAATCTCTCTTAGTCCTTTTGCAGAATCCCTGCTTCCTGAACACTACCTGCCCCTTCAACTATTTTTGTAGCATCTGCAGACTTAGCCACAAAGCCATCAATTCTGACTTTATTCCATGTCTTTGCCTCCCGCCAGTCAGCAAATCTTCTATCCGCATTAGTATTTTCCTGTAATACCAGGGGCGCTTATCTTGTTAAGCAGTCTCATGTGTGGCACCTTGTCAAAGGCCTTCTGAAAGTACAAGTAAACAGTATCCACTGACTCTTTAGTTATCCCGCCTATTATTTTCTTAGAGAATTCCAACAGATTTGCCTGGCAAGATTTTCCATCAAATAAACCAGACTGCCTTTGGTCTCTTTTATAGCACACCTCCAAGTACTCTGAAACATCATCCTTATTAATGTTGTTCTGCCTCCCCCCTTCTTAAAGAGTGGAGTGACATTTGTAATTTTCCAGTCTTTTGGAACCATTCCGGGACCTAATGATTCTGAAAAGATCATTACCAATGCCGCCACGATCTCTTCAACTACCTCTTTCAGAAACCTGGAGTGTTGTCTACCTGTTCCAGGTGACTTATCTACCTTCAATCCTTTTAGCTTCACAGGCACCTTCGCCTTAGTAATAGAAAAGACACTTGCTTTTGCCCCCCCCCCCCCCCCCACCCTGATACTCTTGAATTTACGGCATACTGCTAGTGTTTTCCACAGTGAAGACTGATGCAGCATACTTACTAAATTTGTCCACCTCTTCATTGTTCCCTGTTACTACCTACGGTGTCATTCTTCAGTGGTTTAATAACTTCTCTTGCCTCTCTTTTAGTCTTTATATATCTGAAAAAAAAATTGGTATTCTTGTATATTATTGGCAAGCCATCATATTTCATCTTTTCTCTCCTTATGGCTTTTTTAGTTGTATTGTGTGTTGGTTTTTAAAAGCTTCCAATCTTCTAACTTCCCACTAAGTTTTGCTATATTATATGCTCTGTTTTGCTTTTATGTTGTCTTTGACTTACCTTATCAACCACAGTTGTGTCTTCCTCCCATTAGTTTTCCTCTTCATCTTTGGGATCTGTCAATCTTGTTCCTTCCAAATTATTCCCAGAAACTCCAGCCATTGCTATTCTGTTGACATCCCGGTTAGAGTCCCCTTCCAATCAACTTTGACTAAGTCTTCTCTCATCCCTCTGTAATTCCTTTTACTACACAGTATTACTGATACTTCAAGCTTCATCTTCTCCCTCTCAAACTACAGGGTTAATTCTATCATGGTCACTAGTTCCTGAAGGTTCCTTTACCTTAAGCTCCCTAATTGTATCCCAAACCCAATCCAGAATTGCCTTTCCTCTATTGGGCTAACCACAAGTGCACTAAAATAATTCTACAAATTCCCTCTCTTGGAATCCAGCACCAACCTGATTTTCCCAACCTACAATACATGCATATTGGTAATTGTTCATGACTATCAGAACATTGTCAATTTTACAAGCCTTTTCTGTCTCCCATTGTAATTTCCTGGTTATTGTACAGAGGCCTGTATATAACTCATATCAGTGTCTTTTTTCCGTTGCTGTTTCTTAACTCTACCCACAAGGATTCTACATCTTCCAATCCTATGTCACCTCTTTGTAAGGATCTGATTTCAATTTTTACCAATAGAACCACCCCATGCACTCTGCCTACCTGCCTATCCTTTCAGTACAATGTGTCTCCTTGGATGTTAAGCTCCCAACTATGATCTTCTTTCAGCTATGACTCAGTGATGCCCAGAAAATAATACCTGCCAATCCCTAACAATGCTGCAAGTTCATCTACCTTATTCCGTGCATTCAAGTATAACACCTTCAGTTTTATATTCATCACCTTATTCATTTTTCCCCCATGTTACACTTCAACTCATCCAAATGACTGCAGATTTGCCCTATCATCTTCCTTGCAAACCCACTACACACTGCATCGATTTGCATACTAACTGCTCCATCCTCAGCCCTATCACACTGGTTTCTATCTCCCTGCCAAATTAGTTTAAGCCCACCTCCACAGCTCTAGTATACCTGACCATGAGGATATTGATCTTCCTCAGTTTCAAGTGTAACTTGTCCTTTTTGTACAGGTCATACCTTTCCTAGAGATCCCATTGATCCAGAAATCTGAAACTCTGCCTCTTGCACCAATTCCTTAGCCACACATTCATCTGCCAAGTTGTTCTATTCTTACCCTCACTGGCACATGGCATGGACAGAAATCCAGAGATTACAATCCTGGAGGTCCTGCTTCTCAGTCTCCTACCTAACTCACTATTTTCTTCAACCGTTCTGTTCTTGATTGTACATTGTCCATCTCTGATTTTCCCCTCTTTCTTGATCTCCCTGTAAGTCCGCAAACTTCCACAGCTACTTTGATCTTGCCTTTAGTTCATGTGAAGGACCGATTCACTTGTATATTTTCAATTTTAGAGTTTTGCTTTTGGCTTTCCCAATGTAGTCTCCTCAATGCTGGATAGAACAAATGCAGTTTGGGTGACAGCTTTGCACAGAAGTTCCTTTCAATGAGGATTCTGTCACTTTAAATCACCACTCCATTCCCACTCTACCCTATCTGTCTGTGTACAGTGAAGGCCAAATTATCTTGAGGAACAGTACTTAATCTTCTGATGCACACACCAAAGCCTTGAGGATATAATATCAAATTCAAGAACTTGGCTTGTATCTAAACTGTAAGGTGATTCCTCTGTCATAGTAACTCATATTTTCTCACTTCACAGTCACTACCTGCTCTGCTAATTATTTTCAATACACCCTTCTAAGTTCTCTGCCATAGTAATAACTGACCTGCATCTCACGGCTCTTAAATGGCCCTTTGTTTGATTTCCTTTAACAACTCTTGCAACATATAATCACAATAGTTCCAAAACAGCAGAATAACATCTGCACATCTGAAATGGTTTTATTTATCCCAAGCCCACCTTCTCCACAAATTAGATCTAATTTGTTTTCTTAGTTCTGATGAAGTGTTTGTTTTTGCTGAAGTTACCTGACCTGATGGATGTTTCTAGTATTTTCTGAAGAAATAACCAGAGATATTTCATTAATATCTTTATTAATGTTTTTCTCCTGTACAAAAGAATGGATACTCACAAAATGGTTGATAACACAGTCCACGGTGTGAATGTGCAAAATAAAATGGAACTTGGCTGGTTTCAGAAAGGCTTGGCTCATTTATAAGGATTGACTGAAATACGACAGGTGCGTTTTCATGCAATTTGACGTAGGGCAATGTAATAACTGGATTCTTGTAAAATTGAAAGTTCTATTCGAATGGAGGTAGGTGAGAACTTAACAGATCTACACTCAAATTAATAACCCTAATAAAGAAAACAAAAGGATACTTAAGCAGTATTAATTCAAAGTAGGAATCTGGAAAAACAGAACTATTATTTGCATTTATAATATGACTGAAATTGAAATGGCAAAGTATTTGAGAGAGATTATTGATCAAACTATGAAAGAATACATCAGTTATGAAGAAGTAAATAAGTTTTGGGATTCGTGTGAAGAAGATTAAAATCAGGCATGTTCTACTGACGTTTTAGTGTAATTCAATTTTGGAGATGCCAGAGACTACAGATGTTAGAATCTGGAACATCTGGGGGGTGGAGGGTTTGGAGAGGAATTGGTGATGTTTTGGATTAAATCCCTACATCAGTCAGTTTTACCTCAATGATTTTTTTTTTTTGCTCATCCTACCACAAAAGAAATATACAGATTTCTGTAAATAAAATGTGAAATCAATATCAGAGATAGGTCTAGGATTTAAGAGCCAGTCTATGGAATATCTCCAAGGAATTTTATGTACTTTCAAGAGAAGACCAAGGAAGTTTGCAGATATAAAATGTGCCGTTCTATTCATTGGATTTCTAGTGGTGTTATCTCCATAATGGTTGCCTGAACAAATTCTATTCTCCTGATCATGTTCTCTTTCTAGTGATAGTCCTCATTTACATACATAATTTTGCTTAAAAAAGTTGAGTCGTGCCAGAGAGCTCCCATGTTCGAATAACATTTTTTAAAAAATCCTTAAATATGTCCATGATTATCTTATTTTTTCATTGCATTAGTAACCATATTGGCTAGTGGAATTAAACAGTTATAAAGTCACCTGTTACCTTCTGGTGGAAAAAGTCTAATTTCTCTTCCTTCACCATTGTGTTTTCACAATGAATCTATGTGGCAAATTTTAAATTGCATTCATAGTATTTTATTTTCAAAATGAGGTGGCTGTACTATACATAGTACTCAGTTATGACTTAATTAAGCTCTTCTGAAAGTTTATCCTTATTTCCTTGCATTTATATTTATTTTCTGCAGGAGGAAATAAAAATTTATTTTCAAGGTCTGATTTACTACAATTCTACTCTTAGACTTATTTACCTGCAAGGTGTATATTCTAGATAAAATCTTGCCTCATGAATTGTTTGTTTCTTCCTTTTTAACATGTTGTTTAATATATTTTACTTGGGAATTTTTTTTCAGTCTGTTCACCTATACCGTAAACCTATTATTTGCATGCAGCCTCTCATTATTATGACCCATAGTCTTGCCCTCCAATTTGGTATCGTCAGTAGCATTCAACATTTAATTTTAATTCCATATTGCGGAAATAAAATGAACAAGATCAAGAACATCTATTTGGGTTTTGCACAGGAAGTTGCTTTTCCTATACTCCTTGTGTGTAGCCCTCCATGTATTTCTGTCTAAGACACCATTTTGTACAATAACATAGGATGTCAATCCAGAAACAAATTAGATAACTAAATTTATCAATAGGATAGGATGAAAGAACTGGTTGCAACATTAATAAGGCTTGAGCAAGGAAAGAGACTAGGAAACATATTTTTGAAAAATTCTCTTTAGAATAGAAAAGAGAATCAATCAAAAGTTGGTCGACATGTTCTAAAGGGAGATATTTCAACAGCCATCGAGAAGAGCGGTGGGTCATCTAGTATTAAAATCATTCTTTGACATTTGCCAGAAATGATGAAGGAAGAAATGTATTTTTCCTTAAAGTAGTCACAGCTATGCCCATCATTGATGGATTTAATCTCTGGGCTGATTCACATTTGCAGGTTTTCTTGTGTTCCATAATTTCTTGAAGAATTCAACTGTATTTCAGGCTATTTTCAAATTTAGGGATTTTGAAAAAGAGTCCTCCAGGATGGGGTAGCATCTAGCGATTCATTAGAATAGAGGAAAAACTCTACACTCTGAATGCCTGTGAGTACCACAGTAATGCACCATTTGATGAACTTTCCATTGTGAAGCACTAACCTTCTCTTGGGCAAGCTGACTGAAATAGATAACAAAGTGAAGCAACAGGACTGATCAATCTGCAGCCCACCCACACCATTATACTATGCAAATATTGTAAGTACATCTGTAAAGAAATATTAATAAACCTATGAAATTTCAAATTAGTCTTTCATAATTGATTTCTATGGAAATCAGAGGAATGTCTATTCCAAAAATGTATGAAATAAATCAAAAATTTGTCCCATGGAACAAACCCTCACGTTCACAGCATGTTTGATTTATTCCACTGTGGCTCCACCACACCCACAGGAAGAAGTTTGGTGACAAAACCATGTGATAATTTGTATTCTGTTTTAGACTTTTCCCCAATTCCCAGTCAGATATTTAAGAGTCTTTTTGAACATGTTCTTCTTCATACTCATCTCTCAAAGTCATGGATCTTTCCATTGGCAGGTTTAATAGTAACTGTGACACCTTCAAAGGAGTTAAATTGAGAATGGCAAGGAAAATAAATGAGTAGAAAGGACTCGGCAGTCTCTGGAGAAAGCTGGAATGTTATTGCCCTTAACAGGACTACAGCCCCAAAGTCACCACTGCTGAAGCAACTGTTAACTTCTGAGTTTTTTTTAACATATCAATTAGGTAAAGAATAGTTAGGAAGTATTTGCACTAAAGCACAAGCTCTATCTTTATCACCAGAAAATAGTAACAAAGTCTGTTGTATATTGTGAATCATCAGATATTTTTATTTCATTAATTCTGCTGTGTTTTGACCCGCTGAGTTTGCAGTGCGTGGCAGGCATCACTGCTCTTCATTACATGTACATTATATAGGTGTCCCTCGGTGCAGAGATAAAACACATGGTGCTTCTTTCATCTGTCCTTCATTTTGCAGTTGAAAGAGCAAGAATGTTGAATTGAACTCTGGACACTTATTTATTCATTTTTTAATGTTCTTTTTAAAGAGCAGCAGATGGATTTAGCAAAGAGAATATTTTAGCCTTTGCAAATTCTGGCATTACTGAGACTGCCCTCAACTGGATGTGGATAAATTATACCCTTTCTACAGTTTAAGGCCAACACCCAGAAACAAGAGCTCTACCATCTGAGAGGAAGAGAAACAGAACTGATTACCTAGAAGAACTACTTTCAAGCTTCCAAAGTAAGTGAGCTGTTTAATCTATCTGCATTTTTCCTTGATTTGAGAGTTTATAAGTATGTGTGGTTATTGCTTAAACAAAACAGAACCTTTGTTATAGCCTAGCTATATGAATGAATGAGCAGGCAGACCATACACAACAAGAAAATGTCAGATTTTATCCCTTCTCTGTGCTGCGTTAACTGATCTCGGTTTTATTGCAGAAGAGAAAATAAGCAGCGCTCTCTGTTCATGATTGTACCCAATTTCTCCTAGTGAACATGAATGTGACTGCATGGCAAGGTCAAACAGATTGTTGACACACACTTTCTAAGATAACAACTAATACTGTAGATGTCCACATGTGCTGATCATAGAACACCCAGAGAATCATTCATGTGATGTAATCGAATAATAGATAATGGATCTCATCAAAAGTTGCATGGTTAAAAAGACTTGCATTTATATGGCCAGTTTTACACCCTACTTAGAATTCCCTAAATGCATTGAAATGTAGCAGCTGGTTTAGGTGAAGCAAGACGCCACCAGCACCAATGTGCTCGTAAGCAGGTAGGTTTTTTTTCATAACTTTAAATGAAGGATAAGTACTGGTCAAGAGACCAGGAATAACACCTCTTCTCTTCAGAATTTTGCCATTAGGTTTTCTTTTGCATCTCAGAAAGCCAGAGGAGCCTTGGTCTAACATTGTATCTAAACAAGAGCATCTCCAGCGCTGCCTCAACATTCTGCTGGAATGTCGACGCTTTTTGGACTTCTGTGTGTGTGCTTCTGGAGTGGGTCTGTTCAGAGACAAGACTGTGACCCACTGACCACATTTGAGAAAGCTCACTCTTTTGAGTTTCTTAATTTGTACTTTTATATAGTTCCAAAATACCTGAAACTGCATTATGTCATGAGAAAGCCTATATAGAACAAAATGTCCCTTGAAGAATTTTAGATAAAATACTAAACTGCTTGAAGTAACTGGTTCAGATTTAATCTCTGCAGTATAACATCAGTCTTCCTCTTTGGCTTCCTTTTTAGATCAAGGGTTCCCAACCTGGGGTTTACGGACCACTCAGTAAGGCTTTATGGCATAAAAAAAGATGTTTTAACTAATCATCCCGAAGTGAAGGAGAATGAATACTCCCAATATACAAAGATATCACCAATAAAATGTTTGTATGGTTGGCTGATAGATGCTCTGGTCAAATAATGTTTAAATGAGAGGATATTGTCTTTCATAACTAGGACTGTTATTGTGTTAAATAATGGCTCCAGTCTTTGGAACTGCTCAATCCCTAAAACAAACTTCAGCCATTATTTAGTTCATCCACATAAAGAGAAATTTCAGTTGGTTATCTTTCTCTATAACTGGCTATAGAGATTCCTAGATAAAAGAAAATCTGCAGATGCTGGACATCCAAAGCAATGCACAAAAATTGCTGGAGGAACTCAGCAGGCCAGGCAGCATCTATGGAAGAGAGTAAGCAATTGACGTGTCATGCCGAGATCCTTTTTCGGGAAACAAAGAATCCCAGCTTCAGAGAGATTCACAGACAGATAACAACCGTTCCTTGTTCCGTATAGATTTCTGTAGACAGTCATTGTTCCATTTTCCAGGAAGATTTCTCACAGACTTGCAGCTGATACTCTCTATTCCAGAGAGATACCCATTGATTGGCAGGCCCATTCCTTTTTCCAGAGAGAATCACAAGATTGACAGCTGTTGTTCCCTTTGCTACAGAGATTCCACAAACTGACAGCAATGATTCCCATCTCCAGAGGGAAAAGTAATGTGGAGTGCCAATACTTGTCATTTTTGATTTCAATGCAAAAAGACCAGTGTCAGCAGCAGCTAAAGAAGATTTTAATTAAATCATCAATTGCATTTTGCTAAAGTAAACTAAATCATATGGTGATCCAAGCCATTCATTTATAAGTAAAACATTTATTAAATTATTTGTTTCTGCTGGAAGACAAATGGTGCAAATTATAAATTCATTTGAAGTTGATATAATTATGATTAAAAATTGCAGCTGATAATTACTGGTCTCCTAAAACCTCATTCTTGATTTTTAAAAATCAACTTGTTAATCATTTTTCTAAAAAAAAAACACCCCAATTTCTTTCATTTCAGCCATGGCACAGCAGTCCTTGACTTGTGTTGCATCAGTATCAGGCTCTCATGTATTGATCATCTGTGTTTTGTGTGTTCTTCTGATTAATTTTCTGGTTCCACTATTTTTCCATGCAGCCACAGCTAGTAGATTGAAGTACAAATATATTAAAAGTAAAAGGTAGCTATGGATCTGCCTCATACCATGTCCAGTTTTCCTTGTAGAAACAGAAGATTTGTCCCTTTGAGTACCTTGGTAACGTATCCAAATGATTCTAATGGAATGCTGCTAAGGTTCTATTAGTAGTGATGGTTACAGGCACTTCAGGTAGCTTACTACACATGCTACTTGTGTCATTTGCACAGAGATGATAATATCAAACTTCCCAGATTGCTATGTGAAAAAGCAAAAAAAAATAGTGTAGGTTACCTCAATCTGAAATGGATATAGAAAACACTGGAAATGCTTAGCAAATCAGATGTCCTCTGTGAAAGGGAAACAGTGTTAACATTTCAGATTTTATAGAAGGTCATCTCTTTCCACAGATGCTACCTAGCCTCCAAGGATTTCCTAGCATTTCCTTTCTTATTTCAGAATTCTATAGCAGCAGTGTTCATTTAAAAAAAAAGATAATTAATTTGATTTTATTTGCATTTGTGCATTCCAGACTCTATGGGTCCCCTCCTATCAACTACTATTATGAAGGAGAAGGTGTTCGGGAAGCTGAAAAGTCTGAAGGTAGGTAAGTCACATGGTCCAGATGGACTACACCCCAGGTTTCTGAAAAAAGTAGATCATGGAGGCGTTAGTAATGATCTTTCAAGAATCACTAGATTCTGGAATGTTTCTGGACACCTGGAATATTACAAATGTCACTCCACTCTTTAAGAAGGGAGAGAGGCAGAAGAAAGGAAATTATAGACCAGTTAGCCTGACTTCAATGGTTGGAAAGATATTGGAACCTTTTATTAAGGAAGAGATTTCTGTGCACTTGGAGATGCATGATAAAATAGGCCAAAGCCAACATGGTTTTCTCAAGGGGAAATATGTTGGAATTCCCAAAGGAAATAATAGGCAGGATAAATAAAGAAGAGTCAGTGGATATTGCTTATTCGGATTTTCAGGAGGCCTTTGACAAGGTGCCGGACATGTGACTGCTTAAGAAGATGAGAGCTAATAGTATTTTAGGAAAGGTACTAACATGAGGTGAACTTTGGCTAATGGGAAGACAGCAGAGAGTGGGAGTAATGGGGGGCCTTTTCTGGTTGGCTGTCGGTGACTAATGTGCTGCTGGGGTTGGTGTTGTGACCTTTTCTTTTCACATTATAAGTCATTGATTTGAATGAAGACATTGATGGCTTTGTGGCCAAGTTTGTCAATGATACGAAGATAGGTGGAGGAACAAGTAGGGCTGAGGAAGCAGGGTATCTGCAGAAGGAGTTCAACAGATTGGGGAAATGGGCAAAGAACTGCCAGACGGAATATAGTGTTGGGAAGTGTATGGTTATGCACTTTAGCAGAAGGAATAAAGGGGTGGACTATTTTCTAAATGGGGAGAAAATTCAAAAATCAGAGGTGCAAAGGGACTTTGGAGTCCTCGTGAAGGATTCGCTAAAGATTAACTTGCAGGTTAAATCAATGGTAAGGAAGGCAAATGCGGTGTTAACATTCATTTCAAGAGGATTAGAATATAAAAGCAAGAATATAATGCTGAGACTTTATAAGGCATTGGTCAGAGTGCACTTGGAGTGTAGTGAGCAGTTTGGAGCCCCTTATTTAAGAAATGATGGATGTGGAGAATATGTTTCCAATAGTGGGTGAGTCTAGGACCAGAGGGCACAGCCTTAAAATTGAGGGATGTCAGTTTAGAAAAAAAAGATAAGAAGAGATTTCTTTAACCAGGGTATGGTGAATTTGTGAAATTATTGCCATTGACAGCTGTTCAGGCCAGGACATTGGGTATATTTAAAGCCGAGCTTGATAGGTTCTTGATTAATCAGCATGTGAAAGGTTATGGGGAGAAGGCAGGAGAATGTAGTTTAGAGAGGTAATAAATCAGCCATGATGGAATGATGCAGCAGACTTGATGGCCAAATGGCTTACTTCTACTCCTGTGTCTTATCAAACTGTTCATGCCCAAGAATGAGTGATTCTACTGATAGTAGCATTTCAGCATGCATGATCTAATAACAAGCTTCGTTTTTCTTTAACATTAAAACATAGCTTACTGTGATTGATTATTGTATGTTAGTTCAAGTTCAAATTTATTGCCATTCAGCTGCATACAGATATACTGCCAAATGAAACAATGTTCCTCCAGACAAAGGTACACAACATAGTACATATAATATTTGACACACAAACAACATAAAGGTAATATTACCACAAGTGATTGAACAATTAATAAGGTGCATTTATGACACAAGTCAAAAAGCAAACAGTATACTCATGGACTGGCATTTCATACATGATGATGAGACCCTGATGGTGGCAGGGAGTTCAGTGGTCTTACGACTGGGGGAAGAAGCTCTTCCCCATGGTAACAGCCCTCAACCTACTGCTATGGTACCTGATGGTAGGGGGTCAAAGGATTGTTGGACAGATGGGAAAGATCATTGAAAATATTAAAGACTCTGCATATTCAGTACTCCTGATAAATATCTCAGATGGGTGGAAGAGAGACCCTGATGATCCTCTCAGCGGTCCTCACAATCCTTTGTAGGGTCATGAGATAAGACCCCTTGTAAATCATGTGATGGAGCTGGTCAGGACACTTTAGATGGTGCTCTAATAAAAATTGGTTAGAATGGGGAGTGGGTTGGGCCTCCCTTACCTCAATCTCCTCAGGAACTGGAGGTGCTGCTGTGGTTTCATGGCTAAAGAGGTGGTGTTGAGGGACCAGGTGTTATTATCCATTATGTGCACTCCCAGAACCCGGTGCTTCTTACTCTCTCCACAGAGGAGCTATTTGTATGCAGTGAGGAGTTGTCAACCTGCACCTTCCTAAAGTTCACAATCATCTCTTTGGTCTTGTCCACACTGAGACTCAAGTTGTTGTGCTCAGACTACTCCACCAACTGCTCTACCTCCTTTTATCGGTACACCATTTTGTCTTTCTTGTCGATGAGGCCAAACACTGTTGTGTCATCAACAGACTTGATGATTCAGTTTGACCAGATCTAGCAGGTCAATCATGTATGTCTGCAGCAGGCCAAACACACAGCCCTGGGAGTTCACCAGTGCTCAGCATGATGGAGCTACAGATGTTGCTGCCAACCTGGACTGACTGTGGTCTTTCTGTGAAGAAGTCCAAGATCCAGTTACAGAGAGAGATGATGGGACCCAACAAGGACAGTTTATCCATCAGCTCCTGAGTGTTGATTGTATTAAACACTAAGCTGAAGATGATAAACAGCATCCTGGGGTATGAGGCATAATTTAAATTGCCCCAGTAAGTACTTCAGTTGTGTGATTTAAATTACTTTCAATAACTTAACTTTTTTTGAAATGGTTTATTTTTCTGTTGTGCATTTTTAGCTGGATTTTTTTTTAATGGACTTGATTACCAGAGTTACTTAGAGTATTGTTTTTAATAGTGAAAAACAAAAAAAAACATTTTACAGTCCAACATGATTTCATTGGTTGCCGAAAGATTCTTTGATCGGTCATGAATTGAATTGCTCACCAAATTCAGATGCATTCTGTTGCTATTTCCTGATTGTGTGTAAGTGGAGAGTCCTTTCCTAAGAATTTCAGTACTTTCTTTTGAACCTCAAAAGGCTAATACTTATTGCTTTCATCACTCTGCTCCAGTGGAACGAGTTTAATTTCTGAGCAATCATAATTGGTTACAGTACTCAAATTGAGATAGGATTAAAATGTTAGTCACCAATGTCTTCTGTCTTGCTTCTACTGTTTTGTGTGTGTTGCTGATACTCTTTTGGAAGAAGAGAATTAGCAGTGGATCTAACAAGCATGAACTCAGCAGATAGTGTTGGACCTTAAGATCTTTTTCTGGGGGAATGGATGAGCTTCATCTTCTGTGGATCTCCATTACTCCAATGCTTTCTTTAATAATCACAAAATCACAAAAAAAGTAAGAAAAAATTAGAATAAACAAAAACTGAGATACAAACTTGAACAAATTGGGTTCTTGTGAACTCTTGGTTGAAAGTGTAAGGTTTTCATTAAAAGCTGCTCAACCCCTGTCAAAAACAGACTGTGATTCAAGGGAGAAGGCAGTTTACTGCTCATTCTGGAAGGCCCAGGGGAGCGTTGCCTGCCAAAAGGGCTTTGAACATTGCAAAGGCTGTTGTCATCCTCAGACATTAAAGACTGGAAAACTATTTAGCAAGGCGTTGAAGCGTATTCGAGAGAGAATTGGTGTGATACATTTTTAATGATGTTGCGGCAGTAAAGATGTCTGTATTCGAATCGCCTTAACTGAGAATGGCCACGGGAGTCTTAGAGAGCTGTCAACAGCCCACAGAAAGCAAGACTGTGAACTGAGGGCTCGAGAATCAAAAGGTTACTTGCTTTGTACAGTTAGTTTTTTTTTACCTCCCTGGAAGCACATTTTTAAAAAAAAAATTTAAAAAACAAAAGTTAAATATGAACTGATCTAAAGTGCCATCTTGCCCCTTCTGAAGTAATTAATGGAACAGAACAGAACTGGAGCAGTACAACACAGGAACAGGCCCTTCGGCGTACAATGTTTGTGCTAACCATAATGCCAATTGAAACTGCATATCTGCTTGCACAGGGTAGATAATCTTCTTTCCTTGTCTGTTCACGAGGTCTTCTAAATGCTTAAACACTGCTGACCTGTCTACTTCCACCACCTCCACTGTCAGAATATACTAGGTACTTACCACTCTCTGTATGGGGGGGGGAAACTTGCCTTGTAAATCTCCTTTACACTCCACCCCCCCCCCCCCCCACCAACCATTCTCTTCTTAAAGCTATACTACTATTTAACAATTGCACCCTGGGGAAAGACTCTGACACTCTACCCTTTTTATGCCTCTGGTAATTTTATGTATTTCCCCTCAATCTCTGCCACTCCAGATGAAACAATTCATGTTTGTCCAACCTTTCTTTATAGCTAATACTCTAGGCATCATCCTAATGAACTTCCTCTGCACCCATTCAAATACTCCGCATGCTTTCTGTAATGTGGTGACCAGAACCACATACAGTACTACAAATGTGGCCTAACCAAAGTTTTGTACAGTTGCTTTCTGACTTTCACACACAAAGCTCTGAATAACAAAGGTAGTTATGACATTTGCCGCCTTTATCTCCCTGTCTACTTGCATTGCCACTTTTGGGGAGCAATGGACTTGAACTCCCAAGATAACTCTGTGCATGAATCTCAAGATTATCAGGTAAAACCAACAGGGACCCACTCACTGAGATCTGTCTTTTTGATTTCATCCTGCTTGCAAATAATTCTATTTAAAGTTAAGTAACTGATCTTTGTGGTTCAAGATCAAGCATATTATCCAAATGCCAGGTCAAATACTAATGAAACAGCAATAATTGTGATCTACTATGACGCAAGACAATGCATCTCTCCCATTTCGGGCATGTCTGCCCTCACCCCATCCTCCCACCACCCCGCTCGGGATAGGGTTACCCTTGTCCTCACCTACCACCCCACCAGCCTCCAGGTCCAACGTATAATTCTCCGTAACTTCTGTCACCTCCGACGGGATCCCACTACCAAGCACATCTTTCTCTCCCCTCCCCCTTCTGCTTTCCGCAGGGATTGCTCCCTACGCGAATCCCTTGTCCATTCGTACCCCCCCATCCCCCATCCCTTCCCACAGATCTCCCTCCTGGCACTTATCCTTGTAAGCAGAACAAATGCTACACCTGCCCTTACACTTCCTCCCTCACCACCATTTAGGGCCCCAGACAGTCCTTCCAGGTGAGGCAACACTTCACCTGTGAGTCGGCTGGTGTGGTATACTGCGTCTGGTGCACCCGGTGTAGCCTTTTATATATTGGTGAGACCCGATGCAGACTGGGAGACTGTTTTGCTGAACACCTACGCTCTGTCCACCAGAGAAAGCAGGATCTCCCAGTGGCCACACGTTTTAATTCCACGTCCCATTCCCATTCTGATATGTCTATCCATGGCCTCCTCTACTGTCAAGATGAAGCCACACTCAGGTTGGAGGAACAACACCTTATATACTGTCTGGGTAGCCTCCAACCTGATGGCATGAACATTGACTTCTCTAAATTCCATTAATGCCCCTTCTCCCCTTCTTACCCCATCCCTGATTTATTTATTTTCCCCCCTCCCCTTTCTGTTCTCTCTCTGCCCATCACTCTGCCTGTTCTCCATCTCCCTCTGGTGCTCCCCTCCCCCTTTCTTTCTCCCCAGGCCTCCTGTCCCATGATCCTTTCCCTTCTCCAGTTCTGTATCCCTTTTGCCAATCACCTTTTCAATTCTTAGCTTCACCCCACCCCCTCCGGTCTTCTCCTATCATTTCATATTTTCCCCTCCCCCTCCTACTTTCAAATCTCTTACTGTCTTTTCTTTTAGTTAGTCCTGACGAAGGGTCTCGGCCCGAAACGTCAACAGTGCTTCTCCCTATAGATGCTACCTGGCCTGCTGCGTTCCACCAGCATTTTGTGTGTGTTGCTTGAATTTCCAGCATCTGCAGATTTCCTCGTGTTTGCTCTTTATAAGCACGATTTAAGCTCAGTGGGCATTCTGGACTCATTAGAACCCTTGGGACTCAGTTTTGTCCTGCCATTAAACCTTACAAGGGGGAATCACTTTATCAAGCACCTTTGCTCTGTCCAGTGCAAAAGGCAGGATCTCCTGGTGGCTACACTTTTCAATATGACTTCTGACATGTTTGTCCATGGCCTCCTCTACTGGCACAATGAAGCCAAACTTAAGTTGTAGGAGCAACACCACATATTCTGTCTGGGTGGCCTCCAACCTGATGGAATGAACATCCCTGCTTCCTTCATCTCTCTCTTTCCATTCTGCTTTCTGATCTGTGCTTTCACCCCTTCTGTACTACTCACCTTCCCGTCACCTTCCTCGGGTTCCTCTCATTCCCTTTCTTCTATGGTCCACTGTCCTCTCTTATTAAAAATTCTTTCTTCTACAGCCCTTTACCTTTTCCACCTATCCCCTCTCAGCTTCTTACCTCATCCCCTTCCCTCATCTGCCAGTTTGTACTCATTCTCTTTCCCCCCCACACTTCCATATTCTGACTTCTTATAACGCTTCCCAGTCCTGATGAAGGACCTCAGCCCAAAACATTGCCTGTAGATTCCCCACCATAGATGTTGCTTGACTTGCTGATTTCCTCCAGCATTTTTTTGTGTGTTGCTCAGGGAGTAATGAAATGGGCTTCCTCGAGGTCATTACCTTAGGTTTGATTAAATGTTTTTTTCTATGAGTAAGAAAAGCTGAGGAGAAATTCTGGCCTTTGTATGACTCTTCCTTTAGTTTTCATGTCCTTGATGATCCAGCAAATCTGTAACATTTGCATGCTTTCCCATTTTAGAGGAAGGCTGAGCACAAAACTGTAAATGGTTTGATTAGGAAATGCAATACAGTCAGCCCTCCTTATCCGCAGATTCCGCATGCGCTGATTCAACCAACTGCTGATCTGGAAAACCTGGAAGTTCTCTCTCCAGCAGTCATCGCTTGAGCATGTACAGATTATTTTTGCTTGTCATTATTCCCGAAACAATACAGTACAACAACTACTTACATAGCATTTACATTGTATTAGGTATTACAAGTAATCTAGAAATGACAAAAGTACAGGCAGTCCCCGGGTTATGAATGAGTTCCATTCCTGAGTCCGCCTTTAAGTCGGATTTGAAGTCGGAACAGGTACATCCGGTATTATTTAGCGTCAGTCAAACATTTTTCTTAGTATATAGTACATATTTTACCTTTTTATGCATATAAAACACTTAAGAAACATACGTATTTCAATAATTAAACCACTGCGTTGCTTAGTAATAATTGTAACTTTCATCAGGGCAGGGCCTTTCACATGCTCCATTAAAATTGTTCCGATTGTTGACCGACTGTAGCCTAATGCTTTTCCAATGACCGATGGCATCACACCTCTTTATTACTTCTACCTTATTTTCAATCGTGATCGTGATTATTTTCGTGAACAGAAACACCGCGGATTCAGAGCTGCACAACCAGGTCCTAATGTCCACTGCACTGAACAGTTAAATAAAGTCCGGGGTTCCACTGGGTCCTAAAGACCACCACACTGAGCCAAGTTAAATAAAGGACTTGAGCATCCACGTTTTTTGGTATCCGCAGGGGGTTTCAGAACCAATCCCCCGCGGGTAAGGAGGGCTGATTGTACAATAGATCTTAAAACTACTCTTTTGAATAGGTGCCTGGAAACAGCTAGGTCCTCCTGAATCTGCAGTTTGAAATCTGATAGCTTTGCTGAGCCTGGAGTTCAACACTAATTGGGACCAGGAAAGGCAAAGTGCCAAAATACGAGAAAACTCAAACAATTTAGGACCAGAGAAGTTTACTGGTGAAAAATTCTACTGAATTATAATGAGTACTGGGTATTTAGCTGAGGAAGGGAAGCTGAGGAGGATCTATTTAGTGCTCAAAACTCTTCTGTCCATCAGAATCCTACTCCCAGTGGTAATTATCTTTTAGTAGGGTGTTCTGGTTTAGACTGGGTCAGTGGATGCAGCAAAAAGTGTAGAAGGAATGTGGGAACAATGTTGGGAAATGGAAATTAACTTTTTTTCTCTGCTCTGGGTACAAACTGAGGACTGGGTAGGAGGCTGTTTCAATAAAGGAGCATTATACACTGAATTTGCTTTTGCAGTTTTTATTTGGGGCCTAGACACATGGCATTGGAGTAATGTTTGAATTCCATTCTCACTGTAGATGTATAAGTAACTTGGCTTTCATTAATACGTTTCCCTCTAAATCATTCATCTTGTCTCTATGAACCCCCTTCCAAACAACTCTGTGAGAGTCCATTCATGAAAAGGATCGTAGTGATTCAAGAAGGTGGCTCACCATTGCTTTCTCAAGGGCAAGTAATGACTGGAAATAAACGCTGACCACAAGGTAGGAATTTGTTATCATATTCCTGTATACATGCAGTGTCTTGAGTTTAAACTGGGGCCATCCATTTGATTTTAAATACACAAACTGCTGGGCATTTTGGTGTTACAACAAAACAGTAAAAGAGACTGTCTAAAATTATTTTGACATTTAATACTAATTAAAAAGAGGATAAGTTATAAAGGGTGAGTTTTTCATTAACTGAAATAGCCTTGGGCTTTTATTGAAAAAGATCACAGCAGCATAAGTGTAAGCAATGATCTGTAAAAATGACTCTTCAGAGTTGTGCACCCTCTACCATGGAACTCCTCCATCTTCGTCTGTTTTATTTTTTTAAATTAAATTATCATTTAATTTCTGTTTTCTCTTCTCAGCTTGCTGTTGCATCCACCATAAAATTAAGATCTGCTGCTTGCTAGCAAAGGCAAGGATGAGCTGGTATACAATTGCTGCAACACTCATCAAAGCTGGAAGAAAAATAGACCAGACAGCTATTGCTTCTCTGTGAGCACAGCAGGCATTTTTGCAAGGTGCCTGCAAAGTCATTAGTTTGACTACAGCCCAGATGTACCAGAGAGAATTGTATTTGCAGAGTTAATTAATGGCAAAATGAAATGTTGTAGAAACACAGTGCCAGCTGTCAGGTTTAAGACCTGGCCTTGCTGGTAGAATCCACCATTAATTCTAATACTTCATAACGTTCCCTTGATGAATCCACTGCCATAGACATCACTTGGGACCGTGATATGTTACTGGGCCAACTATTTTTGCAACCCTTTAAATTTTACAAATAAAAATATTGAAAGGTTACATTGATTGGCCATCCTTCACTGCCTGGGCTAATGCCAAACTCTGGTAAGCTATTTCATCAATGATCAAGGTAACCAGTAAAAGAAACAAATTCTTCTCTTGAGGTTTATTTCAAGTCCAGGACAATTGTAGCTGTGCATAATATTGTCAGAATTTGTCATTTGCCAATATCAATCTCAGTTCCTATTTCAGTTTGCAAACTCTGGGTTATCTACTCAAGACTACTGAAAATATTACATGAAAGAAATCTGTTGAGAAAGCTCCACCATTATCCCAACCAATGTTGTACTGTTCCGTGATGCATGTGTGTAATAGCTTGGGCAGTGATTTTCCCCTGATTTGTTCCAAAGTGTCTCCATGTCTTGAATTCTTATAGAGAATGGGAAATAGTAATGAACATCTGAGAAATAATATGCAGGAGGAACTCAATGGGTGGAGCCACATCTGAGGAGGGAAGCAGTTGCCCATGTTTCAGGTTGTAACCCTGTATGACTTCTAAGAGTGGAGAGAATAAAGAGGCGAAGGTGAGTGGAGAGAAAGAAGTCAAGATGACTTGGGGACTGAAGACGGGTGTAAGCTGACATGCAAGCTGTACTGAGAAGGGTAGCAGGGTGGGAGTTGGGAGACAGTGGCATATGAATGACGGAGGCAGACAAAGAAGTCCTCCAATTAAAAAAGAGTTATGATCTGAGGTCCTCCAATTCAAAGGACTTTGAATGTACGAGTTTCTTCTAATTCAGAAACAGACTCTTTTGACGACCGAGCCCACACTGAAAATGCTGAGTCTATTTACACCAATCCTATCCTGATCCCATTTTAGGAGAATGAGCGAAGAAGTGGCATATACAATGTAGTGTAGGGAAGAGTATGGCTATGCACTTTGGTAGAACAAACAAAGCTGTAGACTATTTTCTAAACGCGGAACAAATTCGGAAATCAGAGGTGCACAGGGATATAGGGTTCCCTAATGATTAGCTTGCAGATTGAGTAAGTAGTAAGAAGTAGAATATAAAAGCAAGGTGTAATGCTGACATTTTATAAGGTATTATTCTGTCCATATTTGGAGTTTTGTGAGTGGTTTTGAGTTACATGTATAAGAATGGATGTGCTGGCATCGGAGAGGGTCTGTAGAAGGCTTACAAGAATGATGCTAGGAATGAAAGAATTAATGTATAAGAAGTGTTTGGCTCTGGGCCTGTACTCATAAGAGCTTAGAAGAATGAGGGGAGATTTTATTGAAACCTACTGATATTGAAAGGCCTAGATATGAGTAGATGTTTCCAATAGAGGGAGAGTCTAGGACCAAAGGGCACAGCCCCAGAATAGAAGGATAACGAGAAATTTATTTAGCCAGAAGGAGGGGAAACTGGAATTCATTGCCACAGGTGACTCTGGAGGCCAAAAGGCATTGGGTGCATTTAAAATGGTGGTTGATAGGTTCTTGATTAGTATGATTACTGGGAGAATGCAGGAGAATGAGATTGAGAGGGAAAATAAATCAGCCATGATGGAATGGCAGGTCAGACTTGATGGGCCAAATGGCCTAATTCTACTCCTGTGTCTTGTAGTCATATGGAAAATTACACCAAAAAGAGAGAATATGCAAACTCCACACTGACAGTACAAGAGGTCACTACTGAACATGGAGCAGTGAAGCAGTCACCATACTAGCTATGCCATCGTGCCTCCTTCAAGATGGTTTGATGTGATTGTTCCTTAAATAATGAATCTTTTGAAAGTTCTGTCTAGTGTGGCAGACTGTAGCAGCCTATGTATTTTCTATTCATAATGGAACATCAGAAGAATACAATAACAACTGACTGGGTAACCTCCTATTGTCATAAATGCTTTCCTATGAATTCAAGTTCATATAAGGAAATTAAATAACCAAAAGCTAAGCAGCAATATGATAGTTTCAAGAGAGGATACTTAAGCACATTCCTTTGTTTCAGAGAACTACAAAGATCAGTCTACTCCCCTCCTCTCCCAGCTCCAAATTACAATCTGTGGTTCATTTGCAGGCTTTCTAAATGGGGATAATTATTTTCATTTGATTCCTACTTAAAGTGGTTTGTACAAGAGCAAGGTGAGGCCATTAGATGTGGCAAGCTTAATTGTTTGATATAGATTGACCCCAGCAATTGCTCTCCTCACCAATTCTCTCAAGGAGCCACATTTAATTGCTTCATGAACTCACTTAACCAATGACACATTCAGTGTACTTCCATGGTAACAGCTAACATTCAATGACAGTTTGTGTGAAGATGTTCTAGCTGTTCTGAATGTTGTTACTGACTTTGTGAAACATTCACCCTGGAGCTGAAGTAGGTGACAAGAGATTGCCTGTTCAGTACTCAGGAGCCCCAATTTGATCTTCCATTCTAAGTGTCCAATTTACTCTAGCCCCTCTATGCCAAAGTTGAATGTACTGCCCTCTCATTTTTAGCACATCCCTTCCGCAACACATGCATGGTTCATATTTATTCCAAGGTAAATTGAAACTCTGGTGTACTTTAAAATTTGCCTTCCAAAGCAAGCACAATTGATTTTTTTTTCAATTCAAAATCCTGGCACCTGGAATCCTTGGATATTCATTTCTCTCCTTCCAAAAGCAGTCAGGTCTTTGCTCATTCTATTTGGGTTCTGACTAAATCCCTGTGGAGGAAAGCAGTGGTTTATATTCTTCTGATATTGAACCCAGGTCTTTCACTGTTTTGCAGTAACTGACAGTTATGCAGAGTTATCACAGGTTAACAAATATTTCCAACATTTTATTTAGCACATCTTTGCTCCGACTCCAATTACTACCCGTCATTCATATTGAACGCCCCCTTGTAGAAAGCAAGTAAATTGCCTAAAGTATTGATTTCCTATTGAGTTTCCATGTTGCCTTTCATAAATCATGCCAGCACAGTGGCACTGTAGGTTGTGTTGCTGACTTTTGGTCTATGTGGTGATTGCATGCCCTCCCTATAGTTTCCCTTGAGTACTCTGGTTTCTTTCCACATCCCTGAGACTTGATGGTGGTTAGGTTGATTGGACACTAGATTACTCCTAATGTACCTGTCTGGAAAGAGAAGCAGGGAGACATTAATGGGCATGTGTGAGGTTACAGGGAAATAAGTGGAGAAATGGGATTAATTTGAGACTTGATGAGCTGATCTTTTATTTTATAAGAAAATACAGAAGTATGGATGGTAAAACTGTATGTGGCCCCTAATTAGAGTTTCTTCAGTTTATTTTTTGTTCATTAACTTACTATATCTAACAAGTGTTTAACTGCTTAAAACCCTTAATATAGTCTTGACAAAAATCTTATCAAAGAAAAAATATTCAATATCAGTGTAATTTTCCCATCCTATCATGCTTTTTATCAAGTGAAGCCCACAAGCCTTGGTGAAGACTGTGACCAGCCTTCAATCATCCTTGCTAATTGTTCGAAAAAAAAGGTTGCTCATTCAGTTGAGCTTTTCAAATGATTATAAAGGCATCACTGATGGATGATGTTAAAATGGGGCTATTTCATGACAAGTTCTTTTAAATAAAAGTGACAAGGGGCACTTATTGAACCAGTACCAAATGAAACAAACTTACCAAATTATATAAATGCATTAGTTATATCTTTTTGCATCTGAATGAATAGCTATATTGTGCTGCTATAATTCTATTAGACATTTGTAAGTTTAATGCTTTGATCCTCAGAAAATGGCTCGTCTGCCAAAATACTGGATTCACCAGAATTCAACAATCAGGAAACATCCTGATCTGTCGCTGTGAGAAATGTAAAGCTAATTGTAAGCTACCTTTATAATGTTCTGTAATAGATACAGCAAGATAATGATCCCTCACCATCATGAGTGCAAAAAGATGTGTCTCCACTGTCTTCTATGGCTTTTTATTCCTATGTGATTTGACTCATGTTTCATATAGGGATGAAAGCCATGAAATACACTGTGAGCAATCCAACAGACGATGCAGCAACTTCCCACATGGAGTGTCACTCAGGAGATACTTGATAATGTTCTGCCAGAAAAAGAAGCGTGCTGCTAATGTGAACCGTGGCGTTGTGGATGTTGACAACTCAGCAGCTTGTGCCTCACATCCAAGCACTGTGATGATGACAAAGCAGCTGATACCATTTCAGCCTCAAACTTGTATCCAGAAATCTCAACACTAATCAATGATCCCAGTCAGCTAACAAACCAGAGAGATCTTTGCTTTCGTTTTCATTCTGCCCTGAGGATAAAAAAATCCAATGAGGATTTGTGCTCCTCCCCAGGATAAATTTATGATGCCAGGCAGCTGAGATCAGGTAACATGGCATAATTCTGACAGTCTATGTTCATGTGAACAACTGCTCTCGGGAGGGCAGGGAAAGGAGGTGAAAGGCAAAAGGATAGAGGAGGCAAAAGAAGTATTAAGTAAGGATTGTGACTCATTCCTCTAAAGTAAATTAATGATAGCAACACATGCAAGCTGCCAGCCATTTTCTTGATCCAGAAATTTTAGTCGGTTACCTTTTTGCTACATCTGTTTGATGTTAGTACAAAAAAAGTGTCTTGAAGTTCCAACATTTTTGTACCAAGGATTCTTGCAAGAAAGCAAGAAGTTTCATGTTGCCAGTAGCATAACAGAGGAAGATGAGGGGGAAAAGGAAGTTGTAGCCTATGTAGTTTGACAGCAGAGGCCTACAGAGTGGAGTTGTTGATTTCCTCAAGTCCTGTGATGCTGTATCATTATTCCTGCTAACAAAGGAGTCTATCCTAGGGGCATTTCGAATTACAGGTAGGTTCCTAACCATGGCTTACTCTGAGCATGGACAAGCTGCAGCAAGTACATCTGAAACAGGTTTTACAGTACTGTTCAGAGAAGACTTCCTGAAGCAAACGTAAGCTCTGCAACCCAAATGTTAACACTGTTCCTGTGGACAATGGACAGACCAGGAATACACAGGTTTTCCAGGGAGAAGACTCCCAAAAAATAATCTGACTTTGCTTATGCAAATACTTTGCATTTCAAAATGCAAACAATATCAAGATTCTATTTTTATGTATAAAGTGGGCACTGTGAGATTAATTCAGTTTCTGTAAACACACTGAAACATATTTTAAGACAATTTGAGTGCATAAGTATGTGTTCTCTTCCCAATATAGGTCATGATTCAACCAGTTGAAGCACTTCTGAAAATCCCTTTGGTGATTGTTGTTCTCTGTATAGAACTAAATGCTTTGGAAATTGAAGATAATAAGGTGATAAAGGCTCATTTCTGTCCAGATAGTAATAAGGGAAATAGAACTGATTTCACGTTGGTCAGGGATGCAAGACTGCCATTTGCTATACACAGGGTGAAGCCATGGTTTGGTTAAATAGCTGGGCACAGATAACTAAGCTGACACTCCAATGTTATAATGACAATGTACCACACTCCTTGAGTGTAATCTTTTGGATGAGGCATTGAATCTGAGACCAGTTTTCTCTGTTGAATGGGAGTTTGTTTCTAAGACATGATTTTGAAAAGTAGGGGATTTATCCCCAGTGTTATGGCCATTAATAATCCTGTATGCAACATCTCATGAACTTAATTTTTCATAATGATTATGTGATTTTCAGAAATCAGTGGAATCGATTGCTTAAAAGTTGAGCATTACTGTTTAGTATATTAACCATGCACAGAGCATAGTGCTAATGGCCAATCAGATTTGTGAAATTATGCAAAAATCAATGATATGCGTACAGATTAATTCAAAAGGTGGAGCATGTGTGGTTTAGGTCATAAGCTGCCTGTCACAATCACAGCTGCTACACGTTTGTCCTGCTCATCACTTGAACACAGGTCACCGATAAAGGAACTCTCTTCCTGTGGCCTTCACAGTTGGAAAGAAGGTGAGGGAATAATAGGTGGGTGAATTGGGGTTTAGAGGAAATGCAGGGGCACACTGCATGGAACTCTACACATTTCCCTGGCCTGATCAATTCCCATGCCATAGTCTCCAGTATGATGTGCACACTGATTAAAGGGCCAATTTGTGCTGCATGCCAGGTAGTTTGAGTGAAGGGACTTGGATCACTGGTGGGGTTTGGGGCTTGAGGGAGCACCAAAGAAACATGTTACACAAAGCCAACCATTGGACAGTGCCACTGCTAGATGCAGAGTCCAGAACATTCATGTGAAAGTCCAGGCTTTTAGAATCCCATGGTTCTACATAGCTCATTCAGTGCAGATCAGAGTCGCGGAGCTGCAATCTGAACTGACCTATCTGGTGCCTCAGTACTGCTTTCATACACAAAAATGGAAAATGTTGGAAACACACAGCAGGTCAGGTTTTTGAATTTATTTAAATCTTGCATCTGTCCCACAACGTGAATGAATAAAAATCTTTGCACTATGACTCCATTGCAATGTACAGACATGCAAATTTATAGGTCTAATGGCTTGTAAAAAGAAGCTGCCCCGTGGTCTGTTGGTCCTGGCTTTAATGCTGCGGTAATGTTTGCCAGACAGAAGCAGCTGAAACAGTTTTTATGGTCAGGGTGACTGGTGTCCTCAATGATCTTCAGGCCTTCCTTACACACCTGCTGTTGTAAATGCCCTCACTGGAGGGAAGTTCACAGCCACAGATGCTCCAAGCTGACTGTGGCACTGTCTGGTCTGCAGTGTCCAGTGATCAAGGTTGGTGCAGTTCCCGTACCAGGTGGTGATACAGCCAGTCAAGATGCTCTCAATGATGCCCGTGTAGAAGGTCTTGAGAATTTGTGGGTTTGTGCTGAAGTCTCTGGAAAAAGAAACAGTTAAGATTTCAAGTTCAACAATTGCCAGAACAGTTTTAATTCAGATTTCCAGCCCCTGTGATTTTTTTTTTTTAATTTTCATCTTTTTTCACACATGACTTGCACCTAAAGGAAAGCTTGGGCACCCACATTCCAAAAATGTGTTCCAACTAGGTAAAGCTTCAAAGATATGAACTGACTTTTTAAATTTTTTTTTCATATGACTCTGCTTCTCCAGAATGAATGATCCAACCATTGAAAATGACCCTAAAACACCCTATTGCCAAACCAAAGGCATGTTCATTCAATGTTTGATTTCCAGCACAACAGCAGAGGAGCTGGACAGACCAGGAATATAAACAATGGGTTATTGATTAAGAGTCAGTGCATTGTGTCAGTGTGTATTTATATGAATATTCTTGCCACAATCATAGCACAATTTTATATATATAAAATTCATTCACACACACAACAAAACATTGGCTAAATCAGATATAGACATTGATATGGTTTGTTACTTGGGTGTTTGAGGAGTAGATATGTAATCAGAAATCAATTTTCCTCAGAATAACAGCCAAAGAGGAATGATGTTACAGAGACAAGCATTTCATGGTTACATTCACATTCTTTCTGCTCTATACTTTATTTTTAATGGTCTTGAAACTTGGATGATGAGATGATCATCAGAACAGCATAGATGATTGAACCCTTTCTGTCTGAGCAGCTCAGTATAAGGCCTAATAATAATACAAGCGAAGAAAGAGCAATACAGATTAAAAATGACAATATTAAAGGGCCTCAATTAAGTAGTTTAAACTACCAGCCTAGTAATCTAGAAACTTGTTTTGTTAATGGAATGATATGAGTTCAAGTTCCATTCTAACAGCTGGAGATTTTAAATTCAGTCAATTAAGTAAATCTGGAATTTAAAAGGTCCAGTTTAGTTCATGGTTGTTTGACCATGCAGTTATCAAATTTTCAAGAAAATGCTCTGTCCTTTAAGGAAAGGTGTTTGCCTTTCTCAGCCAATGGGTGTGACTAAAACAGAATGATGGAAGAATTCAGCAGGTCCTCTTATGGTGTCTTTGGAGAGGAATAAACAATCATTTCAGGCTGAGACTTCTTAGCCAGAACTGTTGACTGTTTATTCCCTTCCATGGAGGCAGCCTCCATAGAGTATTCAAATAAAAGCCTAATATATTCATATCCATAGCTCTTGTATGTCTGTACAGCCAGGGAAGATCACCGTTTTGATGACAAAATGATTCTGAGCTTAATGAAGTCTGATGTCATCAGGTAAAGGAATCGCTTGCTGATGATCCCAGTCACCTCATAAGTTTGTTCTCCTCTTTGAACATCACTTGAAGGGACAACAGGAAACCAGGGTAGAAATATACTCTCGGCAAAGGACTTTGACATTCCTTTAACTGTGGTTAGGATCAGTCCTCCTGGTGGAGATGGTTAAGTCCTGAAGTACTAGACTTAGAGTGTAATTAATTGAATACAATGACTGTGAATTGTGAATCTATGACATGGAAAAAGTATTTCCTTTCCATGCAAGGGAATGTTATTTGGCCTAATCCCTCCTAGCTTGTTGTCCATGGGGCTGCAGATCATAGTTCTTCATGGCACATCCATCTCTTGTTAAAATGTGATGAGCATTATTGCTTCTACCACTCTTAGATAATGAATTCCAGACCTCCACCACTTGATGAAGATTTTATTTTTGATTTCTCTCCCTGCTAATCCTGCTATCTATCAGTTTAAATCTATACATCTGGGTTTTTTTTTACCGGTCAGCAAAGGGAAGCTGTTCTTCCTCTTCACTCCAGATCTTTTGTATTTTTTTGTAATTCAATTTTTTATTATTATTCTTATTTTACAAAGCAACACAGCATATCATAAAGAAGATACAGTACAGCATATTTACACAGCCGTCTCATGACAGGAAAACATAAAACTAAGAAACAGAAAAAAACTTCTAATTTAAGTTTAAATTAACATACAACCAAAATTGATCCCACGTGTCTTGCACTTTTCCCTCATTGTTAATTCTTCCTAACGTGTTCATATGATGAAATCTTAACCATTTCCTCAGTCCATTCCCTCACAGTGGGACATCAGGGTTTTTTCCCCGTTTTGCAGTATAATTCTTGCAGCTGTGATGAGACCCACCTTTAAAATAGTAAATTTGTCATTGTTTTCTTTAGGTATCATTGTCCTATTACCCAGGAGACAAAGCCGTGGGCACAAGGGCAGTGTAGGACCAGACCAATTTCCCAACAAATCAAGAACTTTACACCAAAATGGACAAACCATGGAACACTCCCAATTCATGGGAAAATTTGTGCCCACCTCATTTTTACATGTCCAGCATAAATGATGATCAACAATCCCTATTTTGTAGAGTCTAGTTGGTGTCCAATAATAATCTGTACACTATCTTATACTGAATAAATTTCTCTCTTGCTCCTCTAATATGTCTACCCACATTTGATAAAATATTTGACCACTCATTGCCTTCAATATCACTTCCAAGATCCTTCTGCCATGCTGCTTTGAGATTGTTACACGGTTCACCCAGACTACTTGAACATTTTATAAAACACTGATACTTTATGAACTTGCTGTGGTAGTGTATTCAGTTAAAGGGTTACTTTGTGGGCCACCAATCTTGAATATGCTACTAACGCAATGTCTTATTTGTAAATACTTCCAGAAATTCCCTTTATCTACAAAATTATATTTCCTCTGCAAATCCACATATGACATAAAAATCCCATTATCATAGAGATCACTTACTGTATTCACACCTTTAATCTTCCATTCTTTCCAGTACACCATTCTTTTCCCAATGCATATCGCAGGGTTATTCCAGAGTGAGGAGTATAACTGATTTAAATGTGACATTTTACAAGTTTTATGTATTGTACCCCACACACTCCTTGAGTGAAATAGTATAGGATTTAGATTAGTCTTGTTTTCCACATGTGAGAGAATGGTGCAGCTAAGCTCCGTTCTATAACTACCCAATCTAAATCAACATCAGCCCTGTCCCAATGTTTAGCTAACTTGGTCATTTCAAAGGATAATTTATATGCCCTGACGTCTGGTAGACTGAGCCCACCCATATCCCTGGACATATACATCTTACACATTTTAATTCTGGGCTTCTTCTTATCCCATAGAAAGTCACTAATAATTTTGTTGTATTGCTTGTAGATCAAATCTGAAATATTTAAAGGAAGCATCATAGAAAGATAGTTAAACTGAGGTGCTATGACCATTTTAACTACATTGTATTCTTACATAATTAATGACAAATTGACAAGAGCCTCCATTCCAAACAAAATGCCCTAATTTTATTGAATCGGTGTTGCACATACTTCTGGCATTACCCCCCCCCCCCCCCCCCCCAGTTGTTATAGCTTACTGCTTGGCTATATATGAAAAACATACCACATTATTTTTTTTGAAAGCCACTTCATCTACCTGCCCAGGTATTTCGAAGAATCAGTATACGTACATTCTGAGATCTTCTGGTTATTCCACATTTTTTAAATACTCAGTTTTTATTATCTGAGCTTTACTGTCAAGGGTGCCATTTATTCCCAAAATGAGATGCCCTTGACCTGAGGACATCTCAGTGCAAACAACCTGGGTGTAATTGGAGCCACTTATAGGCCAGGCTGTGAAAGGAAGACATTTAACCGGTGTGCACCCATTGTAGTCAGTCTACCAACCCAATATATTAACTCACTTTTCTATAGATTAAATTTCTTTTGTAACTTCTCATCCCAACTGACAACACTTGCCTGGAGGCAAAAGCTTCCTTCCTTCCTGTCAATCAAAATGGCCAACTTTTGTATCCTTTGCAAACTTCTTTATAATACTGCCTGCAGTTAAATCTAAATCATTGATTCTAACAACAAAAATAGCTGTATACTACATCTTGATTTATATGACTCTGTCCATTTACCATTTGAAATCACATTGAGTGATTGAATTGGATTCCCCGATACAGATGATCTCAAGCAGAGACAAAGGTGGATATTTACCTGATACTTGTCAACCGTTGTCAGGAATGGTATCCACAGTTATTAGGATTGAGGTTGTTTTTTATTTTGGAATTACCTCCTTTTATTTCTGCCCATTTTGGAAATAAATATAGAGACACTGCAGAACTTCAATCAGACCCATTGGACGTGAAGTTTGCTATTTTTCTTGGCTTCTCACATTGTGTAGTATGCGGTCTCATTAAAGCTTCAGCTGTGGCTTCACTAGCTTATTACACTATTTAATGGTACACTCAACATTACTTTGTCTTCCTCATTGAACCAGCTTGATGATCATAGTAGCTTGAAAGATATATTCATCTATTACTCTACATATTGTACTGGGTTATAAAGTAGTTATGTTGCTGTCATTGGCTCAAAACAACATGGGTGCAGTTTGGAACAGATGGGTGCATTTGGAATCCATCACAATTAGCACCCAGTGGTAGTGTCATACAATTTGATAAAGGTTGTCCTCATTGCAAAGACCATAATTTGACGCTGCAAGGCCTAGAAGGAGAACTTGCTATGGTTTTTAATGAGGACCTAGCCAAACTATTCCAACATCAGTACTGAGATCTGTCTAAAATTAGGGAAAGTTGCCCAATATATTCTGGGTGTAAGTAAAACACCATGCCCATCCAACCAATTACATACCATCAGCCTATATTCAGTTGTGTAATTAACAGTGCTATTACATAACCATATTGTACTAATGATGAGACTACCAAGGTCTAAACTTCATCACCAACTTTGGTCCTAACAAGGACAAAATGGATAAATAGAAGACATGAGATTAGATTTTAATTTCAATGTGACTTTTGATATTTTGAGGCATCAAGGAGTTTTGGAATAACTGTACTCAATGAAAGTAAAGCGAAAAAGAAATGTCCACCGGCTGGAGTTATCTTCTATTAGAAGTGATTAGAACTGTTGCTGCAGTGATACCTCTGGGCTATGAACTGCTTTTGGTTGCTTCATCGATCCTCTATCCTTCATCATTTGAGTAATGAAGTAGGGACATTTGCTGAGAATTGTATAGTCTTCAGATAATGATAAAGTCCATGTATCGAGTCTTGGACTGGATTCAAATTTGGGTTGATGCAGTTAGTAACATTCATGTCACACAAGTGGCAGACAATGATCATTCCCTACATAGGATTATGTGATAAAACATCGACCAGTCTGCAGGATTTAGAGGAGCAAATTTGTAAAGAGATTGCATATTGCTGCAATAATCATGATGTTGTGATAGTAGGTTTTTTTTTTACTTTCCAGATATGAACTGGGGCTCCCATATGATTAAAGGGCTGGATGGGAAAGACTTTGCCAAATGTGTTCAGGAAAGTTTCTTGAACTCCCAATTAGAGAGAGTGTGAGACTAAATCTCCTATTAGGGAATAAGACAGGACTGGTGGCAGAACTTTATGTTGGGGAACATAGTGCCATTAGTTTCAAGGTAGTTACGGAAAAGGATATGTCTAGTCCTCGGGCTGAGATTCTAAGTTGGAGAAAGGTTAGTTTTGATGATATCAGAAATGATCTGGCAAGTGTAGATTGGGACAGGTTATTTTCTGGCAAATGTGTACTTGATAAGTGTGAGGACTTCAAAAGTGAAATTTTGTTTTTTGAGTTTATATGTTCTTATCAAAATTAAAGGCAAGGATAGTAGGTTTGGGGAACCTTGGTTTTTGAGAAATATTGAAGCCTTGGTAAGAAAAATAAGGTGGTGTATAGCAGGTAATTACAGGCAGAAACAAATGAGGTGTTTCAGTATAATAAATGCAAGAGAATACTTAAGGAAATCAGGAGGGCTAAAAGAACATTAATCCTAAGGCTTCTACTGATATATCAAGAACAAAAGAACAGCAAGGGACAAAATTGGTCCTCTGTAAGATCAGAGTGGTATTCTGTGCATGGAACTGGAAGAGAAAGAGAAGATCTTAAACAGATTTATTTTTGCATCTGTATTTACTCGGGTGATGGCGCAGAGTTTATAGGCATCAGGCAATGCAGCAATGATTTCATTGGTCCTATGCAAATACAGAGGAGGAGGTATTTGCTGTTTTGAGGCAAATTAGAGTGGATAAATCTCCAGGGCCTGACAATGTGTTCTCTTGGGCCCCATGGCTGGCTCAACAAAAATTGTAGGGGCCCTAACAGAAATATTTAAAACATCCTTAGCCATGGGTGAGGTGCCAGAGGATTGGAGGATAATTTTGTCCTTTTGTTTAAGAAATGTTCTAAGATTAAGCCAGAAAATTATAGACCGATGAGTCTGACATCAGTGGTGTGAAAGTTATTGGAAGGTATCCTAAGAGACTGAATACATGAATATTTGGATATACAGGGACTGATTAGGGATAGTCATTATGACCTTGTGGGTGGTAAGTCATGTCTAACCAATCATAGAGTTTTTGAGGAAGATAGCAGGAAAGTTGATGAAGGCAAGGCAGTGGAAGTTGTCTATGTGGACTTTAGTAAGGCCTTTGATAAGGTCCTGCATAAAACATGGGTCCAGAAGGTTCAGTTGCTTGGCATTCAAGATGAGGTAGTAACTTGGATTAGGCATTGGCTTTGTGGAAGAAGCCAGAGAGTGGTTGTAGATGGCTGCCTCTCTCACTGGAGTCCTGTGACTAGTCGTATGTCATAGGGATTGGTGCTGGATCTTCCTCCATCAACGACCTGAATGATAATGTGGTAAATTGGATCAGAAAGTCTGTGGATGACACCAAGATTAGGGGTGTAGTGGACAGTGAGGAATACTACAAAATTTGCTGTGGAATCTGGACAAACTGAAAAAAAATGGGCTGAAAATGGCAGATGGAATTTAATGCAAACAGGAGTGAGGTGTTACAGTTTGGCTGGACCAACTAGGCCAGGCCTTCCGTGGTGAGCAGTAGGAGACTGAGGAATACAGTAGAACAAAGGGATCTGGGAATACAGATTTATAATGCTTGAAAGTAGCATCACTGGTAGATAGGGTATAGAAAAAGCTTTTAGCACATTGCCCTTCATAATTCAATGTATTGAGTACAGGAGCCGGGTTGTTATTTTGAAATTGTTTAAGATATGGGTAAGCCCTTATTTGGAGTATTATGTGCAGTTCTGGTCACCTACCTACAGGAAAGATGTAAATAAGATTGAAAGAGTGCAGAGAAAATTTACAAGGATGTTGCTGAGATTTGAGGGCCTGGCTTATAGGGAAAGGTTGAATAGGTTATGACTTTATTCCCTAGAACATAGGAAGTTGAGGGGAGATTTGTTAGAGATATACAAAACTTCTGAGAGAGGATAGATAGGATAAATGCAAACAGGCTTTTTCCACTGAAGCTACAAGAAATACCAGACAAAGTCATCGAAGAAAGCTTAAAGAGAGGATTGACAATCAACTACAAGAAGACTGAATGTATTGTTGTTACAATGAACGAAATACAGAAATGTGAATTGAAAGTGAGCAACAAAACAATTAGACAAAAATGGAAGTTCAATTACTTAGGAAGCATGATAACATCCTATGATAAGGGTGATGGTGGAATTAGAAGGAGGATTGGGATTACTAAATGCACATTCAGGCATTTGAGCAAGGTACTAAAGAATAACATAATTTCTTTGGGTACAAAATTCAGAGTGTTGTAGTTCTGTGTTCATTCCACACTAACAGAGGGAAGTGAAGGTTGGACAGTAGGAAGACTCAATGCTGCAGAAATGTGGCTTCTGAGAAGAATGATGAAAATATCATGGAAGGACAAGAGTAACAAATGAAGTATTGCAAAAAGCCAGAATAAGAGGACAGCTGATACCATCAATCAGGAAATAGCAGCTGGAATTTCTGTGCCATGTATTGAGGAAAGAGAAGTTTGAACATCTCTGCAGTGATGGGAAAACTGATGAAAGAAAAAGTTGTGATCAACAGTGCATGACATTCATGAGTTACAGCAAGGGATGGACTGGCAAAAGTTTTGAAAAGCTGATTAGAACTCAGATTAAAGACATAGGGAAGATCATAATCAATCACCACATATGAAACAACACATAATGATGATGATGACCTGGATGGGAGGGGTATGGAGGGCAATGGTCTGGGTGGAGGTCAATGGGACTAGGCAGATTAATCATTCTGCACAGACTAGATGGGTTGACAGGCCTGTTTCTGTGCTGTAGTAGAATAGAAATGTACTGGAAGTAGTTCAGTCATAATGCTGTGGATGGGATAGACAGCCAGAGCTTGGATACGTGACAGTGATCGACACAACTCATAATTTTGCAAAGTCTATGATTTATAAGCACACAAGCAGTGTAATGGATCAGAGCAGCCCCAACAAAACTTAAAAGCATCCACAGTGTCCAGGAAAAAGCAAATATCTTAATTGCCATCCATTCTTCCTATTAAACATCCAGTTTAATAGGTTCATCCAGCTTGTTTGTACATGTCGATTTCCCGATTTGACTTTGGAATATATTACCACATTGTATTAGGGTTGAATTGTACAACTCAATGTCCAGCAGTAGCGTGCGAGTACCTGCACAACAGAATGGAGATGTTATGAATGACAAATTCTGTTCAACCGAGCAATGATTCAATTCATGATTAAAAATAAATTATATTTATAAATAATATAAATAAATCACATGAACATGTTATTCACATGGACTCCAGCAGTATTATTTCATATCTAGTTAAAATAATCTTTAAAGGCATCAACACTTGTAGGAAATGAAATGAGAATTGCAAATGTGACTCCAGTATATAAGAAAGGAGGAAGAGAAAATACAGGAAGCTACTGATCTGTTCACCTATTATTGCTAATATTGAAAATGTTGAGATCTAGAAAGAATTTAATAGCAGAATATCTAAAACAAGATGATAAGACTGAGCAGTCAGCATAGCTTTATTAAGGGGAAATAACATTATCCATTGGAGTTATGGGCATGTGACTAGTGAAACAAGTAAGGGAGCTAATGGATGTGGTGAATTTAAATATTCAGAAAGCTTTTGAATGGCTCACACAGGATGTTGGTCAACAGGTTAGAGAGTATGGAGGTACTATACTGGCAAGGACAGAGAATTGCTTAACAGAAAGAATGCAAAGGGTGGGAATAATCAGTGTTTTCTCAGATTGGTTGGTTGTAAACAGTCAGATACTGCAGGAATCAGTGCTTGGGCCTTAGCTTTTCACAATATATGTGAACAATTAGAGAGGAATAAATGTCAGATGTCTAATTTGCTGATGACAGTGCAAGTCTGAATACTGAGGTGGATATAAAGAGGCTTCAAGCGGATACAATCAAGCTACATCAATGGGCGATAGCATGTCGGGGAGTAAAATGTGGGAACAGGAGCAGAATAGCTGAGTTTGTTAAGGTCAGTAGGTTCAGAAATATTGATGTTCAAAGTGAGTTTGGTGTCCATGTTTACAGGCCAATGAAAGCTAACACACAGGTGCTGTGAGTATTGGTCTTTATTACAACAGGACATGAGTACAGGAGAAAAATTCTCTTACTCCAATTTTATAGTGCTTTAGTAAAACTGAGTCAAAATTTCCAATGAGCACCATTAACTTTCCATGAAATGGGATGAACAGGGATTCATGCAAAGGCTAGCTCTATGATTTCAAAACAAGTAGATTCATAGAGGAAGGAAAGGACAACTATATTACGCTGTCTACTGAAGGCGGAGCTGGCAGTAGTGAAGAGGTTAACTTCAAAGATGATCAAGAGGCCATACTTAGGGCAGAGGATGTATCTCAGGGAGTTGCACAGCTGGAGAAATTTGACATGCCCTCGAAGGCCCTCACCAATTTTTACAAAAGTAGCATAGAAAGCATCCTATCTGGATCCACCACAACTTGGCATGGGAACTGCTCTGTCCAAGACCAAAATCAATTAATTAGAGTTGTGAATGCAGCCCGGACTATCATGAAAACCAGCCTTCCCTACATTGACTCCATCTACTCTTCCTGATGCTTCAGGAAAGAAGTCGACATAATCAAGAATCCCTCCCATCCCTGTCATTGTCTCTCGTCCAATCTTGCAATGTGCAGAAGATTGAAACCTTGTGAACATATGTTCAAAAGAACGTCTATCCCACTGCTATTTAGACTTTTTGTACAGGCCCCTATACACCAAAAGATGCACTCTTGATCACTCTATCGAAAAGGTCCTTGCACTTCATTTGTCTATGCGCACTGTGCTTTCTCTGCAAAAGGTATTCTGTTTTCTTTTGTGCTACCTGATGTACTTATGTATGGCAATATCTGGATGGCATGCACCAATAGGAATCACCGTATCTTGATACATGTGACAATAATAATTAGAACTGGGGTAGATGAGACTATGGAAAATTTGAAAGTCAAGACAAGCTTCATGAAATCAAGACATTTCACTGGTACACATGGAGGTCAGCAAACACTAGAGGGGTGGATTAATGGGGCATAATTCTGCAGATAGAACATTGACTCCAAGGCTTTGGGTAATCTCAAGTTTACAAAATAAAAAGGACTCTGACTAGGATGGAGGCCAAGAGGCAACAAAGACATGGATGAGCTGTGAAGACGGGGCAGTATTGGGTAATATTATGGAGGTGGAAATATGTAAATGAAGATGGATCCCTTCCCTTTGTCCTACAATATCTTTGGCCTCCTGCTGTCATTCAGAAGATATTGCTGAATAAGAATGAGAACTGTCAACTGGGTAACAGCCTCTTCCTCAGACTGTTAGACTTAACACCCTTCTGCATCTAGCACACATGTACACTCTGTCCACTTCCACCTCACCACACCCCCCAGCAGTGAATGAGGGCATTTCAGAACAAACACTTAGTACATCAACTAAGGAGGACCTAGTGGTAAGAACATCAGCCCATAACTGGGCTGGATTTGCACAGTGAGCTTTTTCACAACAACAATCAGGTTTAAAACCAGTTCATTCACAGAGCACACAGAAAGTATTATGTACTGCAAAACAATTATGAATGCATTGTGTTTTAGGGCAACAGTTTCCTTACAGTCACTGTAAGGAAAGAGTTGAATGTGATTATTTCTTGGTATATGCTAAAACAAAATGGAAGACTAAGACAAAATGGTGTTCGCTTAGAGTGCGATTGTTTTGAGAAAGTTAAAGGAGTACAAGTCAGCAGCCTTCAGAACAGATGATAATGAACATGTTTATCAAAAGGGGGTGAATTCATTGTGCAGATGCAGGTACTAAATGGTGCCCTGTCATAGGAAAGTACTGGCAAAAGAGTTATGTCAGAAGGATTAAGGGATCTTGAAGGGTATAAAAATGCAATTTTCTTTGTGTGTGTGTGTGTGGGGGGGAGTCTTTTCTTAAGCTTGGTCTTGGCCAGTGCCAATGTTAGGAGTTGGAGAAGATAGGGATAAGTATGTCAAGAGGATGAGACAGAGAGAAGCTATATTGAAAGCTTTGAGATCTACGGTTTTCTTTGGTATTCTGCAGATAAGCATTCAGTGGATGATAATTATTAATTTCTTTTCTGCACTGCAATTTCATTAACCATTTGTTTACCACATGTACAGTCACTCCTTTGTTTGTGAATACATACACTTATGCCCCTTGCGGAATCAGAAAGAGCATGGAACAGATTTTTAAAATATTTTCATTACAATCAGACACCAGGATACTCAGCTGACAAAGGGGCGGGTAGCCACTCAGTCTCATTCCCAGCTCACAGTGTGTGAGATTTTTCCACCGGACAGGAGAGGAAGGAATGCTTTTGATGACACACTAATTGCTGTTTCTCTGACATAATGAGTATTGTTTCAATGTAGAGTTGAGCAGCTGAGAAGGAGAGAGCAACCCTACTCCAGGAAATGTATAGATAAAGCCAAAAGCCTCCACTAAAATGTCCATGTCTAGCTCTATTAACGCCACTCATTGGGAGCAAGTGCGTTTCAGGCACAGTGCTGCACTGTCAGTGGTGCTGCCATCCAGATAAAAGGTTCAATCAGACACTTCAAGCAGAGTTCAAAGTTCGAAGCAAATTTAGTGTCAAAGTGCACATACAGGATGTCACTATATACAACTCTGAGATTTGTTTTCTTGCGGGCATCCGCAGTAAATCCAAGAAACAAAAAGACCGCACCCAATAGGACAGACAAACAACCAATGTGCAAGAGACAATGAACTGTAGACATACAAAAAAAGAAAATAATAATAATAATGATGAAATTGCTAAAACAATTAATTCAAAGAGTAGAACAATTTTTTGAAGATATAAACATAGACTTTGGACCAGATGAGTGAGGAAAATTAAACATGAAGAATGGCGCAATAGAACTAGTAGAATATAAACCAGAGCAGCAGGGTACAATACAATTGATGCATGAATATGAAACATACATGTATCTGGGATATCAGCAAGCCAAGAAGATAGATCATAGTGCAATAAAGGGAACACTTTCAACAGAATTTACATGAAACCGTAAGAAAATCTGCCAAACAGAGCTCAATAGTGAACATATAACAAAAACAATGAACACTTTCGCTATATCCACATTAACTTTTTCATTTGGCATTATATCCTGGTCCAAAGTTGATCTGAAAAATTTATAAAGAGGTAAGAATTGAAGTGACAAGTTTTAGAAAATGCTATATACACTCAAATGCACTTAGATTAACACTACATTGTATAGAAGGAGGAAGAGGGATACAGACATAAAAAAATTACTCAAGGTCAGATAAAACGTCTAATGAAGACATGATTCTGTGCTTTGTGTGAACATATGCAGTTCTGAGAAGTACACACCACTCAACTTAAATGAAACCACAATCCAGAAGAAAGAATAAATTATCACAACAGAAGAAAAAAAGTTAACCAATGGAAGAGCGTGGGAGACATCCCCATGATCTGAGACTAGATGTCATCAAGGAAACATCGAGAGCTTGGCTCAGTGTTAAAGACCTCTTTCTAGAAACTGAGGGGTGATACAGAACCAGGTGGTTAACACAAAAAATGATGAAGAATTCATTATAAAAGACCAATAAATTCAAGACAATAAATGCAGAAAGTGTCAAGTGAAACCAGAAGCAATACAACACATTAGATAGATACTTTATTGTTTCCAAAGGGAATTACAATGTCACAGTAGCCTTACAAGTGTACAAATATAAATATAAGGAGAAAAAGAAAGAATAAAAACATTAAAGGATCCTGCAGCAGTTTAACTCAATCTGATTACTTACACAGGAACAATAAAGTGGCAAACATCATTCACCAAAATCTTGTGTTAAAATAGAAACTCTTACTATCTTTCCTTTCAGTTAGTCCTGATGAAGGGTCTCGGCCCAAAACATCGACAGTGTTTCTCCCTATGGATGCTGCCTGGCCTGCTGTGTTCCACCTGTATTTTGTGTGCGTTACTGAATAGATATAGCCATTCCAAGCACACATAATTTACGGAAATCAATAAGAGAAAAACACCAGAAATATACTGAATTAAAAGAAGACATTGAAAATCTATGGAATATGAACAGGGTACACATTATCCCAATAGTAATATCTACAACTGGTATCATCCCAAAGTCACTGCACAATAGCATTAAACAATTAGGCCTACACAGCAAAGCTTATGTAAATCTTGAGAAAGCCACTAGAATGATCCAAATGCTCCTAGCAATTGAGAAATGAGTGTGCTTGGCAATACTTGTACCTCAGGTTTTCCTAGCTTAAGCTGAGAAAATACAAAAATTGTATGTGGCCTATTAGAGGCATCAACAGAGCTTTACCAAGAAGTTCTTTAAAAGGGAGCTTCAAGAGTGTTGTCCATTGTACGTGGCCTATCAGTGGCTATAACCGGAGCACCAATCGTGAGGTAAATAGCAGGGAAGGTTCGGGCATAAAAGGGAGAAACTGCCTAGCGGAGCCGTCATCAAAGGAGCAGTCATCGACGGAGTGATCTGAGGCAGAGTGGTAGTGCTTAGGCTCATTTGGACTTCGGCAATATCAGGTCGAGGTGAGGTATGTTGCCTGTGAGGAATCGAAACAGGAAGTATGTCTGTGAGGTCGGTGTTCTGTACTGGGTGTCAGATATGGGAAGTCCGGGAACTGGAGCTACAGCTCGATGAGGGAAAGTGAGGAGGTGATAGAGAGGAGCTATAGGCAAGTAGTCACACTGCGGCCTTGGGAGACAGATAAGTGGGTACCAGTCAGGGGAGAGAAGGGCAAGAGTCAGATACTAGAGAGTACCCCTGTGGCTGTACACCACAACAATAAGTACTCCTGCTTTAGTACTGTTGGGGGGAACAGCCTACCTGGGGGAAGCAAAAGCGGCCGCACCACAGGCAAAGAGTCTGGCCCTGTGACTCAGAAGGGTAGGGAAGGGAAGAAGGCAGCAGTAAGAGGGGACTCTATAGTTAGGGGGTCAGACAGGCGATTCTGTGGATTCTGTGGATGCAGGAAAGAAACACGGATGGTAGTTTGCCTCCCAGATGCCAGGGTCCAGGATGTTTTGGATCATGTCCACGATATCCTGAAGTGGGAAGGTGAACAGCCAGAGGTCGTGGTACATATTGGTTCCAATGACATAGGCTGGAAAAGGGAGGAGGTCCTGAAAAAAGACTACAGGGAGTTAGGAAGGAAGTTGAGAAGCAGGACCACAAAGGTAGTAATCTTGGGATTACTGCCTGTGTCACGTGACAGTGAGTATAGGAATAGAGTGAGGTGGAAGATCAATGCGTGGCTGAGGGATTGGAGCAGGGGGCAGGGATTCAGATTTCTGGATCATTGAGACCTCTTTTGGGACAGGCATGACCTGAACAAAAAGGATGGAATCCAAGAGGGACCAATATCCTGGCAGGGAGGTTTGCTAAGACTATTGGGGAGACTTTAAACTAGAATTGCTGGGGGTGGGAACTGAACTGAAGAGATAGAGGAAGGGGCGGTTAGTTCACAAATACAGAAAGCTTGGAGACAGTGCGAGAGGGAGGATAGGCAGGTGGTAGAGAATGGATACACTCAGACCGATGGTTTGAGATGTGTCTATTTTAATGCAAGAAGCATCATGAACAAAGCAGATGAGCTTAGAGCGTGGATCAGTACCTGGAGATATGATATTGTGGCCATTACAGAGACTTGGATGGCTCAGGGGCAGGAATGGTTACTTAGAGTGCCAGGCTTTAGATGTTTCAGAAAGGACAGGGAGGGAGGCAAAAGAGGTGGGGACGTAGCACTGCTGATCAGAGATAGTGTCATGGCTGCAGAAAAGGAGGAAGGCACGGAGGGATTGTCTACTGAGTCTCTGTGGGTGGAAGTTAGAAACAGGACGGGTTCAATAACTCTTCTGGGAGTTTTTTATAAACCACCCAATAGCAACAGGGACATTGAGGAGCAGATAGGGCAACAGATTCTGTAATTGTATAATAATAACAGAGTTGTCGAGGTAGGAGATTTTAATTTCCCAAGTATTGATTGGCATCTCCCTAGAGCAAAGGGATTAGTTGGGGCAGAGTTTGTTAGGTGTGTTCAGGAAGGTTTCCTGACACAATATGCAGGTAAGCCTACAAGAGGAGAGGCTGTGCTTGATCTGGTATTGGGAAATGAACCTGGTTAGGTGTCAGGTCTCTCAGTGGGAGAGCATTTTGGAGATGGTGATCACAATTCTATCTCCTTTACCATAGTATTGGAGAGGGATAGGAACAAACAAGTTAAGAAAGAGTTTAATTGGAGTAAGGGGAATATGAAGCTATCAGGCAGGAACTTGAAAGCATAAATTGGGAACAGATGTTATCAGGGAAATGTGTGGCAGAAGTGTGGCAAATGTTCAGGGGATATTTGAGTGGCGTTCTGCATAGGTATATTCCAACGAGACGGAGAGGATGGTGGAGTACAGGAACCGTGGTGTACAAAGGCTGTTGAAAATCTAGTCAAAAAAAAAAGAAAAGTTTATGGAAGTTTCAGAAACTAAGTAATGATAAAGATCTAAAAGATTATAAGGCTAGCAGGAAGGAGGTTAAGAAAGAAATTAGGAGATCCAGAAGGAGGCATGAGATGGCCTTGGCGAGCAGGATTAATGAAAACCCCCAGGCATTCTTCAAGTACGTGAAGAGCAAGAGGATAAGACATGAGATAATAGGACCAATCAAGTGTGACAATGGAAAAGTATGCATGGAACCACAGGAGATAGCAGAGGCACTTAATGAATACTTTGCTTCAGTATTCACTATGGAAAATGATCTTGACAATTGTAGGGATGACTTACAGTGGATTAAAAGCTTGACCATATAGACATTAAGAATAAGGATGTGCTGGAGCTTTTGGAAAGCATCAACTTGGGTAAGTCTCCAAGACTAGACAAGATGTACTGCAGGCTACTGTCGGAGGCAAAAGAGGAGATTGCTGAGCCTCTGGCAATGATCTTTGCATCATCAGTGGGGTTGAGAGAGGTTCCAGAGGATTGGAGAGTTGCAGATGTTGTCCCTTATTCAAGAAAGTGGGTAGAGATAGCCCATGAAATTATAAACCTGTGAACCTTACTTCAGTGGTTGGTAAATTGATGGAAAAGATCTTGAGAGGCAGAGTTTATGAACATTTGGAAATGCATAATATGATTAGGAATAGTTAGCATGGCTTTGTCAAAGACAGGTCATGCTTTTCGAGCCTGATTGAATTTTTGAGGATATGACTAAACATGTTGATGAAGGTAGAGCAGTAGATGTAGTCTATATGGATCTCAGCAAGGCATTTGATAAGGTACCCCATACAAGGCTTATTAAGAAAGTAAGGAGGCATGGGATCCAAGGGGACATTGCTTTGTGGATCCAGAACTGGTTTTCCCACAGAAGGCAAAGTGTGGTTGTAGACGGGTCATATTCGGCATGGAGGCCGGTGACCAGTGGTTTGCCTCAGGGATCTGTTCTGAAGCCCCTATTGTTTGTGATTTTTATAAATGACCTGGATGAGGAAGTGGAGGGATGGGTTAGTAAATTTGCCGATGAGACAAAGGTTGGGGGTATTGTGGATAGTGTGGAGGGCTGTCAGGCTTTACAGTGGAACATTGATAGGATGTAAAACTGTGCTGAGAAGTGACAGATGGAGTTCAACCCAGATAAGTATGAGATGGTTCATTTTGGTAGGTATAATATGATGGCAGAACATAGTATTAATGGTAAGACTCTTGGCAGTGTGGAGGATCAGAGGGATCTTGGGGTCCGAGTCCATAGGACACTCAAAGTTGCTGCACAGGTTGATTCTGTGGTTAAGAAAGCATATGATGCATTGGCCTTTATCAACCATGGGATTGAGTTTAAGAGCCGAGATATAATGTTACAACTACTGTATATAGGACCCTGGTCAGACCCCACTTGGAGTACTGTGCTCAGTTCTGGTCCCCTCACTACAGGAAGGATGTAGAAACTATAGAAAGGATGCAGAGGAAATTTACAAGGATATTGCCTGCATTGGGGAGCATGCCTTATAAGAATAGGTTGAGTGAACTCGGCCTTTTCTCCTTGGAGCTGTAGAAGTTGAAAGGTGAACTGATAGAGGTATATAAGATGATGGGAGGCATTGATCATGTAGATAGTCAGAGGCTTTTTCCTAGGGCTTAAATGGCTAACAGAAGACGGCAGAGTTTTAAGGTGTTTGGAAGTACGTACAACGGAGATGTCAGGGAAAGTTTTTTAAGCAGAGAGTGATGACTGCATGGAATGGGCTGCCAGCGATGGCGGTGGAGACGGATATGATAGGGTCCTTTAAGAAACTCCTGGATAGGTACATGGAGCTTAGAAAAATAGAGGGCTATGGGTAACCCTAGGTAATTTCTAATGTAAGTACATGTTCAGCACTGTGTTGTGGGCCGAAGGGACTGTATTGTGCTGTAGGTTTTCTATGTTTCTATGTATAACACCAAGAATAAATAAACAATTAATACCAAAAACATGCGATGAAGAGTCCTTGAAAGTAGGTACATAGATTGTGGGAACAGTCAGTGATGAGAGTGAATGAAGTTGAGTGACGATATTTCTTCTGGTTCAATAGCCTGATGGTTGAGGGGTATTAACTGTTCCTGAATCTGGTGCTGTGGATCCGAAGGCTCCTGTACCTCCTTCCTGATGGCAGCAGTGAGAAGAGAACATGGCCTGCTTTGTGGGGCTCCTTGATATTGGATGCTGCTTTCCTGTGACGGCCCTCCATGTTGATGTGTTCAATGGTGGGGAAGACTTTACCCATGATGGACTCAGCTGGATCCACTAAGTTTTGTAGTATTTTCCATTCAAAGAGTTTGGAGCTTAGGAGGGATGGTGGCGCCTAACAGCAATTCCTTTGCTTACATCTTCAGAAACAGCTGTATTTTTCTCTTTCTGGGTTCTTTTGGAGACCCTGACCTGGAGTTACACGCTGACTTTGTTTTTTTCTGGGAATGGGACCTGTTCTCAGGGACTCACGACTGGCTGTTATTCGATATACCAAGGACGTGGCCTAGAAGATTAGTTCACCTTTGTAGTTTCAGGATTTCACGTCTCGGGATGCGGGTGGACTCGAGGTCGGTGCCTCTGCAGGAAATCGGTGTGTTGTGGGAGTACAGAAGATTGAAAGCAGTAAGCTGGCTGCTGGCTTTGTGTCCAGAGACCCCGAGTTCTTTGGGCACAGCGCTCGGAAAAAGAGACGCAATGGACTTTTAACATCGTTAATCAGAGAGTTGTTTTGTTATGTCTCCCCTCACGCTGTGAAATGGAGACATCTTTTTTCCCTTACTAGTGAGAGAGAGAGAGAGAGAGTGAGAGAGAGCCTCTGGTTTGTCAAATTACTGGGTGAACGAGTAGTCTTTGGGGTACTGCAAGTCTGTGTCTGTAATGATGCTTTGCTGCACACTTGAGTGCTTGGTGAGGGGGCGCCGATACTTGTCTTTTGCTGATGGGGGAGGGGGATCATTTCCTTGCTGCTGCTTACGCGTGGGTGGGGGGAGCTGAGGGGGACTTTGGGGTTCTAACATTTAACTATCATTCATTCTTTGGAGCACTCCTTTGTTTTCGTGAATGGTTGCGAAGAAAAAGAATTTCAGGATGTATATTGTATACATTTCTCTAACATTAAATTTTCCTTTGAAACCTTTGATACAACCAGTCAATATACTCTCCATCACACATCTATAGAGGTTTGTCAAAGTTTTAGGAGTCATACCAAATTTTTGCAAACTTCTAAGGAAGCAGAAGTGCCTCCATCTTTGTTCATAATTGCACTTACATGCTGGGCCCAGGACAGATCCTCTGAAATGATAACAGCAACGAATATGAAGTTGCTGACCCTCTCCACCTCTGATCCCTTGATGAGGATGGGCTCCAGTTTCCCACTCCTGAAGTCAATAATCAGCTCCTTTATCTTGCTGACATTGAGTGAGAGGTCGTGGTTGTGGCACCTCTCAGCCAGATTTTCAATATCTCTCCCATATGCTGATTTGTCACCACCTTTGATTTGGCCAATGGCAGTGGTGTTGTCAGCAAATTTAAATATGGCAATGGAGCTGTGTATAGCCTCACAGCCATAAGTGGAAAACAGATAGAGCAGTGGGCCGTGTACATGACCTTCTGGTGCACCTGTGCTGATGGAGGTTCTGGTAGAGATGTTGCCAATCCAAATACAGCAGAATATATATCAATTCCAGATATGGGCAGAGAGATGGCAGATGGAGTTTAATCCGGCCATACGTGAAGTGCTGCACCTATGTAGGTTAAATGTGAAGAGACTGTACTCTGTTAAGGCCAACACTTAAGAGTGTTGATGACCAAAGTGATCTTAGGGTCAATTTCTTAGCTCTCTGAAAGTGGCTACATAGGTTGCTAGCGTGGTTAAGAAGGCACATGGCATGCTTGCCTTTATTAATCGAGGCACTGAGTTCAAAAGTCAGGAAGTTATGTTGCAGATTTATAAAACTCTAGATAGGCCACATCTAGATTATTGCATACAGTTCTGATCACCCCATGAAAGGAAAAATGATAAAGCTTTGGAGAGGGTGCAGAAGAGGTTTACCAAAATGCCTAGATTAGAGGCCATGCTATGACAAAGGGCTGGACAAACTTGAGTTGCTTTCTCTGGAGTGGTGGAGGCTGAGGAGAAGATCTGATAGAGGTTTATATTTTTATGAGAAGCATAGATAGAGTAGACAGACAGTATCTTATTCCTAGGTTTGAAATGTCTAATACCAGAAGGTGGGCATTTAAGATGAGAGAGGTTAATTTCAAAGGAGATGTGAGGGGCAAGTTTTTTTACACAGAGAGTGGTGAGTGCCTGGAGTTCACTGCCCGGGGTGATGTTAGAGGCAAATACACTAATTTAAACTCTGCCATGGAAAGGGAGCGAGGTTTGGGCATGGGGCTAGCAGCTCCAAAGCTCCAAAGAGCTTATTCCTGGGAGAGGAAGGATGTTTGCATAGAAGACGTATGAAGCCTTGTGGTGAAAGTTGAAGCCACAGGATCAATCAACTTTCTATCAGCTCAGGACAGAGGTCTCTGAGGAGGAGCTGCTGGCAGCCCAGGCTTCAGAAGGGGAGATGAGCTTAAGGAAAAAAAGAAGAGATATTTTGATAGGAACAGGAATGTGAGGGAAACAGAAGGATATGAACATTGTGTAGCAGAAAAGGCTGATTTAGCTGGCCATTTGATTACTAACTTACTTATTTTGGCACAATATTGTGGGCTGAAAGGCCTGTTCTTGTGCGGTACTGTTCTTTGTTCTGTGCTCTACCTCCATTCCGTGGCCTTTATCACTCAAAAATTAATTGATCGTTTATTTCATGATGCTTGTGATGTGTGCACGTTACGTCTGTTTACATAAAAGTAAATGTGTCAGATTAATTCATTCAATTCAATCACTTTTTGATGATGACCTGTGAGATGCAAGGAGAGACTTAAGGTTTACTTAGTCTCCAGCGCCATCTGCTGTTATCTTGCTTTCATTACTAATCATACAAGATCATATAAGACATAGTAGCAAATTAGACAATTCAGTCCATTTAGTCTGGTCTGCCATTCTAACACACACACACACACACACACACTCTCTCACACAGCAAAATACCAGAGATTCACTACCATTTGGCTAAAGAAATTCCTTCTCATCTCTGTTTTATTTTGAGTCTGTGCCCACTGGTTCATGTAACATGACAGTCTGACCTTTCTACCTTTGACATTTCACATTATTGTTTCCTGTTGTTGAACATATAGTGTTTTTCTCAGTCTTTCTTCACTTTCTAGAAAGCTTCCATCTTCATTCAACCCCCAGCTAAATTGGGCTGATGGAGCTATTCTTGTGTTCTATATACAGTGAATTAAGGTTAATTGGTCTATTGGTTAAACAGGGCAGCTGCTTATTTCATGTTCAAAGTAAATTTATTATCAAAGTTTGTATACTTTATACAACCTTGAGATTCCATGAAACAAAGAACCCCAAAAACAAAACCCATGTATATGAAAAAGGCTGTCTAATGGACAATGTGTGGAGAATTAAAAAAACACTTCATGCCCATGAGAAAATAAAAGAGTAGAATAACCAATGAAAAGAAGACCATCGAACACCCAGTGTGCAATTAAAAACCATCATGCAAAGAGTAACCTCAAGCAAATAACGCTTCTGAACTGAAGTTCACAAAGAGAGTCTGAGGCTCATAGTTCACTGCAGAGCTGAGAAAATGTCGTGGAATAGCAATCTTCATCAGCCCATACCTCGAATCGAGCCCTGACACCTTGACCTTTTCAATCTGATCCGACGATTAACTCTCCATCCGAACAACGGGTTCTGCTTCTTTGAGCAGTGATCTGAACTGGCTTGCTCCTCGCCACCCTGACATTTTCAATCTGGCCCAGCACTTAAATCTCCATCTGAACAACTGAGGCCAACTGTTAAAGAACAAAAACTAATTAAGAAAATAGTCAGGATTCCCTTTGTTCGTTGGCACACTATGCTGCTTAATTAGGACAGGAAACTGTTGGTGAACAGTTTCTAATTTGCGTCAGTCACATGAACTTGTATGGCCGTTAGACACTAAACTGTGCTTAAAATGCTTAATTTTGAAATAGTGTCAGTTGTGTGTGTTTCTCTTCAAAAATAAGTGATTTTTTATCACTGATAGTTGGCAAGAAATATGCAGTAAGATATCTTAGAATTGTTTACTCACTGAAGTTCCAAGCATTCAAGCTTGGAGATGTCAGGAATGACTGGGAGTGAAAATTAAAGGATTTAACTTCTTTAAAAAGTTAGAAAATATGACTAATTTGAAGGTATCAGCAATGATCTTGAATGTTACAATGAAAATGAAGATTTGGAGGACCTATTCGTCAAAAGCATTATATGACACAGTCCATCATCTGCACTAGGTATCTGGGCTAACTTGATTAAGTTACAGTAAATCAAAAGAACATGACAGTCTGTTGGTTTTCCGTTGTATCAGATGAAGACAGTAAAACTTATGCAGGAGAGTTTTTAAAGTGGAAAAGCCATTGCGCTGGGAAAGGTCCATTCTCTGAATTTCAGAAGTCTGGGTGTAGTGGTATGAATAGTCATAAGACTATAATAAGACATAGTAGCAAAATTAGGCCATTCAACCCATCGCCTGCTCTGCCATTTCATCATGGCTGATCCTGGATTTCACGCAACCCCATACACCTGCCTTCTCACCACATCACTTGATGCCATAAACAATCAGGAGACTATCAACTTCTGCTTTAAATATACCCACGGACACCGCCTCCACCGTGGTCTGTGGCAGAGCATTCCACAGATTCACTACTCTGTGGCTAAAAATTTCCTCCTTACCGCTGTTCTAAAAGTTTGCCCCTCAATATTGAGGCAGTGCCCTCTAGTTCTGGATACCCCCACCATAGGAAATATCCTTTCCACATCCACCTTATCTAGTTCTTTCAATATTCGGTAGGTCTCAATGAGATCCCCCTACATTTTTCTAAATTCCAGTGAGTACATTCCAAAGCTGCCAAACACTCCTCATATGTTAACCCCTTCATTCCTGGAATCATCCTTGTAAACCTCCTCTGGACTCTGTCAAATAACAACACATCCTTTCTGAGATATGGGGCCCAAAACTGTTGACAATACTCCAAGTGCAGCTTGAATAGTGTCTTATAAAGCCTCAGCATTATCTCCTTGCTTTTATATTCTACTCCCCTTGAAATAAATGCCAACATTGCATTTGCCTTCTTTACCACAGGCTCAACCTGTGAATTAACCTTCTGGGAGTCTTGCATGAGGACTCTTAAGTCCCTCTGCTCCTCTGATGTTTGAATTTTCTCCCTATTTGGATAATAGTCCACAGTATTGTTCCTTTTACCAGATGCAATATCATACATTTCCCAACATTATGTTCCATCTGCCACTTTTTTTGTCCAAACTGTAGCATCGGTAGTGTTCAAAGTTGTTTTGCATTTCATTTAAATACATAATTTGTTGCTCAGTTAAATGGTTGTCTTTCTGATATCTTTTTAACAATTTTCATGAAACTTCAGCTAATTGGTGCAGCCATTTAGTTGAGCCAATATATATTGGTCCTGATGTCTCCCAATTAACTGGAATCCATTGTACTCAGTGGAGCCCTGGCTGAATGTTCCTTTCTCAGGCGCTTCCCAAATGGCATTCAGGATAAAGAAAGTTGCTGATCATCTAATCTGTTTCAGATCCACTTACTAAATGGTTTATTGTTATTGTTAGTCAAGCATCAAATGTTTAATGGAGAAGCAAGTCTGGCTGAAAAAATGGGCTATAAATGGCAGATGGAATTTAAAACAGACAAGTGTGAGATGTTGCATTTTGGGAGGACAAAGCAGGGTAGGATTTGCACAGAGAGCAGCGGAGCCCTGAGGAATGCAGAGGGATCTGGGAACGCAGATCCATAATTCCTTGAAAGTCGCATTACAGTTAGATAGGGTCATAAAGAGTACTATTGGCACATTGACCTTCACAAATCAAAACATTGAGTACAGGAGTTTGGACATTATGTTGAAGTTGTATAAGATGTTGGTGAAACCAAATTTGGAGTATCGTGTACAGTTCTGGTCACCTATCTACAGGAATGATATCAATATGATTGAAAAAGTGCAGAGAATATTTACAGGGATGTTGCCTGGACTTGACGACCTGAGTTATAGAAAAGGTTGGAAAGGTGACTCTACCAACTTAGAGGGTACACGGCATCAGTGACTAGCTACATCAGCAAGTGCATTGATGACATCACTGTGTCCAAGACCATCACTACACGCACTAACCAGAAACCATGGATGTCCGTGGAGGTGCGTGCGCTGCTGAGGACCCATAACTCCACCTTCAGAGCAGGCGACAAGGCAGCCCTAACAACAGCGAGGGCTAAGCTCTCCAGAGCCATCAGAGAGGCAAAGCGTGCATACGCCCAGCAAATCCACAGCCTCTTCCAGGACAGCAGCGACATGTGGCACATGAGGAAGGGCATCCAGGACATCACCAACTACAGGACAACATCACCTGACTGTGCGGGTGATGCTTCACTCCCAGATGCGCTGAACAACTTCTATGCTCGTTTTGAGGTGGAAAATGACATGGTGGCGAGGAAGTCCACCCCTCCTCCAAATGACTAGGTGCTGTGTCTCACCGTGGCCAATCTGAGAAGAACCCTGCGCAGGGTCAACCCACAGAAGGCTGCTGGACCAGACAATATCCCTGGTAGAGTGCTTAGAGGATGTGCAGACCAGCTAGCAGATGTTCTCACTGACATCTTCAATGCCTCCCTGAGCAGCGCCATTGTTCCAACGTGTTTCAAGTCCACCACCATTGTCCCCGTGCCGAAGAAATTTTCAGTGTCCTGCCTCAATGACTACCGTCCCGTTGCACTCACATCCATCATCATGAAGTGTTTCGAGAGGCTTGTCATGAGGCACATCAAGACCCTGTTGCCCCCCTTACTGGATGCCTTGCAGTTCGCGTACCGTCCCAACCGCTCAACAGACGACACCATTGCCATCACCCTCCACCTGGTCCTAACCCACCTAGACAAAAAAGACACTAACGTTCGAATGCTGTTCATAGACTTCAGTTCAGCATTCAACACAATTATTCCTTCGAAACTGATTGGAAATCTGAGCCTACTTGGCCTGAATACCTCCCTCTGCAACTGGATCCTAGACTTCCTGACTGGGAGATCTCCCCCAGTCTCCCCCAGGGCTGTGTGCTCAGTCCTCTGCTGTTCACTCTGCTGACCCAAGACTTGCTGCAACACACAGCTCGAACCACATCATCAAGTTCACCGATGACACCACCGTGGTGGGTCTCATCAGCAAGAACGATGAGTCAGCATACAGAGAGGAGGTGCAGTGGCTAATGGACTGGTGCAGAGCCAACAACCTGTCTCTGAATGTGAACAAAACAAAAGAGATGGTTGTTGACTTCAGGAGGGCACGGAGCAACTGCTCTCCACTGAATGTCGATGGCTCCTCGGTAGAGATTGTTAAGAGCACCAAATTTCTTGGTGTTCACCTGGCGGAGAATCTCACCTGGTCCCTCAACACCAGCTCCACAGCAAAGAAAGCCCAGCAGCGTCTCTACTTTCTGTGAAGGCTGAGGGAAGTCCATCTCCCACCCTCAATCCTCATCACATTCTACAGAGGTTGTATTGAGAGCATCCTGAGCAGCTACATCACTGCCTGGTTTGGAAATTGCACCATCTCAGATTGTAAGACCCTGCAGCGGATAGTGAGGTCAGCTGAGAAGATCATTGGGGTCTCTCTTCCCGCATTTATGGACATTTACACCACATGCTGCATCCGCAAAGCAAACAGCATTATGAAGGACCCCATGCACCCCTCATACAAACTCTTCTCCCTCCTGCCGTCTGGGAAAAGGCTCCGAAGCATTCGGCCTCTCACGACCAGACTATGTAACAGTTTCTTCCCCCAAGCCATCAGAATCTTTAATACCCAGAGTCTGGACTGACATCAACTTCCTGCCCACTACTGTGCCTATTGTCTTGTTTATTATTTATTGTAATGCCTGCACTGTTTTGTGCACTTTATGCAGTCCTGGGTAGATCTGTAGTCTAGTGTAGTTTTTTGTGTTGTTTTATGTAGTTCAGTGTAGATTTTGTACTGTTTCATGTAGCAACAAGGTCCTTACAAACGTTTTCTCATTTTTGCTGTGTACTGTACCAGCAGTTATGGTTGAAACGACAATAAAAAGTGATGACTTGACTTGACTTGACTTGAGGTTAGGACTTTAGTTCCTGGAGCATAGGCAAATAAGGGGAAATTTCATAGAAGCATATAAAATTATGATGATATAGATAGGGTTAATGCAAGCTGGCTTTTTCTACCGAGATTGGATGAAATTAGAACTAGAGGTCTTGCACTACCTGTATGTATAATCTATATTTTCATTTATATTTATCATTATTATTGTTATGAGCAGAGAGACAACATCTGCCGGAAGTAAATTCCTTGTATGTGCATAGGTACTTGGCGATTAAAGTCTGATTCTGATTCTGATTTAAGGGGAAGTTCTTCACTCAAAGAGTAGTAACAGTATGTAACAAATTTTGTATGTAACAATTTTAAAAGCTATTATTAATGTTTTTTGAGATAGTGATTTAGATGCATATCATATTTTTTTTACTGAGTTAAGTATTGTATGTAATTAGTTTTGATACAACAAGTGTATGGGACATTGGAAAAAAAAGTTGAATTTCCCCATGGGGATGAATAAAGTATCTATCTATCTATCTAGTGTGAGTATGGACTAAGCTGCCAAAGGAAAGGATAGATGTGGGTTCAATTTCAACATTTAAGAGAAGTTTGGATAAGTACATGGATAAGAGGTGTACGGAGGGGTATAATCCAGATGCAAGTCAATCAGACTAGGTAGAATAACAGTTTAGCACAGACTAGATGGGTCAAAAGGACTGTTTCTGTGCTCTTGCGCTCTATAACTCTATGACTCTGTTGTCCACAGGTGGAGTAATAAATGTTGCACTTGACATTCAACATTGTCTAGGCTTTTAGCCATGTGTGAATTAATTTGTCTGTCTGGTGATGTATCAATTGAATTAATCCAATACAGGTATGTACTTATCTTCCCTTTGAAACATAGCAACCCATCAGAAATTCTGGCAAATATGCATTTTCAAATGTGATAGGGAGTGAAACTTGGGGCACCTGCCATTAGTCAGCTTTGCCCTTAAATTTAACATGATTAAAATATAAAACCTGGTAATGATTCTTTGAGAGAAAGAGAACATCTAGGACCTGGCTTAAAATTTATAACTTGTCCAATTTTATCACACTAAAGCAGATGTGCCCAAGCTCTAGTCCACAGACCCCTTGGTTAACGATAGGGGTCCGTGGCATAAAAGAACCCCTGAATTGAATGAATGTGAAATTGAGTGAAAAGTATAAATTAGAGTCTGGAAGCAGTCAAACCAGAAATAGAAATTTAAAAACAAGGAAGAAAATAGGAGAGAGTAAAAGAAATGCATCAACTTTTATTTTCAACTTTACATCTTTAAAATTAGTAACAATTAAAATCTGAAAGAATGAGATTTCACACTTGTATCTGTAAATTTTCAATGTCAAGGTGATTAAAAAAAACAGGCTGCTTCCCTCATGCCCTACTCCAGTCCACACCTTAGTGCCTGGTGCTCACTAGATAATGCTTATCACATATTTAAACATGGAGGAGAAGCCTATCTTCCTGCAGCCAGTTTTATTTGCCCAAACAAAGCTCAATGCAAATCAGCGATGCAGAGGAGCCACTCAGTCTGAATTATCCATGTCAATTACAGCAAACAATGGTGGGGGCCTTTAGCCAGCTGTTACTTTGTTTGTACATTTTGATGAGACAGATTTGCAGCTTGGTATTGAAACTGCATGATGTTTGGTAATGTGTTCTCTCACATTCTGCTGAATCCACATTGTGCAAGATAATTCTCTAAACCGAAGCCGTTGAAAAATAGGACCAAAAATGTTACCAGAAACTTTACAGGGGGTTAAAGCCTACGCCTACTCTAGTTCCTGGTACTCAATTGCATCTCAGGTACCCAGTCTCAGGCTCCTTCCTCATGCCCAAGCCCAAGTGCTCCCTGGTGCCCTGGCATTGGGTGGCATTGAACCCAGCTCTGCATGGGACATGTGCCACTGTTGTGTGTAATGCAGTCCCATCACTGGATGTGGCTGAGGTCCTGGCTGTAGCATTAAATCAACGTTAAGCACCCAAGCCTAGCATTAGATGGTGGAACGCAGCAGGCCAGGCAGCATCTATAGGGAGAAGCGCCATCGACGTTTCGGGCCAAGACCCTTTGAGTCAGGACGAAAGGTCTTGGTCCGAAACGTCGACAGTGCTTCTCCCTATAGATGCTGCCTGGCCTGCTGCGTTCCACCAGCATTTTGTGTGTGTTGCTTGAATTTCCAGCATCTGCAGATTTCCTCATGTTTGCCTAGCATTAGATGTGCTCTGGGAGCTGGTGCTGAACAAGAAGAGTTGAATATATACCTCAGTCTTCAGACGCTGCCACCACAGTACTTCTCCCAGTGTATGTAAACTGGATAATAATATCAACAGTCTTTCCTTTTTAAAAAAATCTGTTGCTCTTCTGGGGTTTGCCGTTCCTGATGCTGTAACCTCTGATGGATATACAGAACAGAAAACTTTCTGATACAGGGAATTCTTGATGATTTGAGACTGTTTACAGTTCTATCGGCAATTCCATGGACAATATGACCAACTTCTTATAAGCATTGAAAGATATATTTGATACACAATATTGAACTTCAATGGAATGCTTGAAGTTTTAAGAAATTTTGTGGGGCTGTCTATAAAATAGACAGCTATTCTCTTTGTTTGGACCACTGTTTAAAGGTTCCCCAAGTAACTCAAGAATTAGTTATTGTTCTTTTTCAATCGCCCATCTTGCTTCAAGATATAAAACCCTTATTTGCCACCTCACTCGTGACTATTTCCAAGGACTACTGCATTCAAGTCCATCCCACCCCTGACAGTCAAACTCACTGTTCACACTCTGTATGGCACTTAACTGCACTCCTATTCTGTATTACGACTTACATTTAGCCAACAAAGTGCGCCCTGCAAATTCTCTGTCTGACCCATCTCTTGGACAATATCTGACCTGGCCCACTTCACTTGTGTGTTTTTCGACTTCAGGCTCAAATTTTCCAAGTTCTGTTTGCTTGCTGTCTGCCCTCTACCCAACACAAAGATTTTACATAGGCCCTCAGAACCTCACGACTGGTGCCGGAATATAAAGTCAGAGATCTAAAAATGGATTAGGTAACAACCTGAATACAGCCTGGAGAATCAAGAGGAAGTAACAGGTTCTGGGCTAGTGGTGTTTCAGAAGAACCACAATTCTTCACCAGTTACTTGAACAGTTCGAACTCAGGAGCTGGAACTTTAATTGAGCAGGTCAGTGGGACATAGAAAATATGGATAAAGATATCAACAGAAGATGGTAAACCAGAACTTGCTGGAGAATATTAGCAGTTCATAAGCAAAAAAGATTCTGCAGATGCTGGAAATCTTGAGCAACATGCATAAAATACGGGAGGAAATCAGAAAGTCAATCAAATGTTTGGGCCACGATCATGCATCAGGATTGAAAAGGAAGGGAGCAGAACCCGAACAAGTGGGGGGAAAGGGAGGAATACAAGATGGCAGGTGACAGGTGTGGTGAACTACATATACCTGTCTGGACTGCTCCTGTGGCTCCTCCCACAGACCCCCGCTGACTGCTCCTGTGGCTCCTCCCACAGACCCCTGCTGACTGCTCCTGTGACTCCTCCCACAGACCCCTGCTGACTGCTCCTGTGGCTCCTCCCACAGACCCCTGCTGACTGCTCCTGTGACTCCTCCCACAGACCCCTGCCTACTGCTCCTGTGGCTCCTCCCACAGACCCCTGCATAAAGGCGACTGAGGCCTGTTGCCCAGCCTCATTCCCCAGGATGTAGTGTTGTTCATTCTTCCAGTCAATAAAAGCCGATACCTCGTTTCCTACGTCTCAGAGTGAGTTATTGATGGTGCATCAACAGGTAAGACCTAGTGTTTAAAAAAAGAGTGGTAGCCTGAGTTTAGAATGATTTCAGCTTTAGATATTTGATATGTTATTCCACAAACTCATTTGAAGAATGTTCTTAATCCCCAGTCAGCCAATTCTGGAAAGCACTGAAATCATGTCTTAGGTAGTCATTTTGCACATTTTCACAAAATTTAAAAAAAGACCTGAATCTAATATAAAAGCAATGCTATATCACTTTTGGGTCAATCATGATTGCATCTGATCATAAAATCAGAAGAAGCCATTTACAGTAATGGGCTGCGGAAGGTATTTTGTTTGAAAACTTGGTTCTAATGAAGCTTCATGATTGCTTTAATAAACACAAGCATTACACAGCGCGAGACAGATTCCACACATCAGCAGGTTCTTTGGTCTTGGCAGGCCACTGCTGTTCCAGTGTGCCAGCCAAACATCAAATTTATCTAGCATATAAAAAAACAAATGCAACAATATCCTCAAACCCCACTTATCAACTGATGCAGCCATCATCGGGGATAATCTCAGCCCAGCAGCGACCTGTCAGCAATAACTGTCCGTCAGCTCCTTCCCGCTGCTGCCAGATTGGAAAGCATTGGTTGTCCCGAAGCAAAATATGCCACTGGATATGATTTATTACAATCAGCATGCGTTGTGAGGCACCAAGATGGCATAATCCCTTTTGCACGTCAACACTAAATTTAAATGTAATAACACAATTTCCTCTCATTGCTCAGCAGCAACCCAGCTTTCAGGTTAACTCCTTGTCAACCGCTTCTGAAGAGAGTGATTTTCTGTGATTCTTCTGACACTGAAATGTTGCGCATCTGACCGTGCGTTTTATAAGCAGGCAATCATTTATTTTGCACCTGTCACACGTGGCGTGAGGATGGCACTGCTAAGCTCCTAGTGAGCTCATTGGCGAAGTCCTGCACACTCTCAACATTCCTTAACAGAAAATGGCAGGAAGCGGCCATCCAGCTTTACGTAGCACCGGAAGACAGCTTTAGTCAATGCTGGAGGAACTCAGCAGCTGAGGGAGCGTTTACGGCGAGGTATAAAGAGTCAATGTTTCAGCCCAAGGTCTTTCACCAGGACTGTGTGTCACAATGAAGGGTCTCAGCCCAAAATGCTGACTCTTTATTCCTCTCCATAGATGGTACCTGACCTGTTGAGTTCCTCCAACATTTTATGTGTGCTTTGTTGAATTTCCACCATCTGCAGAATCTCTTATGCCGAGTCAATAGCCAGAAGTTTTTCTGTTTAGTGCTATGGTGGCCATAAAAATTATGTAATGTTCAGAAAGGATGCAAGTACATTAAGTTTCAGGTCTGTGTCAGGGGACTGAATGGCCCACTTCTATTCTACTCCCAAACAATGCCCCGTCCACTATAAATTAAAATGAACATAAGCACCTGTGCCAGATCATCTGCGTCAGTTATAATGGCAAGAGTTGACACTGAGTAGTAGAGTGATGAGGGAGGAAGAGATAAGTTTTTGTGGTCCTATCCTGCCCTTTTTTAGCCCCTGGTGTACCTGACCTGATTATCCATGTTTTAACTTTTCCAATCCATGGAAGTCAAAATAAGCAAACTGTTTGGCAGTGAGATTCACTCCTGATTTCACCCAGTTATAAGGAGCACTGAGAAAAATGTAGGTTTATGGGGCCAGTATTCTTAAAAAGACAGAGAATATACATGGATTATGACTTTACAGGGATTATATTTTAAGTGGATGTTCAGCTCAGTCTTTAGGTAGTGTATTCTCGTTACTCTGTACACGAAGATTTTTTTATAAAATTTTTAAAAAAATATCGTGTAATCTAGATTCATAGATTTTTTGGTCTGATTGAGATTTATGAATATTAATTCTTTCAAATTGCTCCTGCTCTTACTGATCTCAGTTTTATTACTTGCTTTTCCTTCTTCTAACACCAAACAGATGAAATCAATTGCATTTAATCAGTAAGCATCTGGTTGGGCTTATGAATATTTAAAAGGCACAAAATATATGCATGGTTTAGCATAATGGTGGAAATGCAGATTCATTACAAGCTTCTGTTTTTTCTTATGTCTCCTTTCTGAGACTTCAGCACCTCTGGAACAAGGGCTTTGCTTCACAGTGGTCTTAAAATGCCTCAGTAAGGCATTGAGATGGTAATTTATAGATTAAAGGACAAATTCAGTTCCTGACTGAGCCATGTACAGCTTGTTCAGAAAATTTCATTTCAGTGAGCTTGTATTATTAACAGAAGTACTGTGGTATGGCTGATAACACACGTTGCAGTGCACTTAAAACCATGTGCCTGGCTTAAGCATCCCATTTTAACAGAAAGATGATGATGGCCAACAGTGATATCAGATAAGGAGAAAGTATTCACACAATTCAAAAGTTCCATGTTTTCTTCCATCATAAAATGAGGCTGTTCTGACAATCAAATCCTTGTATGTTATCTCACAGGGCATTTCCATTCCCTAATAAGTGGAAGGAAACCAATACGTTCATAGGTAGAGCATAATCAAATATACCTCTGTTCTCTATCTTCTCCCGTCTCCCATTGGGATGAAGAATAATAGCTTGAGAATAATAGCTACCAGGCTCGAGGACAGCTTCTATCCCTCTGCTATCAGACTCTTGAATAGATGTTCTCAGATGCTAAGCTCTTGAAATCTGATCTCCCTATCTGTCTTATCATGGCCCTTGGACTTTATTTTTCTACCTGCACTGAATTTTCTTTGGAACTGCAGCAATATATTCTGCGTTCTGTTTCTCTTTAACTAAATCAATGAAATTGCAAAAGTAATCAGAATCAGGTTTAATATCACTGGCATACATGGTGAAATTTCTTGTTATGTGGCAGCAGTACATCACAATACATAATAATAAAAACTGTGAATCACGGTAAATACGTTTGTGTGTATATATATATATATATATTTCAGAAGTTAAATTAAATAATTGGTGCAAAAAAAGGTAGTGAAGTAGAGCTCATGGTTTCAATGGTCCAATCAGAAATCTAATATCAGAAGGGAAGAAGTTGTTCCCGAATTTTTGAGTGGGCACTTGTTCCTCCCCCCTGATGGTAACAATGAGAAGAGGGCAAGCTCTGGGTGATGTGGGGGGGGGGGGGGGGTCTTTCATAACAGAAGCCATATTTCAGAAGCATCGCTCCTTGAAGATGTCCTGGATGCTGGGGAGGCTAGTGCCCATGATGGAGCTGAACGAGTTTACAGCTGTCTGTAGCCTCAATACTGTGCTGTTCCCCCCCCACACCAAACAGTGATGCAGCCAGTTAGAATGCTCTCCACAGTACATCTGTAGAAGTTTGCGAGTGTCTGTGGTGACATACCAAATCTCCTCAAGCATCATCTGTCTGGATTGTTGGCAAAGCAAAAGCTTTTCAGTAAATACGTGTGACAAAATTAAACCGCTGCCAATACCAAACTCGACATGGACAGCGTTCAAGGTCAGATTTGAACTGGAGCAGCTGGAGCTGTGAGGAAGCAGCTTGATAAATGGTGCCATGGTGTTTCAGAAGTTAAGGCTTTGGAAAGACAAATGGAGAAAAACTGCATTAGGAATTAGTTTTTTGATATCCCACTAGCAAGATTTGAACCCCGTGCACTGTTGGTAAGCCCAAGGCCCACCAAACAGCAGCCCTGGTTCTGCACAAGCTGCCGACACCAACTGAGCATGTGCAGCCTATTCACTGGTAAAGGGGTTTCAAACTTAGGGCCGAAAACACGTGTTCATCCTGATACTGTGTTTTGACCTAAAATGTAGATAATGTCTTCCCCACCTACAGATGCTGCTCAGCCCTTTGAATGCCTCCAAGCAGATTGTTTGTTGCTCGAGAGTTCAGTATCAGCATTCTCTTGCCCCTTTGTTCTTAGGGTGTTGTGTCATTCGTATGCAGGTCCTGTGGAAGAGAAAAGAAGCTCTTGCTAAGAGATGGTTGTCTTTACCACAGTGGGGTAGGTATCTTCCTGTAGCACCACGTTACTTGGTGTTTATAATCAGCTGAAAGATAGGAAGTAGTAATGAAAGTATGTGATACAGATGGTGGGTGATAACTAGGTTAATTCCAGACAGCAGCTGCAGTGCAGGAAAACATTTTTAAACAAATTCACCATTATGGAAATGGTATCTAGAGGTCATGTTGAAATGGACTCTTTTTATTTATTAATTTGCGGGATGTGGGCATTGCCAGCTAAGCCAGCACTTATTGTCCATCCCTATTGCACTTGAGAAGGTAGTGATGAGCTGCCTTCTTGAAACACTGCAGTCCCTGAGGTGTAGGTACATCACAGTGCTGTTAAGAAGGGAATTTCATGATTTTGACCCGGTGACAATGAAGGAACGGTGATACGTTTCCAAGTCAGGATGGTGAGTGACTTGGAAGGGAATTTCCAAGTGGTGGTGATCCCAGGTATCTGCTGATCTCATCCTTCTAGATGGTAGTGGTCAAGGGTCAGGAAGGTGCTGCCTTAGGAACTTTGGTGAGTTTTTGCTGTGCATCTTGTGGATAGAACACACTGCTGCAACTGTCCGTCGATGGTGGAGGGATTGGATGCTTGTGGAAGGGGTACCAATCAAGTGGGCTGACTTGTTCTGGATGGTGTCAAGCTTCCTGAGTGTTGATTGAGCTGCACTCATCCAGGTGAGTAGCGAGTATTCCATTACACTCCTGACCTGAGCCTTGTAGATGATGGACAGGCTTTGGGGAGTCAGGAGGTGAGTTAAAAGCTGCAGGATCCCTAGCCTTTGATCTGCTCTGATAGCCATGGTTCCTATATGGCTAGATCAGTTCAGTTTCCTGTCAATAGTAACCCCCAGGATGTTGATAGTAAGGGTTCAGAGAAGGACCTATGACATTTTTCTTAAGCCAAAATGGTGTAAAGTGAAGAACCATTAATTTATATGGGAAAAAATTTTCTTCATGTTTGAAGAGAAGAGAGACAGTCGAGTTAAAAAAGCACTGGTTCATAAATAGTGAGTACCGGGTGATAATAATAATAAATAAATAGAAGCAGAAAAGGCTGGCCCCATCAGAAAGATAGATGCATTTGATTGCACAACAGATAACTGGATGATGTAAACTGAATGAATTGAATAGTATTTTGAAGCAAATTAAATAGTCAATGAGAAGCAAGTACAAGTCCCAATGTTCCTGGGTGCAATAGGAGGAAAGGCATACAGTTTAATTGCTCCAAACAAACTAACTGAAAAGAGCTTTGCTGATATTGTGATGCAGGAACATTTAAAACTAAAATCATTGTTGATTGCCAGACACTTTAGGTTTCATAAGCAGAATCAAAAGGAATGGGAATCCATTTCAGCTTACGTGGCTGAATTGAAGAAATGGTCTGATTATTGCCAATTCATTGAAGGGCATAATGATGCACTGGAAGATCATCTAGTTTATGCAATCTTACAAAAAGGACACTCCTCTTGACGTATTCTCCCTAACGCAAAACAAAAGTCTCCCTATTACAGCAGAGATGATCCAAAGGGAAACTAGAAAAGACCCCGGCACTTTCTCAAGTTTACATAGTCATCCAAAATGGCTGGAATTTGTAGCAGAAATACCAGTTCCACATTTTTACCAGCACTGGGATGTCAGGGGGATTATATGCCTTATATGAGGATTGAGAGTTGTTGTACCATCCAAGCTGGGATCTAAGTTGTTGTAGGAACTATTGCTGGGCATCTAGGCATGATCAAAATTGAAGTATTGGCTCAAAGCTTTGCCTGGTGACCTGGGACAGATCAGAAGGTCAAGCAGCTTACCATGAACTGTTTGGGATCCCAACATGTCCAGAAGATGCCAAGAGCAGCACCTTTCCATCCCTTGAAATGGTTTGCACCAGCTTGGCAGAGGGTTCATGTGGATTTTGCCAGGCCATGCATGGGCCCAAATTTCTCAGAAGTAGCGGATACAGCTAAAAAGTGGCAGAAGTGTTTGCAATGATCTCCATGACAGCCTCGCACATTGTTGATGTGTTGAGAAGCTTCTTCTCAAGAACTGTTGCTCTGTGACAATGGTCCGCAGCTTGCTGTGGAACAGTTTCAGTCATTTCTAATAACGAATGGAATACGACATATTACATCTGCACTGTACCACCCAGCTAGGGGCTTGATGGAAATGTTTGTCCAGAGTCTAAAGAATGTACTGTGAAAAATGTCAGCAGAACACACTACACTGACACTGAATTAGAAACTCGCTAATTTCCTCCTTGCATATCCCAATTCAGCACACTCCACAGCCAACAAATCAGCAGCTATGCTGTTGATGAATCGTCCCTTGCACTCATGCTTGGATCTCCTCAAAGCCAGTCTCAGAAGGTGTATGCAGGACAAACAGCTGAGACAAATTAAGAGCTCCTCAAACAAGGGGTGGGGGGTGTTCGATGTTTCACTTCTGGACAACAGTCCTGGCGACAGACTACAGAGGTGATCAAAAGTGGGTACTTGGAACTGGACTACTCTCCTACACTGTGAAGATTATGTCTGATGTGATCTGGAGACAACAGTCAAGCAGTCGAGGAGGGCAGAGACAATTGTTAGAGATGAAAGTTAAATCATCTGTCCAGAGCTGTCGGATCCACTTCCTGCAGTCCCAGAGTTGAGTCCCACAGCCACCATGGAGGAGGTCCCAGAACTTCAGATTGTTTCACAGCCACAAGCCTCACCTACCAAGCAGAATGAACCCCAACACAAATCAGGGAAAAAGCATTATCACACAAGAGTAAAAAATCCTCCACAGCCATTAAATCTTTAGGTCTGAATGGGACAACTTAAAATTTACTATGCTGTGAATGTCTCTCTAGTAGTTGTATTATATAGCCATCAAGCCATATGTGAGACCTCACTAAAGAAAAGGTAAGTAGACATGCATTCTGGGCTCCATTGTTTTTTGTTTGATTAGTTTGTCGAGTTGGACATCTCACCTCCATCTCCGTGACTGGGTTCATTATTGTGGGGCTGAGGGGCTATGAATATTTTAAACCAGACTCCTTAGAGATTATCCAGGCCAGCTACAACCCCATTATTGTGAACCAGGTCATTGAACTTCATCAGGTAAAATATTGTTCATTTTTCTATAATTCATTTTATGTTTTTAAGTGTTTAACAGTAATGATTATATTTGTATTATTTTTGTTAAAAATTATTTTAAAATAATTTCTTTTTTAAATTACTTAAATCAATTTTAAATACCTTTTTATTTTTCTGTCGGTATCATAGGGCAGTGGTCATCAGCATGTTGCCTCAGTTCTGGGTCAAGTGGCCCGGTTTGTGCTCATGGCCCACTGCATAAGTAGAATCAGCAGGTACCCGGATTCTAGGGTCTGCTGTCCTCTTCCAAGCAGATCAAGTGGCCTTAAGAGGTACCAAAAAATGTCCATCACTGGTGGGCCAGGATTGTAGGTCGAAGCTCTAAAAAATAGGCCAGGAAACCATATCTACTGTACATTGTCTGGGATCATGGGGATCATGAGAGAGAGAGAGAGAGTGTGTACAGTGAATACAGGTCACCCTCTTCATGATGGCTGATGTGACAATCAAGTTGCATTAGGTGCATTATCACCATTGCAGATAGAATTTGATGGCAGACCTGAGGAAGAATGTAAAGCCAAGAGTTAAAGGGCAGCTAAGCAATCAAATATGGGAGCTTTATTCGAAGAAATTAGACACAGATTTTGCAGATGTTGCATGCTGGAGAAACAGAGAGGTGGCAAAATGATCTGAAGTCATTTTCCAATCGGAGTGGGTGATGCCAAAAAAATTACTTTCAAAGACATTTTTAAAAAATAGTGAAATTCATGGTTTTGCAGTGCTGACACTTTGGGTGTGCGCTCGTAGAGGTTGGGCATGTGTCTGTTCCACTGGAGGTCAGCAAGTGAAGCGTGTACTGACTCATGATGTCAGTAACACACTGGCCCTGAATTTTTCATTTCAGATTTAAAGCCACCATGAGATTGAGACCCCAGACCTGTAAAGTATGAGACCCCAGACCTGTAAAGTATGAGACCCCACTCCTGTAGAGTATGAGATCCCACACCTGTAAAGTATGAGACCACACACTTGTAGAGTATGAGACCCCACACCTGTAAAGTATGAGACCCCACACCCATAGAGTATGAGACCCCACACCTTTAGAGTAACAAGCTGGCCAGAAATTCCTCTTCAGCTCCATCTGAATTGAGTGATTTACTATTTAAAATGGGAAAACATCCTCTCAACATCCACCTTGCCAACCAGATTCAAAATCTTATATATTTCAATATAGCCACCTCTTATTCTTATAAATGCTACTGAACCCAACTCGTTCACTTTTGCACTCTGCACTGCCTCCGATGCTAGTATGTCATTCTTTGAATCTGCATGCCAAGTAAGATCTCACCAATGTCCTGTAAATATGCATGAACTATTTCTTAAGCTAAACTCCATGCACCTTACAATAAAACCCAGCTTTTCAACTGCTTCACTAAATGATAACTGTACCTGCGTGCCAGCATTGTTCTTTCAAATGCCGTGACCCCCAAAATTTCTTTGCACCACAACGTTCTGTAGTCTCGCTCTATTTAAATGATAATACTTCCATCTATTCTTCCTTCCAAAGGGAAAAAGTTAATATTTTTTCACTATATGTTTGAAAGAATTTGCAGAGACAACATCAACATTATTTCTCCAGTTCGCTGATATGTCTGCTACAGTAATTTAAGGCTTCTAAGCATACAGGTAGACAGAGATCTCGGGTGCCCACTAGACCATGAGTTTGAGGTTATGCACTGGAAGTGTTGGTGAATTTTGCCTGCCTTTTTTGAGATATAGTTTGGAAGATTTTAATAGTAATCCACATTCTGCATAGTCTTTCCATGGACATGTATTACTGTTGTATGTTTGGGAGTAGCAGGTGGGTTGATAGGAGATGTTGTCTTCTCAATCTCTACGACCTAGGCTTCAGTGAATCAGTGAGTAATGACTTGAAGCTGCCCTCTAAGTTACACATCAACAAGCATCATCCAAGACTGAAGTTGGGGTAAGTTGGTCAGAATCAGAATCAAGTTTATTATCACTGACATATGTTTAGAAATTTGTTAACTTAGCAGCAGCAGTACAATGCAATAAATGATAATACGGGGAAAATACTGTGACTTGTATTAAGTGCATACATGTATATCAAATAGTTAAATTAAATAAGTAGTGTAAAACGTAAATATAAAAATGTAGTGAGGTAGTGTTCATGGTTTCAATGTCCATTCAGAAATTGGATGGCAGAGGGAATGAAGCTGTTCCTGAGTCACTAAGTGTGTGCCTTCAGGCTTCTGTACCTCCTTCCTGATGGTAACAGTGTAAAGAGGGCATGTCTAAGGTGGTGGGGCTCCTTAACGATGGATGCGCCTTTTTTGAGGCACTGCTCCTTGAAGATGTCTTCAATACTACAGAGGCTAGTACCCATGATGGAGCTGACTAATTTTACAACTCCTCGATCCTGTGCAGTAGCCCTCACCCCACCCCCCACCCCCCAAGCCAGAAAGTGATGCAGCCAGTCAGAATGCTCTCCATGGTACATCTATAGAAATTTTTGAGTATTTTAGGTGACATTCAAAATCTCCACAAACTTCTAATGAAATATAGCCACTGTCCTTCCTTCTTTACAGCTGCTTCGATATGCTAGGACCAGTTTAGATCTTCAGTGATATAAATGCCCAGGAACTTGAAACTGATTACACTTTCCACTTCTGCTCCCTCTATAATGAACTGTGTGTGTTCCCTTGTCTTGCCTGTTCTGAAGATCACAATCAGCACTTTAGCCTTACTGATGGTTTGTGCAAGGTTGTTGCTGTGACCCACTCAACCAGCTGAAATATTGCTCCTGTACGCCCTCTCATCACCATCTGAGATTCTGCCATCAATGGTTGTATCATCACCATATTTATAGATGGTATTTGAGCTGTGCCTAGCCACACAGTCATAGACATAGAGAAAATAGAGCAGTGGACTAAGCACGTATCCCTGAGGTGTGCCAGTGAGGTGGAGATGTTATTACCAATCCGCACAGATTGTGGTCTTCCACTTAGGAAGTCGAGGATCCTGTTGCAGAGGGAGGTACAGAGGCCCAGGTTCTGTAGCTTTGCATTCAGGACTACAAGAATGATGGTGTTAAATGTTGAGCTATAGTCAATATACAGCATCCTTACTTAGGTATTCGTATTGTCTAGGTGATCCAAGGCCAGGTGGTGAGCCAATGAGATTGTGTTCACTGTAGGCTTATTGTGACAATAGACAAATTGATGCAGGATTTGATTCCAGCTATGACCAACCTCTTAAAGCATTTCATCACATTAGATATGAGTGCTACTGAATGACAGTCATTAAGGCAGCTTATCCTGGATCTTCTTGGGCATTGGTGTAATTGTTGCCCTTTTGAAGCAGAGGGGAACTTCCGAGTCTAGCAGTAAGAGATTGCAAATGTCTTTGAATACTCCAGCCAGCTGGTTGGTACAAGTTTTCAGAGCCTTACCAGGTACTCCATCAGAGCTTGCTGCCTTACAAAGGTTCACCCGCCTGAAGTCATCCTCATGTTTGCCTCCAAGACAGAGATCACAGGGTGCCGCAGTTTTATTCTCCCTTTCAAAGCGAGCATAAAATGCATAGATCTCGTGTGGGAGTGAAGCATCACCGCCAGGTCTAGAGAGATGTTGAGGCTGCATGATCTCCTGCCATGTCTAATTTACTGCAAATCAATGTCCTACCTCTAGGAATCTCATTGGAGTTGAGGGGAGATGCTTCAGAGAGGAAGATTAAGAAGAAGTTGGTTTGATAACAATCTTATTTGACCCTCGTGTTTAACCAGATTCAGACTGTAGTAGACACTCTGGTTGGAATTACAGTTTGCATTTCATTGTGTTGCAGATGGGAAAAAGAAATTAATTTCAGAGGACAACCAAATTTGAGAAAAAAATCATAATTACGGCTCTTGGTTAACAGAATCAAAGAACGTTGTGAGCTCAATAAAGGGCCACGTACAGTGGTTGTTGCTACTCGTTATCTTTTTCATGGACTTTTCATGTGGTGAATGCCAAGACCATTGCATATTTTGATGGGCAGATACTGAGGAGAGCTCTTTGCCCAGTGATAGGTGCAGATGAGGAGGATCTGTGTCAGAGGTGGTGAACCTATGCTGCCTGTGCCCAAGATGGCAAGACTTTTTTACAACGTGAGAGCAGTGACATTTTCATGGGAAAAGTCCCACACTGGCTTGGTGCCAGCTAGAAGGTTATGAGAACACATGACATTTCATGATTTGTTTTGAAATCCTTGCAGACATTGTGTATACATCAGTATTTGCAAAGTAGATAATTAAACCATTTGGTATTGGCTTCTGTATACATCAGTATTTGCATAATAGATAATTAAGCCATTTGGTGTTGGCTTTGCTCTGCTTGTATTTCTTTTCTTCTGTCATTTGTGGATATTCATTGGTAATAATGACTCTGTAGAGAGTGGTGCAGGCAGGCCAGCACATCTCTAGTTGTGAACTTCTCACTAGTCAGGACATTTACAAAGACAAGTGTGTAAAAAGGGCCTAAAGGATCATTGGGGACCCGAGTCACCCCACCCACAAACTGTTCCAGCTGCTACCATCCAGGAAATGGTACCACAGCATAAAAGCCAGGACCAACAGGCTCCAGGACAGCTTCTTCCACCAGGCCATCAGACTGATTAATTCATGCTCATACAATTGTATTTCTATATTATATCGACTGTCTTGGTGTACATACTATTTATTATAAATGACTATAAATTGCACATTTCATATTTAGATGGAGACATAATGCAAAGATTTTTACTCCTCGTGTATATAAAGGATGTAAGAAATAAAATCAATTCAATTCAATTCAAAAACTGTGGGTAGTGTAGCATCCCCATGAATATTTATCTTTGATTAATATTAATAGTTTTAAACAGGTTTTATAAATGCTTCATTTATTTCAATCCATCTTTGTTAATATTTTATTAATAGTAAAACAACAAATACAGTAAATAAGCAACTGAGCTCATCCTTTTTCCTTAAAAAAGTCCATAATTATTGTTATTAATTCATTAATCAATCATAATCTCTGTTAAAGATTACCATGTGTGAGAATTTTTTAGAAAATTATGATACTGTGGGCATGTGCTCTCAAAGTAACTTGCTATCGCTGATTTATGTGATGACTTTTCCTGGTAAGGACAGCAGAAGGACGTTCTTGAAGATATTCATATTTACTGAGTCTCTGATATCCTTATGCACTCTTTCCTTCTTGAATGAGAGAGCTACGGTCATGAATTTGAGACAGGTTTTTATCATGCTTTAATACTTCAGCAGCAAATTTGTCTACTCCGTAGTCCTAGTTGGTTTCTAGCTGTCAGATAGACTTTTCATTCTTTAGCCGGACTTGAGACGCACTGGGATTGCGTTGAATAGCTTGCTGTGGGATGAAGTCAAAGACACTCTTTTCAAAGGGAGAGTTCTGACTGATGACTTCTTCAAAGTGCTCCATTCACCGTCTGCCTGTCTGTCCTCTTCCTGTCCTTGCCTGGCCTGGCCTGAGTGAGCTGAAGAACTGAGGCACTTCAAGGTTATTAGCAGGTTCCTAAATCATTTGCCCTCATTTAGGCCCACCATCGTTCATATTGTTGCTAACTTTTCTGTTTATATCAGTTTATTAATACAAGAAATATGTCATTTTGACTGATGTGAGTGTGGTGCTGATGGTGGTTTACACAAGCTATTGCTTAGGATTTTGATTTTATTATCCAGCTGAGAAAGGCATTGAAAGATCTTGTGGATTATTAATGTAAAACATATAGATCCAACATAAAATCAAACATTGCTACTTCCATTTTATAAGGCTGGTTTAGACAACATGGACTCTACTTGCACTGTTTTGGGCAGATATTTTCCTGATATGGTTTTCCTTCACCTTCTATATTTGTATCACAGCAGTATCTGGAACATTCTGGCTGTTTTTCAATTGTCTCACAGGAAAATGCATAAAGCAAGGCTGACATTGACCTTCAGACACATTATCATGCTGATCTATTGACTTATGAGGTTTTGTGGCTTAAAAGCAAGTAGACTGCACTGCAGTCTTGCCATAAGTATATCTTTATTTGATTTTAATGGGAATGAATTCTGTGGAATTAGCTGCCATTGATTCAGTCAGAATGTGAAGCATAAAACTATTACAATAATTGCTCATTTAGAATTCGATTTAGATTATATTGCTTTTCTGTAATAACACCAGCTTGCCTCTTTGGAATAATTTTAATATAGAAAGCTTTCCCAATCTTATTCACAGAGGAGGGATTGAGGATTTTAGGATGGAAGATATTTTGCAGTTAATAAATGGAAATGTGGGCATCACAGACCTTTCAATACTGATAGTTTGAAAGTACTACTTGCAACAATAGCACTAAGTGATAATCATAAAATAGGGGCAACTGTTCTCACAATGCAGAGAAAATCAGTACTGTGTAGTTGAAAAATTGGTATAACCAAGATTAGGGCAAAATTGCTTTCATTTGCAGTCTCTTAACACTGCATGCGAAATTTAGTCCAGGGTTTTTATTAAAGCTGGAAACACAGTCCTGGTGTGAATCTCTTCTCCCTGATGCCAGCAACAGAGTAATGCCTTCCAGCATTACATTTTCCTATTATTGGTTAACCTTAAGTTTTCCTTGTGCTTTCAACTACATTTCTGCAGTCAAAAGGAACTTGCAAAAGGATTTATGTACACTTAATGGAATTCATGTTAGATGGCTCAGTGGTGGAACAACTACTTTGGAGGGAGCACAGTAGACTGTAAAGAAATATGGAACGGAAGGGCTCATCACCTAAGATTGCCCACCCAGATTGTCCAATAACACACACTCATATCCACACTTGTTGAGAAACCATGACTCTATAGGCTTTGTTTTATTAAGTAGGCCTCACCAAGATCTTATGACCTCAAGTACAACTGCTCAAGTTGCCAGAATTGTTATTACAATTGGGTCAAGTTGTAAAATCTTGCCTTTGGATAGGATATTAAATCATTTTCTGTTATCTAAGGCAGACATATAAGATCTCATGGCACTATTAAAGAAAATAAACAGGTGCTGGAAATCTGAAATCAGAACAGAAAATTCTAGAAACACTCACTCTAGGAAGCAATATCTGCAGAAAGAGAAAGAGAGTTGAAAGACTTGTTTGAAGAGGGGTCTTCAACATAAAACATAAATTCTTTCCAGAGTTACCCTTATAGGTTTGACGAAAATGTCCTGGGCAATATCTAAAATAAATTAACTGATTGTTTTCACAAATTGGCTGCTAAGTTTTCACATTCCAGAAGTACTTTATTGAATGTCAAGTCCCATAATTTCCATCAGTGCATGAACTTAATTGGTAATATTTTATGCCACCAGGAGATGGCGCTGATATGATAGGAGAAACTACCATTGCTACAGACCACCATGACAACCATAGAATGATTGAATCTGTGGTGATTAAATATAACTTGAATCACTGCATTCTATATTATCCTAAGGACCAATTATGAAAGGTGGATGGTCACAATAGCATGAACTTTGCTGAAAGGTATTATTAACAAAGGCTCTTATGAAGGTACTTTAAATTAAATGTTGCTGATAGCACAGACTATGACACATGCCATTGCTTTGTCCATGCTTGGGAGCAATCTAAGAGGGTGATAACTGGCTGGATTACATTAATCTCGGTAACTTTTCATGTACTCTGGTACTTTTGCTGGAGGTGGCTTGTGCAAGTTTGTTGGAGGTGCGACTAGTTCTGGAGTGCTTGTCTACAGCACCACTGTCTATCAATGTTAGGGGGAGAAGGGCTTTTCTGCATCCAGCATCTCCAATCTGTTTTTGACATTACGAGGGCTGACTGAAGACTGAGAGGAAATAGCAATGATTGTTCATTCACTTGGCATTTCTGCCTAAAGCTATTGTAAATACCTCATCCTTGCTTTGGCCATTTTCCTGGGCTTCACAGCATTGGGCATTTGGATACTGATGGAGCCCGCAATCCTATAACTCATTCAGTTCTCCACAACCAGCAATACACCAGGACTGCAGAAATTTAATGTAATTCATTGCATTAGATCCATATCCATATTAGAGTCTATCAGCAAAAGTCCTTCTGTCCACCATGTCCTTCTGATCTTCTGACCCACTACACTAATCCCATTTGCCTGCATTAGATCCACATCCTTCTAGTGTCTGGCTAAATTCATCTTCAGCTTAGTAGTTGTGTCAGATGCTACCACCTCTTCTGTTCATACATTCCAAATATCAACCAGTCTTCTTATATAAATAACATTACCCCTCAGATCCCCATTGCTTTTGAAATCTTTCATAGTGCTCAAGCTTTAGCAGTCTTGCAGTTGTGATCTATAATTTGCTAGGTTTGTACTTCCGTCATATGTCTGCCTGGTGCAGCTCCTGACATGCTCTCCTTTACTTCTCTTTAAGAGAATGTTGACTAACTGTTTGGTAGCAATGGTGGGATGAGGAGTTAGTTTGACTACAAATGGTGGAAAGATCTCCTGGGTTTAAAGTAAATGTGAAGGACTGCTGCTTATCTTGTAAGGCTGTCCTGCCGGTGGTGTGCGGGGATAGTGACAGAGGTTTCTATGACATTGGCTGACACTAATGATTTTGTGAGCATAACAACAGCAATGATTAGTCCCCAAGACAGCAATCCTAGTGCTTGCGTCTCCCAAGTTGTTAGTGTGAATTTAGCGATAACTTTGTCATGTCTATTTCCTGGATGAATGCACACTGAGCTCTTCACATTTTATACTTGTTATCCGGGCTTCCAGTTGCTTGCCATTTCAACCTTGTATTACAGATGAACATTGAGTTCCTCAGTTGAGCATCAATTTGAACTCATTTGAACATTGAGTGGCTCTGCTTCCTCAGGAGTCTGTGGTGATTTGGCATGTCATAAAAAACCTTGGCAAACATCTATAGATGTGTGATGCATTACAGCCTGTTATGGGAATACCAATGCCCTTGAGCAGAAGATCCTACAAAAGGTAATGTATTTGGCCCTGTACATTGTGGGTAAAACACTTCCAACCATTTAGCATATCTATGGGAAACATTGGCGTGGAAAAGCAGCATCCATCATCAAAGATTCTCAACACCCAGACTCAACACCCATTTCTCACTGCTGCCATCAGGTAGAAGGTACAAGAGCCTTAGGACTCAAGAACAGTTACTAACCTCAACTATCAGGCTCTGGAACAAAAGGGGATAACTACACTCACTCTATTTCTGATGGTCCCACAACTGATGTTCACACTTTAAGGACTCTTTACCTTAGCTATTCCATGCTCTTGTTATTTGTTGCTGTTTATTTATATTTGCATTTGCACAGTTTGTTGTTTATTGATTCTGTTTACAGTTGCAGTTCTGTAGATTTGCTAAGTATTCCTGCAGGAAGAAGAATCTCAGGACATGTGTGTGGTGACAAGTATGTACTCTGATAATAAATTTTACTTTGAACTTTTTTTCAATCATCAAACCAATCCAACGGACATCACCTCATCTTTATATCAAGCTTTTCACATACTTCAGTCTTTATTGTTGAGTTCAACAATGTTGGACTTCCAGTTACCATTTGCACCACCACCAGTACCTCCTATTGGTCCTATACAAGCCCTAGTGCCATATTTGCTGGAAACAGTCAGCCGTTTGGTTACATCTATGTAAAAAAGAAACAGAGAATGTATCAAATGAGAGACTATTCATCAGAACTAGGAAAGAGAGGTGGGACCCTCTCCAGGGGGCTCAAAAACGACCGCTTTTCAATATCCGAAGGACATGGCCTAGAAGATGAGCATGTCTTTGGGGCTCTCAGCCTTTGCAATTCTGTGGATGAGTTTATTCTATGCCAGTGCCACTAACTGAAGCATCACGGGTGAAAACAGAACATTGGGAACAGCGGATCAGCGGTTAGAGGCACTACACTCAGCGAATCCCTCTCTCTCTCTCTCTCTCTCTCTCTCTCTCTCTCTCTCTCTCTCTCTCTCTCTCTCTCTCTCTCTCTCTCTCTCTCTCTCTCTCTCTCTCTCTCTCTCTCTCTCTCTCTCTCTCTCTCTCTCTCTCTCTCTCTCTCTCTCTCTCTCTCTCTCTCTATCTATCTATCTATCTATCTCTACCTCTATCTCGCTTATTGGTAGGGGAGAGTTTGTTGCCAAGTCTCGAGTCGGAGAACTCAGGGAAGAAGAGATGACGTGACAGACTTTACTGTTGCAAATCTGCAAGTTGTTTTGTTACTGTGAAAGGGAGAATTGTGGAATGCTGAATTGTCAGATGAACAATTAGTTTTTGTTGTACTGCAAATGATGGTCTTTACTGGGGGCTCTGCTATTGCTTGCTAGGTGCGGATGCTTTTTGTGGAAGTAGGTGAGGTGGGGGAGTCATTGCTTTGCTGCTGCCTATGCCTGGGAGGAAGGGGTAGGGTAGGGGCTTTGAGGTTCTAACATTTTTACTGCCACTCTTTCTTTGGGGTACTCTTCTGCTTTCATGGAAATCTGCGAAGAATAAGCATTTCAGGATGCTTATTGCATACATCTCTCTGATATTAACTGGAACTATTGAAACTATTGAGAGGGAACAAGCTTGTTTTTGGTAGCAGAGAAGGTAGCAAAGGATTGAATAGAACATATCTTTGCTAAGGTGAGATCAAATATCAATATGTGAGTTAGAGCATGTTCATTTAGTTGTGTATTGTGCTGCATATAGCAGCAAGGCAGACTTTGCCAATAGAAGTAATCTCCCTGATATTCAACCCTCAATCATTAAAACTAGATTATCTGGCCATGATCACATAGCTGGTTATGTGACCTTGCTCCACACATATTGTCAAATGCGGCTCCTGCATCACTACATTCCCAGTGTCTTTAGAGTGTCCTGGAAGATCTGAGCTAGTGAAAAATGCGATATGAATACAGTCCTCTCCTTTTTATGTGTGTCCAGCAGGTGGTGCAGATGTGCTTTGATGCTGAGTAAAAGCCACAGCAGCTTCAGGCCAGAAGCTCCTAGCGGGGTGAAGGTAATTGAGTATAACACTAGATGCTGTGCCGTCTGCTAAGGCCTATTGTGGAGGGCAGATGGCCACAATAACATGAGCTTTCATGAGACCTTTTGCAGGGAGGAGTTATTAATGACCACTAAAAGAAGGTAGAGTCATTTGTTCTCAAAATATTAGCCTTTCTGGAAAATAAAAAGAGGCAAGGTTGACCTTATAACCCCATGAGGCTTTTACAATGTCTGAAGCATCCAGGATTCTAAAGTGTCTATAAGAATGATTCATTTAGTAGACAAGATTGCTGAGCTGACATAACTGTTGTACGTTTGTATATATGCCCTCTTCTACTATTTTAATGAAGTCAAGTTTCGGGAATAAATCACTGGGTAGCTGATTGTAGGCCCCAGCAGCAAGCTCCGCTTTGGGCAAACAGGCCAAGAGTGTAAAAGCAGCAAATGATTCAGAGTGAGCCCGGTTGTCCCCATGTTTATTCCTGTAGCCCGGTAAAGTGGAATCCACCTCACTGGAGCTGCTCTCAGAACATTGAATGCAAGCTTCTGATTGTGAGGCTGAACTGGAAAAATAAATGCACCTTTATTTCTTCCTGGCTGTCTGATTCCTGGTGGCTGTACTGACGCCCAGCAGAGCACCAGTCTGGTGTTCCTGTGTACTGGTGTGTTTGCGGCTGGTTCAGGGCTAACACAGCTTTAGGGCACCATGGTAGCGACACTAGTTACAGCTCTGGTGTTCCGGGTTTGGAGTTCAATTCCAGTGCAACCTGTAAGGAGTTTGTATATTTTCCCCATGAAGCACACCGCTTTCCTTTGGGTGCTCCAGCTTCGTCTAACAATCCAAAAACGTGCCAGTTAGTGGGTTAATTGTTCATTGTAAATTGTCCTGTGATAGAAAAGAAAGAAAGGATGGAATTGCACCTCAGTCAAAGCAGAAACTTGTTCTCTTAGCTACCATGTATCCTCTACATTGTAGCTCTGAGTGTCCTTATCTGGCACTGTGCATGAACTTTGAAAGTTAACACATGTCAAGCAATTATACCACGATGTTCACAAAATTATTAAACTCGAACTTCATTCCTGCAGTGAGAGCATTTTCAGTCTCCCACAGACTGCACCTTCAATTTTTGCAGACTTGTGGATGGGACTAGTTTGCTTAGTCAGCTAGGTTAGCGTTAATGAGCTGGGCCGAAAGGCTTGTTTTCTACGCAGTATAGATCTACGATTCTTTATCTTGGCAGTGGCAGTTAATGAGTAGATAGAACAAGACAGTGTTAGTGTCTTGCAATGTTCAAGGACAGAAGCTACCTATTAAAATTAAAGCAGCCATAAAGCTGTGATTACTATCTGGGCTCCACTCTAGGCTGTCAACTAGTGGGAAGCATATTTGGGGCAGATTGACAGGGAAATTGAAAAGACTGAGTGAAAACTAATGTGGATCAGGAAAATTGGATTCAAAGCTTGATCAGCAATAGTTAATTGTACATTGGGAAATTGATTGAAGTCTAATTGTTTCATCTGAAGTCTAGAAGGTGAAAGGTAGAGAAATTAAAGCCAACATTCCTTTAATATCTAAAGAAATAAAGAGTAAAACAGACTGGGAAAGGAGAGCATGTTAAACACCAGGCTGGAGATAGAATAGGAAATAACTGAGACAAAGGCTAGGCAGGAGAAAAAGCTAACAGCAATTTAAATGGGAATACAAAATTCTTGTGTTTGTATATGATCGAGAAAAGTATTGTAATTACAATGGTGGATCCGATTGGAGACCAAAAATGCAATTACTTCAAGAAAACAACAGGCTTAGTTAAGATGTAAAACCAAAATATTACAGCATTGTTCACCAGGAAGATATTACTGTGGTCCTTTGACAGTCTCAGCAAAGGTGTGTAGCTAAATTTCTGGGTGAGCTAAAAAGTACGCAAAAGGTTAGTGTGTTTGTTATTGGGGGATAGTGTAGAACACACCAGGACACCAGACTGCAGGATACTCAACTGAACTTTATCGGTAACACTGCTTGCACAGTATGTGAACTCTTCTCAAGTGGATGTGGCTAATCGAGTGGAATAGGAATAAGACAGTTAACTACCACTACAACTCCCCTTCGTGAAAGAAAGAAAAATTAGGTTTGTATTTCTTGTTTCTAGAACTGCACTGAAATTATAATCACTGAATTTGAACCATACAGTTCACTTTATCTATGGTATGTAACTTAAGCTCCATACATAAATATTTTTAAAATTGCCACTATTAAAACTGTTTTTCTCTTTGCTTTCATGCTCTTTGTTTTCCTCCTTTTTTCACCAATTCCATTTATTTTAAGAACAGTCTCATTTTGTGAAATGTTTTCAACATTATGAACTCTTTTAAAAAGCACTAAGTCTAATGGAGGTCAGGGTAGACTACCTGAACACTCCAACAAAGTGAGAGGATTATTCTGTCTCTTTATTCACTTGCTTTAATCTATTAGACTATGAAGTATACCTCTGTTTTGGAACAAATAAACAACCTGATCATGTATAGGTTTCTGGAAGTGTTGGAGTGGATGGAGATTCTTGAGCAGGTGTGTCCGCCTCAGGTAAGTGATCCTTGTCATAAAGATCAGACAACTCTATTTCTTCCTCTACCTTTTGTGGAGTTTGAAGGTTACCTAGTGCATGCCTATTCCACCTGACTTCACCTTGTGATGTTCTGGTCACACATGGTCATGGTGCATGCTGCCGGACTATTGATCCTTTGGTGCATTGCTCTGAAACCCAAACAGCTTCACCACTCCTGAGGTCATGCATGCTCTTCATTTTCTCATGCTGTGTTGCCTCAAAATTTCTCATGTTGTCTAAGTTCTGGTAAGTGAGGTTGGAGAAGGGAAGGAGGAAAGGGCAGGCTTGTTCTCAGTCTGTGGCCCTTTGACAACTCTGATGGACTGCAGCCATTTACTAGAGGTGTGGAGCAATAAGCTAGCATTGATTTGTAGGGGTCTTTTGCCTTCAGTAGGGAACTCTTAATAGCTTGCACAACTCTTTGTGCTTCTCCATTTGCCCATGGGTATTGATAGATAGATAGATACTTTATTCATCCCCATGGGGAAATTGAACATTTTTTCCAATGTCCCATACACTTATTGTAGCAAAACTAATTACATACAATACTTAACTCAGTAAAAATATGATATGCATCTAAAATCACCCTCTCAAAAAGCATTAATAATAGCTTTTAAAAAGTTTTTAAGTAGTTTACTTAAATACATTGAGTCCTAACCCCGGCACTTTAACATATCTTACTCCTGGCGGTTGAATTGTAAAGCCGAATGGCATTGGGGAGTATTGATCTCTTCATCCTGTCTGAGGAGCATTGCATCGATAGCAACCTGTCGCTGAAACTGCTTCTCTGTCTCTGGATGGTGCTATGTAGAGGATGTTCAGGGTTTTCCATAATTGACCGTAGCCTACTCAGCGCCCTTCGCTCTGCTACCGATGTTATACTCTCCAGTACTTTGCCCACGACAGAGCCCGCCTTCCTTACCAGCTTATTAAGACGTGAGGCATCCCTCTTCTTAATGCTTCCTCCCCAACACGCCACCACAAAGAAGAGGGCGCTCTCCACAACTGACCTATAGAACATCTTCAGCATCTCACTACAAACATTGAATGATGCTGCTTGTCTGATGTTTGACCTCATAGTCTCTAGCAAAGGCTTTGAACTCTGAGCAGTTGAATTGTGGATCATTGTCTGACTCTGGTATTCCATGGCAAGCAAATACAGCTTTCAGGGGCTGCATAACTGCTGCTGAGGATGCAGAAGTCAGCTTGAACACCTTAACATTACCTGAGTAGTAATCTGCAGAGAGAAGTTAATTTTAAATTCTCAGCTGGAAGATGTCCGTGCCTGCAGTTTGCCGTGGGAAGTCTGGGAATTGTGTGGGACAGAGACGTTCAGCATGATCTTTGTGCAGTTTTCTGCATGTTTCACATTGCTTTACATCATCTCCGAGCTGTATGCTCAGACCAGATCACCGCACGGACTATCTTGCAGTTAGGTGAAATTTTTCCATGCCTTAGTAGTCTCGGTGAATTTGACTAATGAGTTTGGTATACAGGCAGTCCCCGGGTTATGTACGAGTTCCGTTCCTGAGTCCGTCTTTAAGTCGGATTTGTACGTAAGTCGGAACAAGTAAATCCAGTATTATTTAGTGTCAGTTAGTCAAACATTTGTCTTAGTATATAGTATATATTTTACCTTTCTATGCATATAAAACACTTAAGAAATGTATGTACAGTTGGCCCTCCTTATCCATGAATTCCGCATGCGCGAATTCAACCAACCGCAAATCGCAAAAACCCGGAAGTGCTCTTCCAGCACTCGTTTTTTGAGCATGTAGACTTTTTTTCTTGTCATTATTCTATAAACAATGCAGTATAACAACTATTTTACATAGCATTTCCATTGTATTAGGTATTATAAGTAATCTAGAGATGATTTAAAGTATATGGGAGGATGTGCGTGGGTTATCGTGGATCGGGATCGAAAAAAATCGGAAGTGCTCTTATCAAGTAAGTCGGAACAGGTACATCCGGTATTATTTAGCGTCAGTTAGTCAAACGTTTGTCATAGTATATATTTTACCTATCTATGCATATAAAACACTTAAGAACGTATGTGTCAGTGCCGGGCTCGGGAGCCAGTGACAGACCGCTCCCGAGTGCACTCTCCACTGTGCCAGGTTGATGTGGAGGATCAAAAACTCAAAATCCCAAAACCCAATAATTAAACCACTGCATTGCTTAATAATAATTGTAGCTTTCATCGGGGCAGGGCCTTTCTCACTTTATCCTTTAAAATTGTTCTGATCGTTGACTGATGTAGCCTAGCGCTTTTCCAATGACCGATGGCATTTCACCTCTTTCCGATTGCTTTATTATTTCCACTTTAATTTCAATTGTGATCGTGGTTATCTTCGTGAACAGAAACACTGCAGATTCAGAGCTCCGGTGCCGGGTCCTAATGTCCACCGCACTGAGACAGGTTAAATAAGGTCTGGGGTTCCGCTGGGTCCTAAGGTCCACCGCATTGAGACAGGTTAAATAAGGTCCCGGGTTCTGCTAGGTCCTAAGGTCCACCGCACTGAGACAGGTTAAATAAGGTCCTGGGTTCCGCTGGGTCCTAAGGACCACCGCATTGAGACAGGTTGAATAAGTGACTTGAGCATCCGTGAATTTTGGTATCAGCGAGGGTTCCCGGAACCAATTCCTCATGGATAAGGAGGGCCGACTGTATTCCAATAATTAAAACACTTTCCTGCAAAAATGCTATCCCTTTCTCTCAATTCCTCTGCCTCCGCCGCATCTGCTCTCAGGGTGAGGCCTTTCATTCTAGTACAAAGGAGATGTCTTCCTTTTTTAAAGAAAGGGGCTTCTCTTTGTCCACTATCAACTCTGCCCTCCATCGCGTCTCCCGTATTTCATGCACCTCTGCCCTCACCCCATCCCCCCGCCAGCCCACCAGGGATAGAGTCCCCCTGGTCACCCTACCAGCCTACAGATCCAACGTATAATCCTCCGTAACTTCCGCCACCTCCTACGCGGTCCCTCCACCAGCCACATCTTCCCCTCCCCCCCACTCTCGGCTTTCCGCAGGGATCGCTCCCTACGCGACTCCCTTGTCCATTCATCCCCCATCCCTCCCCACGGACCTCCCTCCGGGCACTCATCCCTGCAAACGGAAGAAGTGCTACACCTGCCCCCACACTTCTTCCCTCACCACCATCCCAGGCCCCAGACAGTCCTTTCAGGTGAGGCACCACTTCACCTGCGAGTCAACTGGGGTGATATACTGTATCCAGTGCTCCTGATGTGGCCATTTATACATTGGGGAGACCCACCACAGACTGGGAGACCGTTTCGCCGAACACCGGCGCTCAGTCCTCCAGCAATGGCGGGATTTCTCTGTGGCCACACACTTCAATTCCACAGACCACTCCCACTCCGACATGTCTGTCCATGGCCTCCTCTACCATCAAGATGAGGCCGCGCGCAGGTCGATGGAGCAATACCTTATCTCCCGCCTAGGTAGCCTCCTACCTGCCGGCATGAACATCCAACTCACAGACCTCCTTTGATACCCCTGTCCCCCCCCCCCTTACCCCCATCCCAATCTATTATTTCAGTCTGGTTCTCTTTCTCTCTCTTTTCTCCCCCCTCAATATAATCTCCCCCCAGCCCTACCTTTCTTTCTCTTTTATTTCCCACAATTCTCCACCTTCCCCCTAGCCCATTTCCCTCCAGCCTATCACTTCCTAGCTCTCTACTTTATTCCTCCCCCCACTTCTTATCCCCCTTTGACCATCCCATGTTACTTCACTCCTGATGAAGGGTTTCGGCCCGAAACATCGTCACTACCTCCTCCCATAGATGCTGTCTGGCCTGCTGAGTTCTGCCAGCATTTTGTGTTTTTAATTAAAACACTGTGTTGCTTAGTAATAATTGTAGCTTTCATCGGGGCAGGGCCTTTCACATGGCATCCTCGACAAAGTGTCTGGTGTCGTGAAAGATTTAATGGGGAAATGTTCAACGTCATAACAGTAACACAGAAGGCTCATTCTGAATCTTTGCAGACGTGGGAGTAAGTCATCCAAGATTATTGAGCTGAGGAAGCTGACAAGTGGCTTGTGGTTTGTTTTCAGTAGGAATTTAGTGCCTATCAAGTAGTAGCTGATGCATTCACAAGCCCACATGAGAGCCAGCATCTCCTTTACTATTTGAGCGTAACACTGTTCATGTCTCTTGATGCATATGCCACCGGTTTCTATACACTCCTGTATGAGAACTTCCCCTACGTCCATGGAAAAGGCATCTGCTGAGACCATGGTTGCTTTGTTTGGATCAAAGAATGCCAGTGTTGGTGGAGAGATGTTCTGCTTTAAGTGATGAGAATGACTTCTCCTGTGGTGCACCCCAGGTCCAAACGTTTCTCTGAGAGAGGTGGTCATGTAGTGATTTTGTTTTCACTTCCAAATCTGGAATGAACTTTCCCAGCTTGTTTACCATGCCAAGTGAATTGCAGATCTCTGATACATTTGTGGATTATTCCATGTTCCAAACTCCTGACAGTTTGTCTGAATCTGGTTGAACTCCCTCCAAGGACAGTTGATGGCCTAAGAACCTCACCTTGAACTTTGCAAATTTACATTTCTTTTTGTTCAGGGTGGTTCCAGCCTGTTCCAGTTTCACCAAGGCAGCTTCCGCTCTTTTGACCCTCTGAAGGTGAGTGTATCATCCACATGGCTGACTACTCCTTCCAGTCCCTCCAAAATTTGGTTCATCCTCATGTGAAAGAGTTCAGGAGAGGAGTCTCCTGAAGACAGCGTCCATATGGTGTGATTAAGTTGTGAGCTTCTGTGACTGAAGAGCTAAATGGATCTGCCAGAACCAGAGCTTACATCTAGTTTGGTGAGAGCTCCACAAAGCATACCAAATGTGTGCTCAACAGAGGGCAGAATAAACTTCTCTCACCTCAATGGATTATTTAACTTTGTTCTATCAATACAGATCCACACTATGTCACCTTGCTTGGGAACAGGAACAATGTCCGCCTACCAGTCAGTAGGTCTGTCAAGCGCTCCATTTTCTCAAGTTCATCTTTGATTCTGTTCATTAATGGGACTGGTATACGCCTCACTGTGGTCAGAGAGTAGAGTGTCACTGCTGGCCTCAGTGGAATAAACTACTCTTCTTTCAGTACCTTCAGGCCTGTGAATATCTCTGGGTATTTCTCCTGTCACTGAACATTATTTAGTAAATCCAACCTTGCAAGGAGGTTCAGTTTCTCGTTGGCAGGTCATCCCAGTAATAGTGAGAAGAGATTCTGAACAACATAGACATCCTCTATTAACTGTTTCTCATTTTTATGGATGGAACTAGTCAACATTCCTTTCACACTGAACTTATGTTTCCCTGGTCCCATGACCACTTTCTTTGTTGGGTTTAGCATAATGCCTGTTTTCTTCACCAGTTTTGTGAATGTACATTCAGGGATGGCTGTGGCATTGGTCCCACTGTCCATTTTGATCATCCTGGCATCATTTTGCAATTGAATCATACTATTTGAACCTTGTCTATTTGAATCTGGAGTCCCAAGGAAAGTTGCACCTTCATCTGAATAATTTTCTTCTTTGACTCCTGAAGAACGGTTTTTGAGTGTCACTGGCTTTTCTACTGGCCAACTCTATTGCATTGGTGACATTTCACTTCTTTAGCTCTTTCATGTAGAATGGAGACTTACTGCATTTCCTACAGTTGGAACATTTTACCTGCTCTTTGTTTTGTTTGAGCTGAGCTCTACCATCACCTCTTTCTGTAGTCTTTCTGATTGCACCTGGTTTCTACCCTTCCTTTCATACAGCTTCTAGCTTTACCTCAGCTTTGTTTCCGTGCCTGAGTTCTGCTGTTGCTGATGAACATTCTCACTTTACCTGATCATATTAATAACTTCCTCTTGTGTCAGATTTGCCTGCGCTTGAACTCTCACTAGAAACGTATAAAATTATTAAAAGGGGTAGATGAAATAGAGACAGGAAAGTTGTTTCTACTGGTAGGCGAGACTAGAACTAGGGGACATTGCCTCAAGATTTGGGGAAGTAGATTTATGACAGAGATGAGGAGGAACTGCTTTCTCCAAAGTAGTGAATTTGTGGAATTCTCTGCCCAATGAAGCAGTGGAGGCTACCTCAGTAAATACATTTAAGATAAAGTTGTATAGAGTTTTGCATAGTAGGGGAATTAAACGTTATGGGGAAAAGGCAGGTAAGTGGAGATGACCCTATGTCCAGATCAGCCATGATCTTATTGAATGGTGAAGCACGCTCGACAGGCCAGATGGCCTACTGCTGCTCCTAATTCTTATGTTCATATGTAATTTGGTGTCTAGTAGCCCAACAACAATCCTGTCTCCAATGAGCTCCTCTCTCCAATTTCCACATGCACAGTTGTCTGATGGGGGCATAAAATGCTGTGATGAAGTCATTTATACTTTCACCTGACTTGTTTCTGTTTTCTGGAGTTGAACTTTGCCCTCTCATAAATCACATTTCACTTTCCTGTAAAATAATTTATCCTGCACTTTTTGTACTCCTTTTTCCAAGCATCTGTCAGTCCTAATCCACCCAACATGTCATCTGCTTTGTCACCCATGTAGTATATCAGTTTGCTTACGTGATGCTCTTCTGAAGCCTGAATGAGATTACCAACAACCCTAAATCTACCAAAGCATCTGAGCCATCTCTGAAAATCCCCTGGTTTAGAGAAATCAAATGTCTCAGCTAATAGGTTAAGTAGACATAAGACGTAGGACATAGGAGCAGAATTAGGCCACTCAACCCCTCAAGTCTTCTCCACTATTCCATCATGGCTGATCCTGGATCCCACTCTACCCCATACACCTGCTTTCTCACCATATCCTTTGATGCCATGACAGATCAGGAAACAATCAACTTCTGCCTTAAATATCCGCCTTAATGTAGGTACTGCAGGTATTTTCTCCATGTTCCTGTTTGCTTGTTTATTTGTTATTTTATTTATTTGGACTACAAAGTTCTCTTTTCTCTCGTTGAGAACTTAACTGACTTCTCTGCTGTATCTTCTCTGTATACATCCGCAGGATCATGGCCCACAGATCATTACAATGTAGCTACTTTTGGATGTAGCTTGAAGGCCCAGCAACTCTGGCCCTATCGCAGATCATGCCTCCTGGTGGGTACATACTATTAGCAATCTAGCTAAGGCAGTTTAAGTTGATAAGTGTCTGGACATTTTTCATAAATATATGCGAACAAGAACAGTTGGGGATCTCACTCAATTCCTCAGTGATCAAGCACTTATGACACCATGTTGTGTTTGTTACTGAGGGATAGCGCAGAACACACCAGAGCACCAATCCTCAGAATACTCAACTGAACTTTACTGATAACTCTGCTTGTACAGAATAGGAACTCCTCCCATGTGGAGAGACATGGGAATGACACCATTAACAATCACTACAGAGGTTAGGTGGACATAAAGTGGTTAAATCGCAGGATCCAGATGAGATACACACTCGAGTACTGAAGAAATTGAGAGGAACATCTGGAAAATAAGGAGTGATACCCGAGGACTGAAACATTATGAATACCATATTATCTTGTATTCAGTAAGTTTAGTGAGTTTGCTGATGATACTAAATTAAGGCATCTTGTTAATAGTCAAGCAGATAACAGACAATTATAAATAAAACTTCAGCAGTTGGGGAGAGGGCTGAAGAATGGCAAATTGTTATCAGATTAGATAAGTGTCAGATGATGCATTTTGGACATTCAAAACAGGGTAGGAACTTCACAGTGAAAGTCAGAACATTGACAATTATTGTGGATCAGAGGAGTCTGGGAGTACAAGTGCACAGTTCGCTAAAAGTAATCGCTCAAGTCGATAGGGTGGTGAGAAGAGACATTTAGCGTGATGGCCATCAGGTAGGGCACAGAATTTAGGTGCAGGGACATTTATGCTGCAATTTTTTAAGTCATCAATTAGATCAGCTTGGAGCATTGTCTACAGTATTTGTTACCTTGTTATAGGAAAGAAATTGACAAGTTAGAAAGGGTGTAGAAGAAATTTACTAGAATTTTGCCTAAACTAGAGGGTCTGAGTTACAGGGAGAGATTGGCCATGCTGAGGGTCTGTTACAGGGAGAGACTGACCATGCTGAGGGTCTGTTACAGGGAGAGATTGGCCATGCTGAGGGTCTGAGTTACAGGGAGAGACTGACCATGCTGAGGGTCTGAGTTACAGGGAGAGACTGACCATGCTGAGGGTCTGTTACAGGGAGAGATTGGCCATGCTGAGGGTCTGAGTTACAGGGAGAGACTGACCATGCTGAGGGTCTGTTACAGGGAGAGATTGGCCATGCTGAGGGTCTGAATTACAGGGGGAGACTGGCCATGCTGAGGGTCTGAGTTACAGGGAGAGACTGGCCATGCTGAGGGTCTGAGTTACAGGGGGAGACTGGCCATGCTGAGGGTCTGAGTTACAGGGAGAGACTGACCATGCTGAGGGTCTGAGTTACAGGGAGAGACTGACCATGCTGAGGGTCTGAGTTACAGGGAGAGACTGGCCATGCTGAGGGTCTGTTACAGGGGGAGACTGACCATGCTGAGGGTCTGAGTTACAGGGAGAGACTGACGATGCTGAGGGTCTGAGTTACAGGGAGAGACTGACCATGCTGAGGGTCTGAGTTACGGGGAGAGACTGACTATGCTGAGGGTCTGAGTTACAGGGAGAGACTGACCATGCTGAGGGTCTGAGTTACAGGGAGAGACTGGCCATGCTGAGGGTCTGTTACAGGGGGAGACTGACCATGCTGAGGGTCTGTTACAGGGGGAGACTGACCATGCTGAGGGTCTGAGTTACAGGGAGAGACTGACCATGCTGAGGGTCTGTTAAGGGGAGAGACTGACCATGCTGAGGGTCTGTTACAGGGGGAGACTGACCATGCTGAGGGTCTGAGTTACAGGGAGAGACTGGCCATGCTGAGGGTCTGAGTTACAGGGAGAGATTGGCCATGCTGAGGGTCTGAGTTACAGGGAGAGACTGATCATGCTGAGGGTCTGAGTTACAGGGAGAGACTGATCATGCTGAGGGTCTGAGTTACAGGGAGAGACTGACCATGCTGAGGGTCTGTTACAGGGAGAGACTGACCATGCTGAGTGTCTGTTACAAGGAGAGACTGACCATGCTGAGGGTCTGAGTTACAGGGAGAGACTGACCAAGCTGAGTGTCTGTTACAGGGAGAGACTGACCATGCTGAGTGTCTGAGTTACAGGGAGAGACTGACCATGCTGAGTGTCTGTTACAGGGAGAGACTGACCATGCTGAGGGTCTGAGTTACAGGGAGAGACTGACCATGCTGAGTGTCTGTTACAGGGAGAGACTGACCATGCTGAGGGTCTGAGTTACAGGGAGAGACTGACTATGCTGAGGGTCTGAGTTACAGGGAGAGATTGGCCATGCTGAGGGTCTGAGTTACAGGGAGAGACTGACCATGCTGAGGGTCTGTTACAGGGAGAGACTGACCATGCTGAGGGTCTGAGTTACAGGGAGAGACTGACCATGCTGAGGGTCTGTTACAGGGAGAGACTGACCATGCTGAGGGTCTGAGTTACAGGGAGAGACTGACCATGCTGAGGGTCTGAGTTACAGGGAGAGATTGGCCATGCTGAGGGTCGGTTACAGGGAGAGACTGACCATGCTGAGGGTCTGAGTTACAGGGAGAGACTGACCATGCTGAGGGTCTGTTACAGGGAGAGACTGACCATGCTGAGGGTCTGAGTTACAGGGAGAGACTGGCCATGCTGAGGGTCTGAGTTACAGGGAGAGATTGGCCATGCTGAGGGTCTGTTACAGGGAGAGACTGACCATGCTGAGGGTCTGAGTTACAGGGAGAGATTGGCCATGCTGAGGGTCGGTTACAGGGAGAGACTGACCATGCTGAGGGTCTGAGTTACAGGGAGAGACTGACCATGCTGAGGGTCTGTTACAGGGAGAGACTGACCATGCTGAGGGTCTGTTACAGGGAGAGACTGACCATGCTGAGGGTCTGAGTTACAGGGAGAGACTGGCCATGCTGAGGGTCTGAGTTACAGGGAGAGACTGGCCATGCTGAGGGTCTGAGTTACAGGGAGAGACTGACCATGCTGAGGGTCAGTTACAGGGCGAGACTGGCCATGCTGAGGGTCTGAGTTACAGGGAGAGACTGACCATGCTGAGGGTCTGAGTTACAGGGAGAGACTGACCATGCTGAGGGTCTGTTAAGGGGAGAGACTGACCATTCTGAGGGTCTGTTACAGGGGGAGACTGACCATGCTGATGGTCTGAGTTACAGGGAGAGATTGGCCATGCTGAGGGTCTGAGTTACAGGGAGAGATTGGCCATGCTGAGGGTCTGAGTTACAGGGAGAGAATGATCATGCTGAGGGTCTGAGTTACAGGGAGAGACTGATCATGCTGAGGGTCTGAGTTACAGGGAGAGACTGACCATGCTGAGGGTCTGTAACAGGGAGAGACTGACCATGCTGAGTGTCTGTTACAGGGAGAGACTGATCATGCTGAGTGTATGTTACAGGGAGAGACTGACCATGCTGAGTGTCTGTTACAGGGAGAGACTGACCATGCTGAGTGTCTGTTACAGGGAGAGACTGACCATGCTGAGTGTCTGTTACAGGGAGAGACTGACTATGCTGAGGGTCTGAGTTACAGGGAGAGACTGACCATGCTGAGGGTCTGAGTTACAGGGAGAGACTGGCCATGCTGTGGGTCTGAGTTACAGGGAGAGACTGACCATGCTGAGGGTCTGAGTTACAGGGAGAGACTGGCCATGCTGTGGGTCTGAGTTACAGGGAGAGACTGACCATGCTGAGGGTCTGTTACAGGGAGAGACTGACCATGCTGAGGGTCTGTTACAGGGAGAGACTGACCATGCTGAGGATCTGAGTTACAGGGAGAGACTGACCATGCTGAGGGTCTGAGTTACAGGGAGAGATTGGCCATGCTGAGGGTCGGTTACAGGGAGAGACTGACCATGCTGAGGGTCTGAGTTACAGGGAGAGACTGACCATGCTGAGGGTCTGTTACAGGGAGAGACTGACCATGCTGAGGGTCTGAGTTACAGGGAGAGACTGCCATGCTGAGGGTCTGAGTTACAGGGAGAGATTGGCCATGCTGAGGGTCTGTTACAGGGAGAGACTGACCATGCTGAGGGTCTGTTACAGGGAGAGACTGACCATGCTGAGGGTCTGAGTTACAGGGAGAGACTGGCCATGCTGAGGGTCTGAGTTACAGGGCGAGACTGGCCATGCTGAGGGTCTGAGTTACAGGGAGAGATTGGCCATGCTGAGGGTCTGTTACAGGGAGAGACTGACCATGCTGAGGGTCTGTTACAGGGAGAGATTGGCCATGCTGAGGGTCTGAGTTACAGGGAGAGATTGGCCGTGCTGAGGGTCTGTTACAGGGAGAGACTGACCATGCTGAGGGTCTGAGTTACAGGGAGAGACTGACCATGCTGAGGGTCTGAGTTACAGGGAGAGATTGGCCATGCTGAGGGTCTGTAACAGGGAGAGACTGACCATGCTGAGTGTCTGTTACAGGGAGAGACTGATCATGCTGAGGGTCTGTTACAGGGAGAGACTGGCCATGCTGAGTGTCTGTTACAGGGAGAGACTGACCATGCTGAGGGTCTGAGTTACAGGGAGAGATTGGCCATGCTGAGGGTCTGTTACAGGGAGAGACTGGCCATGCTGAGTGTCTGTTACAGGGAGAGACTGGCCATGCTGAGGGTCTGAGTTACAGGGAGAGACTGACCATGCTGAGGGTCTGTTACAGGGAGAGACTGACCATGCTGAGTGTCTGAGTTACAGGGAGAGACTGACCATGCTGAGGGTCTGTTACAGGGAGAGACTGACCATGCTGAGGGTCTGTTACAGGGAGAGACTGACCATGCTGAGGGTCTGAGTTACAGGGAGAGATTGGCCATGCTGAGGGTCTGAGTTACAGGGAGAGACTGACCATGCTGAGGGTCTGTTACAGGGAGAGATTGGCCATGCTGAGGGTCTGAGTTACAGGGAGAGACTGACCATGCTGAGGGTCTGTTACAGGGAGAGACTGGCCATGCTGAGGGTCTGAATTACAGGGGGAGACTGGCCATGCTGAGGGTCTGAGTTACAGGGAGAGACTGGCCATGCTGAGGGTCTGAGTTACAGGGGGAGACTGGCCATGCTGAGGGTCTGAGTTACAGGGAGAGACTGACCATGCTGAGGGTCTGAGTTACAGGGAGAGACTGACCATGCTGAGGGTCTGAGTTACAGGGAGAGACTGGCCATGCTGAGGGTCTGTTACAGGGGGAGACTGACCATGCTGAGGGTCTGAGTTACAGGGAGAGACTGACGATGCTGAGGGTCTGAGTTACAGGGAGAGACTGGCCATGCTGAGGGTCTGAGTTACAGGGGGAGACTGGCCATGCTGAGGGTCTGAGTTACAGGGAGAGACTGACCATGCTGAGGGTCTGAGTTACAGGGAGAGACTGACCATGCTGAGGGTCTGAGTTACAGGGAGAGACTGGCCATGCTGAGGGTCTGTTACAGGGGGAGACTGACCATGCTGAGGGTCTGAGTTACAGGGAGAGACTGACGATGCTGAGGGTCTGAGTTACAGGGAGAGACTGACCATGCTGAGGGTCTGTTACAGGGAGAGACTGGCCATGCTGAGGGTCTGAGTTACGGGGAGAGACTGACTATGCTGAGGGTCTGAGTTACAGGGAGAGACTGACCATGCTGAGGGTCTGAGTTACAGGGAGAGACTGGCCATGCTGAGGGTCTGTTACAGGGGGAGACTGACCATGCTGAGGGTCTGTTACAGGGGGAGACTGACCATGCTGAGGGTCTGAGTTACAGGGAGAGACTGACCATGCTGAGGGTCTGTTAAGGGGAGAGACTGACCATGCTGAGGGTCTGTTACAGGGGGAGACTGACCATGCTGAGGGTCTGAGTTACAGGGAGAGACTGGCCGGTCTGAGTTACAGGGAGAGATTGGCCATGCTGAGGGTCTGAGTTACAGGGAGAGACTGATCATGCTGAGGGTCTGAGTTACAGGGAGAGACTGATCATGCTGAGGGTCTGAGTTACAGGGAGAGACTGACCATGCTGAGGGTCTGTTACAGGGAGAGACTGACCATGCTGAGTGTCTGTTACCGGGAGAGACTGACCATGCTGAGGGTCTGAGTTACAGGGAGAGACTGACCATGCTGAGTGTCTGTTACAGGGAGAGACTGACCATGCTGAGTGTCTGTTACAGGGAGAGACTGACCATGCTGAGGGTCTGAGTTACAGGGAGAGATTGGCCATGCTGAGGGTCGGTTACAGGGAGAGACTGACCATGCTGAGGGTCTGAGTTACAGGGAGAGACTGACCATGCTGAGGGTCTGTTACAGGGAGAGACTGACCATGCTGAGGGTCTGAGTTACAGGGAGAGACTGGCCATGCTGAGGGTCTTACTTACAGGGAGAGATTGGCCATGCTGAGGGTCTGTTACAGGGAGAGACTGACCATGCTGAGGGTCTGTTACAGGGAGAGACTGACCATGCTGAGGGTCTGAGTTACAGGGAGAGACTGGCCATGCTGAGGGTCTGAGTTACAGGGAGAGACTGGCCATGCTGAGGGTCTGAGTTACAGGGAGAGACTGACCATGCTGAGGGTCAGTTACAGGGCGAGACTGGCCATGCTGAGGGTCTGAGTTACAGGGAGAGACTGACCATGCTGAGGGTCTGAGTTACAGGGAGAGACTGACCATGCTGAGGGTCTGTTAAGGGGAGAGACTGACCATGCTGAGGGTCTGTTACAGGGGGAGACTGACCATGCTGATGGTCTGAGTTACAGGGAGAGATTGGCCATGCTGAGGGTCTGAGTTACAGGGAGAGATTGGCCATGCTGAGGGTCTGAGTTACAGGGAGAGACTGATCATGCTGAGGGTCTGAGTTACAGGGAGAGACTGATCATGCTGAGGGTCTGAGTTACAGGGAGAGACTGACCATGCTGAGGGTCTGTTACAGGGAGAGACTGACCATGCTGAGTGTCTGTTACAGGGAGAGACTGATCATGCTGAGTGTCTGTTACAGGGAGAGACTGACCATGCTGAGTGTCTGTTACAGGGAGAGACTGACCATGCTGAGTGTCTGTTACAGGGAGAGACTGACCATGCTGAGTGTCTGTTACAGGGAGAGACTGACTATGCTGAGGGTCTGAGTTACAGGGAGAGACTGACCATGCTGAGGGTCTGTTACAGGGAGAGACTGACCATGCTGAGGGTCTGTTACAGGGAGAGACTGACCATGCTGAGGGTCTGAGTTACAGGGAGAGACTGACCATGCTGAGGGTCTGAGTTACAGGGAGAGATTGGCCATGCTGAGGGTCGGTTACAGGGAGAGACTGACCATGCTGAGGGTCTGAGTTACAGGGAGAGACTGACCATGCTGAGGGTCTGTTACAGGGAGAGACTGACCATGCTGAGGGTCTGAGTTACAGGGAGAGACTGGCCATGCTGAGGGTCTGAGTTACAGGGAGAGATTGGCCATGCTGAGGGTCTGTTACAGGGAGAGACTGACCATGCTGAGGGTCGGTTACAGGGAGAGACTGACCATGCTGAGGGTCTGAGTTACAGGGAGAGACTGGCCATGCTGAGGGTCTGAGTTATAGGGCGAGACTGGCCATGCTGAGGGTCTGAGTTACAGGGAGAGACTGACCATGCTGAGGGTCTGTTACAGGGAGAGACTGACCATGCTGAGGGTCTGTTACAGGGAGAGACTGACCATGCTGAGGGTCTGTTACAGGGAGAGATTGGCCATGCTGAGGGTCTGTTACAGGGAGAGACTGGCCATGCTGAGGGTCTGTTACAGGGAGAGACTGGCCATGCTGAGTGTCTGTTACAGGGAGAGACTGACCATGCTGAGGGTCTGAGTTACAGGGAGAGATTGGCCATGCTGAGGGTCTGTTACAGGGAGAGACTGGCCATGCTGAGTGTCTGTTACACGGAGAGACTGGCCATGCTGAGTGTCTGTTACAGGGAGAGACTGGCCATGCTGAGGGTCTGAGTTACAGGGAGAGACTGACCATGCTGAGGGTCTGTTACAGGGAGAGACTGACCATGCTGAGTGTCTGAGTTACAGGGAGAAACTGACCATGCTGAGGGTCTGTTACAGGGAGAGACTGACCATGCTGAGGGTCTGAGTTACAGGGAGAGATTGGCCATGCTGAGGGTCTGAGTTACAGGGTGAGATTGGCCATGCTGAGGGTCTGTTACAGGGAGAGACTGACCATGCTGAGGGTCTGTTACAGGGAGAGACTGAACATGCTGAGGGTCTGAGTTACAGGGAGAGACTGACCATGCTGAGGGTCTGAGTTACAGGGAGAGACTGACCATGCTGAGGGTCTGAGTTACAGGGAGAGATTGGCCATGCTGAGGGTCGGTTACAGGGAGAGACTGACCATGCTGAGGGTCTGAGTTACAGGGAGAGACTGACCATGCTGAGGGTCTGTTACAGGGAGAGACTGACCATGCTGAGGGTCTGAGTTACAGGGAGAGACTGGCCATGCTGAGGGTCTGAGTTACAGGGAGAGATTGGCCATGCTGAGGGTCTGTTACAGGGAGAGACTGACCATGCTGAGGGTCTGTTACAGGGAGAGACTGACCATGCTGAGGGTCTGAGTTACAGGGAGAGACTGGCCATGCTGAGGGTCTAATTTACAGGGAGAGACTGGCCATGCTGAGGGTCTGAGTTACAGGGAGAGACTGACCATGCTGAGGGTCTGAGTTACAGGGAGAGACTGACCATGCTGAGGGTCTGTTAAGGGGAGAGACTGACCATGCTGAGGGTCTGTTACAGGGGGAGACTGACCATGCTGATGGTCTGAGTTACAGGGAGAGATTGGCCATGCTGAGGGTCTGAGTTACAGGGAGAGATTGGCCATGCTGAGGGTCTGAGTTACAGGGAGAGACTGATCATGCTGAGGGTCTGAGTTACAGGGAGAGACTGATCATGCTGAGGGTCTGAGTTACAGGGAGAGACTGACCATGCTGAGGGTCTGTTACAGGGAGAGACTGACCATGCTGAGTGTCTGTTACAGGGAGAGACTGACCATGCTGAGTGTCTGTTACAGGGAGAGACTGACTATGCTGAGGGTCTGAGTTACAGGGAGAGACTGGCCATGCTGTGGGTCTGAGTTACAGGGAGAGACTGACCATGCTGAGGGTCTGTTACAGGGAGAGACTGACCATGCTGAGGGTCTGAGTTACAGGGAGAGACTGACCATGCTGAGGGTCTGAGTTACAGGGAGAGATTGGCCATGCTGAGGGTCGGTTACAGGGAGAGACTGACCATGCTGAGGGTCTGAGTTACAGGGAGAGACTGACCATGCTGAGGGTCTGTTACAGGGAGAGACTGACCATGCTGAGGGTCTGAGTTACAGGGAGAGACTGGCCATGCTGAGGGTCTGAGTTACAGGGAGAGATTGGCCATGCTGAGGGTCTGTTACAGGGAGAACTGACCATGCTGAGGGTCTGTTACAGGGAGAGACTGATCATGCTGAGGGTCTGAGTTACAGGGAGAGACTGGCCATGCTGAGGGTCTGAGTTACAGGGCGAGACTGGCCATGCTGAGGGTCTGAGTTACAGGGAGAGACTGACCATGCTGAGGGTCTGTTACAGAGAGAGACTGACCATGCTGAGGGTCTGTTACAGGGAGAGACTGACCATGCTGAGGGTCTGTTACAGGGAGAGACTGACCATGCTGAGGGTCTGTTACAGGGAGAGATTGGCCATGCTGAGGGTCTGTTACAGGGAGAGACTGGCCATGCTGAGGGTCTGTTACAGGGAGAGACTGGCCATGCTGAGTGTCTGTTACAGGGAGAGACTGACCATGCTGAGGGTCTGAGTTACAGGGAGAGATTGGCCATGCTGAGGGTCTGTTACAGGGAGAGACTGGCCATGCTGAGTGTCTGTTACAGGGAGAGACTGGCCATGCTGAGTGTCTGTTACAGGGAGAGACTGGCCATGCTGAGTGTCTGTTACAGGGAGAGACTGGCCATGCTGAGGGTCTGAGTTACAGGGAGAGACTGACCATGCTGAGGGTCTGTTACAGGGAGAGACTGACCATGCTGAGTGTCTGAGTTACAGGGAGAGACTGACCATGCTGAGGGTCTGTTACAGGGAGAGACTGACCATGCTGAGGGTCTGAGTTACAGGGTGAGATTGGCCATGCTGAGGGTCTGTTACAGGGAGAGACTGACCATGCTGAGGGTCTGAGTTACAGGGAGAGATTGGCCATGCTGAGGGTCTGAGTTACAGGGTGAGATTGGCCATGCTGAGGGTCTGTTACAGGGAGAGACTGACCATGCTGAGGGTCTGAGTTACAGGGAGAGATTGGCCATGCTGAGGGTCTGAGTTACAGGGAGAGACTGACCATGCTGAGGGTCTGTTACAGGGAGAGATTGGCCATGCTGAGGGTCTGAGTTACAGGGAGAGACTGACGATGCTGAGGGTCTGTTACAGGGAGAGACTGGCCATGCTGAGGGTCTGAGTTACAGGGAGAGACTGACCATGCTGAGGGTCTGTTACAGGGAGAGACTGGCCATGCTGAGGGTCTGAGTTACAGTGAGAGACTGACCATGCTGAGGGTCTGTTACAGGGAGAGACTGACCATGCTGAGGGTCTGAGTTACAGGGTGAGACTGACCATGCTGAGGGTCTGAGTTACAGGGAGAGACTGACCATGCTGAGGGTCTGAGTTACTGGGAGAGACTGACCATGCTGAGGGTCTGTTACAGGGAGAGACTGACCATGCTGAGGGTCTGTTACAGGGAGAGACTGAACATGCTGAGGGTCTGAGTTACAGGGAGAGACTGACCATGCTGAGGGTCTGAGTTACAGGGAGAGACTGACCATGCTGAGGGTCTGAGTTACAGGGAGAGATTGGCCATGCTGAGGGTCGGTTACAGGGAGAGACTGACCATGCTGAGGGTCTGAGTTACAGGGAGAGACTGACCATGCTGAGGGTCTGTTACAGGGAGAGACTGACCATGCTGAGGGTCTGAGTTACAGGGAGAGACTGGCCATGCTGAGGGTCTGAGTTACAGGGAGAGATTGGCCATGCTGAGGGTCTGTTACAGGGAGAGACTGACCATGCTGAGGGTCTGTTACAGGGAGAGACTGACCATGCTGAGGGTCTGAGTTACAGGGAGAGACTGGCCATGCTGAGGGTCTGAGTTACAGGGAGAGACTGGCCATGCTGAGGGTCTGAGTTACAGGGAGAGACTGACCATGCTGAGGGTCAGTTACAGGGCGAGACTGGCCATGCTGAGGGTCTGAGTTACAGGGAGAGACTGACCATGCTGAGGGTCTGAGTTACAGGGAGAGACTGACCATGCTGAGGGTCTGTTAAGGGGAGAGACTGACCATGCTGAGGGTCTGTTACAGGGGGAGACTGACCATGCTGATGGTCTGAGTTACAGGGAGAGATTGGCCATGCTGAGGGTCTGAGTTACAGGGAGAGATTGGCCATGCTGAGGGTCTGAGTTACAGGGAGAGACTGATCATGCTGAGGGTCTGAGTTACAGGGAGAGACTGATCATGCTGAGGGTCTGAGTTACAGGGAGAGACTGACCATGCTGAGGGTCTGTTACAGGGAGAGACTGACCATGCTGAGTGTCTGTTACAGGGAGAGACTGACCATGTTGAGTGTCTGTTACAGGGAGAGACTGACTATGCTGAGGGTCTGAGTTACAGGGAGAGATTGGCCATGCTGAGGGTCTGAGTTACAGGGAGAGACTGACCATGCTGAGGGTCTGAGTTACAGGGAGAGATTGGCCATGCTGAGGGTCTGAGTTACAGGGTGAGATTGGCCATGCTGAGGGTCTGTTACAGGGAGAGACTGACCATGCTGAGGGTCTGTTACAGGGAGAGACTGAACATGCTGAGGGTCTGAGTTACAGGGAGAGACTGACCATGCTGAGGGTCTGAGTTACAGGGAGAGACTGACCATGCTGAGGGTCTGAGTTACAGGGAGAGATTGGCCATGCTGAGGGTCGGTTACAGGGAGAGACTGACCATGCTGAGGGTCTGAGTTACAGGGAGAGACTGACCATGCTGAGGGTCTGTTACAGGGAGAGACTGACCATGCTGAGGGTCTGAGTTACAGGGAGAGACTGGCCATGCTGAGGGTCTGAGTTACAGGGAGAGATTGGCCATGCTGAGGGTCTGTTACAGGGAGAGACTGACCATGCTGAGGGTCTGTTACAGGGAGAGACTGACCATGCTGAGGGTCTGAGTTACAGGGAGAGACTGGCCATGCTGAGGGTCTAAGTTACAGGGAGAGACTGGCCATGCTGAGGGTCTGAGTTACAGGGAGAGACTGACCATGCTGAGGGTCTGAGTTACAGGGAGAGACTGACCATGCTGAGGGTCTGTTAAGGGGAGAGACTGACCATGCTGAGGGTCTGTTACAGGGGGAGACTGACCATGCTGATGGTCTGAGTTACAGGGAGAGATTGGCCATGCTGAGGGTCTGAGTTACAGGGAGAGATTGGCCATGCTGAGGGTCTGAGTTACAGGGAGAGACTGATCATGCTGAGGGTCTGAGTTACAGGGAGAGACTGATCATGCTGAGGGTCTGAGTTACAGGGAGAGACTGACCATGCTGAGGGTCTGTTACAGGGAGAGACTGACCATGCTGAGTGTCTGTTACAGGGAGAGACTGACCATGCTGAGTGTCTGTTACAGGGAGAGACTGACTATGCTGAGGGTCTGAGTTACAGGGAGAGACTGGCCATGCTGTGGGTCTGAGTTACAGGGAGAGACTGACCATGCTGAGGGTCTGTTACAGGGAGAGACTGACCATGCTGAGGGTCTGAGTTACAGGGAGAGACTGACCATGCTGAGGGTCTGAGTTACAGGGAGAGATTGGCCATGCTGAGGGTCGGTTACAGGGAGAGACTGACCATGCTGAGGGTCTGAGTTACAGGGAGAGACTGACCATGCTGAGGGTCTGTTACAGGGAGAGACTGACCATGCTGAGGGTCTGAGTTACAGGGAGAGACTGGCCATGCTGAGGGTCTGAGTTACAGGGAGAGATTGGCCATGCTGAGGGTCTGTTACAGGGAGAACTGACCATGCTGAGGGTCTGTTACAGGGAGAGACTGATCATGCTGAGGGTCTGAGTTACAGGGAGAGACTGGCCATGCTGAGGGTCTGAGTTACAGGGCGAGACTGGCCATGCTGAGGGTCTGAGTTACAGGGAGAGACTGACCATGCTGAGGGTCTGTTACAGAGAGAGACTGACCATGCTGAGGGTCTGTTACAGGGAGAGACTGACCATGCTGAGGGTCTGTTACAGGGAGAGACTGACCATGCTGAGTGTCTGTTACAGGGAGAGATTGGCCATGCTGAGGGTCTGTTACAGGGAGAGACTGGCCATGCTGAGGGTCTGTTACAGGGAGAGACTGGCCATGCTGAGTGTCTGTTACAGGGAGAGACTGACCATGCTGAGGGTCTGAGTTACAGGGAGAGATTGGCCATGCTGAGGGTCTGTTACAGGGAGAGACTGGCCATGCTGAGTGTCTGTTACAGGGAGAGACTGGCCATGCTGAGTGTCTGTTACAGGGAGAGACTGGCCATGCTGAGGGTCTGAGTTACAGGGAGAGACTGACCATGCTGAGGGTCTGTTACAGGGAGAGACTGACCATGCTGAGTGTCTGAGTTACAGGGAGAGACTGACCATGCTGAGGGTCTGTTACAGGGAGAGACTGACCATGCTGAGGGTCTGAGTTACAGGGTGAGATTGGCCATGCTGAGGGTCTGTTACAGGGAGAGACTGACCATGCTGAGGGTCTGAGTTACAGGGAGAGATTGGCCATGCTGAGGGTCTGAGTTACAGGGTGAGATTGGCCATGCTGAGGGTCTGTTACAGGGAGAGACTGACCATGCTGAGGGTCTGAGTTACAGGGAGAGATTGGCCATGCTGAGGGTCTGAGTTACAGGGAGAGACTGACCATGCTGAGGGTCTGTTACAGGGAGAGATTGGCCATGCTGAGGGTCTGAGTTACAGGGAGAGACTGACCATGCTGAGGGTCTGTTACAGGGAGAGACTGGCCATGCTGAGGGTCTGAGTTACAGGGAGAGACTGACCATGCTGAGGGTCTGTTACAGGGAGAGACTGGCCATGCTGAGGGTCTGAGTTACAGTGAGAGACTGACCATGCTGAGGGTCTGTTACAGGGAGAGACTGACCATGCTGAGGGTCTGAGTTACAGGGAGAGACTGACCATGCTGAGGGTCTGAGTTACAGGGAGAGACTGACCATGCTGAGGGTCTGAGTTACTGGGAGAGACTGACCATGCTGAGGGTCTGTTACAGGGAGAGACTGACCATGCTGAGGGTCTGTTACAGGGAGAGACTGAACATGCTGAGGGTCTGAGTTACAGGGAGAGACTGACCATGCTGAGGGTCTGAGTTACAGGGAGAGACTGACCATGCTGAGGGTCTGAGTTACAGGGAGAGATTGGCCATGCTGAGGGTCGGTTACAGGGAGAGACTGACCATGCTGAGGGTCTGAGTTACAGGGAGAGACTGACCATGCTGAGGGTCTGTTACAGGGAGAGACTGACCATGCTGAGGGTCTGAGTTACAGGGAGAGACTGGCCATGCTGAGGGTCTGAGTTACAGGGAGAGATTGGCCATGCTGAGGGTCTGTTACAGGGAGAGACTGACCATGCTGAGGGTCTGTTACAGGGAGAGACTGACCATGCTGAGGGTCTGAGTTACAGGGAGAGACTGGCCATGCTGAGGGTCTGAGTTACAGGGAGAGACTGGCCATGCTGAGGGTCTGAGTTACAGGGAGAGACTGACCATGCTGAGGGTCAGTTACAGGGCGAGACTGGCCATGCTGAGGGTCTGAGTTACAGGGAGAGACTGACCATGCTGAGGGTCTGAGTTACAGGGAGAGACTGACCATGCTGAGGGTCTGTTAAGGGGAGAGACTGACCATGCTGAGGGTCTGTTACAGGGGGAGACTGACCATGCTGATGGTCTGAGTTACAGGGAGAGATTGGCCATGCTGAGGGTCTGAGTTACAGGGAGAGATTGGCCATGCTGAGGGTCTGAGTTACAGGGAGAGACTGATCATGCTGAGGGTCTGAGTTACAGGGAGAGACTGATCATGCTGAGGGTCTGAGTTACAGGGAGAGACTGACCATGCTGAGGGTCTGTTACAGGGAGAGACTGACCATGCTGAGTGTCTGTTACAGGGAGAGACTGACCATGTTGAGTGTCTGTTACAGGGAGAGACTGACTATGCTGAGGGTCTGAGTTACAGGGAGAGACTGGCCATGCTGTGGGTCTGAGTTACAGGGAGAGACTGACCATGCTGAGGGTCTGTTACAGGGAGAGACTGACCATGCTGAGGGTCTGTTACAGGGAGAGACTGACCATGCTGAGGGTCTGAGTTACAGGGAGAGACTGACCATGCTGAGGGTCTGAGTTACAGGGAGAGACTGGCCATGCTGAGGGTCTGAGTTACAGGGCGAGACTGGCCATGCTGAGGGTCTGAGTTACAGGGAGAGACTGACCATGCTGAGGGTCTGTTACAGAGAGAGACTGACCATGCTGAGGGTCTGTTACAGGGAGAGACTGACCATGCTGAGGGTCTGTTACAGGGAGAGACTGACCATGCTGAGGGTCTGTTACAGGGAGAGATTGGCCATGCTGAGGGTCTGTTACAGGGAGAGACTGGCCATGCTGAGGGTCTGTTACAGGGAGAGACTGGCCATGCTGAGTGTCTGTTACAGGGAGAGACTGACCATGCTGAGTGTCTGTTACAGGGAGAGACTGGCCATGCTGAGTGTCTGTTACAGGGAGAGACTGGCCATGCTGAGGGTCTGAGTTACAGGGAGAGACTGACCATGCTGAGGGTCTGTTACAGGGAGAGACTGACCATGCTGAGGGTCTGAGTTACAGGGTGAGATTGGCCATGCTGAGGGTCTGTTACAGGGAGAGACTGACCATGCTGAGGGTCTGAGTTACAGGGAGAGATTGGCCATGCTGAGGGTCTGAGTTACAGGGAGAGACTGACCATGCTGAGGGTCTGTTACAGGGAGAGACTGGCCATGCTGAGGGTCTGTTACAGGGAGAGATTGGCCATGCTGAGGGTCTGAGTTACAGGGAGAGACTGTCCATGCTGAGGGTCTGTTACAGGGAGAGACTGGCCATGCTGAGGGTCTGTTACAGGGAGAGACTGACCATGCTGAGGGTCTGAGTTACAGGGAGAGATTGGCCATGCTGATGGTCTGAGTTACAGGGAGAGACTGACCATGCTGAGGGTCTGTTACAGGGAGAGACTGGCCATGCTGAGGGTTTGAGTTACAGGGAGAGACTGACCATGCTGAGGGTCTGTTACAGGGAGAGACTGGCCATGCTGAGGGTCTGAGTTACAGTGAGAGACTGACCATGCTGAGGGTCTGTTACAGGGAGAGACTGACCATGCTGAGGGTCTGAGTTACAGGGAGAGACTGACCATGCTGAGGGTCTGAGTTACAGGGAGAGACTGACCATGCTGAGGGTCTGAGTTACAGGGAGAGACTGACCATGCTGAGGGTCTGTTACAGGGAGAGACTGACCATGCTGAGGGTCTGTTACAGGGAGAGACTGGCCATGCTGAGGGTCTGTTACAGGGAGAGACTGGCCATGCTGAGTGTCTGTTACAGGGAGAGACTGGCTATGCTGAGGGTCTGAGTTACAGGGAGAGACTGACCATGCTGAGGGTCTGAGTTACAGGGAGAGACTGACCATGCTGAGTGTCTGTTACAGGGAGAGACTGACCATGCTGAGGGTCTGAGTTACAGGGAGAGACTTGCCATGCTGAGGGTCTGAGTTACAGGGAGAGACTGACCATGCTGAGGGTCTGAGTTACAGGGAGAGACTGACCATGCTGAGGGTCTGTTACAGGGAGAGACTGACCATGCTGAGGGTCTGTTACAGGGAGAGACTGGCCATGCTGAGGGTCTGTTACAGGGGGAGACTGACCATGCTGAGGGTCTGAGTTACAGGGAGAGACTGACGATGCTGAGGGTCTGAGTTACAGGGAGAGACTGACCATGCTGAGGGTCTGTTACAGGGAGAGACTGGCCATGCTGAGGGTCTGAGTTACGGGGAGAGACTGACTATGCTGAGGGTCTGAGTTACAGGGAGAGACTGACCATGCTGAGGGTCTGAGTTACAGGGAGAGACTGGCCATGCTGAGGGTCTGTTACAGGGGGAGACTGACCATGCTGAGGGTCTGTTACAGGGGGAGACTGACCATGCTGAGGGTCTGAGTTACAGGGAGAGACTGACCATGCTGAGGGTCTGTTAAGGGGAGAGACTGACCATGCTGAGGGTCTGTTACAGGGGGAGACTGACCATGCTGAGGGTCTGAGTTACAGGGAGAGACTGGCCGGTCTGAGTTACAGGGAGAGATTGGCCATGCTGAGGGTCTGAGTTACAGGGAGAGACTGATCATGCTGAGGGTCTGAGTTACAGGGAGAGACTGATCATGCTGAGGGTCTGAGTTACAGGGAGAGACTGACCATGCTGAGGGTCTGTTACAGGGAGAGACTGACCATGCTGAGTGTCTGTTACAGGGAGAGACTGACCATGCTGAGGGTCTGAGTTACAGGGAGAGACTGACCATGCTGAGTGTCTGTTACAGGGAGAGACTGACCATGCTGAGTGTCTGTTACAGGGAGAGACTGACCATGCTGAGGGTCTGAGTTACAGGGAGAGATTGGCCATGCTGAGGGTCGGTTACAGGGAGAGACTGACCATGCTGAGGGTCTGAGTTACAGGGAGAGACTGACCATGCTGAGGGTCTGTTACAGGGAGAGACTGACCATGCTGAGGGTCTGAGTTACAGGGAGAGACTGGCCATGCTGAGGGTCTTACTTACAGGGAGAGATTGGCCATGCTGAGGGTCTGTTACAGGGAGAGACTGACCATGCTGAGGGTCTGTTACAGGGAGAGACTGACCATGCTGAGGGTCTGAGTTACAGGGAGAGACTGGCCATGCTGAGGGTCTGAGTTACAGGGAGAGACTGGCCATGCTGAGGGTCTGAGTTACAGGGAGAGACTGACCATGCTGAGGGTCAGTTACAGGGCGAGACTGGCCATGCTGAGGGTCTGAGTTACAGGGAGAGACTGACCATGCTGAGGGTCTGAGTTACAGGGAGAGACTGACCATGCTGAGGGTCTGTTAAGGGGAGAGACTGACCATGCTGAGGGTCTGTTACAGGGGGAGACTGACCATGCTGATGGTCTGAGTTACAGGGAGAGATTGGCCATGCTGAGGGTCTGAGTTACAGGGAGAGATTGGCCATGCTGAGGGTCTGAGTTACAGGGAGAGACTGATCATGCTGAGGGTCTGAGTTACAGGGAGAGACTGATCATGCTGAGGGTCTGAGTTACAGGGAGAGACTGACCATGCTGAGGGTCTGTTACAGGGAGAGACTGACCATGCTGAGTGTCTGTTACAGGGAGAGACTGATCATGCTGAGTGTCTGTTACAGGGAGAGACTGACCATGCTGAGTGTCTGTTACAGGGAGAGACTGACCATGCTGAGTGTCTGTTACAGGGAGAGACTGACTATGCTGAGGGTCTGAGTTACAGGGAGAGACTGACCATGCTGAGGGTCTGTTACAGGGAGAGACTGACCATGCTGAGGGTCTGTTACAGGGAGAGACTGACCATGCTGAGGGTCTGAGTTACAGGGAGAGACTGACCATGCTGAGGGTCTGAGTTACAGGGAGAGATTGGCCATGCTGAGGGTCGGTTACAGGGAGAGACTGACCATGCTGAGGGTCTGAGTTACAGGGAGAGACTGACCATGCTGAGGGTCTGTTACAGGGAGAGACTGACCATGCTGAGGGTCTGAGTTACAGGGAGAGACTGGCCATGCTGAGGGTCTGAGTTACAGGGAGAGATTGGCCATGCTGAGGGTCTGTTACAGGGAGAGACTGACCATGCTGAGGGTCTGTTACAGGGAGAGACTGACCATGCTGAGGGTCTGAGTTACAGGGAGAGACTGGCCATGCTGAGGGTCTGAGTTATAGGGCGAGACTGGCCATGCTGAGGGTCTGAGTTACAGGGAGAGACTGACCATGCTGAGGGTCTGTTACAGGGAGAGACTGACCATGCTGAGGGTCTGTTACAGGGAGAGACTGACCATGCTGAGGGTCTGTTACAGGGAGAGATTGGCCATGCTGAGGGTCTGTTACAGGGAGAGACTGGCCATGCTGAGGGTCTGTTACAGGGAGAGACTGGCCATGCTGAGTGTCTGTTACAGGGAGAGACTGACCATGCTGAGGGTCTGAGTTACAGGGAGAGATTGGCCATGCTGAGGGTCTGTTACAGGGAGAGACTGGCCATGCTGAGTGTCTGTTACAGGGAGAGACTGGCCATGCTGAGTGTCTGTTACAGGGAGAGACTGGCCATGCTGAGGGTCTGAGTTACAGGGAGAGACTGACCATGCTGAGGGTCTGTTACAGGGAGAGACTGACCATGCTGAGTGTCTGAGTTACAGGGAGAAACTGACCATGCTGAGGGTCTGTTACAGGGAGAGACTGACCATGCTGAGGGTCTGAGTTACAGGGAGAGATTGGCCATGCTGAGGGTCTGAGTTACAGGGTGAGATTGGCCATGCTGAGGGTCTGTTACAGGGAGAGACTGACCATGCTGAGGGTCTGTTACAGGGAGAGACTGAACATGCTGAGGGTCTGAGTTACAGGGAGAGACTGACCATGCTGAGGGTCTGAGTTACAGGGAGAGACTGACCATGCTGAGGGTCTGAGTTACAGGGAGAGATTGGCCATGCTGAGGGTCGGTTACAGGGAGAGACTGACCATGCTGAGGGTCTGAGTTACAGGGAGAGACTGACCATGCTGAGGGTCTGTTACAGGGAGAGACTGACCATGCTGAGGGTCTGAGTTACAGGGAGAGACTGGCCATGCTGAGGGTCTGAGTTACAGGGAGAGATTGGCCATGCTGAGGGTCTGTTACAGGGAGAGACTGACCATGCTGAGGGTCTGTTACAGGGAGAGACTGACCATGCTGAGGGTCTGAGTTACAGGGAGAGACTGGCCATGCTGAGGGTCTGAGTTACAGGGAGAGACTGGCCATGCTGAGGGTCTGAGTTACAGGGAGAGACTGACCATGCTGAGGGTCTGAGTTACAGGGAGAGACTGACCATGCTGAGGGTCTGTTAAGGGGAGAGACTGACCATGCTGAGGGTCTGTTACAGGGGGAGACTGACCATGCTGAGGGTCTGTTACAGGGAGAGACTGAACATGCTGAGGGTCTGAGTTACAGGGAGAGACTGACCATGCTGAGGGTCTGAGTTACAGGGAGAGACTGACCATGCTGAGGGTCTGAGTTACAGGGAGAGATTGGCCATGCTGAGGGTCGGTTACAGGGAGAGACTGACCATGCTGAGGGTCTGAGTTACAGGGAGAGACTGACCATGCTGAGGGTCTGTTACAGGGAGAGACTGACCATGCTGAGGGTCTGAGTTACAGGGAGAGACTGGCCATGCTGAGGGTCTGAGTTACAGGGAGAGATTGGCCATGCTGAGGGTCTGTTACAGGGAGAGACTGACCATGCTGAGGGTCTGTTACAGGGAGAGACTGACCATGCTGAGGGTCTGAGTTACAGGGAGAGACTGGCCATGCTGAGGGTCTGAGTTACAGGGAGAGACTGGCCATGCTGAGGGTCTGAGTTACAGGGAGAGACTGACCATGCTGAGGGTCTGAGTTACAGGGAGAGACTGACCATGCTGAGGGTCTGTTAAGGGGAGAGACTGACCATGCTGAGGGTCTGTTACAGGGGGAGACTGACCATGCTGATGGTCTGAGTTACAGGGAGAGATTGGCCATGCTGAGGGTCTGAGTTACAGGGAGAGATTGGCCATGCTGAGGGTCTGAGTTACAGGGAGAGACTGATCATGCTGAGGGTCTGAGTTACAGGGAGAGACTGATCATGCTGAGGGTCTGAGTTACAGGGAGAGACTGACCATGCTGAGGGTCTGTTACAGGGAGAGACTGACCATGCTGAGTGTCTGTTACAGGGAGAGACTGACCATGCTGAGTGTCTGTTACAGGGAGAGACTGACTATGCTGAGGGTCTGAGTTACAGGGAGAGACTGGCCATGCTGTGGGTCTGAGTTACAGGGAGAGACTGACCATGCTGAGGGTCTGTTACAGGGAGAGACTGACCATGCTGAGGGTCTGAGTTACAGGGAGAGACTGACCATGCTGAGGGTCTGAGTTACAGGGAGAGATTGGCCATGCTGAGGGTCGGTTACAGGGAGAGACTGACCATGCTGAGGGTCTGAGTTACAGGGAGAGACTGACCATGCTGAGGGTCTGTTACAGGGAGAGACTGACCATGCTGAGGGTCTGAGTTACAGGGAGAGACTGGCCATGCTGAGGGTCTGAGTTACAGGGAGAGATTGGCCATGCTGAGGGTCTGTTACAGGGAGAACTGACCATGCTGAGGGTCTGTTACAGGGAGAGACTGACCATGCTGAGGGTCTGAGTTACAGGGAGAGACTGGCCATGCTGAGGGTCTGAGTTACAGGGCGAGACTGGCCATGCTGAGGGTCTGAGTTACAGGGAGAGACTGACCATGCTGAGGGTCTGTTACAGAGAGAGACTGACCATGCTGAGGGTCTGTTACAGGGAGAGACTGACCATGCTGAGGGTCTGTTACAGGGAGAGATTGGCCATGCTGAGGGTCTGTTACAGGGAGAGACTGGCCATGCTGAGGGTCTGTTACAGGGAGAGACTGGCCATGCTGAGTGTCTGTTACAGGGAGAGACTGACCATGCTGAGGGTCTGAGTTACAGGGAGAGACTGGCCATGCTGAGGGTCTGAGTTATAGGGCGAGACTGGCCATGCTGAGGGTCTGAGTTACAGGGAGAGACTGACCATGCTGAGGGTCAGTTACAGGGAGAGACTGACCATGCTGAGGGTCTGTTACAGGGAGAGACTGACCATGCTGAGGGTCTGTTACAGGGAGAGATTGGCCATGCTGAGGGTCTGTTACAGGGAGAGACTGGCCATGCTGAGGGTCTGTTACAGGGAGAGACTGGCCATGCTGAGTGTCTGTTACAGGGAGAGACTGACCATGCTGAGGGTCTGAGTTACAGGGAGAGATTGGCCATGCTGAGGGTCTGTTACAGGGAGAGACTGGCCATGCTGAGTGTCTGTTACAGGGAGAGACTGGCCATGCTGAGTGTCTGTTACAGGGAGAGACTGGCCATGCTGAGGGTCTGAGTTACAGGGAGAGACTGACCATGCTGAGTGTCTGAGTTACAGGGAGAGACTGGCCATGCTGATGGTCTGAGTTACAGGGAGAGATTGGCCATGCTGAGGGTCTGAGTTACAGGGAGAGATTGGCCATGCTGAGGGTCTGAGTTACAGGGAGAGACTGATCATGCTGAGGGTCTGAGTTACAGGGAGAGACTGATCATGCTGAGGGTCTGAGTTACAGGGAGAGACTGACCATGCTGAGGGTCTGTTACAGGGAGAGACTGACCATGCTGAGTGTCTGTTACAGGGAGAGACTGACCATGTTGAGTGTCTGTTACAGGGAGAGACTGACTATGCTGAGGGTCTGAGTTACAGGGAGAGACTGGCCATGCTGTGGGTCTGAGTTACAGGGAGAGACTGACCATGCTGAGGGTCTGTTACAGGGAGAGACTGACCATGCTGAGGGTCTGTTACAGGGAGAGACTGACCATGCTGAGGGTCTGAGTTACAGGGAGAGACTGACCATGCTGAGGGTCTGAGTTACAGGGAGAGACTGGCCATGCTGAGGGTCTGAGTTACAGGGCGAGACTGGCCATGCTGAGGGTCTGAGTTACAGGGAGAGACTGACCATGCTGAGGGTCTGTTACAGAGAGAGACTGACCATGCTGAGGGTCTGTTACAGGGAGAGACTGACCATGCTGAGGGTCTGTTACAGGGAGAGACTGACCATGCTGAGGGTCTGTTACAGGGAGAGATTGGCCATGCTGAGGGTCTGTTACAGGGAGAGACTGGCCATGCTGAGGGTCTGTTACAGGGAGAGACTGGCCATGCTGAGTGTCTGTTACAGGGAGAGACTGACCATGCTGAGTGTCTGAGTTACAGGGAGAGATTGGCCATGCTGAGGGTCTGTTACAGGGAGAGACTGGCCATGCTGAGTGTCTGTTACAGGGAGAGACTGGCCATGCTGAGTGTCTGTTACAGGGAGAGACTGGCCATGCTGAGGGTCTGAGTTACAGGGAGAGACTGACCATGCTGAGGGTCTGTTACAGGGAGAGACTGACCATGCTGAGGGTCTGAGTTACAGGGTGAGATTGGCCATGCTGAGGGTCTGTTACAGGGAGAGACTGACCATGCTGAGGGTCTGAGTTACAGGGAGAGATTGGGCATGCTGAGGGTCTGAGTTACAGGGAGAGACTGACCATGCTGAGGGTCTGTTACAGGGAGAGACTGGCCATGCTGAGGGTCTGTTACAGGGAGAGATTGGCCATGCTGAGGGTCTGAGTTACAGGGAGAGACTGACCATGCTGAGGGTCTGTTACAGGGAGAGACTGGCCATGCTGAGGGTCTGTTACAGGGAGAGACTGACCATGCTGAGGGTCTGAGTTACAGGGAGAGATTGGCCATGCTGAGGGTCTGAGTTACAGGGAGAGACTGACCATGCTGAGGGTCTGTTACAGGGAGAGACTGGCCATGCTGAGGGTTTGAGTTACAGGGAGAGACTGACCATGCTGAGGGTCTGTTACAGGGAGAGACTGGCCATGCTGAGGGTCTGAGTTACAGTGAGAGACTGACCATGCTGAGGGTCTGTTACAGGGAGAGACTGACCATGCTGAGGGTCTGAGTTACAGGGAGAGACTGACCATGCTGAGGGTCTGAGTTACAGGGAGAGACTGACCATGCTGAGGGTCTGAGTTACAGGGAGAGACTGACCATGCTGAGGGTCTGTTACAGGGAGAGACTGACCATGCTGAGGGTCTGTTACAGGGAGAGACTGGCCATGCTGAGGGTCTGTTACAGGGAGAGACTGGCCATGCTGAGTGTCTGTTACAGGGAGAGACTGGCTATGCTGAGGGTCTGAGTTACAGGGAGAGACTGACCATGCTGAGGGTCTGAGTTACAGGGAGAGACTGACCATGCTGAGTGTCTGTTACAGGGAGAGACTGACCATGCTGAGGGTCTGAGTTACAGGGAGAGACTTGCCATGCTGAGGGTCTGAGTTACAGGGAGAGACTGACCATGCTGAGGGTCTGAGTTACAGGGAGAGACTGACCATGCTGAGGGTCTGTTACAGGGAGAGACTGACCATGCTGAGGGTCTGTTACAGGGAGAGACTGGCCATGCTGAGGGTCTGTTACAGGGGGAGACTGACCATGCTGAGGGTCTGAGTTACAGGGAGAGACTGACGATGCTGAGGGTCTGAGTTACAGGGAGAGACTGACCATGCTGAGGGTCTGTTACAGGGAGAGACTGGCCATGCTGAGGGTCTGAGTTACGGGGAGAGACTGACTATGCTGAGGGTCTGAGTTACAGGGAGAGACTGACCATGCTGAGGGTCTGAGTTACAGGGAGAGACTGGCCATGCTGAGGGTCTGTTACAGGGGGAGACTGACCATGCTGAGGGTCTGTTACAGGGGGAGACTGACCATGCTGAGGGTCTGAATTACAGGGAGAGACTGACCATGCTGAGGGTCTGTTAAGGGGAGAGACTGACCATGCTGAGGGTCTGTTACAGGGGGAGACTGACCATGCTGAGGGTCTGAGTTACAGGGAGAGACTGGCCGGTCTGAGTTACAGGGAGAGATTGGCCATGCTGAGGGTCTGAGTTACAGGGAGAGACTGATCATGCTGAGGGTCTGAGTTACAGGGAGAGACTGATCATGCTGAGGGTCTGAGTTACAGGGAGAGACTGACCATGCTGAGGGTCTGTTACAGGGAGAGACTGACCATGCTGAGTGTCTGTTACAGGGAGAGACTGACCATGCTGAGGGTCTGAGTTACAGGGAGAGACTGACCATGCTGAGTGTCTGTTACAGGGAGAGACTGACCATGCTGAGTGTCTGTTACAGGGAGAGACTGACCATGCTGAGGGTCTGAGTTACAGGGAGAGATTGGCCATGCTGAGGGTCGGTTACAGGGAGAGACTGACCATGCTGAGGGTCTGAGTTACAGGGAGAGACTGACCATGCTGAGGGTCTGTTACAGGGAGAGACTGACCATGCTGAGGGTCTGAGTTACAGGGAGAGACTGGCCATGCTGAGGGTCTTACTTACAGGGAGAGATTGGCCATGCTGAGGGTCTGTTACAGGGAGAGACTGACCATGCTGAGGGTCTGTTACAGGGAGAGACTGACCATGCTGAGGGTCTGAGTTACAGGGAGAGACTGGCCATGCTGAGGGTCTGAGTTACAGGGAGAGACTGGCCATGCTGAGGGTCTGAGTTACAGGGAGAGACTGACCATGCTGAGGGTCAGTTACAGGGCGAGACTGGCCATGCTGAGGGTCTGAGTTACAGGGAGAGACTGACCATGCTGAGGGTCTGAGTTACAGGGAGAGACTGACCATGCTGAGGGTCTGTTAAGGGGAGAGACTGACCATGCTGAGGGTCTGTTACAGGGGGAGACTGACCATGCTGATGGTCTGAGTTACAGGGAGAGATTGGCCATGCTGAGGGTCTGAGTTACAGGGAGAGATTGGCCATGCTGAGGGTCTGAGTTACAGGGAGAGACTGATCATGCTGAGGGTCTGAGTTACAGGGAGAGACTGATCATGCTGAGGGTCTGAGTTACAGGGAGAGACTGACCATGCTGAGGGTCTGTTACAGGGAGAGACTGACCATGCTGAGTGTCTGTTACAGGGAGAGACTGATCATGCTGAGTGTCTGTTACAGGGAGAGACTGACCATGCTGAGTGTCTGTTACAGGGAGAGACTGACCATGCTGAGTGTCTGTTACAGGGAGAGACTGACTATGCTGAGGGTCTGAGTTACAGGGAGAGACTGACCATGCTGAGGGTCTGTTACAGGGAGAGACTGACCATGCTGAGGGTCTGTTACAGGGAGAGACTGACCATGCTGAGGGTCTGAGTTACAGGGAGAGACTGACCATGCTGAGGGTCTGAGTTACAGGGAGAGATTGGCCATGCTGAGGGTCGGTTACAGGGAGAGACTGACCATGCTGAGGGTCTGAGTTACAGGGAGAGACTGACCATGCTGAGGGTCTGTTACAGGGAGAGACTGACCATGCTGAGGGTCTGAGTTACAGGGAGAGACTGGCCATGCTGAGGGTCTGAGTTACAGGGAGAGATTGGCCATGCTGAGGGTCTGTTACAGGGAGAGACTGACCATGCTGAGGGTCTGTTACAGGGAGAGACTGACCATGCTGAGGGTCTGAGTTACAGGGAGAGACTGGCCATGCTGAGGGTCTGAGTTATAGGGCGAGACTGGCCATGCTGAGGGTCTGAGTTACAGGGAGAGACTGACCATGCTGAGGGTCTGTTACAGGGAGAGACTGACCATGCTGAGGGTCTGTTACAGGGAGAGACTGACCATGCTGAGGGTCTGTTACAGGGAGAGATTGGCCATGCTGAGGGTCTGTTACAGGGACAGACTGGCCATGCTGAGGGTCTGTTACAGGGAGAGACTGGCCATGCTGAGTGTCTGTTACAGGGAGAGACTGACCATGCTGAGGGTCTGAGTTACAGGGAGAGATTGGCCATGCTGAGGGTCTGTTACAGGGAGAGACTGGCCATGCTGAGTGTCTGTTACAGGGAGAGACTGGCCATGCTGAGTGTCTGTTACAGGGAGAGACTGGCCATGCTGAGGGTCTGAGTTACAGGGAGAGACTGACCATGCTGAGGGTCTGTTACAGGGAGAGACTGACCATGCTGAGTGTCTGAGTTACAGGGAGAAACTGACCATGCTGAGGGTCTGTTACAGGGAGAGACTGACCATGCTGAGGGTCTGAGTTACAGGGAGAGATTGGCCATGCTGAGGGTCTGAGTTACAGGGTGAGATTGGCCATGCTGAGGGTCTGTTACAGGGAGAGACTGACCATGCTGAGGGTCTGTTACAGGGAGAGACTGACCATGCTGAGGGTCTGTTACAGGGAGAGATTGGCCATGCTGAGGGTCTGTTACAGGGAGAGACTGGCCATGCTGAGGGTCTGTTACAGGGAGAGACTGGCCATGCTGAGTGTCTGTTACAGGGAGAGACTGACCATGCTGAGGGTCTGAGTTACAGGGAGAGATTGGCCATGCTGAGGGTCTGTTACAGGGAGAGACTGGCCATGCTGAGTGTCTGTTACAGGGAGAGACTGGCCATGCTGAGTGTCTGTTACAGGGAGAGACTGGCCATGCTGAGGGTCTGAGTTACAGGGAGAGACTGACCATGCTGAGGGTCTGTTACAGGGAGAGACTGACCATGCTGAGTGTCTGAGTTACAGGGAGAAACTGACCATGCTGAGGGTCTGTTACAGGGAGAGACTGACCATGCTGAGGGTCTGAGTTACAGGGAGAGATTGGCCATGCTGAGGGTCTGAGTTACAGGGTGAGATTGGCCATGCTGAGGGTCTGTTACAGGGAGAGACTGACCATGCTGAGGGTCTGTTACAGGGAGAGACTGAACATGCTGAGGGTCTGAGTTACAGGGAGAGACTGACCATGCTGAGGGTCTGAGTTACAGGGAGAGACTGACCATGCTGAGGGTCTGAGTTACAGGGAGAGATTGGCCATGCTGAGGGTCGGTTACAGGGAGAGACTGACCATGCTGAGGGTCTGAGTTACAGGGAGAGACTGACCATGCTGAGGGTCTGTTACAGGGAGAGACTGACCATGCTGAGGGTCTGAGTTACAGGGAGAGACTGGCCATGCTGAGGGTCTGAGTTACAGGGAGAGATTGGCCATGCTGAGGGTCTGTTACAGGGAGAGACTGACCATGCTGAGGGTCTGTTACAGGGAGAGACTGACCATGCTGAGGGTCTGAGTTACAGGGAGAGACTGGCCATGCTGAGGGTCTGAGTTACAGGGAGAGACTGGCCATGCTGAGGGTCTGAGTTACAGGGAGAGACTGACCATGCTGAGGGTCTGAGTTACAGGGAGAGACTGACCATGCTGAGGGTCTGTTAAGGGGAGAGACTGACCATGCTGAGGGTCTGTTACAGGGGGAGACTGACCATGCTGATGGTCTGAGTTACAGGGAGAGATTGGCCATGCTGAGGGTCTGAGTTACAGGGAGAGATTGGCCATGCTGAGGGTCTGAGTTACAGGGAGAGACTGATCATGCTGAGGGTCTGAGTTACAGGGAGAGACTGATCATGCTGAGGGTCTGAGTTACAGGGAGAGACTGACCATGCTGAGGGTCTGTTACAGGGAGAGACTGACCATGCTGAGTGTCTGTTACAGGGAGAGACTGACCATGCTGAGTGTCTGTTACAGGGAGAGACTGACTATGCTGAGGGTCTGAGTTACAGGGAGAGACTGGCCATGCTGTGGGTCTGAGTTACAGGGAGAGACTGACCATGCTGAGGGTCTGTTACAGGGAGAGACTGACCATGCTGAGGGTCTGAGTTACAGGGAGAGACTGACCATGCTGAGGGTCTGAGTTACAGGGAGAGATTGGCCATGCTGAGGGTCGGTTACAGGGAGAGACTGACCATGCTGAGGGTCTGAGTTACAGGGAGAGACTGACCATGCTGAGGGTCTGTTACAGGGAGAGACTGACCATGCTGAGGGTCTGAGTTACAGGGAGAGACTGGCCATGCTGAGGGTCTGAGTTACAGGGAGAGATTGGCCATGCTGAGGGTCTGTTACAGGGAGAACTGACCATGCTGAGGGTCTGTTACAGGGAGAGACTGACCATGCTGAGGGTCTGAGTTACAGGGAGAGACTGGCCATGCTGAGGGTCTGAGTTACAGGGCGAGACTGGCCATGCTGAGGGTCTGAGTTACAGGGAGAGACTGACCATGCTGAGGGTCTGTTACAGAGAGAGACTGACCATGCTGAGGGTCTGTTACAGGGAGAGACTGACCATGCTGAGGGTCTGTTACAGGGAGAGATTGGCCATGCTGAGGGTCTGTTACAGGGAGAGACTGGCCATGCTGAGGGTCTGTTACAGGGAGAGACTGGCCATGCTGAGTGTCTGTTACAGGGAGAGACTGACCATGCTGAGGGTCTGAGTTACAGGGAGAGACTGGCCATGCTGAGGGTCTGAGTTATAGGGCGAGACTGGCCATGCTGAGGGTCTGAGTTACAGGGAGAGACTGACCATGCTGAGGGTCTGTTACAGGGAGAGACTGACCATGCTGAGGGTCTGTTACAGGGAGAGACTGACCATGCTGAGGGTCTGTTACAGGGAGAGATTGGCCATGCTGAGGGTCTGTTACAGGGAGAGACTGGCCATGCTGAGGGTCTGTTACAGGGAGAGACTGGCCATGCTGAGTGTCTGTTACAGGGAGAGACTGACCATGCTGAGGGTCTGAGTTACAGGGAGAGATTGGCCATGCTGAGGGTCTGTTACAGGGAGAGACTGGCCATGCTGAGTGTCTGTTACAGGGAGAGACTGGCCATGCTGAGTGTCTGTTACAGGGAGAGACTGGCCATGCTGAGGGTCTGAGTTACAGGGAGAGACTGACCATGCTGAGTGTCTGAGTTACAGGGAGAGACTGGCCATGCTGATGGTCTGAGTTACAGGGAGAGATTGGCCATGCTGAGGGTCTGAGTTACAGGGAGAGATTGGCCATGCTGAGGGTCTGAGTTACAGGGAGAGACTGATCATGCTGAGGGTCTGAGTTACAGGGAGAGACTGATCATGCTGAGGGTCTGAGTTACAGGGAGAGACTGACCATGCTGAGGGTCTGTTACAGGGAGAGACTGACCATGCTGAGTGTCTGTTACAGGGAGAGACTGACCATGTTGAGTGTCTGTTACAGGGAGAGACTGACTATGCTGAGGGTCTGAGTTACAGGGAGAGACTGGCCATGCTGTGGGTCTGAGTTACAGGGAGAGACTGACCATGCTGAGGGTCTGTTACAGGGAGAGACTGACCATGCTGAGGGTCTGTTACAGGGAGAGACTGACCATGCTGAGGGTCTGAGTTACAGGGAGAGACTGACCATGCTGAGGGTCTGAGTTACAGGGAGAGACTGGCCATGCTGAGGGTCTGAGTTACAGGGCGAGACTGGCCATGCTGAGGGTCTGAGTTACAGGGAGAGACTGACCATGCTGAGGGTCTGTTACAGAGAGAGACTGACCATGCTGAGGGTCTGTTACAGGGAGAGACTGACCATGCTGAGGGTCTGTTACAGGGAGAGACTGACCATGCTGAGGGTCTGTTACAGGGAGAGATTGGCCATGCTGAGGGTCTGTTACAGGGAGAGACTGGCCATGCTGAGGGTCTGTTACAGGGAGAGACTGGCCATGCTGAGTGTCTGTTACAGGGAGAGACTGACCATGCTGAGTGTCTGAGTTACAGGGAGAGATTGGCCATGCTGAGGGTCTGTTACAGGGAGAGACTGGCCATGCTGAGTGTCTGTTACAGGGAGAGACTGGCCATGCTGAGTGTCTGTTACAGGGAGAGACTGGCCATGCTGAGGGTCTGAGTTACAGGGAGAGACTGACCATGCTGAGGGTCTGTTACAGGGAGAGACTGACCATGCTGAGGGTCTGAGTTACAGGGTGAGATTGGCCATGCTGAGGGTCTGTTACAGGGAGAGACTGACCATGCTGAGGGTCTGAGTTACAGGGAGAGATTGGCCATGCTGAGGGTCTGAGTTACAGGGAGAGACTGACCATGCTGAGGGTCTGTTACAGGGAGAGACTGGCCATGCTGAGGGTCTGTTACAGGGAGAGATTGGCCATGCTGAGGGTCTGAGTTACAGGGAGAGACTGACCATGCTGAGGGTCTGTTACAGGGAGAGACTGGCCATGCTGAGGGTCTGTTACAGGGAGAGACTGACCATGCTGAGGGTCTGAGTTACAGGGAGAGATTGGCCATGCTGAGGGTCTGAGTTACAGGGAGAGACTGACCATGCTGAGGGTCTGTTACAGGGAGAGACTGGCCATGCTGAGGGTTTGAGTTACAGGGAGTGACTGACCATGCTGAGGGTCTGTTACAGGGAGAGACTGGCCATGCTGAGGGTCTGAGTTACAGTGAGAGACTGACCATGCTGAGGGTCTGTTACAGGGAGAGACTGACCATGCTGAGGGTCTGAGTTACAGGGAGAGACTGACCATGCTGAGGGTCTGAGTTACAGGGAGAGACTGACCATGCTGAGGGTCTGAGTTACAGGGAGAGACTGACCATGCTGAGGGTCTGTTACAGGGAGAGACTGACCATGCTGAGGGTCTGTTACAGGGAGAGACTGGCCATGCTGAGGGTCTGTTACAGGGAGAGACTGGCCATGCTGAGTGTCTGTTACAGGGAGAGACTGGCTATGCTGAGGGTCTGAGTTACAGGGAGAGACTGACCATGCTGAGGGTCTGAGTTACAGGGAGAGACTGACCATGCTGAGTGTCTGTTACAGGGAGAGACTGACCATGCTGAGGGTCTGAGTTACAGGGAGAGACTTGCCATGCTGAGGGTCTGAGTTACAGGGAGAGACTGACCATGCTGAGGGTCTGAGTTACAGGGAGAGACTGACCATGCTGAGGGTCTGTTACAGGGAGAGACTGGCCATGCTGAGGGTCTGTTACAGGGGGAGACTGACCATGCTGAGGGTCTGAGTTACAGGGAGAGACTGACGATGCTGAGGGTCTGAGTTACAGGGAGAGACTGACCATGCTGAGGGTCTGTTACAGGGAGAGACTGGCCATGCTGAGGGTCTGAGTTACGGGGAGAGACTGACTATGCTGAGGGTCTGAGTTACAGGGAGAGACTGACCATGCTGAGGGTCTGAGTTACAGGGAGAGACTGGCCATGCTGAGGGTCTGTTACAGGGGGAGACTGACCATGCTGAGGGTCTGTTACAGGGGGAGACTGACCATGCTGAGGGTCTGAGTTACAGGGAGAGACTGACCATGCTGAGGGTCTGTTAAGGGGAGAGACTGACCATGCTGAGGGTCTGTTACAGGGGGAGACTGACCATGCTGAGGGTCTGAGTTACAGGGAGAGACTGGCCGGTCTGAGTTACAGGGAGAGATTGGCCATGCTGAGGGTCTGAGTTACAGGGAGAGACTGATCATGCTGAGGGTCTGAGTTACAGGGAGAGACTGATCATGCTGAGGGTCTGAGTTACAGGGAGAGACTGACCATGCTGAGGGTCTGTTACAGGGAGAGACTGACCATGCTGAGTGTCTGTTACAGGGAGAGACTGACCATGCTGAGGGTCTGAGTTACAGGGAGAGACTGACCATGCTGAGTGTCTGTTACAGGGAGAGACTGACCATGCTGAGTGTCTGTTACAGGGAGAGACTGACCATGCTGAGGGTCTGAGTTACAGGGAGAGATTGGCCATGCTGAGGGTCGGTTACAGGGAGAGACTGACCATGCTGAGGGTCTGAGTTACAGGGAGAGACTGACCATGCTGAGGGTCTGTTACAGGGAGAGACTGACCATGCTGAGGGTCTGAGTTACAGGGAGAGACTGGCCATGCTGAGGGTCTTACTTACAGGGAGAGATTGGCCATGCTGAGGGTCTGTTACAGGGAGAGACTGACCATGCTGAGGGTCTGTTACAGGGAGAGACTGACCATGCTGAGGGTCTGAGTTACAGGGAGAGACTGGCCATGCTGAGGGTCTGAGTTACAGGGAGAGACTGGCCATGCTGAGGGTCTGAGTTACAGGGAGAGACTGACCATGCTGAGGGTCAGTTACAGGGCGAGACTGGCCATGCTGAGGGTCTGAGTTACAGGGAGAGACTGACCATGCTGAGGGTCTGAGTTACAGGGAGAGACTGACCATGCTGAGGGTCTGTTAAGGGGAGAGACTGACCATGCTGAGGGTCTGTTACAGGGGGAGACTGACCATGCTGATGGTCTGAGTTACAGGGAGAGATTGGCCATGCTGAGGGTCTGAGTTACAGGGAGAGATTGGCCATGCTGAGGGTCTGAGTTACAGGGAGAGACTGATCATGCTGAGGGTCTGAGTTACAGGGAGAGACTGATCATGCTGAGGGTCTGAGTTACAGGGAGAGACTGACCATGCTGAGGGTCTGTTACAGGGAGAGACTGACCATGCTGAGTGTCTGTTACAGGGAGAGACTGATCATGCTGAGTGTCTGTTACAGGGAGAGACTGACCATGCTGAGTGTCTGTTACAGGGAGAGACTGACTATGCTGAGGGTCTGAGTTACAGGGAGAGACTGACCATGCTGAGGGTCTGTTACAGGGAGAGACTGACCATGCTGAGGGTCTGTTACAGGGAGAGACTGACCATGCTGAGGGTCTGAGTTACAGGGAGAGACTGACCATGCTGAGGGTCTGAGTTACAGGGAGAGATTGGCCATGCTGAGGGTCGGTTACAGGGAGAGACTGACCATGCTGAGGGTCTGAGTTACAGGGAGAGACTGACCATGCTGAGGGTCTGTTACAGGGAGAGACTGACCATGCTGAGGGTCTGAGTTACAGGGAGAGACTGGCCATGCTGAGGGTCTGAGTTACAGGGAGAGATTGGCCATGCTGAGGGTCTGTTACAGGGAGAGACTGACCATGCTGAGGGTCTGTTACAGGGAGAGACTGACCATGCTGAGGGTCTGAGTTACAGGGAGAGACTGGCCATGCTGAGGGTCTGAGTTATAGGGCGAGACTGGCCATGCTGAGGGTCTGAGTTACAGGGAGAGACTGACCATGCTGAGGGTCTGTTACAGGGAGAGACTGACCATGCTGAGGGTCTGTTACAGGGAGAGACTGACCATGCTGAGGGTCTGTTACAGGGAGAGATTGGCCATGCTGAGGGTCTGTTACAGGGAGAGACTGGCCATGCTGAGGGTCTGTTACAGGGAGAGACTGGCCATGCTGAGTGTCTGTTACAGGGAGAGACTGACCATGCTGAGGGTCTGAGTTACAGGGAGAGATTGGCCATGCTGAGGGTCTGTTACAGGGAGAGACTGGCCATGCTGAGTGTCTGAGTTACAGGGAGAAACTGACCATGCTGAGGGTCTGTTACAGGGAGAGACTGACCATGCTGAGGGTCTGAGTTACAGGGAGAGATTGGCCATGCTGAGGGTCTGAGTTACAGGGTGAGATTGGCCATGCTGAGGGTCTGTTACAGGGAGAGACTGACCATGCTGAGGGTCTGTTACAGGGAGAGACTGAACATGCTGAGGGTCTGAGTTACAGGGAGAGACTGACCATGCTGAGGGTCTGAGTTACAGGGAGAGACTGACCATGCTGAGGGTCTGAGTTACAGGGAGAGATTGGCCATGCTGAGGGTCGGTTACAGGGAGAGACTGACCATGCTGAGGGTCTGAGTTACAGGGAGAGACTGACCATGCTGAGGGTCTGTTACAGGGAGAGACTGACCATGCTGAGGGTCTGAGTTACAGGGAGAGACTGGCCATGCTGAGGGTCTGAGTTACAGGGAGAGATTGGCCATGCTGAGGGTCTGTTACAGGGAGAGACTGACCATGCTGAGGGTCTGTTACAGGGAGAGACTGACCATGCTGAGGGTCTGAGTTACAGGGAGAGACTGGCCATGCTGAGGGTCTGAGTTACAGGGAGAGACTGGCCATGCTGAGGGTCTGAGTTACAGGGAGAGACTGACCATGCTGAGGGTCTGAGTTACAGGGAGAGACTGACCATGCTGAGGGTCTGTTAAGGGGAGAGACTGACCATGCTGAGGGTCTGTTACAGGGGGAGACTGACCATGCTGATGGTCTGAGTTACAGGGAGAGATTGGCCATGCTGAGGGTCTGAGTTACAGGGAGAGATTGGCCATGCTGAGGGTCTGAGTTACAGGGAGAGACTGATCATGCTGAGGGTCTGAGTTACAGGGAGAGACTGATCATGCTGAGGGTCTGAGTTACAGGGAGAGACTGACCATGCTGAGGGTCTGTTACAGGGAGAGACTGACCATGCTGAGTGTCTGTTACAGGGAGAGACTGACCATGCTGAGTGTCTGTTACAGGGAGAGACTGACTATGCTGAGGGTCTGAGTTACAGGGAGAGACTGGCCATGCTGTGGGTCTGAGTTACAGGGAGAGACTGACCATGCTGAGGGTCTGTTACAGGGAGAGACTGACCATGCTGAGGGTCTGAGTTACAGGGAGAGACTGACCATGCTGAGGGTCTGAGTTACAGGGAGAGATTGGCCATGCTGAGGGTCGGTTACAGGGAGAGACTGACCATGCTGAGGGTCTGAGTTACAGGGAGAGACTGACCATGCTGAGGGTCTGTTACAGGGAGAGACTGACCATGCTGAGGGTCTGAGTTACAGGGAGAGACTGGCCATGCTGAGGGTCTGAGTTACAGGGAGAGATTGGCCATGCTGAGGGTCTGTTACAGGGAGAACTGACCATGCTGAGGGTCTGTTACAGGGAGAGACTGACCATGCTGAGGGTCTGAGTTACAGGGAGAGACTGGCCATGCTGAGGGTCTGAGTTACAGGGCGAGACTGGCCATGCTGAGGGTCTGAGTTACAGGGAGAGACTGACCATGCTGAGGGTCTGTTACAGAGAGAGACTGACCATGCAGAGGGTCTGTTACAGGGAGAGACTGACCATGCTGAGGGTCTGTTACAGGGAGAGATTGGCCATGCTGAGGGTCTGTTACAGGGAGAGACTGGCCATGCTGAGGGTCTGTTACAGGGAGAGACTGGCCATGCTGAGTGTCTGTTACAGGGAGAGACTGACCATGCTGAGGGTCTGAGTTACAGGGAGAGATTGGCCATGCTGAGGGTCGGTTACAGGGAGAGACTGACCATGCTGAGGGTCTGAGTTACAGGGAGAGACTGACCATGCTGAGGGTCTGTTACAGGGAGAGACTGACCATGCTGAGGGTCTGAGTTACAGGGAGAGACTGGCCATGCTGAGGGTCTGAGTTACAGGGAGAGATTGGCCATGCTGAGGGTCTGTTACAGGGAGAGACTGACCATGCTGAGGGTCTGTTACAGGGAGAGACTGACCATGCTGAGGGTCTGAGTTACAGGGAGAGACTGGCCATGCTGAGGGTCTGAGTTACAGGGAGAGACTGGCCATGCTGAGGGTCTGAGTTACAGGGAGAGACTGACCATGCTGAGGGTCTGAGTTACAGGGAGAGACTGACCATGCTGAGGGTCTGTTAAGGGGAGAGACTGACCATGCTGAGGGTCTGTTACAGGGGGAGACTGACCATGCTGATGGTCTGAGTTACAGGGAGAGATTGGCCATGCTGAGGGTCTGAGTTACAGGGAGAGATTGGCCATGCTGAGGGTCTGAGTTACAGGGAGAGACTGATCATGCTGAGGGTCTGAGTTACAGGGAGAGACTGATCATGCTGAGGGTCTGAGTTACAGGGAGAGACTGACCATGCTGAGGGTCTGTTACAGGGAGAGACTGACCATGCTGAGTGTCTGTTACAGGGAGAGACTGACCATGCTGAGTGTCTGTTACAGGGAGAGACTGACTATGCTGAGGGTCTGAGTTACAGGGAGAGACTGGCCATGCTGTGGGTCTGAGTTACAGGGAGAGACTGACCATGCTGAGGGTCTGTTACAGGGAGAGACTGACCATGCTGAGGGTCTGAGTTACAGGGAGAGACTGACCATGCTGAGGGTCTGAGTTACAGGGAGAGATTGGCCATGCTGAGGGTCGGTTACTGGGAGAGACTGACCATGCTGAGGGTCTGAGTTACAGGGAGAGACTGACCATGCTGAGGGTCTGTTACAGGGAGAGACTGACCATGCTGAGGGTCTGAGTTACAGGGAGAGACTGGCCATGCTGAGGGTCTGAGTTACAGGGAGAGATTGGCCATGCTGAGGGTCTGTTACAGGGAGAACTGACCATGCTGAGGGTCTGTTACAGGGAGAGACTGACCATGCTGAGGGTCTGAGTTACAGGGAGAGACTGGCCATGCTGAGGGTCTGAGTTACAGGGCGAGACTGGCCATGCTGAGGGTCTGAGTTACAGGGAGAGACTGACCATGCTGAGGGTCTGTTACAGAGAGAGACTGACCATGCAGAGGGTCTGTTACAGGGAGAGACTGACCATGCTGAGGGTCTGTTACAGGGAGAGATTGGCCATGCTGAGGGTCTGTTACAGGGAGAGACTGGCCATGCTGAGGGTCTGTTACAGGGAGAGACTGGCCATGCTGAGTGTCTGTTACAGGGAGAGACTGACCATGCTGAGGGTCTGAGTTACAGGGAGAGACTGGCCATGCTGAGGGTCTGAGTTATAGGGCGAGACTGGCCATGCTGAGGGTCTGAGTTACAGGGAGAGACTGACCATGCTGAGGGTCTGTTACAGGGAGAGACTGACCATGCTGAGGGTCTGTTACAGGGAGAGACTGAACATGCTGAGGGTCTGTTACAGGGAGAGATTGGCCATGCTGAGGGTCTGTTACAGGGAGAGACTGGCCATGCTGAGGGTCTGTTACAGGGAGAGACTGGCCATGCTGAGTGTCTGTTACAGGGAGAGACTGACCATGCTGAGGGTCTGAGTTACAGGGAGAGATTGGCCATGCTGAGGGTCTGTTACAGGGAGAGACTGGCCATGCTGAGTGTCTGTTACAGGGAGAGACTGGCCATGCTGAGGGTCTGAGTTACAGGGAGAGACTGACCATGCTGAGGGTCTGTTACAGGGAGAGACTGACCATGCTGAGTGTCTGAGTTACAGGGAGAAACTGACCATGCTGAGGGTCTGTTACAGGGAGAGACTGACCATGCTGAGGGTCTGAGTTACAGGGAGAGTTTGGCCATGCTGAGGGTCTGAGTTACAGGGTGAGATTGGCCATGCTGAGGGTCTGTTACAGGGAGAGACTGACCATGCTGAGGGTCTGTTACAGGGAGAGACTGAACATGCTGAGGGTCTGAGTTACAGGGAGAGACTGACCATGCTGAGGGTCTGAGTTACAGGGAGAGACTGACCATGCTGAGGGTCTGAGTTACAGGGAGAGATTGGCCATGCTGAGGGTCGGTTACAGGGAGAGACTGACCATGCTGAGGGTCTGAGTTACAGGGAGAGACTGACCATGCTGAGGGTCTGTTACAGGGAGAGACTGACCATGCTGAGGGTCTGAGTTACAGGGAGAGACTGGCCATGCTGAGGGTCTGAGTTACAGGGAGAGATTGGCCATGCTGAGGGTCTGTTACAGGGAGAGACTGACCATGCTGAGGGTCTGTTACAGGGAGAGACTGACCATGCTGAGGGTCTGAGTTACAGGGAGAGACTGGCCATGCTGAGGGTCTGAGTTACAGGGAGAGACTGGCCATGCTGAGGGTCTGAGTTACAGGGAGAGACTGACCATGCTGAGGGTCTGAGTTACAGGGAGAGACTGACCATGCTGAGGGTCTGTTAAGGGGAGAGACTGACCATGCTGAGGGTCTGTTACAGGGGGAGACTGACCATGCTGATGGTCTGAGTTACAGGGAGAGATTGGCCATGCTGAGGGTCTGAGTTACAGGGAGAGATTGGCCATGCTGAGGGTCTGAGTTACAGGGAGAGACTGATCATGCTGAGGGTCTGAGTTACAGGGAGAGACTGATCATGCTGAGGGTCTGAGTTACAGGGAGAGACTGACCATGCTGAGGGTCTGTTACAGGGAGAGACTGACCATGCTGAGTGTCTGTTACAGGGAGAGACTGACCATGCTGAGTGTCTGTTACAGGGAGAGACTGACTATGCTGAGGGTCTGAGTTACAGGGAGAGACTGGCCATGCTGTGGGTCTGAGTTACAGGGAGAGACTGACCATGCTGAGGGTCTGTTACAGGGAGAGACTGACCATGCTGAGGGTCTGAGTTACAGGGAGAGACTGACCATGCTGAGGGTCTGAGTTACAGGGAGAGATTGGCCATGCTGAGGGTCGGTTACAGGGAGAGACTGACCATGCTGAGGGTCTGAGTTACAGGGAGAGACTGACCATGCTGAGGGTCTGTTACAGGGAGAGACTGACCATGCTGAGGGTCTGAGTTACAGGGAGAGACTGGCCATGCTGAGGGTCTGAGTTACAGGGAGAGATTGGCCATGCTGAGGGTCTGTTACAGGGAGAACTGACCATGCTGAGGGTCTGAGTTACAGGGCGAGACTGGCCATGCTGAGGGTCTGAGTTACAGGGAGAGACTGACCATGCTGAGGGTCTGTTACAGAGAGAGACTGACCATGCTGAGGGTCTGTTACAGGGAGAGACTGACCATGCTGAGGGTCTGTTACAGGGAGAGACTGACCATGCTGAGGGTCTGTTACAGGGAGAGATTGGCCTTGCTGAGGGTCTGTTACAGGGAGAGACTGGCCATGCTGAGGGTCTGTTACAGGGAGAGACTGGCCATGCTGAGTGTCTGTTACAGGGAGAGACTGACCATGCTGAGGGTCTGAGTTACAGGGAGAGATTGGCCATGCTGAGGGTCTGTTACAGGGAGAGACTGGCCATGCTGAGTGTCTGTTACAGGGAGAGACTGGCCATGCTGAGTGTCTGTTACAGGGAGAGACTGGCCATGCTGAGGGTCTGAGTTACAGGGAGAGACTGACCATGCTGAGGGTCTGTTACAGGGAGAGACTGACCATGCTGAGTGTCTGAGTTACAGGGAGAGACTGACCATGCTGAGGGTCTGTTACAGGGAGAGACTGTCCATGCTGAGGGTCTGAGTTACAGGGTGAGATTGGCCATGCTGAGGGTCTGTTACAGGGAGAGACTGACCATGCTGAGGGTCTGAGTTACAGGGAGAGATTGGCCATGCTGAGGGTCTGAGTTACAGGGTGAGATTGGCCATGCTGAGGGTCTGTTACAGGGAGAGACTGACCATGCTGAGGGTCTGAGTTACAGGGAGAGATTGGCCATGCTGAGGGTCTGAGTTACAGGGAGAGACTGACCATGCTGAGGGTCTGTTACAGGGAGAGATTGGCCATGCTGAGGGTCTGAGTTACAGGGAGAGACTGACCATGCTGAGGGTCTGTTACAGGGAGAGACTGGCCATGCTGAGGGTCTGAGTTACAGGGAGAGACTGACCATGCTGAGGGTCTGTTACAGGGAGAGACTGGCCATGCTGAGGGTCTGAGTTACAGTGAGAGACTGACCATGCTGAGGGTCTGTTACAGGGAGAGACTGACCATGCTGAGGGTCTGAGTTACAGGGAGAGACTGACCATGCTGAGGGTCTGAGTTACAGGGAGAGACTGACCATGCTGAGGGTCTGAGTTACTGGGAGAGACTGACCATGCTGAGGGTCTGTTACAGGGAGAGACTGACCATGCTGAGGGTCTGTTACAGGGAGAGACTGAACATGCTGAGGGTCTGAGTTACAGGGAGAGACTGACCATGCTGAGGGTCTGAGTTACAGGGAGAGACTGACCATGCTGAGGGTCTGAGTTACAGGGAGAGATTGGCCATGCTGAGGGTCGGTTACAGGGAGAGACTGACCATGCTGAGGGTCTGAGTTACAGGGAGAGACTGACCATGCTGAGGGTCTGTTACAGGGAGAGACTGACCATGCTGAGGGTCTGAGTTACAGGGAGAGACTGGCCATGCTGAGGGTCTGAGTTACAGGGAGAGATTGGCCATGCTGAGGGTCTGTTACAGGGAGAGACTGACCATGCTGAGGGTCTGTTACAGGGAGAGACTGACCATGCTGAGGGTCTGAGTTACAGGGAGAGACTGGCCATGCTGAGGGTCTGAGTTACAGGGAGAGACTGGCCATGCTGAGGGTCTGAGTTACAGGGAGAGACTGACCATGCTGAGGGTCAGTTACAGGGCGAGACTGGCCATGCTGAGGGTCTGAGTTACAGGGAGAGACTGACCATGCTGAGGGTCTGAGTTACAGGGAGAGACTGACCATGCTGAGGGTCTGTTAAGGGGAGAGACTGACCATGCTGAGGGTCTGTTACAGGGGGAGACTGACCATGCTGATGGTCTGAGTTACAGGGAGAGATTGGCCATGCTGAGGGTCTGAGTTACAGGGAGAGATTGGCCATGCTGAGGGTCTGAGTTACAGGGAGAGACTGATCATGCTGAGGGTCTGAGTTACAGGGAGAGACTGATCATGCTGAGGGTCTGAGTTACAGGGAGAGACTGGCCATGCTGAGGGTCTGAGTTACAGGGAGAGACTGGCCATGCTGAGGGTCTGAGTTACAGGGAGAGACTGACCATGCTGAGGGTCTGAGTTACAGGGAGAGACTGACCATGCTGAGGGTCTGTTAAGGGGAGAGACTGACCATGCTGAGGGTCTGTTACAGGGGGAGACCGACCATGCTGATGGTCTGAGTTACAGGGAGAGATTGGCCATGCTGAGGGTCTGAGTTACAGGGAGAGATTGGCCATGCTGAGGGTCTGAGTTACAGGGAGAGACTGATCATGCTGAGGGTCTGAGTTACAGGGAGAGACTGATCATGCTGAGGGTCTGAGTTACAGGGAGAGACTGACCATGCTGAGGGTCTGTTACAGGGAGAGACTGACCATGCTGAGTGTCTGTTACAGGGAGAGACTGACCATGCTGAGTGTCTGTTACAGGGAGAGACTGACTATGCTGAGGGTCTGAGTTACAGGGAGAGACTGGCCATGCTGTGGGTCTGAGTTACAGGGAGAGACTGACCATGCTGAGGGTCTGTTACAGGGAGAGACTGACCATGCTGAGGGTCTGAGTTACAGGGAGAGACTGACCATGCTGAGGGTCTGAGTTACAGGGAGAGATTGGCCATGCTGAGGGTCGGTTACAGGGAGAGACTGACCATGCTGAGGGTCTGAGTTACAGGGAGAGACTGACCATGCTGAGGGTCTGTTACAGGGAGAGACTGACCATGCTGAGGGTCTGAGTTACAGGGAGAGACTGGCCATGCTGAGGGTCTGAGTTACAGGGAGAGATTGGCCATGCTGAGGGTCTGTTACAGGGAGAACTGACCATGCTGAGGGTCTGTTACAGGGAGAGACTGACCATGCTGAGGGTCTGAGTTACAGGGAGAGACTGGCCATGCTGAGGGTCTGAGTTACAGGGCGAGACTGGCCATGCTGAGGGTCTGAGTTACAGGGAGAGACTGACCATGCTGAGGGTCTGTTACAGAGAGAGACTGACCATGCTGAGGGTCTGTTACAGGGAGAGACTGACCATGCTGAGGGTCTGTTACAGGGAGAGATTGGCCATGCTGAGGGTCTGTTACAGGGAGAGACTGGCCATGCTGAGGGTCTGTTACAGGGAGAGACTGGCCATGCTGAGTGTCTGTTACAGGGAGAGACTGACCATGCTGAGGGTCTGAGTTACAGGGAGAGACTGGCCATGCTGAGGGTCTGAGTTATAGGGCGAGACTGGCCATGCTGAGGGTCTGAGTTACAGGGAGAGACTGACCATGCTGAGGGTCTGTTACAGGGAGAGACTGACCATGCTGAGGGTCTGTTACAGGGAGAGACTGACCATGCTGAGGGTCTGTTACAGGGAGAGATTGGCCATGCTGAGGGTCTGTTACAGGGAGAGACTGGCCATGCTGAGGGTCTGTTACAGGGAGAGACTGGCCATGCTGAGTGTCTGTTACAGGGAGAGACTGACCATGCTGAGGGTCTGAGTTACAGGGAGAGATTGGCCATGCTGAGGGTCTGTTACAGGGAGAGACTGGCCATGCTGAGTGTCTGTTACAGGGAGAGACTGGCCATGCTGAGTGTCTGTTACAGGGAGAGACTGGCCATGCTGAGGGTCTGAGTTACAGGGAGAGACTGACCATGCTGAGGGTCTGTTACAGGGAGAGACTGACCATGCTGAGTGTCTGAGTTACAGGGAGAAACTGACCATGCTGAGGGTCTGTTACAGGGAGAGACTGACCATGCTGAGGGTCTGAGTTACAGGGAGAGATTGGCCATGCTGAGGGTCTGAGTTACAGGGTGAGATTGGCCATGCTGAGGGTCTGTTACAGGGAGAGACTGACCATGCTGAGGGTCTGTTACAGGGAGAGACTGAACATGCTGAGGGTCTGAGTTACAGGGAGAGACTGACCATGCTGAGGGTCTGAGTTACAGGGAGAGACTGACCATGCTGAGGGTCTGAGTTACAGGGAGAGATTGGCCATGCTGAGGGTCGGTTACAGGGAGAGACTGACCATGCTGAGGGTCTGAGTTACAGGGAGAGACTGACCATGCTGAGGGTCTGTTACAGGGAGAGACTGACCATGCTGAGGGTCTGAGTTACAGGGAGAGACTGGCCATGCTGAGGGTCTGAGTTACAGGGAGAGATTGGCCATGCTGAGGGTCTGTTACAGGGAGAGACTGACCATGCTGAGGGTCTGTTACAGGGAGAGACTGACCATGCTGAGGGTCTGAGTTACAGGGAGAGACTGGCCATGCTGAGGGTCTGAGTTACAGGGAGAGACTGGCCATGCTGAGGGTCTGAGTTACAGGGAGAGACTGACCATGCTGAGGGTCTGAGTTACAGGGAGAGACTGACCATGCTGAGGGTCTGTTAAGGGGAGAGACTGACCATGCTGAGGGTCTGTTACAGGGGGAGACTGACCATGCTGATGGTCTGAGTTACAGGGAGAGATTGGCCATGCTGAGGGTCTGAGTTACAGGGAGAGATTGGCCATGCTGAGGGTCTGAGTTACAGGGAGAGACTGATCATGCTGAGGGTCTGAGTTACAGGGAGAGACTGATCATGCTGAGGGTCTGAGTTACAGGGAGAGACTGACCATGCTGAGGGTCTGTTACAGGGAGAGACTGACCATGCTGAGTGTCTGTTACAGGGAGAGACTGACCATGCTGAGTGTCTGTTACAGGGAGAGACTGACTATGCTGAGGGTCTGAGTTACAGGGAGAGACTGGCCATGCTGTGGGTCTGAGTTACAGGGAGAGACTGACCATGCTGAGGGTCTGTTACAGGGAGAGACTGACCATGCTGAGGGTCTGAGTTACAGGGAGAGACTGACCATGCTGAGGGTCTGAGTTACAGGGAGAGATTGGCCATGCTGAGGGTCGGTTACAGGGAGAGACTGACCATGCTGAGGGTCTGAGTTACAGGGAGAGACTGACCATGCTGAGGGTCTGTTACAGGGAGAGACTGACCATGCTGAGGGTCTGAGTTACGGGGAGAGACTGGCCATGCTGAGGGTCTGAGTTACAGGGAGAGATTGGCCATGCTGAGGGTCTGTTACAGGGAGAACTGACCATGCTGAGGGTCTGTTACAGGGAGAGACTGACCATGCTGAGGGTCTGAGTTACAGGGAGAGACTGGCCATGCTGAGGGTCTGAGTTACAGGGCGAGACTGGCCATGCTGAGGGTCTGAGTTACAGGGAGAGACTGACCATGCTGAGGGTCTGTTACAGAGAGAGACTGACCATGCTGAGGGTCTGTTACAGGGAGAGACTGACCATGCTGAGGGTCTGTTACAGGGAGAGACTGACCATGCTGAGGGTCTGTTACAGGGAGAGATTGGCCATGCTGAGGGTCTGTTACAGGGAGAGACTGGCCATGCTGAGGGTCTGTTACAGGGAGAGACTGGCCATGCTGAGTGTCTGTTACAGGGAGAGACTGACCATGCTGAGGGTCTGAGTTACAGGGAGAGATTGGCCATGCTGAGGGTCTGTTACAGGGAGAGACTGGCCATGCTGAGTGTCTGTTACAGGGAGAGACTGGCCATGCTGAGTGTCTGTTACAGGGAGAGACTGGCCATGCTGAGGGTCTGAGTTACAGGGAGAGACTGACCATGCTGAGGGTCTGTTACAGGGAGAGACTGACCATGCTGAGTGTCTGAGTTACAGGGAGAGACTGACCATGCTGAGGGTCTGTTACAGGGAGAGACTGACCATGCTGAGGGTCTGAGTTACAGGGTGAGATTGGCCATGCTGAGGGTCTGTTACAGGGAGAGACTGACCATGCTGAGGGTCTGAGTTACAGGGAGAGATTGGCCATGCTGAGGGTCTGAGTTACAGGGTGAGATTGGCCATGCTGAGGGTCTGTTACAGGGAGAGACTGACCATGCTGAGGGTCTGAGTTACAGGGAGAGATTGGCCATGCTGAGGGTCTGAGTTACAGGGAGAGACTGACCATGCTGAGGGTCTGTTACAGGGAGAGATTGGCCATGCTGAGGGTCTGAGTTACAGGGAGAGACTGACCATGCTGAGGGTCTGTTACAGGGAGAGACTGGCCATGCTGAGGGTCTGAGTTACAGGGAGAGACTGACCATGCTGAGGGTCTGTTACAGGGAGAGACTGGCCATGCTGAGGGTCTGAGTTACAGTGAGAGACTGACCATGCTGAGGGTCTGTTACAGGGAGAGACTGACCATGCTGAGGGTCTGAGTTACAGGGAGAGACTGACCATGCTGAGGGTCTGAGTTACAGGGAGAGACTGACCATGCTGAGGGTCTGAGTTACTGGGAGAGACTGACCATGCTGAGGGTCTGTTACAGGGAGAGACTGACCATGCTGAGGGTCTGTTACAGGGAGAGACTGAACATGCTGAGGGTCTGAGTTACAGGGAGAGACTGACCATGCTGAGGGTCTGAGTTACAGGGAGAGACTGACCATGCTGAGGGTCTGAGTTACAGGGAGAGATTGGCCATGCTGAGGGTCGGTTACAGGGAGAGACTGACCATGCTGAGGGTCTGAGTTACAGGGAGAGACTGACCATGCTGAGGGTCTGTTACAGGGAGAGACTGACCATGCTGAGGGTCTGAGTTACAGGGAGAGACTGGCCATGCTGAGGGTCTGAGTTACAGGGAGAGATTGGCCATGCTGAGGGTCTGTTACAGGGAGAGACTGACCATGCTGAGGGTCTGTTACAGGGAGAGACTGACCATGCTGAGGGTCTGAGTTACAGGGAGAGACTGGCCATGCTGAGGGTCTGAGTTACAGGGAGAGACTGGCCATGCTGAGGGTCTGAGTTACAGGGAGAGACTGACCATGCTGAGGGTCAGTTACAGGGCGAGACTGGCCATGCTGAGGGTCTGAGTTACAGGGAGAGACTGACCATGCTGAGGGTCTGAGTTACAGGGAGAGACTGACCATGCTGAGGGTCTGTTAAGGGGAGAGACTGACCATGCTGAGGGTCTGTTACAGGGGGAGACTGACCATGCTGATGGTCTGAGTTACAGGGAGAGATTGGCCATGCTGAGGGTCTGAGTTACAGGGAGAGATTGGCCATGCTGAGGGTCTGAGTTACAGGGAGAGACTGATCATGCTGAGGGTCTGAGTTACAGGGAGAGACTGATCATGCTGAGGGTCTGAGTTACAGGGAGAGACTGACCATGCTGAGGGTCTGTTACAGGGAGAGACTGACCATGCTGAGTGTCTGTTACAGGGAGAGACTGACCATGTTGAGTGTCTGTTACAGGGAGAGACTGACTATGCTGAGGGTCTGAGTTACAGGGAGAGACTGGCCATGCTGTGGGTCTGAGTTACAGGGAGAGACTGACCATGCTGAGGGTCTGTTACAGGGAGAGACTGACCATGCTGAGGGTCTGTTACAGGGAGAGACTGACCATGCTGAGGGTCTGAGTTACAGGGAGAGACTGACCATGCTGAGGGTCTGAGTTACAGGGAGAGACTGGCCATGCTGAGGGTCTGAGTTACAGGGCGAGACTGGCCATGCTGAGGGTCTGAGTTACAGGGAGAGACTGACCATGCTGAGGGTCTGTTACAGAGAGAGACTGACCATGCTGAGGGTCTGTTACAGGGAGAGACTGACCATGCTGAGGGTCTGTTACAGGGAGAGACTGACCATGCTGAGGGTCTGTTACAGGGAGAGATTGGCCATGCTGAGGGTCTGTTACAGGGAGAGACTGGCCATGCTGAGGGTCTGTTACAGGGAGAGACTGGCCATGCTGAGTGTCTGTTACAGGGAGAGACTGACCATGCTGAGTGTCTGAGTTACAGGGAGAGATTGGCCATGCTGAGGGTCTGTTACAGGGAGAGACTGGCCATGCTGAGTGTCTGTTACAGGGAGAGACTGGCCATGCTGAGTGTCTGTTACAGGGAGAGACTGGCCATGCTGAGGGTCTGAGTTACAGGGAGAGACTGACCATGCTGAGGGTCTGTTACAGGGAGAGACTGACCATGCTGAGGGTCTGTTACAGGGAGAGACTGACCATGCTGAGGGTCTGAGTTACAGGGTGAGATTGGCCATGCTGAGGGTCTGTTACAGGGAGAGACTGACCATGCTGAGGGTCTGAGTTACAGGGAGAGATTGGCCATGCTGAGGGTCTGAGTTACAGGGAGAGACTGACCATGCTGAGGGTCTGTTACAGGGAGAGACTGGCCATGCTGAGGGTCTGTTACAGGGAGAGATTGGCCATGCTGAGGGTCTGAGTTACAGGGAGAGACTGACCATGCTGAGGGTCTGTTACAGGGAGAGACTGGCCATGCTGAGGGTCTGTTACAGGGAGAGACTGACCATGCTGAGGGTCTGAGTTACAGGGAGAGATTGGCCATGCTGAGGGTCTGAGTTACAGGGAGAGACTGACCATGCTGAGGGTCTGTTACAGGGAGAGACTGGCCATGCTGAGGGTCTGAGTTACAGGGAGAGACTGACCATGCTGAGGGTCTGTTACAGGGAGAGACTGGCCATGCTGAGGGTCTGAGTTACAGTGAGAGACTGACCATGCTGAGGGTCTGTTACAGGGAGAGACTGACCATGCTGAGGGTCTGAGTTACAGGGAGAGACTGACCATGCTGAGGGTCTGAGTTACAGGGAGAGACTGACCATGCTGAGGGTCTGTTACAGGGAGAGACTGACCATGCTGAGGGTCTGTTACAGGGAGAGACTGGCCATGCTGAGGGTCTGTTACAGGGAGAGACTGGCCATGCTGAGTGTCTGTTACAGGGAGAGACTGGCTATGCTGAGGGTCTGAGTTACAGGGAGAGACTGACCATGCTGAGGGTCTGAGTTACAGGGAGAGACTGACCATGCTGAGTGTCTGTTACAGGGAGAGACTGACCATGCTGAGGGTCTGAGTTACAGGGAGAGACTTGCCATGCTGAGGGTCTGAGTTACAGGGAGAGACTGACCATGCTGAGGGTCTGAGTTACAGGGAGAGACTGACCATGCTGAGGGTCTGTTACAGGGAGAGACTGACCATGCTGAGGGTCTGTTACAGGGAGAGACTGGCCATGCTGAGGGTCTGTTACAGGGGGAGACTGACCATGCTGAGGGTCTGAGTTACAGGGAGAGACTGACGATGCTGAGGGTCTGAGTTACAGGGAGAGACTGACCATGCTGAGGGTCTGTTACAGGGAGAGACTGGCCATGCTGAGGGTCTGAGTTACGGGGAGAGACTGACTATGCTGAGGGTCTGAGTTACAGGGAGAGACTGACCATGCTGAGGGTCTGAGTTACAGGGAGAGACTGGCCATGCTGAGGGTCTGTTACAGGGGGAGACTGACCATGCTGAGGGTCTGTTACAGGGGGAGACTGACCATGCTGAGGGTCTGAGTTACAGGGAGAGACTGACCATGCTGAGGGTCTGTTAAGGGGAGAGACTGACCATGCTGAGGGTCTGTTACAGGGGGAGACTGACCATGCTGAGGGTCTGAGTTACAGGGAGAGACTGGCCGGTCTGAGTTACAGGGAGAGATTGGCCATGCTGAGGGTCTGAGTTACAGGGAGAGACTGATCATGCTGAGGGTCTGAGTTACAGGGAGAGACTGATCATGCTGAGGGTCTGAGTTACAGGGAGAGACTGACCATGCTGAGGGTCTGTTACAGGGAGAGACTGACCATGCTGAGTGTCTGTTACAGGGAGAGACTGACCATGCTGAGGGTCTGAGTTACAGGGAGAGACTGACCATGCTGAGTGTCTGTTACAGGGAGAGACTGACCATGCTGAGTGTCTGTTACAGGGAGAGACTGACCATGCTGAGGGTCTGAGTTACAGGGAGTGATTGGCCATGCTGAGGGTCGGTTACAGGGAGAGACTGACCATGCTGAGGGTCTGAGTTACAGGGAGAGACTGACCATGCTGAGGGTCTGTTACAGGGAGAGACTGACCATGCTGAGGGTCTGAGTTACAGGGAGAGACTGGCCATGCTGAGGGTCTTACTTACAGGGAGAGATTGGCCATGCTGAGGGTCTGTTACAGGGAGAGACTGACCATGCTGAGGGTCTGTTACAGGGAGAGACTGACCATGCTGAGGGTCTGAGTTACAGGGAGAGACTGGCCATGCTGAGGGTCTGAGTTACAGGGAGAGACTGGCCATGCTGAGGGTCTGAGTTACAGGGAGAGACTGACCATGCTGAGGGTCAGTTACAGGGCGAGACTGGCCATGCTGAGGGTCTGAGTTACAGGGAGAGACTGACCATGCTGAGGGTCTGAGTTACAGGGAGAGACTGACCATGCTGAGGGTCTGTTAAGGGGAGAGACTGACCATGCTGAGGGTCTGTTACAGGGGGAGACTGACCATGCTGATGGTCTGAGTTACAGGGAGAGATTGGCCATGCTGAGGGTCTGAGTTACAGGGAGAGATTGGCCATGCTGAGGGTCTGAGTTACAGGGAGAGACTGATCATGCTGAGGGTCTGAGTTACAGGGAGAGACTGATCATGCTGAGGGTCTGAGTTACAGGGAGAGACTGACCATGCTGAGGGTCTGTTACAGGGAGAGACTGACCATGCTGAGTGTCTGTTACAGGGAGAGACTGATCATGCTGAGTGTCTGTTACAGGGAGAGACTGACCATGCTGAGTGTCTGTTACAGGGAGAGACTGACCATGCTGAGTGTCTGTTACAGGGAGAGACTGACTATGCTGAGGGTCTGAGTTACAGGGAGAGACTGACCATGCTGAGGGTCTGTTACAGGGAGAGACTGACCATGCTGAGGGTCTGTTACAGGGAGAGACTGACCATGCTGAGGGTCTGAGTTACAGGGAGAGACTGACCATGCTGAGGGTCTGAGTTACAGGGAGAGATTGGCCATGCTGAGGGTCGGTTACAGGGAGAGACTGACCATGCTGAGGGTCTGAGTTACAGGGAGAGACTGACCATGCTGAGGGTCTGTTACAGGGAGAGACTGACCATGCTGAGGGTCTGAGTTACAGGGAGAGACTGGCCATGCTGAGGGTCTGAGTTACAGGGAGAGATTGGCCATGCTGAGGGTCTGTTACAGGGAGAGACTGACCATGCTGAGGGTCTGTTACAGGGAGAGACTGACCATGCTGAGGGTCTGAGTTACAGGGAGAGACTGGCCATGCTGAGGGTCTGAGTTATAGGGCGAGACTGGCCATGCTGAGGGTCTGAGTTACAGGGAGAGACTGACCATGCTGAGGGTCTGTTACAGGGAGAGACTGACCATGCTGAGGGTCTGTTACAGGGAGAGACTGACCATGCTGAGGGTCTGTTACAGGGAGAGATTGGCCATGCTGAGGGTCTGTTACAGGGAGAGACTGGCCATGCTGAGGGTCTGTTACAGGGAGAGACTGGCCATGCTGAGTGTCTGTTACAGGGAGAGACTGACCATGCTGAGGGTCTGAGTTACAGGGAGAGATTGGCCATGCTGAGGGTCTGTTACAGGGAGAGACTGGCCATGCTGAGTGTCTGTTACAGGGAGAGACTGGCCATGCTGAGTGTCTGTTACAGGGAGAGACTGGCCATGCTGAGGGTCTGAGTTACAGGGAGAGACTGACCATGCTGAGGGTCTGTTACAGGGAGAGACTGACCATGCTGAGTGTCTGAGTTACAGGGAGAAACTGACCATGCTGAGGGTCTGTTACAGGGAGAGACTGACCATGCTGAGGGTCTGTGTTACAGGGAGAGATTGGCCATGCTGAGGGTCTGAGTTACAGGGTGAGATTGGCCATGCTGAGGGTCTGTTACAGGGAGAGACTGACCATGCTGAGGGTCTGTTACAGGGAGAGACTGAACATGCTGAGGGTCTGAGTTACAGGGAGAGACTGACCATGCTGAGGGTCTGAGTTACAGGGAGAGACTGACCATGCTGAGGGTCTGAGTTACAGGGAGAGATTGGCCATGCTGAGGGTCGGTTACAGGGAGAGACTGACCATGCTGAGGGTCTGAGTTACAGGGAGAGACTGACCATGCTGAGGGTCTGTTACAGGGAGAGACTGACCATGCTGAGGGTCTGAGTTACAGGGAGAGACTGGCCATGCTGAGGGTCTGAGTTACAGGGAGAGATTGGCCATGCTGAGGGTCTGTTACAGGGAGAGACTGACCATGCTGAGGGTCTGTTACAGGGAGAGACTGACCATGCTGAGGGTCTGAGTTACAGGGAGAGACTGGCCATGCTGAGGGTCTGAGTTACAGGGAGAGACTGGCCATGCTGAGGGTCTGAGTTACAGGGAGAGACTGACCATGCTGAGGGTCTGAGTTACAGGGAGAGACTGACCATGCTGAGGGTCTGTTAAGGGGAGAGACTGACCATGCTGAGGGTCTGTTACAGGGGGAGACTGACCATGCTGATGGTCTGAGTTACAGGGAGAGATTGGCCATGCTGAGGGTCTGAGTTACAGGGAGAGATTGGCCATGCTGAGGGTCTGAGTTACAGGGAGAGACTGATCATGCTGAGGGTCTGAGTTACAGGGAGAGACTGATCATGCTGAGGGTCTGAGTTACAGGGAGAGACTGACCATGCTGAGGGTCTGTTACAGGGAGAGACTGACCATGCTGAGTGTCTGTTACAGGGAGAGACTGACCATGCTGAGTGTCTGTTACAGGGAGAGACTGACTATGCTGAGGGTCTGAGTTACAGGGAGAGACTGGCCATGCTGTGGGTCTGAGTTACAGGGAGAGACTGACCATGCTGAGGGTCTGTTACAGGGAGAGACTGACCATGCTGAGGGTCTGAGTTACAGGGAGAGACTGACCATGCTGAGGGTCTGAGTTACAGGGAGAGATTGGCCATGCTGAGGGTCGGTTACAGGGAGAGACTGACCATGCTGAGAGTCTGAGTTACAGGGAGAGACAGACCATGCTGAGGGTCTGTTACAGGGAGAGACTGACCATGCTGAGGGTCTGAGTTACAGGGAGAGACTGGCCATGCTGAGGGTCTGAGTTACAGGGAGAGATTGGCCATGCTGAGGGTCTGTTACAGGGAGAACTGACCATGCTGAGGGTCTGTTACAGGGAGAGACTGACCATGCTGAGGGTCTGAGTTACAGGGAGAGACTGGCCATGCTGAGGGTCTGAGTTACAGGGCGAGACTGGCCATGCTGAGGGTCTGAGTTACAGGGAGAGACTGACCATGCTGAGGGTCTGTTACAGAGAGAGACTGACCATGCTGAGGGTCTGTTACAGGGAGAGACTGACCATGCTGAGGGTCTGTTACAGGGAGAGATTGGCCATGCTGAGGGTCTGTTACAGGGAGAGACTGGCCATGCTGAGGGTCTGTTACAGGGAGAGACTGGCCATGCTGAGTGTCTGTTACAGGGAGAGACTGACCATGCTGAGGGTCTGAGTTACAGGGAGAGATTGGCCATGCTGAGGGTCTGTTACAGGGAGAGACTGGCCATGCTGAGTGTCTGTTACAGGGAGAGACTGGCCATGCTGAGTGTCTGTTACAGGGAGAGACTGGCCATGCTGAGGGTCTGAGTTACAGGGAGAGACTGACCATGCTGAGGGTCTGTTACAGGGAGAGACTGACCATGCTGAGTGTCTGAGTTACAGGGAGAGACTGACCATGCTGAGGGTCTGTTACAGGGAGAGACTGACCATGCTGAGGGTCTGAGTTACAGGGTGAGATTGGCCATGCTGAGGGTCTGTTACAGGGAGAGACTGACCATGCTGAGGGTCTGAGTTACAGGGAGAGATTGGCCATGCTGAGGGTCTGAGTTACAGGGTGAGATTGGCCATGCTGAGGGTCTGTTACAGGGAGAGACTGACCATGCTGAGGGTCTGAGTTACAGGGAGAGATTGGCCATGCTGAGGGTCTGAGTTACAGGGAGAGACTGACCATGCTGAGGGTCTGTTACAGGGAGAGATTGGCCATGCTGAGGGTCTGAGTTACAGGGAGAGACTGACCATGCTGAGGGTCTGTTACAGGGAGAGACTGGCCATGCTGAGGGTCTGAGTTACAGGGAGAGACTGACCATGCTGAGGGTCTGTTACAGGGAGAGACTGGCCATGCTGAGGGTCTGAGTTACAGTGAGAGACTGACCATGCTGAGGGTCTGTTACAGGGAGAGACTGACCATGCTGAGGGTCTGAGTTACAGGGAGAGACTGACCATGCTGAGGGTCTGAGTTACAGGGAGAGACTGACCATGCTGAGGGTCTGAGTTACTGGGAGAGACTGACCATGCTGAGGGTCTGTTACAGGGAGAGACTGACCATGCTGAGGGTCTGTTACAGGGAGAGACTGAACATGCTGAGGGTCTGAGTTACAGGGAGAGACTGACCATGCTGAGGGTCTGAGTTACAGGGAGAGACTGACCATGCTGAGGGTCTGAGTTACAGGGAGAGATTGGCCATGCTGAGGGTCGGTTACAGGGAGAGACTGACCATGCTGAGGGTCTGAGTTACAGGGAGAGACTGACCATGCTGAGGGTCTGTTACAGGGAGAGACTGACCATGCTGAGGGTCTGAGTTACAGGGAGAGACTGGCCATGCTGAGGGTCTGAGTTACAGGGAGAGATTGGCCATGCTGAGGGTCTGTTACAGGGAGAGACTGACCATGCTGAGGGTCTGTTACAGGGAGAGACTGACCATGCTGAGGGTCTGAGTTACAGGGAGAGACTGGCCATGCTGAGGGTCTGAGTTACATGGAGAGACTGGCCATGCTGAGGGTCTGAGTTACAGGGAGAGACTGACCATGCTGAGGGTCAGTTACAGGGCGAGACTGGCCATGCTGAGGGTCTGAGTTACAGGGAGAGACTGACCATGCTGAGGGTCTGAGTTACAGGGAGAGACTGACCATGCTGAGGGTCTGTTAAGGGGAGAGACTGACCATGCTGAGGGTCTGTTACAGGGGGAGACTGACCATGCTGATGGTCTGAGTTACAGGGAGAGATTGGCCATGCTGAGGGTCTGAGTTACAGGGAGAGATTGGCCATGCTGAGGGTCTGAGTTACAGGGAGAGACTGATCATGCTGAGGGTCTGAGTTACAGGGAGAGACTGATCATGCTGAGGGTCTGAGTTACAGGGAGAGACTGACCATGCTGAGGGTCTGTTACAGGGAGAGACTGACCATGCTGAGTGTCTGTTACAGGGAGAGACTGACCATGTTGAGTGTCTGTTACAGGGAGAGACTGACTATGCTGAGGGTCTGAGTTACAGGGAGAGACTGGCCATGCTGTGGGTCTGAGTTACAGGGAGAGACTGACCATGCTGAGGGTCTGTTACAGGGAGAGACTGACCATGCTGAGGGTCTGTTACAGGGAGAGACTGACCATGCTGAGGGTCTGAGTTACAGGGAGAGACTGACCATGCTGAGGGTCTGAGTTACAGGGAGAGACTGGCCATGCTGAGGGTCTGAGTTACAGGGCGAGACTGGCCATGCTGAGGGTCTGAGTTACAGGGAGAGACTGACCATGCTGAGGGTCTGTTACAGAGAGAGACTGACCATGCTGAGGGTCTGTTACAGGGAGAGACTGACCATGCTGAGGGTCTGTTACAGGGAGAGACTGACCATGCTGAGGGTCTGTTACAGGGAGAGATTGGCCATGCTGAGGGTCTGTTACAGGGAGAGACTGGCCATGCTGAGGGTCTGTTACAGGGAGAGACTGGCCATGCTGAGTGTCTGTTACAGGGAGAGACTGACCATGCTGAGTGTCTGAGTTACAGGGAGAGATTGGCCATGCTGAGGGTCTGTTACAGGGAGAGACTGGCCATGCTGAGTGTCTGTTACAGGGAGAGACTGGCCATGCTGAGTGTCTGTTACAGGGAGAGACTGGCCATGCTGAGGGTCTGAGTTACAGGGAGAGACTGACCATGCTGAGGGTCTGTTACAGGGAGAGACTGACCATGCTGAGGGTCTGTTACAGGGAGAGACTGACCATGCTGAGGGTCTGAGTTACAGGGTGAGATTGGCCATGCTGAGGGTCTGTTACAGGGAGAGACTGACCATGCTGAGGGTCTGAGTTACAGGGAGAGATTGGCCATGCTGAGGGTCTGAGTTACAGGGAGAGACTGACCATGCTGAGGGTCTGTTACAGGGAGAGACTGGCCATGCTGAGGGTCTGTTACAGGGAGAGATTGGCCATGCTGAGGGTCTGAGTTACAGGGAGAGACTGACCATGCTGAGGGTCTGTTACAGGGAGAGACTGGCCATGCTGAGGGTCTGTTACAGGGAGAGACTGACCATGCTGAGGGTCTGAGTTACAGGGAGAGATTGGCCATGCTGAGGGTCTGAGTTACAGGGAGAGACTGACCATGCTGAGGGTCTGTTACAGGGAGAGACTGGCCATGCTGAGGGTCTGAGTTACAGGGAGAGACTGACCATGCTGAGGGTCTGTTACAGGGAGAGACTGGCCATGCTGAGGGTCTGAGTTACAGTGAGAGACTGACCATGCTGAGGGTCTGTTACAGGGAGAGACTGACCATGCTGAGGGTCTGAGTTACAGGGAGAGACTGACCATGCTGAGGGTCTGAGTTACAGGGAGAGACTGACCATGCTGAGGGTCTGTTACAGGGAGAGACTGACCATGCTGAGGGTCTGTTACAGGGAGAGACTGGCCATGCTGAGGGTCTGTTACAGGGAGAGACTGGCCATGCTGAGTGTCTGTTACAGGGAGAGACTGGCTATGCTGAGGGTCTGAGTTACAGGGAGAGACTGACCATGCTGAGGGTCTGAGTTACAGGGAGAGACTGACCATGCTGAGTGTCTGTTACAGGGAGAGACTGACCATGCTGAGTGTCTGAGTTACAGGGAGAGACTGGCCATGCTGAGGGTCTGAGTTACAGGGAGAGACTGGCCATGCTGAGGGTCTGAGTTACAGGGAGAGACTGACCATGCTGAGGGTCTGAGTTACAGGGAGAGACTGACCATGCTGAGGGTCTGTTACAGGGAGAGACTGACCATGCTGAGGGTCTGTTACAGGGAGAGATTGGCCATGCTGAGGGTCTGAGTTACAGGGAGAGACTGACCATGCTGAGGGTCTGAGTTACAGGGAGAGACTGACCATGCTGAGGGTCTGAGTTACAGGGAGAGACTGACCATGCTGAGGGTCTGTTACAGGGAGAGACTGACCATGCTGAGGGTCTGAGTTACAGGGAGAGACTGACCATGCTGAGGGTCTGTTACAGGGAGAGACTGACCATGCTGAGGGTCAGTTACAGGGCGAGACTGACCATGCTGATGGTCTGTTACAGGGAGAGACTGACCATGCTGAGGGTCTGTTACAGGGAGAGACTGACCATGCTGAGGGTCTGAGTTACAGGGAGAGATTGGCCATGATGGATCTTTATTTCTTTGTCAGAACACTCGAGCAGGGATCCAATCGCAGACCCAGTACTGTGCACACAGTGATATTAATCGAGTATCAAATCCCGAGGTGCAAACAAAGTCGGCGTCAAAGCTCAGGCAGAGATCAAAACATCCAGAGAAATCCAAAAACCGGAATCAGGAAACAGTTTCTGTGCCACCCTTGATTCTAGATTAGTAAGGATATCAAAAGTTACAGGAAAAAGTCAGGAGAATGGTGTTGAATGGGAGAATAAATCAGCCAGGATCGAATAGTGGAACAGACTTGATGGGTCCAATGCCCTACTTCTGCTCCTATCTCTTATGATCTTATGTAGTTGCATGCAGATAAGCAGGCTAACACTCCTGTTTAAGTCTCATTTTGAAAAGTGGCATTCTAATTCAGCAGTGTTTGGAAATACCATCTTATATTGTGTGCACGTTTCTGCAGTGAGTCCATGATCTCTGATTCAAAGGCAAAAGTACTATACTGAACTATGACTGGTATATTACAATGCCAAGCCTTTGAGCACTAGTTTAATGTTAGGTACTAACCACAACAGAATTTGTACGAGCAAGAGTGCGGATTTCTGACTAATGCAAATCAGACTTAAAACCTGATTTCCGTAGGAATATATTTCTTTAATTCTATCTGCACTGTCATTGTTATTGTATCCCATGGTCACCTTCAATGTTTGTAGGTGTCATCTTCCATCGAACAGAAATAAATTACTTAAAACATAAACTGGTACCCTCAATAAACTCAAATTAACATATTGATCCATTCTCCAATTAGCCTCATGACTACAAATAACTTCTCTTTTAGTAAGGTCTATTTCTGTTTTCAAACATTAGTAGCAGGGCTGGATTATCTGTTTATTGAAAAAGATGCCAAAACAGGTATGATGCTTTCTCCAAATTTTTCTCTGAGTCATCAATATTTAAGTATGTATTTCCTATCTAATATAAAATATTGCATGCTAGAATTTTTAATTTTATGTTAACATTAGCACTTTTTTTCTCTTGAATTAGCACTCTTGACAAATGCTAGAAGTGATCTTAGAATAGAAAATGTTGTTAATATTTTATTTCAATCTGTATTCAAGAGTCAGGAGACTTTTGACAAAGCCCATGTAGATTTTTATAAATAAAAAGCTCTCTAATTTGCTGGGCAACGCATAATATGTGTCCAGTTTCATAAAACAATAATATCTCTATTGATTTCTCCAGCTTTGTCTTGTGCTGGCTGTTGTTCTGCAGACTTGACAGATATTATAATTTGTGTGCTTACCAATGAGGGTGATGTGCAAGAGTTAAATTACCAGCCTAGTGATCCAACAGTTTGAATCCAAGTCCTCTCAAGGCAGTTGTAGAAGCTGAATAACATGACATTTTGAAAACATGCAATATTGATGACCATGACACAACTGGATTAACATTAATTAAAAGCCATCTGATCACTCAAATCCTCAGTACAGAAAAATGTCCTATCCTGAGACTGGATGGCTGATATTTGATTACAGACCCCACAATAAGTGTCCTAGCAACCCACTGCATGCTGGGAAATTGAGGATTCTGGTCTTGTTGTGGATGCCTGTATTCCCAAATATGAATATATACTGTAACTAAACATGAAGAAGAAAATATTCCTATAAAACAATCAAAGGTCCATTTAAGGTCTTCAAGATAAATTTATGATTGACATATTAAATGCAATCAAGCCACAATCTCTTATGAACCAAACCAATAATTGCAAAGTTCACTTTAAAGTATTATTTTGGTGAAATTATCATCAAATCTTATGCTTGGTGGCAACAGCATAACTTCATGCTTTGCGAAGAGCAGACTGAAACGTGCCTCTGTATACCTAATATACCTCAACATCACCAAAAATGGGAGGGAAACACTTGGAGAAGCAGATGAAGCTCTGCACTGGTTGTGATTTCCATGATTGCCATAATTAGACAGATTTGTAGGGCCAAAGAAAGGAGAGGTTGGAGTGGGCATGCATTGTTGGCAGCAGAATATGTGATGATTCTTAGATTGTGTTGATTGTTAATGCAAATATTTCACTGCATGTTTTGATATACCTGTGACAATAAATGAATTGAAATTGAATCTAAATCATGAAGAGGCATGTAGATGCCTGGACCCAGTTCCATAATCCCTGTGTTAATATGAACAAAAGTAATGCCACTGAAATCTGATTATTACTTACCTAGTATGTCAAATTACTTTGACTGAGACATGATCCTTGGAGATTATGTGAAAAGACTGATGAGTTTTTTGCTTACAGCTCATTAGTTGGATTGCAGACATACAAGGCTGAAATCTAATTTACTCTGTACTACTTGATAAAAAGAATTCAATAGAGTAGACATTGAGGAGCAATTTCATCTGGCTGAGGAATCCAAAATAATTTAGAGCAATTTTAAACACAATTTTGACCCCCAACAATGGATCCCAATAGCTTGTGATAAAGGCAACCACTTCAGCTATCTCCTGATTTGAATAAACCTTAATCTCTGTCCCACAAGGCAATTCTATCAGATTGAAAATGCACCCACACACTACTGGAACCAACCGAGCAAATTAATCAAGCAAAGACAATAGCTGTACTTCAGCTTTCAGCTGAGACAGTTTTTCTGGATGAAAATACCCGCAGCGTTAATAGCAGTGGCTGAAAACCAGTCAGCTTCAATAAAGAGCTGAATGGCGTAGATCATCACAAATATATGTAGCAAGCTATAGAAAACCATTCTGAGTTCCAACTGTTAGACTCAGTTGGTGTTCCCAATAATCACTGGCAGTCTGAAGCAATGTTTTCATGAAGATGATAATAGACAAAAGATATCTGCAGAGAGTCCATGCTCCATACTGTATTGAAACAACTATTCTATACTAAAGAACATGAATGAAAGTAGATACGAATTTGAGGACTGGAAAGGTGAAGAAATGCTGGCCCACTATCTGGAAAATGATCCATTCTGATGAATTGAAGGGGCTGCTTATTACTGTTCAAACAAGCTGCAAAGGTGGACATACAATGAACTTTTGACCAAGACAGACTGACTTCATGCAAGCCTTTTTGTAGACTACATAACTATATAGCTAGCAGTTTTCTCTTACACTTGTTCTCTGGGCTTGGCCTGAATCTGCCTGAGTGGGATAGAAATAATCAAGGCTCACAAAGCCTAATTTTTTTTCTTAAAACGGTTATTAAGTTCAGAATCAGGTTTAATATCACTGATATATAACATCATATTTATTGTTTTGTGGCAGCGCAATGCAATAAATAAAAATATAAATTACAATGAGAAGTATATATACATTGTATATGAATTAAGTTGAATAGGTAGTGCAAACAGAGTGTGACTACTTACCATCTCCATTTGCCATTTTTCTTGGCTTCTCAGCCCATACCAAAACTCGGCAAATGCCAGTTTGAACAACCACCACTATAAATACAAGAGCTACAGAAATATGATGTTACAAGGAACTATTAAAGGTTATGTGAAGTATAATAACACAAAAGATCATGGACTAATGCCTCCTGTACTCTAATGACTTTACATAGTTCTGCCTGGAACTGTTGCTATTCTCATGGAAAAAATGGAGCATGGCATCATGGGAGCATCTGGTGCAGAGCAGAAACTTGTCCCAAATCCGCTTTTTACAGTCCACAGTTCCTCATCCTACAGATTCTTCCAAACTACATGTTCCAGGTGGTGTAAGCGTGTATACACTATAACCTTACCCTCTTAGTCTTAGCCTTTCTCCTCTTAGTCTGCCAAAACCTGTAACTGGATGAAAGAATGAGAAATCTGAGATGGTGAAGAAACACTTTATTTTGGTTGTAAGCTCGCAATTACCAGCTCAGATAGTGTTTACGACATATAATTCAGACGATAGCTTGAGGGTAGAATCTGCATGATTTATCTATTTATTACAACATTTGAGAGACTTTTGTGTCCATGCAAACCTCCAGCAGAGAAATCCTATTTGTCCCATTTCCTCAACCCTCCCTATTTCCTTCTTACATTCTCATAATTTTCCATTTATTTACATTAAGGAGTAATTTTAGTGGCCAATCATCCTACTGCCAGGCATGCATTGCTTTCAGGCAGGAAAGAGGGTGCTCATACCACGTGCCCAGAGAGAAGTCATGAACAAGTTCAAGTGACTTTCAATGGCAGAAGTGAGTGTAGTTGCTATTACTTAGGAGAAGGTCTTCATTGGGTAGCTGAAAGGTCTGAAGGTAATTAATTCACCTGGACTAGATGGACTACATGCCAGTGTTCTAAAGGAGATAGCTGCAGAGACTGTGAAGACGTTAGTAATGATCTTTCAAGAATCACTAGATTCTGGAGTGGTTCTAGAGGACTGGAAAGTTGCAAATGCCACTCCAAAAGATCTTTCAGAAGGGTTGGAGACAGAAGAAAGGAAGTTGTAAGCCAGTTAGCCTGACTTCAGTGATTGGGAAGGTGTTGGAGTCCAATATTTATCACTGTTAAGGATGAGAGTTTTGGGTACTTCGAGGCACATGATGAAATCACCCAAATGGTGTCATTAACAGAAAACCTTGCCTGACAAATCTTTTGGAATTTTTTGAGGGAGTAACAGGCAGGATAGACAAAAGAGAGTCAGTGAATTTTGTTTACTTAGGTTTTTGGAAGGCCTTTGCGAAGATGCCACACATAACGCACTTAGCAATATAAGAGCCCATAGTATTACAGGAATGACACTGGCATGGATAGAAGACTGGCTGAATGGCAGGAGGCAAAGAGTGGAAATAAATGGGGCCTTTTCTGGTTGGCTGCAGGTGACTGATGATGTTCTGCAGGTGTCAGTGTTCGCACCACTTCTTTCCATATTACATATGAATGATTTATATGATGGAATTGATAGTTTGGTGACCACGGTTGTGGCTGATATGAAGATAGGTGGAGGGGCAGGTAGTGTTGAGGAAGCAGGGAGTCTGCAGAAAGACTTAGATACATTGGGGGAATGGCCGAAGTAGTGGCAGGTGGAATATAGTTCAGGAAGGTGTATCATCGTGCACTTTGGTGGAAGGAATAAAGACAGACTACTTTCTAAATGGGGAGAAAATTCCAAAATCAGAGGTGTAAAGAGGCTCGGGAGCCTTTGTGCAGAATTCCTTGGTTTAACTTCTAGGTTGAGTCTGTGGTAAGGAAGGCAAGTGAAATGTTACTATGCATAGGTTATTAGGGGAAATATATGATTCTGAGGCTTTATAAAACATTGGTCAGATCATACTTAGAGTATTGTGAGCAGTTTTGGGCCCCTTAGTGGAGAAAGATGAGCTGGCATTGAAGAGGGTCTACAGGAGGTTCATGAGAATGATTTTGGGAATGAAAAGGGTAACATATGAGGAGCGTTTGATGGCTCTGGGACTTTCCTCATGGAGTTTGGAAGAACTAGGGGAGGATCTCATTGAAATCTGTTAAATATTAAAAGGCCTAGAGTGGATGTCTCTATTTGTGGATGAGATTTGCACCAGAGGGCGCAGCCTTAGAATAGAGGAACATCCATTTAGACAGCGATGAGGAGGAATTTCTTTAGCCAGTGGGTAGTGAATCTGTGGAATTCATTGTGACAGGCAGCTGTGTAGGCCAAGTCACTGAGTATATTTAAAGCAGGGATTGATAGATTCTTGATTTTCAAGTCATTAAAAGTTATGGACAGAAGGCAGGAGAACAGGTTTGAGAGCGATAATACAAACAGGTGAAGAATGGTGTAGCAGACCCAATGGGCCTAATTCTGCTTAAATGTCTTATGCTCTTAAGATCTTACATCCTGCAAGGATTTTCTGATATCTATGCAAAGTGCAACACTTTCAATTTTGGCCAATCTTCAAGGAAGTCCACTTAGAATGCCCATCCATGCAGAGTCAACATAGAAGCGGTGATGGACCCAACCATGAGGTAGCGATAAGGCTATCACCACAGATGTCTGTGTGGTGTAATAGTTCGGGTAACAAGCTGCTGGGTAAAGTTAGGTTGGTGCCCTGTACTTATGTGAGAGTAATCCACCATGCATGCTGCTGTCAGTGATTATTGGCTGTGGCAACAATCCAGCAGATTGTCACAGAGTCAGAGAACCATACAGTATGGAAACAGGCCATTCAGCCCATCACAACAACAACAACCTGTGGGCATCCATCTTATTAATCCAATCTTCTGGCACATGACTCCCAGCCTTCTATGCCTAAGTGATTCAAATGCACATTTGGACTCTTAATAAACACAATCAGAAACTATCCACCATTCTCTCAGGCTTTCCAAGTAGTCCTCACTTTCTGGATGAAAGATTACCCCCCCCCCCCCCCCCCCACTTCAGATCACTTCTCATTCTCTTCCTGCCTTACTCGAAATCTATTGTGTTTAATTCTATCAGCCTCTGAAATAAGAAAAAGCTTCCTGTAGCTTACATAGTTATACCCTTCATAATTGTACATTGCTCAAACATGTCCATCTTAATCTCCGCTACTCTGGAAAAACAGACTTTGCCACTCTAGCATCGCCTCATAACTGAAATGTTCCATCCAGACAACATCCTGTTGAATCTCCTTTGCATCGTTTTCAGTACCATCAGATCTTTTCTACAGTGTTCTGGCCAGAACTGAATGCTGTACTCCAGCTGCTGTCTGACCAACATTTTATAAATTTGGATAACCTTCCCGATCTTGTATTCAATGCCTAACAAATGAAGGCCAGTATCCCACATGGCAATTTATCAGCATGTGCTGTCACCTTTAAGATTTTTATATCTCAGCACTTCCAAAGTACTTTGTGGTGTATGTCCTAGCTGCATTAGTACTCCCAGAATGTATGACCTTACATTTATCAGTATTAAGCTCCATCAGCCATTTCTTAGCCCATATCATCAATACATCAATTATCACCCTGAGTCGATGACTACCTTCCACATTAACAACATTCCCACTGTGGTGAACGACATATACCTGTCTGGACACGCCCCCTGATGACTGCTCCTGTGGCTCCTCCCACAGACCCCTGTATAAAGGTGATGGAGGTCTGAGCCCGGCCTCTCTGTCTCCAGGATGTAGCATGGTGGTCACTCACTGCTTGTTCCTTCTTCCAGTCAATAAAAGCCGATATCTCGTTTTTACGTCTCAGAGTGAGTTATTGATGGTGCATCACCCACAATCTTCAGAGAGATAGAAAAGACTGCAAATGCTGAACACTTGTTGCTCCAGCAGTCATGATGTTATCCATAAATTTGCTAAACACATTTATGTTGTTCTTTAGCACTCATCAGCCCAGCAGTGCAGACAGCCACCAATCATGCTGAGGAAGTATATTCTGAACCTAGGTATCTGGGCTCACAGCCACTAGGATCATCCCCAAACCATCTGCACTTTCCATGAAAGTCAACAACATGCCACCAGCTCTGCTGTGGCATTGTATTGGATAGCTGGGATTGCAAAGGCAGACATAAAGATAGGTGTAAGGCGGGTACTAAGGCACATTATAAGGGTGAATATTTAATATTTCAATTCAATAAAACAAAACTTGATTTGTAGATTTTGTCTGAATTGGCTTGTATATATGCACTGAGGCCAAGCAGTGCATGTAGTTGGTGACAGGGATGAATTAAAGTGTGAAAATAATTGTGCATGGAGATTCACACTTCAATTTCTCACTGTCATTAGAAATTGACGGCTTGTGCTTATTGGTTTCAGGGTCTAATCGGTTGTTCAGGGACAGGTCTAATTGCTGAATTGCCTCCTGCCCTCCTCTTCTTTGCCCTCAGCTGCTCATCACTGACTGATTGCAAGCTGTGACCCTCTTCAGTAATGACATAAATGTCAAAGTTGAGTTTATTGCCATATGTGCAAACACATGCACCGATAAATTTACTTGCAGCAGCATCAAATATCACCAGAGATTAACATTCAGAAGAAAAACATAAATTATACACAATTTTTCAAGGAAGTACACAATTAGAACAAAAAAAAAGCGAACTCCAATGTAGTGCAAGGCGATCATGCTTCTATACTGATATAGTAGATTAGGATTGTGCAGATTGATACAAGAATTGAATGTCTGTCTGAAGGGATATAGCAGTTCTTGAAGCTGGTGGTATGGGACTTCAGGCTTCTGTTCCTCCTGCCCAAAGGTAGCTGCAAAAAGATGGCATGGTCCACATGATGGGGATTTATGATGATTGGTGTTGTCTTCATGAGGTACAGAAGGATGTGCCTGTGAGGTATTGGACTGAGTCTACTGCTCTCTGCACCTTCTACATTCTTGAGCATTCAAAACCCTGTACCAGACCATGATGCCACTAGCCAGGAGATACCAAACAGTACATCTGTAAAAGTTTGTTAGTGTTCAATGTCATGATGAAGCTCTCTAACCATCTTAAAAAGTAAAGATGCTAGTGCACCCTCCATATGATTGCATCTATGAGTTGGGCCCAGGACTGTCATGTGGTGGGGACAAGGGTGCTGGGAGAGGACCCACACGCAGGACACAAACAAGTCTTTTTTAGGTACAATAAAATAGCGTTTATTACTCGCTACACAGAAGATCGGGAAATCAAGGAGGACAAAGAGGAACACGACCCTCGGACTAGGGGACTAGGAACTTGGATCGCCGCGGACCTTGGACTTGGAGACCGGGACCTTGATTTATCGCTGCCAGACACTTGGATACCATGGATCGCTGCAGCCAGAAACGTGGACACCAAAACACAGGACAAGGAATCTTGAACCAGGACTCCTCCTTCAGATCAGGCATCGAGCCGGGACTCTTCTTTGGGGGGAGGGGTAGACACAGACACTGGGCATGACATCGAGCCGGAACTCCACCTTCAACTCAGGCACTGAGCCGGTACTCTTCATCGGGGGTAGACACAGACACTGGGCATGACATCGAGCCGGAACTCCACCTTCAACTCAGGCACTGAGCCGGTACTCTTCATTGGGGGTAGACACAGACACTGGGTATGAACATCGAGCCAGGACTCCGCCTTCCACTCAGGCACCGAGCTGAGACTCTTTGAAGGGTAAACACGGACAAGGGGCATGAACGTCAAATCAGGATTCTGCCTTCAGCTCAGGCACCGAGCCGGGACTCTTCATTGGGGGTAGACACAGACACTGGGTATGAACATCGAGCCAGGACTCCGCCTTCAGATCAGGCATCGAGCCGGGACTCTTCGAGGAGTAGACAGAGACACTGGGCATGACATCGAGCCGGAACTCCGCCTTCCACTCAGGCACCGAGCCGAGACTCTTTGAAGGGTAAACATGGACAAGGGGCATGAACGTCAAGTCAGGACTCCGCCTTCAGTTCAGGCACCGAGCCGGGACTCTTCGAGGGGTAGACACGGACAAGGGGCATAAACGTCGAGTCAAGACTCTGCCTTCAACTCACCCCTGGTAGATTGACCTTGCCCGGACCCACTCTGGTGACGGAAGGTGAATTGCTGGTACTCCGATGCGGGCTGGATCACTCTGGCTTGTCGTAGCCGTGGCGGCGACTTGCGAAGGTTTCTTAACACGCTCACCCCGAACAGCTAAAACCAGGGGCTTATAAACTGCCAGTTCGGGTCGAGGGTAGATTACCTTGATTGCCAAGCTCAAGGGATACGTGAAATGGAATTAGATCCGGATCGCAACCTAACTAAATTTAAAGGGGAACCGATCCGGACCATGACAAAGACAATATGCTAATATGCAGGAATTTAAAGCTGCTGACTTTCTCCACTGCCAATCCATCAAAGTAGACGAGTACATGTTCACCCTTCTCCCCCTTCTTGAAGTCAACAGTCCATTCTTTATTTTATTGAAGTATTGACATTGATTTTAGTATCTTAACTTTTAAAGAACTGGGTTCTGCAATTTAAAATAAACACAATTAAATAATTCTTTAAGCATTGAGTAATACACATTCATTCTATGTGCATTTAAAATAGTCAGGAACCATGTTTTAAAATAAAAAAATATTGAAACCACACCAAAAGTGGGGGAAAATGTCAGTGTTAGTGTCAGGAAGCTGGAAAACAGTAGAATGAAATAATTAAAATGTTCATATGAAGTACTGAGGGATACAGAGATATTGAACGCATTAACGTAGAACATAGAAAATAAAGTACAGGTCCTTCAGCCCACAATATTGTGCTGACCTTTTAACATCAAGATCAATCTAACACTTTCCTCCTGTTTTGCCCTTTATTGTTCTATCATTCATATGCTTATCTGAGTTTCTTAAATACCCCTAATGTACTCATCTCTACCTCCACCCCAGCAGGGTGTTCAGATATGAACCATTTTCTGAACAGAATCCTTCAGCAATAATAATCTTTTGATATGAGGCTTTTTAAAACTGTCTTATTGAAATTAGAATTGATTCCTTTTTGCAGAACTGAATAAATATTGCTACTAAGAATGTGATTGAAGAAAATTAAACTCTAAATTTTTATGCTGTTTTATAATTCATTTCCTGCATTCAGGCATTTGCCTTCATTGTAAGTGTAAAAAATATTTTATTTTATTCCTTGAGGCACATCAAGCATCTTAATATTTTTTTGGCACTAAAGGAGCAACATTGATTAGAACGTTCATAATCATGGCAAATAAGCGTAGAAATTGTATGTATTAGTGTATACCTTCCATGAAAACATTTTGCATTGAACTGATTTTACCTAAGTTAGTTTGGGTTAGTAAGATGACTGTCAGCCCATTGAGAAATTGCTCTGGGCACTACTTTGCATTATTCTCATTATGGAATGGATGTTTTCTGATATCAGCCACCCATCTAATGATATCACCACACTTCTCCTCCACTGCCAGTAAAACATTATGCTTTCGCAACGCACAATTGCAGTTGATCGCTCACAACAAACTTAGCGGTGAATGACTCAGGGTGCAACAATGAACTGTCAAATAAAGGGTCTACACAGTGACTTTGATAAATTGCATACAACATCTGCCAGCCTCAGACTTCAATGATCAAGATAATAGAAACTGCATTAGTGGTGGTTCTTTCGCTGTTCATGGCCATTCCCTCACGTCCATGTCAGTCTCTAATGCAGCTGCTCTAAAGCTGCCATGTGGAGAATTCTTTTATGAACAAGCAGCACAGCGGTGACACAGTTGCAAGCCTTTTGCACAGATCCCATGGGGAAATGATGTTCCTTGTTTTAGCATGTAATCCTTTGTGCAAAATACCAACCGTCTGCTTTGAACACGGTTTTGTGCTGAATTTCACTAATTTTAATGGGGTACCTGATTGGATGTCAATGCAATTTCTGGTAAATGCCAACCTTCCTTCTTCCTTCCAAATAGACCAAAGATCACACTAGCAGGTCTGTGTACGCATTGTTTGATGGCTGCAACTTATTCAAACAATATGCTTTAATACTTTGAATGCTTTCGATGTGGCTGAACTAAGAGAAGTACAAATCAAGTGGCATTCAATTTATTGTGAATGTCAAAACACAATTATACACTGATTATGATCTCTCTCTCTCTCTCTCTCTCTCTCTCTCTCTCTCTCTCTCTCTCTCTCTCTCTCCCCCTCCCTCCCTCCCTCCCTCCCTCCCTCTCTCCCTCTCTCCCTCCCTCTAGGAGGGGAGATTTTTCTTCATCTCCGTCCAGAATATGGTGAGACTCTGACCCCCTGTCCCTGGCTCCCAGACAGGGAAGACATCAGCTCCATTTCTGCCTTGGAAGAATATTAAAATAGAAGCAGAAAATGTTGTCTGACTTGTAGAGTTTATCCGTCATCTCGGGAAAGAGAAACTGCTTATGTTTCAGGTCAAAGCGCTTTCTTCATTCCTTTCAACTTCCACTGTTCTGGGTATTGATTGGAAACATTAACTTTGTTTCCCTTTCCACAAGTGGTCCTTGACCTGCTGAGTTTTTCCACCATCTTCTGCTTGTATTTTGGATTTGCAGGATCTGCAGTATTTTTAAATTTTCATTTCCTGTATGTTTCAATAAGATCAGCCCTCTTGCATCGTGGCTCCAAACAGAGCAGTCCTGTGTGCTTAATTACTTCCTACACGGCAGAGCAGGGTAAATCTTTGCTGCACACCCTTATAAAAACTTCCTTAAGTAGGGAGATCAAACGTGCACAATAATTTAGATGCAATCTCATCAAAGCTTAATGTAAGTGGAGCAAGGCATCTCTAGCCTTTCATACAGATCCTCTTGGAATAAAGGTTGACATATTGTTAACCTTTATAATGGCTCACTGTTTCAAGTTGCATTTAGTCTGGAAATGTCCAAGGCTAACATCAAAAGGGAAATGAAATGATTGTATTTAACCACAGCAGAGTGCATTATCTAAAGTTAAAAGATCAAGAAAAATAAAAGCCAGAGATATAAGTTCACTTTCTCTGAGCGGAGAGCTGGCACAGACTGCCAGCCCTGAATAAATGGATGAGATATTTAATTTCACTGATTGAATGAAAATGAAAATCAAATATGCTTTGCAATGGGCTGTTGGTTTCTATAAATCATACGCTACCAAAACAATGTAAGTACCGAGACACATTTTGCATTCTGCAAGGAAGCTAAGTGTGGGTATGTTAAGAGACTGAGCTAAGAAATGATATTGAATGACCCATGCATCAGACAGCCAGGTGAGGAAACTGAGACACACTATATTTCTAGAAATATTTGCTTCGAAGTTACATTGCATTCTACTATTTTAAACCTGCATAATGGTGTTTATGTGAATATGTCATGAAGATGCATTTTAACTCTGTGTACATGTAACCCAGGCTAATTAAACCCAAGATGTTAAAGTATCCCTTGAGGGATAAAGAAGCTATGCAAGAACAAGGCATCGCTGATGCAAGTGTGGGGAAGTGAGAGAAATGCAGCAAACTATTAGGAACTAAGGATATTCTCTATAAAACTAGAATAAGTAGTGAGTATCTCTACCCTACTTACTCGAAAACTTCAGGATGAAACCCCTGGAGGAGAGACGATAGCGATAAAAGATCTATTAAAGCCACGGCTATAACAAGCAGCAGCTATAATAAGACAATATCGGCAGAGCTAGATGTCCAAGATCTCTACCATGTAACCTGGAATTAGTTCTGTTAAATCATACCAAGGGATTTGGTGAGTTAAAACTTTTAATATTCTGAGTGTGTGTAATATGTTAAGTAGTGTTGTAACAGAAAATGTAAATGACAATGTGATATTCAATTATTTTGAAATAGAAAATAGTACTTGCATAAAAAACTCGTGGATTGTAATCCTGATGTATACAGGTCATGTTTTTCTGTATATGCTTATGAATCAACTTTCCGTGGATGATCAACTATTTCATCCAAAAAACCAAGAAACAAGACAGTGAGCCACCCAAAATTGAAGAACCAGCACGGGAACAAAATGTTTAATGATGTAGAGGATTTAATGCGGTAGGATGTATAGGTTTAGTTTCATTCAAAGGATCTGCATTTGATTTTCTGCAAGAACTGATTATCTTGCAAAGACTTTGAGAAGTTACTGAATAAGGTTTGCTTTATTTTAAAATTGTGATGTCGTGAAAGGAGTTAAGTTGTGTGTATGTATGTCTATATTGTGAATTTTTAGATATACAGATCTGAACTGAAACTGAGGTTAACCAGTTCAGTTAAGAATAGGAATAGGAATTGAATTAGTTTTCTAACTAGAGATAAATAAAAAGGAAAAGTTGGTCTGTAAACCGTTAAATAGGGAATAACACTAGATCTAATTAGTTGGAGAAATTGGAGTAATAAAGGTTGTAATGATGTATCTCACTGATTCTAACTAAATAGAAATTTAGTTTTTATTTGATAACTGAGATTTGGAACCTAAACAGAATGTTGTAATTTTGAATTGTTCATACTCATGTAAATATTTTGTATATATTTTTTTATATAAACAAAACTTACTCCAGGAGTGTGTTTTCTCTACACTACCTCCTCCCATAGATGCTGCCTGGCCTGCTGAGTTCTGCCAGCATTTTGTGTTTTTATTTATTTCCAGCATCTGCAGATTCACTCGTGTTACTCCAGGAGTGTGTTTTCTCTACACTGCCTCCTTCCAACACCTAGAGCTTCTGATGACCTACTGGCACCTAGTGTAATACTATGCAATTTGATTTTCACATTAAGAGTGCACCGACCAGTCAGATGAGATAAGACAAGCACTACACATGTGTTGCATAAAACTTGGCGACCCAGCCAAGAGGCAGTGTATTAGATAAACACACTGATTGCTATACAAAGCACTAAAATAATCTTGTTGTTCAAACTCACTTCTTCCGTTAAGACCTACAGTGAAAGAAAGTGGGTCAGAGGAAAAGGGTGTCAAAATCCCAATTGCTGTTACAGTCAGTGGCATAACCGGAACAGAAAAAAGAGGAAATAACAGCTTTTCTAAAAGAATATGGCTCAGTTTCCAGTGTTATTCCTCTGACTCTGGTGCAGAAATTCCCTAGTCTCTCGTAGTAGAATATAATTTTGGCTCTGCTGTGCAAGATCTGCAGCCCTTGCTGCTGCACACTCAACTGGCAAGTGGTGACCATGTAGTTACTTAGGCCAGTGTTTACACTCAGAAAGTTGGAAAAGACACCACTCAAGCTTACCTTGGTGAGTTGAAAGCCCTAGTGAAGTGCCGTGGGAAAGATTATGATGAAATCCTGAGAGAGATGTTAGTTCTGATCAGTGAAACCTTTACTATTGAGAGTCGGGAGTAATTGAAACTGCTGAAGATGTACGTAACAAGACCACAACTCTTCAATTCAGAGCAGACTCCTCTGATACTAACCTGCCAGAAACAGCTCTAGCTGCTATGCAGAATAACTCAATATAGTCGGCCCTCCTTATCCGCAGGTTCCGTATGCGCGGATTCAACCAACTGCGGATCAGGAAAACCCGGAAGTTTTCTCTCCAGCACTCGTTGTTTGAGCATGTGCAGACTATATTCTTTTGTCATTATTCCCTAAGCAATACAGTATAACAACTATTTACATAGCATTTACATTGTATTAGGTATTATAAGTAATCTAGAGATTATTTTAAAGTACAGACAGTCCCCGGGTTATGAACGAGTTCTGTTCCTGAGTCCATCTTTAAGTCAGATTTGAAGTCGGAACAGGTAGACCTGCTATTATTTAACGTCAGTTAGTCAAACGTTTGTCTTAGAAAAGAGTATATATTTTACCTTTCTATGCATATAAAGCACTTAAGAAATGTATGTATTTCAATAATTAAACCATTGTGTTGCTTAGTAATAATTGTAGCTTTCATTGGGGCAGGGCCTTTCACATGGTCCATTATTCTCACTTTATCCTTTAAAATTGTTCCAATCCTTGACCGACTGTAGCCTAACACTTTTCCAATGACCGATGGTGTTTCACCTCTTTCCGATCACTTTATTATTTCCACTTTATTTTCAATCATGATCGTGATTATTGTCATGAAGAGAAACACTGCGGATTCAGAGCTGCACCAAGTCCTAAAGTCCATGGCACTGAGACAGGTTAAATAAGGCCCGTGGTTCTGCTGGGTCTTAAAGTCCATGGCACTGAGACAGGTTAAATAAGGGCCGTGGTTCTGCTGGGTCTTAAAGTCCACCTGCACTGAGACAGGTTAAATAAGGGCCGTGGTTCTGCTGGGTCTTAAAGTCCATGGCACTGAGACAGGTTAAATAAGGCCCGTGGTTCTGCTGGGTCTTAAAGTCCACCTGCACTGAGACTGGTTAAATAAGGGACTTGAGCATCCATGATTTTTGGTATCCGCGAGGGGTCTGGGAACCAATCCCTCGCGGATAAGGGGGGCCAACTGTACCTGTAATACAAACTAATGGAATTGCAGTGAACCCATCCCTCTCTCCCAGTGATCTAAACTTTCCAGATATTGAAAGAATCGTGGTAGAGCACATTGTGAACAGTTATGACTTGATCACTCATGGCAAGCCACTTGTAAGGCTCCAAACCTTTTCTGGTAGAATCCCTTGTCCACCTAATGAAGTGGATTATGAGACTTGGCGTGCTAGTGTTGAACTGTTCTTACAAGAGTCAAGTGTGTCTGATCTTCATAGAACACGGAAAATACGTGAAAGTATTCTTTCACCGGCTTCTGACATCATCAAGTCAATAAGTCCTGGAGCTTCACCTGCTATTTACATACAACTCCTAGATTCACTGCTTATGCCACAATGGAAGACAATGATGAACTACTCACCAAATTTATGAAAATGGTACAGAACATGGGTGAAAAGAACTGCCTACCTACAATGGCTACAGGTAGCATTGACGCTGACTGTAAAGTGAGGCGGAGTTGCCGAAAGTGAGATTTACAAGCATCTCTTAAAGCAGTTTCTTAATACAGTCTCAGACCTGTAAAGATGATGATGTAGCACAGCTAACGTCAGTTATTCTCACCTGACTAAACAAATCGCTGAGCTTCAGAGTCAACTAGCTACTCTACAAGATATAAAACAGCTGAAGGTAAAACCGAGCTCTAAGACAGCAAGTGATACGCCACCAAAAAGAAAGGCTAACACAGAAGATAAACAAGGGTCCACAACCACTAACAAACAGCCAAGTGTAAAACCAAAACCTTGGTACTGTATTAAATGTGGTGAAGATTGGCACTTACGAGGGAATCTGCAGATGCTGGAAATTCAAACAACACACACAAAATGCTGGTGGAACACAGCAGGCCAGCCAGCATTTATAGGGAGAAGCACTGTCAACGTTTTGGGCCGAGACCCTTTGTCAGAACTAACTGAAAGGAGAGATACTAAGAGATTTGAAGGGGGAAGGGGGAAATGCGAAATGATAGGAGAAGGTGTCTACTGTTAAGATGAATCCACACTCAGGTTGGAGGAACAACACCTTATATACCGGCTGGGTAGCCTCCAACCTGATGGCATGAACATTGACTTCTCTAACTTCCGTTAATGCCCCTCTTCCCCTTCTTACCCCATCCCTGATATATTTAGTTGTTTTTTTTTCTCTCTCTCTGCCCATCACCCTGCCTGTTCTCCATCTCCCTCTGGTGCTCTCCCCTCCCCCTTTCTTTCTCCCGGCCTCCCATCCCATGATCCTTTTCCTTCTCCAGCTCTGTATCACTTTCGACAATCACCTTTCCAGCTCTTAGCTTTATCCCACCCCCTCTGGTCTTCTCCTATCATTTCACATTTCCCCCTTCCCCCACTACTTTCAAATCTCTTGGTATCTCTCCTTTCAGTTAGTCCTGACGAAGGGTCTTGAAGCGAAACGTCAACATTGCTTCTCCTTATAGATGCTGCCTGGCCTGCTGTTTTCCACCAGCATTTTATGTGTGAAGATTGGCACTTAGCCAACTTTTGCTGCCATGAACGCAATCCAGCGTTAGTAGAAGAAGAAAGAAGACTTGAAAAGAGAGAGTGAGAGAGAGTCACGTCATGGTAATCCTAAGCATCATTTTAAAGTAGAAGTGGTTCCTGTTGCAGAACAGATGGGGACTGATGTTAGCAAAGCATGTCCCAAGATCTTGCTAATTGAAACAAAGTCCCATAAAGCGTGGGAATGCATCTTGAAGTTTGCCGATCTCGGGTGATGCGGTTGAAGTTAGTGCCGACATTGTGCAAGTTGTACATGAGAGTTGTCTTTCCCAACAAACAGAGCCTGCCGCAGATGTTGTCATTGCATATGTTCGATCTTTAATGATGCATTCAAGTGCTATACCTGACAGTTACACACAAGAAGGTCAGTGTGGGGAATTACCAGTCATTTCTCATTTCTCTAATGCTGAGATAACAGACTCACAATTCGCAGATCCTTGTATTAGGGAAGTCATCAAGCAGATGGAAACTGGAGAAAAATCATCTCCTTCATTGAGAAATGCAATCCTCAGACTACCCTACCTTCTCAGAGAAAGGGATCGTCTAGAGCTAAAAGAAAGAATTCTCAACAGGAAAAGATTAATCAGAGATAAATACAACATACCAGCTTGTTTTATCTAAAAAGTTTCAGTCTGAGTCTTCATGATGACTTTGGTCATACGGGTATTGACCATACTCTGGATTTTGTCAGAAATCAATTCTATTGGCCGAAGATGGCTGCTGACGTGGAACACAAGATTAAAACATGCGGCGATGCGTAAGAAGAAAGACCTTGCCTGAGAAAGCTGCTCTGTGAGTGAATATTGTGACTACTCGACCCTTGCAGCTGGTCTCCATAGACTTTCTTACATTAGAAGCAGATCAAAGTAACACAAAAAATGTGTTCATAATAACTGATCATTTCATTAAATGTGCTTTGGCTATTCCTACACCTAACAAAATAGCTAAGGTGGTTGCAAAGTGCCTTTGGGAGCATTTCATTTCATTTCATTTCATCTCGCATTATGGTTAATCTGAGCGTCTACACTGCAATAGATTCTTTGAATCCCACTTGATTAAAGAATTGTGTAAGAATTCACAAAGTCAGAACTACAGTATATCATCACAGAGGAAACCCTGTCAAGAAGTTTAACAGGACCCTCTTACATTTATTGGAAACCCTGGGGATGAGAGGTAAAAGTTGCAGGTGGGATTTTGTGAAACTCCTGGTCCATGCTTATAATTGTACTAGGAACAAGATGACTGACTTTAGTCCATACGAACTGATGTTCGGACAACTACCCAGACTCCCACTTGATGTAGTTTTCGGACTACCCTTGAAAGACAAACGTGGTACATCACATTCTCAGTATGTGCAAAATTTGAAATAAAAAGCTTCAAGATAGCTATGGGGAATTCACAGAAAATGGAAGACCAAAACAAGACCAGATATGACAAACCTGTGACAGCTTCAGAGGTGAAAGAAGGAGCTGACTGCTAGTAAGCGCCTACAAGGTAAAAACAAACTTGCCGATAAATGGGAAGAAATAGTCTATGTAGTGGTGAGCCAAACTGGTGATCTGCCTGTCTACAAGGTACGTCCTGAGAACCAGTCTGGGCCCATGTGAACATTACATAAGGATCTATTACTCCCTTGTAGATTTCTTCCTTCTGAAGACAACGAACAACTTTATCCTGTCCCTGTTCACAAGTATACAACTTGCAGGAGTACTAAGAATGAACATTTGGTTGAAGAGGAAGAAAATCCAATTGACTCTGAAGGGGGTGAGGATGAGGTTTACTACCTCAGAACAAGACTTTACATTGTAGATGAATCTTCTAAGAGTCGAGAAACTTGCAAACAGTTACACGGAAGAATTATGGGTTCCAACCCAAGCTCAAATCAACCATTTACACCCACTCCGGTTGCTGACCCAGTGCTGGAATCCCAAAGAAATGCAAGTTACTTACCTGATGTAGAGGAATCACCTGTAGAAAGTAACTTAGCTGTCAGTCCAGAAGAAAACCCTGTGGAAGAAACAACAAATGAGGAAATGAGTATCCTAACTAACTAACTAAGGCAGTAGCCTGGAAAATTCATTAATCCCACATGAGTCTGAGATTCGACAAGAAAAAGAGACACGTGATGAAGTGTTGACCAGAAAGTACATGACAAATGAGAATTTTCACAAAGAAGAGCTCAACTCAAAAGGTCTTCTAGACACAGAGACGAACTTAGAGCTCTAACATATCCTGAGCAAGGAAATCCAATAATGACAGTAGTTCAGTCCCTTCTCCAAGCTCTGCATTCAACAATTGTAGTCTCTTCCAGATTTCATATATGTTGCACACCCCAAGCCCATTACACTGTAACCTGCAGCCGTATGCATAAATTCAAAGAGGGAGGGTGTAACACAGGTTAGTTAAACGAAAAGATGTAATGTTAGAAAGCTCCACCTGTGGAGGAGTGAAGACAAGGTTCACTGATTTTTTTTTAAAAAGAAAGAGAATTTGGGAAAATAAAACTATGCAAGGATGAGGCGTGGCTGATTTAAGCATGGGAAGTAAGAGAAATGCCGCAAACTATTAGAAACTAAGGACATAAACTGTTAAAAGTGGAATTAGTAGTGAGTTTCTCTACGGTACTTACCTGAAAACCCTCGGGATGAAACCCCTGGAGGAGAGGCGATAGTGATAAAAGATCTATTAAAGCTACGGCTATAACAAGCAGCAGCTATAACGAGACAATATCAGCAGAGACAAGTGTCCAAGATCTCTACCATGTAAACGGCAATTAGTTCTGTTAAATCATTGTCAGCTTTGCCACTGATATTTTTGGAATAGAGGAGGGAAAGACCACCAGATCCCAATACACTATGAACCACAGGGCAGCCCAGATCCACCAACTGTGCCAAGAGCTCCAGTCCCTGGCATGGCAGTTCAGGGTAGCAACGGAGGAGGAGCAATCTCCACTGTCTGAGCTCTGGAATATCTGCAGGAAGAAGCTAATGACCCTGCGCAGAGCAGAATGGCACAGGAGGCGAGGGAGAGAAAGAGCCAGGAAGTGAACTGCCTTCATAGCCATTCAGTCTGGTTTTACAAAACAACTCCTAAGGCAGAAACGCAGCGGCCACCTTGTGTGCTCTAAATAAGATGTAGACCATTTCCTTCTTAACATCCTGAGTAACGCTACAAGGGAGCAAGAGCTGGGCCTCCACAGAGCCCTTACAAGCCAACCACTACCCATAGTGGAGTTCGATGTGAGGGAGCCCACCTGGAAGGAAGTCCAGGAGGCTGTGTCATCAGCCAGAGCCAGTTCTGTGCCAGAACCCAGCGGAGTACCCTACAAGGTGTACAAACACTGCCTGGAGCTTCTCAAGATTCTTTGGAAGATCCTGCGAGTGATCTGCGCGGGAGACAGTGGCAGACCAGTGGAGGTACACAGAGGGGGTCTGCATCCCCGAGGAGAAAAATTCATCGAACCTGGAGCAGTTCAGATCCATCTTGCTGCTTAGTGTGGAAGGGAAAATCTTCTTTAGTGTCTTGTCCAGCCAGATGACGGACTTTCTCCTCAAGAACGCTTACACTGACACTTCAGTGCAGAAGAGTGGAATTCCTGGAGTGCCTGGATGCCTGGAACACATTGGAGTAGTCACCCAGCTGATCAGGGAGGTGCACTTGGGGAAGGGAGACCCGGTCGTGCTTTGGCTAGATCTTGCCAATGCGTATGGGTCAATACCCCACAAACCGGTGGAGTTTACATTGGACCAACACCATGTTCCCAGAAAAATCAAGGACCTCATCATGAACTACTACAGGAACTTCAGACTGAGTGTCACTTCTGGAGCTTTGACATCAGGCTGGCATAGGCTGGAGAAGGGGATTATAACTGGGTGCACAATCTCCGTTATTCTCTTTGCCCTTATGGGGAATATGATAGCCAAGGCAGCTGGGACAGAGTGTAGAGGCCCGCTGACCAAGTCTGGGGTTCGGCAGTCCCCGATCAGAGCCTTTATGGATGACCTCATTGTCACAACAACGTCAGTTCCTGGCAGCAGGTGGATCCTCCAGGGCCTGGAATAGCCCATCGCATGGGCAAGGATGAGCTTCAAGCCAGCTATATCCATGTCCATGCTGTTGAAGAAGGGCAAAGCGGTGGACAAGTTTCATTTTACCTTGGATGGTATCTATCACCGAGAAGCCAGTCAAGAGCTTGGGGAAGGTCTTCGACTGTAGCCTCAGAGATGCAGCTGCCGTCCAATCAACTTCCAAGGAGTTTTAGAGCTGGCTCACCACGGTGGACGATTCAGGCTTACCTGGAAGGTTCAAAGCCTGGATTTCCCAGCATGGCTTCCTACCCCGAATCCTATGGCCGCTTCTGGTATACGAGGTGCCTGTGACAACTGTGGAGTTGCTGGAGAGAAAGGTCAGTAACTACCTTTGAAGGTGGCTGGGCCTACCTCGTAGTCTGAGCGGCACAGCCTGTATGAAAGGTGCAGTAAGCTGCGACTTTCCCTCAGCGGCCTGGGCGAGGAGCTCAGGGTTTCCCGCACAAGAGAAGTGCTGCAGTACAGGGATTCCAAGGACCCTGAAATGGCAGCAGCTGGCATCCGGGTACGGACGGGCAGGAACTGGAAGGCACAGGAAGGGCTGGTGGTAGCAGAGTCCAGGCTGAGACACAGGGCTCTGGTGGGGACAGTGTCAACTGGGTGAGCGGGGCTGTGCTCCGTATCACAACCTCGCTATGACAAGGCCAAAGGTGAGGACAGACGCCAGCTAGTCCTGGAGGAAGTGAGGGCTGGCATTGAAGAGGAGAGGGATAGTAGGATGGTGGGCATGTGGCAGCAGGGAGCATGGACAAGGTGGGAAGGTGCGCTGTAGCGGAAAATCTCCTGGTCTGACATCTGGCAGGCAGAACCCCAGTGCAATAAACTTATGATCCAGGCTGTCAATGATGTCTCGCCAAGCCTTGCAAACCTCCATGTCTGGGGCAAGAGTGATACACCAGCATGTCCTCTCTGTCCAGGAAGAGGATCACTGGGGCACATCGTCAGCAGCTGCCCTAAGGCCCTGGGGGAAGGTCGCTACCGGTGGCGTCATGACCAGGGGCTGAAGGCAGTGGCGGAGAGCATTACGATGGCCATGACCACCAGCAAACAGTGGTCAAAGGAAGAACATCTCCTTTGTCAAAGCCGGAGCACATCCCCTACATCAGCCCAGACCATCATCGTCATCGGGCCTGCTGAGCACCGCAGCAGATTGGCTGCTTCAAGTTGACCTGGGGAGACAGCTAATGTTTCCCGACCAAACAGCAGCAACTTTACTGAGGCCGGATGTGGTCCTTTATTCAGTGTCCTCAAAGCAGGTTGTCCTCATCGAGTTGACAGTCCCCTGGGAGGACCGCACCGAGGAGGCAAATGAGCGGAAGCGGGCCGAGTACCGGGAGCTGGTGGAGCAGTGCTGGGGGCAAGGCTGGAAGGCTGGCTGCGAGCCCATCGAAGTAGGGTGCAGGGGGTTTGCTGGCCGCTCACTCTGCAGAGTCTACACCCTACTTGGCATCAGTGGGGCCGGCAAGAGGAGAGCGATCAGGACCATCACAGAGGCCGCAGAGAGAGCCTCCAGTCAGCTATGGATCAGGAGGGGTGATCCGTGGGCCAATGCTGGTGGGATACAAGCTGATCAACCCCGGCTGGGTCACCCGGGCGAGGGTGTATGATGTTGAAAGACCCGAAATACTCGACAACCCCAGGTTACATCACTGATGATACGTCCCAGCACATCTGCAGGGTGTATCTCAGAATCAGAGTTAAAACTTTTACTGTTTCAAGTGTATATTTTATGTGTTGGCTATGTTCAGTAGTGTTGTAACTGAGAAATGTCTTGTAATGAAAATATGATATTGAGTTATTTTGAACTAGAAAATAAAATATGTATAAAAACAGATTGTAATCCTCTTGTTTACAGGTCAGGTTTTTCTTTGTATATGTTTGTGAATCAATTTTCCATGGATGATCAACTATTTCATCCAATGAACCAAGAAACAAGATGGCGAGCCACCCAAGATTGAAGAACCAGTGTGGGAATGAAATTTTAATGATGTAGAGGAATTAATACTGCTGAATGTATGTTTATTTCCATCCAAAGGATCTGAATTTGATGTTCTGCAAAAACTGGTTATTTTTGCAAAGACATTGATAAATTACTGAATGAGATTTCATTTGTTTCAAAGTTATGATGTTGGAGATTTATAGTGAAAGGAGTTATGTTGTATATACTGTATATATATTTTGAATTTGAATTGGTAGACATTCTGCTCTGAACTGAAACTGAAGTCAACCATAATACTTAAGAATAGGAATTCAATTAGTTTTCTAACTAGGGATAAATAAAAAGGAAAGGTTAGTGTGCAAACTTTTAAATAAGGATTAACACTAGATCTACAGTGGTTAGAAAAATTGGAGTAGTAAAGGGTATTCTAATGGATCTCCCTGACACTAACAAAACAGGATTTGGTTTTTATTTCATATCTGAGATTTGGAACCTCAACAGAATGTTAAATTTCAAATAGTTCTTACTCATGTAAGTATTTGTGTATTTTTTAAAAATATATAAACAAAATTTACCTCCAGAAGTGTACGTTTTCTATTCACTGCCTCCTTTCGATAACTAGAGCTTCTGATGGTCTTCTAGCACCTAGTGTATACTATGTAATTTGATTTTCTCAAAGAGTGCAGTGACCAGTCACACGAGATAAGACAAGCGCTGCACAGTTGTTACATATAGCTTGGGAATTTAGACCAATTGCTTATAGTTTTATCAGTGAACATTGCACATTGTTTATACACTGTAGAAAAACCTTACTGTGCATTGTCAGGTGATATCAGATCATATTTCCCCGCACTTAAAAAAAACTTCCTAAATTTGCATGTTTACGAAGTTGTCCACTCATAATAAATGTGTGATTTCAGTTCAAAGGTCAAAGTAAATTTATTATCAAAGTACATATACATCACCATATACAACTCTGAGATTCATTTTCTTGCAGACATTTCATGAATTCATACTCGAATAATAACCATGAAAATCCATTAGTCTTTTGTTCAACCAGTGTGCAAAAGGCAACAAAAATAAACTGTGCAAATACACAAAGAAATAATACTAATAAATATATTAGCAATAAATATTGAGAACATGAGATGAAGAGTCCTTGAAAGAGAGTCCATAGGTTGTGGGAACAGTTCAATGATGGGGCAAGTGAAGTTGAGTAGAGTTATCCCTTTTAGTTCAAGAACCTGATGGTTGAGGAGTAATACCCATTCCTGAACTTGGCGCTGTGAGTCCTGAGGCCGACTGTACCTTTTTCCTCATGGCAGCAGCAAGAAGAAAACTCATCTTGAGTGGTGGGGGTGTCCTTGATGATGTATGCTGCTTTCTCCGTGACAACAATCAGCTCCTTGGTCTTGCTGACATTCAGTGAGAGGTTATTGCTATAGCTCCACTCAGTCACCAACTTTGATTCAGCCTGAGACAATGGTGTTTTCAACAAATTGAATAAGGGACTGGAGATGTGCTCAGCCACGTGTAAAGCGAAAAGAGCAAGGGGCTAGGCACACAAGGTTGTGGTGCACCTGTACCGATGAAAATCGTGGAGGCGATATTGTTGCCAATCTGAACTGACTGGGATCTGCAAGTGAGGGAATTGAGGATCTAATTGCCCAAGGATGTACTGAGACCAAGGTCTTGAAGCTATTTGATTAATTTTGAGGGAATGATGGTATTGAATGCTGAGCTGTAGAGAAAATATAGAGCATCCTGATCTATGCACCTTTGCTGTCCGGGTGTTCCAGGGTTGAATGAAGAGCCAATAAAATGACATCAGCTGTGGACCTGTTGCTCCAATAGGCAAATTGGAGTGGATCCAATTCACTTCTCAGGAAGGAGTTGATATGATTTAGGGGAACTCTTACCTTTGTGCCCGCAGCAGAATCATCCATTATACCCTGGCTGGTTTTGGGTGCAATCACAATTTATAAGGACCGCTATTACTAGGATCACCATCAATTCCCTATGCAATCATCTGCTGATCCAGTGAGAGCTTGTGCTATTCACAAATATAATCTCTGTTTCAATTACCAGGTCATGAGGATTTAGTGGGATGCTTAGTATCAGAAAAGGTTTGTGTCCTTCTATTCCTGTCACTCCTGATCACATATATCCTTTACTGAATGTGTTCCATTGCTCGTTTAATAATGTTGCTGGAAAGTCATAGTTTCAGTGATTACTTTAACAGTTACATTGTTTAGTCAAATGCTTTGCAAGTAATGCCACAAGAGAGTCATGTTGACAGCCAAAAATTATGACAAATTGAAAATGAATAACAGCCGACAGGTGTGATCACAACCATCCAGACAATCCTCTCAGTTCTCAATGACGATAGAGGTCAATATTACATCTATTAAAGGCCAAGTATAACTTGGAATAAACAGTAAAAATCTGATTCAACTAATAATGAAATAAATTTAAACACCTTATGCATTTCAAAAAACTGCACATATTTTATTGTTAGTGACTAGGCTCGGAGCCCAAATGTTTCATGAGATTCCCAACATTTTCTCCAAAATAGTTAAGGAGTATTTGCCATTCTGCCTCCTTGATTATGTTCGTTACATTTTATACTTTTAGTCAAAATAGGTTTTACATGGTAAAGGAATCAAGGAATATGGGATTGTGCAATAATATGCATTAAGGTAAAAGATTAGTCATGATCTTACTGCATGGTGGAGTAGCAAAGAGGTGGAATGGTCTGCTCCTGCTGGTTTTAGTTCACAGTCGGGTAGGATGAGTAACATTTAACCACAGACTGAACCACTGCTGAATTGTTGTTCTAAATGGTACCTGTCCCCTGTCATTGTGCATTTGCTGTTGTAGATGGCTCACTATCATGCTATGATGAACATTACTGGAGTGTTCTGTTATGATCCCAGCCCCCTCCTTTGTGAGAATCGCCAGAACCCTAGTGAAGGGGGGGGGGGGGTCAATGACCCAAGAGAAGAGAGAGATACGTGCGGTGTCCCTCGTTTCACGGCGAGGCAAAAGCTGGCGACTGTGGTCATTGTCTCGTGGAGACACCTTTGTGAATTGGGAACTGTACTACGTGTATACCCTCAGGGCAACGTGGGTGGAGAGACGGAGAGAGATTGCATCATCCCAACCTGATTGACATCTGAGACCCCGTGAGTTCAGATAAAAGAGGGGTTGTAAAGACGGCCCCCCAGATGCACCAGAAGACACGCTAGAAATCCTGTGACAGCGTTTAATAGCGACAGCCGGTGGGGGGGTTCGTGTGCGTCTTTTCCTTGCCTGGGATTGGTGACCTCACCATGAAAGAACGGCTTTAGCTACAGGAGAGGCCACAAGTGAACGGCCATCCCCCAACAAGACTCCGACGGATTGAACTCATAAAGGTTGGAAAAAACCCGCCGGGTAACTGTTTCATTCAATCTCTATCTCTCTCTCTCCAACAAAAGTGCACCACCGCGACACCACAAAAGACGGCAGCTGGTGGAACTGCAGTGAACGCAAGAGACTTTTAGATATACAGCGGACAATATATACCTTACCCAATGTGGTGAACTACATATACTTGTCTGGACTGCTCCTGTGGCTCCTCCCACAGACCCCTGCTGACTGCTCCTGTGGCTCCTCCCACAGACCCCTGTATAAAGGCGACTGAGGCCTGTTGCCCTGCCTCATTCCCCAGGATGTAGTGTTGTTCATTCTTCCAGTCAATAAAAGCCGATACCTCGCTTCCTACATCTCAGCGTGAGTTATTGATGGTGCATCACCCCTAGACAACGATAGAGCTTATTTCTTATTGATTATTACTATACCTGCGCTTTAGATTGAGTATTGACGACGTATGTTATCTGAATGTTTGTATTAACCTTACTTTTGTGCCCCTTTATAAATAAAAACGTTTAAAAATGGTACCATCAGACTTCAGCGGACCTCTCTACCTTTGCTGGTAAGTGATCCAGTTACGGGGTTCGTAACAGTTCTAACAAACTGATGGAAAAACAGACTAAGTGTCCAGAGCTATTAGGAATTTATTAATCAGACACTTTTATTTTTATTGAGTTCCTTTACTTATGATCTGCTCATGATTCTAAATGGTGGTGTGTGCCTCTGGTGTCTTGCTGCTCTCCTATTTGCCTTTGGGAAGGCATATGCTTGGCCCTCTGCAAGTTTTCCACTGTATGTTCTCTCACAGTGCTGATGTGTGGGAACATCCAGGATGTTGACTGAACAATGCAGAAGGAACAGTGATATTTACAAGATAGCATGTTGTGCAACTTGGAAGGGAACCTGTAGGTGGTGGTATTCCCATATGACTGCTGCTCTTTCCATTCTTGCTGGTAGTAGTCATAAACTGGCAGGAGCCCATGAACGTAATGGCAGTACAGTTCATAGGTGCTACACTCTATAGCCACCAGTAGTGCTTGTGGCGCCAAAGCTCAGGGGGAAAGAATGACAACTCACTTGTCTGCTCTGAGTGTGACCACGACAAACTGCAGAGTTGTGGATCCAGCTCAGCACTTCACAGAAACCAGTGTTCCCTCCAAGGATCTTGTCTATACTTCTTGTGGCCTCAGTGAAGCAGCCAGCATAATCAAACACCCCTCCCTGGAAACTCTCTCCTCCTGTCTTCCTTCAAGCAGAAGATACAAAAGCCCAATATAAGACTATTGACTATTTCCCTAGTATGATTAATTGGACTCTTGTCCTCACAATCAAACCTGTCAGGATCCTGTACCTTACTGTTTACAGGTACTGCACTTTCACTGTAACTGGTCCTCTTTATTCTGCATTGTTATTGATTTGCTTTGTTCTATCTTAATGCACTGTTATAATGATCTGATATGTATGAACTGTACTGAAGGCAAGCCTTTCACTGTGTCTCAGTGCAGGTGGATTTGAATTCCAAATCCAACCTTCCAATGGATTTTCTGTCTCAAGCAACCAGTCTAAATTGTTTGTCATAATGAAAGGTCCAACGAACAAAGCTTCAACTCCACTATATAAGGCCTTGAGATGTGTCTCCTTACATTCAGCCACAAAACAAAGAAACCTAATAGAACCCATTTAAAAAAAAACGGTTAAACACCCAATGTGCAGGAAAAAAAAGTAGCGCAAACAATAAAATAAGCAAATAACATTCAGAACGGAAGTTCACAGAAGTGCGTCAACAGCCACTAAGCCAGTCGATCTGGACCGACACTAAAATCACCCAAACTCCGTGTCATTCCTTGCTCTCAGATCCACTTTGATATGCGCTTTATTCATTCAGGATCCTTACAGTGATGGATTGATACAGTGATATGTTAGGGTCATTCTAGAGTTATGAAATTATAGATAGCATAATAATGGATTAGCTAAAATGGGAACCAGTCTTCAGGAAATAAAACCAGTGCATAATTTATCTTCAACTGATACTTTGTGGCTAGTGAAACCAATCGTTCAAATTCTGTCCCATTGGAAACTTCATAGGGAAAGAAAAGAGATGAATGCTACTGCTATTAGCACATTGTTAAAGATGTATCCCTGCCACTTGATGCTCAGTGCAGGACAGACCTGTTTTGTCATCTAACCTTCTAGTTAGTTGTGCATTCATGCAGCCATCCTTCAACATCGTTACGAATGTGTATATTTTGAGTGTCAGATTTTTGGAACAGACAACAGTGATTCTGCTATTTGGGATGTGCAGCCAAATTCAAATTGAAAATACAATGTACCTTCATTAACACAGTATGTATGCAGAATACAACTCTGATTTCTGTCTTCCTCAGAGAGCAATGAAACAAAGAACCATGGAACCTTTCATAGGTTAAAAAACATCAACCCTCTCCCCACATGCATGAAAACAAACAAATCGCATAAACTGCAACTGGAAAAAAAGCGACAGAGGATATATTATGCTTATAATTCAAAGGCATATTTCAGTTCAGTATTCATTATCTATAACCCGCCCCGATTCAAAATCACCCAAACTAGCAACTAAAAAAGGACAGACCAGAAAATAATGTGAATTAGAGTCTACAAATCACAAGCCATGTCAATTAAACCTTGCGCCATCATCGGGGGGGGGGGGGGGCGGGGGGGGGAGAGAGAGAGAGAGGGGGATCATTTGAAAGCAAGGGCCTTCCCCTGGGAGCAGCAGGCTAGAGGGAGAGAAAGACCATCATACACACATACTCTTTGCTGGCAGCAGTGAGCAAGAGGCTGGTAGATGGTGCTGAGTATTCACTGGCCTCTACATCCTCCTAGACGATTTCAATCTTCATCAGCACATCAGTGTCTTTCAAAAGACAGGAGGCAGGCACGAATCCGGAATGGCAGGCGGAGGTCTTACCTGGGAAAGGCAGTCTGGCGAGGGCAGACGATCCAGAGCACAGAGGCAAAAATCAGGTTCCAAAACAGGCAAAATCAGTTGGCAGCAGTTACAATGGCAGGCTAGAACAACTTAGGTCAGAGCTGGGACAAACTGGCAGAGAATGTCTCTCTCTCTCTCTCCATCTTGTTTTACGGCAGTTGGGACCCAGCTTAATGGTGCATTACCGCCTCCTTCTGCTCCAGAGTATGCAATGGACTCACATTCTAAATCCCTTCACCCAATCGCACACATACACATACCCTAACCTACACTTTATCCTCCCCATCCTAGGACCCTATTTCTGTTTATCCATCATATCCTATAAAACCCCTGTACCCCTTAAGAAAGCTAAAAATACCCTGACCTGTGTTCTCACCCATGCCCAGCAACCCTTTTAATGTGAATTCCTGCACCCCCAATTTCCCTTAGATTCCCTCTCCCTCCCTCTCCCTCCCTCCCATACTTCCTGCAACTCAGAATTACATGTTCCACTGACTCCTCTTCCTGACATTCCTCACACAATCCTGTCTGGTGTTTCCCTATCAATTTCAATGTTTGGTTTAGTGCACAGTGCCCCAGCCTTAACCTAGTCCACACAATTTCCTCTCTTCTGTATCTACTTCCTACCCTAGTACCTGCAACACTTTTTTGTATTTGATATAAATTCCTCCCTTTCCCATCTTTCTTGCCACATTTGGTTAATTTTTTTCCCAGATTACACACTTAACCTCTGCTTTACTGATACTAATGTGCATTTCTATATTTTCTTTCTTTGTTGCCCTCTTTGCCAACTCATCCACCCTTTCATTGCCCTTCACCCCTACATGAGCTGGAACCCATAGAAATTTAACCTGACATCCCTGATTTGCAAATCTTGTGACTGACTGAAGGACTTCATGAAGTACATCTTGCCAGCTGTTTGAGTGAGAAGGCCTTAAACTTGCTAGTACTGAAGATGAATCTGAGCAGATCAACGCTTTGACTAGTTTAGTTTACTCCACCCAACCCACACTGCCATCATCTCCACTGTATACACCGCTAACTTATCAGATGTTCTTCTGCTGATTGCAATTGCTTTTGCTGGTATAGCCACCCCAAACCTTGTCACTCCTGTGTCAGGTTCCTTAGCACCATCTGTATAGACCTGAGTATAATCACTATACTTTCCCATCACATGACAGTTAAATGCACTTACCAAATCAGTTTTATACTTTCCTTTCCTTTTTACCTCTAACAAATGCCAGTCTACGTCAGGCCATACCAGCTTCCATGGAGCTACAAGCAGATAAACTACTGAAGGACTTATCCTTAGATCAAACACTCCACATGATCTAGCAATATCATTCTCTACCTGACTAAAGTTTTCCCTCTGAAACCTCCCATTTTCCCAGGACTCCTGCAACACTCCTTTAGCAGGGTGAGAATCATTGTGTCCCTGCAAATTAACCCAGTAGTTTGCCATCAATTGCATCCTTCTTAATTCCAAAGGCATTATTCCCATTTCTACCTGCAGGGCTGATACTGTTGATGTTTTAAAAGCCCCACTGCACACTCTCAAAACCTGAGCCTGAATCACATCCAGTTTCCTTATAAGAGACCTAGCTGCTGATCCATATGCTACACTTCCATAATCCAACACAGATCTTACTAAAGCCACATACATTCTCTTTAATGCTGAAGGACTTGCTCCCCATTCCCTACCAGTCAAACATCTCATCACATTTATTACTTTTTTACATTTCTCCTCAACTTTCCTGATATGGTCTGCCCATGTTAATCGTGAATCAAATATAACTCCCAGAAATTTAAATGATCCAACCCTTTCTAATTCAATCCCATACATCCTTAACTTCTTCCCTACTTCAATTCTTTTCCTAGTGAAAAATACAGTTTGAGTTTTTTCCACTGAAAATCTACATCCCCAATCATAACCCCACTCTACCACTTCATCAATTGCTCCTTGTAGTTTCCTGATTATATGCTCCATGTTCCTGCCTCTTTTCCACAAGGCCCCATCATCCACAAACAGTGACCTACCTATATCCACTGGTACCTTTGTGAAGACATCATTGATCATAATGATGAAAAGTAACAGGCTAATCTGGCAGAGAATGTGAGTCAAGGCAGGGTTTAAATGGACCGGGTAATGAGTGAAAACAGAAACAGGTGGGTGCTAGTGAGGAGATGTGGGTAATTGGCGAAAGTCCAATAAGGAAAGGGGCTGGGTCAAAACCTACATGGCCGGGTGAAAGAAGGTAGAAATTAAGGGCTGTCGTGGTCCAGAGCTATCAGCAGAGGCCCTTCAACCCAGTATTCAGGCCGGATCCTTAACAAGTTCCTCCAGCATTTTGTGTGCATTGCCCTGGATTTCCAACATCTGCAGAATCTCTTCTATTCTCTTGTATCATCCTCGACTCTTTCTCTCTCCTGGAGGTTTGCAGTGTGAATAAAGAGTTTTATATTTCCCAGTTGCTGCTTCTATGTGCCTCAGTTTTCATCAGTCACAACAGTGTACCTCTGAGAAGGCAATGACATCTGTACTTTGGCTGATTATGCAATTGGTAATGTCTACATGGATTTAATTCTTTCACTCACAGCTAAATCATAATAGACACTGCAGATACATAACCATTTGAGCAGGCATCAGACAGCAGTGCTGAATTATCCAAGGAAACAGTGAAATATGAGATTAAACAGTGAAATATGAAGCAAGAATAGGCTGTTCAGCTCATCGTACCTACTCTAACATCAAGTTAGATAATGGTCGGCCCTTTACCTCTGCACCACTTTTCACCACTAACTCGATATTCTCTATTATCCTTAAATATCTATCAATCTCGCTCTTGAATATATTCATAGCTTGAGCCCCCAAAAGCTCTTCTAAGGGGATAAATTTCTTTATCAGTTATGTCACGAACTGTTTGCCTGCAATGTTGAGACAGTGCTCCCTGCTCCTAGATAACTTAGCAATGAACATTAATTTCACATATAGTCCCTTTATAATTTTACACATTTCATATCACCTCTCAGTTCTCTGAATCCAAGAGACCACAGGCCCAGTTTGTGTTATCTTCCTGTTACAACAAACCCACCATTCCAGGAATCAATCTGGCAGACCTTTACTCAACTCCCTCTATGGCAAGACAGCTATGTACACAATCAAAACTTTTCAAGTTTCGAGGTATTTTTTGTCACGTGTTCATCGAAGCGTCATTTGCATTAATGGCCAGCACACCTGAGGCTGTGCAGGGGATGGGCTGCAAGTGCCACCACGCATTCAGGCACCAGCGTACCCCTGATGAGGTCAACATTACAAATCAGAGGGAGCACATGGCAAAAATCAGGACCAGCGGTATGAGCGATGCAGAAAATGAGGGCAGTGGTGACTTCACTAAACGTCAAGCATGTGATTTGTGAGCACAAAGCCTAATGCTACTCAGAACTTCGCTCACAAGTTTGAAACTGGTTTCGCTGAGTAACTTCCCATCTAGGATCAGAGTTAAGTCAGGCCATATCTAGTTGATGGGCAACTGATGAACCTGAGTGGCTTATCACTTCAGTGAAGTTCTTCACTGAATAAACTTATTGTAACTGCTTTTCTGCCCATGATAGATTCCTCCCATACTGAGAGGACAAGCAGGAGAGTTCAGTCCATTTTTATTCTACATAAAATAATCTCCTGTAAAAACTCCGTGTGTCGAGCATCATCTGCAGGGAGTAAGGAACTGTTGACATTTCAGGCAGGGTCTTGCCTTTCGAAGTATTTACATTGCTGCTTTTCTTCACTGTGGAAGACACTAGCAGTGTGCCAGATGTTGTAATGTATGAATGTCAAGTCAAACTTGAGTTTCTAGAAAGTGTTGGGACCTAGAGGCAAAAGAAAATAAAATTTAAAAGTAATAGCAAGAATCCACTGATAGACCACTGACAGACTGAACCCACTGCCTGAGTGCTGCTTCTGGCCAGGACATTTGGGGGGACCGCGCAGCATCACAGCGGCAGTCTGGGAGCAGCATTGGAATCGGCGGTAAGATGCTGATCTTTAAATAACTTGAGAGACTGTTTCATGGAAAAGAGCACTGCTGTCAGTGCGTTTGGGTTAGTGCTAGCTTCGTCACGGGGGATCATCGCGCGCAGGCACTTCTCGGAAATGGCTCGAAGTTTAAGAAGAGCTCCGAACCTTATGTTTGAAAACATAACGGTCTATTAAAGAAACGGAGACTGTGCAGGTCAGAATCCATCTACAAAGTCCGGAAAAACAGCCAGTTTTTTCACCTAATGCTTGATTACTAATGACTAAGGACTAAGAACTAATGACTATGACTACTGACTACTGACTAATGACTAATGGAACTAACGGAACTATCATTCTGCCGCACTTGCGAAAAATTAAAGGAGGAAAAAGGAAAAGTTGTTTGGTCATTGAGTGGAATCCGGTTAAGAACCCTTCGGGTAGGCGCATTCAATCCCTTTCAAGTGGGGAAGCTGCACATGTTCAAAGAAGAACAAGAACTCCGACTTGACAATGAAGGAAGAGAAGTGGGTGCAGTTAATATTACAAAGGAGAAGGTATTCAAAAAGCTGAAAGACCTAAAAGTACATAAGTCAACTAGACCAGAGGAAGGGCACCCTAGGGTTCTGAAAGAGGTAGTGTCAGAGATTGTGGCGGCATTAGAAATGATGTTACAAAAATCATTGGACTCTTGCATGGTGCCAGAGGACTGGAAAATTGCAAATGTCACTCCACTCTGCCAGAAAGGAAATTATAGACCAGTTAGCCTGACCTCACTTGTTGGGAAGATGTTAAAGTCAATTGTTAACGAGGAGGGGTTGGAGTACTTGGTGACACAGGACAAGATAGGACAATGTCTGCCTTCACGTGTTGAGACTCAGCCGGGTCCCAACTCAGATGCGCGATTCAGTTTGCGTTTTGTTACGGATGGTTGAGAACAATTTAAATAAACACTATCTGGGGGGTATCCGCAACGGGCGGTGGGTGGGATTGTTTAGGTTTTGTGCTCACAAATCACATGTTTGATGTTTAGTGAAGTCACCACTGCCCTCAGTTTCAGCTTTGCTCATACCACTGGTCCGGATCTTTGCCATGTGCTCCCTCAATGTCTAGCATGGTTTCCTTAAGGGAAAATCCTGCCTGACAAACTTGTTGGATTTCTTTGAGGAGATTACAAGTAGGATGGATAAAGGGGATGTAGTAGGTGTTATATATTTGGACTTTCAGAAAACCTTTGACAAGTTGCCACACATGAGGCTGCTTACCAAGTTAAGAGCCCGTGGTATTACAGAAAAGTTACTAAGATGATTGGAAGAAGGCAGCGAGTGGGAATAAATGGATCCTTGTCTGGTTGGCTGCCAGTGACTAGTGGTGTTCTGCAGAGGTCGGTGTTGGGACCACTTCTTTTTATGCTGTATATTGATCATTTACATGATGGAATAGATGACTTTGTTGCCACGTTTGCAGATGATTTGAAGATTGGTGGAGGGGCAGGTAGTGTTGAGGAAATAAGTAGGATATAGAAGGACAGACAGATTAGGAGAAGGGGCAAGAAAGTGGCAAATGGAATACAATGTTGGAAAATGCATGGTCATGCCACTATGGTAGTAGAAATAAATTTTCAGACTATTTCCTCAATGGGGAGAAAATCCAAAAAATCAGAGATGCCAAGGGATTTGGGCATCCTTGTGCAGAACACCCTAAAGGTTAACTAGTAGTTTGAGTTGGTGGTGAGGAAGGCAAATGCAATATTAGCATTCATTTCAAGAGGTCTAGAATACAAGAGCAAGGATGCAATGCTGAACTTTGTAAGGCACTAGTGAGGCCTCACATTGAGTATTGTTTATAGTTTTGGGCTCCTCATCTTAGAAGAGATGTACTGGCATTGGAGAGGGTCCAGAGGAAGATCACAAGGATGATTCCAGGAAGGAAAGTGTTTTCATACGAGGAACGTTTGATGGCTCTGGGTCTGTACTCACTGGAATTTAGAGGTATGAGGGGGGATCTCACTGAAACCTTTCAAATGTTGAAAGGACTAGACAGAGTAGATGTAGAAAGGATGTTTCCCATGGTGGGAGAGTCTAGGACAAGAGGGCACAGCCTCAGGATAGGGGAGCATCCATTCAAAACTGAGATGCAGAGAAATTTCTTTAGCCAGAGGGTAGTGAATTTGTGGAATTTGTTGCCGCATGCAGCTGTGGAGGCCAGGTCGTTGGATGTATTTAAGGCAGAGATTGATAGGTTCTGGATTGGACATGGCATCAAAGGTTACAGGCAGAAGGCTGGGAAATGAGGTTGAGGAGAAGAGAAAAAGGATCAGCCATGATTAAATAGTGGAGCAGACTCAATGGGACAAATGGTCTAATTCTGTTCCTATGTCGTATGGTCTTATGGTCTAATCAGCAGAAGGTATATTCTCATTTTCCTTTCTTTCCAATTATCTGTCCAAATAAAGGAACCCTGCCATATGAGAGACCTTATCACTAATAGTAAGGTATTGTAGTAACTGTGTGAAGACCTGTATGGTGAGTTATACTCTTGACTACATAAAAACCCGCATAAACTGAGCAATTCCACACAAAACCTTTGCTTGAGAATCAACACCTAGGCTCCAAGTTCCAGAACTGTACATAATGTGATCCTTCCTTAGTTTAAATTACTTTCAGATAGTTGAGTTTGATTCCATATACATTTTTTTTCTTTAAAGCTATTCATTAAAGAGATACCTAAATAGAGAATAACCTTCAGTGCAACTTGATAGCTTTCCTTTAAAGCATTGGGCTGGTTGTATATAGTGCCATTATTTTTCCTAGATATTTTGAATTAGTTCAAAAGTCACCTACATTAAACTTCTTTGAGATTTTCCCTGTTCAATTCCAGTGACATTTCACACATGTTCTGGATGAAACTTGATATGTACATTCTGGATATAATGAAAAAACTCATAGAAGTCTCCCAGCTGAGGATCAAAGGTTTGTTCAGGACAGCTTTAATAATACCCTCATTTGTAAGAGTCGAAGTTCTTTCAGCTTGTTAGAATCAAATGACAATTAAGGCATCAAATTTGCATTTGGATTTAAAAAATCTTTTGATCCATTATGTAATACTTAAGATACTTGACACTATTCAGAACATTTGATTGGCATTTTGCCACTAATAAATTCTCCTTGAACTTCTAGCCGGGTACAGGTATTGATTTTAACTGACGTTTTGATGACAAACCTTGCCATTTGCATCAGGATGGCATATCTAGTCCAGGGTATATATACACGTTCATTATCCGTCCCTCATGATTGGTTAGTCCTCATCCAATCAGGTTTTCATTGTCCCACCTAGTTTACAATCGAATTACAGTTCTTACTTAGAGCAAGACCTGCGTGTTTGTTAAAATTCTTTTTCTCTAGTTTTATTTCAATGGCTTCCTTCACCAGGTGGTCCCAGAAGCCATTAGTGCAGCACGGTAGTCAATCCAATGCCCACTGCGAATGCAGTGTTCTGCTATCGCCATTCTCTCCAGGTAACCTGTAAACGCCAGCTGCCCTGAGTTCCAGCCCAACTTTGACCCGCATAATCTGTGATCTGAGCTTCGTCACGGATTTGTAGATTGCATTAATCTGGTACTTCTTCAGGATCCTGATAATCCTTTCTGAAACTTTGGAAATATAGGGAAGACAGGTGGTAGCAACAGGTTCCTCCTTGTTGTTAGTTTCCCTGTAAATGCAGAGCAACATATGTCCGCCAGATGGGGTGCATGGTGGAAAGCCGCATCAAGGAGCACAGGAGGTGTATCCGTTTGGGTTACCTGGAGTAATCGGCTTCAAGATCTTGGCATCAATACCTCCTTGTGCTGTTGGATCCTTAATTTCCTCATGTGCAAACCTGAGTCAGTTCCGATTGGTGCACAGGTGCACCTCAAGGCTGTGTGCCGAGCCTCCTGCTCTACTCATTTTATATCTATGTCTGTGAAGCTAGGCACAGCTCCAATTCTATATTTAGGTTCTCTGAGGACAACACTACAATGGGCTAAATCAAAGATGCTGATGAATCAGCACACAGGAGGGCAATTGCACATCTGGCTGAGTGGTGCCATAGCAACAACCTCTCACTTAATGTCAGCAAGACCAAGGAGCTGATTATTGACTTCAGGAGAAGGAAACTGGAGGTCTGTGAGCCAGTCCCCATCAGGGGATTAGAGGTGGAGAGGGTTTGTAACTTTGGCCCTCCCCACCAATGAGCACATCTACACAAAGCACTGCTGTAGGAAAGCAGAGTTCATCATCGTGTCATGATCTCTTCTCACAACCCATGTACTCTCTTTCAAGGACTGTTTGTCTCATGTCATTGTTATGTATTGCGTGTTGATTATTATTTTTTTCTTTTGATTCTGTACAGTTAGTGTTCTGCATGTCTTTTGCACATTGGTTGTTTGTCCACCCTGTTGGTTATGGTCTTTCATTGATTCTATTATGTTTCTTGGACTTATTGAATGTCCACAAGAAAATTAATCTTAGGGTTTTATATAGTAACATGTGTGTACTTTGGTAATAAATTTAATTTGAACTTTAAACAGTATTTTAAAAGAGGAGAGGGAGATAGAAAGGAGTTTAGAGAAAGAACTTTGGGAATTTCAATCTTAGTAGCTGATTGTGACAATCGTCAAAAATAGAAACGGTAGGTGGATTATTTCCTTATGTGTTTTGGTCTCAATTATTCATTGGGATGGAATCACAAATGCCCAAGAACTGGAAAGTCTACAAAAGTGGGAGATGCAGCCAAGTCCATCACAGTCAAAGCTTACCCCATCAGATAGATAGATAGATAGATAGATACTTTATTCATCCCCATGGGGAAATTCAACTTTTTTTCCAATGTCCCATACACTTGTTGTAGCAAAACTACTTACATACAATACTTAACTCAGTAAAAAAAAAATATGATATGCATCTAAATCACTATCTCAAAAAGCATTAATAATAGCTTTTAAAAAGTTCTTAAGTCCTGGCGGTAGAATTGTAAAGCCTAATGGCATTGGGGAGTATTGACCTCTTCATCCTGTCTGAGGAGCATTGCATCGATAGTAACCTGTCGCTGAAATTACTTCTCTGTCTCTGGATGGTGCTATGTAGATGATGTTCAGAGTTATCCATAATTGACCGTAGCCTACTCAGCGCCCTTCGCTCAGCTACCGATGTTAAACTCTCCAGTACTTTGCCCACGACAGAGCCCGCCTTCCTTACCAGCTTATTAAGACATGAGGCGTCCCTCTTCTTAATGCTTCCTCCCCAACACGCCACCACAAAGAAGAGGGCGCTCTCCACAACTGACCTATAGAACATCTTCAGCATCTCACTACAGACATTGAATGACGCCAACCTTCTTAGGAAGTACAGTCGACTCTGTGCCTTCCTGCACAAGGCATCTGTGTTGGCAGTCCAGTCTAGCTTCTCGTCTAACTGTACTCCCAGATACTTGTAGGTCTTAACCTGCTCCACACATTCTCCATTAATGATCACTGGCTCCATATGAGGCCTAGATCTCCTAAAGTCCACCACCATCTCCTTGGTCTTGGTGATATTGAGACGCAGGTAGTTTGAGTTGCACCATCTCACAAAGTCCTGTATCAGTTTCCTATACTCCTCCTCCTGTCCATTCCTGACACACCCCACTATGGCCGTGTCATCAGCGAACTTCTGCACATGGCAGGACTCCGAGTTATATTGGAAGTCTGATGTGTACAGGGTGAACAGGACCGGAGAGAGTACGGTTCCCTGCGGCGCCCCTGTGCTGCTGACCACCGTGTCAGACCTACAGTCTCCCAACCGCACATACTGAGGTCTATCTGTCAAGTAGTCCACTATCCAATCCACCATGTGAGAGTCTACTCCCATCTCCGTTAGTTTGTGCCTTAAGATCTTGGGCTGGATGGTGTTAAAGGCACTAGAGAAGTCAAGGAATGTAATCCTCACAGCACAACTGACCCCCTCTAGGTGAGAGAGTGATTTGTGCAGCAAATACGTGATAGCATCCTCCACTCCCACCTTCTCCTTATACGCAAACTGAAGAGGATCCTGGGCATGCCTGGTTTGTGGCCTCAGATTCTGTATTATCAGCCGCTCCATGGTCTTCATAACGTGCGACGTCAAGGCAACAGGTCTGAAGTCATTCAACTCCTTTGGTTGTGGTTTCTTCGGTACAGGGACAATACAAGATGTTTTCCACTGTCTGGGTACTCTTCTCTGCTCCAGGCTCATGTTGAAGATGCGCTGTAGTGGTTCTCCCAGCTCAGTCGCACAGGCCCTCAGTAATCGTGGGGAAACTCCATCCGGTCCAGCCGCCTTGCTGGTACAGATCTTCCTCAGTTGACCTTCCACCTGTGCAGCCGTAATCCTGGGCGTGGGCAAGGTCTCCTGTGAGTGGCTATTTTCCTGTGAGGGAAGTAAGCCTGGTGTGGATTTCTGCAGTGAGGATGAGATTGAGCTGTCGAATCATCATTGAGCTCATTTACAGGGAGTGCTGCTATGTTGAATCAGCATCCCTCATCAAGGACCTGCATCATCGCGACCATGGTCTCTTCTCGCTGATACCATTGAGCTTGAGATACAGAAGCCTTAAGTCCCACATCACCTGCTATTACCCTTCAACCATCAGGATCCTGAACGGACATGGATAACTTCACTCACCTCAATACTGACCTGACTCCACCTCCCTTCTAAAGACTCTATAACTCATTCTCTGTGTCATTTATTTACTGTTTTTTATAATTTGCACAATTTGCCTTCTTTTGCACGTTGGTTGTTTATCAGTTTTTGTTATGCATAGTTTTTCAGAAATTCTATTGTATTTCATTATTTTCCTATTAATGCCTGCAAGAAAATGAAAGGTAGTATATAGTGACATATATATACTTTGATAATAAATTTATTTTAAACTTTGAACTTCAGGAACATTTTTGCAACATAAATGCAAGTTCTTATTGTTACCATATCTAGATTTTCAAAATGCATTTGATAAAGTGCCATGCAAAATTCTTTTATAATTTGCAAAGGTTTCATGGTTGATGGTAATGCAGCATTATGGACAGAATATAAACACACAAATATTACAAACTAGGAGCAGCTGCAGGTCACATGACCCCCCAAGTCTGTGCCATTATTTAAAAAGAACATGCCTGATCTTGGAGGCCTTTTCTGAAAACAAATCCATTTGGAAATGGTCATAATGGATTTAAAAGTTCACACCAGAGGTCAGAGCACTGGAAGCTAATCTTAGAAATCACTAGGTTCATAGCAGAGACCCCTTTCAGTTGAAATGTGCTTTTGAAATTTCTCTCTGATGCATTAGCATATCAATGAAGGGAATATTTGCTGGTCAGTTCTTTATTTGTCATGTTAAAGAAAATGTCTTGGATTTATATAGTATCTTTTCATGATCTCAAGCTGCCCCACAGTGCTTTTAAAGCCAATGGTTCTTTTGAGATGCCATGCTTTGTCTGTTGCAGTGGACGAAGTAAGGTAGCCAATTTGAGCGTTTCAAGGTCTCATAGACAAAAATGTCATAGTGAGCCGGTAATGCAGGGTTTTAATGTTTTTGTTAGGAAGGAGTATTGAGTTGAACACTAGGTACAACTTCCTTGATTGACTGCAAAATTGTCATGTGATCTTTCTGTTCCGTATGGTGGTGCAATTGGGATTTTGTTTCAATCTTTGAACCAAGCAGTAGCATCTCTAACAGTATTGTACTCCTTCATCGCTATGCTAATATACGAGTGCTTGAGTCTCTGGATTACAAAATTAACCAAAGATCTTCTAATGTGAAGGCAGTAATGCCAAATACACCTGACAAATTGGCTGTCAGCCATTTACAAATACATGGCTTCAGTGCTCAGTTCAATTTGTAGACAAAAGAATCTAAAATGGGTTTAAAAAATGTCCAGCTGCTATTTGAAAGCAGGAATTGCTTTTATACATAATGAACACACAACAGAACCTGTAAGGGAATGCTACCCATTGCAACAAAGAACTTTGTATTTGCTTGGAGTATAATCGACAGCCTTGGAAAAAAATAGAGAGTTAGAGGTGATTAAGGAAAATCTAGAAATTGCTTTGTTATTTCCACTCAATGTGTTCATGTTATTTTGGAGCAGATGGATTAATTATTTTTCTAATCCTGTTGCAATCGTACTGAAATCTTATTACAGAGCTTAAGTCCATCTCCTTGAGGATTTCTCAGAAGAACTGATTCATTATTGCTGCATGAATTTCGGCAATGACAACATGCCATGAACCAGAGAGGAAAACAATTATTTGTATTTATTCAGTCGGGTGACAACGCTGCACTACTGCATCCCGCATCCAAGTAACACGGAAAGGAAGGTTTATTGGCCACTGGGATTTGAACTTAGTGTGTAGGTGAGTGGTAGAGTTTGGGGGGGGGGGGGGGTGGTGGAAGATGAGAATATGGGAAGAGTGAAAATGGGAACCAATGTAGGATTAGCGCAAACTGGTGGTTGATGGTCAGTGCAGACTTGATGGCCTGTTTCTCAAGATTCAAGATTTGGGATTGTTTAGTGTTATTTCCGGTACACAAGTGTAAAGGAGAACAAAATAATTGTTACTCCAGATCCAATGCAGCACAAAAAAACACAATGAGATTAAGAACTAAGTAGTAAAAACATATTAAGATAAAGAACAAAATAATAACAAACTCAATATATACATAAATATATATATATACACAAATACAAAGTTTGTACATAAGATTGATAGTATGTTCATAAAGTGACACTAAGTGTAGGAATGTCTGCAAAAATATGATTCTGTTTAGTAAACCTCTATGATTTTATGACTCTAGCATCTTTTAATATCTTAGGTTACCTCAACTTATTTTAAAACAACTAAACCTTTGAAGGACGGCCACAGTTAGTAAGCCTGAATCTGGACTATGCGGAGAGAACGTGAAACACAGCAGCTGTATCCCAAAGCCAGGGATTCCGGTTAGGATTCAAATTCACCAATAAACAAATATCAGCAGACAAACATTTGAATTCAATCTATCTAAATGATTTAATATGTTTAAGACAGCAAACAGATATAATACAAGGGGGAAAAAATCGCATAACTTTGGCAAAATTAATCAGACCTTCTTCCTGTACAAGGCTTCCATCAGTATTAAGTAAAAAATCAACAGATAAATAGGCATATGATCCCTCAGGTGTGAAAAGCATGTGTCTTTTTGTGTGTAAATCTGAACATTCTCTAGTAGGCTTGCTTCCCCATAGCTTTCAACATAGTTTTCCTTTGAGGCTTAAAGGTCACATGCAAATCAGAGGTTTAATTTTGCCTCAGATCTTGCCACCACTTGATGTCATGATCCCGATCGTTAATTCCCTATTTTCTCCTAATTTCCTTTGATTGTTCCATGGTTCCAACCATTAATTTCCCATTTGCTCCTAATTCGCTTTGATGACGGTGCACCTGGTTTCCATCAAGACCTGCAGCATAAGAACCCTGGCGTTACAACCACTAGTTGCCAGATCATTGGTTTTGCCTGTGTGGTAATTAACGTTTCCCAGCCGCTTAGGACTGTGTGTTCTGAGTTTTGCTCCAGTACTGAGAATTACCTGTGAAACTCAGTCTCTTCGTGTCAAGATCAGATTTCTAAGTTCTACTCCAGTTCCGAGGTTTCCCTGTGAAACCCAGCCACACCGCATCAAGATAAGTCTTCTGAAGTTTTACTTCAGCACTGAGGGTTGCCTGTGTAACTCCATCGCTCTGTGCTGAGTAGAGTTTTGTTTGCCATTTCCCTTTCTACGCTCCGTGTCAAGATAAATTCTGCCTGTCTCCTGCCTGCCTGCTCTCCCACCTGTTTGCCGTTCACATCTGCATCCTAACTAAATCTCCATGCCTATGTCCTGCACTTGGGTTCACCTCATTCACTGCAACACTTGAGTTATGTTTAAATAAAGAAAAGCTGCTCACCATTATATCTGATGCCCTGACCCATCAGCTAGATGCTTCAATCTTTTCCCAGTATTAGGGCTCTGACAACCAAGCTCAATTACCCTCTATTGCCCCCCATCCCCCGCACCTCCCCTCCACTATCTTGTGATGGTAGCAGTTCTGATTTGAAGTTCAAAGTCACTGATTTTTAGTCATGTTCATTGCTTCTGTAATTGAAGTAATTGCCCACACGGTGCTTAAACTTGGAGTACCTAATTCTTTCCTCAGCACTGTTTTCTTGAGCATACAGTATGTGGGGCTTGTCATTTTTTCCAGCAGTTATGTTTCAGGGAATGTTGATTCCTAGGGATTAGTTGGTGCACTTGAGTTTTCAGTATTATTAGCAACATTGTCTCATCAGACTGGACATCTCATTATAATCTCATAATGAGACATCTCATCATGTTATTATAATGTGTAGCAGAGTCCCTTCATTCTCCCCTTCCAAGTGCTTTCTCCTTCCAGTTTCTTCCCCCTTCCTCACATTTCCTTTCCCCTTTTCCTTTCACCTTACCCCACTTTACCTCTATATTCAAGGTTCAAGTTTACTTGCCCCATGTACATTGAAACATACTGCAAAATGTGTCATTTGCGTTAGCAACCAGCACACCTATGGGCAACCCACAAATGTCACCACGCATTTCGGCGCTAACATAGACATGCCCACAATGCTTGGCAGAACAACGCAGAACATGGTAAGTAACAAACAACAACAGCAAAAACAAGCTCATTTCCTCCGTCCCACCCATGCAACACACATACATAATCCTTTAACCCTGGGACAGGCATGCATTTGGGCCTGCATACATGGTGCTTTGACCTTCCCAGTGGACTCGCAGAGCTTTGCAGATTCTGCTCCAACCAAGGGGGCCTCGACTTTCAGACTACATATTCCTGCCCAGGCCTCAATTCTCGGCATTAAACCCCGGACATGCCTGTTAAACAGTACTAACTCTAGAACTGCTAACATGTTTTTAATTGTCAGGCAGCATCCGTGAGAAAAGAGTAGCCAACGTTTCGGGCCGAAACCCTTCATCAGAAATGGGGGGAAAGAGAGGGCCGAAGCGCAGTAATAGAGATAGGGGAGGGTGTTCAATATACACCCATAATCCTTTTTGTTTCCATGATTGTGCCTACACAAAATGTTGTCAGCTAACCAGACAGTCATTCAATCACTAAAAATTCATCATGCACAATGTTAAAAAAAACTATCAATGTTGTGGTGCACAGATACAAACACACAATTGTCAATCTTCCCATCAACCCCCTTCCAAACTCACTTCAGCATCATAGAGGCGCCAGGTGGAAAACCAATCAGAGGAAAGATAAAGGGGGGAGGGGGAGGGGATAAGCATGAAAGAACTGTAGAGATAAAGAAGCAGAAAGTTGAAAGGGGAGAGAGGCAGAGAGGGACCTTCACCAACACTTCACCTGCGAGTCTGCTGGAGTCATCTATTGAATCCGGTGCTCCCGGTGCAGCCTCCTCTACATCGGCGAGAACCGACACAGATTGGGGGACTGCTTCGTCAAGCACCTACGCTCCGTCCGCCACAATAGACAGGACCTCCCAGTTGCCACACACCTCAACTCTGCCTCTCATTCCCATCTAGATATGTCCGTACATGGCCTCCTCTACTGTCATGATGAGGCCAAACTCAGGTTGGAGGAGCAACACCTCATCTACTGTCTGGGTAGCCTCCAGCCTGGTGGTATGAACATTGAATTCTCCAAATTCCGGTAACTCCCTCCCCCTCCTCCTTCCCCTATCTCAGGTCCCTCTCTGCCTCTCTCCCCTTTCAACTTTCTGCTTCTTTATCTCTACAGCTCTTTCATGCTTATCCCCTCCCCCTCCCCCCTTTATCTTTCCTCTGATTGGTTTTCCACCTGGCGCCTCTAGGCCCTATCCCCTCCCCTATCTCTATTACTGGGCTTCGGCCCTCTCTTCCCCCCCATTCCTGATGAAGGGTCTCGGCCTGAAACGTTGGCTACTCTTTTCTCACGGATGCTGCCTGACCTGCTGAGTTCTTCCAGCGTTGCGTACTTATTCTTCGATCCACTGCATCTGCAGTTGTATTTTTATGTTTTTAATCGTACTCCTTTTACTGGAAAGATGGTGAAGCACAGGCACGACCAGTCTCCAGAGCAGGAAGAACCTTAACTTCCCGCGTAGTGTAGTAGCAGCAAATCTTAGTGTTCATAGGTCATGGATGTGCAGCTAATTTCATCTGACATTGAGAACAGCATCTCTTGATCAACTCATGCAACAGAAATGTCTCAGAGGTTGATTCATATGAAAAGTAATAAGCTATCTTTGAAAAGGCTCCCTGAGAATGGTGGATCAGTCCTGTTTACTTCATCACAAGCTGTCAGCAATGTGCCTCTCTGGAATGTGGAAGAACAGTTGCTACTGCTTAGACTGCTGTTATAGATGCCAAAAAGCTGTCTTGACTGTCTACCACATGCTAGGTAGTGAGGGGGTGATGGTCATGGCTTAAATGAAGTGAACGGGGAAGCATAACTTCACAGACATTATTGCTACTTTCTTCCTAGCAGGCCGGATCCCATTCCAAAAGAGTGTTCGGAAATAAGTGATGTTGCTGCACTTAAGTGGGTGTAGCTTCTGGTCCATGAAGTGCTCCTTAAAGGCAGCAACGGATTCCACATTAACTATCTGGTTGCAGCCACCCACAACAGTATGTATGGCCAACACAGAAGCCGGGGCCTCTGAGAATCCAGCACAATCTGTAGCAGAGATAACGGAGACTCTGGATTGTATCATTTAAAGAATTAATCAAATAATCATAAGCTTATGATGAATATATTACAACAAAAACTACCATTAAATATTGATAATAATAATTTCATTTAATTCTCTCTGGATCACAAGAATGAAATGTTGTTATTCTACTGCGTCAGATGTGTTGATAATGATTAAAAAAAACTCTTGATAGAGAGTTAAACTTGTTCCAGACATTGAATAAGAAGAGTCTAGATGTTAGTAACTTGAATGTTAGTTCATTTACAAAAGGTGAGTGCCCAAATATGGCAGACTGCCACCAAATATATAACCATAATGAGTTCAAAGGTTTAAAAAAAAGTTTGCAAGTTTTAAAATTTTATTTTGGCATCTGCAGTTGAGATTTAATGTTGCTTCCTGAAAGCTTGGCATTTTTTACTGAGGAGAATGTGCACTGAATACTGCTCAAATTTTGATGAAATCTTGTATCATGTTCAGAGCAACAATAATTTTGCAGCAGGCTGCGTATTGCAAAGACAAAGGGGACTGTCTGTGTGATTCACTGTTGATTAAAAGGCAACTACCTTTGGGATAAAAACAGCAGGCGGCTGCAATTTGCTGTTTTATGAGCATATCATGGCTAAGCATTATTGAATACATGTCAGCTAAATTAAGACAGAGTCTAGGGTCAGGAGTTAAACTCATTTGTGCCTTTAATTTGAATCTGAATTTCTGGTACATGTTTCATAGAAAGATGACTAAAGGGAGTTGGAACTGCATTCCAGCAATGTCCCTGTCAACTTGCAAATACAGTTGTAACAAGGATGAGTAAATAACCTCTTGAAATAATTTTTTTCTCAAAATAGATTAATTTGTTTGAATTTAAAAGCCAGCTGACCTACTGTCAGTGTAGCTTTGCACGACTCAGAGATGGTAAGGCTGGGATTGTATCATTTAAAGAATTAATCAAATAAGCATGGAGATATAAACATAAGCTTATGATGAATATATTACACAAAAATTTCAAGTCCTTGTTCTTTCTTAAACATTTGCAAAGGTTTGGCACGACATCTAAAATTTTGACAAAATTCTATAGATGTGTGGTGGAGAGTGTATTGACTGGTTGTACTGCAGCCTGGTGTGGAAACACCAATGCCCTTAAATGGAATGTGCTACAAGAAGTACTGGATGTGGCCCACTCCATCATAGGCAAAGCCCTACCCACATCTATACAAAGTACTATTGCAGCTAAACAACATCCAACGTCAAGGACCCCCACCATCCAGACCATGCTCTCTTCTTGCTGTCGCCATCAGGTAGAAGGTATAGGAGCTTCAGGGCCCACACCACCAGGTTCAGGAACAATTGTTACCTTCTGAAGCAACCAGATGGGATAAATTCACTCAACTTCACTCATTCCATCATTGAATTGATCCTAATAACTAGGGATCTACTTTCAAGGACTCCTCATCTCATATTCTCATTATTTATTGCTTTTTTATTTATTATTATTATTTCTATTTTTTGTACTTGCACAGTTTTATTTTGCCTTTTACACACTGGATGTTTGCCCGTCCTGTTAGGTGCGGTCTTTCATTATGTTTTGTACTTACTGTGAATCCCGCAATAAAATGAATCTCAGGATTGTATATGGTGACATACTTGTACTTCGATAATAAATTTACTTTGAACTTTGTTTTACAAAGTTTGGGTAGCCATGTTGAATGATTGGTCCAAACAAGATTGTCCTTTTAATTGGGAGTGGAGTATAAGATTGGGTTAAGCAGGAAAAGTTAAAAAAAACCCTGCAAACTGTGAAAATACACAAGAAAAGGAAGAATTAATAATAATAAATAATAAGCAATAAATACCGAGAACAGGAGATGGAGAGTCCTTCAAAGAGAATACATAAGTTGTGGGAACAGTCCAGTGATGGGGCAAGTGAAGTTGAGTCAAGTTATCCTCACTGGTTCAAGAGTCTGATGGTTGAGGGGTAATAACTGTCCCTAAATCTGGTGGTGTGAGTCCTGAAGCTCCTGTACCTTCTTACCGAAGGCAGCAGTGAACAGAGAGTGTAGCCTGGATGGTGAGGTCCTTGATGATGGATGCTGCTTTCCTGTGACAACACTCCACGTAGATGTGCTCAGTGGTGGGGAGGTCTTTACCCGAGACAGAGTGAGCCATATCCACTACCTTTTGTAGGTTTTCCATTAAGGGCATTGGTATTTCCATGACGCAAATATGTACAATTGAGATCTGTGATTAAAACTCATAAATTCAAATTAGCAAGCTCCAGAAACAATTGTTCTGAGTCTCCTCAGTACTTTCTCCCTTGTTTACTGAGTAGGGTTAGGAAAGCTGCTGATTTAAGTTAGCAAAGTGCGACTTCCGGTTAAGATGGCGGTAGCTTAAGTCGCTAAAACTATTGCTCCGCTCCACTTCATATACCTGCATTTATTTCTTACTCTTCCTCCCACTATTGAAGTTGCTGGCTGTACAATGAGTGTATCTAAGCCTAAGGCAAAAAAAAGACACTCCATCGGGAGCAACCTTGAGTGAAATTGTGTCGTTGTTAGAACAAACCCGACAAGATATGTTTTCTCAATTTAGTTCGTTGGAACTGAAGCTGGATAAAATCAACTCTACACTGGAGAATCACGCTCAACATTTATCACATGTTGAAGAAGTCACAGAGAAACTAGACCGTCGTTGTAAAGACCTGGAAAGAATTTGCTCTACCCTAAAGGAGCATAATAGCAAGTTAACTCTTAAAGTTATGGACCTTGAAAACAGGAGTAGATGCCAAAATCTTCGAATTCTTGGCTTGCCTGAGACTGTTGAAGGGGGATCTCCTGTCGAATTTTTCTCAAACTTTCTATGTGAGATTTTTGGAAGCGAAATACTTTCCAGTCCTCCAGAGATTGATCGAGCGCACCGTATCTTTACATCTCGCTCAGCAGATGGCCAGAGACCACATCCAGTGATAATTCACCTCCATCATTACCAAATCAAGGATTTACTAATTAAAGAAGATCACCGATGTAAAACGCTTCAATATAAAGGTCATGCTATCCGTTTAGTAGAGGACTATGCACCTCAAGTTATGAGTCGACGTGCTGAATACAGAGGAGTAATGAAAGTTCTCTACAATCGTGGACTTCATCCGTCTCTCGCCTATCCAGCCCGACTCCGAATCAAGCTTAGGGATGGCGATTTTAAACGTTTCGATTCGGTTGCAGAGGCGCAGACCTTCATTGATAGCCTATCTGCTACTTCGAGTTCCTCAGATACGATATGATATGATTTCTTTTTCTTTTCAGCCTTTTTCGTTTCTGTTTAGATAACGTTTTTTTTTCCAATATTCTAATCTTTATTATCTTTTTCATTATCCATTTAACTCAATATATTTCAATATGATGGATTTCTATTTTTCAGTATGGACATTTTCATTTTCATTAATAGAGCTGATTGTGAAACTATGTAATTAGACACCTCTTAAAGGTCTTTGGAGACTTTATTTCAAACTGGAGTTGGTGTCGCATTAAAAAATTGATATTGATTTGTGAAGTGATGACGCCATTGAATGGTTTTTTGTTTTCCTTTTCAGACTTCAGTCTCCAATTTTTACAAATCTTGATATTTTCTTTTTTAAATTTAAAATGTAGCTGTTGTCGCATCTATTTAATTAGTAGCTTAATTATGTTGCATTGTCCTATTGAAGTGTTTTTTTTCCATTTTCTCAATTTTAGTTTCTATCTTACATAATTTTAGTTCTTTAAAGGTGATGATTTTTTTTCTCTCTGGTTAGATTATTTTAACCTTAAGCAGCAGTTGATGCTGTACCTTTAAACTCAGTTTCGGGTTTGGATCAAATTCCTCTCGAATGGATTATTCTTTGGTGTATTTTTTTCCCTGTGTTTCAAGATGCTATTTTTGTTTTTTTCTCATTTTTATGATTTGGTTGGATTACTTACTTTGACGTTAAAGTTTTTTTTTCTGTATAACTGAGTTTATAGATTATCTTTTTTTCGGTTTATCAACTCTAGCGGGAAGGTTGGGGTAAAGTTTTTTTTAGACGATTATTATATTTTAAGATTTACAAACTTTGAATGTGTTGATTTTTCTTGTTAAGGTAAATCTTTGTTTGTAACCCTTAAAGCTTTTTGGTGTTTATTTCCATTACTGTATCAACAATTGGAGTGGAGATAATTAAGATGTTACCTAATTGGTAAACAGCCCAGACTCAATAAAGCTCATCTCCAAAAGCCTAAAAGAGATGGTGGCTTGGCGTTGCCTAATTTTTGTTCATATTATTGGGCAGCCAATATTCGTAATATTATCTTTTGGTCCTACTTTTATAATCAGTCTGTTTGTCCAACATGGGTGGCAATGGAATTAAACGCTTATAAGAAATTATCTATTCCAGCTTTACTTGGATTTGTTCTTCCTTGCCAATTGCCAAAATCTATTATTAATCCTGTAATCAGGCATACTCTGAGAATATGGGCTCAATTTAGAAAATAACATGGTCTTTATAGTTTTTCCCTCTCTAGTCCTATTCTATACAATCATTTATTTCAACCGACTATGCAGGATTCCACATTCCAAGACTGGTGTAGGAGATGTATCAGGCGTTTTGAAGATCTTTCTATAGACAATCAGTTTGCGTCTTTTGAATAGTTGTCTATAAAGTTTAATTTACCGAATACTCATTTTTTTAGATACCTCCAAATTAGACATTTTATTAGCCCTTTAATACCACATTTTCCTGAACAACCTGATAAAAATGTTGTAGACTTGTTTCTTCAAATGAACCCCTTGGACAAAGGCGTAATTTCTACTATTCATGTTAAATTTATGATTCTCAGACAAGCCCCTTGTGATAAAATTAAAACTGCTTGGGAGCATGACTTAGCTTTTTCTTTGTCTGACAAGGTTTGGGATTCAATTCTTAAATCCATCAATTCAATCTCTTTATGTGTTCGCCATTGTCTCCTGCAGTTTAAAGTCGTCCACAGGGCTCATATGTCCAAAACCAAATTGGTGAAGTTCTATCCTGATATTGGTCCCTGGTGTGACAAATGCAAAGGACGTGAGGCCTCCCTTTTCCATTTGTATTGGGCCTGTCCTACTCTGGAAAAATTTTGGAAATATGTTTTTTTAACTTTATCTTCTATATTAAATTGGCATTTGGAACCTGATCCTTTGATCGCTCTTTTTGGTATTCTTCGAGACCCTGACAAGCATTTGACCCTGGCTAAACAACGAACATTGTCTTTTGCCTCTCTTCTAGCCAGATGAGCAGTACTCCTTCAATGGAGAGATGTAGTTCCCCCTACCCATGCTCAATGGCTTAGGGATATTATGTCTTGTTTAGATCTCGAAAAGATTCACTACTCACTTCCTAATTCGGACATAAAGTTCCATAGGGTGTGGGGATCTTTTCTCGAATATTTTCATAACTCTCACCTAAATTGACAGGTGTTTGTTCTTTTTTCCCTTGATAATCGGACCCTACATTTCCAACTTTTTTTTGACTTTTGTTTTTTCTGATCAGGTAGCAGGTTGCCCCCCCTTTTTTTATTACAATATGTAGTTCTGGGGTAATAAAAGTCTATCTCATATAATAGTTGGCTTGGAGTTGGATAGGTGATGGATTGGGTGCTTTTCTTTCCTTTTTTACTATGGGTGACTTGCTCATTTGTTAAGACATGTATTATTGTTATTTTTGTTTATATGGCAATGATCCTTCTATATATATTATTGATTTTCTTTTCTTCGTTGTAGTTTTGTAGAAAATTATAAATAAAATATTTTTTAAAAAGTTAGCAAAGTGCTTTATTAGACAAACAAACTTACAGGACTGTTACGTATCCCGTAACTGGATCACTTACCAGCAAAGATAGAGAGGTCCACTGAAGTCTGATGGTACCATTTTTAAACGTTTTTTATTTATAAAGGGGCACAAAAGGAAGGTTAATACAAACATTCAGATACCATAAGTCATCAATACTCAATCTAAAGCGCAGGTATAGTAATAATCAATCAGAAATAAGCTCTATCGTTGTCTAGGGGATAATATCTTGTCCATTTGGAAAAATATAACAGTCATTCAAAAGTCGACAGGGTTCAGCCTTTTGGGAACCGCTGAGTTTCCCGTGTTGGAGAGAGAGAGAGAGATTGGTGAGAAAAGGAACACTTGCCCAGGTCCTTACGAAGCAAAGCTGTGGAATCAGGAGAGCAGGCTTTCCTGTTGTTAGTTAAAAGCGATTGTCCATGATTCCAGCCACAGACTCCCGATTCGGAATCTAACGCACGTGGCTTCCTTCAAGATGGCTTCCCGCTATGACGGGATCGCTATCGTGTCTCCTTGGTGCGTCTAAAGGGGTCGTCCCCCCCAGACCCTCCTTTATACTTCCTCACGGGATCGCAGGTGTCAATCTCTCTCTCAACCAGCCCACTTTGCCCGAGGGCTTTACACGTGGTCTTCATGAGACAATAGCCAGGGTCGCTTTATTCTGCATCCCAGTGGAACGTGGTATTCAGCACGTCTCCCTCTCTCTCCCATTTCCTGTGTCTATTCAGCTCGTCTCTCTCTCTCTTGGGTCATTGACCCCCCCCCCCTTCACTAGGGCTCTTGCGATTCTCACAAAGGAGGGGGCTGGTATCATAACAGGACAATGAGCGATATTCCTGTGGTGTGCTTACTCACACTGGTAAAAGCAGTACCACCCTGTTTTGCACTCAAACAACTGTAGTAGAATACAGAGAGCCTTTAGACGTGTGCTACAAGTCTAACAGCACATATACACACACTGGAAATGTTACAGCCCATACCTAAACATGTAAATGAATAGGAAAAACAGTCTCTCCACTTTACAATGTCTTGGGTACCTGGACAGATGGGTCCTTTCCGACCTGACCCTGTACCTATTCCTCTGATATGGAGTGTCCTTCTTTGTCATTACCTGCTGATCTAAATTGTGTTGTGTCACTACAGCCTGTTACATGAAATCATTTGATGGAAGTATTACCTTCACTGTCAATCCAACCCATAGCGATGAAAGGTGTTGGCCTCCTATGGTTTCAGTTTGCTTGCCTCCCTGAGCCACCTCTTCCTGCACCACTTTATCCTTGTGGATTCCCTGATGTGTGAACAATAGTGACACATTCATCTCTAAGCTGTTCATGTGATTGATTGCATCAAAACAGTTGTCATAATTTTGTTTTGGTACCCGTACTGGCTAAAGATGTGTATTCAGCACATCTACATGGAGTGCTGTCGCAGGAAAGCATCATCTTCAAGGAGTCTCACTATCCAGGACATGCTCTCTTCTCATTGCTGCCATCAAGAATGAGGCACAGGGGCCTTGGACCCACACCACCAGGTCCAGTTATTACTCATCAACTATCAGACTCTTGAACTAAAGGGGATAACTTCACTAACTTCACTTACCCCAACACTGAACTTTCCCCTCAATCTATGGATCCACTTTCAAGGACTCTTCATCTCACATTTTTGATAATTATTGCTTATTTTTTATTATTATTATTATTATTATTATTATTATTATTATTATTATTATCATCATTATTATTAGTTTCTTTGTATTTACTCTGAATGCCCATAAAAAATTAACCTCAAGGTTGTGCATTTATGTACTTTGATAATAAATAGACTTTGAACTTTGAACTTCGAACATTTTGCAGTCACTTCCAGAACTAAACAGAAAGGTACATCTTGGAATTCATCCATCTTTGTGTTTACCAACTTCAGATTATCCTCATTGAAAATAGATAGCACATGGTTTGTCGTTTCTAGCTGTAGTATCCTCCCTTTGCTCTAGAAGGACGTTGCATGTTGCTCCACAGCAAGTTGAAACATCACTGATAGATCTTGCATGAGCTTCTTGGCATAGTTGTGTCTAGTGTATTTTTTTTCCACAACATTTGCCTTGCAGGACACCAGGAACTCAGTATTCAACTGTTATTCTGAATCAGACCCTGTTCTTTGACCAGCACATCTCTTCTAGTCCATAAATTGGTTAGGACTTTATTCCCTGGAGTGTAGGAGAATGAGGGAGATTTGACAGATGTATACAAAATTATGAGGGATATAGATAGTGTAAGCACAAGCAGGTTTTTTTCTACTGAGGTTGAACTAGAAATCATGGGTTAAGTGTGAAGGATGAAATTTTTAAGGGGAAAGTGAAAGGGAACTTCTTCACTCACAGGATGGTGAGAATCTAGAATGATCTACCAGCAGAAGTGGTGGATATGGGTTTGATTTCAACATATAGGAGAGATTTGGATGGGTATATGTATGGGAGGGGGATGGAGGGCTTTGGCTGGGTGTAGTTTGAAGGGACTAGTCAACATAATAGTTTAGCATGGTCTAGATGGGCCAAAGGGCCTGTTTCTGTGCTGTTTCTATGACTAAGTATTTAATGTTCTTTTTATGCAGTGATTATAGAAATAATTTTCTAATGTACATCATACACACTTTTTCCAATGCAAAGTTTGATTTTATTTAGCAACTCATGTAGCATCCACAAAGCATCTGAGCTGCCTTGATTGTGTACTACCTGTCCTGTCTTTGTTCTGTACTTCACCAAATGTTCTCCATGCTTTTGGCAACCCGATATTTAAAGCCTGTCTTTAGAGATATAGATATATACTCCATTGATCCCAAAGGGAATTACAGTGTCACAATAGCATTACAAGTGCACAGATATACAAATATACAGATATTAGAAGAGAAGTAAGTGTTACGTACCCCGTAACTGAGTCACTTACCAGCAAAGATAGAGAGGTCCGTTGAAGTCTGATGGTACTATTTGTAACAGTATTTATTGATAGAAATACACAAAAATAGTATCAATGCAAACACACAGATAATATACATCGTCAATACTAAATCTAAAAGCGCGGGTATAATAATAATCAATAAGAAATAGCTCTATCGTTATCTAGGGGATAATGTATTGTCCGATGGAAATATAAAAGTCACTTTAGTTCAGTCAAGCTGTAGGCTGCAGCCGTTGGTTGGAGAGAGAGACGGGTTAAAACTTGCCCATTCCTTTTATGATGTCAATCCTTCGAGAGTCGTTGGGAGTTGAGTTCCCCGTTGTTAGCCAAAAACCGTTTTTCCATGGCAAAGGCCACCAATTCCGGGCAAATGGAAGGGGACGCACGTGGCCTTCCACCGGCTTTCGCTATTACGGGATCGCTAGCGTTTCTTCTGGTGCGTCTGAGGGGCTGTTCCCACAGACCCTCTTTTTATCCTGACTCACAGGGTCTCAGGTGTCAATCAGGTTGGGATGATGCAATCCCTCCACCAACCCCCTCCTTGGTTCATTGCCTGGGGCTTTGATTGCATCGTACAGGATGCAATACACAAGTCCGTCTCCAAGAGACAATAGCCGGTATCAATGGGTCCGCCTTTCGGAGGCCAGGACACATTCCAACCCTTTTGTGGATTCTGCATGTCTTTCTCTCATTTCCTGTGTCCCCTGAACTGACTTAATAGTGATCTTGCGATTCTCACAAAGGAGGGGGCTACCCCGCACCCTTCGGCCCCTCAGAGCTGTGGCACATTCGTAACATAAGAAAGAATAAAAAATAAGTACCTCAAACAGTCTAACAGGAGGGGTTCATCACTTTCCTGGTTATAGGTTGACTCATTATAGAGCCTAATGGCAGAGGGTAAGAATGACCTCATATAGCACTTTTTGGAGTAGCACAGTTGTCTTAGTCTGTTACTAAATGTGATCCTCTTTTTAGCCAAGGTGGCATGCAGAAGGTGAGAAACATTGTCCAGAATTGCCAGGATTTTCTACAGGATCCTTTGTTCTACCACAGCCTCCAGTGTGTCCAGTTTGACTCCTATAACAGAGCCAGCCTTTCTAATCTGTGTGGTTTAGGTATGACACAGATTTTTATGAATGCAAGCACTTTTCTATTGTTATCAATAATCAAAATTTAAAGTGCATTTAATATTGAAGTGCATATATGTCACTATACACTACCTTGAGATTCATTTTCTTACAAGTATTCATAGTAAATGGAAAGAAACGTAAGAGAATCAATGAAACACCACACACAACAGAGATGGACAAGCAACCATTGTGCAGAAGACAACAACCCAACAACTGTGCAAACAGAGAACCTGCCAAACTGACTGTCCAGCTGGGCAGCCAAGGTAGCGATAATCAGAATCAGAATCAGGTTTATTATCACCAGCATGTGACTTGGAATTAGTTAACTTAGCAGCAGCAGTTCAATGGAATACATGATCTAGCTGAGAAAAAATATAATAATAAATAAAATAAAAGTAATAATAATAAATAAATGAATAAATCAATTACATATATTGAATAGATTTTTAAAAAGTGCAAAAACAGAAATACTGTATATTTTTTAAAAAGTGAGGTAGTATCCAAAACTTCAATCTCCATTTCGGAATCCAATGGCAGAGGGGAAAAAGCTGTTCCTGAATTGCAGAGTGTGTGTCTTCAGGCTTCTGTACCTCCTACCTAATGATAACCGTGAGAAAAGGGCATGCCCTGGGTGCCGGAGGTCCTTAATAATGGACGCTGCCTTTCTGAGACACCGCTCCCTGAAGATATCCTGGGTACTTTGTAGACAAATGCCCAAGATGGAGCTGACTAGATTTACAACCTTCTGCAGCTTCTTTTGGTCCTGTGCAGTAGCTTCTCCATACCAGACAGTGATGCAGCCTGTCAGAATGCTCTCCACAGTACAACTATAGAAGTTTCTGAGAATATTTGTTGACATGCCAAATCTCTTCAAAATCCTAATAAAGTATAGCCGCCTAATAAAGATAGCTTACCTTTCTGATAGTTCAACATGCTTCTTATTGTTTCATGCATAACAATATTAAAATATTATATAAAACTACCTTCAGAGTAAATGTATAGGCTGTATATATAATATAAATGGATTTTGTGTTTAGACTTGGTTCCCATTCCCAAGATACCTTGTGATACAGGTACAAGTATTACAATATCTGAAATCTGAAACACTTCTAGCCCCAAGAATTTTGGATAAGGGGTGCTTAACCTGAATTGTATAATTCACTCCCCTGTGAACGATTATATGCAGGAATAGCTTAATTTTAATGGGTATGCTTTATCTATCACAGCTTGGTTAATATTTGGCTTTCTCTCCACTGTCTATATTCTTTATACAGGTAACCTGCCTAACCATGCAGAGTTCACGCCTTTCCTGCTAGTAGTTCTTGCCAGGAACAAAGCTGCTGACTATGAAAAGGAAATCACAGCTTTTCCTGTTAGTCAAGTAGAAAATTCTTTGCCAATTAATGAATGCTAAGTTTATTTGTCTAGTAACTTGATTAGTTCCCCATAGGGTTGTTCTATTAAGACAAGGGCATAATTTCAGGCTGGTTGAACTCATCAGATTTGCTAATTGATGGATTGTGTTATCATAGTTTCTAACATGAATTACATTTTTGCTAAATCTTTGAAGTTTGCAACTGTGATGTGTAATAGACTGGCATTTATACATGATTTTCAGGAAATAACATTTTACTTCCTTTGAGAATGGAATAAAATTGGTATGTTTAAAACATGCTTGTGTTGCTGCACTCACATGGGGCCTCCCATTCCTATAGATGCTGCAGAGGACAGAAGAACAGATAGAATGAATTATGCCATTTGCTTCCAAAAAATTGAATTTTCACAAGAAACTCCCACTCCTGTAATATATTTGCTTCTTTGCAGTCACCAAATCTGCTCCAAGAATACACTGAGCTTAAAATAAACCAACATTAAAACATCCATAGTTGTATTGTTAAGGCAGTTTTGTGGCTTCAGTACATAAAAACTAAGCAAGCTACAAATCTCAGCTTGCCATGATGAGACAAGTAGCTTTTAAATAAACTACGGGTAACAAAACTAGTTGGGAGCTGAAGGAAATGAATTGTTTCTTTCCTTGAACCTCTATAGTTTAGCTGTCCACATAGCTTCCAAATCCACAAGGAAATAGAACTAGAACATTCACGAAATATGGATTCATCCCCAAAGCCTTTGGGAATGATAATGTTCAATTATTGTGGGAGTAAAGTGCATTTGTTAGCTTTTCAAAATGCTGCCAAATGATTTCTTTTTTTCCTTTCAAAGCATCTCTGTATGGTGATGACCAAAATATTATACAGGCTTTTGTTTGAGGGGATAATGAACAAATTCACTAACATGGATGTGAAAAGGAGCCATTCCAGAGCTTTACAAGATTAAGGTTGAAATAAATAAGTTCAAGCGAATTTTAGAAAACAGGTGCAAGAGACTTCTACCTACCAAACATCTAACAAAAAACACCTGCAATTTGATTATTCTGGAGAAAACCTGATCCACGCATTGCACTCTATACCAAACAATTTCAGTTAAGATCTGTACCATGTCCATCAAAGCAGCTAAACATCTATTAACAATGTTGGATGTGAAACACTCTACTCCATGCCTAATTGTAGCAGGGAACTTCACTTTCTACAAAGAACCAGAACAAATTCACTACAGCTGCTGTAGCATCAGAGAAGACAGTTGTTTTAAAGCAAATACCGGTAATCAGATGGTGTTTAAATAGGTCAATGAAAACCCTATTTGAAAACTTGGTACTTTAAATACTAAATATGTATAATTGGCATAGAGCATGCAAACCACAGACACCAAAGTATCATTAGAAAAAATCATGAAAAGGTTAAAATTTAAAAAATACTTTAGAAAAAAACAACTATAAGTAAGAATGACAGTGAGCTGGACTTCTGAGGTAGCTTATTACACAAACATATAAAGGCATTTACTGGTCCATCAAAGGAACTTTGTATCTAACATCTGATGAAAGGTGGTTGGAAATTGAGGCAGAGCCTACTGATAAAAGTACAACAGATTTTCTAGCAAAGTGGAAAATCCAGAAATAAATGTAATGTGGGGAAGAGAGCCATTATTGGCACTGTGTTTGGTGACTGAGACATGAAAGTACCTCAGAAGGCAAAAATATGGCAGGTTTTATGCGTCATGAAAGCAATCAGGAAAATAGAGGTGAGCATAGTTGTACAACTCTGGTTGCACAGATCTGGGTTTCTTGAATATGATTATTGAAACGTCCAAAGTCCTTGGAAGATTCAACAGGTAAAGATATGGAGTAACATACAAAATGCTGGAGGAACTCTGCAGGTCAGGCAGCATCCATGAAGAAGAATAAACAGTTGATTTTTCATGCCAAAAGGATGGTAAATCTTTCACACTGCCTACCCTGGAGGGCTGAAGAGTTTTAGTTGCTAATTTCATTCAAAAACTAAGATAAAGGCTCCTGCTCCTAATTCTTTTCTTCCTACATTCTTACTGTTGCATACTCTTTTGGCCTATTATTGTTTGTTTAAGTGGCATTCAATGGGCATTAACTCAGCATAATTACAGTTAATGGATAATATTCAACAAGTTAATCATTGGAAAAGGATTAAGCACTGAAGCACTTCCTGTAACTGGGGTTTGTCTCACACTGTCAATGCAAAATCAGCACTGGACTGATCAGTATGCTGCAGTCTTAGACTGGATTTCTTTCTTTCATGAGGTAAAATGTTTAGAAGAAAGTTGGAAATTTTCACAGGTATGAATTAAAACATAGTAGATACTTCCAGTTCATAACATTGACAGTCCTCTGTACAAAAGACATCTTACGGTTTGATTTATAAAAAAAAGCGCAGAAGAGAATTAAATCAAACGATTCAGTTTATAAACTTGTATCGGTGCACAGGGATAATCTTATTTATTATAATAGCAGATGTGTTTTATACACTCCACAGATTCTACCTCATCTGCTAAACTCGTCCAGCAGTTTCTTTGTTTGTATTTGATAAGTTAATTGTATTTGCAGTAGCAATTGATCTGATGAACCAGCTGAGCTGGTTTTCTGCACCTTCATTTCATTTCAGGCTGATTTTATCAACTTAAGATATCAAGTTCACGTTGCTGTCCTTTCACTACAATTAATGTGGTCTAGGAAAGAACTTAATGCAAGTAATTTATTAACGTTACTGCTGATAACCACAAAGTCGTGAAATCCTACGGGACCAGAGAAAAGAAGATAAATCTATTTTGATATTGAACAACTTGATTCCTAGTTCAATTTTTTTATACGCTGGATTCACTTAAGTGGTTAAAAGTAATGTCTGACTGCTTTCTGTGCTAGTCAATGAGATGCATTGAGACTCTTATTAGTGTAGAAATGTCTTTAATAATTGTTTGTGCTATAAGCTATAAGTGACTCCATTTAACACTTTAACTTAGATAATTATAAGAAAAATAACAATCTATACTAGACATTAAAGTATTTCCTTACAATACAATATTTAAGATACATCTTATGGTTTGATACAGTATATAAAAAAGCCCAGAAGAGAATTAAATCAAAGGCTTCAGTTTATAAACTTGTATCAGTGCACAGAGATAAATTTGTTTATTGTAATATCAGATGTGTTTTTGTTTAGTTGGACTGCAAATGATTTTAAATTTTCCAGGATTAAAATATGTAGGATTAGCTTTCTGTTATGTATTTTGATCTATTAAAGAGCAAACAAGTTGCTGGGCACAGCAGTTTATCTACTTTACAGTAAACATATTGACAGATGTCCATCCTATATTTGCATACATGAACTAGTCCAATATACCTGCATTTGGTCCATATACCTCTAAACCCTTCACATTCATATCCAAATAGCTTTTAAATGGTCAAATTGTACCTGCCTCTACCACTTCCATATGCTGTGAAAAATATTTCCCCCTGACCCCTCCAATTCTGTCCTCTATCACCTTAAACATATGTCCTCTATGTTAGATTTCCCAACCCTGGGTGTGACCTGGGTGTGACCTGGGTGTGACCCTGGGTGTGACTATCCACACCTATTGATTTTATAAGGACCTGTAATGTCACCGCTCTGCCCCACTTCAGGAACAACATTGCCAGCTGGATAAGTCTCTTCCTTTAACAAAAGGCCTCCAGCCACAGCAACATGTATGTGAATCTTTCTTGCATCCATTTCCATCCCATCCTTACTCTGTTTCTCCATGTGGTTATTTCTGGGCTTCTCAGCCAACACTTCCAATGGAACTTCTGTTATAGTTCACCCCAATTTAGGTGAGGGAGCAAACAGCACCCAACTTATGCACAGAGAAGCATCTCTTGAGGCCTTCATGCACAGAATTTTTAATATGTTTTCCAGACATACTGTATTCTGAAGATAGGACAGATTGGCTGAGCACTTGGTGAACAGACTTATTCAACATTCTGATATAGAATTCACCTTTGGCCTCAAAACAATAGCGGTGAATTTTACATATTCCTGTGGAGCCAACAGTGTAGAAATAACTCTACAGGGAACATGGTCACCAATTCTCCTGTGCTTCTCACTGCCCTACCCAATATTCAACTTTCTTCCAGTGATTAAAGGATCAAGCACTGATTAGCTCACGTTGGTGACCTGCCTAAGATCAGTGCCAACAAGTAAATTGGAGAATTTTCAAAACACTAGAACATCTTTTTCCATTTTTGAGATTCCAAAAAAAAGCCCAGATCAAAATCTAATTTTTCACCTTCATAATCAGCTAGCGTCACATCAGACATCACTGTCTAGTTTGCTGCAGCCTCCTCTCACATCATACAGCATGAAAACTACAGTGACTGGTCAGGTCAGCTGAAAAGGTCATCAACTGTGATAGATCCAAGATGGCAGTGCAACGCAGCTTGCAACAGCCACTCCAGAGCTGATTATCTCTGAATTTGTGAAGTTGGGTGCCGTGCGCAATCATAATCGGATGAAAAACGGACGTGGGAGCATGGAGGAACAACTGAAAATCTTCAGGAAGACCTTCTTTGTTGCTGCTGCTGCCACTGTGAGGTCCGGGTCTCTGCTGGGAAGAACAGGCCCCCAGTCCTCGGGGTCACATTGCCGATGGCCGTTGGCGGGGCCATCTTAATACGCTCGGCAGAGGATGGTGCTCGGAGAAGCTGTGCCGGAGGGGATGGTCGGAAGCTCGGAGGTTCGACGGACTCGGAGTCCACTGCGATCAGGTCGCTTTCACTGTGTGCTGTGTCTGTGAGGCTGGGTCCGACGGTGCTTTCATTGTGTACTGCGTCTGCAAGGCTGAGTCGGGCAGCGCCATGGAAGTCCATAGCGGGGGTATTCCCTTCTGCCGCCGGCATGGAATGACATGTCTATTGGGACCCTGAGGACTTGTGGAAACTGTGTGGTGGTTTCTTTCGAACTTATAGTCTTTTAACATCTTTGGACTTTTTTTACTGTGCCCATGGTCTTTTTTTTTAATCAATTATGCTATTGTTTGCACTGTTGTAACTATATGTTGTAACTATGTGGTTTTGTGCAGGTCTTGTAGCTTTAGTTTTTGGTCTTGTTTTGTCTGGTGGAATTGGAGCTCCTTTCCAGGGAACGCGCTAAGATGGTAGCACGATATTAATACACAGCAGCCTCTCCGGACTCTGGATTGGGGATTTCCAAATGTTATGTGGATTTTCTGGTGTAGTCTGTTTTGTCATGTGTTTTTGTGATATCATTCTGGAGGAACATTGTCTCATTTTTTAACTGCATTACATTTGTGGTTTCTAAATGACAATAATCTGAATCTGAATCTGAACTGCAGTCTATCATCACTGCAGATTAGAGACACTCAAGTGTGGTGACCAGTAAAGTTACTAGAGGACCAGATATGATCACCGGAAAGCCATCACACGGGTAAAGTGACAATTCCAGACTAAACTTGAATCAATGAAGGGTGCTTGACAGTTGTGGCAGGGCTTGAATACCATCACCTCTTATAAAGTTAAATCAAGCGATCTAGGCGACAACAGGGTTTCGCTTCCAAATGAGCTCAATGCCGCCTATGCTCGTTTTGACTGTCAAAGCATGGGGGAGCTATTATGAACTCCTACCACCCCAACCCAAAAAGTGCCCAGCCCAGATGTGGTCCTGGCCAAGTACTAAAGACCTGTGCTGATCAACTGGCTGGAGTGTTCACTGAGATCCTTATCCTCTTGCACCAGCAGTCTGAGGTATACACCAGTTTCAAGCAGGTTTCAATTATACCAGTGCCTAAGAAGAACACAGTACCTGCCTCAATGACTATCATCCAGTAGCAATTACATCCACTGTGATGAAGTGTTTTGAGAGGTTGGTGATGAAACATATCAATTCCTGCCTGGGAAGTGACTTACATCCATTCCAATTTGCCTATTGGAGCCACAGGTCCAGAGCAGATGCTGTCTTATTGATTCTTCACTCAGCCCTGGAACATCTTTATAGCAAAGGTGCATACATCAAGATACCCATTACTGAATACAGCACACCATTCAATTCCATCATCGCTTCAAAAGTAATCAATAAGCTCCCAGACCTTGGCCTCAATACTTCCTTGTACAATTGGATCCCCAATTTCCTCCCTTGTAGACCCCAGTCAGTTTGGACTGGCAACAACATCTTCTCCACAATCTCCACCAGCACAGGTGCACCACAAGAATGTGCGCTAAGCCCTCTGCTCTAGTTGCTTTACATTTCTGACTGTACGGATAAGCACAACTTCAATTCCATATTCAATTTTGCTGACAACAACACTGCTGCAGGCCAAATGAAAGATGATGATGAATCAGCATAGAGGAGGGAGATTGAATATTTTTCTGAGCGGTGCTGTGCTGTGATTATTGTTCTATGGATTTATTGAGTATTCCCACAAGAAAATGAACCATAGTGTTGTATATGGTGATATATATTTATTTTGATGATAAATTTACATTGAACTTTAAACTTTGACATGTAGGACTTGTTTGTGTCCAGGACAAAAAAAAGCCGGCAGGAAAATCATTGTGGAAATTGTTCACCTCAGAAAATGTCTTTTCCAAAAGCGCTCTTCAGAAAGTACCATAAGACTATGAAAATTAAAACTTCATGCCATCTGAAAAGATTCTTCCTCCAGAAGGATAATCTGATCAACCATCCTAGTTAGCCCTCCAACCCCCTCTATCTATTATCCCATTCACTGCACTGCAATATAAACTTCTTAAACCACTTTTTATAATAATGTTTATGTTGGGGTCTGGTCTGGAGCCTGCCTTCCGGGTCGTCTGTGGACTCCGGACTCCGGGCCTTGCAGCCAGCCCTCCTGTCACACGGAGCCATTGGATCATCTTGGCTTTAGGAGGTACGCCTGTTACCTATTAGGGGGCAGGTGTTTATAAGGGGCTCGGGGACTGAACATAGTTGTGGGGTTGTCCTGTTACAAAGCTGGTTTAACCTGCTCTGTACCTGGACCACTGGCTCTGAATCCTGTCTGTATCCTGTTCTGCCCTGGTTGCCGCCCTGCTCGGAATCCTGTTCTGCCCTGGTTGCCGCCCTGCTCTGGTTGCCGCCCTGCTTGGAATCCTGTTCTGCCCTGGTTGCCGCCCTGCTCGGAATCCTGTTCTGCCCTGGTTGCCGCCCTGCTCGGAATCCTGTTCTGCCCTGGTTGCCGCCCTGCTCGGAATCCTGTTCTGCCCTGATTGCCGCCCTGCTCGGAATCCTGTTCTGCCCTGGTTGCCGCCCTGCTCTGTATCCTGTTCTGCCCTGGTTGCCGCCCTGCTCGGAATCCTGTTCTGCCCTGGTTGCCGCCCTGCTCGGAATCCTGTTCTGCCCTGGTTGCCGCCCTGCTCTGTATCCTGTTCTGCCCTGGTTGCCGCCCTGCTCGGAATCCTGTTCTGCCCTGGTTGCCGGCCTGTTCTGAATATGCTCTATCCAGTTGGTCTTGTTCCCCTGCTTCTCTTCTGTGTGCTGGTCCCACTGTTCCGCCTTATTCGTCTTGCTCGTGCTGTCACGCTGTTGGTTGTCTTTCCCAATTTACCGGTGTATCATGGTAATCCTGCTGCTCGCCCTGGACCCAGCTTCCTTCTGATCCCTTGCCTCCGTCGGGCAGATCCGTCCGGACTGCTGCTGCCCGGCGGGGGTTCTGCCCCTTCCTACCTCTTGCCTCTGTTGAGCAGGTCCGGCCAGACTGCTGCTGCCCGGCGGGGGTTCTGCCCCTTCCTACCTGTTGCCTCCGTCGGGCAGGTCCGGCCAGACTGCTGCTGCCCGGCGGAGGTTTCTGCCCTTTCCACCTATTGCTCCCTAAGGGTTGTGCCCCGCACCTGCCCAGGTGTCCGCGACTGGCCCAGGCCTCTGTGTTTCCGCTTGGGAGGCGGCCCTGCCCGGGATCCATGCGGCTCGCCATGAGGAATCCTCCTGCCCTGCCTGAACACTGGGATCCTCCTTCCCCGCCTGAACTCTGGGATCCTCCTGCCCTGCCATGAACTCTGGGATCCTCCTGCCCTGCCATGAATTCTGGGATCCTCCTGCCCTGCCTGAACACTGGGATCCTCCTTCCCCGCCTGAACTCTGGGATCCTCCTGCCCTGCCATGAACTCTGGGATCCTCCTGCCCTGCCATGAACTCTGGGATCCTCCTGCCCCGCCATGAACTCTGGGATCCTCCTGCCCTGCCTGAACACTGGGATCCTCCTTCCCCGCCTGAACTCTGGGATCCTCCTGCCCTGCCATGAATTCTGGGATCCTCCTGCCCTGCCTGAACACTGGGATCCTCCTTCCCCGCCTGAACTCTGGGATCCTCCTGCCCCGCCATGAATTCTGGGATCCTCCTGCCCTGCCTGAACTCTGGGATCCTCCTGCCCCGCCATGAATTCTGGGATCCTCCTGCCCTGCCTGAACTCTGGGATCCTCCTGCCCCGCCATGAATTCTGGGATCCTCCTGCCCTGCCTGAACTCGGATCCTCCTGCCCCGCCATGAACTCTGGGATCCTCCCGCCCCGCCATGAATTCTGGGATCCTCCTGCCCTGCCTGAACTCTGGGATCCTCCTGCCCCGCCATGAACTCTGGGATCCTCCCGCCCTGCCTGAACTCTGGGATCCTCCTGCCCTGCCATGAATTCTGGGATCCTCCTGCCCTGCCTGAACTCTGGGATCCTCCTGCCCCGCCACGAACTGTGTCCTGCGTCCTGCATTTGGGTCCAATCCTGCCCCCGTTCCTGACAGTTTAATTTGTAAATACCAGATGGTATTTATGCATATTGTATTCCATATCTGTATCTAAGTTCTCACTCTATTTATATATATAATTCTTTACTTTTTGTGACTGTGCATATTATTGTTATTTGTTGCAACTGGCGTCCTGACTAACACACCAGAACAAATTCCTATTACATCTAAGTGTACTGTATATGGTCAATAGAGTTGATCCTTGATGTAACCAATGTAAACTCAAACTTTATTATCTCTGGCCAGAAGAAATGCTATCAGCTATTAAGTCAAACATGATTGATTATTATGATTTTACATCCTTTCATAGGGTCATGCGTTTTCCCGAAGGTCTCCAGAAGGTCATTATTGAGCAGTCACTCCCACATTACTGGCGATCAACTTTAAGATCACCCAGCTTTGAAATGTCTTTTCGGCTTAAAGCACTGATCTATAAACCTAATGCGCCTTCAAAGCCTGCTTTGTGGGAGAAGCAATAAATGTATTTAAGGTTTGTAATTACTTTGCCATTTCCATCTCACGGGACCAAAGAAAGATAATCCATTGTGACATGCAAACAGTTTGCCTCTTGAACTTAAACTAAAATCTGCTGGCAAACCCAAACTGTTTGTCAGTTTAATTAAAAGCTTTTGGCTACAGGTCAATAACCATCAGTTCACCATCTTACTTCCTCTACTTGTGGGACAAAATAATTTACATTCACTGTTTCCTTTTGCCACTTTCATACACTTCAGGAAGTTTGAAAAATATAATAATTTTATCCAAAATTCAAAATATTGTATAGCACAGTCCATCCATTAACCTACATCAACCTGCAACACCACGACATACACTTCCTCTCCACAGACGCTCAGTACTCTTCATCCCTCACACACCGCCACTTTACACTTACACTCCACTCTTCATAGCTGCACTGACACAGTCACTGCCGTACTCTGCTCTTACCTAAAAGTTTTTCTTTCCAAGAGTCACTTTCTCGTTTTATCCTGCACCTAGCATCACTTCATATACAACCAATCAGTCCATGTGTTTAAGCTAATCATATGTATACACTGCCACAGTCAAACAGCTACTTATATATTGCTTTTATATCTATATTGCGACGCTCTAGGGAGGGGTGAGTTCGACAGCCCGCCCCTGCATTTCTAATGACCAGTACTGTTTATTACTCTTATGTTAAAATGCTTTTGTGGGATTAAGGTCGGAAGTTCCAGTTCATTTATTGTTACATTTTAGCTTGGGTTATACAGTTATTCACTTGTGTGCTTGTGGGTCACCCTGGGGTGTGTGATGGTCACCTCCCCCGTCTGTGTGAGACTGGTTGGGTTCACTCTCCAGGACATGGTGCCCGGTCTGTTTTGTGTCTATCACAATAAAGCAGTTGTTGAGTTCAACGAGCTTCCTCGTCTGTCATTATGAACCAAATGCCTGCCACAATATATATTGTGGGGTTTTTTTTGCTGCACGGATCTGGAGTAACAATAATTTTATTTCCCTTTACACTCGTGTACTGGAGAATGATAAAGAAAAATCCTGAATTTTATACCTTGAACCCTAAAAACAGGAAAAGCACTCACTTTGTATATCTGGATCCTCCTGGTTCTCCAGGCAATGGGTGTGTTGCATTGATAGCCAAGGCAACCTTATGTTGTCAGAAAATAAGCAAAAACACAGACATATTTCATTAATCAGAGGCACCTAAGGAAACATGTTCATTTTCTATGTAATAGAGACATTTGAAAGTGCGGGCCACTTACCCTCTCAGGTTTGTTTTATCAGTCAGATAGATCATCTTCAAACCATCTTTCTTTAATATGTTCTTCTATTGAAAATCCATCAACTGCATTTATGTTTTTCTTAATTAACCTGGTCTCAGCAGCACTTTAGTAACAGAGGAAGGGTCTCTATTATCTTTTGGTACTCCTCTAAATATCTCACCAGATTTACCAGTAAAAGATTCACAAGTGTGTTGGTTCAATATCTCAATCTGATGTGCTTTTGGAAGCTCTGTATAAATGTGCAATGTTATCACCTCTCAAATGACTATTTGAAGCATCCACACTTATAAAGGAGTATTAGCATAGCATAGTCTTTGTGCTGATGTAGGCCTTGGGTTTACTTTGAAATAAGTTCAAAAATAGGTCCAGCTAATGCTCCTGTTTTGTGCTGTCGAAGTGGTCTTCCACTCTATTTGTCATTTATTTGACAAATATTGACAAAGTGTATTTGACATACACTTGAGATGGTCCAATTAGAAATGTCACGTAGCAAGGATGCAGAAAGCAGCCCTCACCCAACACTAAAGAAAAAGTATTCCCCATCTCTCCACTTTAGACCTAATATTAATTTATCACTACAAAGAGAGGTGTGCTAATAGGATGAAAGCAAAATGAAGAAATATTACAGCAGTTCAAAATCTGAAATAAAAGCAGATACTCACAGCATCTTCTCCACAGACACTGTCTGACCTGTGGAGCATTTCTGTGCTATATTGCATAAAGCACTTAATTTCAAAAGTTCAAAGTAAATTGATCAAAGTACACATACTGTATATCACCATATATTACATTGAAGTTCATTTTCTTAAAGACATTTGAAGAGAAATACAATTGAATCATGAAAAACTACACACAAGGGCTGACAAAAACAATGTACAAAAGAAAACAAATTGCAAATAAAATTAAATAGATAGGTAGCAAAATATTAATTAAATAAATAAATAAACAAGCAAACAAATAAATAAATAGATAGATGGATAGATAGATAGATAAATAAATAAATAAATAGCCAATACACACATATATAATAACAATAAATAAATACTGAGAACATGAGTTTTGGAGACCATAGGTTGAATTGAGTCCATAGATTGTGGAATCCGTTCAGAGTTAATGAGAGTGAAGTTATCCAAGTTAATGCCCTTTATATAGAATTCATTGAAACTTCAGGGAGTGGTTAATAAACTTTTAACTTGGCACACAAGAGAAACATTTATTCAAAGTTCAAAGTACATTCATTATCAAAACATGTATACATATACGTCTCCTAACAGGCAGCCTTAAAACCCAAAAGAACCAATATAAAAAAGGCCATCAAACAGCAATGCGCAGACAGCAAATAAAATCACATCATGCTCACAAAAAAACCCATAAAAAATAAGGAACCCATAAAAAAGACCATCAAACACCCAATGTGCAGAGAGAAAAAAACACATCACGCAAACAGTAACCGTAAGCAAATAGTGTTCTGTGCTAATGTCTACAAAGAGAGTCCCATAGTTCAGTGCAGTTCAGCACAGATCCAGGTTGTGGAACTGCGACCTGAACTGGCCTGTCCCTTGCCTCAGGCTCCGATACCATGACTTTTTCAATCTGGCCCGGCACCTAAATAGACGTTAACTCATCAGGTTCAATCACCTTGAACCACTCTGCAGCCAAGACTCTACTACCTCAATTCATTCTGTACTCAACTTTTCCAATTCGGACTTGCACTTAAATCTTCATACAAACATCAAGTTCTGTCACCTGGATTTCACCTCCTCAATTCAGCCTGTAACTGACCTTTCCAATTCAGGCCTGCACTCAAGTCTGCATCCAAACACTGAGTTCAGTTGCTTTGGTATGCTCTAATGCCTGGACCTTGTCAATTCAATTTAGCATGGTGCTTAAAACGATTGAACCTCAGGGTCTTCCTCACTCTCAGCAACTGGCCTGCTGCCTCACCTTGCCTTGGTTCTGCCACATTGAATTGTCTCCAAGTCCAAAGGGAAATTACAGACTATTTTTTGCGATGACTGTTTGCCAGAAAAAGTATGACTTGCAAAGTATTTATTTGTTTTCCTTGTTTTGTTAGCCACCAGCCAGAAGTCACTGACATTCTCCAGCACCATTTTAAACCTGAAGTTTCAAATGTAGATAAGTTTCATTTTGAAATTTTCAGCTGTCTTATACTTCCCATTATGTTCGTAAAGCAGACAATATAATCAAAGGCACACTTGCCCCAACCCCAGAAACTATCTCTTCTTGCCATTCCATTGGCTATAAGTTACAAAAGCACATGCCATTAGGCTTAATGATGGCTTCTATCCCACTGTTATCAGACAATTGAACGATCTCATAGTTCAAAAGGAATGAACACTTGAGCTTCCAGTTTACTTCATTACGTCCTTACACTTCCACTGCACTTCCTCTGTCACTGTAACACTTAATTCTGTATTCTGTTATTGCTTTCCTTTATACTACTTCACTGTACTGATGTGATGAAATGATCTGCATGGAGGGCATACAAAACAAAGTTTTTTTTACAGTACTTCAGTACATTATAATAATAAACCAATTTACTATCCTACTAATGGAGATACAATAGCCTGCATATGCTGGAATCTGGAGCAACACAATCTTCTGGAAGAACTCAGAGGGCCTCATTGTTTCTCAACACATTGAGGTCCTCCAGTAGATTATGTATTGTGCAAACTTAGCAATTGTTGATTTTGTTTTACAGTTGATAATTAATCTCATACCGGAGTAATGCAGCTGCAGAATGTGTGAGAACATAATTTTAGCACTAGGAATACCCTTATGTCTAGGTCTGACATAATGATATTGGAGAAAGACAATTATTACTGAGATCACCAACTACGGTTTGTTTGGGAACTCAATAGGCCTTCATTTCTTTTCATTAATGAACAAAAACAGTCATGTTTAACTGATGAGGGTGCCAGTGATATAACTTAATTTTCTTCCCATAAAATAAAGCATAATCCCAGATGCGAGAAAAATGCAATATAGGTGAGAGAGGAAATGTTTAAAGGAGATGAGTGAGACAGGCTTTTTTTTTACACAGAGTATTGTGGATGCCTGGAATGTGCTGCTAAGAGTGCTGGCGAAGGCAGATACAATAGAGGCGTTTAAGTGGTTCTTAAATAAGCAAATTAATATGAAGAGGATAGAGGGATAAGAATCATGTGCAGACAGAAGGGATCAGGTTTCATTCGTTAAATTAGTTTGGCTTAATAATGTTGGCTGAAGAATCTGTTCCTGTGCTGTACTGATGATCAATGTTCTATGTTCTGTAATCCTGAACTTGGACACATAGGGTTAAGTGCTTAAACTCAGTTTCTCCCTTCAGCCACTAAGGTTTTGTGCCTTACATAAAAATATGACACTAATTTATCTGAAATTAAAGCACTGGTGAGGCCTTACTTAGAGTATTGTGAGCAGTTTTGGACCCCTTATCTTAGAAAGACTGTGATGACAGTGGAGAGGGTTCAAAAGAAGTTCACAAAAATGATTCCAGGATTGTCATATGTAGAGCGTTTCACCAGAATTCAGAAGAATGAGGTTTGACCTAATTGAATCTTATCAGATGTTGAAAGGCCTCAATGGAGTGGATATGGAGAGGATATTTCCAATGGTGGGAGAAACTAGAACCTGAGGACAGAGACTCAGAATAGAGGGGCATCCTTTTAGAATGGAGATGAGGAAGAATTCTTTAGCTAGAGAGTGGTGAATCTGTGGAGGCCAAGTCTTTATATATAATTAGGCAGATGTTGATAGATTCTTGATTTGTCAGGCATGAAGGGATATGGGAAGAAGGCAAGAGATTGGGTTGAGAGGGAAAATGGATCAGCCATGCTGAAATGGTGGAGCAGTTTCGATGGGTCAAATGGCCTAATTCTGCTTCTATATCTTAAAGGCTTATAAATCAATGTGGTGATTGCTTCATTATGTATACTTGTAACACAATTTTTCATACTGCATCAATCAATGGGGTTTATAGCCCAGCTGTAGTGGAATCAAAAGTTCATAGAAGTCCAAGATTTGTAGGGGTCTCAATGACTCAACCTTTGGCCTAAATCCAGCCTATCAGCTCAAACACAGCAGCCCTTAGAGTCCAGGCGGCTGAGTCCTATTTATAATCATTACTCAGCTTGTCCTCTGCAAGTCATTGGGTTCTCTTCACACTGCCTCTCATTGGTAGACAAGTCCTTCGTAGAATATCAAGCTGTTAGTTTCTGCTATTTGAGATACATGCAAATTTATTGTAGTATTGATTTCACATTTATGCGGCAATTGAACAAGATTGTTGTTGAAGTAAATCTCATTAACCTTCCTGATTCTGTATGTTAACAAATTTACTGCTGGAATGAGGCAAAGGTGATCAGTTTGAAAACAAAGAAGTCGCCTATCTTTCTATGGGGAATAAATGAAGACAACGGGAATTATTTTAACATTAAGAGTAAATAAGTGGTAGGTGAGCACTTGAAATGTGTTCTATATGGAAACCACCAATTTTCAGTTGCTCTTGAATAAACAGCTACACCAGCCATCCAAAACTTAATTTTTCAGGTCTTAATTCAGAACCAGTGATTCAGCTATAACATGAATAGAAGAGCTAAATGATGTTGAAGACATGTTAAAGCCATTGTGAAGAATGCTGCATAGATGAACAGCCCCTGCATGAAAGTTACAAGCATTCCTTGGTTTGTGAAAGATTGATCAAGTTACTTCTGCTGCAGCACCATTGACTTTGTGGGTTTGATATATAAGTTAATTTTTAGCAATAACAAATAGTGTCATCATTCTCTGCAGATAAGAATATGAAAAAGAAAGCCATATTCCATTTCATGCAGCTGTTTTGATTTACAAAATTACACTTAATCAAATACTTCCCAGGAACATGTGGATTTCTTAAATCAAGGAGAGCCTATATTTCAGTTCCTTTCCATGATCAGAAGGAGTAAGAACTGCTTTCCTACCAGGAATAGAACAGAAGGAAGAGAAGCCTTAGTTGTCACTTCTGCCTTGCAAGCAGATCATTTGTAATCTCTTAGCTCAGTGCACTATCTCATTTCAGCCACATATTCCTTTGTTCCCTAAAAAGCTAGAAATCTATTGAAGTCTTACCTGAATATAGCACATAAACAGACCATTCAGCCCACAATGTTTCTGCTGATCATGATACCAATTTAACCCTTAAATACTGTTCATATTCTATACCTTCACAGTATGGTCTGGGTCAATTTTGACCCAGCCCAAGAATCCCCTCATAACAAGTGTCTATACCAAATTTTGAACAACAGATCTATTTAGAATGTATAAATAACCTATCTGACATTAATACATGGGTGATTAATCCTTAATCAATGTTTCAGAGATCTAAAATCCATTTCAGTAGATATGGGTCAAATTTGATCCAGAACAGCCTCAACATACAAAACTTTGTAGCACTTGTACAAAAGTATAAACATTTTAATTATTTTCATTTTTATGCATTTTGGGTCACTTTAGGAAAAGTCCTCAAATTTTGGCTAAAAAAATGGCATTTAGGGTGTTTTTACTGCTGTCAAATGTCAAAACGGGTCAAATTTAACCGGAAATTTGACTCAAATTTAAACTAGTGGCATCTGTTTGCATTTGGTCTATATTCCTCCATTTGATGCTATTTATTTACATTTCTAAATGTCTCTTAAATGTGGGGCTATTTTATGTCTTTCCCCGGTAGTGCATTCCTGCACCCTCTCCAAAGCTTCTATATCCTTCCTATAACATGATGAACAGAATTGTGCACAATACTCTTAATATGTCCTTACCAAACCTTAAGATAGCTGTGACATGACTTGTCAACTTTTAGTTATATTGCCCTGATCAGTTAGGTGTAGATCATCTTTACCATCCTATACTTGTGTTTCCACTCTCAGAGTACATTCGACTTGCACCCCAGATCAACTATACATCAATGCCCCTAAGGGTCCTGCCATGTTTTGGATACTTTCCTTTTACATTTGACCAGATTAATTGTCATGATTAAAATTCCATCTGCCATTTCTTCGCTCACATTTACAACTAGTCTAAATCTTTTGACAAACTCCCTCATCATCCATAACTCCACCATTTTTGTGCTGTCTGAAAACTTATTAATCAGTCCATCTATTCACATTGGAATCATATATCACAAAGAACCGAGGTCCTAGTATTGATTCTTGTTGCACACTATTGGTCACAACCCTGTAGTGAGAATGGTACCTCTTCCCTACTATCCTCTGTCTTTTATGGTCAAATGACCAACAAAGCCCTCTTGAGGAAAGAGTTCTAGATATTTGCTACCTGTCAAGTGAAAATTTTTTCCTATCCTAAATGACAGACCTTTTATTTTGAAACTGTGATACTTGGTTCTTCATACTTCTATGAGGGAGACCATCACCCTTGCATCTGCCCATGAGCCATGCAAGAACTTTTAAACTTTTCAGTGAAATCACCTCTCATTCTTTTAACCTCAATGGAGTGTAGACCCAGTTAACTTAACCACTCCTTCCATAACAAAGCACTACCTGAAGGATCTGCACGCCTTGAAGCACAAGTGTATAATTCCTCCATTTGAGAGACCAGACCTGTACGTGGTATTCCAGATGCAAACCCATCAGTACCCTGGAGACCTTGACACCTAGGTCACTCAGAACACCAACACATTTCAAGTTCTCACTGTCTGTAAAACATTCCCCTTTCTACTCTTTCTACCAAAGTACTTGACCTCACAACAATACTCTGCTATGTTCTATCTACCTATTCACTGAAACTGTCTCTTTCCCTTGAAGCCTCACTACGTTCTTCTCACAAACACAATGCTTCTTCATCCAACGCTGTACCTTATTCATAGATTGTTTCCAGAGAGTATCAGCAACTGACGTCTTGGCATTGGCTACTGGAGCACCCGCTGAGTGACTTCCTACCAATTCACAAATTAGCTTGTTAATTCCTATTTGGTTTCAGTCCTGCATGGATGGAACCTCTTCATCTCCAGTCACCTCATGAAACATCTGCCAAACCATGAGAACCCCAATGCATTCTTCTCCACGTCTAGTAGACAGCTCCGTAATGAAAGCTGATTTCCTTTTCAACCTGCAGAGGGTAATTCATTAGAAACCAACAGTTTGTTGCAAGGAACCTGCCAGCAATTGAAATCCCTGGAGGAAAGAAGTAAACAGTTTCACATTTAAATAATAACCATTATTCCTTGACACATCTTTCAGTGAACCTCCCAGATGACCAAAGATTTCATAGGTTTTACTTGTGATGTGGTTAGCTAAATGTTGCAAATGGAAGCAGCAGTGACAGAGAGCAGCTGTAACCTTACACTTGATAGAACGACTTCTGGGAATGCTCCAAAATAGTCAGATTGCTGCAGTCTTCAATTATATCTCATGTAGTGATAATGTCAAAGAATTTTTATCTCTGAATTATGTCCTTCCAGTATCTCATTTAAAGGCATCTCGTGTCCCCTGCAATATCAGTGGCTATCAACGTGTAATTAAAATCGGGTGAAATAGGACAAAGCCCTGAGAGGACATACATTCTGATTCTGATTTGTGCTGGAAAAATATATCTTGAAATAGACTGGGTTTGTGGAAAGGGTTCAGTTTGCAGATAATGTTACCTTACCCCGATCTTCTTGAGTTAACACACACATCTGGGCAACACAGCGTAGCTTTTAGGGGTTTGCATTGCTGGTGAGGTATCTCCGGTTGGCTGCACTTTTCTGAAGTTGCCGTCCTCCATCTGTCCTCCCTGAGACATAGCATTGTGGCTTAATTTCCTGTCAGCCGAATTACATCTTGGAAGTAAAGAGCAGATGTAGAAGTCGTCAATAAACATCTCAAAGACAAATATTAGTGTCTGCTACCCAGGAATATCAGTTGAGCACTCTCCCACTACTGAGTGGGAACAGGAAGTCATTTGACTTTGCTTGTACTTAGAACAACTTGATTTATTACACATGATTTAAGTACCTGAACTCCCTTCATGTGGTCTGCTGCAGTTATTAGTAGACCGTCTTGGGAAAACAGACTGTATTTGCAAGTACACCCTGTAGATTTGATAATAATCACCATGTTGAAACCTATTCAGTAGGATTAAGATGTCAAAGTTCAGAAACAACAACAGCAGTTTTAATCTTTCATGCCTTATGCAGTTCCTTTTCTGTGTGTATTCAGTTGCTGTTGTTTTTCATAAGAGGTCCATCCAGATTAGAATAACAGAAGCACCCATCCCTGAAAACTAGACTCCAGATGATTTGACCATGGAATGACCCCGTGCTAATTACGATTACATAACCACCTTCTGCTTATTCATTCAGTCCACTTCCTCCCATCAGTGATGAGATGTGAACTGTGTCTTCAGGAATAGAAACTAATTATTACATGTAAGCACTGAATTAGACTGGAAGTTCTGAGATAGATTGGGAAAATGAGAATGCATAATAAACACAAGAATTTCTGCAGATGCTGGAGATCCAGAGTAACGCACACAAGTGCTGGAAAAACTCAGCATCTCCGGCAGAATCTATGCAGAAGAATAAAGAGTCGATGTCTCAGGGAGACGCTTCACCAAGACTAGAAAGCAAGGGGGAAGGAGCCAGAATAAGGAGGTGGGGGAAGGGGAAGCAGTACAGACTGGGAGGAGATAGGTAAAGCCAGAAGAGGGAGAAGTTGAGTGAGTGAGGGAAGGGGAAATGAAGTGAGAATCTAGGAGATGAGAGGTGGAAAACTAAAGGACTGAAGTAGAAGGAATCTGATAGGAGAGGAGGGTGGACCATGTGAGAAGGGGCAGAGGACGGGTACCAGTGAGAAGTGAAAGGCAGGTGAGGAGAAGACAAGGGGTAAGAGGGGAGCCAAAATAGGGAATGCAAAAGGAAAGAAAGGGAAGGGGGAGACATTGCCAAAGCTTTTCCCTGTTACTGTTACTGAGAATGGATAGTTTTTAGTTCTGTAATTGGTTCCCTTAAAGTGACACTGTGGTTTTTCAGATGAGAGATCCATTGTTCAGATGACACACAAGTTTTATCTCCAGGATAAACTATTGCCTCCACTGACCTCAGGACTCACAATAAAACAGATAGAGCTGATGTAGAAAGGCATCCACTTCTCTGATAAAAAATCTAACATATTTCTACCTTTCTTCGTGTAATTATACAGTATATTAACTCCTTCTTCTTCTCCCAGACAGTAATAAATACTTGGAAATCACTAGAAGTTTGTGAATTCTTCTCATGACCACACAACTTTCCCCTGGGTGCTCCTGTTTCCAAAGACATCTCAGTTAGTAGGTGACATGGATGTAACTGGATGGCATGGGTTTGTTCGGCAGAAGGGCCTGTTACATTTCTGCTATGCTATATCTCTAAATAAATAAAAAGATACATACATTTAAGGGAGGTGTATCTTTCACCAGTCGTCACAATTTAAGATTGTTTAAAGGAGAACAAAACAATTTTTACTTTCGATCTGATGCAGCACAAAAGAAACTCACAGAAGATAAAAATCACAGTAATAATAAAAATATATGCATAAATAAGATAGCTTATATACATAGATTGAATGTATATCCATAAAGTGACACTAAGTACAGGAGTGCCTACACATGAAGTGACTGACAGGAAATGATAAAATAATGGTGGTTGGGTGTGGAGGGGAGGATTGGTGGGTGGAGGTGTTGATCAGCTTTACTACTTGGGGAAAGTAACTGTTTTTGAGCCTGATGGTCTGGGTGTGGACGTTATATGGCTTCCTCCCTGATGGGAGTGGGAGAAACAGACCATGGGCACGGTGTGCATATCCTTCATGATGTTATTGGCTCTTTTCTTGACATGTGTCCTTGATAGTAGGTAGCCTGGTGCTGGTGATGCTTTGGACCATGTTGACTATCTGTTGTAGAGCTTTCCTGTCTGCTTCAGTGTAGTTTCTGTATCAAGCAATGATGCAGCATGTTAGGATGCTCGCTACTTTGCATCTGTACAAAGATGTGTCTATGGGTATACATTCTCCAGCTCTCTTCAGCCTCCTCAGAAAGGAGAGGCATTGGTGGGCTTTTCTGATTGTGTAGGATGTGTTCTGGGACCAAGAGAAGCTGTGAGAGATGTGCCCTCCGAGGAGTGTCAAACTGCTTGCAGCTTCCATTGCCGTCTGTTGATATAAAGGGGGAGTTTGCGTGGTGTGAGATCTCCTGAAGTAGATAACAATCTCCTTTGTCTTTTTGATATTAAGGAAGTGGATATTTGCCTGGCACCAGGCCTCAAGTTCTTCCACCTCCTCTCTTTAAGCTGTCTCATCGTTGTTGATGAGCCCCGTGTATTTGGCCGTGCAGTCAAGTGTGAGAAGAGTGAGGGCTCAGCACACAGACCTGCGGGGCACTGATGTTGAGGATGATGGGGATGTTGTGTTTTGTAACTCCACAAGCTAAATCAAAGAAAAACACAGAAGCTGAGATTAATTTTTTTAGTAAGGCAATCACATATGATGTGCTGGATAATGACATATGCCATTCATGTACTTCTTACATATAACCCATAATGAATTATGTAAACAAACAAAGAAAGCTTAGTCAAACAATACATTTACAATATTACTCAAATATTACTGAAATATTAAATACACAACTCCATTCTTAGCAGTAAACTCCAACTCAATATAGAATGCATCTCAACTCAAATATGTAATGTATTGCTCTCTAGTCATTATATATAGTGTATCTACACACACACACTATACACTGCCTATAAAATTATTCATGTTTTATTGTTTTACAACACTGAATCACAATGGATTTAATTTGGCTTTTTATGACACTGATCAACAGAGAAAGACTCTTCCATGTCAAAGTGAAAACCGATCTCTACAAAGTGATCTAAATTATTTGCAAATATAAAACACAAATACATGTACTTTGATAATAAATTTACTTTGACTTTGTTTTAGTATGGGTTCCCATTATATCCAACAGTTGGAGTGAAGTAAAAAGAAATGCTTGTGGTTAGATTGTGTTTTTCATAAGGTTAGAAAACCCAAAAAGATATTGTAGCCAATGAAGTGATTTCATTCATAGATACAGCACTCTTAATGCAGCAGTCAGTTTACATCCAACAAGCTCCACAATACAATAAAGATCAGCCCTCTGATGTTCTTAATGCTGAATGAGGGATTCATATTGACCATAAAATTCACGTTATATCCTTTGCTCTCCTTTGAAAAATTGCCTTCGCATTTTTTTACTATTCATCTGAAGGAGACATTAGGGAAACTCAAAAACAAAATGCAGATGATGAAAATCTGAAATAAAAACAGAAAGTGCTGGAAACATTCAACAAATCAGGCAGCATCTGTGGAAAGAGAAACAATCTCAATCACAAGAGATTCCGCAGATGCTGGAAATCCAAAGTAAATTTTAAAGGAACTAAGCAGGTCAGGCAGCATCTATGGGAAGGAACAATCAGTTAATATTTCAGGCAAGACCTTTCAATCAATCCTGATGAATGATCTCAGCCCGAAACATTGTCTGTTTATTCCTCACCCTAGATGCTGCCTGATCTGCTGAATTCCTCTAGCATTTTGTATGGGTTACAAAAATGCGTTACAAAAAGAAACAGTTAGTGGTTCAATTCTGAGGCCCTTTTTCAGAAAGGGGAACGAGGGATAAAGAATTTAAATTTAAGTTGAGGGGAAGGTGAAAACAAACTGACTAGTTTACAGAAAGAGATCTGGGGTAACCAAGTCAAATGGGTTAATGGGAAAGCTGAGTAGTAAAGGCTTTACTCTAAAACCCTACACAAATACAACCTCATTTGTATGGCCTCTTCAGTTGTGAAGTGGTTAGTCCAGAATGTTGTGTTCAAGTTCTAGGGAGGAAGCTTCCACACATCAGCAACCACTGTTCTAAGCTCTAACAATAACATGACATGGACTTCAGTGGAGCCGTATTGTAGTTGAGCATGGAGCATCTGTTGAATACTGCATTTTGAACCTTGTGTCTTGGAGTGAGGAACCCAATCTCTGCAAATGCCAATCTAATATGCTCATCATCCTCAATCTGCAGAGACTGGTGCGGACAGTCCAGCGCATCTGTAGATGTGAACTTCCCACCATTCAGGACATTTACAAAGACAGGTGTGAAAAAAGGGCCCAAAGGATCATAGAGGACCCGAGTCACTCCAATGCTACTGCAGAGTAAACCAGGACCGACAGGCTTCAAGACAGCTTCTTCCACCAGGCCATCAGACCAATTAATTCATACTGATACAATTGTATTTCTATGTTATATTGATTGTCCTGTTGTACATGCTATTTATTGCAAATTACTATAAATCGTACATTGCACATTTAGACGGAGACATAATGTAAAGATTTTTACTCCTCATGTATGTGAAGGATGTAAGTAATAAAGTCAATTCAATTCAATTTAGTAGATTCCTGTTCAGAATTTGTTGTATCAAGGGCATTTAAAAAGTTGCAACATTTTTAAATAATTAAGTCAATAACTTGAAATGGGATGATGAAATTTAGTTATTTTTATGTGTTAAATACATTCATATTAATTCAAATGTGTTGGCGCATGGCCAAGTGGTTAAGGCGTTTGTCTAGTGATCTGAAGGTTGCTAGTTTGAGCCTTGGCTGAGGCTACGCGTGTGTCCTTGAGCAAGGCACTTAACCACACATTGCTCTGCGACGACACCGGTGCCAAGCTGTATGGGTCCTAATGCCCTTTCCCTGGACAACATCGGTGGCATGGAGAGGGGAGACTTGCAGCTTGGGCAACTGCCGGTCTTCCATACAAAAAAACCTTGCCCAGGACTACGCCCTGGAAACTTTCCAAGGCGCAAATCCAAGGTCTATCGAGACTAACAGAGGCCTACACAATTAATTCAAATAAAGGTGGCAAAAAGTTGTCTGTGTTGTGTTTACAACTTATGGTGTGGAAGGCGGGTCAAGCATTGAAAGTTCTTACTTGGTCACTTTGTTTTTTCAGATGTATCAGCTGTCTAAAACAAATGGACTCCATTTCTCCTCTAGGGCAATGAAGGTCAAACTTGAAAGGAGTACGATTGCCAACAACATGCTGCCATTTCAACAGATAATTTACAGAGCTGCAATATAGAGAGAATGAATATCTTCACTTAACTCATGAGCAATGGCCACTTGACTAAAGGCTGTTGGCATCCACAGTAATCTGCCCCAACATGAGTGAGTTTCAAGTTCAAGTTCAAATTTTTAATTATCATGCAGCCATCTACATGAATACAGCCAAATAAAGCAGCATTTCTCTGGGACCAAGGTACAAAACACAGCATCAACAGTCACACACAGCACACAGCACATATAGTTATGACAGCAGAAAAAACGTGCAGTCACAGAAAATATATAGCCCAAGTTCATTTACATCACTTGATGGAGCCGGCACCGTCTCCGTGCATCTTCCTCCTTGGGTGGTGGCTGCAGCAGGCAGCAACAGAGCATGCAAAATGCAGATTCATTACCATCGAGCGCCTCACCAGCGGGATGGACCTGCAGCACCTGATCTTCTCGATATCTAGCTGCGTCTTGCGATCTCAAAAAAGGAGACAAAGAAAGAGCGATCACACCTTTGTTTGGATCCGGAGAGGTGAGACCGCTGCAATCAAACCTGTGGGGCATAGAAGTGTAGGGTCAGCATAGGAAATTAATTTGAGCAAAAGGAAAACACAAATTGATCCTAAATTTCTCCTCACAGCACTGCAAGATCAGGAAGCACAAAGAATATCATTTGCACAGTGTTTAACTTATCCATGGTTCAATATTTCTTGATGACATAAGCATGACTGAAAATCATTCTGAATATACATAATTTATTCAGGGTCATATCGCTTGCTTTGTTTTTGAAATTAATTTAGGTTTTAATCTACTGACAATTAAAGTTTCATGCTCCGCTTGCACTATGTATTTCATAATTTATGATTGTAATGTGCATTAGGTCATTATCCTATTCACAACAGCTAAACTGATTTTTACCTTTCGTTGTTTCTCCTTTTTCCCCAAGTGAACCAATAACATGATATTGTTACCTTCTATGCTTGATTCCAAATTAAACAGTGGGAGTTCTCTGACCAATGCACTCCTGAGCGAGGGCCAGCAAATGATACTATATTTTTGGATCAAGTATTAAGAATGCGATTAACCATTTTGACCTGGTCTTCCACCATTCCAGATATTCATTTTCTTTAGTCGGGTCCTTCTGTCACCTTAATGTTTATCTCCATCTCTGAAAAAATGTTCCTAGACCTATGAATACAAAATGCATTGCTATTTTTTGCCTTTGTTTTCAATGTTATTTTGAAGGATATTGGACAGTGGAACAACCATTCAACTCCATAACATATACAACTTTTTTTTAACAACTGCTTGAGTCAGGGTGATTGACAGGCTTGGCTTCCAGATCAGCAGGGAGCATTGTGGACGGGACTGTTGTAACTGGGATTACTGAGGGATGGTCTTTTCATCACTAACTAGATGCTTTCTTTGGGAGGAGTTGGAATGCAGGGAAGGGTGAGGTTGCATTTCATGTGATGTAGGTCCAAAGCTGGGGGATGGGGTTGAGGGGGTTTTACTGCCCTTCTGCTTAGGCAGAAAATGCAGTCAGGCAGAGAACAGGGAAAATCCGTTAACAGCTTCATAAAAATATTTTGTTATCCAACTCAACTCTTGAATGCAAATTACCATTATTTTGCCTTGACAAAACATGATGGTTGTGGGTTGGACCTGCATTCCTATTGGCTTTGAGTTCTTTAAAATTATAACATTGCCCCCACCTTTTGTGGGTTATACTTCAACTCACAATCAGCAATGATGTTTGAACTGTAATGCGTGGAACTCTAGGAAATTTGCTTTTGATTAAATTTTTATCATTGTTGAAATATTCTTCTTCAAAAGCATATTTCATTTGAAGGAGGTGCAAAATTGATACTGATGTAATTTTCCCCAATAGATAAGAAAGATACCCCCCGGGAGTTTTCTTTCACCTGGAAATCTCTGAATCACTTATTTTAATTAAAGTTGATACATTATTCTTATGCAGAGATTTCAACTCCCAAACAGTTTTCTTCTAGTTGGTTATCAAGTGAAATTAATTTGAAAAAATTAATTTGTAAGTCACACAAGAGAGTTAAATAGCAATGCAGCAAACATAAAATGGGCATCCAAGCCAAAACAAAACCTTCAAGTGTTGAAATGTACAAGTAAAAATTACTGGAATAGAAATCTGTTTCTTTTATTACGCATGCATTAGCTTACAGGCAGAGCAGAAGGAGTCCACTGAAAATTTGCTCCTTTGATTAATATATATTATATGCATGTTTATTTCCACTCAAATCTTTTTGCATATAAATTAATAAAAATATCCACACACTGGGAGAGTGTCTGGATAAGAATAACTGACAGTGTTATCAGCTCTCTAAAAACCAAGCATATTTATTGTCAGTTTCTTCATAATTGCAAGAAAATTTCTCTCATGTTAACCTGCAGAACATTTTATTCATTTTCCACCAACAAGTCATCATGGCCACTGGGGCAGCAAACAGACTGGACTATGTTTATGCACACAGATGCGCTAACACTATTGAGGCCCGGAGCATTGGGATTCAGAGTTCAATTCCAGCGCCATCTGAAGGAGTCTCTGTACGTCCACCCTGTGGAATGCATAAGTTTTCCCCAGGTGCTTCAGTTTCCTCCCAAAGTCCAAAGACATCTTGGGTAGGTTAATTGGTCATTGTAAATTGTCCCATTATTAGGTTAGGGTTAATTTATTTATTTATTGAGATTCAGTGTGAAATAAGCCCTTCCGACCCTATAAGCCGCGCCACCTAGAAACCCACCTTTTTAATCCTATCCTAATCATGGGACAATTGACAGTGACCAATTAACCTACCAACCAGTATTTCTTTGGATTTTAGGAGGAAACCCATGCAGCTACGGGGAGAATATACAAGCTCCTTACAGACAGTGGCGGGAATTGAACCCAGGTCGGTACTGTAAAGCATTGTGCTAGGTCTGGGCTTTCTGGGGCAGTGTGGAAGGGCGCAAAGGGCCTATTCTGCACTGTATCACTAAAGCAAATAAGTAACCAATAAAATACAAAAGGGAAAAGGAAGGTTACCACTTAGTGTACAGAGCACAGCACTGGAAAGTCGATTCCTGATATATTGTTGCTTTAAAATACTGATGACTTACTGTGTGTTTCTCACATCTTTTCCACACGTGTTCTACCACTGCTGCTACACAGTTGTCTGGTTATGATTCCAACAATCCTTCAGAACTGCTGGTTGCCAGCATGGAAGGTACTCAACTTCTCCTTCTGAGACATTCTAAGCAATGGGCCCAGGATGGAACCCAGCACAGACTGCGCTTCCAAAAGAAAACTTCACGATAGCAGATGATGAGAAATTCCATTAAAAGATGTTTGCTCTCTTGCGGCCTGTAAACAGCAGCTTAGCATAGGGCCACATGAAGGCTGTAGGAAACTAACAAGAGCACAGACAAATCCCTTCCTAACATTGAAGGTCCATGTTGGCTATATTTATTCATTTACAGCATTTGTTTATTGCTGGCATAGTCCACAGTTTTTGTGTTCCCTAATTGCTGTTACTAAAAAGCCAAGAGTACATTTCTACTCCACCAGTTTATTCCCAGCATTTGCTACTTACATTTCAGATCTTTCAGAATTTTCTGTTTCATATTAAGTTTAATGGTCACTGTGACTCCATACTCCTCCTGTAAGAACAAACCCTGCATTTTTCCCAGGTTAACTCTTCTTCATACAAATTTGATGCTGAGATGATTTTTTTCTTTTCAAAAGCAACAGAGAGATTAATTAACCTCATACTGGACTTATAACTGGTTGCTGCAAACTACAAAAGAGATGAATTACTCTTCGGGAGATGCCGCTTGTGGTGAAGTTGATATGATTGATGCACAAACTCATCTGTAGTCAGCAGTAACTGCAGTAATTCAGCATCTTACGACTAAATATGTAAGAAGGGTTCTGCAGAGTGTCAACCCCCCCCCCCCCCCCCCACCGTAACATGGCCGAGCCAGACAACATTGCAGGCTTACTCAGGAAGTGTCCATGCTTGTTTACTGAAGTCTTCACAGACATCTTCAACACTTCACTCATCCAGGCTGCTGTCCCAACAGGCTTCAAATCAGGCACCATCATCCTGTAGCAAAGAACTCTACACTTTCAGAACTTGACAACCACCACCCAATGGCACTGATGCCAATCATAAAGTGCTTTGAATAATGACACAGATCAAAATTCCATTGGACACTCACCAACCTGTTTACTGACAGAAATGCTCTCCATCTGTCATGCATCTGACCCTAACACACATAGAAAACAAGGACATTTATGCAAGCATGTTGTTTCTGGATTCAACGCTATTGTCCCACAGACCTTGGTCAACAAACTCCTACTCCTCGGTCTAAATGCACCATTGGCAACAGAGCTCAGATAGTCAGGATGCACAACTACTCCTCCCTTCCTATGATCCTCAACATGGGCTGTGTGCTGAGCCCACTGCTCACATATGACGGTACGGCCAAACCCTCGAGCAATCACATTGCCAAGTTCGCTGATGAACAGTGGTGAGCTCATGAGACAACCTACAGAGAGGAGGCGGAAGAATTCAAGGCCTGGTGACAGGCAAATAATCTCTTTCCTACTGTCCACAAAACAAAGGAGATGGCTATCAACTTCGGAACTGGCACCACTCACACCTCCATTTAAATCCGTGACACAGCAGTGGAAACTGCAAACAGTTTCAGACTCCTGGGAGCACACATCTCACATAGCGTCACACGGTCCCAGAACACATCCTACACAATCAGCAGCCATAGAAACTGTCATGCACTTGGTCTTAACACAGCAAGAAAGCAAGGCACTTATATCAGAATGCTTTTTCTAGATTTCTGTTCAGTATTAAACGCTATTATTCCACATACTATGGTGGACAAATGCCTACTCCTCAGTCCAAATTCACGATTGTGCAAGTGGATGTTGGACCTCCTAAAAAACAGACTTCAGATAGTCAGGAAGAGCAACTGCTCTGTGCTGTATTCAATGTTTTAGCAATATTTAAGTAATATTGTAATTATATTGACTGATTAAGCATTCCTCATTTGCTTATATAATTCATTATGGGTTATATGGTTGCTGGGACAAAGACAAAGGACATGTAAGGAACTCCTGCCCTCTTGTAACCTGCCTGCATATAACCCTAGGGCAAGATGTAGCTCCTGCTTAGCACCCCCTCCCCAACCAATCAGGGTCACGTGAAGCCATGGGAGCAGATGGTGGATGGCCATATGAGCAGCTGGTACGTATAATAAGTCCTGACTGTGCGACCACTGACACCAGGCAGACAATCTCTGAAGAGTATTGATAATACAAGAGACACCCATCTTGCAAAGGCACAGTCCAGAAGAAGGCAATAGCAAACCATTTCTGCAGAACAAATTGTCAAGAACAATCATGGTCATAAATAAAGAAAAGGATAAGAAAATAAAGACAGATGGAAGACCATGATCACCTATGCCATACTGTTAAGGCATATTCTGGAGATATGGAATATAGCAAATATTAATTTCAACAGAAATCATTCTTCAGATCTGAATGTGAATTGTAGATTGAATTTAAAATGCAGCTCTGAACCATGGGCTTCCAGGAGCTGCAGATTGGGGTCAATACAAAACCAAAAAACACTCCATTGACCTAAGATGTCTATATATGCATGAAAGCAGCTCGGTGATGGTGATGATTGATACATATTTTGGTTGTGTTGGTGTGAAGATCTAGGTATTTGAAAATTATACGTAACTGAATGGAAGCATTATGAATGCATTGTAACTATAGAAATTGGCCTGCTGTTGCCTTTGATCTTGAGCATATGATGTGATGTAGTGTTGGGTCAGGGAGGGTCTCTCCAGAACGACTCCAAGTAGTCGGCTTGTGTGTAGCAGATGAAGACTTTTATACTACCAGCAGCATGCATTGCTGGTTGCTTTCGTTGACAATCACAACAGTATGACACGGACATAATGATGATGATGTTGATGGGTTATATGTAAGAGGTATGTGAATGGCATATATCATCACGCCACCATGACATATGTGAGTGACTCACTTAATGAAAAAGAAAAGAAAAACTGATTAGCTCCTAGCTCCTGTGTTTTTCTTTTCATTAGTTTTTGGAGTTACAAAACATATCAGTGACAATGAGGAAGATTTAAAATGAACCCGAGATGAATACCTGCCTGTTAAAGCACAGCTCGTTTTCCTTCAGAAGAAGATAGAGACATTTGAGTTTAAAATAAGGCAGAAAAAAAGCAAAATTTACCAGCAATCAGCACTGCCACTGTTTCATAAACAATTGGTACCACATGATAATAACAATAAATTTTAAAAAGGCAGAAATGGTTCACTACATCGGAAAGATAGATGCATTCAATTGCACAACAGGTAACTAGATGATGTATACTGAACAAATTGAGCAGATATCTTGATGTAAGTGAATAGCCCTGAAAAATGAGTGCTAATAGTGCAAAGTTGAATATGTGGAAGAGCATACAGTTTGCTTAGAATTTTAACTGCTCCAACCAAACCACAGCAGTGTTCAAGGATAGCACTGGAAAATTCAAACATATCAAGGGTAAAATAATGTTAAATGAAAATGCCACACACAAGTTTTGCAAAGCCCATCCATTCCTTATTCAAGCCATGATAAAGTAGCCAGTGAGCTGGACTGCATGAAAGCTGAAGGAATTCTTTCCAAGGTTGAAAGGAGCCCATAAGTAACACCAGTGGCCCAGAAGCCAAGTAGAATGGGTCTGTCAGGATTTATGGTGATTTTATGGTCACCATTATCCCAGTGCTTGAAGTAGATCAATAAACTCTGCCCAAGATAAAATATTTCTGGAGGAAAATACTTCAGCAAAGTGGACCTAATTGAGGCCTACCTACAGCTGGAGACGGAAGAAGAGTACGAAGTGTTTCTCACCACAAAGGGCGTTATCACTATAACAGAGTTATTCTTGGAGTAGTATCTACACCTGCACTCTGGCAGAAAGCTATGGCCAAGTGCCACAAGGCTGCCAGACTCTCAGTGTGACCTTGAAGACATTATTGTTACTGATGAGGATGATAAGGATCATCTCCAAAGTCTCAAGACAGTGTTAAAAAGATTGGAAGTTTATGGGCTCAAAGCATGACACAACAAGTGTGAATTCTTCAAATCAAACATCGCTTACTAAGGTCAAACCATTGACGCACAATGATTACACAGGCCAGCTGAGAAAATTCAAGTAGTGGTGGATGCCACAAGGTCAAAGGACATGCCACTGTTATGGTCCTTTTTAGGATTTGTCAATTACTATAACAATTTCTTGCCAAACCTGGCTACTGTGCTCCACCTCCTGAGCTCATTTCTATAGATCAGAAAGAAATGGCAAAGAACACAACAGTGCAATCGCTTTCCAAAAGACAAAGGAAATGGCGACGTCAAACACACGAACATTATGATCCACATTGTCAAGAAAGCTTGCCTGTGATACTTTGACTTACAGTATAAGTCCAGTAATGTCACATGTTATGAGCGATTGATGTGAATGCCCAGAGCCTTTGCAACATATTCACTTACCACTGCAGAGAAAAATCATACACAGATTGACAGAACGTCATTGAGTCTGGTTTCGGGAGTAAAACATGTACTTGTATGGGAGAGAGTTTACCCTCATTACTGATCATGAAATGCTAGTGTCCATTTTCAATCCATAGAATGTTGTTCCACTAACAGCAGCAGTATGATTGCAGAGATCAGCTCTGTTTCTTAGAAGTGTTACGAATGTGCCACAACTCTGAGGGGCCGAAGGGTACAAAGTCACCCCCTTCTTTTTGAGAATCGCAAGATTGCTATTAATTTGGGTCTGGGACCCAGGAAATGAGAGAGAATCCACAAGGTTTTGGAATGTATCCTGGCCTCAGCGAGACAAAACCACGGATAACGGCCATTGTCTCTTGGAGACGGAATTGTGTATTGAGTACTGTACTATTCATTGCCGCCCTCAGGGGACGACCAGAGTGGGCTGGTTGAGGGATTGCATCATCCCAACCTGATTGACATCTGAGACCCCGTGAGTAAGGATAAAAGAGGGTCTGGAAAACAACCCCTTTAGACGCACCAGGAGAAACGCTGGAAAGCCAGTGACAGCGTTTTATAGCGAACACCGGTGAGGGCCCATGTGCATCCTCCCTTGCCAGGATAGCCGGCTCATCACGGAAGAATGGCTTAGCTAAAGGAGAGGCCACAAGTGAACGGCCACACCAACGAGACTCCTGACGGATCGAAATCATAAAAAAGGAAAGCCGGCAAGTTTCTAAAAATCTCTCTCTCTCCAACCAAAGGCTGCAGCCTGCATGAACTGAGTGACTTTTATATTTCCATCGGACAATACATTATCCCCTAGACAACGATAGAGTTATTTCTTATTGATTATTATTATACCCGCACTTTTAGATTTAGTATTGACGACGTAGATTATCTGTATGTTTGCATTCATATTATTTTTGTGTATTTTTACTAATAAATACTGTTAAAAATAGTACCATCAGACTTCAATGGACCTCTCTATCTTTGCTGGTAAGTGACCCAGTTACGGGGTTCGTAACAGAAGACATGATTACAAGTTTGAAAAAATGGACAACTAAGCATGGAAGTGCTGAAGGATTGTCCTATTTACCCTTGGAAAAGGAAATCCCAGAAAAATATACAAAAGAGGACACTCCTCTCGACGTATTCTCTCTAATACAAATCAGAAGTCTTTCGATTACGGCAGAGATAATCCAAAATGAAACTAGAAAAGACCGTACACTGTCTCAGATCTGGATAGCCACACTAAAGGCTGGAATGTGCAGTAGAAATTTCAGATCCCCCATTTTTTCCAGCAGCAGGATGAAATTGCCCTTGACGGAGGTTGCCTTGTTTGGGGGTTGAGAGTTGTTGTACCTTCCGATCTAAGAGCTAAAGCATTGAAGGAGCTACATGCTGGTCATCTAGGCATGGTCAAAGGGAAACCATTGCCTCAAAGCCTTGTTTGTTGGCCTGGGATAGATCAGCGGATCAAGAAGTTCACCATGTATTGTTCGGGATGCTAACATGTGGAGAAGAAGCCAAGAGCTGCACCTCTCCATTCCTGGGAATGGCCTGCATTGCCCTGGTAAAGGATTCATGTGGATTTTGCTGGACCATTCATGGGAACAAATTTCTTGGTAGTAGTAGATGCAGCTGTAATGTGGTCAGATGTGACCCCAATAGCCTTCACTACAGCCTTGCACACTGCTGATATGTTGAGAAGCCTCTTCGCAAGGACTGGTGTCCAGAACATTTTGTCGGTGACAATAGACAACAAATTGTTGCAGAACCGTTTCAGTCATTCCTAAAAATGAATGGAATAAGACATTTGGCATCAGTATCGTACCACCCAAATACAAATATTTTGGCAGAGAGGTTTGTAAGTGTCTAATGACCGCACTACGAGCAATGTCAGCAGAACACAGTGCACTGTCACTGAATTAGAAGCTTCCCAATTTCCTCCTTTTGCATATCACAATGCTGCACACTTCGCAACGAACAAATCTCCCGCTATGTTGTTCCAGGGTCGACCCTTGCACTCACACTTGGATCTCTTCAAACCGAATGTCAGAAGAAATATACAGGACAAACAGCTGAGACAAATTGAGGGTTCCTCAAACAAGAAGGTTTGATGTTCTACTTCTGGACAAACTGTCCTGACAAGGGACCGAGAGGTGATCAAAAATGGGTATTTATATCTAAGCAGGGAGGAGTGTTGTGTATTTAATAATACATTGTTTGATTAAACATTTCTGTTGCATACATAATTCATTATGGGATATTGCATATGTAAACGTACATGAAGGAAATACACATCTCACGGCTCAGTGTTTTTCTTTCAATTAGTTTCTTGTTTTGGAGTTACAAAACATAATAAAACCTAATTGGCCGAACGGCCTGTTGGCAGCCTCTTCCACAGTCTTAACACCATCTGAATGAAGAAGTTCCCCCCATCTTTCCATTAAACATTTCACCTTTCACCCTTAATCCATAACATCTAGTTCTAGTCTCACCTTAACTCTGTAGAAAATCCCTGCTTCCATTACACTATCGATATTTCTCATAATTTTGTATACCTCTATCAAATTTCCCCTCATTCTCCTATACTCCAGGAGATAGGAGTCCTAACCTGTTCAATATTTCCCTAGTTTTTTATGCAGAGAGTGGGGTGAGTGTGTGGAATGGGCTGTCAGCGATGGTGGTGGAGGCAGATATGATAGGGTTTTTTAAGATACTCCTGGATAGGTACACGGAGCTTAGAAAAATCGATAACCCTAGGTAATTGCTAAGGTAAGGACATGTTTGGCACAACTTTGTGGGCTGAAGGGCCGGTATTGTGCTGTGGGTTTTCTATGTTTCTATAACTTAGGTCTTCAAGTCCAGTCAATATCCTTGTTGAGGCGAGTGAAGTTATCCACACTGATTCATGAGTGTGATGGCTGTAGAGTAGTAAGTGTTTCTGAACCTGGTGGTGTGGGACCTAAGGATCCTCTACCTCCTGCCTGATGGTAGTAGTGAATGGTACTGAATGGTAGGGGGTCCTTGATTATGGATGCTGCCTCCTTGTACAAGCATTCCTTGAAAATGTCCTCAGTGATGTTGAGGGTTTTGCCTGTGATGAACTGGACTGTATCTATCACTTTCTGTAGACTTTTCTGTCCCTGGGCATTGGTGTTTCCATTCCATGCTATAATGCAACCAGTTAGGATACTCTCCACTGTGCACCTATAGAAATTTGTCAAAGTTTTATGTGACATGCACAATCTATGCAAAATTCTAACAAAGTAAAGGCACTGTTATGCCTTCTTTGTGGTGGCATTTATGTGCTGGTCCCAGGACAGATCCTCTGTAATTAACAGCAATTAACAATTACTCATGCTGTGCTAATTATATTGTTTGGAATTCTATGGCAAAGATATTATACTCATAAATCATAAAGGACAAGGTTTTGTAAGAATTGATCTAGTTCCCATTTCAAGTACTGTAGGTAAAATCCCCTCTCATGTTTTACTGCTATCTCAGTCTCAGTTAACTTTCAAAGTTATACACAATAGAAACAGACCCTTTAGCCCACTGAGTTTTGCTGACCATCAACCACTCACTTACATTTATCCTTCATTAGTCCCAATTAATATCCTTCCCCATATTCTCATGGACTTCGCAAGATTCTACCCCTTAACCTACTAATCCACACATTTGCAACATGGGAGAAAATAGGAGCATCTTGAAGAAGCTCCTGTAGTAACAGGGGGAGTTTTCTGTTCCACACTGAGTTCAGGATTGAACCCAGAACTTCACCTGTTGTACCACTGTGAGGCCGTATCAGTTTGCAGTTCCCAGTTACCCTAAAGTCTTCCTGCTGTGGCCATCCCGTCAAGCAGAGTAATCCTTGATTGGCAACTAGGCCTCAAGCAGCAAATCCTGTACTTAATAGTTTCAAAATGTTTCTGATAATCAGAGACATTAAGCAGAAATATATTTCAGTAATTTATTGTTTGAAATTATAGAAACAATTGCTCTTCATTTCACTTGAATAAACACAATATTAAGCTTCACTCACCTTTTCCATGGTGACTGCTGATTGCCATTGTAAAAAATATGCTTGTGTGAGATGTACTTCCATAGCTGCTAAACCGTCAAGGGACCTGATTGAAAGTGTATCGCTGTCTCAGTTTAGAGCAATCCAGGACCACCCATGGACTCATTACTGAGTCCAGCAACAGAACAAGAGGTTACATTCCCCGGCGATTTAGTGGCACAACTGTCTCACGGCTCCAGGGATCGAGGTTCCATCCTAACCATCAATACCGTCTGTGGTGCTTGTAGGTTTTCCCTATCCCACATGGCTTTCTTCAGGATGTTCTGGCTTCTTCTTCTTTTCCAAGAGAATACTTATTGTTAGGTTCGTTAGCCCTGTAAATCTCTTGTAGTGAGTAGGTGAGCGGCAGGTTCTGGGATTATTTGATGGGAATGTAGGAGGGAGTTTACAAGGAAAACTTGTGAGGGAATGTGATTGCTTTGTGAGTTGAAGCTAACTTAATGGGCTGAAAAGCCTCCTTTTGTATCATCAGGAACTGCATAATGCTGATATACACTCAGTGTCACTTTGTCAGGCATACCTATACACCTGCTCTAATCAGCCAATAATGAGGCAACAACTCGATGCATGAAAGCATGCAGAATTAATAAAGAGGTTAATTTGTTGTACAGGCAAAACATCAGAATGGGAAAGAAATATGATCTAAGTGACTTTGACCTTGCAATGATTGTTGGTGCCAGATGGGGTGGTTTGATGATATCAGAAACTGCTTATCTCTTACGAGTTTCACACACAACTGGCTCTAGAGTTTACAGAGAAAAACAAAATTAAAAAAAATCCCGGTGTGTGGCAGTTATGTACCAAAAGCACATTGTTAATGACAGAGGTCAGAGGAGATCGGCCAGACTGGTTCATGCTAACAGGCAGGCGAGAGTAACTCAGATTATGACATGATACAACAGAGCATCTTTGAATGCACAGAATGTGAAATATTGAAGTTGATAGGCCACAGCCGCAGAAGACTACAAATATTTACCCAGTGGACACTTCATTAGGCACAGGAGGTACCAAATAAAGTGGCACTGAATGTATTCCACATGCAGCTGTAGAGTACAATGCTTCTCTACTAAACTGCCTATAACCGTTGATCTTGTTTCAAGCAGTTAATCCTGATTACAACTCTTCTTATTGCTCTGTATATAGAGATTCTGATAGTTTGTGATAGTAATTGCATGATCATCATTCTCCATACAGATAATGTAGCTGAAGAAAGATTGTGTACTTTGAAGGATGCACTAAACTGTCATTATGTTGGAATAGAGACTACTTTGGTTGTTATCTTATGACTAAGGCATTGAGCAGGGGCACATTTAAGACGCAGGGACCTGAAAATGAGAGTTACTCTGGGTGTATTCGATTTTGGTTATAAATAACCGAATTAACCAATGCCATGCAATCAAATTTCTATCCATATATACTTTCTGCTGTGGTACAGCTTCAGCTTTACAAATGTACACCAACAGCCCTTTGAAAGAAAATGGAGATTACAGCTGCTTATGGATGTATAAGCTTGTCATAAAGGATGATTTCACAGTTATTCAGTTACTGTTCTCTAGATAATTGCTATCTAAGTTCTAATACAAAGAATATTTGTTAAAACGAAAATTTTAGGAACACACCTATCGCACTAAAGAGGAAACACTTTAGTATGAATAATAAGAGACACTGAAAATTATGCAGCTCCAATTGAGGTTTAAAATCACGATTAGTTTTGCTGAACTGTTCCTGTGTATGTGTTCTTCAGACCTTTATTTTGGTATTAAAATAACCTCACTGTCAAATTGCAAATAATCCTTGTGGTTTCCTTACTTTGACGTCAAGACAAGTGTATATCAAACCATTATTGTACAAAGTTCAAAGTAAATTTATTATCCAAGTACGCATATGTCACCAAGTATTACCCAGAGATTCATTTTCTTGCAGACTCTCTCAGTATAACAAAGAAATTGAATAGAATCAATGAAAAATTATGCACAAAGACTGACAAGCAATCAATGTGCGAAAGAAGATAATCTGTGCAAATGCAACGACAATCTAGTAATTACAAATAAATAAATAAATGATACTGAGAACATGACTTGTCGAGCCCTTGAAGCTGTAGAGCTGTAATGCCAGTTATTGAAGCTTCTATGAATAATCAAATATTATTATCACTTTAGTGAAGGTAGTCATATAAAACATTTAAGTAGTGCTATTTAAAGTGTTGTCAATTTGTTTAAAATATTTTGTTTAATGATAACCTAACTCCCATTACTGCAACTATTCCCAAAAAGTAGCTGGGCCTCAATACTTTGTTTGAAATACATCAATACAATGTAATTTATAACACAAAACTATTGATGCAGTATATGCAAAATATTGCATCTAACTGCCTTATACACACAAAATCCTAAAATAGTGATCGAGTTATGTTGAATAGTGCACTCAAATATAATACAGAAGAATGAATCTGTCAGCTAGCATTACTAAAATAATGCTCTCAGTCCTGATAATGGGACAAAAATAGTGAATATATACTGCCATGAGGAAATCTGCAGATGCTGGAAATTCAAGCAACACACACAAAATGCTGGTGGAACACAGCAGGCCAGGCAGCATCTATAGGAAGAAGCACTGTTGACATTTCAGGCCGAGACCCTACATCAGGACTGCAGTGTATGCTGCAGTTGTTGGTGAGATCCTGAGAAAATGGCTTTCCCATTTTAAATGAAGTAACTAATACTTGTGGAGCAATTCCAATGCACTCTAATGAGGATGTCAGAGCTTAGATAAAGTGGAACAAGTTATTTCTTTGGTTATTGCTCAACGAAATCAAAACTCCAATGGCATCAAGACTCCAGTCTTTACTTATTTTTAGGGCAGAACACATGCTCTTCTGGTCTCAACCTTCTTTGGCCTGTGGCCTTTTGTGGTTGGTGTGCATCCTGTGTGACACAAACAAGGGATGATTGGAAGAGGCACTTACCTTGGGATTTAGAGTTGGACCAGTGCTTATTTGGGGGAGAGTGTGACAGAAGTAAAAACTGATCTGCTTATGCTTGGAGGTGTGGGTTTCAGATTGGAGTGGGAGTGTGGAAGGATGGTTTGAGAGTGTGGTGTGATTCAAGCTGTGAGGGCTTCGAAGCAGGTGGCATCTAGATGGAAGGAATCAGAGGATGCTAGGATTCAGATCAGGGGTTCAAGAACGCAATGGAATCCAAGTTGTGGGTTCAGAACTGGGATGGGCTTCAAGGAAGCAGAGGGGTTTGGAATTCAGACTGTGGATTCAGGAGGGTTGTGGAATTAAGGTTGGGATGATGTGAAGTTAGATGGAATGCTGGGATACAGTTACAATGCAATCGGCAGTAAGTCCAACTATTACCAAGGTCATTGCTGCAGAAGTAAGACTATGCCACCTCAAGAGTGCCCGATGACAAATGTCCCAGGACAATGTGGACTCCAGTGTCCTATCTGGTGTGGTGCTTGGCTAATCACCTGAATTCATGAAGACAACACATGACAGTGCTTGATGAAATTCCTCAGGTACATACCTGAAATACGTCTTAGATTTAAAATAGTCTTTTGTTCACAATAATGTATCAAATTAAAACTCTGGTGTTATAAGATTCAATAGTAGCTTTCTTGTCTCTTCTTTCCTTCCATCTGTTGTTGATATTCAACTTCATTGGAAATATACATGTGATAAGTGAAGCTATATAAAGAGGTAGTTCAGTGTTATTTTAATCTGTATTTTGAGAGGCAGGAGATTATGATTTCAAAGGAAATAACTGAAGCTGTTCTTAAGAAAACTGTATATAGATTTGAGAGACAGGACCATCTAGCTAAGGCTGCTTTATATTCAAATGAATGATGTTAGCATAATAGTGAAACAAATGACCATTCAGACAAGTTAATATATAAAAAAAACTGCAATTGTTAGATAATCAGAACCAACCCAAGAGATTGCCATAGCCCTAGTTAATGCAGTTCTGAACTAATTTGGTGTATGAGGTCACTTCTGGCCCAGACAGGAATGGGGACAGCTCTCAAATCAAGAAAAGCTCTTCACACTGATGGTTGCTTGTACCCCATGAATCAACGATGGGCAGTGACAGTGAGAACACTGCTGTGATTCCTACAAACAAATACCATTTAAGGCTTGGTGTTGGTTTGCTCACAGCAGGATAAGCTGTTGCCATGGCAATGCTGCTCATTTAACACATACAATCAGAGACAACTGTGCAGATTTGACTAATGTGAGTGCTGCAGAAAGATGAATACACATTGCCCACTCAAACTCTCCAGGCTATAGGGATCCCAGTCTCAGGAGTGAGACAAATTAAACTGGGTCTGGAGATGGAGTTAGAACCTGCTTCAGAAAAGTTCCCATCAGCTGCTTCAGACTAACCCCTGGTGAAGGGGTCAAAACAAGAGACAAGCAAAAGCTGTTTTTAAAATGAGTGGAAGTTCAAAGCTCAAGGTAAATTTATTTATTATTAAAGTATGTAAATGTCACTAAATACTACCCTGAGATTTATTGTCTTGAAGCCATTCACAGTAGAACAAAGCAATGCAATGGAATCAATGAAAAACTGCACACAGACTGACAAGTAACCAATGTGCAGAGGAAAACAATCTGTGCAAATATGGCAACAGAAAAATTCAAACATCAGAGGTGCAGAGGGATTTAGGAGTTCTTGTGCAATACTCCTAGAAGGTTATTCTCAGGTTGAGTCTGTGGTAAAGAAGGCAAATGCAATGTTGGCATTTAATTCAGGTGAATAGAAAACAAGGAGATAATGCTGAAGCTTTATAAGACACTGGCCAGGCTGCACTTGGAGTATTGTCAATAGCTTTGGGTCCCTTATCTCAGAAAGGATGTATTGTCATTGGAGAGAGGGAAGTTCACAACAATAATTCTGGGAATGAATGGGGTTAACATTTGAGGAGTGTTTGGCAGCTTCGGGCCTGTACTCACTGGAATTTAGAAAAATGCAGTGAGATCTCATTGAAACCTATCGAATGTTAAAAGGACTAGATATGGCAGATGTGGAGAGGATGTATCCTATGGTGGGGTTAGAAATAGAGGGCGCAGCCTCAGAATTGAAGGGCAACCTTTTACAACAGAAGTGAGTTTTTTTTTGCCAGAGAGTAGTGAATCTGTGGAATACTCTGCTACAGCCTGCAGTGGAGCCCAAGTCTGTGGGTATATTCAAAGCGGAAATTGACAGTTTCCTGATTGGTCGGGACATCAAGGTATATGGTGAGAGGGCAGGTTTATGTGGTTGCATGAGATCCAGGATTAGCCATGATGACATGCTGGAGTAGAATTAATGGGCTGAATGGCCTTTTTCTGCTCCTATGTCTTATGGTCTGATTATGGTCTGGGTCATAATAAAATAAGGGAAAAAAAACAAACAAATAAACAAGCAAACAAAGAATCAACCAATCAATAAATGGGATGGGTTAGTAAATTTGCTGATGACACAAAGGTTGGAGGTGTTGTGGATAGTGTGGAGGGCTGTCAGAGGTTACAGAGGGACATTGCTAGGATGCAAAACTGGGCTGAGAAGTGGCAGATGGAGTTCAACCCAGATAAGTGTGAAGTGGTTCATTTTGGTAGGACAAGTACGATGGCAGAATATAGTATTAATGGTAAGACTCTTGGCAGTGTGGAGGATCAGAGGAATCTTGAGATCTGAGTCCATTGGACACTCAAAACTGCTGTGCAGATTGACTGTGTGGTTAAGATGGTATACGGTGTATTGTCTTTCATCAGTCGTGGGATTGAGTTCAAGAGCTCATGTAATGTTACAGCTATATAGGACCCTGGTCAGACCCCACTTGGAGTACTGTGCTTAGTTCTGGTCACCTCACTACAGGAAGGATGTGGAAACTATTGAAAGGCTGCAGAGGAGATTTACAAGGATGTTGCCTTGTTTGGGGAGTATGCCTTATGAGAATAGGTTGAGTGAACTCGGCCTTTTCTCCTTGGAGTGGAGGATGAGAGGTGACCTGATAGAGGTATATACCTGATTAGATGCATTGACTGTGTGGATAGTCAGAGGCTTTTTCCCAGGGCTAAAATGGGTAACACAAGATGGCACATTTTTAAGGTGCTTGGAGGTAGGTACAGAAGAGATGTTGGGGGTAAGTTTTTTACCCAGAGAGTGGTGAGTACATGGAATGGGCTGCTGGCGATGGTGGTGGAGGCAGATGCAACAGGGTCTTTTAAGAGACTCTTGGATAGGTACATAGAACTTTAAAAAATAGAGGGCTATGGTAACCCTAGGTAATTTCTAAAATAAGTACATGTTCGGCACAGCATTGTGGGCCGAAGGGCCTGTATTGTGTTGTAAGTTTTCTATGTTTCTAAATGAATAAATAGATTAATTGATAGATAATGGTGAGAACATGAGTTGTAAAGTCCTTGAAAGTGAGTCAATAAGTTGTGTATAGTGATTATTTCTGTGTTGTGATGACTGAAGTTGCTGATGCTCATTTATGAGCCTGATGGTTGAAGCACAATAACGGTTTCAGAACCTGATGGTATGGGGCTCAGAACTTCTGTACCTCCTTTCTAATGACATGTGGGGGTTCTTGATGATGAATACTGCTTTCTTGTAGCAGTGCTCTTTGTAGATGTGGAGAGGACTTCTACTTTTATTTAGAAATACAGCATGGAACAGGGGGTTCCGGCCCACTGAGCCACACCATGCGGCAACCCACAGTTTTAACCCCTAGCCTAAACACAGGACAATTTACAATGTCCACTTAACCTACAAACTGGTATGTCTTTGGACCGTAGGAGGAAACTGAAGCAAGCAGAGGAAATGCATGTGCACATGGGGAGAGCACACACACATGAACTGGTAGGTTAATTGGTCATTGTAAATGTTCCGAGATTGGTCTAGGACTAAATTGGGGGATTGCTGAGCAGCACGGCTTGAAGGGCAATAAATGGTTACTCTGCGCTGCGGTGTATCTCAATAAATAAAATAAATATATTAAAATAAACTGGGGGTTGCTGATGGACATATGTAACAGAACATAGGAATATGTGTAGAATTGGATCAATGGAATTACTCTAATAATTGGTATAGACTTGGACTGCGGGGCTTCCTTCCATTTTGTAGGAAAGTTTAAGAGAAACTGAGTACATCACAAGATCACATGCACAAGAACATTGAGTCACAGATTACAGAGCACAGATTATTATTGCAAGTACTTCTACAGTTAAACATTGCTCTCCACTGAAAGTTCACAGATCCGTCATGTTTTGTAACTTCAAATCATTAAACTAATTCAAAGGAAGTCATGGAGTCTGAAATGTGAGTCTAACTTTGTGTTTACGTTAAGTAAGGTACGCATGTATTATGTGGTAGTGTGATGACGTATGCAATTCATGTATTTAAATATATAACTCATAATGAATTATTCAAACAAACAAGAATGCTTAATTAACCAGAATATATACAAGATTACTCAAATATTACTTACATATTAAATATACAACCAATCCCTTTCCTGCAACCAATCCCCACCTATGTATATCCAGTTTTATTTCCAACTCATCCTAGGGTTCATAACTTTACAGCTCTCTGCATCATACTTCATCGGTTGCTTTGGCGGGATCTCAACCTGAAGTAGCAGCTTTTAAATGAACTCTGTCCTTGTGTAAAATTGTCATTACTCCCAGTTTTGTCATCATACCATTTGTGAAGCATTTTTTAATCAATGCGTTCTGGCAGGTCAACTGAAAAAAAAAGCTTTTGTCATGACCAATCCACCTATGAGATGTTACACAGCTTTATCGACAACAAGGTACTTCCTCTGCAGGTTTGGAGATGAAGATTATGGAGTAGAAATTTAAGATGATCCCATTTATCTACCTTTCTCTTCAAATTCAGATGGAAGATTACAATATCCCACATAGCCAAGCAAATCATTTTTATGAACACAGACATCTTTTCAGTGGAGAACAAACTGGCAAGTTTCCTCTATAAGTACCAGAAGCTCATAGCTTGCTAAGAGCTTAGCCTGTTTGAAGTCACATTGGGCCAGCAAATGTTGCACACCGGAATAATTTACTTGCATCAGTTGCCTAGCAATGAAGTGAGATTTGAAATTAATCTTTTTTATGGATTATAACAGCGCTGTTAATCATATGGGGAGCATTGCTCGGTGATAAATGTCAATCCTGTTAGCTTTGCATCTAGCTGATGCCCTGTTTCATTTTAAAACAGTTACATGGTTCCAACAGAATTAATGAATATCGGATTCTTTACGTTCCAATTGTCTTCACGTTGCACCTGTTTGCCCTGGAGCTGGAATAGAAAGCAATCTAACACTGTTGAATAATGATCATTCGAAAGAGATGGGAGCTTAGAGCTACTGATCTTGCTTAAAGTATTTTTTGTAAAAGAAAATATTCACTACAATGTAACTTAGACTGCCATTTTTTCTTATTAAATAGAAGGCCAGGGGTTGGGGCGATATCACATGCATACCATTCCCACAGGGAAAAGCATAATCCAGATTTCAAATTAAAATCAAAAGAGAAGGTTCAGGGAATACTCTAAGGGTTAGGCAGTGTCTGAGGAGTGAAATAGGTGTCAATATTTCAGATCTGTAACTCTAATGACCAATACTATGAAAAGAGCATCAGTCTGAAGCAATGACACTCTTTATCTCTTCACAATTCATATCCAAGCCTCTGTGTATTCCTAACATTGGCCACTATTTAATGAGATTTCAGTAGCATGTTTTTTTCCATTTGTGATAATGCTGTAATAATCTGAAAATCATGCTATTTGCAACTAGAATTGTTTATAGTCAACAATACCTAAATAGTAAGGTTAATGTCAATATGTTTTCTTCACAAAAGTACTCATAAACATTATCAAAATGAATGATAAAATATGAATGCGATATCTTTTGATTGAGCAGTTTATAATAGCTGTAGATTTTAAGTAAAATGTTTAGTCAGTATCTCCGTATTCTTCAGTATTCTTCAGCTATAATTCATGTGCTCTGAGTTCTCTGAAAGGCATTAAACCTAGTTTAATATTTCCAATGCACATGCTAAGGTGCCACAAGCGATTCTGCAGATGCAGGAAATTTTGAGCAGCATGCACAAAACGCTGGAGGAACTCAGCAGATTTGGCAGCATTTATGGAGGGAAATGAACAGTTGACGCTTCAGGCTAAGGTCCTTCATTGGAACTGGAAAGGATAAGGCAGAAGGCAGAATAGAATGACAGAGGGCGGGAAGCAGCGCAAACTGGCTGATATAGTTTCACCCAGGTCTAGCTCTCTATCAATTCTGACCTATTGAATATCACAATTTTACTTGGTTGTTGTGCAGAGCTGCCACTAAAGTTCAACCCCAAGCCTTTCTCTCTTTCTTTCTCTGAAGGATGTTCATTGAAATGTATGTCTCTTGTCTAAGAGTTTGTTTACGTGCCCAAATATCTCCTTGTCAGGAATCAATAAAAAGTTCTGTTTGATATTTCTCTTGTGGACTTCCTTAGGATACTTCACTACTTCAAAGGCAAAAAAAAAGAAAACTGGAAGATCTCATTGAGTCAAGCAGCATCAGTGTAGTCAAAAGGTTTACGTCAATGCTTTGGGTCATGATCCTGCAACAGGAGAAATTTATGAATGAGTTACCATCTCTTGAAAGCAGGTACATGGCTGCCTCCATTATATCTGGTTGGAGTTGAATTTAAGGCAGTTGCCTTTGTGCTTCAACTTTTTAACATCTTAAACTCCCAAATGACACAACCCTACCCACTTCTGGGGTGACTAATGCCTACTATGGATTGTTTTGCAATCAGCATTCTGGGTATAAATTGAATTTGTAGTTTTACAGGACTATATCTGAGGAATGAAAGATAAGCACGGTTCAAAAGCCCAGGGTGTTTTGAAGTTAATGAAAGACAAACCAAATTCAATTGTCTTTTTATACCTGTTCCATATTGTGAATATGGGAAACACTTTGTTACATCAATTCAGGTCATGAAAATTTGTCCTCGCAGAATTTGCAAATCACAACCTAAAAAGTCTGGGATGCAAAATCATGATGTTGGTGATTCTCTGAGTTGCAATTCCCCCATAGTATGGGGGTTGCCTGTATAGTTGACTCAGTATTACATAGATACTGCAGGAGTCTCACATTTCCAGTAACTTAGATTCAGTCTTTAGTTCCAGTGGTGTCTGTGTGGAATTGGCATAATTTCCCTGTGAGTTTCCTCTGGCAGTTCTGGTTTCTTCCCACACTTCAAAGATGTGCTGTTTGTTCGGTTAATTGAATGATGTAAATTTTCTTTAGCATAATCACATAAGTTTTCAGGGGTGGTGTTGCAAGTTTTTAAGAGAAAATAGGTTTACAGGAAAATACCTAGAAGAAACATTCAGACTGAATTGTTCTGACAGCCGTCATAAACTCAATGGACTGAATGGCTTTCAGGTCATAAGGAAATACTGAAAAAAGTTGAATGACTCTAGTACTCATATTAATTCAAACTATTAACCCACTGTTAATAAATAAAAGCTCCACTATGAAAGAAATGTTTTATTTAAAAATTAATTACAGTAAAATGCATTTAAAAATTACTCAGTACTTCTGAGGTTAAGTGAATCTAGACTAAAGAGGGTGAATTGAAACCATATCACTTCGATATTCATGCAAGTTTGTGTTGCGTTATTAATCCCCAGAAGGAATCCAACAGGGCAGGCTAGATGTTCTGGAGCTGGCACCGATGCCTGTTCTGTAGCCGGCACTGGGGAGTCCCAGGCTTCCACCCAATTAAGTGGATAAAGCCTGGCAAATATGTGTCAAAGGGCCACGATTTCAGCCCTCCCTTCTCTTCTTAAAGGAAAAAAGCAAATGCTGTGTCTACTTGAGAGAGCAGCAGGGGCCTTCGTGTAAAATCTTATTTCAACAACCCAGCATTCCCTCATTACCCAGCGAGGCAGTAGCCTGCATTTTGAACATACCTGATGGATGATTTGAAGCCACAAATTTTGGATTCAGAAGCAGATGAAGCAATACTGCACCATAGCTAATGCATACATTAAAGAATTAAAACAAATTGGCTTCTAATGATTTAGATGGTGATATACCTCATTATTTATCTTCTTTATCCTTTTCACTCTTTATTTATTTTTGTAACTTATTGCAATTTTTATGGCTTGCACTGTACTGGTAGTGAAAAACAACACATTTCATGATATATGTCAATGATAATAAATGTGAATCAAATTCTTTTGAGTACTTGTATTGGTTAGGCTGGGGATTGGTCTTCCGGACAAGGAAGGTCACTGAGAACTGATTAATTGATGATAGTTGTGCTCCCTTCCCACCTATGTTCATGACACTTCTCACGCTTTGAATTTTTTCAATGATTTTAAGTTCCCTGGCCCCCACCTCCTTATTTTCACCATGGACGTCCAGTCCCTATATACCTCCATCCCCCACCAGGATGGTCTCAAAGCTCTTCACTTCTTTTTGGATTCCAGACCTAACCAATTCCCCTCTACCACCACTCTCCTCCATCTAGCAGAATTAGTTCTTACTCTCAATAATTTCTCCTTTGGCTCCTCCCACTTCCTCCAAACCAAGGGTGTAGCCATGGGCACCCGTATGGGTCCCAGTTACACCTACCTTTTTGTTGGCTTTGTGGAACAGTCCATGTTCCAAGTTTATACGGGTATCCGTCCCCCTCTTTTTCATTCGCTACATCGACGACTGCATTGGCGCTGAATCCTGCATGCATGCTGAGCTTGCTGACTTCATTAACTTTGCCTCCAACTTTCACCCTGCCCTCAAATTTACCTGGTACATTTCCAAAACCTCCCTCCCCTTTCTTGATCTTTTTGTCTTCATCTCTGGAGACGGCTTATCTAATGATATCTACTATAAGCCTACAGACTCTCACAGCTACCTGGACTATTCCTCTTCCCACCCTGTCTCTTGCAAAAATGCTATCCCCTTCTCACAATTCCTCCGTCTCCGCCACATCTGCTCTCAGGATGAGGCTTTTCATTCCAGGACGAAGGAGATATCTTCCTTTTTTAAACAAAGGGGCTTCCCTTCTTCCACCATCAACTCTGCTCTCAAACGCATCTCTCCCATTTCCTATACATCTGCCCTCACCCCATCCACCCGCCACCCCACTCGGGATAGGGTTCCCCTTGTCATCATCTATGAACCCACCAGCCTCCAGGTCGAACGAATAATTCTTCGTAACTTCCGCCACCTCCAACGGGATCCCATTACCAATCACATCTTTCCCTCCCGCCCTCTTTCTGCTTTCCGCAGGGATTGCTACCTACATGACTCCCTTGTCCACTCGTCCCCCCCATCCCTTCCCACTAATCTCCCTCCTGGCATTTATCCTTGTAAGCGGAACAAGTGCTACACCTGCCCTTATACTTCCTCCCTCACCACCATTCAGGGCCCCAGACAGTCCTTCCAGGTGAGGCGACACTTGACCTGTGAGTCGGCTGGTGTGGTATACTGCATCCAGTGCTCCCGGTGTGGTCTTTTATATATTGGTGAGATCCGACGCAGACTGGGAGACCATTTCGCTGAACACCTACGCTCGGTCTGCCATAGAAAGCAGGATCTCCCAGTGGCCACACATTTTAATTCCACGTCCCATTCCCATTCTGATATGTCTATCCATGGCCTCCTCTACTGTCAAGATGAAGCCACACTCAGGTTGGAGGAACAACACCTTATATACTGGCTGGGTAGCCTCCAACCTGATGGCATGCACGTTGACTTCTCTAACTTCCGTTAATGCCCTTCCTCCCCTTCTTACCCTATCCCTGTCATATTTAGTTGTTTGTTTTTTTCTCTCTCTCTCTCTGCCCATCACTCTGCCTGTTCTCCTTCTCCTTCTGGTGCTCCCCTCTCCCCCTTTCTTTCTCCCAAGGCCTCCTGTCCCATGACCCTTTCCCTTCTCCAGCTCTGTATCACTTTCGCCAATCACCTTTCCAGCTCTTCGCTTCATCTCACCTCCTCCGGTCTTCTCCTATCATTTCGCATTTCCCCTTCTCCCCACTACTTTCAAATCTCTTAGTATCTTTCTCTTCAGTTAGACCTGACGAAGGGTCTCGGCCCGAAACGTCAACAGCGCTTCTCCCTATAGATGCTGCCTGGCCTGCTGTGTTCCACCAGCATTTTGTGTGTGTTGATTGAATTTCCAGCATCCACAGATTTCCTCCTGTTTGATATTTATTTATTTATTGTGATACAACATAGGCTTTTTCATAGGAATAGGCTATTCCTATTTCATAGGAATAGGCTTTTTCAGGCCATTCATGCATCACCAACAGCAACTCCTGATTTAACAATCACCTAATCACAGAACAACTTACAATGACTAATTAACCTGCCAACCTGTACAACTTTGGACTGTGGGAGGAAACTGGAGCACCCAGAGGAAGCCCAGATAGTCACAGGAAGAATGTACAGACTCCCTACAGACAACATTAGGATCTTTGTCTGGGTGTACTGCCCGAGTTCTCCATTCCTTGCATGTACCATTGGCAGAAACAGAAAGAAAATATCAGGCTCTGCCAAAGCTAAATGACAGGATGCGGAGGAAAAGTAGGGCTTAGAATAACAAAACTGAGTGATATTGTCTGTAAGAACAAAACCCATTCTGTCAACTCCTCCAGAAATCTTTGACAACTGATAAAGTTCTATGCAAAAAAAATGTTGGAGGAGCTCAATGGGTCTGCCAATGAGTTGCAGATGAAGATTCTTCATCCTGAGTGCAAATAAAGGGTCTCTACACAAAATGTTATAACCATATAACAACTACAGCATGGAAACAGGCCATCTCAGCCCTTCTAGTCCATGCCGAACGCTTACTCTCACCGAGTCCCACCCATCTACACTCAGCCCATAACCCTCCATTCCTTTCCTGTCCATATACCTTCCAATTTTGCTTTAAATGACAATACCGAACCTGCCTCTACCACTTCTACTGGAAGCTCATTTCACACAAGCTACCACTCTCTGAGTAAAGAAATTCCCCCTCATGTTACCCTTAAACTTTTGCCCCCTAACTCTCAACTCATGTCCCCTTGTTTGAATCTCTCTTACTCTCAATGGAAAAGCCTATCCACGTCAACTCTATCTATCCCTCTCATAATTTTAAATACCTCTATCAAATCCCCCTCAACCTTCTATGCTCCAAAGAATAAAGACCTAACTTGTTCAATCTTTCCCTGTAACTTAGGTGCTGAAACCCAGGTAACATTCTAGTAAATCTCCTCTGTACTCTCTCTATTTTGTTGACATCTTTCCTATAATTCAGTGACCAGAACTGTAAACAATACTCCAAATTTGGCCTCACCAATGCCTTGTACAATTTTAACATTACATCCCAACTCCGAAACTCAATGCTCTGATTTATAAAGGTCAGCATACTAAAAGCTTTCTTCACCACCCTATCCACATGAGATTCCACCTTCAGGAACTATGCACCATTATTCCTAGATCACTCTGTTCTACTGCATTCTTCAATGCCCTACCATTTATCATGTATGCCTTATTTGGATTATTTCTACCAAAATGTAGCACATCACACTTATCAGCATTAAACTCCATCTGCCATCGCTCAGCCCACTCTTCTAACTGGCCTTAATCTCTCTGCAAACTTTGAAAACCTACTTCATTATCCACAACGCCACCTACCTTAGTATCATCTGCATACTTACAAATCCAATTTACCACCCCATCATCCAGATCATTCATGTATATGACAAACAACATTGGACCCAGTACAGATCCCTGAGGCACACCACTAGTCACCGGACTCCAACCTGACAAACAGCTATCCACCACTACTCTCTGGCATCTCCCATCCAGCCACTGTTGAATCTATTTTACTACTTCAATATTAATACCTAACAATTGAACCTTCCTAACTAACCTTCCATGCGGAACCTTGTCAAAGGCCTTACTGAAGTCCATATAGACAACATCCACTGCTTTACCCTTGTCAACTTTCCTCATAACCTCTTCATAAAATTAAATAAGATTTGTCAAACATGACCTTCCACACACAAATCCATGCTGACTGCTCCTAATTAGACCCTATCTATCCAGATAATTATATATACCATCTCTAAGAATACTTTCCATTAATTTACCCACCACTGACGTCAAACTGACAGGCCTATAATTGCTAGGTTTACTCTTAGAACCCTTTTTAAACAATGGAACCACATGAGCAATACGCCAATCCTCTGGCACCATCCCCATTTCTAATGACATTTGAAATATTTCTGTCAGAGCCCCTGCTATTTCTACACTAACTTCCCTCAAGGTCCTAGGGAACATCCTGTCAGGATCTGGAGATTTATCCACTTCTATATTCCTTAAAATCGCCAGTACTTCCTCCTGTTTAATTGTCATAGTTTCCATAACTTCCCTACTTGTTTCCCTTACCTTACACAATTCAATATCCTCCTTAGTGAATTTGAAGAAAATAAATTGTTTAAAATCTCCCTCACTCTTTCGGCTCCACACATAGCTGTCCACTCTGATTTTCTAAGGAACCAATTTTATCTCTCACTATCTTTTTGCTATTAATATAAGTGTAGAAACCCTTTGGATTTATTTTCACCTTACTTGCCAAAGCAACCTTGTATCTTCTTTTAGCTTTTCTAATTTCTTTCTTAAGTTTCTTCTTACATTCTTTATATTCCTCAAGCACCTCATTTACTCCATGCTGCCTATATTTATTGTAGATATCTCTCTTTTTCCGAACCAAGTTTCCAATATCCCTTGAAAACAATGGCTCTCTCAAACTTTTAACCTTTCCTTTCAACCTAACAGGAACATAAAGATTCTGTACCCTCAAAATTTCACTTTTAAATGACTTCTCTATTACATCCTTCCCATAAAACAAATTGTCCTAATCCACTCCTTCTAAATCCTTTCGCATCGCCTCAAAGTTAGCCTTTCTCCAATCAAAGATCTCAACCCTGGGTCCAGTCCTATCCTTCTCCATAATTATATTGAAACTAATGGCATTGTGATCACTGGACCCAAAGTGCTCCCCAACACATACCTCCATCACCTCACCTAACTCATTCCCTAACAGGAGATCCAACACTGCCCCTTCTCTAGTTGGTACCTCTATATATTGCTGCAAAAAAACTATCCTGCACACATTTTACAAACTCCAAACCATCCATCCCTTTTACAGTATGGGCTTCCCATTCTATGTGTGGAAAAATAAAATCTCCCACAATCACAACCCTGTGCTTACTAGAAATATCTGCTATCTCCTTGCAAATTTGCTCCTCCAATTCTCGCTCCCCATTAGGTGGTCTATGATACACCTCTATAAGTGTTACTACACCTTTCCCATTCCTCAATTCCACCCAAATAGTCTCCCTAAACGAGCCCTCTAATCTATCCTGCCAGAGCACCACTGTAATATTTTCTCTGACAAGCAATGCAACACCTCTCTCTCTTGTCTCTCCAATTCTATCACACCTGAAGCAATGAAATCCAGGAATATTTAGTTGCCAATCCCACCCCTCCTGCAACCATGTTTCACTAATAGCTACAACATCATACTTCCAGGTATCAATCCATGCTCTAAGCTCATCCACCTTTCTTACAATGCTCCTAGCATTAAAATAGATGCATTTAAGAAATTCTCCACCTCTTCTGCTCTGTTTATCTCTGACAGTACAAAGAACTTTACTGTCTTCTTTTTCTTCCTCCCATACATCTGTTTCTACACTCTGATTCCCCTGCCCCCTCATATCTTGTTTAAATCCACTGGAGCCTCTCTGGCAAACCTACCTGCAAGAATATTTGTCCCCCTGCAGTTCAGATGTAAACCGTCCTGCCGGAACAGGTCTCACCTTCCCTGGAAAACTGCCCAATTATCTATAAATCTGAAACCCTCCATCCTGCACCATGTCATCAGCCACGTGTTGATCTGCGCTATCTTACTATTTCTAAACCCACCTGCACATGGCACTGGTAGCAATCCTGAGATTGCTATCCTGGAAGTCCTGTCCTTTAACTTGGCACCTAGCTCCCTAAACTCACCTTTCAGAACTTCCTCACTCTTCCTACCCACATCATTGGTCCCTACGTGGACCACGACATCCAGTTGCTCACCCTCCCTCTTGAAAATACTAAGAACTTGATCCGAGATATTGCAGACCCTGGCACCAGGAAGGCAACAGACCATCTGGGATTCTCGATCTCTTCCACAGAATCTCCTATCTGTCTCCCTAACTATCGAATCCCCTATCACTACTGCTGTCCTCTTTTCCCTCCTTCCCTTCTGAGTTGAGGGTCCAGTCTCGGTGCCAGAGACGCAACAACTGCAACTTGTCACTGGTAGGTTGTCCCCCCCAACAGTATCCAAAACGGTATACTTATTGTTGATGGGAACGGCCACAGGGGTGCTCTGCTCTTCCTGTCTATTTCCCTTCCCTCTCCTGACAGTCACTCAACTACCTGTCTTCTGACTCCTAGGGGTGACTATCTCCCTGAGACTCTTGTCTATTTCTGCCTCTGCCTCCCGAATGATCCGAAGTTCATCCAGCTCCAGCTCCAGTCCCCTAACACGGTTTGTCAGAAGCTGCAGCTGGATGCACCTTTCGCAGGTGTAGTCATCAGGGACAGCTGTGCTCGCCCTGACTTCCCACATGCTGCAAATGTTAGCACTCAACTGCCCTAACTGCTGCCTCCATTGCCTACTCCTAATCTGATTAGATTAATTAAAGGAGTTTACCCAGCCTTACCTCACCTGGAGTGAAGCTCGTACTCAGCCTCTGCTCGCTATTTAAATTGTCCCGCTGCCTCACAGGTGGACTTTCACGCGTTTGCCCCGTTCAAACCTCACCTCTGCCTGTTCTTGCCGAAGCTTGGTTGAGCCAAAGCCGACCCACTCTGCCTCAGTCCATTCTGACAATGGCCACTACGATGATGGCTGCTGTATATGGCGGTCTTTCTTTTTAAACCTTTGGCGCGCTACGTCATGTGCCTGTGCAGTCTAGCCTCTTTGCCATGATCAGTTAAAAAGAAAACAGCTTCTCTCTGAGCTTCTTTTACCTCTTCCCTCTCCGCCTCTTGCTGCGATGTTGGCTGTCCACTTCCCTCCAGACAGTGCCTGACCTGCTGAACTCCTCCAGCAGTTTGTTTATTGATCCAGATTCTGGCATCTACAATCTCTTGTGTTGCCATAGTAAAATACTACCGCAACTTAGCTGGTTGTCTAATCCATGGAGTGATTTTTAATCTTTCTGTATATCGCTGAAAGAAATTCATGAAAAATGTAAAAAGTAAAACTATTACTTCTGAATTAAAATAGATCAATTAAATCATCTACAAAATGACAAGATTAAAGTCAAATATAAATGAAGAGAAAATATAATTTATCTTTTCTTCCTTTCCTTCTCAGCAGTTTTACAAACCCTATTCAAATTAATGTGCTTGTGGATACTGCATCTAACCTAATCTGATGTGAGCACAGATTCCCCAGGAGGGAATGCAGGAGAATCTTCGTAAGATTCTAAGCAACAGACACAAAATGCTGGAGGAGCTCAGAAAATCAGGCAACATCTACAGAGGGGTATAAGGAGTCAATGTTTTGGGCCAAGACCTTTCATCAGGACTGAGAAGGAAGGAGGCAGAAGCCAGCATAAGAAGGTGGGGGAGAGGGGAAGGAGTACAAGCTTGAAGGAGGGAGATAGGGGAGGGGGATTGAAGGAAAAAGCTAGGAGGTGATAGGTAGGAACGATAAAGAGCTGGAGAAGAAGGAATCTGATAGGATAGGAGAGTGGACCATGAAAGAAATGGAAGGAGGAGGGGTACCAGAGGAAGGTGATAGGCAGGAGAGAATTCAATGGAATAATGTTTGGAGAATTCACAAAGTTTACTAGCATACATATTGAGAAACTAGGCTGAAGGTGACAGCAGATCAGACATGAGGTACCATTTCTTACTTCATATAGCAAATGAACAGTATACCGTTGGGGCAAAAAAAAAGTTATTTTAATGCATGTGTCTTTTTCTTCCAAAATAGGCTTTCATCTGAATTACTTGAGAAAAGTTCTGCAAAACCCACCCAAAACTGAAGCATATTAATTTAACCAATCATCCTATTGTGTGAAAGTTTAAGATGGTTAGATGTCAAGATCACAACATATGATAAGTGTTAATTAATAAGATCCTCAGTAACATCATTAGCAATGGGCGATTAGTAGGCATGGTTACTAACATTTAGTGTCTAATGAGCTGCAGCCATCAGTAAAGCAGAGTAACATTTCTGAACTCAACCACTGCAAGGCAATGTCTTAAAAAAGGATGTTTCTCCTGCTCTGCATGCTTCTTCTTGCCACAACTGAAACTGTATGAAGTTTCCAACACTGCCTAAATAGACAATGTTTCTATATGTTCCTTCTCTTAAACTTTAGGCCTCATATCTAAGAAAGGATTTGCTGCCATTGGAGAGGGTCGAGAGTAGGATTACAAGAATGATCCCAGAAATGAAAGAGGTTAAAACATGAGGAGCATTTCATGACTCTGGGCTTCTACTCGCTTGAGTTTAGAAGAATGAGGGGAAATCTCATTGAACCCTACCAAATAATAAAAGGCCTAGATAGAGTAGACATGAAGAGGTTTTTCCAATAGTGAGAGTCTAGGACCAGAGATCACAGCCTTGGAATACAAGGATACCCCTTCAGAACAGGAGGAGGAACTTCTTTAATCAACAGGTGGTGAATCTGTAGAATTCATTGCCTCAGATGGCTGTGGAGGCCAAATCGTTCAATATATTTAAAGTGGAGTTTGATAGGTTCTTGATTAGTAAGGATGTCAAAGGAATGAGGCGGGGAAATGGGGTTGAGAGAGAAAATAAATCTGCTGTGATCAAATCGTGCAGCAGACTCTATGAGCTGAATAGTCTAATTCTGATCTTATTTCCATTGGTCTTATGGTCTGACTTTCAGACCTCTAAATTCAATTGTATCTAAAAAGATTGTTAATTTTCTCTCAGCCTCTTCACATACCAGTCACTTGGAGCTTGACTAATAGGAATTACCTCTCATACAGTTCTTCAAATAAATAACATCCTTCTCACTGCAATTAATGTGTCAAACAAATACCTTTTTGTGAAAAGCTAAGGATTTTGCCATGACTGGATGAATTTGATTATAGGAGAATATTGCCTTGGCTGGGACTGCTTTCCTGCCCATTGGATGGAAAGAGGAGATCTACTTAAGATACTAAAGAGTAGGTGATGTTTATCAATGTACACTGTAAGAAACTATTCTTTTAGCAATTAGATCAATAGCTAAAGGGCATAGGTTTAAGGTAATTAATAGATATGTTAGAGGGGAGTCAAGGAAAGATATTCACAAGAAGAGAATGTGGATATCAGGTACTTACTGTTGACGTGTTCTAGAAACTACATCCAAAATTTGGAAGCAGAATGTGGCTGAGAATTTAGCCAGTAAGAACATGGTGCATTGAATAACCAACTTTGCTGTCATAACTTGTAGTGTTGCAAATCCAGCCATGGTGTAAGACATTGCAAAGATACAATCAATGGCCACTTTATTAGCTACCTTCTGTACCCAATAAAGTGGTCACTGAGTGTATGTTCATGGTCTTCTGCTGCTGTAGCCCATCCATTTCAATGTTCGACATGTTGTGCATTCTGGTATGTTCTTCCAAACACCACTGTTGTAGCACATGGTTATTTGTGTTACTGTCGCCTCCTTGTCAACTTGAATCATTTTGGCCAACTCCTCTGACCTTCCTCATTAACAAGGCATTTTTGGCCGCAGAACTGCTGCTCACTGGTTGTTTTTTTTTTTTGTCTTTTGTCCCATCCTCTGTAACCTGTAAATAATGTTGTGTGTGAAAATCTCAGGAGACCAGCAGTTTTTGAGATACTCAAGTCACCCCATCTGACACCATAGTCAAAGTCACTTAGATCATATTTCTTCCTCATTCTGATGTTTGGTCTGAACAACAACTGAACCACTTGAAATGTCTCATGTTTTTATGCTTTGAGTGGCTGCCACATTATTGGCTGATTAGATATTCGCCTTAATACACAGGTACTGTATAGGGGTGTACCTAATAAAGTGGCCAGAGTTAGGGAATGGTTTCAACTTGTATACAACATATGATTAAGGAAAGTTCTGAAGCGTGGAATGTAATACTGGCATTGATTGTCTTTCCATTGTACATCATGATGTTGTATAAGCTGAGTTTAACAATTTCAGATAACAAGTATGTCTAGCACTTTCTATTTTAATTACTAGTTTCCAATTTTTTTAAAAGTGTCATTCTATAATTTCCACTTACATCCTCTCTAACCAACATTTTGTTTCTTTCATTACTTTGCGATCCTCTTTTGCCTGGCATGGTTCCATCCATCCTTTAATTCCTACCACAATCGTTATTAGGCAGAAAAATATGTTTTATAAATTGTGTTCTTTGAAGTAGTTACTTGGGTGCTGCAAATCGAAGTGACTAATGAACTGCGGAACTGAGGCTGACCATTACAATGTCAATATGATTTTAATATGAAATAACTTCCTGATTAATAAGAGAAGATAATTGGCAATGTACCACTGCTTTCTAATTTTCAGGGGACTGTAGCCATGATATATATACATGCAGAAGCAACTAGTTAGTTCAGCAAGAGGGCTATATCTGGTAAAATATTATCTTATTAATTATGGCTTCTCTGATTTGTAGAAATGAAATGAAGGTGAATGACAAAGATTCAAAGAAAGATATACCATTGAGGATTTCACTTGATACATAAGCAAGTGTGTGCAAAAGGAACTAAATTTTTAACAAACGTAGAGAATTAGAGGCATATTCAGATCTTGTCAGATCATTAGAAAAAGAACTCATTAGGAAGGAAGTCCGTTTAGTAACAGAGATAATTGACATTGTACTGGTCCAATTAAATTCTCCTTATATGGAAATGACTTTCACAATTGGTGTAATAATGTATTTGGACACGGCAGGAGTGAAGTTTAAGAAATCTTTCTTTGACTCAGTCCCTTGTGCAAACACTTTGTGGAACAATTCCAGTTAGTCCACAGCATAATCCTAGATTTCTGGCTGCCTGTACTTCCATTCGCTTTCTCACACTCAGGCCTCCCTTTCTTTCAAAAGAACAATTACCTTTATTTGCTGCATATATATTGAAACATGTGTTGCCTGTGCTAACAACCAACATAGTCCATGATGTGCGGGGGGCAGCCTACAAGTGACACCATGATCCTGGTGCCAAAATTAATATGCCCACAACTCACTAAACCTAACTCATATCTTTTTGGAATCTGGGAGAAAACTGGAGCATCTAAGGAAACTCACATAGTCACAAGAAGAATGTACTAACTCCTTAAAGGAAGTAGTGGGAGTTGAACTCTGATCCTACAGCCAGCACTGTGAAGTGTTATCCTACCATTCCCAGTGAAGCTCAATATTATTTTGAGAAATAGCATCATCACAGTCGACATTTAATGAGTTTCAGAAAACAGAGTTCATCCTTATCAGATAAAAACTTTGTTTTAATCTCAGATTTCCAGCATCTCTGGGATTTTCCTTAAGTGATTTCAGATAAAGATTCAGTTTCTACCATTTGTATTTCCTCTAGACCAATCTTTAGTTCCTTTACTTATCTCTTTATAACCCTTCTTTGCCTTGCAAGGTGGATTCTCATGTCATTAAATGTCTCCCATGAAATTGGATAGAATTTCCTTTTTGTTTCTCCTCCTTTTCCTTTTTTATGAAAAGGGGATTAAATAATATGAGGCACAGAGGACATCTCCAGCCAACCAGAGTTACACTCCAAGTCATCCCTGAACTTCTGTTGCAGCTACAGAAGTGTTCAGCAGGTTTGCCTCTGGCAAGCCTAATTCCTGCTCTATATCAGTAAACTGTATGTTTTCAGTCAGGTAACCTCCAGAGGCAGCTCTGTGCATATCAGATGGTTTCTATGTCAACCTCCATGTGACTATGATCAGAAAGCTGAGCTGAAATAACAACAACATTGAACTCCGACCCACACAGCTCACAACTAGACACTGCCGGGTAACCATCCATGACAGCATCATCATCAGCCAAATGCATTGAAACATCCCTTCTCACAAAGAAACAGCATTGCCTAGACATAGCAACAGATTTACATCTTCACTTCCTACAGAGTTAATTACTAGAAGGGTTTACTTGCATTATCTTGATTCTATTGAAAATTAAATAGCATCCACAAATCAAACAATGGGTAACCCACACAAAACACAGGAGGAAATCAGCAAGTCAGGCAGGACCCATGGAGGAGAATAAACAGTTAATGTTGCGGGCCATAACCCTTCCTGTGGTCTGGAAAGGGAGGGGGAAGAAGCCAGAATAAGAAAGTGGGGTGGGGGGGAAGAAATACAAGCTGGCAAGTGACTGGTGAGAGCAGGTGAAGGGAAAGGTGAGTGGGTGGGGGAGAGGAGGATGAGGTGAGAAGCTGGAAGGAGATGATAGGTGAAAGAGGTAAAGGACTGCAGAAGAAGGGATCTAAAAGGAGAGGAGAGTGGGCCATGGAAGACAGGGGAGGAGGATGAACACTAGAGGGAGATCAGGAGGAGAAAAGAAAGACTGAGAGGGGAGCCAGAACAAGAAATGGATAAGAGAGAGAAGGAGGGGTAAATTACTGGAAGTTAGAGAAATTAATGTTCATGCCTTCAGGTTGGAGGCTACGAAGATGGATTAGCAGTTGTTGCTCTTCTAACATGATGTTGCATGGTGGGGAATAAACAGCAATAAACAGTCAATGCTTCAGTCTGAAACCCTTGATCTGAACTGGTAAAGATTGGGGAGCATGGAGTTGGCATGACATGTCATCTACTGTCTTACTTTACCTTTTTAAACTTCTTGCAGATATTTACTTTATCATTGAAAACCTTTCCTTCTAAATCATTGGAACTTACCCCACTCACTTCAATCCCATCTCCTTTAACAGCTATACATATTTATTAAAGATCTATCCTTCAGTAGCATCACAACATTCAACTGCTCAAACATTTTCCTAAAATTTATTTGAAGAAAGGCAGTAAGACTTTCAGTTTACCATCCAGATAATGAAAGCAGAAAGTCATTTATTTTATTCAGTCTCCATTATGTTAAGAGAAACACAAGGCCCAATCTTCTAAAATTAATTATTTTCCAAGTTTAATTAATGTCAGTTCTAATAAAGATAAGCATTTGACATAGACAAAGGGTCACACTGAATATCACTGCATTTTGTTTCAGTTCATTGCTTTACTAAGTTTAGGGATTTTATCAAGGCCAGCATATACCGTTTATTTCTAATTGCCCTTTACAAGAATCACTGGTGGGGGGGGGGGGGGTGGGATGGTCAGGGTGGTGAATTGTCTTCTTAAATTATTCTGGTCCTCTTAGTGAGGATATTACCTGCGTGCAACCTGTTACTGAGTTCTAGGCATTTGGCCTACTAATGCGGATGAATAGTATTAGGAATTGCAAGAATTAAGAAGAAAGCCAGATAGTGTAGTGTGTAAATTGGATGGCAATCCGCTGGTAGCATTCCAATATGCCTGCTTTGCAAGTCCTCATGGAAAAGGAGGTGCGGAGTATGGAGGACTGTTAGTGAAATCTTGATGAGCACATTTTATGCATTGCACACATTGCAACTATGGTGCTCTGAAAAAAAAAGGATTTTTGTGTGTGTGGTGATCCTTAACACGATTTATCCCATAGGTGATTGCCAAGCTTGTTGGAATGCTTGATGTGAGCTGATAAATTAGATTTATCTACTGAAATTAACTGTAAGTGAGAATCTATTTGCAGATCCAGGAAGTCTGAGGTCATTGTTTTCACAACTGTAATCTGTATCTCAAATAGCTGGTCATGAGGTAATGATACACTTTGTAGTATTGGAAATAGTTTAGATTCTTCTATTCCTATCATTCCTGTTGCCTATATCCTTGACTGAATAGGTTTAACTGCTGGCGTAATGGTGTTTAGTGATTGCTTTTATAATCACATCTTTTGGACAAATGCCTTCCAACCAATTCAACAAGAAAGCCCTGATGACAGCCCAAAATTATGACAAATTAAAAACTAATAAGAACCGACAGATGAGATCTCAACCTCCCAAACAAGCCTTCAGCTTTCAATGACAATTTGAGGACAATCATATGTCATAATTGAGATGAAAGGCCAGTCAAGGCATCAATGGGGAATAAACTTAAGATGCAATAAAAGTCTGATTCAGTTAATCAAATAACTTAAATTACTCTTGGTATGCACTACAATATTGCAGGTGATTTCCTTCAAGAGAACAGATTCTACTTTGTGAAAGAACATGTTAATGAAATAAGTTTAACATTAAATTTAAATGTATTTATTAAATGAATGTAACAGAAAACCACGTGTACTTAATTATGTTAATAGGGTTCATAAAATCACATTAATATAGAAGCAACTCTTCAGTTCATCTCTCCATGCTGACACTGAATATCTCATTTTGTAGCAATTGGCCTTTTATGCCTCGGTATTTCAGATGTTCATTTGGATACTTCTTGAATGTTGTGAGAGTTTCCACTTCTACTATCTATTCAGGCAGTACATTCCAGATGCCAAACACCTCGGGGTTGAAAACTTTCTTTTCATATCCTCTTTAAATTTTCCATTCCTTACCTTAAACATATGCCTCTGGTTGTATGTACCTCTGCCATGAGGAAAAGTTTCTTAGCATCTCTGCCTCACGTAATGATGCTTACCTCAAACAAATTTACTCTCAGCCTCCTCTGTTGCACCAATCTCTCTTTATAACATACCATCCCAGACAAGAGCTGAGTGAATTTCCTTTGCAACATCTCAAGTCCAAACACATTGCTCCTACAGTGTAGTTCACAGAACAGCACATAGTACCGTAACTGTGGATTAGTCAATGTTTTATAAAGCTGTACCATAAACTCCCCAGTCTTAGAGCCTATTCCCCAGCTAGTTAAGTTAAATATTCTCTGTCTTCTTATGTCAAGTCAAGTCAAGTCAAGTCACTTTTATTTTCATTTCAACCATAACTGCTGGTACAGTACATAGTAAAAATGAGACAACATTTTTTCAGAACCATGGTGTTACATGACACAGTACAAAAACCAGACTGATCTATGTAAAAAACAGCACAGAAAAAAACTACACTAGACTACAGACCTACCCAGGACTGCATAAAGTGCACAAAACAGTGCAGGCATTACAATAAATAATACACAAGACAATAGGGCAGTAAGGTGTCAGTCCAGGCTCTGGGTATTGAGGAATCTGATAGCTTGGGGGAAGAAACTGTTATATAATCTGGTTGTGAGAGCTCGAATGCTTCGGTGCCTTTTCCCAGACGGCAGGGTGGAGAAGAGTTTGCATGAGGGGTGCATGGCGTCCTTCATAATGCTGTTTGCTTTGCAGATGCAGCGTGTGGTGTAAATGGCGGGAAGAGAGACCCCGATGATCTTCTCAGCTGCCCTCGCTATCCGCTGCAGGGTCTTGCATCTTATCTAAGTTTCATAGTTTCTTAAACATCAAGTTCCATCTCTCTGTTTCTTTATAATCTTAGTGCCCTAGTATCTATTATTATATCCAAAATTACTATTCATCGTCTGAAAACCATTTCACACATATCAAGATTAAACTCTATCTGTCATTACTCAGCCCTTTTAGCAACTCATTATTATCATATTTAACCTTATTTTTATCCCACTTAAGACTTATGAGTACACCAATCACAGTTCAAAGTTCAAAGTAAATTTATTATCAAAATACATCAAGGTCATCAAATTTCACCCTGAGGTTCATTTTCTTGCAGGAAATCACAGTAAATACAGAAAAACAATAGAATCAATAAACAACCACACCCTCCAGGATGGAGAAACAACCAATAAGAAAAAGACAACAAACCGTGAAAATACAACCAGAAAGAAAAACAATAATAATATATAAGTAATCAATATTGAGACAATGAGATGATAAGTTCTTGAAAGTGGGAACAGTTCAGTGAAGTTATACCTTCTGGTTCAAGAGCCTAATAGCTGAGAGGTAATAATTGACCCTGAACCTGGTGGTGTGGGTCCTAAGGCTCCTTTACCTCCTTTCTGATGGCAGCAATGAGAAGAGAACATGGCCTGGATGCTGCTTTCCTGCAACAGTACTCCATGTAGATGTGCTCAATGGTGAGCAGGACTTTACCTGTGATGGACTGGGCCATATCCACTATGTTGTATAGACTTTTCTGCACAAGGACATTGGTGTTTCCATACCAGACCATGACGCAACCAGTCAATATACTCTCTATAATACATCTATAGGGGTTTGTCAAAGTTTTAGAAGCTGAATCTTTGCAAACTGCTCATAAAGCATGTGTGACATATCCTCTTTAAGTTCATTTGTTCCTGGAATTGTCAAAAGTTTTGAATCCTGCTGGCATACAAGTTAGGATATTAGTCTACAACAGAACTCATCCTAGTGAAGACTGGTGTCAGATAAGGCTCCATCATTGACCCAGTACTTTCCTCAGTCTTTCTCAACATAACATTGTAAGTTTTACAAACTTCCTTTAGGAATAGTGGCAATCTTCAGAATGCATGGGAAACTGTTCAACCTACGGTGATGACACTTCAGAACCAAGGTTACCCAAAACTCAGTAATCATAGAAACATAGAAAATAGGTGCAGGAGTAGGCCATTCGGCCCTTTGAGCCTGCACCGCCATTCAGTATGATCATGGCTGATCATCCAACTCAGAACCCTGTACCTGCTTTCTCTCCATACCCCCTGATCCCTTTAGCCACAAGGGCCATATCTAACTTCCTCTTAAATATAGCCAATGAACCGGCCTCAACTGTTTCCTGTGACAGAGAATTCCACAGATTCACCATAATGCTGAATACAGGCAAGACTTGTGTTTGCCTACAGTCAGATGCTGAGCTCCAATGTACTGTTGCCTCATTCACCAAGGCATATGAGATGATGCACCTTAAAATGAACATCTGCAGAAGCATGCTCCTCAATCACCCTTCCACTGCTGCACCGTAATAGTTTTGGAAAATAAGGTTTCACAATGAGACCCTGGAAAACATGGTCCACTTCCCATCAGAAGCCACTTCTCAATGAGTTAGATGCCAGTAGTTAAATTCACCCTGGCCTTCAATGCTCCAGCACAAGCTTTGCTTCATTGAGAAAGAGCTTATTTGAAGATCAGTATCTCAGACCTGGTACAAAACTTATGGTCCACCAGGCAGCAGTGATGCTGGCATCTTATGTACTTCTGAGGCAGGTCATCCTGCGACAAACCCGTCAATGCATTGGAAAAATACCACCAATGCTGTCTCCTCTAAATCTTCCAAATTCACTGTCAGAATAAGTCAACAAATATCAGTATTTTCTTTCCAGACAAACATCCCAGCACTGACGCCTTGGTTGTTCTCAAATCAGCAGTAGGAGCAGTAGCAGCAGTAGTCAGCAGTAGGAGGGAACTGAAAATCTGGTGAAATGGTACTGTAACAACAACTCCTCATTCAACATCAGCAAAACCAAAGAGCTGATTATAGACCACAGGAGAAAGAATTGGAAGATCCATGAGCCAGTCTGTACATGGGGATTGCAGGTGGAGAGGATCACTAACTTTAAATTCCTTGGCATTATCATTCTGGAAGAACTCTCTTGGGATGAGCATGTAGATATCAATACAAAAAAGGCACAGCAGTGCCTCTACTTTCATAGAAGTTTGCACAGTTTCAGCATGCCATCTAAAACTTTGACACACAGATGCGCAGTGGAGAGTATGCCAACTGATTGCATCATGGCCTGGCATGGAAACTCCGGTGCCCAAGAATGAAAAAGCCTACAAAACCTGGTGAATATAGCCCAGTCCATCACAGGAAAAGCTCTCTCCGTCATTGAGCACATCTAAGGAGCTCTTCTATAAAAAGCAGCATTATCATCAGTGAAACCTGCCATTCAAGCCATGCTCTCTTCCCAGGAGGGAGGTACAGGAACATTAGGTCCCACACCACCAGGTTCTGGAACTGTTAATACCCTTCAACCATCAGGCTCCTGAACCAGAGTGAATAACTTCACTTACCTCAAAACTGAACCGATTCACAGCCTGTAGGCTCACTTTCAATGACTCTACAACTCATGTTCTCAGTACTATATATTTATTTTTTATTTGTTTGTTTATTTGTTTTGTATTTACACAATGTGTCTTCTTTTATACGTTGGCTGTTTATTAACCTTTGTGTGAAGTTTTTCTTTAATTCCATTCTATTTCTTTGTTCTATTGTGAAAACCTGCATGAAAACCAATCTCAGGGTATAATCAATCTATCTATAGATTGATTACAATATCTATCACAATAATCAATCTATTGTGAATACCTGCATGAAAATCTCAATCTCATGGTAACATATCTGTACTTTGGCAATAAATTTACTTCGAACTTTGAGCTCTATGACTCTACAATCAAGGTGATGGAGTAGTAAATGTTTATGCTGACTTGTAAAATGGTAGAGAAGATTTTCAAAGTCAGAAGTTGAGAGAATCTCCTCAAAGCACTTAGGAGCTGATATGATCTTACATTCAAAATAATTATATGAGTGGTCCATTTAAATATGTGGTCAGTATTCAGGAACTGCACAGAGAGCATCTGAAGGACTGAACATTGCCCATGTGCTATTTGTTGCTTGTTTCACTTTTCAGCAGAGGGATAAGGGGATAAATAAAAACAGAAGCCTAGGATCAATTGTGAGAGAGATTTAATGAATAAAGTCCAATAGTGCAAGGCGAAGATGGGTGTTAAAGGGAATAAAGTAAAGATCAGTGTGGAGGTGTGACTTAGAGAAGCATAATCCTTATCTGATGTCACCAGAAATGTTGGAAATCTGAAGTACAGTTTTGAGCTCAGTCAAGTTTTACTATCTAATGACAGTCAAAATTCCAAAAGAAAGCCGGCCTATGTAAATTATTTCATTGATCTTTGGTGTCAGGGAATGTAGAGGAGGGCTGATTCAAAGATTCAAACACAAAGAAGTGGAGATGATTTATCAATGAGCAACCACTTTAATAATAAACTGCAAAATAACAAGTCACTAGGGCCTACAAAACAAGAGAGGACAGATACTTAACAAAACAAGAGAGGACAGATACTTAACAAAACAAGGTTAAAAGGTAACTGAAGGCTAAGAGCAACTGGGTGAAACTGAAGAAGGATTGTGGCTGACAGTGGGGTTTAAATAGTCTGCAGGTGATGAGTTAGAAGTGAGTGGCAGGTGACTGTAGTTAGCTGGCTGGAGGCTGGGATGTGCTGACATCTGGTAAGTATCCACTTCAACTCAGTCAAACGATCAACCAATGACTTGGTACCAAAGTTAAAATAACTCTGATGTTAAGGCCAAGTTTCCCTACTTATAAGCCAAAATCTGGACAATATCATTCACCGAATTTCTCTCAGCTGCTCAAGTCTCAAGCTGTAATATATGTCCTTAATCTTTCTGCTGCTGGTGATAGACCAGTGCAGCTTTTGTTGCACTCTCCAAAATTTTCATGTGTGTTTGAAAGCTGCTCCTCCAAAGGGATTCTCCTTTCTGTTGCCATTGATGTGGTAGAAGATTACAGGCGAAGAATAGTTATTGTACTGTAGGGTGGAGTTTTCATGGACGTACACTGCTTTTTCAGTATAATATGCTCTGTCAATAAAGTCAATAAGAATGGTTACAGTATATCAAGCGTACATCCAGAATATCTAACCTTTTACACCAGCTTAAAAAAAGATCATGCTACCATTAATTAAAATGGTGAGTTTTCCCTCATTGAACCTTTTTGTTGAACCATTGGGAAAATGTTTTCAGCTGCATCAACAATAAGCATATTTTAAATAGTAATAATGTTAATAGCCTGGGAACCAGTTATGAATGTTTCCAAACCATTAACAAGTATATTCTGGTTATTTATTTCAAGATACTAACAGATTATGAATTAAGCATGATCAAAACTGATTATTTTTCTTATCATATAGCACTTTTCATCTTTGTGATAGAACTCAGCAGAGTTCCTTCCCGAAGTAATGCAAAAATTGTTTATTTAATGGAAGAAAATGAACAATTACCATCTAATAAAACCTTGGTATTGTGTTGGCTCATGAAAGATCAGAAAATTATGATTATGAAAATTGAGCTTGGTTTGAATAAGATCTTAATCCCTAACTTCATCCTGGAAAGTAACTGAAATTTAAATACAATTTTCCAGATTGCTGATTAGGTCTGAAGTGGAAGTGGAACCCCCATCTGTTTTCATGTACTGGTTGACAGGAATTGAATTACAGTCCAATGATAAATCATTTATGAGAAAGTATAAGCAAAGTACAAATTGTTTAATATTCCCCTGGTATTGACAAATATATCTCAGAGCTTGCAAATCAATTGCCAGCTTTGTAATTACCGGTAGATGGTCTTGTGCTGAGTTGGCCCAACAACTTACAAAAGATGGATTCTTACCAAGTCATTCTCCAAGAGTATTGCTATTATTCTCAATCTGTGGTAAAATGCATTACTCTATTCTCAATGGTGGAAAATCCCAAGCTTACAGGCTTGTAGGAGCTGTCGTGCTTGTCCTTGGTGGTTGTCTGAATATTCTTAAAGGCGTGGTTGAAAAAATAAGAGCACTACTTCATAAATCATAAATAGCTTATTAACCTACATAATATCCAACCTTTGAGTTGGTGGCACAGTAGCACTGCAGGTATCCTTGCTTTCTCACACCTCCAACAACCCACCTCCAATCATGACCACACATGCAGTTTATGTGGAATATGCATACTCTCACAGTGTTGTTTTTTTTGGGGGGGTGTTCTGTTTTCCTCCCACACTGGACTGATGAAGGCCAGTGACTGCTTCTTCCTCTCTTTAGATGCTGCCTGATCTGTTGAGTACTTCCAGCGTTTTACTTTTATACCTAGGAAGAAGTTGATTTGTACACAAATTAGGGCTTTAATCTCTTACTGAAAATATAAACCTGTTTAAATGAATCTGCATCTTTGAAACTTTGGATACTTTTCTTTTGTGTTTCATGTCCAATAAAAACTGCAGGAATTTGTAAAGAAGTAGTTAATGACAGATCAATTTTTGTGTGAGTCTTGGGAAGATTTCTGTTAAAATGCCTGTGATAAATAGATACAGAGCTGGAAGAGTCAGATAATCTGAATGTGAAATTTACAAGCAAAAAGTAGATTGCTGATTGTTGTTGGATTTAAAACTGATTCTAGTCACAGGACTTTCTTTCCTAAGATATTTCATTATAGATTAATAAAGAACTTTACAATATGAAAAGGTTTTCAATGCTTGATGAATCACAATCTGCAGTTGTTTTTAATGAAATTCATATCAACCTGCTCCTTCTATGAGGGACATCCAGTGGCTTAACATATCAAAGTGATTCCTATGGTAGAATCATCCTTTAATCTCCCTTAGAGGATTATGCCTTACTTTAGTATTGCCCCAAATGATTCCTTTCAATTTAAAGATGAATTTAGCTCTGTTGGGCAGTAATTTGAAGACATTTGCAGTCTGTATTTGTGTTCCTTCCAGATGATGCCAATTTCTTTTCCAAGTGACTTTTCAGATCCTCAGGAAAAGACATACTAGATTTAAACTGGAGCTGTTCAATGAAAGAGAAAAATAAAACTAATCATTTCAAGATAACTGAGGATCATTAAGTGAGATAGACACAAATCCTCATATTTTATTTATAATTGCCAAGCTTCTTCTCCTTTTACTTTGCCATAAGTGGGAAAAAATATCTTCATGCATCAAAAGATAAAAAGGTTGATCAAGTGCTTATTGTTCATGAAATTTTTCAAACAATTGAACTGCTTTGTTCAAAGATAATGGTCTTTCCTGGTCACACATCTGCAGTAAAAGCTACATTAAAATTTTTCTTCACGTCAGATTCAGCTAATTTTTCTCCACTTCCTAAGGAGATTGAGGCAAGCAAGGATGCTCCCACCCCATCTTAAAAATGTTTTACAGAAGCACCATCAAGAGTATCCAAACAAGTTGCATCTCCATCTGGTATAAAGAGCAGTTGAGCATCGGACCAAAAGTCCCTATAAATTACTGTGAAAACAGGGGAGAGGATCATAGGGGTTTCCCTACCATCCATCTGGACATTAATCAGGACCTCTGCATATCCAAGGCCCTTAGTATTATTAAGGATCCCAACCCATCCATCCAGCATCCCATTTGACTTTCAATCATCAGGCAGGAGACTATGATGCATAAAAACAAGAATGATCAGGATGAGAATCAGTTTCAGCCCCAGGCTTTTGCACACCCTGCTGCATCATATTCAAAGTGTTACAGGTTAACCTGTTCCAGTACAATATTTAATATTAATTCACTTTAGTTTGTTATTTATGTGTGATTCATCTGTACATTTTATCCTTACCTTCATAAGTTATTGCGTGTTATGTGTGTTATCTGTACTACTGTGCTTTACACCTTGGTTTGGCGAAATGTCTAATTTCTATATGCATTATATGGTGACATATGTACATACAATATATGACAATAAACTTGACTTGACTTGACTTGACTTACTTATTCCAACTGGATTACTAAAATTATTTGTGGGTTTCTAATAGGTGTTGCTTGGCTTTCTGTTTCAGAGACCAGTGACTTTTGTTCATGATTTCTTCTCCATGGAAACCTGTCCGCCCTATTAACTTCATGATATTGCATTTTAGCACTGCAGAACTGAGTTTGAGAAACAGAGTCAGAACTGGGAGGCTGGAAACTTCATAGCTGGGACATTCACTGAGGTGGTCACACCCAGAGTGTAGGCTCTAAAAAGCCACCTCATAGGCATTCTACAAATACCCTCTCCTGCAGAGTGAGAAGAGCATTTAAGAGCTCTGGGCCTGTACTCACTGGAGATAAGAAGAATGAAAGGGGATTCTATTGAAACCTAGCAAATACTGAAAGGCCTACGTAGAGTGGAAGTGGAGAGGATGTTACCTATGGTGGGTGACTCTAGGACCACAGGCACACCCTCAGAATAGAGGTACATTCACTTTGCACAGTGATGAAAAGTAATTTCTTTATTCAGAGGGTGGTGAATCTGTGGAATTCATTTGCCACAGATGGTTTAGGAGGCTTTGTCATTGAATATATCTAAAGTGGAGGTTGATAGTTTCCTGGTTTGTCAGGACATCAAAGGTTATGGGAAAAAGGCAGTAGAGTGGAATTAAGAGGGATAATAAATCAGCCATGATGGAATGGCAAAGCAGACTTGATAAGGCAATTGGCCTAATTCTGCTGCTATGTCTTATTATTGTTCATATTATTATTGTTCTACACCAATTATGAGGCCCAATTTAGCCATTAAGAAAGATGTTACACATTAAAAGCTTTTTATGAAACTCAAATTTTTGTGCTTTAGTTTCCCATTTGTTGAATTTTCTTTTTTAAATCCTTCAGTTTTAGAATAATCTGCACTGATAAATGAAAGCTTTGTATTGGTTACCTCTCATAGAAAATAAGAAAGTGTATGTCCAAAGAATGAAGATGTACTTTAGGAGTGAAATAAATGGATCCAACCTCTTATAACGGGGATAACAGAAGGTTATTGGAATTAAACCTTCAAAGATTGTTTGAGATTAGGTTTGGATTTGAACCTTTTGTTTATTGTTGTAAAATGATTGAGAGATCTTTTTTTATAAATGAATACAACTGAAAATAATATGTGTGACAAATTTCGCCAAATCTGACAGAGCTTTTAAAGTCAGTCTTCTATATTAGCAACCAGTACCTCTGAAAGTAATATTTAAGATCTGATAATCCAACTATGTTTCCTAAGATAGGGAGGAAGGGCAGACTTAAGTACTTGGGAGATTGATTCAGTGCTTGCTCATTATCCTGTAATCTGATGGAAATGTCTTTTCATCATTTTGAGCTTGGGGTTAAATTGCATAAAAGCACTAGCTCTTCTGCAAGTGCTCTTTGGCACTGAGCAGAATTCTCTGAGTTAATAGATGATGGCTAGCAGAGGCTATAACCTGTATGGCCTCTGTGACCTTCCTATTCATTGAATTCTGATATATAGCTGATATGGTAGTCTGATTCACCATTTCAACTAGCAAATCTTTGCTAGTGCCTATTTGCTATTACTGCTTTATCTCACTATCCTGAAAGATTAAACTTAATGGAGCAAAGAATTATGGACCATGAAAAGATTAAGGTTCCTGAGTACCACAGAATATCAAAAGAATCCATCATCTTAACCTTTGATCTCAGCTGAATAATCCTTGGGACAGATGTGTGGATTTTATAAATCTATTCATGGGGAAAATTGTTATGATTGTAATAAATACATATTCTGTATGGATAGAAGCAGATTCTTAAGAGATTTCTACATTTCAAATGACCACTTGAACAATGAGAATGATCTCCACAACACAGAGTTAGACATGATGAACATTGGAAGCAAATGGATGCCAAAGAAACTGTGTATGCTGGAAATCTGAAATAAAAACAGAAAAATTCTAGAAACTTACAACATCTGTAGAAAGAGAAACAGTTAATATTTCTGGTCAGCAGACCTAGGAAAGAGAGGAAACAAGTTAATTTTAAGTTGAAGGGTATGTGTAATTGGTAGATCAACTGCAATTTTCTGATGGGACGAGGGCAGGGTTGCTGCAGGCATAAGTTGTGGCCATGGATTAACAGCAGTAACTATAGAGTAGTGTCACAGACAAAGGAGTTCCTTCAGCATTTTGTGTAAATTATGTACGAGTGTAAGTTGCTGCAATCTGCAAGACCGTCAGTTTTTGTTAATGGAGGGAGTAAAAATGCAAGCAACTTAATTCACATCGAATTTGCCATAGAACTGAGCTTGTGTACATCATCCATTCTCAACGGCTTGGGAGCAAGGGCATTTCAGACTGTAAAAGAAGGAAGGAGGCCAAGAGACAAAGCTTGAATGTTACTCATTTCACCATTGAAAGACATCACATCCAACAGCAGAACAGATGCTTGCTCAGTTATTGTTGGACTGATATATCAGAAGACTTTTGGATATGGTGAAACCAGAGCTTAGAGCTACTACGTGTTTCAAACTACCAAAGTCAAAGTTTACAGTCACCATTTTGACGCTGATGATTCTGAATTTGCATGCAATGTCAGATGCCAGTTGTCAGGTCTCAATGTTAATGGCACTGGATTGTCACTAAATAAATAAGAAAGATGAGGATTTGTCAGAAACAGAATTTTCCTCATTTAACATAATCTCGTGACATGGCTGATGCAAGCACAAGTAACTCCATTAGTGAGATACAGTGCAGCCACGATGAACATGCTGCTCCACAACTTCAGGAGAGAGGTACAAAAACCTGACCAGGAACTAACAAAACATGCTTTCTGATCATCTCCATACATCTTGTTTCATTCTTTATTGCAAATGATCATAATGCCACAGTTCCGTATAAACGTCACACACTTTCCACCATGTCCTTCAATGGATGACATTTTATTTTTCCATTCAAAGGGAACAATAGAAACACAATTTTTAAAGTTGCCTTCCGAATTTACAGGGACATTGAACAGGAATTTAACTAGTGTGATTTTTTTAAAGTTTTCAGATTCAGATTCAGTTTATTGTCATTTAAAAACCACAAATGCAATGCAGTTAAAAAATGAGACAACGTTCCTCCAGAATGATATCAACAAAGCACATGACAAAACAGACTACACCAGAAAATCCACATAACATTTGGCAATCCCCAATCCAGAGTCCGGAGATGCTGCTGCGTATTAATATCACACTATCATCTTAGCGCGTTCCCCAGAAAGGAGCTCAAACCCACCAGACAAAACAAGACCAAGAACTAAAGCTACAAGCCCTGCACAAAACCTCATAGTTACAACAGTGCAAACAATAGCATAATTTGATAAAAAAACAGACCATGGGCATGGTAAAAATAATCCAAAGATGTTAAAAGACTATAAGTTCGAAAGAAACCACCACACAGTTTCCACAAATCCTTAGGGTCCCGATAGACTTGTCATCCCACGCCGGCGGCAGAAGGGAATATCCCCGCTAAGGACTTCCACGGCGCCGTCCAACTCAGCCTCGCAGACGCAGCACACAATGAAAGCTCTGTCAACCCAGCCTCGCAGACACAGCACACACTGAAAGTGACCCGACCACAGCGGACTCCGAGTCCGTCGAACCTCCGAGCCTCCGACCATCCCCTCCACCACAGCTTCTCCAAGCACCATCCTCTGCCAAGCGTATTAAGACGCCCCCGCCAACTGCCACTGGTAACGCGACCCCTAGGACTGAGGGCCTGTTCTTCTCAGCAGAGACCCGGACCTCACAGCAGCAGCAGCAACGAAGAGGGCCTTCCTTGAGATTTCCAGATGTTCCTCCATGCTCCGTGCTTCCACGTCCATTTTTCATTAGATTAGGATTGCGCACGGCACCCCCGCTTAACAAATAACATATCAGCTCCAGAGTAGCCGCTGCAAGCTGCGTCGCGCCGCCATCTTAAAATTTTCCACATCTCTTCTGCAAAATTTTGTTCAAAGGCTGTGAAGAGAAGAAAGATACATTTAATAGAAAATGCTGCATTTAATATCTGCCTGTTCTTTTATTAATTGGATTAAAGTGAATGCTGCTTTCTACTGTGCCACCAGCTACAATTTTGCTGCAGTCTGATCTAGTGTAAGCATTCTTTTTCCACTGGTTTCTGAATAAAGTCCATTACATCCTAGTTACTAATGGCCGTGACTTTAAATGAGTAAAACATAAGATTCAAGTGTCAGCCTTCTCAAAGAAAAAAGCTGAATGCTGTGAATAAGAACATTTACAACAGTGTCATAGAGTTGTATAGCAATTTGTCCATGCCAGCCTTTATGCTACACCAAAGCCATATCCTTCTATACTTGTCTATTTAAGAGTAAGTCTATATGCAAAGGAATGTATCCAATTTCAGTGGCTCTTCTTTGCGAGATATCAACACAGTGATGAAGTGTTTTGAGAGGTTGGTGATGAAACATATCAACTCCTGCCTGAGAAGTGTCTTGGATTTGCTCCAATTTGCCTACCGGAACAACAGGTCCACAGCAGATGCCATCTCAATTGCTCTTTACCCAACCATGGAACATTTGGACAGCAAAGATGCATACATCAGGACGTGCTTTTTCAATTACAGCTTGTCATCATCCCCTCAAAACTACTCAATAAGCTTCAAGGCTTTTGCCTCAATATCTCAATTTGCTGACTTGTGGAGCCTAGTCAGTTCAGATTGGGAACAATATCTCCTCCACGATCTCCATCACACAGGTGCACCACAAGGCTGCTGTACTCGCTTTACACTTATGACTGTGTGGCTAAGAATAGTTCCAATGCCACATTCAAGTTTGCAGACAATACCACTGTCTTAGGACAAATCAAAGATGATGATTAATCAGCACGTAGGAAGGAGACTGAAAATCAGAATCAAGTTTATTATCACCGGCATGTGACATGAAATTTGTTAACTTAGCAGCAGCAGTTCAATGTAATAAATAATCTAGCAGAGAAAAATAATAATGATAAATAAAATAAAAACAATAATAAATAAACAAGTAAATCAATTATGTATATTAAATAGATTTTTAAAAACATGCAAAAACAGAAATACTCTATATTTAAAAATGTGAAGTAGTGTCCAAAGATTCAATGCCCATTTAGGAATCAGATAATGGATGCTGCCTCTCTGAGACATTGCTTCTTGAAGATGTCCTGGGTACTTTGTAGGCTATTACCCAAGATGAAGAAAGTTAGTTTTGCAACATTCTGCATCTTCTTTCGGTCCTGTGCAGTAGCCCCTCCATACCAGCCAGTGATGCAGCCTGTCAGAATGCTCTCCATGGTACAACTATAGAAGTTTTTGAATATATTTGTTACATGCTAAATCTCTTCAAACTCCTAATAAAGTATAACCGCTGTCTTCCCTTCTTTATAACTACATCAACATGCTGGGATCAGGTTATCCTCAGAGATCTTGACACCCAGAAACTTGAAGCTGCTCACTCTCTCCACTTCTGATCCCTCCATGAGGATAGCTATGTGTTCCTTCTTCTTGCCCTTCCTGAAGTCCACAATCAGCTCTTTCGTCTTACTGACATTGCGTGCCAGGTTGTTGCTATGGCACCATTCCACTAGTTGGCATATCTCACTCCTGTACACCTTCTCATCGCCACCTGAGATCTACCAGCAATGGTGCCACAGAAACAACCTCTTACTCAATGTCAGCAAAACCAAGGAGCTGACTATTGACTTCAGGAGGAGGAATTCAGAGGTCCATGAGCCAGTCCTCATTGAAGGATCAGAAGTGAAGAGAGTTAGTCATTTTAAATTCCTTACTGTTATTATTTCAGTGGACCTGTCCTGGGCCCAGCACGTAAGTGCAATTATGAAGTAAGCAGGGCAGCACCTCTACCTCCTTAGGTGTTTGCGAAGTTTCAGTGTGGTGTCTAAAACTGTGTAGTGGAGGGTATGTTGACTGGCTGCATCATAACCTGGAATGGAAACACTGATACCCTTCAATGGAAAATCCTATAAAAGGAAATGGGTAAAGCCCTCCCCACCATGGGGCATATTTATACGAGGGATGTCGCAGGAAAGTAGCAACTATCATCAGGGAACCACACCACTCAGGATCTGCTATCTTCCCATTGCAGCAACCAGGAAAAAAGTACACACAAAGTACACTGCAGATGCTGTGGTCAAATCAACACGTACAAACAAGCTGGAGGAACTCAGCAGGTCGGGCAGCATCTGTTGAAATGAGCAGTCAACGTTTCAGGCCGAGACGTTCGGGTCCTGACGAAGGGTCTCGGCCCGAAACGTTGACTGCTCATTTCAATGAATGCTGCCCGACCTGCTGAGTTCATCCAGCTTGTTTGTATGTGAGGAAAAAAGTGCAGGAGCTTCAGAGCTCACACCACCAGATTCAGGAACAGTTATTACCCCTTGACCATCAGACTCCTGAACAAAGGGGGATAATTTCTCTCAACTTCACTTACCCCATTATTGAAATGTTCCTACAACCTATGGAACACACACAAAATGCTGGAGGAACTCAACAGGCCAGGCAGCATCTAGGAAAAGAGTACAGTCAATGCTTCGGGCTGAAACTATTCGGGCCTGCCAAAGGCTTTTGGCCAGAAATGTCAACTGTACTCTTTTCCTAGATGCTGTTGGCTTGCTGAGGTCCTCCAGCATTGTGTGTGTGTTGCTCGGACTTCCAACATCTGTAGATTTTCTCTTGGTTGTGATTATATCCTTCTGTGTGTATGGAACTATAAGTAAAGTGTTTTTTACTTCTATGTTAGAGTCCACTGTGGGGTAACATTAAACTTCCCATTGTAGCGGTGTGCTACACGCAGCGCTAAAATAACGACACGGAGTCGGTAAACTGCAGTCAAAGATAAAGTTTATTCCAACTTCACAGCCTTGCTTTAAAGCCTCTCTCCCCCGCCGGATTCCTCGACTCGCACGTACTGAAACCCCCTCAGGCTTTCTCTCTTTGTTGCGGACCTAGCCTTTGTGCCTGCACGCTGGCTAATTGTCAGCCGGTTCGAGTGTGCTAGTAATTGGGTCGCCACATAACCCCCCCCCCCCCAGAACCGGCGATACACCTCCCAATGTCCACAGTCTGGGCCGGGCCCTGGTTGGGAGGTCGGCCTCTGCGCCGCGGTGCCGGAAACTCGACCGGTTGCGCCAAGTCCTCATGGGCCGGTTTGAGTCGGTCCACCGTGAAAACCTCCTCTCTCCCCCCAACGTCCAGCACGAACGTGGACCCGTTGTTTCTGATCACCGTAAACGGCCCCTCGTAGGGCCGTTGCAGCGGTGGCTGATGCCCGCCCCGTCGTACAAACCCAAACTTACAGTTCTGCAGGTCTTTGGGTACGCAGGTCAGGTGCTGCCCATGCTGCGAAGTGGGTATGGGGGCCAGGGCACCGAGCCTCTCGCGTAGTCTGCCCAGGACTGCTGCGGGTTCTTCCTCTTGCCCCCTTGGGGCTGGTATGAACTCCCCGGGAACGACCAGGGGTGCGCCGTACACCAACTCGGCCGACGAAGTGTGCAGATCGTCTTTGGGCGCCGTGTGGATGCCGAGTAGGACCCAGGGAAGCTCGTCCGCCCAGTTAGCTCCTCTCAGGCGGGCCATGAGAGCCGACTTCAGGTGACGGTGGAAACGCTCCACCAGTCCGTTCGACTGTGTGTGGTAGGCAGTGATGTGGTGCAGCTGAGTCCCCAACAGGTTGGCCATCGCTGACCACAGGCTGGAGGTGAACTGGGCGCCTCTGTCGGAGGTAATGTGGGCCGGTACACCAAAGTGGGACACCCAGGTGGCGATCAGTGCCTGGGCGCAAGATTCAGAGGTGGTGTCGGTGAGCAGGACCGCCTCTGGCCATCTTGTGAACCAGTCCACGATAGTCAGGAGGTGCCGCGCCCCGCGCGACACTGGCAGGGAGCCCACGATATCCACATGAATGTGGTTGAAACGCCGGTGGGTGGGATGGAACTGCTGCGGCGGGGCCTTGGTGTGTCGCTGCACCTTGGCCGTCTGGCAGTGCATGCACGTTCTGGCCCATTCACAGACCTGCTTGTGGAATCCGTGCCAAACAAACCTGCTGGGAACCTTCCGGACGGTAGTGCGGATGGAGGGGTGCGCCAAGTTATGAATAGAGTCGAAAACACGTCGTCGCCAAGGTGGCGGGATGACGGGGCGGAGCTGGCAGGTGGCGACATCACAGAGTAGGGTCCTCTCACCTGGGCCTACGGGGAGGTCCTGGAGCTGCAAACCGGAGACTGCGGTCCTGTAACTCGGGATCTCCTCATCTGCCTGCTGTGCCTCTGCCAGCGCCTCAAAGTCTACCCCTTGGGAAAGGGCGTGAATGTTAGGGCGAGAGAGCGCATCTGCCACGACATTGTCCTTACCCGAGATGTGCCGGACGTCCGTCGTATATTCAGAGATGTAGGACAGATGGCGCTGCTGGCTATGAGGATGTCGTCCAAATAGATGAATGCGGTCCAGGTCGCGTCCCACCGCGTCCATCAACCGCTGGAACGTCTGTGCGGCATTCTTCAGGCCGAACGGCATGCGGAGGAACTCAAAAAGGCCGAACGGGGTGATGAGAGCCGTTTTGGGGACGTCGTCTGGATGCATCGGGATTTGATGGTATCCGCGGATGAGGACTACCTTGGAGAAGATCCGTGCGCCGTGCAGGTTTGCTGCAAAGTCCTGAATGTGCGGCACAGGGTAGCGGTCCGGTGTTGTAGCCTCGTTCAGCCTGCGGTAGTCGCCACACGGTCTCCAGCCCCCTGTCGCTTTGGGCACCATGTGCAGGGGGGAGGCCCATGGGCTGTCGGACCGCCGGATGATCCCCAATTCCTCCATCCTCTTGAACTCCTCCTTCGCCACTCGGAGCTTGTCCGGGGGAAGCCGCCGAGCACGGGCATGGAGGGGTGGTCCCTGGGTCGGGATGTGGTGCTGTACGCCGTGTCAGGGCATGGCTGCCGCGAACTGCAGTGCCAGAACCGATGGGAAATCCGCCAGGACCCTGGTGAAGTCGTTGTCGGACAGCGTGATGGAGCCGAGGTGAGGGGCTGGCAACTGGGCTGCACCCAGGGAGAACGTCTGAAAGGTCTCGGCATGAACCAGTCTCTTCCTGGGCAGGTCGACCAGTAGGCTGTGAGCCCGCAAGAAATCCACACCCAGAAGTGGTTGGGCTACGGCGGCCAGTGTGAAGTCCCACGTGAACTGGCTGGAGCCGAGCCGTAGCTGCACCGGACGGGTGCCATAGGTCCTTATTGTGCTGCCGTTCGCGGCCCGCGGGGGGGGACCCGGCACCCTGCTGCGGGTGTCGTAACCCGTCGGAGGTAAGACGCTGATCTCGGCTCCGGTGTCGACCAAAAACCGGCATCCCGACCTGCTGTCCCACACATACAGGAGGCTATCCCGATGGCCAGCCGCTGTAGCCATCAGCGACGGCTGGCCCTGGCGTTTCCCGGGAACTGGCAGGGCGGGCGACAACGGCGGGCTTCTGCGCCCCACCGCTGGTGGTAGAAACACCATTGCTTGTTGGGCTCCACACCCTGGCCTCTGGGTTTAGCGGGCTCTGCGGCTGGGCCTGGACTGGTTTGCTGCTGGGAGTGTGGCCGGGTGATCAGTGAGATGGACGCCCCACTCCCCTTCTTGGCGTTCCACAGCAAGTCCGCCCGGGCTGCCACCTTCCGGGGGTCGCTGAAATCTGCGTCGGACAGCAGCAGGCGTATGTCCTCGGGCAGCTGCTCCAGGAATGCCTGCTCAAACATGAGGCAGGGTGTGTGTCCGTCGGCCAGAGACAACATCTCATTCATTAAAGCTGATGGAGGCCTGTCTCCCAAGCCATCCAGGTGCAGTAAACGGGAGGCTCGCTCACGGCGGGAGAGCCCGAAAGTCCTTATGAGCAGGGCTTTGAATTCCGTGTACTTGCCGTCCGCCGGGGGAGACTGTACGAACTCCGCGACCTGGGCCGCTGTGTCCTGGTCGAGGGAGCTCACCACGTAGTAGTAACGGGTGTCCTCTGAGGTTATCTGCCGAACGTGGAATTGGGCTTCTGCTTGCTGAAACCATAGGTGAGGTTGTAGCATCCAGAAGCTTGGCAGTTTCAAGGAAACCGCATGAACAGATACGGCGTCGTTCATCTCCAGTCCAAAAACGTTTGGACCGTCGGGGTCATCAATTGTAGCGGTGTGCTACACGCAGCGCTAAAATAACGACACGGAGTCGGTAAACTGCAGTCAAAGATAAAGTTTATTCCAACTTCACAGCCTTGCTTTAAAGCCTCTCTCCCCCACCGGATTCCTCGACTCGCACGTACTGAAACCCCCTCAGGCTTTCTCTCTTTGTTGCGGACCTAGCCTTTGTGCCTGCACGCTGGCTAATTGTCAGCCGGTTCGAGTGTGCTAGTAATTGCGTGGCCACACCATTTCATTTAGTTTGGACTCCTCTGCAAAGGAGGATCAGTTAACCTCAATGGAAGGTTCCTTAGCATCTATGGAAAACAGTAAACATTTGATATTTTGGGCCAAGACCCTTCACCAGAACTGGAGAAAAAAGATGAGGTCAGAGTAAGAAGGCGTGGGGAAGAGAGGAAGAAAAATAGAAGGTAATAGATACTCAGTGAAACTGGTGGGGGAGGAGGTTGGACAGGGTGGAGTAAAGAGCTGGAGAATGGGGAATCTGACTGGAGAGGGTAGAAGGCCATGGAATACAGGGAAGGGGAGGGAGCACTAGAGGAAGGTGATGGGAAGGTAAGGAGATAAACTGAGAGAGGATCCTATGCTACATCAATGATTGCATTGGTGCTGCTTCCTGTACCCACGCAGAGCTCGTCTACTTCATTAACTCTGTCTCCAATTTCCACACTGCCCTCAAGTTTACTTGTTCCATTTCCGACAGCTCACTCCCCTTTCTCGACATCTCGGTCTCTATCACTGGAGATAGCTTATCTTCTGATGTCTTTTATAAACCCACTAACTCTCACGGCTATCTGGACTATAACTCTTCCCACCCTATTACTTGTAAAAATGCCATCCACTTTTCTCAATTCCTCTGTCTCTGCCGCATCTGCCCTCAGGATGAAGTTTTTAATTCCAGAACTAAAGAAATGTCCTCTTTCTTTAAAGAAAGGGTTTCCCTTCCTATAACCATATAACATATAACAATCACAGCACGGAAACAGGCCATTCCGGCCCTCCTAGTCCGTGCCGAACTCTTAATCTCACCTAGTCCCACCTACCCGCACTCAGCCCATAACCCTCCACTCCTTTCCTATCCATATACCTATCCAATTTTACCTTAAATGACACAACTGAACTGGCCTCTACTACTTCTACAGGAAGCTCATTCCACACAGCTATCACTCTCTGAGTAAAGAAATACCCCCTCGTGTTTCCCTTAAACTTTTGCCCCCTAACTCTCAAATCATGTCCTCTCGTTTGAATCTCCCCTACTCTCAATGGAAACAGCCTATTCACGTCAACTCTATCTATCCCTCTCAACATTTTAAATACTTCGATCAAATCCCCCCTCAACCTTCTACGCTCCAATGAATAGAGACCTAACTTGTTCAACCTTTCTCTGTAACTTAAGTGCTGAAACCCAGGTAACATCCTAGTAAATCGTCTCTGCACTCTCTCTAATTTATTGATATCTTTCCTATAATTCGGTGACCAGAACTGTACACAATATTCCAAATTTGGCCTTACCAATGCCTTGTACAATTTTAACATTACATCCCAACTTCTGTACTCAATGCTCTGATTTATAAAGGCCAGCGTTCCAAAAGCCTTCTTCACCACCCTATCTACATGAGACTCCACCTTCAGGGAACTATGCACTGTTATTCCTAGATCTCTCTGTTCCACTGCATTCCTCAATGCCCTACCATTTACCCTGTATGTTCTATTTGGATTATTCCTGCCAAAATGTAGAACCTCACACTTCTCAGCATTAAACTCCATCTGCCAACGTTCAGCCCATTCTTCTAACCGGCATAAATCTCCCTGCAAGCTTTGAAAACCCACCTCATTATCCACAACACCTCCTACCTTAGTATCATCAGCATACTTACTAATCCAATTTACCACCCCATCATCCAGATCATTTATGTATACTACAAACAACATTGGGCCCAAAACAGATCCCTGAGGCACCCCGCTAGTCACCGGCCTCCATCCCGATAAACAATTATCCACCACTACTCTCTGGCATCTCCCATCTAGCCACTGTTGAATCCATTTTATTACTCCAGCATTAATACCTAACGACTGAACCTTCTTAACTAACCTTCCATGTGGAACTTTGTCAAAGGCCTTGCTGAAGTCCATATAGACTACATCCACTGCCTTACCCTCGTCAACATTCCTCGTAACTACTTCAAAAAATTCAATAAGGTTTGTCAAACATGACCTTCCACGCACAAATCCATGCTGGCTACTCCTAATCAGATCCTGTCTATCCAGATAATTATAAATACTATCTCTAAGAATACTTTCCATTAATTTACCCACCACTGATGTCAAACTGACAGGTCTATAATTGCCAGGCTTACTTCTAGAACCCTTTTTAAACAATGGAACCACATGAGCAATACGCCAATCCTCCGGCACAATCCCTGTTTCTAATGACATCTGAAAGATCTCCGTCAGAGCTCCTGCTATCTCTACACAAACTTCCCTCAAGGTCCTGGGGAATATCCGGTCAGGACCCGGAGATTTATCCACTTTTAAATTTCTTAAAAGCGCCAGTACTTCCACCTCTTTAATTGTCATAGGTTCCATAACTTCCTTACTTGTTTCCCACACCTTACACCATTCAATATCCTTCTCCTTAGTGAATACCGAAGAGAAGAAATCGTTCAAAATCTCTCCCATCTCCCTCGGCTCCACACATAGCTGACCACCCTGATTCTCTAAGGGACCAATTTTATCCCTCACTATCCTCTTGCTTTTAATATAACTGTAGAAGCCTTTCGGATTTACTTCCACCTTATTTGCCAAACCAAACTCGTAACTTCTTTTAGCTTTTCTAATCTCTTTCTTAAGTTTCCTTTTACATTCTTTATATTCCTCGAGCAATTCCTTTACTCCATGCTGCCTATATCTATTGTAGACATCCCTCTTTTTTCGAACCAAGTTTCTAATATCCCTTGAAAACCATGGCGCTTTCAAACCTTTAACCTTTCCTTTCAACCGAACAGGAACATAAAGATTCTGTACCCTCATAATTTCACCCTTAAATGACCTCCATTTCTCTATTACATCCTTCCCATAAAACAACTTGACCCATTCCACTCTCTCTAAATCCCTGCGCATCTCCTCAAAGTTAGCCTTTCTCCAATCAAAAATCTCAACTCTAGGTCCAGTCCTGTCCTTCTCCATAATTATATTGAAGCTAATGCTATTGTGATCACTGGACCCGAAGTGCTCCCCAACACATACATCTGTCAGCTGACCTATCGCATTCCCTAACAGGAGATCCAACACTGCCCCATCTCTAGTCGGTACTTCTATGTATTGTTGCAAAAAGCTATCCTGCACACATCTCACAAACTCTAAACCATCCAGCCCTTTTACAGAATGAGCTTCCCAATCTATGTGTGGAAAATTAAAATCTCCCACAATCACCACCTTGTGTTTACTACAAATATCTGCTATCTCCTTACACATTTGCTCTTCCAACTCACGCTCCCCATTAGGTGGCCTATAATACACTCCTATCAGTGTTACTACACCTTTCCCATTCCTCAATTCCACCCAAATAGCCTCCCTAGAGGAGCTCTGTAATCTATCCTTCCAAAGCACCGCCATAAGATTTTCTCGGACAAGCAATGCAACACCTCCTCCTCTGGCCCCTCCTACTCTATCACACCTGAAGCAACTAAATCCAGGAATATTTAGTTGCCAATCACACCCTTCCTGCAACCATGTTTCACTAATAGCTACAACATCATAATTCCAGGTATCAATCCACACTTTAAGCTCATCCACCTTTCTTACAATGCTCCTAGCATTAAAATAGATACATTTAAGATACTCTCCACCTCCTCCTCTCTTTTCATCCCTAGCAATGCATTCAAATTTATTATCCTTTTCTTTCTTCTCCCCTACAACTTCGGGCTGAGCGCATCCCTCCTCCATCACCTGCCTGTCCGACCTCACACACGGTCTACTTACTTGCTCTACTGGTGAACTAACCTCCTCTCCCATAGTTTCCTCAAATTGATTTCCGCCCCCCCATCTTACTAGTTTAAAGTCTGCCCCGTAGCCCTAGCAAACCTCCCCGCTAGGATATTGGTCCCCCCAGGATTCAAGTGTAACCTGTCCTTCTTGAACAGGTCACGCCTGCCCCAGAAGAGGTCCCAATGATCCAGAAACTTGAATCCCTGCCCCCTGCTCCAATCCCTCAACCACGCATTCATCCTCCACCTAATTCCATTCCTACTCTCACTGTCGCGTGGCACAGGCAGTAATCCCGAGATTACTACCTTTGCGGTCCTTCTTCTTAACTGCCTTCCTAACTCCCTATACTCTCGTTTCAGGACCTCTTCCCCTTTCCTACCTATGTCATTGGTACCTACATGTACCACGACCTCTGGCTCCTCACCCTCCCACTTCAGGATATCTTGGACGCGATCAGAAACGTCCCGGACCCTGGCACCAGGGAGGCAAACTACCATCCGGGACTCCCGATCACCTCCACAGAACCGCCTGTCTGAACCCCTGACTATCGAGTCCCCTATTACTATGGTCCTCTTTCTTCTATCCCTACCCTTCTGAGCTACAGGGCCGTCCTCTGTGCCGGAGGCCCGGCCACTGTCACTTCCTCCAGGTAGGCTGTCCCCCCCAACAGTACTCAAACATGAGTACTTATTGTCAAGGGGTACAGCCACTGGGGTACTCTCTAGTACCTGCCCCTTCCCCTTCCTGACCGTGACCCACCTATCTGCCTCCCGTGGCCCCGGAGTGACCACCTGCCTGTAACTCCTCTCTATCACCTCCTCACTCTCCCTGACCAGGCGAAGGTCATCGAGCTGCAGCTCCAGTTCCCTAATTCGGTCCCTCAGGAGCTGCAGTTCGGCGCACCTGGCGCAGATGTGGACGTCCGGGAGGCTCGGAGACTCCAGAATCTCCCACATCCGACACCGAGAACAACAAGCTGCCCTCACACTCATACTTCCCGAATAACTGAAAATAACAAGAACTAAAAGATAAGCCTACTGTGCCCTCTTCCGCCTAAGCCCTCTGAGCCCAAGCCCTACACTCTGCTCCCGACTCACTCCGCTGCCCGCAAACGAAGCTGCCCGCTGCTTAAGGCTGCGTTCTTTTTATATCTTCCCTCCTTCCCAGGCCTCCTTCACGTGCCTGCGCAGTCCCGCCTCTCAGAACTCCGATCTGAGAAGCAATTTGAAAATGGCCGCCGCCGCACTTCTTCTCAAAGCCTCGCTGTCCTCTTCCAAAAGAGAACTGCCTCACTCCTTCTCTCCTTTTTATATCTTCCCTCCTTCCCAGGCCTCCTTCACGCGCCTGCGCAGTCCCGCCTCTCAGAACTCCGATCTGAGAAGCAATTTGAAAATGGCCGCCGCCGCACTTCTTCTCAAAGCCTCGCTGTCCTCTTCCAAAAGAGAACTGCCTCACTCCTTCTCTCCTTTTTATATCTTCCCTCCTTCCCAGGCCTCCTTCACGCGCCTGCGCAGTCCTCCACCATCAATGCTGCTCTCAACTGCATCTCTTCCATTTTGCACACGTCAGCCCTCACCCCATCATCCTATCATCCCATGAGAAATAGGGTTCCTCTTGTCCTCACCTACCGCCCCACCAGCCTCCATGTCCAGCACATAATTCTCGATAACTTCCACCATCTCCATCAGGATCTCATCACTAAGCAGATTTCCCCCCTCCCCACTTCCTGCTTTCTTCAGGGATCGCTCCCAGTGCGACTCCTTTGACCATTTGTCCCACCCCACTGATCTCCCTCCTGGCACTTATCCTTACAAGAGGAACAAGTGCTACACCTGCCCCTACGCCTCCTCCCTCACCACCATTAAGGGCCCCAAACAGTCCTTCCAGGTGAAGTGATACTTCACCTGTGAGTCTGTTGGGATCATCTACTGTATCCGTTGCTCCCAGTGCGGCCTCCTGTTTATCAGTGAGACCCGACATAGATTGGAAGTCCGCTTTGCCGAGCACCTACAGTCCATCTGCCAGAAAAAGTGGGATCTCCCAGTGGCCACCCATTCTAATTACACTTCCCATTCCCATTCTGAAACGTCAGTCCAAACCCTTCTCTACTGATGTGATGAGGCCACACATAGGTTGGAGGAACAACATCTTAGCCTCCAAACAGATGGCATGAACTTCAAGTTCTTGAACTTCTAGTAATAGCCTCCCCTCTCCTTCACCATTCCTCATCCCCATTTTCCTCTCTCACCTTATCTCTTTCCTTGCCCAACTCCTTCCACCTCCCTTTCTTCCATGGCCTTCTGTCCTCTCCTATCAGATTCCCCTTTCTTCAGCCCTTCATTTCTTTCACCAATCAACTTCCCAGCTCTTTACTTCACCCCCTCCCCTCCCAGTTTCACCAATGACCTACTACCTTGCATTTCTTCCTCCCCTCCCTCCACATTCTCACACAGACTTCTCACCTATTCTCTCCAGTTCTGATGAAGGGTCTTGGCACGAAATGTCGACTGTTTACTCTTTTGCTTAGAAATTGCCTAGCCTGCTGAGTTCCTCAAGCATTTTGTGTGTCAAAAGTGTATAATTATTGTTTTAATAGTGATAACGCCCCAGGTTTCAAAAACTGCAAAGTTATCCTATCTCATAATCCTCTCCTCTTAAAATCTGCAGTCACAAATATAAGTGTTCCATCACCTTCTTATCACTTTATTTACTTCAACTCTACTCCTCTTTTCCCCACTATTCCTTGGCAATCGCTTAAAACTGTAAACTTAGAAAGCAATCTACCTATAGCAGGAGTCATTTGGCTTCAGGCATAGACTTGCTGACAAATGGATGAGGAGTCTCTAATTTCAGATTTTATTTTATGTGTAGTGTACATCTCAAGTTAATAAGGGAAAATATCAGAACGAGCAGGCTTGATTAGAGTTGTCATTTTCATCTCTTGGTTCTCTGTCTTCTGGTTGGGGGACTGTGTATATGTGGGTGGGAGGGAGGAACAGGGTTTGTTTTGCCGTTGGTGCTTTGTTGCTTGTGCTCCGTTGAGCATTGTGGGCACGCTATGTTGGCTCAGGATTGTGCAGTGGCATTTTGAGGTTGCCCCCAGCACAACGTCAGGGGGGGGGGGGGGTTGGTGGTCCACACGACTGAAGCATTTCACTGTATGTTTTGATGTACATGTGATAAATAAACTTGAATCTTGAATCTTACGTTTTGTACATTTGGATGTGGGTTTTGGATGGATGCAGTGAAAGGTGAAGTGTGGGAGTGAGCTCGTCCGACTTCCTTCCCAAAGTTCTCTCCTGTTTGTTTCAAAATCTGTGCGCAATTATCTGGCTGTGTGCCCAGTCACAGAGCTGACCTGACCAGTCAATTCTAATCAAATTGAACTTTGAAAAGCTTGTAGATTTCCATGCAGCTTGAGTCCAGACTGTAAGATTAATGTGGTGAGTGGGGGGAGTGGGCTGGGAAAAGTGGTAGCTGAATAACAGCTAGCCTGCAGAGAATGCGTATTCTCACAGCGGTCACGGAAAATCTAATAGGTACTTGTAAGAGTTTAACACCAACTTCAGGCTGAAACTTCAAAATCTTAAAAAAGCTCCATTCTAATGTGTTATTATTTCTGTCAGTTACAAATAATGAATAACCTGGCAGTATAATAGATTCTCATGAGACGCTACATGTCATCTCATCATTTTAAACCAAAGATATATCCATTTAGTGCTTAATCTACTCAATGTAAGGCAACGTGTTTTTGACATTATTCTCCCACGCCTCATCCATTAAAAATTCATCATTTGAGTCAGCATTTATGGAATGACATTGTTGTGAAGATTACCTTAAGTTAATATATTCTGAGGATTGTTGGGTATTTATGGGGGCGGTGGAAGAGTGCCTGTCATTTGGTCTCTTATTGCTTGAGACAGAAAAGTAGGAAACTCAGCAGGTTTTGAGCTGTTATTTCCATCCTCAACACCACACTTTGTGGGTTAGGGAACTGAAAGGAACAAGGAGTTGAGAGTATTTTATGCATTTTTCATTTCAGTTCAAAGCTTTTGTCGGCAACGTGTCTAAGTATCTTTGTAAATTTCATCTACTGTAGTTACCTTATTTTATGGAATCATGGCATAAGAGCCATTTGTCTGCCTTTGCTGATATGTGTGGGAGTACTCTGGAGGTTGCTTGGCTTCAGGGAACATTGATCTCTATTGACATACAGCAACACAGGCAATCGTTGCAGTAAAGAATGATTTAGTACATTTATTGGACACAGTTCCTGAGTTGTTATATTACTTGGGTAATACTTGAAAGGACTTAAGCAATGATCCAAAAATGTAAGCTCTCATCCCATCTCAACAGCTGTGAAATTTAAGGTTGGTGGGCCAAAACGTAATGCCTTACCTAATAGCAATATAAATGAATGCTGTCTATTCATCCACTTTAGGAAAGAGGATCTACTATTCTCTTCCAATCTGACCAAAATTCAATTCAAATTTCACGTCAACTCTCCACAGCAAGTTCCTAACACATGTAAATGTATATGGGTGAAAAAGTTGAATGGGACCACCACCCTGGATGTGGAATGTTAATGGGAATTTGAAGAATTCACAACCTGACTCTTCAGGAGTGACAAAGATAGGGTTGGCCCTTTGAACTAATGCAGAAGATCCTTAAACCTCGAGATTAGTCCTGCTCCAGTAATTGACAATCTTTTGTAAGAATACATGTGTGCTATGAAAGACCTACACATGAACTTATTCATTCTCTGAACGTTGACTGGATTGTGAGAAACAGAATCATATGTACAAAGATTCTCTCTTTGAACACAAAGTGCCCAATCACACTGAGCTGTGGAAATTAGGTGGAGGATGAATGCGTGGTTGAGGGACTGGAGCAGGGGGCAGGGATTCAAGTTTCTGGATCATTGGGACCTCTTCTGGGGCAGGCGTGACCTGTTCAAGAAGGACGGGTTACACTTGAATCCTGGGGGGACCAATATCCTAGCGGGGAGGTTTGCTAGGGCTACGGGGCAGACTTTAAACTAGTAAGATGGGGGGGCGGAAATCAATTTGAGGAAACTATGGGAGAGGAGGTTAGTTCACCAGTAGAGCAAGTAAGTAGACCGTGTGTGAGGGAGGACAGGCAGGTGATGGAGGAGGGATGCGCTCAGCCCGAAGTTGTAGGGGAGAAGAAAGAAAAGGATAATAGATTTGAATGCATTGCTAGGGATGAAAAGAGAGGAGGAGGTGGAGAGTATCTTAAATGTATCTATTTTAATGCTAGGAGCATTGTAAGAAAGGTGGATGAGCTTAAAGTGTGGATTGATACCTGGAATTATGATGTTGTAGCTATTAGTGAAACATGGTTGCAGGAAGGGTGTGATTGGCAACTAAATATTCCTGGATTTAGTTGCTTCAGGTGTGATAGAGTAGGAGGGGCCAGAGGAGGAGGTGTTGCATTGCTTGTCCGAGAAAATCTTATGGCGGTGCTTTGGAAGGATAGATTACAGAGCTCCTCTAGGGAGGCTATTTGGGTGGAATTGAGGAATGGGAAAGGTGTAGTAACACTGATAGGAGTGTATTATAGGCCACCTAATGGGGAGCGTGAGTTGGAAGAGCAAATGTGTAAGGAGATAGCAGATATTTGTAGTAAACACAAGGTGGTGATTGTGGGAGATTTTAATTTTCCACACATAGATTGGGAAGCTCATTCTGTAAAAGGGCTGGATGGTTTAGAGTTTGTGAAATGTGTGCAGGATAGCTTTTTGCAACAATACATAGAAGTACCGACTAGAGATGGGGCAGTGTTGGATCTCCTGTTAGGGAATGCGATAGGTCAGCTGACAGATGTATGTGTTGGGGAGCACTTCGGGTCCAGTGATCACAATAGCATTAGCTTCAATATAATTATGGAGAAGGACAGGACTGGACCTAGAGTTGAGATTTTTGATTGGAGAAAGGCTAACTTTGAGGAGATGCGCAGGGATTTAGAGAGAGTGGAATGGGTCAAGTTGTTTTATGGGAAGGATGTAATAGAGAAATGGAGGTCATTTAAGGGTGAAATTATGAGGGTACAGAATCTTTATGTTCCTGTTCGGTTGAAAGGAAAGGTTAAAGGTTTGAAAGCGCCATGGTTTTCAAGGGATATTAGAAACTTGGTTCGAAAAAAGAGGGATGTCTACAATAGATATAGGCAGCATGGAGTAAAGGAATTGCTCGAGGAATATAAAGAATGTAAAAGGAAACTTAAGAAAGAGATTAGAAAAGCTAAAAGAAGTTACGAGTTTGGTTTGGCAAATAAGGTGGAAGTAAATCCGAAAGGCTTCTACAGTTATATTAAAAGCAAGAGGATAGTGAGGGATAAAATTGGTCCCTTAGAGAATCAGGGTGGTCAGCTATGTGTGGAGCCGAGGGAGATGGGAGAGATTTTGAACGATTTCTTCTCTTCGGTATTCACTAAGGAGAAGGATATCGAATGGTGTAAGGTGTGGGAAACAAGTAAGGAAGTTATGGAACCTATGACAATTAAAGAGGTGGAAGTACTGGCGCTTTTAAGAAATTTAAAAGTGGATAAATCTCCGGGTCCTGACCGGATATTCCCCAGGACCTTGAGGGAAGTTTGTGTAGAGATAGCAGGAGCTCTGACGGAGATCTTTCAGATGTCATTAGAAACAGGGATTGTGCCGGAGGATTGGCGTATTGCTCATGTGGTTCCATTGTTTAAAAAGGGTTCTAGAAGTAAGCCTGGCAATTATAGACCTGTCAGTTTGACATCAGTGGTGGGTAAATTAATGGAAAGTATTCTTAGAGATAGTATTTATAATTATCTGGATAGACAGGATCTGATTAGGAGTAGCCAGCATGGATTTGTGCGTGGAAGGTCATGTTTGACAAACCTTATTGAATTTTTTGAAGTAGTTACGAGGAATGTTGACGAGGGTAGGGCAGTGGATGTAGTCTATATGGACTTCAGCAAGGCCTTTGACAAAGTTCCACATGGAAGGTTAGTTAAGAAGGTTCAGTCGTTAGGTATTAATGCTGGAGTAATAAAATGGATTCAACAGTGGCTAGATGGGAGATGCCAGAGAGTAGTGGTGGATAATTGTTTATCGGGATGGAGGCCGGTGACTAGCGGGGTGCCTCAGGGATCTGTTTTGGGCCCAATGTTGTTTGTAATATACATAAATGATCTGGATGATGGGGTGGTAAATTGGATTAGTAAGTATGCTGATGATACTAAGGTAGGAGGTGTTGTGGATAATGAGGTGGGTTTTCAAAGCTTGCAGGGAGATTTATGCCGGTTAGAAGAATGGGCTGAACGTTGGCAGATGGAGTTTAATGCTGAGAAGTGTGAGGTTCTACATTTTGGCAGGAATAATCCAAATAGAACATACAGGGTAAATGGTAGGGCATTGAGGAATGCAGTGGAACAGAGAGATCTAGGAATAACAGTGCATAGTTCCCTGAAGGTGGAGTCTCATGTAGATAGGGTGGTGAAGAAGGCTTTTGGAACGCTGGCCTTTATAAATCAGAGCATTGAGTACAGAAGTTGGGATGTAATGTTAAAATTGTACAAGGCATTGGTAAGGCCAAATTTGGAATATTGTGTACAGTTCTGGTCACCGAATTATAGGAAAGATATCAATAAATTAGAGAGAGTGCAGAGACGATTTACTAGGATGTTACCAGGGTTTCAGCACTTAAGTTACAGAGAAAGGTTGAACAAGTTAGGTCTCTATTCATTGGAGCGTAGAAGGTTGAGGGGGGATTTGATCGAGGTATTTAAAATGTTGAGAGGGATAGATAGAGTTGACGTGAATAGGCTGTTTCCTTTGAGAGTAGGGGAGATTCAAACGAGAGGACATGATTTGAGAGTTAGGGGGCAAAAGTTTAAGGGAAACACGAGGGGGTATTTCTTTACTCAGAGAGTGATAGCTGTGTGGAATGAGCTTCCTGTAGAAGTAGTAGAGGCCAGATCAGTTGTGTCATTTAAGGTAAAATTGGATAGGTATATGGATAGGAAAGGAGTGGAGGGTTATGGGCTGAGTGCGGGTAGGTGGGACTAGGTGAGATTAAGAGTTCGGCACGGACTAGGAGGGCCGGAATGGCCTGTTTCCGTGCTGTGATTGTTATATGGTTATATGGTTATAATTGCAGCAAGGCAAGGGTTAAGACTCAAAGAATCAAAGTACATATATTTTCAAAGTGTGTATGCAGGATACAACCCCGAGATTCGTCTTCCCACAGACAGCTACATAATGGCCAAGCAAGGATAGACTCCTGATAGAGTGCAGACAGCTAGGCAATAAAGGTCTTTGAAGAACAGAGCTTCCCTTTGTGCAGCTGGGAACAGAACCTTTTAGACTTACAGAGACCAGATAAGAATGTAATGGAAGGATTGAAGGAACACATGGCAACTAAAGAGCAATTACTTCACTAACTTCAAAGTGTCATTGACTGTTTGTTTGTAAATTTTGTTGACTTTTAGCACCTGTATTGTGAATGGCGATTGATCTTGCAAGTAAGGAATTTAAAAAATACACACACTACCAAATGGTCAAGATCAATAACTGCCAGTCGACTCTGTATAAAGATGAGATTTCTCTGTTCAGATTTCAGAACAGTGTGGTGTCAGGGGCCATGCTGATCTCCTTGTGCACAAGACAAATAAAGTGTGATTGAGGAATGATAGTGAGTTTTCAGAGTCCAATTAATCAGCGATGACAGAATGATTATATTTTGGATGTCATTCTATTGCAAAGCGCATACAAGCAATGCAGTATGCAATAGAGTGTAGGATTATATCAGAAAGAGCCGCTAGCTCTTTCAAAGAACCTGCAGAAGCAAGATAGGCCCTATAGACTTCTTGTCTGTGGTATGATTCTATAATTCAGTGAAGTGCATCAAGAAATCTGATTAGATTTGACATATCATCCTAGCTTCTCTCTTCACTAAAATTTGAAATGACTAAAAAAAAGTGCCAATTTAAAGTTATTCCCAAGTATTACAAGTTCCTCGTCATCTGTCTATGTGGGAGGAAAAATAGGTTTATTTCCATCGCTGTTTGACTACAGATGGCTGAAGATATAGAGCACATTAAGACAGCAAGAAATGCAGCAGAAAGTGGTAAACAGCAGTGTGCAGGGCCAGAGGGACATACTGTGTGTACATATAGAAACATCAGCTTTTTGAGTACCGAATTCCCCATCGTGAGGAAAGTAAAGTGAGAACAACAAATGCAGACAAGTGCTCAGGACAGAAAATGAGTTAATATTATCCTCTCCTGTGCGCAAATTTCTGCAAATCATAAATGTCACAGATATGAGTTATGCTTGATGTTTTTCCAAGAACTGTGGGAATTCAGCAGATGAGGTACAATTCTCTTTATCTCTTCAAATTTGCATAATTCACTGGTAAATTCCAAGGTGACTTATAATAAAGAACAGAACAATTTATCACACTGGTATGTGCCACTGTTACTGCTGCTTCGTATTTTAAGAATGTGATGGGGATTATTTTCCCTGCAGTAGTTTAAACACTAAAGTCTCCCCATGGTGACCAAGATGAGGTCAGGAGAAGCAAAGCCTGCTTAACCTATTTTTAACACAAAACACTATCGTGGTAAATGATTTAAACATTGACCTCGGAACAGCTTCCCTCAGGATAGGGCGTAACAGAGTAGCGGTTGAGTTGCTGTATCAGTACTTCAAGATCAAGGCCATTCAACATGATTTCAAGCTTACCATGACTGAAGTAATTAAATCCAGAATTTAAAACACAAGTATCAGTAATGGTAATTGTGATGGGAATGTGATTTTAAAACCCCTCTTGTTCATGGATATCCTTTGAAACAGGATATCTACTGTTCTTACTTGCCCCACCCAAGTGTGACTCCAAATCGCCAATGTTGTTCTGACCCATCACTTCATGGATAATGAGGAACGGATTATAACTGTCAGCCTTACCAATGATACTCACATTCACATATCATCAGAGGCAGGTAAAATATACCGCATTAAATTGAAAGCACAAATAACTTGTTTTATCTGAATGCATTCTCTGAGACTGAACAATGGAAAGGAAGATCATAAAAGAACATTTGTTGCTTGAGAGGATGCCTTAGAAAAAGTGGAGGCTATTGGACGTGTTGAGGACTGCAGTGTAGAGAAGCGAGAATAAATCATATTCTCAGACTATGAACGGTGGAGATGGGGAAGAGGGTGGTTAATATAGAGGGAGATGTGTTTGGTGGTGTTTTTACATACAGTTTTCCCAAAACAGCAGTGTGTTTGCTGGAAAGCCTGTGTGCAATGCTGAGGAGTATTTAGGAATTGAATTAAATTGACTTTATTCACATCCTTCACATAAATGAAGAATAAAAATCTTTACATTTCATTTCTGTCTAAATTTGCAATGTGCAACTTATAGTAATTTGTAATAAATTGTATGTACGACAGGGCAGTCAATATAACATAGAAATACAAATGTATCAGTGTAAATTGATAGTCTGATGGCCTGGTGGAAGAAGCTGTCCTGGAGCCCGTTGGTCCTGGTTTTTATGCTGCGGTACCCTTTTTCCAGATGGTACCAGCTGGAACAGTTTGTGGTTGGGGTGACTCAGGTCCCAAATGATCCTTTTTACATACCTGGCTTGGTAAATGCTCTGAATAGTGGGAAGTTCACATCTACAGATGCGCTGGGCTGTCTGCACCACTCTCTGCAGAGTCCTGCGATTGAGGGAAGTCCAGTTCCCATAGCAGGCAGTGATGCAGCCAGTCAGGATGCTCTCAATTGTGCCCCTGTTGTCACACGTGCGAGGCACGGGTGGACCCAAATGCAGAACACAAACGTTTTGTAGCGTTAACAAAATAGAGCCTATTAATAATTACAAGGAAAGTCCGGAAGCCAGGATTGTGCAGAGGGAAATCAAGGAGTGAACAAAGCAGAAGCGGGAATAAGTGTGGCTGAACTCGTACTCAGGCCCAGGACTTAGACTGGGACTCAGGGCCTAAGCTTGGACCTGTACTCGGGGCCCAGACTAGGACTGGGACTACAGACTTGGACTAGGAACTCGGGACCTGCACTTGAACTTGGACTTGGACTAGGAACTCTGGACCTGGACTTGGACTAGGAATTGGACTTGGACTTGGACTTGGACTTGGACTTGGACTTGGACTTGGACTTGTAACTCGGAACCCGGACTTGTAACTCGGAACTCCAAGCCTGAACTCGGAACACAGAACACAGAGTCGTGTCTCTTCTTAGGCACAGGCTCCAAGAATAATCAGTGAAAATGGGCTTCCTCATTTACTCATGGCAGAAAGTGAAAGCAAGTTTGAAAGAATGAAGACAAGGATGCAAAAAAGGACCTATACCAATTAGCCTCAAAGGGCTTAATGGAAAAAGCAGTTCATATTCTGAAAAATTGACTGGAACTGAAGAAAGGTGACTTAGAATAAAGTTAACAGTTATGAGTTCAAAGTAAATTTATTATCAAAGTAAATATATGTCACCATATACAATGCTGAGATTCATTTTCTTGCACAACTGTTGTTCTTCACAACAGAACAAAGAAATAGAATAGCATCAATGAAAGACCACACACAAGCAATGATTGGCAAACAACAAGTGTTCAAAAGGCAAAGTGCAAATATAAAAATAAGTAAAGAAACAATTAAGTAAATATTGAGAATGTGAGTTGTAGAGTAATTGAAAGTGAGTCCATTGGTTAAGGAGTCAGTTCAGTGTCAAGATGAGTGAGTATATTCACACCTATTCAGGAGCCTGATGGTTAAATGGTAATAGCTGTTCCTGAACCTAGTGGTGTGGGATCTTAGGAATAAATTAAGCACTTCATCAAGCTTTTTTACTCTGCTATAAAAGGTGAGCTTTGACAGGCTGTCTATGGAATCCTCCACTGCCACAATGAGACCGCTCCTCAGCGAGAGGAGCAACTTTCATATTCTGTCTAGGTAGCTTCCAACCTAATAGCATGAACATTGATTTCTCTGACTTCTGGTAATTTCTCCCTATCCCGTTTCTCTCTTTTCTCATTTCCCATTCTGGCTCCCCTCTCACCCCTTCTCTTCTCCTCACCTGCCCCCCACCCTCTGGGACTCCTCCTCCTTTCCAAGATCCCACTCTCCTCTCCTATCAGATTCCTTCTTTTTCAGCCCTTTACCTCTTTCACCCATCACCTCCCAGCTTCTCACTTCATCTCCCTTCCCACCTAACCACGTTCTCCCTCACCTGGTCTCACCTATCACCTGCCAAATTCTACTCCTTCAGCTGCAACCTTCCCAGTCCTGATGAGGGGCCTCGGCCCATAACATCAACTCTTCATTCCCTCCATAAACACTGATTGACCTGCAATGTTCCTACAGTACTTTTTTTTATATTGATTTGGATTTCCAACATCAGCAGAATCTTATGTGTTTAGGAATAAGGTTGAAGCTACTAATTAAACTGCCATATTGCAACAAATAAAAACAGCAAGACAAAAATCTGCTGGGCTAGCAGGGTAGCTGAAGTTTTGGATTTCCTGAAGCCAGAACTTTGTATTACTGCATGTTCCAAGCCAGTGAAGCACAAGCTAAAATGAGATTGCCACTTTGAAGTTAATCATGCTGTATTTGTACAATTTATCACACAAAAAAGCTGATTATCAAGCTGCGCTATTGATTTCACTAAAGCAGTCTGATTTAGGATGCAGCTGGTTGAGACTCCCAATTACACCCATGGGAGCAAATTACTGGCTCCCCGTGTGTCTTTGGAATTTGGGAGGAAGCCAGAGCACCCAGAGCAAACATAGGTGGTCACACGGAGAATGTACAAATTCCTTACAGACAGCGATGGGAATTTTTCCCTTTGTCACTGGTTTTGTAATACTGTCATGCTAACCACTGTTCTGCGATACTGACCCCTCATTGGTGGGATCCGTTAGTCTCGTGAGACAATGGATCTCAGACCATGAATGGTTTCCAGGGCGCAGGCCTGGGCAAGGTTGTATGGAAGACCGGCTGTTGCCCATGTAGCAAGTCTCCCCTCTCCACACCACCGATGTTGTCCAAGGGAAGGGCAAGACCCGATACAGCTTGGCACCAGTGTCATCACAGGAGTTGCCAGAACGAGGTTGAAGAAGATGTCGGACTGCCTTAGGGACTCCAGCTCCAGATTTGTCCTCGGGGTTTACTCCTGAAGCCTTCCCCATGAGTGGGTATGGCCACAAGGCAGTGGAGTTTTGAAATCAGAGTTTTCCTTACTCACTTGACCTGCGCTTCCCACTCACTGACCCCTCACCCTCGCTTATTCACCCACTTACCTGCTTGACTCCTGCACTCACTTCTGGCTCCTCAACATTGCCCCCCTCAGTCCTCACCCATTTCTCCTTCATTCCTCCACTGACTGAGTTCACTGATTGTACTTAATGTGTTGAATACAATTTCACTTCCAGCATCAGGGTTCTCATGTGTAGCAAGATTCTGCTTGAAACTCATGACTTGTATTAAAATAGAAGAATTTCCTGTATTTGCGTATGTAATCTTGTCATGCTAAAATAGGGATCAGCAAATTGGGGACCTAATATTACTAGAAGTGGTTAATGATGTCACTTCAAGATAAAGAATCTGGTAAGTAAAATCTGATGGAATTACTGATGGATGTACTGTGCATAATTACACTATAAAGGAAAGTGATAGATTCCTTTTGCCCCGACAACCATGACTCGATGCACCACAGGCCAATTTCAGCTTGTGTGGTATCAGAATGAATGAAGGTGTAATCACTTGCTCTTCTTTCCCTGCATTCAATACATGTTCTGCCTTGTACCTGCTCCACATCTATTTCACATTCTTCTTTTAACTAGTTACGGAATAGCGAAGCATGATAGAAAGAGTTGTGAAACCTTGAGTAATACTAAAGAGTGCCTGCACAGGCAACCAGTACGCTGTGCTGAGAAACCTTGTCGAGGACCCAAGTGCTGGAGCATTTGAGGCTGGAATCGAGACACGGCATTAAGCTGAAACAAGAACTGAGCAAAAACAAAGCTCTAGACAATATCTCTAGTTAGGCTTACGGTTCAAGTAAGCACCGAACTTCAGTTCGGGCGCTCTTTAAATACTCAGGTCGTGGTGCCTAAAACATGGTTGCCCATTAGTGAGAAGATCCTGAACCCTTAAAGGGGCCGCACCAGCTATCCATATCCTGGAGAGTTACAGCTTCTAAACGTGTGTCGCAATATATGCATTCCACCTGAGAACGTGGTGATCAGATCAATTTGACTGCTTCATTACTGCAAGAATGGCAGTAGAAGTTTTACAGTGAACCAGCGGCTCACAGCAGCAGGGAAGGTAAAGATCCACAACAGGTTCTCAGCATCACCGTCGGGAAAATGTTCACTGGAGAAAACCAATATTGATTCTGCATAAAATCTTATCCGAAAGACAGCAACCAAGACAATTCAACTCTCCCTCATTTCTATACTTACAGTTAGAAACATAGAACTTATAAAACCTACAGCACAATACAGGCCCTTTGGCTCACAAAACTGTGCCGAGCATGTTTTACCTTAGAAATTACCTAGGGTTACCCATAGCCCTCTGTTTTTCTGAGCTCCATGTACCATTTGAGATAAACTTCAAGTTGATTGAAGTTTATCTCAAATTAAGAATTCCCAAATGAATCAAAAAATGTCCTATTCAGGCTAAAATCGTTTAGATTTTAAGTAGGGTGAAATGTAATCAGTCAGCAGTTTTGAACAACACACAAAGGAGCTGGAGACTCAATAAGTCAGACAGCATCTATAGAACGAAATGGACAGTCTGGAGGCTGGAAATGGAAGGAAACCTGTCGATTTAACATGCTCACAATGTTCACAGAACAGAGCAAGCAACAATAACAACTACTTCAAAACTAGCCCTGTTCCTCCCTCCATGGACACAGACACACAGTCAGAGGACCCCAGGACACCGGAATGCTTGGCAACACTTGCCCCAGCACATCCCTGTTGGTTGTTACTGCAAACGATGCATTTCACTGTACGCTTCCATGAATATGGATCTGAGTATTTTGGAGTCCAGCTCCTTTGTGTGCTGCTCCATATTTCCAGCATCTGCAGTTGCTTGTGTCAACAATTTAGTACTGGAGCAACCGCATGTTAGCTAGCAAACACAGTAAGCACCCAATATATCTTCAGTTCTTTATTACAATAGCAAAATTCATCCAATCTGTGGTGTATTTGTTAGCGTGATCAACCACTCAAAACCATCTTCAGCTAATCAAAATAAGCATCATCGAAGTCACCCAGAGATTTATAGGATATCACTCTTCTTATTTTCTTGGTATAGTAAATGCAGTCTAGAGATTATTGAGTTGAGATATGAGTGCAGCTTTTGTATGTGAATCAGCTTATAATATTTATATTATTCACTTAAAATGTTTAACATTATTTAATGCTTATCATCTTCTCTGACAAAACAGTAGTTTATTTTATGGTTAGGGTACATTTTCTTTAATGTAGTGGCTAACTCTTATCAATTGGAAAATGCTGGTAGGTCATTTATGAGTTGTCTTTCTTTTATAGTGCTTCAGGAGATATCTCTTACCTTTCTCTTATATTTACCAGTTATTATTTTCTTACATGTTCCAGTTTCTATTATTTAATGCTTTTTGTCTTACAAGATTCCAAATTTAATTTGTTCATAATATTACAAATTTTATGAATGCAAAATATTAAGTAAAAGTAATATATTTAATTAGATATTTTACTACAAGGGATATATATTAACACAAACAATAAGTGTTTAATGTTTATTTTGAGCCTAAATCTTGAGGAGTTGTGAAACTGGATTTGTAGTTGAGGGAGAATTATCTAAAGGGAGACATAGGGCAAAGGGAATGAAAGGATTACTCTAATCAAAGCCAGATTCATTATACCAAATAGCCTCTTTCTGTGCTCTAATAATTCTATGCTTCTGAAATTTGTTTTAGTCTGTGATGGTTCCAGCAATGTAGAACTATTGGCAGAATAATCCATATTCAAAGGTTACTTCATATTTCAATCTATAACTCAATCTAACTCACTTTTCAAAAGGTGCTTGCGCTAGTACCATGATGAAGGAATGTTTATTTTTATTATCAAATATGGTTGACAACCATGACCTGAAATGTTGTTTGTCTTCAAAAATGTTATATTTTACATTTTTTCTTTGCGACATAAATAATGATATGATTGAACAGTACAAAACTGGGATTTCTACCAACTGTTATATTCTTGTAATTTGTGTATTTCTGCGTTATGCAGCAAAACCTGGAAGACAAATGGGGGAGGGTGTTAATATTAAAAACATGGATGTGAATCACCTTTGCAAATGTTGCCAAGGATGCAATTAATGTTGTATTTTATAGAAAACAAAGCCATCGGATTCAATAATCTATCTGGATAATTAGTCCTCCAGGGAAATATTTGTTCCCTTATTTGCACTTTCTTCAAACTGCTAATGTCTATTGGAACTGTGGAGCGTTCAACAGAGGATAAAGAACAGAGTTATAATCTCAGACCTTGGACTTGCCTTCTCTTCTATTCCCACTCAAGCAACAGTGACACCAGGCCTGACAGCACAGAAAATAATTAATGCTCTCAGTAACTTACTGATTATTTGATTGTTAGTAAGAAGAGTAGGCCTGTATTTTCCATCAAATTTTTTCAATTAATGTTTTCAATGCTCAGAAGTCTGCTGTTGTCAGCTAGTTTAAATCTATTCCCAAACGTTAAGGAACAAGATCATTTGCATTTATATAGCATACTTCATTGTATCAGAATGACCCAAATAATTTTGCAGCTAATGAAGTTCTGAAGTAATGTAGGAAAAGTGATAGCTAATTTGCACCCAGACGGTCCTTGTAGAAAACCAAGGAGATGGATATTTGATAATCTGAGGGAAATTATTTCAAATTAAATCAAATTAAATCCTAAACCCTGGTACCACATTGATGCTGACATAATGATTTTATTCTGTGCACCCTTCTGATTGGGAGAGATTCAGCTTTTGTCTTTGAGCAGATTAGACCCAATTTACAATTTAAAATGGCAGAATCTGCACATCAGTTAACAAGTTCCTATCAGAAGCAGAATTGCCAGACTTTTTATCGTCTCAGTCTATTGCCATTCAAGAAACAGCACCATTGGCAGCTGTAGAACAGGAAGAAGCTTCTAGGGCTTTGTGCTTAGCATATAATATGTGGCTCTAAAAGTCAACATCTTAGTCTATACAAAGTACAAAGGATGTATATACTCAGTGACTACTTTATTGGGTAACCTGCTGGTTAATATAAATAACAATTCAGCCAATTATAAGGGAGAAGACAAAAAAGCATGCAGACATGGTCAAGAGGATTAGTTGTTGTTCGGACCAAATATCAGAATGGGGAAGAAATGTGATTTAAGTGACTTCGATCATGGCATTATTGGTGTCAGGCGGGGTGGTTTGAGTATCTCAAAAACTGCTGATCCTGAGATTTTTATGCGCAACAGTACCTAGAGTTTACAGAGAATAGTGAGATAAACAAAATACATTTAGTGAACAGCCGCTCTGTGAGTGAAAATACCTTGTTAATGAGAAAGGTCAGAGGAGATACTACTCTGAGATTCATTCTCTTGCAGGCATTCACAGTAGAATAAAGAAGCTCAGGGACGATGATATCTGGTTCTTCGCTTGCAAAAATCAGGAGGGAAGAAGAGTTCTCAGGAGCGATGGCATGATTGTTGGTGACTGTAGAGGCCAATTCTGGATTTTCAGACTCTAGAGCAGAAGGGACACAGGAACAGTTAGGATGCAGGTGCTTGGGTAGTAGGATCCTTCCTGTCCCTCTTCTCTTCAGCAGTTGCTCTTATGGATTCCTCAAAGTTCTTGGCTGCTCTGTGGATCAGCGTTCTCCCGTGGTCTCTGTCACAAGTCAGCTGCTGCCACTTGTTGACCTCGATATTTGCCTGAAAGAGCTGCTGCTTAAGGTGGTCTTTGAACCTCTTGCCCTGGGAGAGTTCCTTGTAGAGTACTGCTTTTGGAAACCTGGAGTTGTCCATGCAAGAAATCTGGCCTGACCAGTGGAGTTGCTTGAACTGCAAAGTGGCTTCAATGCATGGAAGTTGAGTTTTCTCGAGGACCTTGCTGTTGGAGACATGTTCCTGCCAGCTGATACCCATGATGGAATAGAAGCAGCACTGATGGAGATACTCAAGTTACCGGATTTGCCCGTGGTACAAGTGCTAGGCTCTGGATCCATATAGCAGTGTTTTGATGATGGCAGCCCTGTACACCTGAATTTTTGTGGATAGATATAGCTGGTGGTTCTTCTGCACATGTTTCTGGAGGTTCCCGAAGGCACTGCTGGCTCTGGCAAGTCGATTGTCAACATCCCTTCCTACCATAGCATCGCTGGAGATGACGCTGCCCAGGTAGGTGAACAGTTCAACCATGGTGAAGAGGGTGGTCGTCAATGGTGATCTGAGGTGGGTTGTGTCATGAGGGGGTTTCTGATGGAGGATCATTGTTTGCTTCAGACAGACCATTAACCCAAAAGCCCTTGCAGCCTCAGTGAACTGAGTGACTGGAGCCTGCAGCACAACCTCTGTGTGCATGAGAAGAGCACAGTCGTCTGCATATAGTAGCTCGAGATTGGGCTTTTGCATGGCTTTTGTTCAGGCAAGAAGGCAACCGAGGTTGAAGATATTTTTGTCAGTGCAAAACCGAATGAAGATGCTCTCTGAGGTGGTCTCCTTCGCTTCCTATAGCATCAAGCTGAAAAAGATATCAAAGAGCGTTGATGCCAAAACACAGCCTTGTTTCACGCCAGTACTAATGGAGGATGGGTCAGAAAGGTCGCTGTTGTGTTTCACCTGACCATTTTGGGTTTTATGCAGTTGCTGCAGGATGGTGAGGAATTTCAGGGGGCAGCTGAACTTCAACAGAATCTTCAATAAACCATTGCAGCTGACTGTGTCAAAGACCTTGGTCAGTGTCAATGAACGCCACATACAGTCCCATGTTTTGTTCATGACACTTCTCCTGAATCTGGCCCAGGACAAAGATCATGTTGGATATGCATCTGTTCAATCTGAAGATGCACTGACTCTCTGTGAGGTTGCCTTCGGCAATGATAGGGATGTTTCTGTCCAAGAGAATTCTGACGAGGATCTCCCTGGCCGTGGGCAGAAAAGTAATGCCTCTCCAGTTTGAGCAATCCAATTTTTCCCCTTTGTTCTTGTACAGGGAGACAATTACAGTGTTGTGTAGGTCATTTGGGACTGAAGCTTTTTCCTAACAGAATGTGAACAGGTTTGTGAGTGTTCCCAGGAGAATGTCTCTGCCCATATTGTATGCTTCCACTGGGATCCCATCAATGCCTGGGGCTTTCTGGCATTTCAGCTTAGAAATAGTAGCTTGAACCTCATCCAGAGTTGGCGGGCAATCAAGCTTAAATCTGACTTCATGCTGGGGGATAATTTCAATGGATACTTCTTGTACTTGACAATTATCCCCAAAAAGGCTCTCATAGGGCTCTGTCCATCACCTCATGATGGCCTCCTTGTCTGACAGCAGGCTGGATCCGTTGGATGAGCAGAGAGCAGTTTGAATCTGATGAGATGGACCATACATTTCACGCAGCTATTTGTAGAAAGCTTAAATGTTGCCAGAGAATGCACTGTGCTGCATTTCCTCTGCTAGGGTTGGCTACCAATGGTTTTGCATCTGTCTCAGTTTGGCTTGGGGGGTGCTGCATGCAGCTCTGTATTTTGCCTTGGCCGCTTGGTCGTCAGATTAATGAGAGAAGTGTTTCTTCTGGAGCAGGTTCCGGATGTCAATGTTGTTTTCATCAAACCAGTCCTTGTTTCTTCTAAAGGAGTAACCAACTCCCTCAACAGCTGCATTCTGGATGGCAGTCTTCAGGCGCTCCCATTTCTTTCCTGTGTAAAGCTATTTCAGCAAAATAGTTCTTTCAGCAAAAAAAATCCTGCTTCTTATCATACTTCTGCATCTCATCACTGGCAGCTTTCGTAAACAAAATCTTTCACCAGCTTTTCTTCATTTCAAGATATGGACACACTATTCTGGTAGGATACAACAATCTGTTCTAGCTGTCTGAAAGTTCTGCAGCAACTGGGATGAGTGCAATGTAGCAACAATTAAGTATTAATAATTTGGAAACTTGAAGACAATGCCAGTATGTGTTTTTTTTTGTTGCTGCATTACAAATTGTTCATGATGAGGATAAGAATGACTAATGGAGAAGGCAGACAGAGATGACTGAGTACTCATTAGGTACAAACTCATTAACAGTTTCTCTCAAGAGAAATGGCAATGAATCTTTCACTTCAGAACAATGCACTTTAGTGATGATTTCAGTGATCCAGGAACAGCAAACAAGTTCAAACAAGTCCTTTTCTTGTCCAGTTTGGAACTATTATTCTTCTTACCCATCATTAAATGGAATGACATCTTTTCTTTTACTGGCACTGTGACATTTTAAATCATTTAGAGTCTCATGATGCTACTTACCAATGTCCTGTATCACTTGTTACATGGGAGGTGCCCTGTATATTGTTCACTCATTGATTCCAGGGAAATAAGGGAATAAGAACATATGGGTATCAAGAGGGAATCTTTACTCACCCTAAATCTGAACTGCTTCCATAATCTACGTTCTCACTTACAAGGACTCTAGAACTCATGTTCTCAGTATCTATTAACACAATTTGTCTTCTTTTCCACATTATACGTACAACATGTCAGTCTTCGTTTACGTGAAGTTTTTCATAAATTCCAACATACTTCCTTATTTCCCTGTAAATGCCTGCAAAAAACGGAATCTCAAGTTAATATATGGTGACATACATACTTTGATTATAAGTTTACTATGCAAACCACATGATTGCAAAATCTTTGAAAGGCAGATTCATTTGGCATCCAGTTAGCCATGTGAATATACTAAGAGAATGAAATTTGGTGAGAATCTGTAAAGTGACCCAGAGAGGTTGTAGGGAGGGCTGTTCCAAACAGAGAACTATATCTGATATTTTATCTCATAACACATTATGAATCGGTGAGAGACCATTCAGCCCACCAAGTCTGTGCTATTAGTTCTATTTCCCCTTAATCTATTTTTCCGATATTCCCTGTCAGGCCTGCATGCGCAGGTTCCTTCCAGTCTCCATCCAGCTAATAGGAGTCGTCTGCCACTTATTTCTAACTCATAACTCTAGCCCATTTAAACCCAGCTCTCATCTACAGTCCTTATTCACACGTCGAACCAGCCAGTCTCAACCAGTTGTTACCTCCTGTTAGTTACTTTGTTGCCTTGTGTAACATATCTGTTCCCTCTTGTTTTATGGCCTATCATGGCTTGTTATTTTGCAGTTTATTATTAAAGTTATTGCTCACCGCTTAATCATCACCACTGCTCTGCATTTGTGTCAAGCCTCCCTTACATTTCTGACAGTCCCTTATTTCTCTTGCCAGCACCAAAACTAGGGGTGACTTACACTAACCATTAACCTATCAAGTAGTAGATTCTTGAAATATAAGACCTATATGATCATAGGCAGAACTTGTAAACTCTACACTGACAGCACCAAAAGTCAGAATCCAAAAATGATGGGGAAAAAAAGTTTGTGGTAACATCAAGCGACTTTCATTCAACAGTGTTGGCATCAAGGAAGAGTGTCACCCACTGAAGGTGTACGTCTTACCCTTACAATAAGATTTCTTCAGGAGATCACATGACCTTCAGAAGGCAGAGACACAGATCTACATAGCAATGCTTGAGGAATTTTCATTTGGGTTAAACAAACATGTATTTTCTTTTCTTTCAATTAACATTAAATTGCATTGGAATTTGTAACGTACCCCCTCTCAATTTCTAGCTGAACTGCATATATAAACTATTCCAAGTAAAACCACGTTAATACTCCAAATCAATAAGTGGTGCTCTCTCCACAATTGCATCTGAATATAACCTTAAAAAGCTGCACCTGGGTATATCAGCAGAATATGAAAATGGGAATCAATGTTTCATATTGACTGGGTTGTCTGCTAATTGGGCACCAATGAAAGATTTATCCTGAAGGAGCAGTTACACTTCTTGAGGAACTATTCACTTACACAGCACTTGAGAGGGACAATGAATAATTAGACAATACACACTTTTGTTCTTACATAGAAAATTAGGACAGTAGCTGTGATCAGAGGCAAGGACTAATGGTTCAATGACATGGGTTCACATGCAATGAAATAATTAAACACTGAAGTCGTGACTTCAAAGCTTGTCCATTCTTATAAAGTGCACCTGTTTAGCTAATCCTATTTAGAGAATGAAATCTGCCATTCTTACCCGAACTAGCATAAAGAAAGTAGATACTTAACCTCTTAGGATGGTCAGCAATATTAGACTTCTTGAAACGAGGGAAAGAAAATTCATGTTGCAATTGCAGTAAATAGATTCAATCACATATTTTAGTTTACTTTTCTTATTCTCCGAGTTTAGTCAATAAAACACATCTCATGTTGTGAGTTACTTCATATCCCTGTAAGAACTTAATTATTCAATCAACCATCTCGCATCTTAACACCTTAACATCTGCTAACATTAAACTGTACTGAGATGGAAATGCATTGCCAAGAATGACTATTTCCTGGAAAAAGTGCTTAGAAATTGAACGCAGAACCCCAATAGCTTATTTTAAATTTGTACGGATGGACAGATCCAATTTTAATCCTCTTTCAGCTGACTGAATCTTATGGCAACTATATGTGTAACTATGCTGAAACAAAATCTTTGTGCATTAATTCTTATTTCAGTCTAACTTGACCCCTCTCTGTCATCTCTTTTTCGGGTACATTGATTATTTTCATTTAGAACTCAAAGCTTCATCACCATTTTCTGCCAACACAAACTCTCTTCTCTCTTTCATATGATGCAGTTGTGAATTTTCCTTTCTGCTTTACAGTTTTTCGTGTTCTTTCTCAGGCGATATATTGGAGACCAATGATTCATTTCAAGCTTACTGGCTAACAAATCTAACTTGATCCTCTTCCTCCCTATTTGTCTTGATAGGATTATTTCAGTCTCCTTGTTTCTATAGCTCTAGAAAATAGAACATTACAGCTCAGGAAGAGGCTCTTTGGCCCACTATTTTGTGCTGAGCCAATTATAATAGTAAAACAAACACCCAGCTAAATTAATCTCTTCTGCCTTCACAATGTCCATATCCTTCTATTTCCTACACATTCATGTGCCAATCTGAGAGCTTCTTGAATATTTTCAAATAAGTACCAACCACTCTCTCTAAGAAAAACTTGTCCTGTATATCTCATTTGAATTTTTCCCCTCTCACCTTAAATGTATGACCTCTTGTGTTAGACATTTCAACCCTGGGATAAAAATACTAGCTATCTATTTGTGCCTATCATAATCTTATAAACGTCAATCAGCTCCCTCACCCTCAGCCTCCAGCACTTAACAGTTGTCCAACCTCTCCATATAGCATATCCAGGCAACAGCCTGGAGAAACCTTTTAAGTATACATTCTGTTCTGTTGTACTATATAACAGGAATGCTACTGAGGGACAGCATCGCCTACGTGCAGGACAGGGGGGTGGATGCCTGCCTGGTCAGCTTGGACCAGGAGAAAGCCTTCGACAGGATATCGCACACGTACATGGCTGATGTACTCTCCAAAATGGGATTTGGGGAGGGAATCCGGAATTGGATCAAACTGCTCTACACGGACATCTGTAGCGCAGTCCAGGTCAACGGGTGGGAAACAGACAGCTTCCCCATCAGGTCTGGAGTCAGGCAGGGCTGCCCCTCTCTCCCCTGTCTTGTTCGTGTGCTGCATAGAACCCTTTGCCGAAGCCATCAGGAGGGATGGGGGCATAAGAGGGGTGACACTGCCAGGCAGTGGAGGGACACAAGTCAAAACCTCCCTGTACATGGACAACGTCACCGTCTTCTGCTCTGATCCGAGGTCGGTTCGCAAGCTGATCAGCATCTGCGAACAGTTCAAGCAGGCGTCATGGGCCAGGGTCAACCGCACGAAGAGCGAAGCCATGCTCTTCGGCAACTGGCCCGACCGATCCAGTGTCCCTTTCACCATCAGGGCTGATCACCTGAAGGTGTTGGGGATCTGGTTCGGAGGGGCCGAGGTGTGCAACAAGAACTGGCAGGAGCGGACTGCCAAGGTGAAACAGAAACTGGGACTGTGGGGAGGGCGCTCCCTATAGATAGCGGGCAAGAACCTGGTCATCAGGTGTGAGGTGCTCTCAGGGCTGCTGTACTTGTCACAGGTGTGGCCAGCCCCCCGCTCCTTCAGCTCGGAAATCACCCGAGCTGTCTTCAGATTCATCTGGGGATCCAAGATGGAGCGGGTCAGACGGACCACCATGCACAAGTCCCTGGACAACGGGGGAAAAAACGTCCCCAATGTCGCCCTCACCCTGATGGCCAGCTTCGTGTGTGGCTGCATCAAGTTGTGTGTGGATCCCAGGTACGTGGGCACCAAGTACCACTGCGTGCGCAGGTTCTACCTGTCGCCCTGGCTACGAAGGATGGGTCTGGCCCCTTTCCCGCGCAACACCCCTGTCAGCTGGTCGCTGCCGCCATACCTGTCCTTCGTAGAGAAGTTCTTTCAGGTCAACGCCTTTGACCACAGGGCCATCAGGCAGTGGTCAGCACATAATGTCCTGCAGGCACTGCAGGAGAAGGACGTGATGGACACAGTGGGGTGGTTCCCTGAGCAGACTATCCAGTTCATCTGGCAAAATGCCTCATCGCCAGACCTCACCAACAGGCACCAAGACCTCGCCTGGCTGGCGGTGAGAGGGGCCCTCCCAGTCCGATCCCTCCTGTACGCCCGGAACGTCGTCTCCACACCCCGCTGCCCACAGGAGGACTGCAGTGAGGAGGAGTCATTGACCCACCTCTTTGCACACTGTGGGTTCGCGGAGAAGGTGTGGAGGAGGATGGAAGGGGCAGTGTCGAGATTCATCCCCAGCAGCTGCGTGACAGAGGACTCTCTGATCTACGGGCTGTTCCCGGGGACGCACACGGAGACCAACATCCGGTGCGACTGGCAGATCATCAACTCGGTCAAAGACGCTCTTTGGTCGGCCCGAAACTTGATGGTCTACCAGCACATGGAGATGTCCGTGGGGGAATGCTGCTGACTGGCACATTCTCGGCTGCAGGAGTACGTGCTGAGGGACGCACTCAAACTCGGGGCAGCCACCGCAAGGGCCCGGTGGGGAAGGACCACAGTCTAGGGTTCTTCTCCCGTGGGAGTTGAGGGGTAGGGGGTTGGGGGTATACCCCCGAATGTAAATAGGAAAGAACAGAGTGCCATGTGGGTGGCAAAATTTTGAATTTTGAAAATGTTAAAACAGTAATGGTAATAACTGTAAAGAATTGAAAGTCATTGAATGGTTGTATATAATTTTATTTTTGAATAAACTATATTTTGTTTAATAAAAAAATATGTTCTAAATATGACAACCTCATGCCTTTTACTGAGATTTTGTCCTTTTTCTTTAAGTGTGTTTCCTCTTCACCACAGCCAAAAGACCCTCAACTGTCCCTGATGCATTTCTAGCATTTCTCATCCCTTGCCCCCTCCTCCAACAAGAACAAAGAAAGGATGCCCCTTTCTCTCACCTTCTTCCTTAAAAGCCTCCATATACAATGCCATGGTAATTGTCACTGTAGGTTTTCACAAATAAAACAAAATGAGGCATTTTATGTTTAAGAAAAACCGTAGCATGTTTCATTGAACTCCAAAACCCGAACACAAAGTGCCTCATTTAATTTCACTGGTAACCCCAACGTGATTATATCATCATGTCAGATCAGCCTCTTGAAGTGAAACCCCACCTCATTGTTGGTGGTCGTGAAATATGTACATTTCTACTAAATACAATACCCTACATTGCTATCTTCAACAAGATCTCACTTCCATTCCCATCCAGTTTCAACACTCCAAAATGATAGCTACCTCTGCTGCTCCCTTGTTTAGTCTTCCATCTCTACCTTCTTGCTGTCAATAACAGACAGCACTAAGTATATCCTTTCACCTCTTTTTTTCCCATCTAAAGACTCCTTCCAAATGAATCAATGACTCACTTGTACTTTTTCCAATTTAATATCATTCACTAGGCACTCACAATGGAAAATCAAAACCAAAGTGGGTAAACTGCTTTGCAGAACCCTTTTATGCAGTCCAGTCCCACTCAGTTTTTCTGTTAGTTCCCTCAATTCTGGAGTTATTGTCGGAAATTTTTTTTTTTTGCACCTCCATTTGTAATGTGGTAATTGGGGCAGAGCAGAGTTCTGAAACAGGTACACTTGTAAATAGTTCCTCCATACAGTATGTACACACAGAAGAGCAACTTGAAGAGACATAGAATAGTAATGGAACATGGGTTTGGATGGGTAGCTCACATCCATCCAATTGAAACAATTGACCTCAAATGACCAATCTACTATGTCAAAATCTGCTCTAATAATTCATTTGCACAAACTATTTTTCCAAGCAATCAGAATCTCAAACATACAAGTGTTACGAACCCCGTAACTGGGTCACTTACCAGCAAAGATAGAGAGGTCAGTTGAAGTCTGATGGTACTATTTTTAACAGTATTTATTGATAAAAATACACAAAAATAATATCAATGCAAACATACAGATAATATACGTCATCAATACTAAATCTAAAAATGTGGGTATAATAGTAATCAATAAGAAATAAGCTCTATTGTTGTCTAGGGGATAATGTATTGTCTGATGGAAATATAAAAGTCACAGTTCATTCAGGCTGCAGCTTTTTGGTTGGAGAGAGAGACAGATTTTTAGAAACTTGCCAGCTTTCCTTTATCCGATTTTGATCCGTATTCGTCCTTTAGCGAGGCTGTTCCGTGGAAGACTTGTCATCTGGGCAAGGATGGACACACACAAGCCCCCACCAGTCTCATACGTTTCTCCTGGTGCGTCTGAAGGGGTTGTTCCCCAGACCCTCTTTTATCCTTACTCACGGGGTCTCAAATGTCAATCAGGTTGGGATGATGCAATCCCTCAACCAGCCCACTCTGGTCATTCCCTGAGGGCTTCAATGAATAGTACAGTACTCAATACACAATTCCGTCTCCAAGAGACAATGGCCGTTATCAATGGTTCCGTCTTGCGGAGGCCAGGACACAATCCAAAACTGTGTATTCGGGACGTCTCTCTCTCATTTCCTGGGTCCCAGACCAGAATTAATAGCGATCTTGCGATTCTCAAAAAGGAGGGGGCTACTTTGTACCCTTCGGCCCCTCAGAGTTGTGGCACATTCGTAACACAAGAAATGAGTATAAAAATATAACACCAAAGATCTTAACTTTCCTAAAATGCCTTCCTGTACCTGTTTGCCAGAAAGCCCCTTTACTTATCAAGAGCTGTGACTCTGATTTTAATTTAGATTGCACCAACAAACTATATTCTAAAACACATCACGCTCTTCAGTCAACTGCCATGATGGAATATTTTCATTAGTTCCAGTAATGCCTGCATATTCTTTCTCAAAATTATTTGATGAAAATCTATATATCAATATGTCTGGAACTTATTAATTTAAAGTTACAACTGGAAAGTGAACAGTATTATGAAATTTAATCCTAAAGCAAAAGGAAAAATAAAAGTGAATGGAACATAAAACATAGAAAAATAGAAACTGGGTAAGGCAATTTAGACCAGGCCATTTTTCCATTCAATGCAATCATACCTTAACAAATATTCCTGCTCTTTTGGTGCCTTTGTGTCCAGAAATCAACTTATAGTTCATGATGCAATTGTAAATTGTACTTAAGACCATAAGATGATAAGACGTAGAAGCAGAATTAACTCATTCAGTCCATTGTGTCTGCTCCACCATTCCATTATGGCTGATTTATTATCCCTCTGAAACCCATTCTCCTGCCCTTTTCCCTTAACTTTTGAACCCATCAACTTCCACCTCAACTATAACCGAAGACCTGGCCTGCACAGCCATCTGTGGCAATAACTTCCAGAGATTTTCCATCTTCTAGCAAGAGAAATTTTTCTTCATTTCTGTTCTAAATAGATGACCCTCTATTCTGAGGCTGTGCCCTCTGGACCTAGATTCCTCCACTGTAGAAAAAACCTCTCCACATCCACTCTATCTAGGTTTTTCAATATTCAATAGGTTTCAATGAGATCCCCCTTCATTCTTCTAAAATCTGGTGAGTGCAGGCCCAAGGACATCAAACACACCACATAGACTATATAAACCCCCATTCTTGGGATTACTCATGTGCACATTCTCTTGACCTTCTCCATTACCAGCACATTTTTTCTTAGGTAACGTGTCCAAAACTGATCACAATACTCAAGGGCAGTCTGACAATTGCCTTATAATGGCTCAGCATTAAATCCTTGCTTTAATTCCTTGGCCTCTCAAAATGAATAATAACTTTCCATTTGTCTTCCTTACATTGTCTCAACCTACGAGTTAACCTTTGGGAATCCTGATGAGGACTCCCAAGTCTCTTTGAACTTCTGATTTTTGAATTTTATCCCTATTTAGAAAATAATTTATACCAAAGTGCACTTCTTTACACTATATTCCATCTGCCACGTCTTTACCCATTCTCCAATCTGACAAAGTCCTTCTGCAGACACCTTGCTTCCTCAACACCACCTGCCCCTCCACCTATCTTCATATCATCCTTAAACTTGGCTACAAAGCCATCAATTCTTACTGCGGTGGTTGGTAAGTTGATGGAGAAGATCCTGAGAGGCAGGACTTATAAACATTTGGAGAGGCATAATACAATTATGAATAGTCAGCATGGGTTTGTCAAAGGCAGGTCATGCCTTAAGAGCCTGTAGAATTTTTTGAGTTTGAGACTAAACACCTTGATGAAAGTAGAGCAGTAGATGTAGTGTATATGGATTTCAGCATGGCATTTGAAAAAGTACCCCATGCAAGGTTTATTGAGAAAGTAAGGACGAATGGGACCATGCAAGGTTTATTGTGAAAATAAGGATGAATGGGACCTCAAGGGATCTTGCTTTGTGGATCCAGAATTGGCTTGCCCACATAAGGCAAAGAGTAGTTGTAGATGGGTCATATTCTGCATGGAGGTCGGTGACCAGTGGTCTGCCTCAGGGATCTGTTCTGGGACCCCTTCTCTTCGTGATTTTTATAAATGACCTGGATGAGGAAGTGGAGGGATGGGTTAGTAAAATTGGCTGATGACACAAAGTTTGGGGGTGTTGTGGATAGTGTGGAGGGCTGTCAGAGTTACAGTGGGATCGATAGGATGCAAAAATGGGCTGAGAAGTGGCAGATGGTGCTCAACCCAGGTAACTGTGAGGTGGTTCATTTTGGTAGGTCAAATATAATGGCAGAATATAGAAATAATAGTAGGACTCTTGGCAGTGAGGTGGACCATAGGGATCTTGGGGTCCATAAGATACTCAAAGCTGCTGCTCAGGTTGACTCTATGGTTAAGAAGGCATACAATGCATTGGCCTTCATCAACTGTGAGACTGAGTTCAAGAGCTGAGAAGTAAAGTTACAGCTACGCAGGACCCTGGTCAGACCCCACTTGGAGTACTGTGCTCATTTCTGGTCACCTCACTACAGGAAGGATGTACAAACTATAGAAAGGGTGCAGAGGAGATTTACAAGAATGTTGCCTGGATTGGAAAGTATAACTTATGAAAATAATTTGAGTTAACTTTTCTCCTTGGAAGAATGGAGGATGAGCGGTGACCTGATAGAGATGTATAAGATGATGAGAGGCATTGATTGTATAGATAGTCAGAGGCTTTTTCCCAGGGCTGAAATGGCTAACACAAGTGGGCACAGTTTTAAGGTGCTTGGAAGTAGGTACTGAGGAGATGGCAGGGGTAAGTTTTTTACACAGAGAGTGATGAGTGCGTGGAATGGGCTGCCAGTGACGGTGTTGGAGACGGATACGATAGGATCTTTTAAGAGACTCTTGGACAGGTACATGGAACTCAGAAAAATAGAGGACTATGAGTAACCCTAGATAATTTCTAAAGTAAGTGCTTGTTCAGCACAGCATTGTGGGCTGAAGGGCCTGTATTGTGCTATAGGTTTTCTATGTCTATGCTTCCATGTCTAAGTCTGATTCCTGCATTCAAAACATTAACATATAACATGAAAAGAAGCAGTCCCAACACTAGCCCCTGTGACACACCACTAGTCACCAGAAAAGCCTCCCTTTATTCCCACTCAGTCAGCCAGTCTTCTAGTCTTGCTATTATCTTTCCTGTAATACCATGGACTTGTATTTTGTTAAGCAACCTCATGTGTGGCACCTTGTCAAATGTCTTCTGAAAATTCAAATAAACAATATCCAGTTATTTTCCTTTGTCTATCCTGCTTGTTATTTCCTCAAAGAATTCTGACAGATTTGTGAGGTAAGATTTCCCTTTAAGGAAACCATGCTGAAATTGGTCGACTTTATCATGTGCCTCCAAGTTGCCCAAAGATAATCACTAATGCCTCCACAACCTCCTTCAGAACTCTGGGGTGTAATCCATCTGGTCCAGGAGACTTATCTACCTTCAGACTTTTCAGCTTCCCAAGTACCTTCTCCTTAATAGTAGCAATGACACTTACTCCTGTCTCCTGACACTCTTGTGTTTCTAGCATTCTGCTACTGACTCTCACCGTATTTTTTTAAGTTTGTCCATTATTTATAACACAATATTTATTAAGTTTATCCATTATTTCTTCCCCCCATAACTACCTCATTTTCCAGTGATCCAATATCCACTCACCTCTCTTTTACTCATTTTATATCTGAAAAAGCTATTCTTATCCTCTTTTATGTTATTCACTAGCTTACCTTTATATTTCATATTTCATCTTTTCCATTTTTGTGTTTTTAGTCACCTTCTGTTGGTTTTAAAAGCTATCCAATCCTCTACCTAATTTTTGCTGTATTATATGTTTTGATTTTATGTATTGTAGTTTCTTGCCTAATGATAAGAAGTCAAAGAGGATGCTGGATGGATGGGTGGGATCCTTAGCAACACTAAGGACCCTGCATACCCAGTGCTCCTGACAAATGTCCCTGATGGATGGTAGGGAGACCCCTATGATCCTTTCAGCTGTTCTCACAGTCACTTGTAGGGGCTTCTGGCCCGATGCTCAACTGCTCCATACCCGACGCAGATGCAACTTGTCAGAACACTGTCAATGGTGCTCCTGTAAAATGCTGTTAAGTTTAGGGTGGGGGGGAGCCTTGCTTGCTTCATTCTTCTTAGGAAGTGGAGGCTCTGAGAGCCTTCTTGTTCAGGGAGGTGATATCATGGGACCAATTGAGGACCTCCGTGATGTGAACTCTCAGGAACTTGGTGCATTTAACTCTCTCTACGGAAGAGCCATGTATTTGCAGAGTTGTATGGTTTCTCTGCACCTTCCTGAAGTCCGCAATAATTTACTTTGTCTTCTCCATATTCAGGCTTAGGTTGTTCTTCTGACAACAATCCACCAGCTGCTCCACTTCGTCTCTATATTTTGTCTTGTCATTGTCCTTGATGAGGCCAAACACTGTCACCCGCAAACTCAATAACACAGTTTGAGCTGGAACATGCAACACAGTCATGCTCAGCAGTGTGAACAGCAGTGGTCTGAATCAAATCTGAGTCACTACATAACACCCAATTCAGAATTGCCTTTCCCGTAGTGGGTCAATCGCAAGCTGCTTTAAGAACACATCTTACAGGCATTTTACAAGCTCCCTTTCTTAGGGTCCAGCAGAAATGACAAATGATTATTGTTCCTGGTTCGGTGCATTTCAGCTCCATTTACTACATTTCACATCAGTGAAAAGGGTATAGAGGTACAGAGGTCAGGAGGGGCATGGCAGTAGTTCTTTGAAACTTCACCCATGGGCTGGTTTTGAATGGCACTGTCGATCCGCAGAATAGGAGATCTGCTGCAGTGAGAGGGATCTGCACCTACCTACATAAGTATTTTAATGCTTGCTCAGTTGTTTTCTAATAATTGATGCTTTGTACTTCAAAGTAATTAATTGGAACTTGTGCCCATCCATGCCGAATCCGAGAATCTTTCGGTGTAACATTACATCCTTCCTGTGCAATAGCTGGCCTTGATGTCTAACGTCTTAAGAATTTGCTGATCAATCCAAATCTGAATAGGCTTTACAGATTTCTGTTGCACAGTGTGATTGCTCTCTTAACATATAAGAACTGTTTGGTTTCTACGTTTGTACATATTCTGTTGAATGATTAGGTTGTTTCTAGAATGTGGATGAAAATGTTCAGTGTATCATTTCTAATGGTTTTTTTTTAATGTATGCTTAAAGTGTCCAGAGAAATGTGAATTCACTGGAATTGCTATCTTCTACCCAAAGCCAGTGTATTTCATTCAAATATTATTGAAAGGCCTAGAGAGAGTGGACATGCAGAAGATGTTTCTTATAGCGGAGGAGTCTAGGACCAGAGGGCACAGATTCATGCAGGCAGATGATAGATGAAACCAGGTGAAGGGAAAAGATGGATTCCTTTAGCTTTCAATAATTTCTCCTCCCTGCCCCCCCATACTTACATCTTTTTTCCATTCGCTACTCTGGCTCCTTCTTTATCCCTTCTCTTCTTATCATCTGCCCATCACCTCCCTCCAGTGTCCCTCCTCCTTCCATTTCTCCCATAATCCACTGTCATTACCATTAGATTCCTTCTTCTTCAACCATAAGACCATAAGATATAGGATTAGAATTATGCCATTTGGCACATCATGGCTGATCCATTTCCCTCTCAGTCCCAATCTCATGCCTTCTCCTCATAACCTCTCATGACCTGACTAATCAAGAATCTATTGCCTCTACTTTAAATATACCAATCACTTGGCTTCCACAGCTGCCTGTAGCAATGAATTCCACAGATTCACCACTCGCTGGCTAAAGAAATTCCTGCTCAACTCTATCCTAAATGGATGTTCCTTTATTCTGAGGATGTACCTACTGGTCCAAGGCTTCCCCACTATAGGAAACAAACTCTCCATATCCACTCTATCAAGGCTTTCAATATTCAGTAGGGTTCAATGAGATCCCACCCCCTCATTCTGCTGAATTCCAGTGAGTATAGCCCCAGAATCTCCTCATATGATAAGTCTTTCAATCCCAGAATCATTTTTGTGAAAAATCTTTGAACCCTCTCCAATGTCAGCACATCTTTTCTTAGATAAGAGCCCCAAAACTGCTCCCAATACTCCAAGTGAGGCGACACCAGTGCCTTGTAAAGTTTCAACATTAAATCCTTGCTTTTACATAATTGTCTTCTCAAGATGAATGCTAACATTGCATTTGCCTTCCCCAGCACTGACTTAATCTGTGAATTAACTTTTATGGACTCCTGCACAAGGACTCTAAAGTCCCTTTACACCTCAGATTTTTGAATTTTCTCTTCAATTAGAAAAGAGTCTACACTTTTAATTCTTCTACCAAAGTGCATGACCATATACTTCCTGACAGTGTATTACATCTGCCACTTCTTTGCCCATTCTTGCAATCTTTCCAAGTCCTTCTGCTGCCTCTCTGCTTCCTCAACATTACCTGCCCCTCCACCTATTTTCATATTATCTGCAAACTTGGCCATATAACAATTTACAGCACGGAAACAGGCCATCTCGGCCCTTCTCGTCCATGCTGAACACTTACTCTCACCTAGTCCTACCGACCTGCACTCAGCCCATAACCCTCCATTCCTTTCCTGTCCATATACCTATCCAATTTTACTTTAAATGACAATATCGAACCTGCCTCTGCCACTTCTACTGGAAGCTCATTCCACACAGCTACCACTCTCTGAGTAAAGAAATTCCCCCTCGTGTTACCCCTAAACTTTTGCCCCCTAACTCTCAACTCATGTCCCCTTGTTTGAATCTCCCCTACTCTCAATGGAAAAAGCCTATCAACGTCAACTCTATATTATCCCCCTCATAATTTTAAATACTTCTATCAAGTCCCCCCTCAACCTCCTAAGCTCCAAAGAATAAAGACCTAACTTGTTCAAACTTTCTCTGTAACTTAGGTGCTGAAACCCAGGTAACATTCTAGTAAATCTTCTCTGTACTTTCTCTATTTTGTTGACATCTTTCCTATAATTCAGTGACCAGAACTGTACACAATACTGCAAATTTGGCCTCACCAATGCCTTGTACAATTTTAACATTACATCCCAACTCCTATACTCAATGCTCTGATTTATAAAGGCCAGCATACCAAAAGCTTTCTTCACCACCCTATCCACATGAGATTCCACCTTCAGGGAACTATGCACCATTATTCCTAGATCACTCTGTTCTACTGCATTCTTCAATGCCCTACCATTTACCATGTATGTCCTATTTTGATTATTCCTACCAAAATGTAGCACCTCACACTTATCAGCATTAAACTCCATCTGCCGTCGCTCAGCCCACTCTTCTAACTGGCCTAAATCTCTCTGCAAGCTTTGAAAACCTACTTCATTATCCACAATGCCACCTATCTTAGTATCATCTGCATACTTACTAATCCAATTTACCACCCCATCATCCAGATCATTAATGTATATGACAAACAACATTGAACCCAGTACAGAGCCCTGAGGCACACCACTAGTCACCAGCCTCCAACCTGACAAACAGTTATCCACCACTACTCTCTGGCATCTCCCATCCAGCCACTGTTGAATCCATTTTACTACTTCAATATTAATACCTAACGATTGAACCTTCCTAACTAACCTTCCGTGCGGAACTTTGTCAAAGGCCTTACTAAAGTACATATGGACACCATCCACTGCTTTACCTTCATCAACCTTCCTAGAAACCTCTTCAAAAAAATTCAATAAGATTTGTCAAACATGACACCCCCCATGCACAAATCCATGTTGACTATTCCTAATCAGACCCTGTCTATCCAGATAATTATATATACCATCTCCAAGAATACTGTCCGTTAATTTACCCACCACTGACGTCAAACTTACAGGGTGATAATTGCTAGGTTTACTCTTAGAACCCTTTTTAAACAATGGAACAACATGAGCAATACGCCAATCCTCTGGCACCATTCCCGTTTCTAATGACATTTGAAATATTTCTGTCAGAGCCCCTGCTACTTCTACACTAACTTCCCTCAAGGTCCTAGGGAATATCCTGTCAGGACTCGGAAAGTTATCCACTTTTATATTCCTTAAAAGCACCAGCCCTTCCTCTTCTTTAATCATCATAGTTTCCATAACTACCCTACTTGTTTCCCTTACCTTACACAATTCAATATCCTTCTCCTTAGTGAATATCGAAGATAAGAAATCGTTCAAAATCTCCCCCATCTCTCTTGTCTCCACATATAGCTGTCCACTCTGATTCTCTAAGGGACCAATTTTATCCCTCACTATCCTTTTGCTATTAATATAACTGTAGAAACCCTTTGGATTTATTTTCACCTTACTTGCCAAAGCAACCTTGTATCTTCTTTTAGCTTTTCTAATTTCTTTCTTAAGGTTCTTTTCACATTCTTTATATTCTTCAAGCACCTCATTTACTCCATGCTGCCTATATTTATTGTAGATCTCTCTCTTTTTCCAAACCAAGTTTCTCATATCCCTTGAAAACCATGACTCTCTCAAACTTTTAACCTTTCCTTTCAACCCAACAGGAGCATAAAGATTCTGTACCCTCAAAGCTTCACCTTTAAATAACCTCCATTTCTCTATGACATCCTTCCCATAAAACAAATTGTCCCAATCCACTCCTTCTAAATCCTTTCGCATCGCCTCAAAGTTGGCCTTTCTCCAACCAAAAATCTCAACACTACGTCCAGTCCTATCCTTCTTCATAATTATATTGAAACTAATGGCATTGTGATCACTGGACCCGAAATGCTCCTCAACACATACCTCCATCACCTGACCTAACTCATTCCCTAACAGGAGATCCAATACTGCACCTTCGCTAGTTGGTACCTCTATGTATTGCTGCAAAAAACTAGCCTGCACACATTTTACAAGCTCCAAACCATCCAGCCCTTTTACAGTATGGGCTTCCCAGTCTATGTGTGGAAAATTAAAATCTCCCACAATCACAACCCTGTGCTTACTACAAATACCTGCTATCTTCTTACAAATTTGCTCCTCCAATTCTTGCTCCACATTAGGTGGTCTATAATACACCCCTATAAATGTTACTACACCTTTCCCATTCCTCAATTCCACCCAAATAGTCTCCCTAGATGAGTCCTCTAATCTATCCTTCCAGAGCACCACCATAATATTTTCTCTGACAAGCAATGCAACACCTCCCCCTCTTGTCCCTCTGATTCTATCACACCTGAAGCAACGAAATCCAGGAATATTTAGTTGCCAATCACACCCCTCCTGCAACCATGTTTCACTAATAGCTACAACATCATATTTCCAGGTATCAATCCATGCTCTAAGCTCATCCACCTTTCTTAAAATGCTCCTAGCATTAAAATAATTGCTTTTAAGAAATTCTCTACCTCTTCCTCTCTGTTTATCTCTAACGGTGCAAACAACTTTACCATCTTCTTTTTCTTCCTTCTCCCATACATCTGTTCCTACATTCTGGTTCCCCTCCCCCCTTGTACCTAGTTTAAAACCACTGGAGCCTCTCTAGCAAACCTACTTGCAAGAATGTTTGTCCCCCTCCAGTTCGGATGTAAACCGCCCCACCGGAACAGGTCCCACCTTCCCTGGAAAACTGCAGAATTATCTATAAATCTGAAGCCCTCCCTCCTGCACTATGTCTTCAGCCACATGTTGACCTGCGCTATCTTACTATTTCTAAACCCCCCCTGCACGTGACACTGGTAGCAATCCTGAGACTGCTATCCTGGAGGTCCTGTCCTTTAACTTGGCACCTAACTCCCTAAACTCAACTTTCAGGACGTCCTCACTCTGGCCATGAAGACATCAATCCTATCATCCAAATAATTGACGCATAATATAAAAAGAAGCAGTTTCAACACATACCCCTGTGGAATTACCGGCAGCCAACCAGAAAATTCTCCCTTTATTCCCACTCTTTATCTCCTGCCAATCAGCCAGTTCTCTATCCATGCTAGTCTATTTCTTGTAATACCATGGGTTCTTAACTTGTTAAGCAGCCTCATGTGTGGCACCTTGTCAAACGCCTTCTGAAAATCCAAATATACAACGTCCTCCAATTCTCCTTTGTCGATTCTGCTTCCTGTTTCTTCAAAGTATTCCAACAGATTTCTCAGGAAAGATTTCCCCTTAAGGAAACCTTGCTGACTACAACCTATTTTGTCATGTGCCTCTAAACACTCTGAAACCATATCCTTAACAATCAACTCCAACATTTTCCCAACCACTGAATCAGACTAAATGCCCTATAATTTCCTTTCTTCTATCTATTGCCCTTCCTGAAGAGTGGAGCGACATTTATAATTTTCCAGTCCTCTGGAACCATACCAGAATCTACTGATTCATGAAAGATAATTACTCATGCATCCACAATCTGTTCAGCCACTTCTCTCAGAACTCTGGGGTGTAGAGCATCTGGTCCACGTGATTGATCTACCTTCAGACCTTTCAGTTTCCCAAGCACCTTTCCCCTAGTAATAGCAACTTCACTCACTTCTGCCACTAACAATCGCAAACTCCTGGCATACAGCTAGTGCCTTCCAGATTGAAGACTGATGCAAAGTACTTATTAAGTTTATCCACCATTTCCTTGCCCCCATCACTACCTCTCCTGCATCATGTTCTAGCAGTACAATATCTACTCTTGCCTTGCTTTTGCTTTTTATATATCCTAAGAAACTCTTGATAACCTCTTTAATATTATTGACGAGCTTACCTTTGTATTCCATCTTTTCCTTCTTTATGACATTCTTAATTGCTTCCTGTCGGTTTTTAAGTCCTCTAAATTACTGCTAATTTCCTCCAATTCTCTGCTAATCTTTGCTCTATTATATGCCCTCTCTCTGACTTTTATGTTGGCTTTGACTCCCTTGTCAGCTATAGTTGTATCATCCAACGTTTAGAATACTTTTACTTCTTTGGGATGTATCTATCCTGTGCCTTCCACGTTGCTCCCTGAACAGTCCGGCCATTGGTGCTCTGTCATCATCTCTGTTAGTGTACCTTTCCAATAATCCTTGGCCAGTTTTTCTCTCATGCCTCTTTAATTCCCTTAACTCTACTGTAATACTGGTACATCTGACATTAGCTTCTCTATCTCAAATTGCAGGGTGAATTCTATCATAATATTATCACTCACCCCTATGCTTTCCTTTACCTTAAACTCTCTAATCAATTCCATTTCACTGCACAACACTCAATCCAGAATAGCTGATCCCCTAATGGACTCAACTATGAGCTGCTCAAAAAACCCATCTCATAGGCATTCTACAAATTTCTCTTCCTGGGATCCAGCACCAACCTGACTTTTCCAACCTACATGCATATTGAAATCCCCCTTGACTGTTGTAACATTGCACTTTTCTATCTTCCATTATAATTTGTAGCTGGTATCTTTGTTACTGTTCGGAGATCTGTGTATAACTCCCATCAGCATCTCTTTACCCATGCAGTTTCTTATCTCTACTCACAATCATTCTACACTTCTGATCCTTCCTCACCTTTTTCTAAGGAGTTGATTTTGCTTTTTACCAACAGATCTACCCTTTATCTCTTTTTCCTATCACCTCCCAGCTAATCACTTTATCCCACCTCCTGCACTCACCACCATCCTCTCACCTGCTAATACTTATCACCTGCCAGTTTATACTCCTTCCCCTCCTCCCAACCTTCTTATTCTGAATTCTTCCCTCCTTCTTTCCAGTGGTGTCGAAGAGGCTCAGCCCGAAGCTTCGACTGTTGATTCCTCCCCATCGTTGCTGACTGACCTTCCACATTGTTGCAGCATTTTGTGTTTGTTGCTCTGAAATACCAGTATCTGCAGAATCTCTTGGGTGTATAAATCTTTCACCTTCCCCAGTCTAGTTGAGTTGAACTCATTAAGACAAACAAAACCAACAATGAAACCATTGTTTAAACATATCAGTTGCATGTTTGGGCACATGCACAATCAAGCAAAATGTTGAGATATGTAATTTGAAAACATTAATATTTGTATATTTGTTTCGGAATATCTGGATAGAATCTCTGAAGACAGTACTGTAAAATGTAAACATTGATGCCATATGATGAAGAAAAGCAACTATGCATTAACATGCCAACAAATAATAGTTTAAGCCTCAGCTTAAATTGTGAAATAGCCTGTACGTTGTTACCATTGCATTCTTAATATCATTGACTTCCATCTCCTTCCTGACCTTCTCCAGCCTTTTACAGCTTTTTAAAAAAACTTTGTTCTAGTTCTGAAGAGAAACTATCACCAAATTCCTTTAAATCCCGTTGCTGGAGGCGTATATGTGCTAGAAAGTAAATGCTATAATTATGGTTCTTGCAGCTGTAATGAGATGTTAACTGTGCTACAATGAGTTATTTTTTGAATTCCTTGTGCTAAAAGGAAGGGGTTAGTTTCACCTCTTGCTTTATCTGGATTGCATATCAGAGTTACCAGTAAGTCAATAATTGCTCTTGGTCTAAATTGTGTCAGTGCATGAAACCATGTTTTGAAAGTCCTTTGGAAGGGTGGATGAAATCACAATTAAAAATAAAATCAAAGAAAGAAACTACCTAGAACAAGAGAGAGGTATTGGAATCCATGGCAGTGTTCCAGATAGTGACCCTTTATTTAATGTTGAAACTGGCCTCAGTCTTCTGATTACCATCTATATGAGTTGGCTCAATATGTTCAGCCACAAGCATATCCACTTATAAATTATTAACATATCTTATGATATATTGGGATTGTTCATCTGTTTACAAAGTTGTGTTTTTACCCAATCCAAATCTAGGAGAAAATTCCTGACTATTTGCATGGATAGTGAAATTGAGCAAGATTATCCATTGAAAAGCCAATATCCCCAGATTGAACAGAAGGCATTTATTCTGTAGTCTGTGTGTAAGATCATGACTTAGATTCAACAATGAGAAAGTATTGGAATCCCTAAAGTCTGCACATCTTATTACCGCCACAATGTATTAGCACTCCTATTTTCGACTCCTTGTAGCATTCAGCAGAGATGCCGGGACTTCCACCGAATGAAGCTGGGATCTCCCCGAAACACGAACCAAGATGGATGAGTGTAGAAGCAAGAAGAGCATTTATTTTAATGAAAGGAATTGCTGCATGCAGGAAAAACATTTATGTATTTATTTGAATTAATTTAAATACTGTATATTCAGTTGGCTCCAATTATTTACTAGCCTGTTTATCAGAATTCAAGACTTTATTAAAACCCCAACAGGAGAAAAACTTCAGATGCTGGAAATCCAAGTAACACACACAAAATGCTAGAGGAACTTAGTAGGCCAGGCAGCATCTATGGGAAAGAGTACAGTCAATTTTTCAGGCCAAGACCCTTCAGCAGGTTTTTACAATATTTTAAAATGACTCAAACCTTTTAACAATTTAGGAGCTGGTTTAGCCTGGAGGTACATCTCAACCAGGTGTCAATTCTATGGATGGAGGTGTTTGCCACTAATGATTGAAATATCTAGATCCATCTTTGCCAGGCTGTTTTACTATAGGCAGCCAGTGTACATACTGACAAGTTAGCCTACGGAAGAGTTAACTATGTCACCTACCTGCTGAGTCCATTGCATTTGGATACTAACTATTACAGTAATAGAGTCGTAGGGTATTACAGCATGGGAACTGCCCCTTTTGCTAAACTTATCCATGCCAACCATGGTGCCCACCTCACTTGCCCCATTTTCCTGCATTTCACCTATATGCTTCTAAATCCCTCCTATCCAAGTACTATCCAAATATCTTTTTAAGACCATAAGACATAGGAGCAGAATTAGGCCATTCATCCCATCAAGTATGCTCTGTCATTCCATCATGGCTGATTTATTTTCCCTCTCAACCCCATTCTCCTACCTTCTCCCTGTAACCTTTGATACATCTACTAATCAAGAACCTATCAATCTTTGCTTTAACTGTACCCAAAGGCCTGGCCTCTGTGGCAGTGTATTCCACAGATTCACCAGCTTCTGGCTAAAGAAATTCCTCCTTATCTCATTTCTAAAGGGACAGCCTTCTATTCTTTGACTGTGCTCTTTGGTCCTAGATTCCACCACTATAGGAAACATCCTCTCCACGCCCACTCTATCTAGGTCTTTCAATATTCAATGAGATCCCTCCTCATTGAAATTATAACATTTTTAAAAATGTGATTATTGTACCTGCTGCAATTATGTCTTTGGCAGGTCACTCCACCATTCTCCAAGTGAAGAAATTACCCCTCACGTTCCTTTTAAATCTTTCTCCTATTATTCAAAGTACATTTTTTTTTAATTCACTAAGCAATTCCTCACTGATAGTAAAGATTTCACAGATGGAAATTGTGGAACGCAGGAACATAGGAAGAGGAATAGTCTCTCTGTTTCACCAGTTTCATGCCATGTAATTTCATTTATGAAATTTCATTTCCTTCTTAAATTTTAATACCACTGATTATCAAAGTGGTATCAATCTCATATTGATAATTAATAACTAACACAACATCAATTCAGTAAAAATTATAAAATTCTGCTTTTTACGTGCAGTAGTGTTTCCTAACCTCACAACTGATGATAGACTACATCTTCTGCCCCCATAATCCTCAGCCAGTTTAAATGGTTTCTCTCTAATTAGCCTATTAACTTGTAGGCATTTGTTCTGTAATTTAACCCTTGAAATCTAAGAATTGTTCTGATTAACTTAAACTGTATTCCACATAACTTTTATGCCCTTGTATAATCCTTCTAGCATCATCAGGTAATATCATAAGGTATAAGCCTTTTTATCATTATATACTGACTCAAGTATAAAGTCTGTTGAAGCTTAGCCATGAGACATCTATTTCTGTGCGCTGTTGAGGCCACATGTCACTTTATTAATAAGCAACACACACAGTGCTGGAGGAATTCAGCAGGTCAGGCAACTTCTATGGAAATGAAGAAACATACAACATTTCAGGCCAAGAACGTTCTTCAGGACTGGAAAAGAAGGGAGAAGACATCAGAATATAAAGGAAGGGGAAAGGAAGGAGGCTAGTTGGAAGGTGATAGGTGAAGCCAGGTGGATAGGAAAGGTAAAGGGCTGGAAAAGAAGATGAGGAGAGTAGACCATAGGAGAAAAAGGAGGAGGGACCCAGAGGGAGGTGATGAGAGGTGAAAAGAGGTAAAAGGCCAGAGTGGGGAATAGAAGAAGAGGGGAGGAGAAGGGAAATTTCTTTTTACCAGAAGCAGAAATCGATACTCGTGCCATCAGGTTGGAGGCTACCCAGACGGAATATAAAGGTGGTCTCATCATGGCATAAGAGGAGGCCATTGACTGACATGTTGGAACAGGAATGTGAATAGGAATTAAAATGTTTGGCCACCAGGAAATTCCGTTTTTGGCTGATGGAGCAGAAGTAGAGCTGCTCGACAAAGCAGTCCTCCAATCTACAACAGGTCTTACTAACATAGAAGAAGCCACATTGGGAGCACCAGATACAATTGACAACTCCAGCAGATTCGCAGGTAAAGTGTTGCCTCACCAGGAAAGACAGTTCAGGGCTCTGAAAGATAGCTAGGGAGGAGGTAAGTGGGCAAGTGCAGTACTTTGGCCACTTGCAGTTATGTGCCGGGAGGGGGATTAGTGTGGAGGGACAAATGGACAAGGGAATCACAGAGGGAGTGATCCTTGCGGAAAGTGGAGAGAGGGAAAGGGTAAAGATATGTTTCGTGGTTGCATCCCTTTGGAGATGGCGGAAGTTCTGGAGAATGATGTATTGGATGCAGAGGCTCATGGGATGGTAGATAAGGATAAAAGGAACTCTATCACTGCTAAGGCGGCAGGAAGATGGGTTGAGTATGGTTGTTTGGGAAATGAAGGAGATGCAGGTGAGAGTAGTATCAATGGTGGAGGGAGAAAAATGGAGAACATCTCTGATTATTGATAACCTTATTGATAAGGTTGATCATTCACTAATGGCATGCAGTGTACTCTGTTGGTAGAATTCCCCAGATGCTTTAGGTGATTAAAATTGCCCCCCTCACAGTGCATTTAACATTAGATGCTGCTTATATGTCCCCAACTGATGTATATTTTTCATTTTAAATGGTAAACATTCAAAACATAGACAAAACAGTACCTTCAAATAAAAACAGCTCAGTTTCAGAGAATGAGAAGATTTGTAGAATTCAATCTCCAAAGCAGCAGTAAAGATCTAAGTAATCCATTTAATAATGAATGAATTTGATGTATTACAGTTATTGTAAATCAAGAGTCCTGGTGTTATGCCCAAATAACATAAACATCCCCATTTTCATAAAACAATAAATCTTTACTAAGAATAATACCTTGCCAAATGAACAGTGTGTACTTGCATCTTAAATACATCCATCATGTTCTGAAGTGACAGTTAAAGCACAGAATGGCAGATGAAAGAAGAAGACAGTCATTGCCTATATTTCAGATCTTGGAGATCGGCCAGAGAGCCATAGGAAACCAAGTACCTTCGATAAGAAGAAGCATCTGCAAGCAGGAATTTTTTATTCAATAATGAGGTATAGCCATCACTGGAATGGTGAGAATATATTGCTCAAACCTCAGGAAGTGGTGCTGAGCCATCTTCTTGAGCCCCTTCACTCATTGTGATGCAGGTACTTGATGCAAATGAACAAGGTGTTTCAGGAATTAATTCCAACAATCTGAAGAAATGGTGATGCCATACCCTTTGGAGTGGAACGTTCAGATGGTGTAGTTCATATACTCTGGTTTTACAGGAACTAATGAAGTAATTGGTAGAGTTAAATACATTCAGGTCATTTAAGAAACTCTTAGATAGGTATATGGATGGAAGAAAAATGAAGGGCCAGGAAGGAAGGAAGGATTAGATTGATTTTAGAGTTGGTTAAAAGGTTGACACAACATCGATGGCTGTTAGGCTGTGGTGTTCTATGTTCTATGTTCTAATTCTAACTCTGTGGTCCTGACTTTTAATTTCTATCCCGACTCCTTTGTGTCTGCCTGCATGACTTCATCCCTTTCTCTATCTCTGTCATTGGTAGCAGTAGTGAGAACAACCTCTGGCTGCTCACCATTTCCTTTCAGAATTACAGGCAGTGACTCAAGTATCTTTAAGTCCGGCACTGGGAAAGAAATACCAATTTGGAATCTTTATTACAACCACAGAAGCTGCTCTCTGCTCCCCTAATTGTAGAATTACTCACAACTATTTCTCTATTGCCTTTCTGCTCCCTTCCTGTATTACTGAGAATACCTGGTGCTAAGCTCCTAGCTCTTGTCTCTGTCTACACTCCACAAAGGAAGCTTCTTTTCTTTCAATATTCAGTATAGAATACTGATTAGAGATTTTTAAGACAGCCACACCAATCTTCTGAATATAACTGCTTCTTTTGTATCTGACAGTCACCACTTTCCTTTCTGTCTGTAGTCCACTGAGTTGTGGGCTGATGCTTTCCTTAAACACACAACAGTTAACCCTCACAGATAGACCATGATGATCTCAGCTGTTGCTTCTCTAGGTGATCAATGTTCCTACTGGTATGGTTGTCCAACTCAAAGGTAAGGTTCTCGAGTTCCCACATGTCACAGTGTTCGTTCTATAAAGAAGTCTGAAGTATACTGTCAAGTATTTATTTGTTAGATTAACTCAATTATTGCAGACAATACACTTAAAATACTACCGTAGATTCCGGACTACAGAGCGCACCTGATTTTAAGCCGCTGGCTCTAATTTTAGAAATAAAATCATTTTTTTAAATGTAAAGGCCGCACCGGATTTTAGGCCGCACCGGATTTTCGGCCGCAGGTGTCCCACGTTGTAATATGAGATATTTACACAGAAAGATATTACACGTGAGGATTTTTTTAACTTTTAATTAAATCCATATGGTAACAAAAACAAATACATATTGCAAATGCTTTTTTTCGAACCGTGCCCGTACGCGGCTACTTTTAAATATACGTTGCGTATACTTCTTTACTGAACAACATTCCAATATCTCCTAACGACTGGTAAAAAATATATATACTGCAGCCTACCAGGAAAAGTTATTGATACCTTTAACTTAAAAGCAGAGTTCGCTCAGATCCAAAGCCGCTCGCGTAATGCGCTCCCCCCCCTCCTTTCCGTTTCATCGCAAACGGCATTTTCCCACAAGACGCCGCGAAACCGGGTGTGTCGTCATAGCATCCCGCGATGTAGTACAGAAAACAAATATAGTTTAAACTAAGTAGGGTAGGTAGCACAATGCTTCGAGTGTTTTCCATGTTGATGAGGGTGAGTACAAATGACTGATTTACAATAATTTAATTGTGAAAGTGCGCTTGATTTATCGTACAATTTCATTGGACCTCTGTGAACTACTCATCAATTTTATTGGTCTACTGTTACGAGGCAAAATGTTTATGAGGCGGCATGAAAAAAACCTTGCATTAGCCGCTTCGGATTATTGGCCGCAAAGTTCAAAGCTGTTCAAAATGTGGGAAAAAAGTAGCGGCTTAAAATCCGGAATCTACGGTATTATTATTAGATTATTTATTGTTTTACTTAATATCAAGGAGCTTTTCAAGTTCCCAACTCTTGCTTATACCAAATGCTTGTTCATTTTAGGCTCAGTAAATTACATGAAAGTGTAGCTTCCAGCTGCTTACTGAGAAATAATAATAATAAAGCTAATTAAATATTAACTGAAGGCCCTTCTACCTTGCCCTTCATTTTTCTACCATCCATATGCCTGTCTAAGAGTTTCTTAGATCCAGATCTGAAATAAAAACAAAAACTGCTGGAAATAGGATCAGAATCAGAATCAGGTTTAATATCACTGGCAAATGTTGTGAAGGTTGTTGATATATGGCCACAGTATATTGCAATACTTAATAATTGAAGCAATGTAAGTTACAGTAGGAAATATATATATATATACTGTGAGTGTGTGTGTGTGTGCACGTTAAATTAAATAAGTAAAAAAGTAGCAAGGCAGTGTTCATGGGTTCAATGTTCATTCAGAAATTTGATGACAGGGTTGATTATCAGCAGGTGAAGTAGTATCTGTGAGAAGAGAAAGAAAAGCAGTGCTTCAAGACCTGAAGTCCTTGGTGAGGCTTCTACTGCAGTAACTTTGGCATACACTATCTGTAGAATTATCAGATGGGACAATCCAATCAGAACTTTTATCATCAACTTCGTGCATCTGGCAGAATTCTCTAAGAACTCACCACCCAGACAGTGGCGCATTATCAGGTTCATATCTCAGATTTGGATCTCAAAATTAAGTCTGTGGAATCTTGCTGTGTGCAAATTGGCTGGCACATTAAAGTAACATCATTTTTTAAACATTTCACTGATAGTAATTCCTTGGAAACTGCAGGGGTTACAAAAAAGTGCGAAGTCAAAAATTGCAAATGCAACATCTTTTAGTTATATCTGTACATTTGAGATGGAAAATAGCCACGGACATTTGGATCAAATTGATGGAGTGCGCATGCATGTGAAATTAGGTTAGGGAGGGATTTAGCTCAGTTGTGATGCTTTTGCATGACTGAATTGATTAATTAGCTGAGATTCCAATGGAGAGTCATAATGTGCCTTCAGCAGGATGGAAAGTACATTAAGGAAGATAAGAAGAAAACAGGACAAATAAGTACTAAAAATGTTTCATAGTAACAAGGTTTGCTTGGTAAGGGAAAATGCCATTCAGCCCTTAAAGTAATATTAATCTTTAAATAAATCTTAACAGATGTGTAACAAAATGCAGATACAAAATATTACAGATGTTGGAATTTGGAGCAAAAAGCAAACTGCTGGTGGAAATTAGTGAGTCAGGCAGCATCTGTGGAGGGAAATGGCCGGTGTTTATTTTAGCTCAAGATCCAACATCAGCTCTGATCCTAAGGTTTAACTGTGTATTTCCCTTCAAAGGAGGTATCCGACCCACTGAATTCCTCCAGCAGTTGTTTTTTTGTGTGACAATATGATATTTAGCTGTGTTTTATCAGTATCCTTTGATACAGTAGCTGGCTGGTGGCGTAGTGGCATCAGCGCCGGACTTCGGAGCGAAGTCTCCTGAGTTGGAATCCAGCTGGCTCCCTTGCACACTTTCCAGTCGTGCTGGGTTGAGCGTCGAGCTAGCAACTCTGCCTCATAAAAATAAGAAAGCCTGCTAAAAAACAACGCTGTCACGATGGCGTCCCAATGACTCCACTCAGAGTTAAGGGCTTTCTTCCTCTTCTTCTTTGGTACACTTATCTGACAATCACTGATTTATCTCCATCTCAAAAAACACATTGATTTAGCAGCCTTCAAGGGGAGAGGGATTCAGATTTTTCATGTGCAGCTCTTAGAGCTCTGCAGCACCGTATTGCTCATCAGCCAATGACGTGCTGACCTTTTAACCTACTCTAAGATCAATCTAACTCTTCCCTCCTATGTAGCCTTCCAGTTTTTCTTCTCATTCATCGGTCTACCTAACAGTTTCTTTAATGTCCCTGATGTATCTGCTTTATCACCATCCCTAAAAGTGTGTTCTACGCACACACAGCTCTCTGTGTAAAGAATTTAACTCTGTATCCCCCCTTTACTTTCCTCCAGTCACCTTAAAATTATGCCCCCTTGTGTTTCCACTTTGGGAAAATATTTCTGGAAATCTACTCTATCTATACCTCTTACCATCTTGTACACATCTATCAAGTAACCTCTCTTCCTCCTATGCTCCAAAGAGAAAAGCCCAAAGAGCTCTTACTTACAGTTTAAAATTTAGCTGAGAATTAAGATTGAGGAAGCTTGGGGTACATTTCATTCCCATTATCGTGAAGGATTGGGATTAGGACTTGTCACTTGAGGGCAAGTGGAAGAAATCAGGTTCATGTGCAGTCCGATATTTCCATCCATTCCCTCTTCCTTGTATGGTTATTAAACCTCCCGTTAAGTGAACCTATGCCGTTTGCCTCAACTGCTCTGTGCAGTAGTAAGTTTCATATTCTGATCTCTCTCAAGGTGAGAAAGTTATTTTTCTTTCTCCAAGAGCAAAGTTTAGATGTGGGGATTGCTGACAGTGGAGCTAATTTAAGATGGGAGAGCAACAATTTCTATTGAATATCACTGTTCATCTTCCTATTTAGAGAATACTCATCTGTTTCATTCCCTGTTTCTGCACTGAATTGTTCAGGTGAAAAATAGGAGCATTAAGAAATGAAAAAGTGAAGATCGAGGGAAGAAAATACAGTAAATGAGCTATCAATCCAAACCATAATGGAATATATTGTTAAATCAATCCTGCTGAGAGAGTGCCCATTGTGAACAGGAGGCAGAGTTTATAGCATTTAAATGGCAAACATATTAACTCCTTTTGAAAATTTATTTTGTTCTATTCTGCATAATTACCTTAAACATCATTTGATAACTGTCATTTTCTGTAGCATTTTGAATAAAGGAAAACAATAATTCAAGAGAATGTCTTTACTATAACATTTCCAGTTTCTATTATCTACTTTTCTGTTATCTCCACTCCAGTGTATGAAAACATAAATAAACTTGCAGAATAGATGTGTGAAGCAGCAGTGGACTAGTTACAGGGGAATGTGTCTTTGGAATAGCTGAGATTTTAATAGCAGTGAAGGATATGCAGATTAGGCAGAGAAATCAGAATAACTGGTGGAACGGATTAAAAAGAAGATACAGATGAGAAGGTACAATAAAACGGCCAGAAAGTACCATGAATCAGGAACCACTGGGAAGGCTGGGATTACTTCTTTTGGAAATCAGCCGACTGAGGGCCGAACTGGCAAACATCTTTAAGAATATGAAAGAATCTTAATGGGGAAATGTGGAGAAGATTTGCATTTGCAAGTGAGTCCTGGATTATGGCCATAAATCTAAGATGGGCATTACTAAATCCAAGGAACAGTTCAAGAAAAACTCCCTTACCTAAATTGATCTTCCCACGTGATGTAGCTGAGCCTAGTAGTAGTAAGGAAAGCTGCATAGCCACATGGTAGCAGGAACATGATGGGGGCATATGATGAAAGTTTAGAGGAGGTTTCTGTGCAGATTGCGTCAATCAAGTTGATCTTCACCTCCTCACTGACAACCTTGCCATAAAATCCCATACCGTGCTCTAATACTGGGCATCTTCAAGTCTCTAACATATTCCTCCTCCGTGAAGCTTTGTTAAATGTTTTCGCCACATATTCCTTATCTTTTGATAATTACCTTCAGGGATCTGACAATGTTAATAGTGCTGCATAAGAACAAATTAGAAACATAAAAACATTAAAAATCTACAGCGCGAAACAGGCCCTTCGGCCCACAAGGCTGTGCCAAACATGTCCTTACCTGAGAAATTAACTAGGGTTACCGATAGCCCTCTATTTTTCTGAGCTCCATATACCTGTTCAGGAGTCTCTTTAAAGACCCTATTGTATCCCCCTCCACCACCGTCGCTGGCTGCCAATTCCATGCACTCACCACTCTGCATAAAAAGCTTACCCCTGACATCTCCTCTGTGCCTACTTCCTAGCACCTTAAAACTGTGCCTTCTCGTGCTAGCCATTCCTGCCCTGGGAAAAAGCCTCTGACAATCCACATGATCAATGCTTCTCAACATCTTATACAAGGGGTGATTGATAAGTTCGTGGCCTACAGTAGAAGGAGTCAATTTTAGAAAACCTAGCACATTTATTTTTCAACATAGTCCCCTCCTACATGTACACACTTAGTCCAGCGGTCATGGAGCATACGGATCTTAGACCTCCAGAAAGCGGTCACAGCAGGGGTGATTGATAAGTTTCTGGCCTAAGGTAGAAGGAGATGAGTTATATAGCTCTCGTTACATGCACATGCAGGTCAGGTCTTTGAGTGATTATGCAGAAAGGTTGAAGTTAAGAACTCATCAGTTAATAACATCAGGGGTGATTGGTAAGTTCATGGTCTAAGGTAGAAGGAGATGAGTTATTAACTTCAAACTTTCTGCATTATCACGCAAAGAGTTGAACTGCACGTGCATGTAACAAGCGCTGTATAACTCATCTCCTTCTACCTTAGGACACAAACTTATCAATCACCCCTGCTGTGGACACTTCCTGGAGGTCCAAGATCCGTATGCTCCATGACCGCTGGACTAAGTGTGTAAATGTAGGAGGGGACTATATTGAAAAATAAATGTGCTAGGTTTTCTAAAATTGAATCATCCTACCTTGGGCTACGAACTTATCAATCACCCCTCGTACACTTCTATCAGGTCATCTCTCATCCTCCATTGCTCCAAGGAAAAAAGGCCGAGTTCATTCAACCTATTCTTATATGGCATGCTCCCCAACCCAGGCAACATCCTTGTAAATCTCTTCTGCACCCTTTCTATGGTTTCCACATCCTCCCTGTCATGAAGCAAACAGAACTGAGCACAGTACTCCAAGTGGGGTCTGACCAGAGTCCTATATAGCTACAACATTACCTCTTGGCTGCTAAATACAATTCCACGATTGATGAAGGCCAATACACCATATGCTTTCTTAACCACAGAGTTAAACCTGTGTAGCAGCTTTGAGTGTCCTATGGACTCGGACCCCAAGATCCCTCTGATCCTCCACACTGCCAAGAGTCTTACCATTAACACTATATTCTGCCATCATATTTGACCTACCAAAATGAACCACCTCACACTTATCTATACTGAACTCCATCTGCCACTTCTCAGTTCAGTTTTGCATTCTATCAATGTCCCACTGTAACCTCTGACAGCCCTCCACACAATCCACACTGTTATCAGCAAATTTACTAACCTATCCTTCCACTTCCTCATCCAGGACATTTATAAAAACCACGAAGTGTAAGGGTTCCAGAACAAATCCCTGAGGCACACCACTGGACACTGACCTCCATGCAGAATATGACCCATCTACAACCACTCTTTGCCTTCTGTGGGCAAGCCAGTTCTGGATCCACAAAGTAATGTCCCCTTGGATCCCATGCCTCCTTACTTTCTCAATAAGCCTTGCATGGGGTACATTGTCAAATGCGTTGCTGAAATCCATATATACTACATCTACTACTCTACCTTCATCAATGTGTTTAGTCACATCCTCAAAAAATTCATTCAGGCTCGTAAGGCACGACCTGCCTTTCACAAAGCCATGCTGACTATTCATAATCATATTATGCCTCTCCAAATGTTCATAAATCCTGCCTCTCAGGATCTTCTCCATCAACTTACTGAAGTAAGACTCACTGGTCTATAATTTCCTGGGCTATCTCTACTCCTTTTCTTGAATAATGGAACAACATCTGCAAACCTCCAATCCTCCGGAACGTCTCCCATCCCCTTTGATGATGCAAAGATCATTGTCAGAGGCTCAACAATCTCCTCCCTCACCTCCCACAGGAGCCTGGGGTACATCTCATCCAGTCCTGGTGACTTATCCAACTTGATGTTTTCCAAAAGTTCCAGCACATCCTCTTTCATAATATCCACATGCTCAAGCTTTTCAGTCCGCTGAAAGTCATCCCTACAATTGCCAAGATCCTTTTCTGTAGTGAATACTGAAGCAAAGTACTCATTAACTACCTCTGCTATCTCCTCCGGTTCCATACACACTTTTCCTCTTCACACTTGATCAGTCCTAATCTCTTATGTTTATATCCTCTTGCTCGTCACATAGTTATAGAATGCCCTGGGGTTTTCCTTAATCCTGTCCTCCAAGGCCTTCTCATGGCCCCTTCTGGCTCTCCTAATTTCTTTCTTAAGCTCCTTCCTGCTAGCCTTATAATCTTCTAGATCTCTATCATTACCTAGTTTATTGAACCTTTCGTAAGCTCTTCTTTTCTTCTTGACTATACTTACAACAGCCTTTGTACACCACAGTTCCTGTACTCTACCATCCTTTCCCTGTCTCATTGGAATGTACCTATGCAGAACTCCCCACAAATATCCCCTGAACATTTGCTACATTTCTTCCAACTGTGTCAAATTTATGCTTACAAGTTCCTGCCTGATAACCTCATATTTCCCCTTACTCCAATTAAATGCTTTCCTAACCTGTCTGTTCCTATCTGTCTCGAATGCCATGGTAAAGGAGATAGAATTGTGATCACTATCTCCAAAATTCTCTCCCACTGAGAGACCTGACACCTAACCAGGTTAATTTCCCAATACCAAGGCGGAGCCTAGGAGAGATAATGGCGCCTAATGGTAACTCCCTTGCTTGCATCTTCGGAAGCAGTTCTATTTCCACCTTTAATATCTTTATTTCTCCCTTTCAGGGTTCTTTTGAAGACCCTGACCTTGAGTTGCATGCATGCTTCAGTTCTTTGCGGGGTTCTACGACTGGCCGTTATTTGGCCTGAGAGTCTCGATCGTGTTTGGAAGACTAAGATCTTGGGGCTCTGGAGTCGGGTGGATCAAGGGTTGTTGTCATGGCAGGAGACTCGTGTGTCATCGGGGAGGCCGGAAAATCTTTCACTGTGGGCCCGAAGACCTGAGGTCTTTGTGATCCTTGGATACAGAGCTCGAAGAAACAACAAAACAGACTTTCAACATCGTTAACCAGCCGGTTGTTGTTATGTCTCCCACTCGCTGTGAAAATCGGGGACTACCTCCCTCTCCCTTGCCAGGGAGAGAGAGAACCTGTGGTTTGTCAAATATCGGATGAAATGCGAAGCCTTTCGGGTAAGTTTGGTCTGTATCTTTCCTATGGTTTAGCACACACTTGGGCTCAGTGATGGTACTGATGCATTTTATTTGCTGGTTGGGAGGGGCGAATCATTGCTTGCTGCTGCTTATTTGTGGGAGGGGGGAGTTGGGGGTGGGTGTTTGGGGTTCTCACATTTAACTGTCATTCATTCTTTGGGCACTTCTCTGTTTTTGTGGATGCTTGTAAAGAAAAAGCATTTTTTTTTCTCTTTTTTTTATATTATATATTATGGAATATCTAGACTTACCTTGTTCATATATACACTATATGGTTTATGTTTGGGAAAGCTTACTTATACTGTATTCATTGTTTATGTATTCCTTCATGTGTAATGGGAGTTTATATGTTTGTAATCCATTATTAATATTTTAATTGTATTTTGTTCATAATATTTTTAATACTAATAAAAAGATTAAAAGAGAGAAAAAGCATTTCAGGGTGTATATTGTACACTATACATTTCTCTGACATTGAATTCAACCTTTGAACCTTTAAACCTTTGAAGTACAACCTCTCCTCTTGTAGGGTTATCTACACATTGTGTCAAGAAACCTTCTTGAACACACCTAACAAACTCCACCCCATCTAAATCCCTCACTCTAGGGACATGCTAATCGATATTTAGGAAATTAAAATCTCCTACCACGACAACCCTGTTATTATCACATCTTTCCAGAATCTTTCTCTCTATCTGCTCCTTGATGTCTCTGATACGACTGGATTGTCAATAAAAAAAAACCCAGTAGGGTTATTGACCCCTTCCTGTTCCTAACTTCCACTCACAGAAACTCCATAGACAATCCTTCCATGTCTTCCTCCTTTTCTGCAGCCGTGACACTATCTCTGATCAACAGTGTCACGCTCCCACCTCTTTTGCCTCCCTCCCTGTCCTTTCTGAAACATCAAAAGCCTGGCACTCGAAGTAGCCACTCCTGCCCCTGAGCCATCTAGGTCTCTCTAATAGCCACAACATCATAACTCCAAGTACTGATCTATGCTCTAAGCTCATCCACTTTGTTCATAATATTCCTTGCATTAAAATAGGCACATCTCAAACCATCGGTCTGATCATGTCCCTTCTCTATCACCTGCCTATCCTCCCTCTCGCATTGTCTCCAAGCTTTCTCTATATGTGAGACAACTGCCTCTTCCTCCGTCTCTTCAGTTTGGTTCCCACACCCCCAGCAATCCTAATTTAAAGTATCCCCAATAGCCTTAGCAAACCTCTCCACCAGGATATTGGTCCCCCTGGGATTCAAGTGCAACCCATCCTTTTTGTACAGGTTACTCTTGCCCCAAAAGAGGTCCCAATAATCCAGAAATCTGAATCCCTGCCCCCTGCTTCAATCCCTCAGCCATGCATTTATCCTCCACCTCACTCTATTCCTATACTCGCTGTCACGTGACACAGGAAGTATCCTGAGCTGACAACATTTGTGGTCCTGCTTCTCAACTTCCTTCCTAACCTCCCTGTAGTCTGCTTTCAGGACCTCCTCCCTTATCCTGCCGATGTCTTGTCTTCTCTTGTCCATACTGTACTAACCGCCACCACTCGGCTGTAATCGTGCAGGAGCAGTGTGTGGTTAAGTGCCTTGCTCAAGGACACACAAGCTGCCTCAGCTGAGGCTCGAACTAATGACCTTCAGATCGCCAGCCCAAAGCCTTAACCACTTGGCCACAAAATGTACCAGAACCTCTGGCTGTTCTCCTTCCCACTTCAGGATATTGTGGATGCGATCGGAAACATCCCAGACCCTGGCACCTAGGAGGCAAACTACCATCCGAGTTTCTTTCCTGCACCCACAGAATCGCTTGTCTGACCCCCTAACTATTGAGTCCCCTATCACTGCGGCCAACCTCTTCCTTTCCCTACCCTTCTGAGCCACAGGGCCGGACTCTGTGCCAGAAGCTTCCCTCAGGTAGGCTGTTCCTCCCCCAAACAGTATACTTATTGTGAAGGGGTACAGCCACAGGGGTGCTCTCTCGCGTCTGACTCCTGTCCTTCCTTCTCCTGACTGTTACCCACTTATCTGTCTCCCCAGTCTCCGGTGTGACTACCTGCCTATAGCTCCTCTCTATCACCTCCTGTCTTTTCCAGACCAGCCGAAGGTCATCAAGCTGCATCTCCAGTTCCCTAACACCATCCCTAAGGAGCTGCATCTCGATGCACCCGGTGCAGATATGGCCATCTGAAGGGCTGGGGGTCTTCAGGACTTCCCACATCTGACACTGAGCACAGAACACCGGCCTCAGACACATTCCTCCTGTTTGTATTCTACACAGGCAACCTACCTTGCCTCGACCCATTATCACAACCGTTATCTGGACCCCATTGAACCAAAGCCTTCTGCTCTGTCTCCATCTACTTACTACCCGCTCTATAACGCTGTCTCCTTTTAAACTCTTCTCGCTGTTCTCACTGGCGGATGTCCACGCGCTTGTGCATTCGTGCCCCGATCAAACCGCTGAAGAAATAACTATTATTGGTGTATCTATATTTGCAATTTTCTAATGACACCACATAAGTTAATCATTGTGAGAACTGACCCAACACTCAAAATTTGTTATGTATTACAACATAAAACTTCTCCAGGTCTATCTGTGCTGTCATCTCATCATCTTCGGACTGTGTTCAATGAAGTAATGGGTATTAATACTCCAATGTTAGTTAGCATGTGTACAGATGCCGTCCAGTATATCCTAACACCACTCCTGTGCGCACAAGTGGGATCAAACAGAAGATTTTTCCTCTACTGGTTTCTATCTCCCTTCTTGTTCATATTTCCATTTGCCTACCATTTGTAATTGCAAGGATTGGGAACGTATTTATGTATATGGTTGGCACTAGAGTACAGCATGGCTTAGTGTACAGACAGAGGTAGAGGCCTGAGAAGAATGTTCATTCTGTGATCCATACTATGGGCTGGGCTGTGGTGAGGTGTGCATCCAACGTCGGGGATGAGATTGAAGTCAGGTTTACGGTTGGTGCTGGGTTTGAGGTCATAATTCATTTTGTGTCCAGAGCTTAGGACCAGGAATGAAGTTCAGATGTTCGATTGGTGCTAGGGGCTGGATTCTGAATTGGGTGTGTATTTTAGTGCCTGCAGTTGGGGCATGGTTGGGTGTCTGGGGCTGAGAAAGGGAATGAGATTAGGTGTGTGGCGAGAGCTGGTTCTGCTGCTGTTGGGTGTTTGACTAGAATGGAAGCGGGTGTCGGGGTAATAAGTAAAGGTGTGGTTGAAGCTGAGGGATTCGGGGATGAAGCCAGGAACTGGGGATATGAGTAAATGTGTAGCCAGAGCTCGGCACTGTTCTGGTTGGGTGTGTGACACACCCAGAATATGTAGAAATGGGCAGGTATATGACCAAATCCAAGGACCAAAATCAGCACTAACAAATCTTACCTATCAGGATGTTAACCCCAGCCCAGGGAAATTCAACCTCTCAAACTTGCACAAGCCCATTCCCCACCACAAGTCTATTCCTGGAACATAGGACTTTAAAACCATCCTTCCTTCCTTCACATTCATCTGTGTTGACCTCAGCATTCACTACCAGAAAGCACCCAGGTTTTTATTCTCGTTCCTCTTTCCTGTGGTCTTCCTGCTGGTCTATAACCCTCACACTCCCTTAACCATTGGGGCTGTTGTAGACTCCAACCACCAGCTGCTCATCCCCTCCAGAAGAAGGGTCAATAACTTCTTTGGTCCAAAAGACAATCACAAAGGGACCACCAGTATAGGGGCAAAGGTTGGTTTATTGCTGAGTTGCTACTCTGGCACTATTCAGTATTCTGTTTGAGTTTTCTTTCTAACAAAAATCAGGCTTTCAAGGTAAATGTACATTTCTTATAACATTCAAATTACATTCTTATAGCATTTGCAATTTACTAAATTAGCTGTTCAGTTAGAGGAAAATTCAAAGGGTGGAGAGCATGGTAATTAATCTGTCTGATAGACATTTCTGTACTTTGGACACACAAGCACTAAGAAATGTGAAGAGTTATTTTCGACCATTTTTCAGCCATATTCACGAGTAACTTTGGATCTTTTTCAGCTAAAATCATTCTATTTGTGTGTTTCCATAAGTGCAGTTTGTTACAGAAGTGAATATGTTTTTTTAATAATTGTCAGTGTTTTCAAAAATTACTAGTGGAGATTTCATAAGCCTTTATTGATTATCTGAAAATTGATAGAGAAAGTAACATTACATCATATTTTCCACTGCCCCAGGTGTGACTTTGACACACTAGAAATGGTTTCTTCTAAATTTACTCTTTCACTGCAAATGCCTGGAGCTTTGCAACCAATCAAAGGCAATTATAAATATAGCTAGGACAGTACCATCACCATCAGCCAGAGCATGAACACAGCACACCAAGGTAAAATATTTCTCCCACAAGATGAAAGAGACCTATTAAGTTAGTCTTTTGCTTTTCCCCCAGCTACATGAGACTGAGTGTTAACTTCAGGATGGGAAGCCGAGTAGAATCTGACAACCTTTCTGCCTGGGAATTTCCATGTCAATTATAAAGGCTTGGCTTCACTTCCATCCCCCTGGCTACCCATTGTCTCAAAATAAATAACTAATGGTGGGCTATAAGGAGGTTTGGAGGATTCCTGGCAACATCCTGGTGAATTACTTAAGCTTCCTTTGACATAAAAGAATTACATTTTTGCTTACCTCAATATGTAGTTCACACAAAGGCCATGTTTTAACATCCAATCTCATCTTAGTTACACACGGATTACCTCATAGTCCTGTTGTAGCTAATAAACTCAGACCATTCAAGTTCTCATTCTACAGACGTTGTCTGACAGTCTGAGTTCTTTCAGCATTCCTTATTCTTGTTCCTGTCCATACATTATTCAGTTTGATTTTCAAACAGAGCACTTCAAATGGATGAATTGCTTTGCATATGGTGTAAGAAGGACGTGTGGTGAGTGTGTCATTACATGGTGGCCTTTTCACATGTGCTCCAAGCACAGTTCACTCCTAGTACACGTTCTTAGACTATAGCTGACAACATGACTATGGATAGTGCCTTCTGTTGGAAAACCACAGAGCCTCACCCTAGATTTGATGATCTTCACATACCTATCGACTTCTGGTGTTTCTAATGTGCATCCCCGGGGAAAGTTGGCGCTGTTCAGAACTCTGTAGTATCGAGTTGTTGAGGATGAATCATGACAGGTACTGACACACTTCTTTCCAAAACCTGCTGTGGAGAAATGGGTCAGTCTTGTTTGCCTTTCACAAGGCTTTAATTCTCTATTCCCTTTGGAGTTGTGGAGCAGTGTAGTTTAAAACGTCTCAATTAAATATCAGACTTTTGTCCTTGCATCAGTTGTATCAAAGCATAAGAGACATTAAAATGAGTACCTTTGGTACCTAAGTTTTATTCAATACCCAATTAAGTTATATACTGAATATGTGGAAGGATAAAATATATTTTTACCTTTATTATTTAATTTACATCCAAGATTTTTTTTAAATGTTCTGCTTGGAAGAAGATAACCTTTTAATTATATCTGTCTTCTTGTAACTTTCACCCAGATTGTCAGGTTTGAGAGTGCTGGTTTAATGCAAAATGCTAAATTTAATATGTTTTTAACTGCATTGATACATTGCATTCAGTACTATTTTCATATTTGTCTTTATGAATTCCTTGCTACAAACACATTCTCCCATGGCAGACCTTGTTCTGTTTGTTTAGTTGCTAGATAATTGAAATTGCTAATGATCACAACCTCTCTTTGCTTGGCAGCCTTGTTTATCTTCCCAAACTGTTGTTTGTTGGCCAGCTTACTGTCATTAGGGAAGGTGTCAATGTATGTCAGCTACAGTATCTTTCAATCATGTGCTCTCTTTACCATCTGCACTGCACACAGTTTGTTCATGGATGATCACATTTTGTTGAATACAATATTCTCGAATAAAAATGCTGCTCTGCTTTTAGTGATAATTGTTCTTTAATTGGTGGAAATGAATCTCTAGGCTCTCTAAGAGCAGTAGACCATGTCTTCCTAGTTGGTTTGGTTTGGCCTAATGTGTCACAAATACAACAGAGGTGAAATCCAACATATTTACACCTTTTTAGAAGCAGGGGATAGGTAAACAGATCTCCATGTTCTCCTATGGCCAAATTTTCCAAAGACTGAACAGGCCATGGTGTTGAATAGTGCAACCTTTAGACATTTAGGACATTCTCTAGAGTGCTTCACTAGGTTGGAAACATTTTTTTGTCATTTTTTTATAGGGCTTGATTTTCCTTCATTTCATTTCTAAACAGTCTATTTTATTTTACCATTGTCATTTATGCCACTTAAACTGTCAGTGACCACAAGTGCAACTGTTTTTCTTTGACACGCCTACTTCAAGCGAAGTTAAACCTTTTTAATTCAGAAGTTGCAACGAAAATACTGATTTATGTTTATTGCAGTGTTGTTCAAAGAGTGAGATTTCAAAGGCAGCTCACGGACCACCGAAATGCCATCTGGTAGTAATAGCCAGGAGGCTGAAATCCACAAATATGCTGATGGAACTGTAGCTTTGATACTGGTGAGAAATAGGATTAAATGCTTACGGATGCAGAATTTTCCACTTGGAAATGTGATTTCAAGTATCTGCAAGAAAATTAAATTGCTAAAGCTTTCGTCCACCAAGTAGAGGACCATTTAAAACAATGCTTCAAAGAGATGGCATCAATGCAGTTACACGGCGACGGTAGGGGGTGGGTGGAATGTGTTTGCATAGTTTTGTTCTGTTGAAGTCAGAAGAAGTCTCCTCTTTCATGCGCAGTGCATCATCTCTCCAGTTGACAGAGGCACAAGTCAAAAGTGGAATATTTTCACCTATGTAGATGATTGAAGCTCCACCTACTCTCAGGATGTCAACAGCACCCGCAGCAAAACAGCCTACTTGATTGCATCCCATCCACTATATGAAATACTCCTTCTCTAAACTGCTTGTACACTAAGGGTGCATGCTGTACATCTACTGAAGTCATCAGAGCTAAACAGGCAAATGCCACTCCACCTGCCAAATCCATTGCTTCTACCACCAGCAAGGGCAAGGGCAGCGGGTGTATGGAAAACCACCACCTCCAGCTTACTTTTAAACCATTCACCATCCAGATTTAGAAATGTAAATTCTGGTCCTGAATCACTGATGGGTGTAAATTCTGGATGGCTATCTTCACAAGAAGGATTACAGCAGCTCAAGAAGGTGACTCACTTCCATTACTTTAAGAACAATTGGGGATAGGCAACATATGCCTGTCGCCTCCACATCCCAGAATATAAATAAGTAGAAGAAAACAACTTGAGATTGCAGCGTGCCAAGTTAAAAAAATAGAAAAGATGCAGCTGGTGCATTTAAAGAATTTCCATTCCACAAAAAAGCATGAAATCAGCTTCAAAATATTCACTTTTGGAGCACTGCATGCCAATCTCTACAGCATTTAAGAGCATGAAAACAAGAACAGACCATTCAGCCCCTCAAACATTAGGTGCACTTTCCTATCTTGTATGACTCTCCTGTATATCAATCATCTGCAGACCTAGCACTTAATCAGGAAAACAGTCTGGCAATATATCTGAAGTTTGTAATAACTTTGGAACACAAGAGGATGCTTTCTACCAAGATTTCTAAGATATACTGTATATTTTGTAAGATATATTCTGCCTCTATAATTTCATGGGCAGAGGAATGCTAAAAGTTCAAGGCTCTTTGAGGGAAAAATTTCCTTCTCAGAACTATCTTAAATGGTGATCCTGACTCTGTATTCCTGGTTCTAGACTCCCCCAAGAGGTGAAAGGTCTTTTCACAATCCACCACATTAAGCCTTCTCAGAATCATATATGATTCAATTGTTACGCCTGCGCCCAACTCTGAGGGGTCGAAGGGTCCCAAAGTAGCCCCCTCCTTTTTGAGAATCGCAAGATCGCTATTAATTCAGGTCAGGAGACCCAGGAAATGAGAGAGAGAGACATTTGGAATGTCTTGGCCCCTCGGCGATACAAAGCTACGGGAAACGGCCATTGTCTCTTGGAGACGGAATTGTGTATTGAGTACTGTGCTTCGTGGAAGCCCTTAGGCAATGTGGGCTGGTTGGGATATGGCATCATTCCACCCTGATTGACATCTGAGACCCCGTGAGTGGGGATAAAAGCGGGTCTGTGGGAACAGCCCCTCAGACGCACCGGAAGAAACGCTAGAAATCCTGTAACAGCGATATAGCGAAAGCCGGTGGAAAGTCCACATGCGTCCTTTTCCATTTGCCTCGGAATTGGTGGGCCTTGCCACGGAAGAACGGCTTTAGCTAACACAAAAGGAGAATTCAGCCCCAACGACTCTCGAAGGATTGACATCATAAAAGGAATGGGCAAGTTTAAACTCCGTCTCTCTCTCCAACCAAAAGCTGCAGCTTGAATGAACTTGAGTGACTTTTATATTTCCATCGGACAATACATTATCCCCTAGACAACAATAGAGTTATTTCTTATTGATTATTATTATACCCGCGCTTTTAGATTTAGTATTGATGACGTATATTATCTGTATGGTTGCATTGATATTATTTTTGTGTATTTTTATCAATAAATACTGTTAAAAATAGTACCATCAGACTTCAACGGAACTCTCTATCTTTGCTGGTAAGTGACCCAGTTACGGGGTACGTAACACAATAAAGTTGTTTCACATTCTTCTAGAGCTCAGTGTCTATGTACAAGATGCCCCACATTTTCTCATAAGACAAACCCCCTCATTCTAAAAATCTGTCATACGTAACACACTGCCTGAGAGAGTGGTGGAAGCAGAGCTGCTGATAGCGCTTAAAGGCATCCAGACAAGCTGTTGTATAACCCAGCATTGAAGGCTAAAGATAAGTACTAGAAGTCAGGATTGGTATGGATGGGTTCCACAAACTGGGGTGGACCTTTGTACATGCTGAATGATCCTATGAAGCTAAATCTTACTTCGATGCACTGCCCTCCAATATTAGAAAACCTCTGCTCTGGCTCACTCTTAACGAGGAATTAGCACAAGTCCCAGCCCGAAAGCTATGGACACAGCCAAGGAAAACTTCTATTCAAGACAACCTGAAATTTAAAAAAATTAAATTGTTTGCAATCCTCTAGGTGTGCTAGTAACAACAGTGTGGCAAGACTTTCATAACTCTTAAACTCTGTCCTCTTTGCATTCAAGGCTGATTTTCTAATTGTTTTTCATATTAGCTGCTAATTTTTTATGTTACTTGCACAAGGACACACAGACACCTCTGCCGTATGGCACTCTGTGGGATGTGGGATCATGCATCTTTTTAAAATTTCAGAATCCTTAAGTAAGGACTGTAATGAGAACTTCAATGAGTAACTGTCCTAGCTTCTAATTCAATCAAGTTCAATTTCTTTATCCTCTAACTGAGAACAGAGTAAATATGCTTTGATGTGTAGAAAATGAAAGCTGATTACTGAACATTATTTAAAATTCTAAACTAAGATTGATGTTTGGAATACTTTATGATTATTTCATGAAGAAAATCTACAGTGTATCTATCATAAGCAAGAATAAAAGACCAACATTAATATCTGAATTTTATAAACAATTTTGAACACAGAAGGATGCTTTCTACCAAGATTTCTAAGATATATGTTCAACCTACCGTATGTATTTCTTAGAGTTATTACTTTAGATAGTTAACCCTAATTTTTTTCTCTGCTTGAAGGACATATGCAAATAATGGTTGAAGGATATGGTGATCAGCTATCTTATTTTGCCATTACTTCTGTCTTATTTTCCCTCTGCAGTTACAATATGTTTCATTGGGGTCATCCAGGGTATTATGGAACAGGACTAAAGGTAGAAGCCAGTTTAATGAGACAAGCACAGATATTTGAAATTTTATTAGTTTCAAGATGATGAGTTTGTTGTTATGATAATATAAATTTGGAGCTTCCTGCCAAGAAAAGCAGACCAGAGTTTCCAATGCACCCGAACCAAAAGCAATGTTATGATTATCTCCTGCTGCTAGCACATGAGATAATCAAAACATTACCTGAAACAGTAGATCAAAGTTGGTTTTTGCTTTTTTGGTAGAAAATTCAAGCTTATCTGGTGAATTACTGGAAATAATTGCAATGCTACTATTACACTACACAGACAGTCTATTGCTGCCTTTACTGTTCCTTGTGTGCCAGGATTTATCAGCACCAACGGCGAACAAATTCTTGTATGCTGCTATTATGGGTACAGTTTTGGATAGCAATGTGACCCAGCTGGTAGAGCTGCTGCCTTTCAGAGCCAGAGAGCTGAGTTCAGTCCTGATCTCTTTGCTGTCTCTGTAGAGGTTGCACAATATCCCTGTAACCACATGGGTTTCCTCTGTGTGCTCCAGTTTACCCCAAATCCCAAAGATGCATGGTGGTTACTTGGCCACTGTAAGTTGCTTCTAGTCCATAGGTCAATGGTAGAAACTGTGGAATTTGTTAGGGATGTGTGGAGAATAAAATGTATGATTAGTCTTTGATAGGTGTTTGATGGCTATCACATGACACAGTGACCAAAGCTCTATGATTCTCTGTGGCTGGGTATAGCTAATGCTCTACAGAGGGTGAGACAAATTAGGTCATTATAATTGTTGCATGCTCATACATACCTCAGGTTGATTTGCCCAAGTGCTAGCAAACATCCTTGTCTAGTCTGACACCTCTTGCCTCAACTGAATCTGACCAACAACCATTTTAAGCTGCAGAGGGGGTGAGGGGGGAGAACAAAATGAGTTTGTACCACAAGAGATTTTGCAGATGCAGAAGATCCAGAGTCAGACAAACAAAATACTGGAGAAACTCAGCATTCAGGCAGCATCTGTGGACAGATATGAACAGTTGATGTTTTTGGCCGAGACCTTAATGTCTCTGATGGGTTAGACACTAAGCATGTTGAGGTGACAGTATTGCTTTTAGGATGCTGATTAAGAGATTAAAATGAATATTATATCATAGCTGTCCTGCTTAGTGAAATGTAAACCAAGGAAAATGAGTGAGGGCAGTGTGAATAAAGAAGAGCATATCAAAGTGTAAGATTCAGAAGACAATTGCTGTAGGACATACTCAGTAGATCAAGTAACATCAATGGAGTGAGGAAAACCTGAATGCACATTTGGATGCAGTGGCCTCTCGAGGACCAACCAAAGATGTGTTTTTTTTTCCTCAAATGTATTTTTTATGATAGCAAGACAATGCTAGTCTCCAAGAAATTCAGGCACTGCAGGTCTACCCCATCAGTGAGCTGCTCATTGGCACAGGTGCTGAACTGGGTGAAGACCATGCTGCTGCCTGCTACAGGAAGTCATTGAAGGCATCAGGGTTAGTGTGCAAAGGTAGCATGGCAGAATAACCATGGGTGATTGGCTTGGACACTTCCCATGTGATTGCAAGACTCTGTTGGGTTTTGATAATGTAAGATACTGCAGGCCTGTTTGCCTTGTTTGGTGGTACAACAAACAGTGGGGAAGCTGTGTGGCCTTGGTTGCAGTGAAGACTGGGCCTCAAGCCGTGGGCTTGCCTGTTGCCGCAGTCCAGGAGAGGCAACACCAGAGGTGGTGTAGCGTGGTGTCCGTGCTCAGTTGGGGGCTGGTCTCCAGTGATCTGATCGATCGATAGAATGACATGCTGGATTGTGTGCATCTGCACATTGCTGTGAACTGTACCATCAATTTGCAGGACATGTCACTCAGGGACTTGGGGTGTGTGTGTGTGTGTGTGTGTGTGTGTGTGTGTGTGTGTGTGTGTGTGTGTGTGTGTGTGTGTGTGTGTGTGTGTGTGTGTGTGTGTGTGTGTGTGTGTGTGTGTGTGTGTGTGTGTGTTTTTTTTTGCTCGCTATTTTAGATGTGCTGTGTACGTTTTGCATCTTGGCCCCAGAGGAACGCTGTTTCATTCAGCTGCATTCATGTATAGTTGAATGATAATTAAACATGAGTTTGAATCAGAATTTAAAAATAAATTATTTGAGTTACAGTTTCAGGTGGATGACTTTTCTTTGTTACTGGCCTGTTCTGATATGAACAGCAGTGGCTGGTTATATGAAATTGTTAAATTCAATATTCAGTCATAAACACTGCATTTCTAATAAAGTTCATCAACCTGAAATGTGAGTTCTGTTTTCTTCCTCTATAACATTTGTCTGGCCTATTAAATAGACCAAATATTTTTCTTGTATTTTAGATTTCCAGCTTTACAACTAATATTGGATGTGATAACTAAGAATTTGCCTGTGTCTGGCACAGTTAAACTTGTTTGCCTCAAACCCTTCTCTCCACAATCTGCAACAGACTGGACCCGCCATGCACCTACATTCCTTTATTAGATCCATTTCCTGAGAGACCTGGATTGCCATACTCTGACACTGAGAAGCAAGACATCATAACCTTCCAATCAATAATATCTCTGACTCACAACCTTGATTCATTTGCTTCTGTAGCTGTTTTAGTGTGTTTGACCTGTTGCTCCAGCTTGTTCTCTAATCTCCTCCCTTGTCGACGAGGCATCTCTGAACTGCTGTTTCATCTGGAATGATTAAATCCAGAGGTCCCTAACCAGTGACCACAGCTATACTTCAAGATTGAAAAGAAATTCCAAGGTTTAAAGAGAAGAACATCATCTTCAATGAAATGACTGACATAAAAGTTTCATGATGAAATTTCTAGGCCAATAGCATAGAACACAATGTAACACATTGCACGATATAATACAATTCACAATAGAAAACAGGGAGCAGTTTAAAATGTAGGACAATATAATATGGAACAATATGAGACTGTGCCCAGGATAACGCAATGTAACAAACAATATCATAAAACACAAAGACCAGAATAAAATAGACACAATGCAACAGGCAGCATGATATAACCATATAACCCAGAATACAACATACATAAAACAAACTGTATGATATAATGAGTATAAACCAACACAGGAATACAAAGAGCACAATATGGTACAGAGTACAATATAACAAAGAATATAACAAAGGAGAATATAGCTTGATGGTATAAACAATATTTAAAAGAGAACACAATAGAACCAATTTTTAGATAATCCATTTGGGTTTGAGGGGAACTTGCTTCTGGTGAGGTCCTGAGGAGAAAATTGAGGCTCATGTTCAAAATCACGCTTTACTTCAATTAACTAAACAATGCACATTTCCAGGACATTGCCATGATTCCTTATTTTCAGAGACCCACATGGAGCTGGAGGGGCAGAGGACCTTTGTCAGTAGAGGTTGAATGGATGGCTCATCCCCTCACATGCTTCTGTGAAAGCATCAATGATGGGTTTAGAGCACAGCTTCTGAAACATGTGCTAACAAAGTGTTGTCTACAAACTTCAGTTTGCTTATTGTGTCTGTGGATCTGCAGTGCAGTCTCTATAGTTACTAATATTTCGAAAGATTAGCATCATGCCAACTTAGGTCCACTCCTTCAATAAGCCTTCTGTGAGAGTGGACTTGATTCATTTCTGGTTTGGATAAAGTAGGGCCAAATATTAGTAATTAAAACAAGTTGCGGCTATTAAAGAGCAGATGTTGCAGGTAGAAGCAGGTGGAACAATATCACAAAACTGAAAACAATGTTCTATGGATGAACAAGGAGTTAGAGAAGACTCATTGTTATTTACCACACAGGCATCACTCAGTAAAGGAAACAGAGTAATGCACATCAGGTGAATAACCAGTGAGAAGCTGAGTATAGCAAAGTGATAGGGGAGGTGGAAAGGAAAGTGTGAAAAGAGAGTATGTCAATGTGAGTCACCATAAAAGTGCATCTAAGAGTCTTCTGTAGGTTAACAGTGAATGTTAATGAAGGAAATTCAGTCGATATTGTCCACCTGGATTTTCAGAAAACATTTAGTAAGTAACATACAAAAGTCTGATTAGAAAGTTTGAAGCTAGTGGAATAAAAAGTTCACTATCATCAGAGATAAGTTACTGGCAGAATTACTAGCACCACCGGTCAGAATACTATTTGTTGGTATGGTCACTGGCACTAGTTGTAGATTGCATTCGTGTCAGAGCAGAAACACTGTGTTCTATTGCCATAGCATGGATAGAAGAATTTTTAATCCACCTTTTTATTGCATCTTAACAAATTAACTAGAACTGAATCTCTGGGTTTAGTACAGAATATCCACTATTGAGTATAGTGGGTCAAATACATTGGAGGATTTAAAGAGATATTTAGATAAGCATGTGGCTGTAAGGAAGATGGAGGAATATGGACATGGTGTAGGTAGGAGGGATTAGTGTTTGGGTGTTTTTGATTTGCTTTTTAACTGGTTTCACACAACATTGTGGGCTGAATGGCCTGTTCCTGTGCTGTACTGTTCTACATTCTAAAAGTCATGGCCAAGTCAAATATGGGACTTGGAAGTGCTAGGAGCTGAAAACAAGACAGAGACTGAAATATCAGAATGGGTTCAACATGGCAAATTGGGACAGCACATTTTAACAATGTGTTATTTGATACATACAAGGAATCATAAAGTGGCATATTACTCTCCCAGAGGTCACCAGAAAGTTGCTGGTAAAATGAATTAGGAGTTGGCAGAGGTGATCAAGGAAGCAATATTACCACTCACTAGGAGGCAGCTTGAGAAGTGTTGTAATGATCTGATCAGGTCATGAAAGGTAAGTAATCCTGCATATTTACCCACACCCTGTCATTTGTATCAGGCCCACATCACATTTCCATTTACTATAAAACTCAGCCAGCCCTTTCTAAAGATGGTAAAACTTTTCCTGGAGTTTCTGTCAGTAGCACTGCAGATATATGACTTAGACTTAAGATCAGGCAGCAAGTGGAGAAAGAAAATAGTTAATTTGATGACAGCCTTTGAACAATTCTGTAAAACAGTAACTCTGCTGGTCACCATAAATACTGCTTGACCTACTGACTACTTCCAGCATTTCTTGAGTTATTTCACAATTCTAGCATTATTTCAATCTTGGTGTGATGTTAAATATTTCTCTAGTTAAAAAAATGTCATGAAACTGGAGCATGCAGAAACATTCAGACCGAACAGAAAATCTCATAAATGTTACAAACCAAGATTATTGGACACTCTGTCTTAAACAAAGAAGCAGGCAGTTTCTTTATTGTTGAATCATTTGTTATCAGTCAGTAGCAGCCACACAGCCTCCTTTACATGACTGAGTGGCTTTCATTTACCCTGTGACAATAGGACTTCCTCCGTTGTGTTGGGAAAATCCAAGGAACCAGCAGAGTGCATCAAGCAATTAGGGTCTAAGCTAATCTACCGACACAATGAAGAAATTCAATAGTGTACTGTTATTAATATTTACAATATTGTCCTTGAAATGATGACAAGAATTCTTCTTCAAAAACCTGATACAATTGTCTAGAATTCTACTTATAGGACTACAGAACTGGAAACATTTTTACCAAACTGAATATGGTAACTAATCATGAGCAACAATATCTCATAGGGTGAAATAATTGTCTTTTCCACCTGAAAGAATAAATTAGCTTCAGGGAAGTTGTCTATCTTGGTAAACTGGTTTATTATGCCACATATACCGAGATTGAGTGAGAAACATGCATACTGTTCATACAGATGAATTAAAAAACAACAGCACGTTGAGGTAATACAAGTTAAAGTACAAGTTGTCTCTGTGGTTAAGGCATATGGTGAATTGGCCTTCATCAAATGTGGGATTGAGTTTAAGAGCCGAGAAGTAATGTTGCAGCTATATAGGGCCCTGGTCAGACCCCACTTGGAGCACTGTGCTCAGTTCTGGTCACTTCACTACAGGAAGGAAGTGGAAACTATAGAAAGGGTGCTGAGGAGATTTACAGGGATGTGGCCTGGATTGGGGATAGGTTGAGTGAACTCAGCCTTTCCTCCTCGAAGCAGCGGAGGATGAGAGGTGACCTGATAGAGTTGTATAAGAAGATGAGAGACATCGATCATGTGGATAGTCAGAGGCTTTTTCCCCGGGCTGAAATGTCTAACATGAGAGGGCACAGTTTTAAGGTGCTTGGAAGTAGGTACAGAGTAGATGTCAGGGGTAAGTTTTTTGCACAGAGAGTGGTGAGTGCATGGAATTGGCTGCCAGCGACGGTGGTGGAGGCGGATACAATAGGATCTTTTAAGAGACTCCTGGATAGGTACATGGAGCTCAGAAAAAAGTAGAGGGCTCTGAGTAACACTAGGTAATTTCTAAAGTAAGTACATGTTTGGCACAGCATTGTGGGCCAAGGGCCTGTATTGGGCTGTAGGTTTTCTATGTTTCTAAAATAATAAGAGTGCAGAATAAACTGTTACAATTAGAGAGAACGTGCAATGCAGACAGACAATAAGGTGCAAGATTATAACGCCATAGATTGGAAGATGAAGAGTTCATTTAATCATACTAGGGAAACACAAAAAGCTGTCCTTGAGTCTAGTCCTATGTGACTTTAGGCTTTTATATCTTCTACTCAATGGAAGGGGGAAGAAGAGAAAATGTCTGGGGGTGGGTGGAATCCTTGATTCTGCTTTATGGAAACAGCATGAAGTGTAGACAGAACCCATGGATTGGATGCTGGTTTCAAATATGTGCTGAGCTGTATCCACAACTCTGTAATTTCTGGTGGTCACTGGAAGAGCATTTGTCATACAACAGTAGGATGCTTTCTATGGAGCATCAATAAAAATTGATGGTGGTCAAAGCAGATGTGCCAAATTTCCTCAGTCTCCTCAGGAAATATATAGACCTGTAGTTGAGCTTTCTAGGTCATGGCATTAACATGGTTGGACCAGGACAGACATAGATGATGTTCACTCTTAGGAACTTGACCCTCTCAAGCCTTTTGACCTCAACACCGTTAATGTAAACAGAACTATGTGCAGTACCTGCCCACACCGCCAGATATTTTGTCTTGTTGACATTCAGGGAAAGGCTGTTTATGGCACCACGAGAATAAACTTTCTGTCTCCTTCTGGATTAGTGTCACATGAGATACATCTTACTGTGGGGGTATTGTCTCCGAACTTTAGATGGAGTTAGAGCAAAATCTGGTCACACAGTAAAGCAAAGGTGTGAGGATGCAATAGTGTGGGGTACCAGGGTTGAGAGTAATCATAGTGGAGGTGTTGCTGCCTATCCTTACTGACAGTAGGCTGCTGATTAGTTGCAAAGGGAAGCATTACGTCCCAGGTCTAGGAGTTTGGTGATGACTTTGCTTGGTATTATAGTATTGAAGGTGGAACTGTAGTCAATTAGCAATAGTCTAACATAAGTGTTCGTACTTTCCAGGTGGACCAGAGATGTGCATAGAGCCAGGGGTATAACAGCTGCTGTAGAACTGTTTCAGTGATAGTGGAATTGCAGTGGGTTGATATTGACTAGAAGGCTGGAATTAATGTGTGTGATGACCAGCCTCTTGAAGCACTTCACACTCGTCAGAGTCAATAGGCAGTAGTCCTTAAGGCATGTTTTCTTGTTTTTGTTACTGGGATGACAGTAGTCTTTCTAAAGCAAGTGGGAACCTCAGATCAAAGCAGGGAGAAATTAAGACTGGTTGCAATATCCCCACCAGCTGATCTGCACAAGATCTAGGAGCATGATCAGGGACATCATTTGAACCAGGTGCTTTCCATAGGTTCAGTCTCCAAAAGTCTGTTTTTATGTCTGTAATAGTGACTACAGGGTCAGATGCATTGCAGGCCATTAGGGTGGATTGTAACATTCCTATCCCCATCTGTTCAAAACATGCATAGAATATTTTAAACTCATTAGAACAGGATGTGCATTCAACGGCAATATTGCCTATCTTCATCTTGTAGCCTGTTATAGCATGAAAGCCCCGCCACATCTGATAGGACTGGGACTCAATCTTGGACTGCTATTGTCTTTTAACATTTGTAATCCTTTATTGGGAGTCATATCTCAAATTCCTATAAAAATCAGCATCATCAACTTTGAATATCAGAGTCCTAGATATCCCGGTGCATCCAAGAGGAATATCTGTAAGGTTCTCTTTGGGACACAGTCCTCAACACAATTGCTGATAAAGTCCGTGGCAGTGGTGACATGCTCTTCTCAGCTGTTTGCTGAATCATTGAACTTGGTTCTTGGTTACAATGGCTACAAAGATTTGTATTTGCCTGTTAATATAGGACATAATATTTAAAGGAAATGTAATTATAAGATTCAATTAATCAAAGTTACAGCAGTGATTGACTCAGGTTTTGATTGGTTAGAAAGTTTGGCATGGAATTGATAAAATGCAGGGTAAAGAAAAAATGGACTATAAATTAGATGAGCTCTTTATACAGTTATAGTAAACATGCAAATAGATTATGGAGGGAATCTGGATAGAAATTGTGATATCCAAGAACTATGGCATGATTGCTCAAAGTCTGAAGCAAGACACATGTAGCAACCAATGACTACTTGAAATAGATTGTGTAAACAGAGAAACAGGTTTAGGAGCATTGATACACTAGATTTGAGACCAAATGAAGCATAAATATGGTCAGATTACTAATTGTAATGCGTGGAGAGTGCTGGCACCTTATATTCTGCAGCAATAACATGTATTGGAATCAATTCAAACTCCAGCAGTGATGGGGAATCACAGCAGAAAATTGGTCTTCTGGAATAAACACCATCCAATTCAACCCTCCACTAACTTCAGCCAGAAGGCAGACCAAAACTGAAACACAAAAAGTGATCAACCTGTTATCACCAATTGTCCATCATTGCAGAGCATGAAAGGTGACCTTACCATTAATTAGTTTAAACAAAAATACAAGAAAAATCAGAGCAGGGTAGGCACCAGGTCTGACCCACAATTCAATATGATCATAGCTGATCTACACTGGGCTCAGCTCCCTATCTGTGGCAGTCGTCCATAGCCCTCAAATCTACAATGTTTTCAGGATGTGCCTATCTCCTCTTTCTTTTAAAGATCTAGCTTTCACAACCATTTGAAGTAGGGAATTCTAAAGATTTACCAACTACTGTGAAAAAAAAAATTCTATGAACCTCTATTTTAAATGGTCATCTTGTGACTATGTCCATCACTCAAGACACTCCCACTGGTAAAAACATCCCAATGTCTACCCTGTTTATCTTCCTTGAGTTCTTATATGTTTTAGCAAAGTTATTCCTTGTCCTTCTAAAATCCAAAGCATAGTTGATAATTCCTTTTTCCCTTATTAACATATATTTCTTCAATTGCATCACATTGTATTTGCTGTAGTTTTATAACCAAGAAGGAAAACAGATAAATTAAAATGCAATAGTTCTGCTAAAAAAACAGGTTCAGGGAATTTGCCATATTTTCCCTTGAAAGAAAGAGAACCACCAATGATCTACTCCATACCTTGCCCAGCTGATGGTGGAGAAAGAGAGGAGTTTTGATTCAAAATGTTATAATCTTTCTGTGATGTGCATTTTTAAATAATAAAAGGGATATACTGAGTAATTACGTTTCATTTGGCCTGATCACGCTGGTGAGAAAATTGACAGGAGCGATTCTTGGAGGCTGCACCATTCGACATTGAAGGAGGTAAATAATTGGCCAAGTTTTGTTCAGGGAAGGTCATATTTTAATAACTTGCCCAAGTTATTTGATGATCTGTCAAAGTCAGTTGATGACAGAAAGACGTTTGAGGTCATATGAAAGCTTTTGTCAAGGTGGTTGTAATTAAAAGTAATTAAAGGAAAGAGGCATATTGGATCCAAGGCTGGTTCAATGGCAGGTCACAAAGAGGAATGGTTGACCGGAGTTTTGTAACTGGAAAACTGATTATTCAGCAGTTCTACAGAGCCCAGTTTTCAGTGGGTTGTTTTTTTCTGTGTGATTATATCCCAATAATGTACACTGAGATGTAAAATGAATAATTGAGAGGTTTTAAAATGACACACAAAATGACTGTGGGTGGATTGTGAGGATAGTCTGAACTGTAGGATGTTCTCAATGGACAGCTTAGATTGTCAGAAATGGATTTAGTTCACAGCAGCGTGAGGGAATTATATACATCTGAGAGGGCCTAAGACAACAAAGGAATTAAAAAATGTCCTATAAGGTTTTGATCAGAGTAAAGGAGCAGGGAGATTTTGGCAACAGTCCAGAGATCCCTCAGGCAACAGGGAAGATAGGAGAATTGTTCAAGAAAACACATGTGATATTCTTCTCTCGTGGCAAAAGCAGACAAAAGAATAAATGGGACGTTATTGTAGAATTGTATAAAATACTGGTAACTCACAGTAAGTGCTTGGGCGTTGTGTTCACTGTACAGTTTAGATCTGAAGTAACAAAGGAGTGCAAAGTACCGTAGATTTAGAGGATGTAGCAAGAACTGGAGCACTCCAGTTAGAAAGATTAGTTAGGTTGAAATTTTATTCTCTGGAAAAGACAAGATGGAGAATTGATTTAATTAAGGAATTTGAAACTATGGAAGGCCAAGAGGCATTAGAGGACAGAGTCAATATAGATTACAGATATTCATTCACTGAAATATCAGCAAACAAGTGGTAAAGATTTGAATTATTTGGCTGTGGAACTAGAAGGAAAATAATAGGATATCATTGGAGTCATGAGGCGGTGCGGCACGGCAGCAGCGGCCTTTCAGACCTGGTGTTACTTTAATTTAATTTAATTTTCTATTTTAAGTTTGATACACCATTTTTGATTAGGGCACATGGATAACAGAGCGGCTATCTACCATCGCCAGATACTACTACAATACAGAGATCGTCCAAAAACAAACCTCCACAAAGATCTGCTGGCTGAATTACGCGACGTCAGCTTGCTGAGGGGAACGGGCCTACAATCCTCGGACTTGCCTGATGTTGGGAGTCGGAGATGGAGATGGAGACGTCGAAAGCGATGTGCGAGGAAGCAGAAGCGAGGCAAACGGGCAGGGGTCCGTGCCAGGCTCAAAGCAAACCCTAGCCGGCCGGCTCTCCCGTCCATTCTGCTCTCCAACGTCTGCTCCCTGGACAATAAAATGGACTACATCCAACTCCAACATAATACTCGGTGGGAGTACAGAGTTTGCTCCGCATTTGTCTTCAAAGAGACATGGCTCACTGATGGGATTTCGGACGCTGCCATCCAGCTAGACGGGCTAGCTTTGTTTCGTTCGGACAGAGATGCAGCTGTCTCTGGTAAGGCTCGCGGTGGCGGTGTCTGTGTTTACATCGACACGGAATGGTGTAAGAACTCTGTGCTGGTTTCCAGACACTGCTCATCGCTAGTGGAGTTTGTGGCAGTTCAATGCAGACCATTTTATTTGCCACGGAAATTCACCTCTGTCCTTATATTCGGTGTCTACCTCCCCCAGCGCTAATGCTAAGGAGGCGCTCTGTGAACTGTACGGGGCTATTAGTGAACTGCAGAACGCACATCCTGATGGACTGTTTATTGTTGCCAGTGATTTTAACCACACGAACCTTAAGTCAGTGCTCCCCAAATTCCATCAGTATGTGGACTTTGCAACGAGAGGTGAGAACGCGTTGGACCTTGCTTATATGAACACCCCCAATGCGTACCGGGCAGAGCCCCGCCCCCACCTCGGTTACTCAGACCACATCTCTGTTATGCTAATCCCAGCATACAGACCATTCATCAGGCGCTCCAGACCAGTTCAGAAGCAGGGGAAAACCTGGCCAACAGGAGCCATCTCTGCTCTTCAAGACTGCTTTGAGCACACTGACTGGCACATGTTCAGGGAGGCTGCAACTGATGGCGACTCTACCAACTTAGAGGAGTACACAGCATCAGTGACCAGCTACATCAGCAAGTGCATTGATGATGTTACTCTGCCCAAGACCATCACTATACGTGCCAACCAGAAGCCATGGATGACCGCAGAGGTGCGTGCGCTGCTGAGGTCCTGCGACTCCGCCTTCAGAGCAGGCGACTAGGCAGCTCTAACAACAGCAAGGGCCAAACTGGCCCGAGCCATCAGAGGGGCAAAGCGTGCACATGCCCAGATAATCCACAGTTACTTCCAGGACAGCGGTGACACGCGGCGCATGTGGGAGGGCATCAAGGACATCACTAATTACAAGACAACATCACATGACTGTGCAGGTGATGCCTCCCTCCCAAATGCGCTGAATAACTACGCCCAGTTTGAGGTGGAAAATGATGGGGCGGTGAGGAAGTCCACCCCTCCTGTGAATGACCAGGTGCTGTGTCTCTCCATGGCCGATGTGAGAAGAACCCTGTGCAGGGTCAACCCACAGAAGGCTGCTGGACCAGACAACATCCCTGGTAGAGTGCTCAGAGGATGTGCAGACCAGCTAGCAGATGTTCTCACTGACATCTTCAACATCTCCCTGAGCAGCACCACTGTTCCAACGTGCTTCAAGGCCGCCACTATTGTCCCTGTGCCGAAGAAGTCTTCAGTTTCCTGCCTAAATGACTACTGTCCCGTTGCACTCACATCCATCATCATGAAGTGTTTCGAGAGGCTTGTCATGAGGCATATCAAGACCCTGCTGCCCCCCTCACTGGACCCCCTGCAGTTTGCGTACCGACCCACACCGCTCAACAGATGACGCCATTGCCATCACCCTACACCTGGCCCTAACCCACCTGGACAAAAAAGACACATACGTTTGAATGCTGTTCATAGACTTCAGTTCAGCATTCAACACAATCATCCCTCAGAAACTAATTGGAAAGCTGAGCCTATTGGGCCTGAACACCTCCCTCTGCAACTGGATCCTCAACTTCCTGACTGGGAGATCTCAGTCAGTCCGGATCGGGAGCAGCATCTCCAACACCATCACACTGAGCACGGGGGTCCCCAGGGCTGTGTGCTCAGTCCACTGCTGTTCACTCTGCTGACCCACGACTGTGCTGCAACACACAGCTTGAACCATATCATCAAGTTCACCGATGACACAACCGTGGTGGGTCTCATCAGCAAGAAAAATGAGTCAGCTTACAGAGAGGAGGTGCAGCAGCTAATGGACTGGTGCAGAGCCAACAACCTGTCTCTGAATGTGAACAAAACAAAAGAGATGGTTGTTGACTTCAGGAGGGCATGGAGCGACCACTCCCCACTGAACATCAACGGCTCCTTGGTAGAGATCGTAAAGAGCACCAAATTTCTTGGTGTTCACCTGACGGAGAATCTCACCTGGTCCCTCAACACCAGCTCCATAGCAAAGAAAGCCCAGCAGCGTCTCTACTTTTTGCGAAGGCTGAGAAAAGTCCATCTCCCACCCCACATCCTCATCACATTTTACAGGGGTTGCATTGAGAGCATCCTGAGCAGCTGCATCATTGCCTGGTTCGGAAATTGTACCATCTCGGATCGCAAGACCCTGCAGCGGATAGTGAGGTCAGCTGAGAAGATCATCGGGGTCTCTCTTCCTGCCATCATGGACATTTACACTACACGCTGCATCCGCAAAGGAAACAGCATTATGAAGGACCCCACGCACCCCTCATACAAACTCTTCTCCCTCCTGCCATCTGGGAAAAGGCTGCAAAGCATTTGGACTCTTACGACCAGACTATATAACAGTTTCTTCCCCCAAGCTATCAGACTCCTCAATACCCGAAGCCTGGACTGACACCTTGCCCTACTGTCCTGTTTATTATTTATTGTAATGCCGGTACTGTTTTTGTGCACTTTATGCAGTCCAGTGTAGGTCTGTAGTCTAGTGTAGCTTTCTCTGTGTTTTTTTTATCACGTAGTTCAGTCTTGTTTTTGTACTGTGTCATGTAAAACATGGTCCTGAAAAACGTTGTCTCAGTTTTACTATGCACTGTACCAGCAGTTATGGTCGAAATGACAATAAAAGTTGACTTGACTTGACTTGACTTGAGTCAGAATGAGTGTTGGGTATCTGAAGCTCACTGCCAAAATATTAATAAAGTCGTGTGAATATTTCAATTGCATATACAGTAATATTAATAATGTTACTATGAATATTCAATGTTAATAGAGTCAACAGAAATATTAAGAGTCCCTCACTATTTTCAAAAAATACCTGGATAAGCATTTATGGTTCAAGAGCTGGAAAGTGTGTTTTGGCTGCTTCTTTCGTTGTACTGACACGACGAGTTGTAAGGTCACCTGCAATATTATAAATCGCTATGCATCCATGAACAAGTTGTAGAAAACACAAAAATTTGCACTATGAAAAATGTGGTCTTATTTTTACTATACATTAGGACAAATGCATAAACACTAAGATAAACTGTATTAATCATAATGCTACGTGTATTGGCACCAGTAATTCAATATGACTTGGCAAGCCATTAATTCTGAGAAAATGTTTATCTCACTATCAAGATATTACATCTGGAAGCCTTCAAAAGTTAATGTCGTGTAGGTGTTTTCCAGGTCTAAACTGATTTATCGCTTCTGTATATATTCCTACTATCGGCATGTTGCTACAATCTTATGTTTCTGCATAATTTTAAATGTTAAAATTTCACCTGATATTTTGTGTTTCTTGGAAAAGATGGCAGTGAACACTTACAGGCCCATCCAACTCTAAATAGCAAAGCAACAATTGTTAATTCGATGGGATACTGAAACATATGTTTCACATCATGTGAAGGAAATTGCAGTTTAATGTGTGATCAAATAAAGAGTACAGAGAAAATTGAAGTTTTCAAACTCAGTGGATGTAAAATAACAGATATACCCATCTGATGGCATGGCTATATTGGAGAATTAGCTTACTCAACCAGTATATAAAGCATTGCCTATATTTATAATAAATAAAAGCATAATCAAATTGATACAGAATAGAAACCATTACAGCACAGGAACAGAACCTTCAGCCCAAAATGTCTGTGCCAGACACAATGCCGAATAAACTGAATCTCTTCTGCCTGTAGGCTATCGTCTCTCCATTGCCTGCATATTCATATGTCTATCTAATAGTCTCTTAAACACCATCATCTAATTCCAAACTGGGATTATTTATGCTTTGATTGAGTGTTTTTTAGTCTATGAAGTCTATCACATCTATGATTGTGATATAATTCCAGTATCATTAATTTTACAATGGCTTTCTTGCAATGGGAATTCTGATGTATTTTCATCAACACAATCAAAGGAATTTTAAAATGATACTTATTAAGCACCTCATTTTGATGGATCTTAATTTACTGTCCAATATATCCTAACCCAATAGGTGTATCTGAGGTGCAGATCGTATTAAAGTGTTTGAATCACAAACAAGAGAAAATCTGCAGATGCTGGAAATCAAAGTAATACACACAAGACGCAGGAGGAAATCAGCAGGCCAGGTAGCATTTACAGAAAAGAGTAAACGGTTGACATTTCAGGCTGAGACCCATCACCAGTCCTGATGAAGGGTCTTGGCCTGAAACATGAACTGTTTGCTCTTTTCCATGGAGGATGCCTGGCCTGCTGAGTTCCTCCAGCATTTAGTGTGTTTTACCATATTCAAGTGTTATTTTTCATGGTGCTTTTCTGCTTAATGCTCTATTCATGGTTTTCAAGTTATAAATTTATTCTAAATTATAATTCTGAAGTACAGGCTCTCAGCTTCATATTTACTCAGTTACACACTCTCTGATATTTCCAAATTTTCACACGATGAAAACTTCTTTCAAAAGACACCGCTGATGAACAGATAGGCAGCTACATCCTTTAGTAGATGGGAAGCTAAGGAATTGTAAGAGTTATGTTTTGTTAGTAAGTAATATATTTGTAGCTATTGTACCCTCACTGGAACACAAAATTCTGCAGGAATTTCACATGGCTTTGTTAGTGGAAGATCCCACCTCACCAATTTGATTGGATCATTCAACAAGACAGTTGAGTGCTTTGACACAGCAGTGCAGTTGATGATAATTAAGGAACAAAAAGAAACATTTAGGAGGTACACTGATGGCACATAAGTTGCTAATACAAAGAAGACTAAGGGAAAAGTTCCTGAAAATGGGATCAGTATAATCTGATACTCAATAATCAGTGAGAACCATTGACCTGAACGATTTGTTTCTGTGCTGTACGTCACTACCTCTATGACATTATGACATTTGCCTGAAAATCAGACCATTTAATTTTTTTTACTGGATAATGTGATTCAATAGTGATCTTACCCGAAGTGAATAAAATGAACAATAATTTTCAGAATAAATTATGATCCTCACTAAACTAGATCAAGCAGTTGGGAAAACACTTGCATGTCTCATTACCAAAACTCAAAGTTCAAAATAAATTTATTATCAACGTACATGTATGTCACCATATACAATCATTTTCTTGCAGGCATACTTAATAAATCCAATAACCGTAATAGAATCAATGAACAGCCACACCAACAGGACGGACAAGCATTGTGCAAAAGAGAACAGTGCAAATACACAAAGAAAGAAAAGTAATAAATAATAATAAATACCTAGATAAACAGACAAACAAACAAACAAATAAATAAATAAGCAATAGGTATCAAGATCATGAGATCAAAACTCCTTGAAAATAAGTTCATAGTTTGTAGAAATGGTTTAATGATGGTTCAATTGAAGCTGAGTGAAATTATCTTCTCTGGTTCAGGAGTCTGATAGTTGAGGGTTCCTTAACCTGGATGTGAGTTTTGAGGCCCCTGTACCTTCTCCCTGATGGCAGCAGTGAGAAAAGAGTATGGGGGTTCCTGATGATGGATGCTGCTCTCCTGTACATGCTCCATGTACAGTAGTTGTGCTCACCGGGGGCACATGGAGGGTGGTCTTTACCCATGACAGACTGGGCTGCATCCACTACTTTTCTGTTCAAGGGCTTTGGGGTTTTCATACCAGGCTGTGTTGCAGTCTGTCAATATACTCTCCATCGCACATCTATAGAGGTTTGTCAAAACTTTAGATGTCATGCTAAATTTTCACAAAATCCTAAAGAAGTAGAGGTGCTGCCTTGATTTCTCCATGATTGCATTTACATACTGGGCCCAGGAAAGATCCTCTGAAATTATAACACTGAGAAATTTAAAGTTGCTGACCCTCTCCACCTCTGATCCCCTGATGAGGACTGGCTCACTGACCTCCAGTTTCCTTCTCAAAAAGTCAATAATGAGCTCCATGGACTTGCTGACATTGAGTGAGAGGTTGTTGTTGTGACCACTCAGCCAGATTTTTAATCTCCCTCCTATATGCTGATTCGTCACCACCTTTGATTCAGCAAATTTAAATATAGCATTGGAGCTGTGCTTAGCGGCACAAACATATTTATAAAGCGAAGAAAAGCAAGGGCTAAGCACACAGCCGTGTCATGCCCATGTACTCTTAGATGCTGTTGGGAGACGTTGTTGTCAATTGGGGTCTGCAAGCAAGGAAATCGAGGAACTAATTGCACAAGGAGGCTTGATGCCAAGGTCTTGAAGCTTATCGATTAGTTTTGATGGGATGATAGTATTGAATGCTCAGCTGTCATCGATAAAGGACATCCTGATGTATGATTTGTTGCTGTTCTAGGGTTGAGAGAAGAGCCAATGAAATGTCATCTGGGGGACCTGTTCCACTGGTTGGCCTCAGGCAGGAAGTGGTATGTTTAATCACTATCCTCTCAAAAACACTTCATTACTGCGGATGTAAGTGCTGTTGGATGATAGTCATTGAGGCAGGTTACAATGTTCTTAGGCACCGGTATAACTGGTGCCTGCTTGAAGCAGGTGGGTATAAGACCATAAGATATAGGAGCAGAAGAAGGTCATTCGGCCCATCGAGTCTGCTGCACCAGTCAATCATGGGCTGATCCAATTCTTCCAGTCGACCCTACTCCCCTGCCTTCTCCCTGTACCCTTTGATGGCCTGGCTAATCAAGAACCTATCTCTGCCTTAAATGCACCCAATGACTTGGCCTCCACAGTCACTTGTGGCAACGAATTCCATAGATTTACCACCCTCTGACTATAGTAATTTCTCCATATCTCTGTTCTAAATGGACGTTCTTCAATCCTGAAGTCAGGCCCTCTTGTCCTAGACTCCCCTACCATGGGAAATAACTTTGCCATATCTAATCTGTTCAGGACTTCAAACATTTGGAATGTTTCTATGAGATCCCCCCTCATTCCTCTGAACTTCAGGGAATACAGCCCAAGAGCTGCCAGATCTTCCTCATACAGTAACCCTTTCATTCCTGGAGTCATTCTCGTGAATCTTCTCTGAACCCTCTCTAGTGTCAGTATATCCTTTCTAAAATCAGGAGCCCAACACTGCACACAATATTCCGTGTGGTCTCACGAGTGCCTTATAGAGCCTCAACATCACATCCCTGTTCTTATATTCTATACCTCTAGAAATGAATGCCTTCTCACATCAACCTCAGGAATGGTATCATCAGGGACTGTGAGAGTTCTTGATGGTTCCTCCGTGTTTCGATGGTCAAAGTGAGCATAGAAGGCATTGAGCTCATCTGGAACCATAACCCTGTTGTCACCTTTGTGGGTTGATTTCACTTTGTAAAAGGTGATAGCATTCAAGCCCTGCCACTGCTGTCAAGCATCCTTTGCTGATTAAAGTTTAGTCTGGAATTGCCACTTCGCCCATGAGTTGGCTTTCCAGAGATCTCACCTGAACCTCTTGTAACTTCCTTGGTCACTAGACATGAATGCTTCTAATACGGCTCTCAGCAGATTGTGGATCTCATGGTTTATCCAGGGATTCTAGTTGAGGAAGACTGAATGATTTTGTGGGAACATACATGTCTACAACTGTTTTTATAATGTCTATGACAACTGTGCTATAGTGTTTCAGATCCACAGACAAGTCCTTGAACACAACCCTTTCCACCAACTCAGAACCATCCCAGAGCTGTCCCTTTGCCTCACATGACCACCTCTTTGTTGGCTTTATCTCTGAAGGTTTGTTCTTTAGCGTCTACCTGTATGCAGATAGGAAAAGGACAGGCAATTGAACAGATTTCCTGAAATGGGTATGGAATAGTAGATATTCCTTATCTTAGCATAGCAGTTGTCTAGTGTGTTGGAACCCTGGTGCCACAGGTAGTATGTTAATGCTAATTGGGCATGGATTGCTTCAAGCCAACCTGATTGAAATCTCTGACTATGATATGAAATGCTTTAGGGTGCTTTGTTTCTTTTTGATTATGGTATCATACAGTACCTCAAGCGTTTGATTATAGTCGGCTGCTGATGGTATATAAACTGCAGTCAGGATCACAGAGGAGATCACTCTTGGTAAGTAGAATGGTTGGCATTTGAGCATTTTGGTGATCAAGGTATACATAACATCTAGCACATTCAATGACATCCCATTACTGGACCAGCACACTCAACAGTTTTGGACTAAAATGGGATCTCCTGTATGGGACCACTTGCAAAATAGAAGATGATAAGGCACTGAAATTCTCAATGAGACATGAATTAAATGGTCTCCATTCTGAAATCAGTATTTTAATCACAACACATATTCCAATGGTCAAAATACTTGTACAGTTATTTTTCCTTCCTGTTATTGTTTACTGCCTTTATTTATGTTATGTACATGACATCTACTGGTGAACCTTGCCTCACAGAGCATTCCATACCACATGGTACTGTTGGGCTATATGTGGGATGCATTTCAGAGGATAGTGGACCATATATGGTGTGGAGATTATGGTGGGAAAGGGCACCGGCCACACTCATAACAGTCAAATCATCCCTTCATGCTTTCTCAAATCATCCTTTCTCTTCACCACCACGGCAGCCTTTTACAGATGTAGTCTGTAGCTGCCACAGGGAGAGGAAGTCTTTTCCAGATTCATAATTTCCCTGCACAGAGTTTCTTAATGATACACAGAAATGCATTATCTCAGAATTTACCATCTCTTTCACGGCAGGAGCAATGACAATGAGATTTCAATGGCTTTAACAACCTGTTTCATGTTGTGCCATTGGGATACTGGTCAACAGTCTTATTTTACCACATCTCAAAATCAGAATCATGTTTATTACCACTAATATATCATAAAATTTGTTGATTTGTAGCAGCAGTACAGTGCAGGCATAACAAATTGCCATAAGTTACAAAACAAAACAAACAGTACAAAAAGGAATAGTGAAGTAGGTTTCATGGGTTCATGTGGACCATTTACAAATCTGATGGCAGAAGAGAAGAAGCTGTATCTACAACCATGAATGAGTCTTTAGATTGCTATACCTCCTCCCTGATGATAGTAATAAAAAGAGGGCATGTTCTGGATCATGAGGGTCCTGAATGATGGATGCCACATTCTGGAGGTACCAACTCTTGAAGATGTTCTTGATGGTGGAGTCTACAACCCTCTGCAGCTTCTTTCAATCCTATGCATTGGAACCTCCATACTAGACAATGATGCGCCCTCCCCCCACCTTCTTTATAGGGCCCCTACACCCTCCCTCTTCAGTCCTGACGAAGGGTCTCGACCCAAAATATTGACAGCTCGCTTCCACAGACGCTGCCCGACCTACTGAGTTCCTCCAGCTTGTTGTACGTGTTGCTTTGACCACAGCATCTGCAGTGTACTTTGTGTAGACAAAGATGCAGCAGTTAGAATGCTATAGGGTACAGTTGTAGAAATTTGCTAGAGTCTCTGGTGACATACCAAATCTCTTCAAGCTCCTAATTGTCTCATTCATGATTGTTTCTAAATAAATTCAGTGCATTTACCAGGCAACTGGACCCTTCAACAACACATGGCCTGTAGTCTAAACATAGACAAGATGGAAGGGATAGATGTGTTTTGTATAGCAATTCGGAAATAGAGCGCTGGTAACACGAAGATGTAACTTTTTTCTTTTTTTCTGCAGATACACAAATTGCTGAAGTTACGAAATGCTTGACAATCAGCAATGTATTTGAGTTATGGTGGAGTTAGTTTCAATTTACGTCAACAATGCAAAATGGCCAAATTTGGATCAGAGCCCCTCCATGTCCCTTGCCAATGAAGGCAAGAATAAAGGAAAATTGTGTTTATTGTCCTTCTGGTTACAAATTCAATTTTACTAGCTTTACATTGTTATCAAATTTTTGTAAGTAGTTTATATGAAATTCAATCCTTAATGCTGTCAAATGACAGGGAACCTTGTACAAAGTACAAAGTGGAGATGAAAGTCTGAGAATCAGAGCAGGAGTGCGGCGGGAGCCATTTTGATTGTTTCTTCTTCTCACTAAGAGAAGTGGGACTGCGCAGGCATGTGACATCAGGCAGTGAAGCATGGAAGATTTGAAAGGAACACAGCCTTATACAATGGGCAGCATCATTTGCAGGCAGTGGAGTGAGCCAGGAGCAGAGTGAAGGCTTAAGGGCTTTGGTTCAACGGGATTAGGCTGAAACGGGTGAGGCAAGGTAGGTTTAGTTTTCAATTTTTCCAGTTATTTGAGGAAAGGAGGAAGTATAAGTGTGAGGGCAGCTTGTTGTTCTCGGTGTCAGATGTGGGAGGTCCTGGAGTCTCCTAGCCTCCCGGACATCCACATCTGCACCAGGTGCGCCGAGCTGCAGCTCCTAAGGGACCGTGTTAGGGAACTGGAGCTGCAGCTTGATGACCTTCATCTGGTCAGGGAGAGTGAGGAGTTGATAGATAGGAGTTACAGGCAGGTGGTCACACTGGGGCCACGGGAGGCAGACAAGTGGGTCACGGTTCGGAGGGGGAAGGGGAAGAGTCAGGTACTAGAGAGTACCCCAGTGGCTGTACCCCTTGACAATAAGTACTCCTGTTTGAGTACTGTTGGGGGGGGGGGGGGGGACAGCCTACCTGGGGAAAGCAACAGTGGCACAGAGTCCGGCCCTGTAGCTCAGAAGGGTAGGGAAAGGAAGAAGAAGGCAGTAGTAATAGGGGACTCGATAGTTAGGGGGTCAGATAGGCGATTCTGTGGACGCATTCAGGAGACCAGGATGGTAGCTTGCCTCCCCGGTGCCAAGGTCTGGGATGTTTCTGATCGCATCCAAGATATCCTGAAGTGGGAGAGTGAGGAACCAGAGGTTGTGGTACATATAGGTACCAACGATATAGGTAGGAAAAGGGAAGAGGTCCTGAAAGGAGAATATAGGGAGTTAGGAAGGGAATTGAGAAGAAGGACTGCAAATGTAGTAATCTTGAGATTACTGCCTGTGCCACGCGACAGTGAGAGTAGGAATGGAAAGAGGTGGAAGATAAATGCGTGGCTGAGGGATTGGAGCAGGGGGCAGGAATTCAAGTTTCTGGATCATCGGGACCTCGTTTGGGGCAGGTGTGACCTTTACAAAAAGGACGGGTTGCACTTGAATCCTAGAGTGACCAATATCCTGGCAGGGAGATTTGCAAAGGATACTGGGGAGACTTTAATCTAGAATGGTTGGGGGTTGGGAATCAAATTGAAGAGTCTAGGAGGGAGGAGGTTAGTTCACAAATAGGGAAAGCTAGTAGACAGAGTGTGAGGGAGGATAGGCAGGTGACAGAGAAGGGGAGCACTCAGACAGAAGATGTCGGGAGAAGGAAGAAAAAGATAATAAAGTTGTTTGCACCATTAGGGATAAACAGAGAGTAAGAGGTGGAGAGTTTCTTAAATGCATCTATTTTAATGCTAGGAGCATTGTAAGAAAGGTGGATGAGCTTAGAGCATGGATTTATACCTGGAAATATGATGTTGTAGCTATTAGTGAAACATGGTTGCAGGAGGGGTGTGATTGGCAACTAAATATTCCTGGATTTCGTTGCTTCAGGTGTGATAGAATCGGAAGGGCAAGAGGGGCAAGGTGTTGCATCGCTTGTCAGAAAAAATATTACAGCAGTGCTTTGGAAGGATAGATTAGAGGGCTCATCTAGGGAGAATATTTGGGTGGAATTGAGGAATGGAAAAGGTGTAGTAACACTTATAGGTGTGTATTATAGACCACCTAATGGGGAGCGAGAATTGGAGGAGCAAATTTGTAAGGAGATAGCAGATATTTGTAGTAAGCACAAGGTTGTGATTGTGGGAGATTTTAATTTTCCACACATAGACTGGGAAGCCCATTCAGTAAAAGGGCTGGATGGCTTGGAGTTTGTAAAATGTGTGCAGGATAGTTTTTTGCAGCAGTACAAAGAGGTACCAACTAGAGAAGTGGCAGTGCTGGATCTCCTGTTTGGGAATGAGATAGGTCAGGTGACGGAGGTATGTGTTGGGGAGCACTTCGGGTCCAGTGATCACAATGCCATTAGTTTCAACATAATTATGAAGAAGGATAGGACTGGACCCAGGGTTGAGATTTTTGATTGGAGAAAGGCTAACTTTGAGGAGATGCAAAAGGATTTAGAAGGAGTGGATTGGGACAACTTGTTTTATGGGAAGGATGTAATAGAGAAATGGAGATCATTTAGAAGTGAAATTTTGAGGGTACAGAATATTTATGTTCCTGTTAGGTTGAAAGGAAAGGTTAAAAGTTTGAGAGAGCCATGGTTTTCAAGGGATATTGGAAACTTGGTTTACAAAAAGAGAGGGAGATCTACAATAAATATAGGCAGCATGGAGTAAATGAGATGCTTGAGGAATATAAAGAATGTAAAAGGAATCTTAAGAAAGAAAATAGAAAAGCTAAAAGAAGGTATGAGGTGAAAATAAATCCAAAGGGTTTCTACAGTTATATTAATAGCAAAAGAATAGTGAGGGATAAAATTGGTCTCTTAGAGAATCAGAGTGGACAGCTATGTGCGGAGCCAAAAGAGATGGGGGAGATTTTGAACAATTTATTTTCTTCAGTATTCACTAAGGAGAAGGATATGGAATTGTGTAAGGTAAGGGAAACAAGGAGGGTAGTTATGGAAGCTATGATACTTAAAGAAGAGGAAGTACTGGAGCTTTTAAAGAATATAAAAGTGGATAAGTCTCTGGATCTTGACAGGATATTCCCTAGGACCTTGAGGGAAGTTAGTGTAGAAATAGCAGGGGCTCTGACAGAAATATTTCTGTCAGAACAGTCAACATGGATTTGTGCGTGGAAGGTCATGTTGGACAAATCATATTGAATTTTGTGAAGAGGCTACTAGGGAAATTGACAATGGTAAAGCAGTGGATGTTGTCTATATGGACTTCAGTAAGGCCTTTGACAAGGTTCCACATGGAAGGTTAGTTAGGAAGGTTCAATCTTTAGGTATTAATATTGAAGTAGTAAAATGGATTCAACAGTGGCTGGATGGGAAATGCCAGAGAGTAATGGTGGATAACTGTTTGTCAGGTTGTGACTAGTAGTGTGCCTCAAGGATCTATACTGGATCCAATGTTGTTTGTCATATACATTAATGATCTGGATGATGGGGTGGTAAATTGGATTAGTAAGTATGAAGATGATATTAAGATAGGTGGTGTTGTGGATAATGAAGTAGGTTTTCAAAGCTTGCAGAGAGATTTAGGCCAGTTAGAAGAGTGGGCTGAAAGAAGGCAGGTGGAGTTTAATGCTGGTAAGTGTGAGGTGCTACATTTTGGTAGGACTAATCAAAATAGGACATACATGGTAAATAGTAGGACATTGAAGAATGCAGTAGAACAGAGTGATCTAGGAATAATGGTGCATAGTTCCCTGAAGGTGGAATCTCATGTGGATAGGATGGTGAAGAAAGCTTTTGGTATGCTGGTCTTTATAAATCAAAGCATTGAGTATAGGAGTTGGGATGTAATTTTAAAATTGTACAAGGCACTGGTGAAGCCAAATTTGGAGTATTGTTTACAGTTCTGGTCACTGAATTATAGGAAAGATGTCAACAAAATAGAGAGAGTACAAAGGAGATTTACTAGAATGTTACCTGGGTTTCAGCACCTAAGTTACAGAGAAAGGTTGAACAAGTTAGGTCTTTATTCTTTGGAGCATAGAAGGTTGAGGGGGACTTGATGGAGGTATTTAAAATTATGAGGGGGTTGGATAGAGTTGACGTGGATAGGCTTTTTCCATTGAGAGTAGGGGAGATTCAAACAAGAGGACATGAGTTGAGAGTTAAGGGGCAAAAGTTTAGGGGTAACACGAGGTGGAACTTCTTTACTCACAGAGTGGTAGCTGTGTGGAACGAGCTTCCAGTAGAAGTGGTAGAGGCAGGTTCGATTTTGTCATTTAAAAAAAAATTGAATAGGTATACGGACAGGAAAGGAATGGAGGGTTATGGGCTGAGTGCAGGTAGGTGGGACTAGGTGAGAGTAAGCATTCAGCACGGACTAGAAGTGCTGAGATGGCCTGTTTCCGTGCTATAATTGTTATATGGTTATATGAGACATGGAGAAAATTTACTTTGCTTGCTGGGTCTAAGCATATCCCGTGTCATTAGTGGCCAATATATTCAGTTCCTTGCTCTAGGTGCCAATGTACATTAGAACATATGGTATAGAAACAGGAGCAGGTAATTCAACCCCTGGTACCTGCTCTGCATTCATTGTGATCATTGTAATTTTTTTTTTACTTTGTTTCTATTTTTCTGCATCATTCCCATAAGCCATAATATCTAAAAAGTCTTGACTTTCCCTCATTTTGAATGTATTCAACAACGAATCTCCAGAATTCTCTTCTGTTGTGGATTCCAATGACACATCACTCAATGTACAAAGAAATCTCTTCTCATTTCTACCCTTGCTATCTGACCTCTTGATTTGAGACAATGATTTCTGATTCAACTGTTGAAATTATGCTGAGTAGAAACACTCAGAAACTATTCAAAATCAGCATGTCTCAGATGACCTATTCACTCTGTGGATATGGGTTAGAGGGTTTATCTACTTATGTAAATAATCATCTATTCATATTGCAAGGTGACAGCAAAGGAGTATCTATAGAGAAGTGCAGTATCATTCAAACATACAACAGAGTGTAGATGTCAAGTAACACAAAAGCATAAAAGAAATGCATAAGCTGTGGAAAGTAGAAAATGACTTCTGTTTTAGGGAGATAAAAGATTTCCACTTTACAGGAGGAAAATGTAAGTGTAAAATGAAACTGGCATCTAGGCTCAGCAGAATTTTAACCATAAGAACGATAAATATGACCAGGAGTTGCCACTCAGACGCTCACACTTTCTCTGTCAGCAACTAAGTGCATGGCTGATCTAGTCATTGCCCTCAATGCTACTTTCCTATTAATCTCAAAAATCCTCTATTTCCCTGAAGTATAAAAGCCTATCTTTCTATGTGTTGGAAGCCTCCAAAGCTCCCTGGAACTGAGACTTCCAACAATCCATAACTTCTCTCATCTAATTTTTAAATGGATGATCCATAATGCTTAAACCCATTCTATATTTTCCACCAGAAGTAAAACTCTCACGACATCTGCCTTATCAAGTCACCGATAATGCTGCCAGTTTCATTTTGATACTTATGAATAGAAGCAATGAGGTACAATATTAAGCAGGTATGACAAATCAGTGAAATTGACTGATATCAGAGAGAGGTGTATAATCTGGGTGCTGTTGTTAGCAGATGCTACAGGCCAAGGGCACCCAACACTAATTCACCAGTGCAGTGCCAAGGTATCTATGGTGCTGAGGAGAGAGGAATTCCTGGGATTATTTCCAATTGGGCAGCGAAGATTTAATGAAGATTGATTTACATTTTGAACAATTTATATGGAATAACTACCTCCTCTAGGAAATCAACTACAAAGGATGAATTTAAAGAGTAGAAAAATGAAGATGAGGTAGTTTGTTTTTATAATTTTTAGAGATATGGCATGGCAACAGGCCCATCCATCCCAACAAACATGCACTGCCCCAGTATACCCAAGGGACCAATTAACCAGCTATCCTGTATGTCTTTGGGATGTTAGGAGCAAACTGCAGCACCCAGAGGAAACCCACATTGTCATGGTCAGAACATATGAACTCCTTACAGCAATGGCAGGAATGCAAAGTAGTGCATACTGTAATACCTATCATGAGATAATTTTGGCAGGGTCCTTTGAGGGAAAATTGGAAAAATATTTGGAATAAGGACATTTACAAAGATATTGGAATGAGGAAATGGATTTCCTTTGGTTTGGCTTGAGAGCCTCACATAAATGAAGATTGGTAAAGTCCTACTCCACTGAAAATGCAATACAACCAGCTGATTTGTGTTAAGTGTAAGATTTTCAGCAAAAATCCTTTGGATTAGTAAAGTGCATCACACCAGCTGTTGTTTGATGCCACTTGCTTTCATCCCACAGCCAGCCGCTAAGCTTTGAAACTTCTCATCAAGTAGAAAAACAATCATCATAATAAGTTTATGTATCAAAACTCTTCAAATAATTGTACAACAAGATGGAATCTCTATGTAACTACTCACATATAAGAATCTGCCCGCGTAATTAAGGTGGTGCACCCAGCTTGTGAAAAGTACAACAGTGCAACAGCCTTTTTCTGTGCTTAACCCCAATATTTTTGAAGTCATCACCTTTTGCTTACACAACTCTGTTCAACAGAATGCAGCATCAAATATAGGGGACATGCAATAGAATCATATGGTATAAAATTTCAATTATTCTCCACATCCATAATTGCTATTGGTAGAGTGACATTGGTAATTGCTGATACATGTGCAAATAACATCGGGCACATTTGGTAATAAATGCTGATGACCAAATAATAGATAAATATTTGCTGCAATGAACTGGAATGATGGCTCAGTGAAGTAATAAAGGAAACAAGTGTGCCACCAGACTACATTTTAATGGCATCTACTTAACACTCTGAAATAGAGTGTTCATTAAGAATCAGTATGTGCTCTTCACGTGCTCTAAAATGAAAGGCTACTTGCATTGCCTGTTCTATTACTGAACTCAGCCCTGCAGCCAGAAATACAAACTTAAATAAATCAGGAACTATTCTCTTCAGAAGCTATTGACACCTCCAGAGTACTGATGCCTCGCCTACATTATGAACCAACTTTGATCAAGCTGAATTAATATTCATATTTCATGAAGCTCTGTATGTCAATAACATTACAGTTGTAAAATACTCATGAAATAATAGAATGACTAATTTTTCCAAGCATACTAATCATAAGTTTAAGGCTATGTTCTTGACATTGTACTATATCTGTATTAATCCAGCAGTGTAAAATTAATAGATCTGAATTTTGTTTGTGTTGTAGTTATAACATAAATTTATAATTAATTACCAAATAAACAAAAAAAGGGTCATAAGAAAATCTGAGCACTCTGAAGAACAAACTTATGCTATTTATACCTTTGAAATGTATCCTGTTAGTAGCACGAAACACATTGTTTAGTCACAGCAGGATTTTGTGTGCTACTTTCAATTTATGCCACAGACTTCAATGAAAGGAATTTTGATGTTACACTGTAGTATTTAGATGGATATGAGCAAAACCATCCAAGTGGGATTAGCTCAGTTAGGCAACTTGGTTGGCATGGTTGAGTTGATTGGAAGGCCCTGTTTCCTTGTTGTAAGGCTCCTTGAGTTTTTAATGATAGCTGTTGACTCTCCTATCCACTATGCATTACTAACTCAGGATAAATTCTAGGCAACAATTATTTTTCCCAGAGAGCGTCACAATCAATGAATTGCTTTGCAATGTAACAAAGTTTAAATATTACAGTCCTTCACCAACAGTGCGATATCTCTATCTAGACATCAATAAGACAAATTACTAGTTAACCAATTATCTTTGGTTTCATTTCAGGGAATTTTAAAATGCAGTAGCCAGACCCATGTCGTAAATATTAAAAATCCAGGTCTTTTTGTTAAACTGTTTGAACCACTGTTAGATAGATGGCTTAGAGTAGGACTATTCTGAAGAGTCAATATTTGAAATAAGTGATATTCTTTCACAAAGTAAAATATATTCAAGACAAAGAAGGGAATTGTGCACCCAATTAAAATCTAGTTAAAATTACTCTGATTTCAGAGGCATGCTAACTGATGCCAGAGTGGATCAAAATCAGATTTAGCACTGACATACGTGATGAAATTTGTTGTTTTGTGGCAGCAGTACAGAGTAATACATAAAAAATTACGGTAAGTATTATAGATAGATTATAAGACATTGGAGCAGAATTAGGCCATTTCTACGGATTCTCTAACTGGCTAAAGAAGTTACTCCTCATCCCTGTTCTAAATGGACATCCCTTTATTCTGAGGCTATTCTCTCTGATCCTAGACTCCCCTGGTATAAGAAACATCCTAACCACATCCACTCTGACTAGGTCTTTCAATATTCAATAGGTTTCAATGAGATCCCCCCTCGTTCTTCTAAATTCCAATGAGTACAGGCACAGAGCTTCATAGGTTAACCCTTTCATTGCTGGAATCATTCCCGTGAACCTCCTCTGGACCCTTTCCAATGTCACCACATCTTTTCTTAGATAAGGGGTCCAAAACTGCTTACAATACTTCAAGTACCGTTTGCCAAGTGCCTTATAAAGACTCGGCATTACATCCTTGCTTTTATTTTCTAGTCCACTTGAAATGAATATTAACATTGCATTTGCCATCCTTACCATTGTCTCAAACTGCAAGTTAACCTTTAAGGAATCTTTCACACAGACTCCCAAGTCCCCTTACACCTCTGATTTTTGATTTTTTTTCCCCGTTTAGAAAATAGTCTATGTCTTTATTCCATCTACAAAAGTGCATGACCATACACTTCACAACACTATATTCCATCAGCCAATTCTTCGTCCATTCTCCCAATCTAAGTCCTTCTGCAGACTCACAGCTTCCTCAACACTCTCTGTCCCTCCACATATCTTCATGTCCTCCACAAGCAGGGTAGATAAATAGATAGGTAAATAGATAGAAAGATAAAAAGTTAGATCAATAATGCCACCCTGTGAATCACTGCCAAAGGTGACATGCATCCAATTGGATCTCTAACTTCACTCGGGATTTCTTCTTCACTGTTACAGTAGCCTTCCATCAGTCATACGTGGACTTTCTGTAGAGTTCTGGATCACCAGTCTTAATCATCATAGATCTAGTCCTCAGGACTGTGAAATAATGCATATTATTATGTTATTTAGGTGTAACTTGGCAGCTTGAATTCAATTGACTTCATTTCTTACACCCTTCACATACACGAGAAGTAAAAACATTACGGCTCCGTCTGAATATGCAATGTGCATTTTATAGTCATTTGTAATAAACAGTATGTACAATAGAACAGTCAATATAGCATAGAAGTACAATTGTATCAGTATGAATTAATCAGTCTGATGGCCTGGTGGAAGAAGCTGTCCCAGAGCCTGTTGGTCCTGGTTTTAATGCTGTGGTACCATTTCCCGGATGGTAGCAGCTGGAACAGTTTGTTGTTGAGGTGACTCAGGTTCCCAATGATCCTTCAGACCCTTTTTTATGCACCTGGCTATGTTAATGTCCTGAATAGTGAAGTTCATATGTACAGATGTGTTGGGTTGTCCACACCACTCTCTGCAGAGTCCTGCGATTGAGGGAAGTGCAGTTCCCATACCAGGCAGTGATGCAGTCAGTCAGGATGCTCTCAATTGTACCTCTGTAGAAAGTCTTTAGGATTTGGGGACTTATGCCAAACTTCTTCAACCGTCTGAGGTGTAAGAGGCACTTTACTGCTTTTTTCACCACACAGCCGGTCTGTACAGACCAAGTTAGGTATACCAAGGAAGTTAAAGCTGTTCACCCTCCTAACCCCAGATCCATTCATGTCAATAGGGATTAGCCTATCTCCATTCCTCTTGTAGTTCACAACCAGCTCCTTTGTTGTAGTCCACAACACTGAGGGAAGGTTATTTATTTGACACCACTGTGACAGGGTGATGACTTCTCTGTAGGATGCTTCGGTATTATTTGAGTTAAGACCAATCCAATCAATTAATTGAAATAAAGAAAGTTTATTGTGAATATTCAGTGGAATATTCATCGAGTTAAGTTCCTCCCGTTGGGTCATTGAAAATTTTCAGACAGTCTTTTAAATTTCATATTATATGTCCCAACTTCAAAGTTCATTAAACTCCTCCACATTTTACTTTACATCATAATTATTTTAATAAATATCAGATAGTTCGGGGCAACGAAAATCGAAGTGGATTGTTGTTTACAAATAATATTATTGAAGGAAATGTTTAAAAGAAATCTACCAATATAGGGGAAGCTTATTTTAAATAATGCACTGATAATGTTTTTATAAACAACAAGTCAAAGGTATTTTTCTGGTTACATCTGCCACATAATGAACAGAGAGCAAAACTTGACTCACAAACATACTGTGGAATGAGAAGAGTGTGACAGGAAAGAACACCAGGTTAAACTTTATGCTTCCAGAAAGGCAGTACTTGACGGTAACTGAACACGAAGATGTGGATTTAATCTATGGTTCTAATTTTCTGATTTCCATTCTTGCAAGCACACACTGCCACTGGGAATGCTAGATTGCGGAATTTACAATTGAATATGTATGAATTAGAAACATTAACGCAATCAACATATTCATACTCTGAGCCCAGGGGATGTCTAAATGTGTTAGAGCTCCCCATTTTATAACCTTCATTTATATAATGCGATCAAACAAAGAATTCTGAGATCAAATAATCTTGGAATTTCCTTTGATGTTGGAGTGCTTAGTTGAGTTTAAGTCAAACTCAGTCCTACAGACATTACCAGTTTAAGGCTATAAAACACAAGCAGGCATGGCATAATAATCCAGGGCAAAATGCAGGAATATAACTTTCAACTGCGTATTACAAAAAAGTTCACTGTTTGATGAAAGTTGATGAAAAGGATGAACAAGATGCAAATGTATTACATAATGAAATTGACTTGGGAGTAAGATAAAAACAATTGCAAAGATGTCAAATTGTTTAGCAGTCAAAATGACAAATGACAGAAGACTAGATGTTGTTTTGATATGAAAGTAACAAGAAACCAATGTGATAGTTGTCAAACAGAATAGGCAAAATAATTCCAAAAGACCAGAAGACACAGGGACTGAATTTGGCAATTCAGCCTATAGAATCTCTTCGGCCATTCCATCATGGCCGATTTATTATCCCTCTCAATGCCATTATTCTGCCTTCTCTCTGTAACCTTTGACAACCTGTCTAATCAAGAACCTATAAACTTCCTCTTAAGTATACCCAAAAATGAGCTTGGTCTCCACAGCCATCTGTGACAATGAATTCCACAGATTAACCACCATCTGGCTAAAGAAATTCCTCCTCATCTCTGATCCAATCCTGCTATTCTGCATCTTGCCCTCTGGTCCTACTTTCCCTCACTGTAGGAAGCCTCCTCGGTATATTCACTCTATCCAGGACTGTCAATAGTAGATAGGTTTCTGCAAATAAGTCTCCAACTGTCCAAAATAGAGGACGGGATAAAATGTCAACTTTCCAGTAAAGTAAAAGTGATCTCGAAAACATTTTGTCGTGGGTAGGTTTTTGTTTTAAATTGCTTTCAGAATTTGGGTAGTGTTCATCGCACATCCCCCTAAACAAAATGGACTTTTAGCTCATTTCACAGGACATTGAGAGTCAATGCATATACAATAGTCTAGAGTGAAAGAAGGACAGTAATGAACCAGATGAGTTTCTGTGGAAATATGGTTGCATAATTATGCAATATTTTTATTACAGATTTATTAAATTAAATGAACTTACATCCTCAGTGACTGTGGGGGCTTTTGAACTCTGTATCAATAGAGTCATCTGAGCTATCTCAAAGGTGGTTTTCTGTAGCGTAAGCAATATAGCAGTAAGTTAACCACAAACCTATCACACCCATGTGTAATTTTGTTGGTCAAAGAGCCAAGAAATATCTTTATAAACACAAGAGATTCTGCAGATTCTGGAAATCCAGAGAAACACACACAAAATGCTGGAGGGACTCAACAGGTCAAGCAGCATCTAAGGAGAGGAATCGTTTTGACATTTCAGGCCAAGACCCTTTATCTGGACTGGAAGTGAGGGAGAAAGAACTAGAATAAGAAGTTGAGGTGAAAGGAGAAGATGGACAAGCTGACAGGTGATAGGTGAGACCAGGTGACGGTGGGGGAGGGGTATGAAGTAAGAAGCTGGGAGGTGATAGGTGAAAGAGGTAAGCAGGTGTTGAAAAACAAAACTGATAGAAGAGGATAGTGGACAATGGGAGAAAATGAAGGAGGAGGGGCACCAGAGGGAGGTAAGGGGAGAGCCAGAGAGGAGAATGGACAAAGTCAAAAGTGGAAAGGGGATAAATGATCAGAAGTGATGTTTATGCCTTTAGTTTGGAGGCTACACAAACAAAGTATGAGGTGTTGCTCCCCCACCCTGAGAGTGGCCTCAGTGCAGGAGACCATTGCCCAATATATCAGAATTCAAATGGAAAGTCAAATTGAAATGGGTGGCCACTGGGAAATCCTGTTTTTCTCTTGCAGGCAGACCAAAGGTACTCGACAAAGTAGTCCGCCAATATACGTCAGATCTCACAGATATAGAGGATCCCACACCATGAGCACCAGATAACAGTAAAAGACACTGAAAGACTCACAGGTGAAGTGTTGCCTCACCTGGAAAGACTATTTGAGGCCTTGAAAGCATCACATCCCTGTGGTGTCCTACCACCTCCCTTACTCCCATGATCCACAATCCTCCCCTACCAGATTGTTTTTTCTTCTGCCCTTTACCTCTTCCACTGAATACTTCTCAGATTCTTACTTCATACATACTACCATTCCCTTGAACTGGCTTCTCCCATCATATTCCAGCTTGTTCTCTTCCCCTCCCCCACCTCCTTATTCTCATTTCCCCCTTCCTTTCCAGTCCTGGTGAAGAGCGTCAGCCTGAACTGTCAACTGTTTATTCCTCTCCATAGATAGAGCCTGACCTGCTGAGTTCTTCAAGTATTTTGTGTGAGTTGCTCAAGAAATATCTTTATTTAAGTTGCAAATAAAACTCATTGTAGTGATGATGAAAGTTATTTTAACTTGAAGAGGTGCTATTTTATAGGAATTTCTGACTGTTTGGAATTTTAGATCTTGATCATTCTGCTAGATTTTTATTAGTCCGACACTTTGCTTTTTCCCATCATATAACTTCCTCAAATCATTTACAAAAATAGATAATTTAGTAAAGATTGCAGCATTTTTATTAAAAAGACGGACAATGGCTTTCTGTTCAATAAAAATATTGAGGCAATCATCCAAAACAAAATTTATATTTACTCAGAAGACAATTTCCCTGAGGTTGAGGAATTTAAACAATTATTGTGCATATTTTTATCCTCAGAGGTTCTGCAACCTCAAGCATGAGGTTTGTCCATGAAGGTCAAGGTCAGAATCACTCTCAGCTTCACTGCCTCAGAATGATTCCTAATAGCTACTACTGATCTCATAGAGTTATAGAGTCATATAGAAACAGGCCCTTCAGCCCAACTGGTCTATGCAAACGATCTAAATGAGTGCCATTTAACCACATTTGGTCCACATCCCTCTTAACCCTTCCCATCCATGCATCTATTGGCTGTGAACTATTGAACTTGTGGTAACCACTGTTATAGGACTTCTAATTCATATTCCCAGTTTTGTTCACTAATTGTTCTAGAACAAATGTAGACCCTGTGCAGATGTGGTCAATAATATACCTCAGCCACTTCATCTGGTAGCTTATTCCATACACTAACCACTCACTGAATAAAAAAGTTGGCCACAGTTTCCAATTAAATATCTCCCTTCCCACTTTAGTCCAATGCCCTCTAGTTTTTGATCCAACAAACCTGGAAAAAAGAATATGTGCACTTGCCCTATCTTTGCCTCTTTCCTTAGCTTGCTGCTCATTCCCTCAGAACAAAAGCAAGGATTTTCCTGCATGGCAGACTTTCCCAAATGTTTACAGTTATTGACTGCAATCAACTTACTTTCAAGCATGGTGGCTATAGCTCTGGAAGGTTTCTGTTGTCCATAAACATATATTTTCTGCAGATACTATTATTCACCAAAAACCTCCATCAATTCCTCTTGATCAATATTTCCACTATTTTTTATTATAGCTGCACGGACCAACTATTGCTTTAAGCAGGAAATTTTTAAATGGCCTGAAAACTGTGTAGCACTTTAAAGTAAAACTATATTTTAAAAAATTTCAGCGGCACGGCAACAAAGACTATGTGCATGGAAGCATTTCAGTTACTATGCGGCCACGCACACGTGCAATTTAGAAGGAACACTTCTCCTTCCAATCGCCCATACACAATGGATAATTCATATTTTACCTCTTCATCTTTGTGAACAAAGTGGCAATTTCCTTTGCAGCTAAAAGAACAGCCAGCGCACAGATTATCTGAGGCAAACGGTCCACTAGTTCCTCAAGAACATGAATAGCTACATAGAGACAAGACGTTCTTCGTTTTTTGAATACCAAGCACTCAAAGTATTTTTGCCCTTTAGGTTTCTGAAGCAATGTGCTTCTCCAAAATTAATTCTACAAAATAAAGCTGAATCTAAGGTTCAATAACAAAGGAGCTCTTATTAAAGTAAATGTATCATCAACTTTAAAGCAGAAGACAAATGCAGCATTTTCCCAAACACTCCGGTGTGCTGCTCTGTTGGTTTAAAATGCTGATGCATGAAACATTTTTCATTTCTCACCTTAGAACCAAACTAAAATATACTGACACTAGTAGTGGGCAGGAAGCCAAGGATTATGCAGCACTAAAGCTGGTTGGGCTCATGATAAAAGCAAGTGGCCTTGGGAAAAACATGTTAGACAGTATTTAATATTGATTCTTTTATTAACATTGGTCATGAAAGCTGACAATTCATACTATGTGTTATGGCAAGTATACAACATCTCGTCAATGGCAAGAGTTTTGAGAATAAATTTTCGCTTGGACAGAATTGAATCTAAATTGTTGCCTTCATGATTTAGGAAACCAATGATTGTTAAATAACACCATCAAGTCCTTTTCTTGCTGATATTCTGCTTAGGTGTAATGCATAGTACTGGGGATCCTCTTGTATCCAGTTTGATTGGTGATACTGGCATTGCTGGAGGTCAAGCTTCCTGATAGTGATCACAGCTCAGAGAATCATGAGGAAACTCTGACTTTATTTTGCCCTAACTACCGGTAACATGTGGCACTAAAGCCAATGATAGTGCCTCTATTATGCGGATCAGTGGGCACAGAATAGGCAAGGGATGACATTTGGCATATTCCTTTGGCAGCATAAGGTCAGTGAACCACCAGGGCAAACGATAACAGCACAGGAGTAACTATTTCATCAGCTGCCTCTTGTCCTGAAAACTGTTCGACATTCTTACCTTCCTGCATTAATTTACCTTTGAAAGTTTAATGGTGCATAATAAGTAACAATGAACCAGCTAAAAGGTACTCAAATTTTTTCACAATATTGTGAAGTTAGGCAGTGAAATATTTGTCGACTTAAAACTAGCCTGCGTATCATCACATAATAATTTAAAATGCTTTCTTGAAATTACTTTAGGACTATATTAACAGAGCATTTCCACATCTAAATTATGTTCCAATCATCACTTATCATTATCACAATTTCTGGAGCATTGAGACTAAATTATCCCCGAACTCACCCTCAGGTTTTAGTGGCATTTCTCTCCTATTGTTTGGAAGCTCATTTTTCACCTCTGTGAAAATCTAGACAGTTTATGAGTTTAACAAGACCTTCAAATCAATTACGTCAACATCAGAAAAGTCCCACAAACCTCTACTCATGTCTGAGTGAATTTCTGTCTTCCTAATTCATTTAGCAATCGGAAGTCGGGCAGCAAAAGTGTCTTGACCATTCATGTTTAGAGGTCACAACCTCTCCAAAATGTACTTGCGTTCATGAAGAGAGTCTGAGAATGGAAAAAAAAGATACAGATTCTGCTAATAAACTGCTCATAGAGACCGGCAACTGTATCTACTGTAGGTGACATCTGCTCTAGAGTAATAAGCAAATAAAACTGGGAATAGAAGTCCTTTAACAGAGGCTACTATAAATTTGGCTGTTCACAGCCGAAGGGCGAAAAAGAGCCATTGATCAAAAGTAGTAAAAGAAAGCAATTAAGTGCAAGAATCCTTTTATTGTGTGCCATGAAATACTGTCAGTAACAAGGAGACAGGACTTCCACTGTGATGTGTCTGAATCCAGAGCCATTTTGCTCCAGTTTGATCTATGGATAAAGAAATTGTTTTGATGGTATAGCTACTTCAAAACCAGCCCATGTTATTTTGTTTGACTAAGTTACAACACAATTATTCTGCAATTTTACAGCACTAGGGTCTGCTACTAGTGATAATTAAAGAGCCTTAAATGATGAATTGACCTCCCATGAAAAGCAAATCTATGCTGTAAATAATGCTAAATGATTTACTCTAATTATATATTTAACTGATTGAACAGTAATACTACAAAGAGGTTCATAATGGTTCTTGATGAGACACTGATTTGGCCACAACTGGAGTATTACATGATGGTGCAGTTAGGAAGATGTGAAGGCTTTGAAGATGAGGCAGAATAATAAAACTAAAATGATTCGAGGCATGAGGATTTTTATTTTTGCCCATAAACTGAAGAAGGTGACTGTGGTAACTTCTACTTTACAATGAGACCACTCGACAACTTGATGGCCAAAAGAGCATCTTTATCTGGGACGGCAAATGATATTTACAAATGATATTTACCTCGTGCGGCATGGGTGGAGGAACTATATACAATGCATACTGGGAGTAAAAAGAGCGGAAGTAAAGACCCCGCCAACCCCGGATCCTGCCTCTTGCTACCAACAGCTCCCCGATTAGTATTAACTTACTTTTAATAATACTCACATTACAATGACCATAAGATCATAAGACCTAGGAGCAGAATTATGCAATTCAGCCCATCGAGTCTGCTCCTCCATTCCATTATTGCTGATTTATTAACCCTCTCAACCCCATTCTCCAGCCTTCTCCCCATAACCTTTGATGCCCTTACTAATCAAGAACCTATCAACCTCCACATTAAATAAAAGAAGATTTGGCCTCCACAGCTGTCAGTGACAATGAATTTCACAGATTCATCACCCTCTGACTATAGATATTCCTCTACATCTTTGTTTTAAAAGGTATCTTTCTACTCTGAGGCTGTCCCTCTGGTCCTATACTCCCACACTATAGGAAACATTTGCTTGGAAGAAAGGTTGAAGGGGATCTGAAAGAAACAAGGTTCTTTGTCTTTCTATCTGAAGATGGTTTAAAATCATGAAGGATTAGTGAAGAATGAGAATTAGTAGAGCAGGAGGATGAGAGGTGACCAGATAGAGGTGTACACAATGATAAGAGGCATTGATCGTGTGGATAGTCAGAGGCTTTTTCCCAGGCCCAAAATGGATGCCACAAGAGGATACAGGTTTAAGGTGCTGGGGAGTAGGTACAGAGAAGATGTCAGGGATAAGTTTTTTTACTTGGAGAGTGGTGAGTGCATGGAATGGGTTGCCAGCAACGGTAGTGGAGGTGGATACGATAGGGTCTTTTAAGAGGCTTTTAGATAGGTACGTGGAGCTTAGTAAAATAGAGGGCTATAGGTAAGCCTAGTAATTTCTAAGGTAGGGACATGTTCGGCACAACATTGTGGGCTGAAGGGCCTGTATTGTGCTGTAGGTTTTCTACATTTCTGGAAAATACATAAAGAGAAATTACTTTCATTGAGAGATAGTTCAAGGACTAGTGGACACAGCAACCAAGTCAAAGGACCTAAAGTGATGTGAGGAAAGTTTCTTATTTATTTACATAGCAAGAGCAAAATGTTTCCTGAGATAGGAATGGAGGAATATTGAATTGTAACATTCAAAAGGCAGATAGGTAAGTATCTGAAAGGAGGAGAATTTCTTTCTCTCAGAGTTCTATACCCTGAGAACCATGGAGCTTCGGCCATTGTGTAACATTTATATAATGAAGGGATTATGGGAATTGTGGTGGAAATCACAACTGAGGTGAAAGGTCAGCCATGGATTTAAGGAATGGTGGAGCAGGCCTGAGGGGCCAGATGTTTACTCCTGCTCTTGTTTCAGACATGCAGAGGACGTGAATGGGTCAGCAGGCCAGTGGTAGAGCCATATCTTACACAAAATAATTGCGGCTTTTGCAGGTTAATTATCCCATCAACTGAGGTACACTGCATAAATTCTTAGGGTAATAAGCTAGATCCGAACAAGTGTAGTCACTTCATCTAAACAGAAGCATTAGAATGTTTTTTTTAGAAGGATTTTTTTTTAAATCAATGGCTGTTCAATATTCAATTTTGCTTGCAGCTCCTCAGAAATAAAGATGTTCATGCCTGTGTGAAGTATGGCACAAACAATGGAAATAAATGCCAAACAGATGGAGGCTGGAAATCTAAAATGGAAACAGGAAATATGAAAATGTTTGAAGGATGAGCTGTACTGGTGTATCGCACAGTGAGAACGCAATGTGTTTGAGGTACGGTCGCATACGGAGTTGGTATTGCTATAACTGTTGAAGTGAACGATTTGGAGAGGAGTTGATGCAGAAGAGATTCGATGCCTGTCTCCCACACCTGGGTGCGAGGTTTGATAGCTCTAAGCCGATTAGGTGAGATTGAGAATGGCTTCAGGCTGTACGGTCCGAGCAGGTCGTTGTGCTAGGGCACAGGTCCTAGAGCAAAGCACTACCATTCAAGCACTGGCCCAGATAGACTGGAGAGCCCGAGTACAGAGGGGAGAGTTGGGCTGACTTTGCTTACTCTCCTTCAGTGGTCATTCCTCTCTCCAGTGGCTGTCGTCTCTGCAGGTTTCGCAGTATTTTTGCCCGGCTAACATGATGAACTTGAGATTGAGGATTGAGCCTCCTACTCTGGCTGCTCCCGGGAGCAGATCTAAGGACTCAATCTGGTTTGGAATGCTGTCGTTTGCATCTATTATTTGCCTGACGTGTATGGTTTTTTACCCTCTCTTTCCCTGTGCAGTGCTTTCTTTTTTAAATTGGTTTATTTGGGTTTCTGGCTTTAGTCACATTGTGGTGAACTAGATATACCTGTCTGGACTGCTCCTGTGGCTCCTCCCACAGACCCCTGCTGACTGCTCCTGTGGCTCCTCCTACAGACCCCTGCTGACTGCTCCTGTGGCTCCTCCCACAGACCCCTGCTGACTGCTCCTGTGGCTCCTCCCACAGACCCCTGTATAAAGGCGACTGTGACCTGTTGCCCTGCCTCATTCCCCAGGATGTAGTGTTGTTCATTCTTCCAGTCAATAAAAGCCAATACCTCGCTTCCTACGTCTCAGCGTGAGTTATTGATGGTGCATCAGTGGCTGCCTGTGAACAAACAAATCTCAAGGTGTATAATTTATATATTCTTTGATAATAGATTTACTTAGATTAGCTTAACTGAATATTCGGGCGGGAACTGTGGAGAGGGAGCCTTTGGACAAAATGAATCGGATATATACGAGTTGCTCGGTGTCCGCATTGGGCTGGCCAGGTAAAGGAGAGTGTAAGATGGAAAAGGACTAACTGATTTCTGTTCAGAGAAATGTTGGACAATCTGGCATGGGATGGAGGCTGAGGAATTAGATGCCCATGCTGAAAAGGTCTGCTGGATTCACAAATTAGAAACTATCAAAGTAGCAAAGGATGTTAGAAGTATCACTGACTTAAGTGGGAGAAGGAACAAAATCAAGGTAGGGAGAATTAAATGAAGTCATACTTCACCTGAAGAGGCTCAATAGTTCAAGAAGACATCTCATAAGCATCTCTCACAAGTAATTTTTGATGAGAACGGAAAACTGAACTCCCATCTTGCCAAAGCTTTCCTCAATTATACATCTATGAGCTGAAATAAATCTAAGCAGAGTCCACTTCACAGCCCCTGTGCAGCCTTAAGAATAGAAATCACAGGAAACTGAGTTTTCACTAGACTCTGTGTGACTTGCAATCCGTGCTCAAACCAATGCCTGTCTTTCTTTTCAGACCCCAAATTGCCACATCTTGTTGAAAAAGCACTGTGAAATGCAGCTTCTCACCTAACAGAGGGTGTGTGAATCTGTTTTGAAGCAATGCTGACATCTCATGGGCAACCTTTATCCTCACGAGTAAAATCCCTGAAATGGGGCAAAATGAGATGAAATTGAATTCAGCAAATTTTAGATTGAATCTGGATGAAGAGAGTTTTCAAGGGTGTGAATATAGCTGTCATACAAACTCAATTGTTACTGGAAGCATAAGTTTGGTTATGTAAGTCCATAATAAGTATGTATTAAGTAAAGAACTTCTGAACCTCACTTAGCTAAATTATTTCAGCTGGGCATTTTTAAAGTCAATTTCCTACAATTCAATGAATCAGAATCAGGTTTATCTTGTGAAATTTGTTGTTTTGTGGCAGCAGTACATTGCAATACATAAAATACTGTAAGTTACAACAAGAAATATAAAAAATATAAATATAATCCAATTTAAACCTTAATTTTCCATGAGAGGACAATGGAATTCGGGATTCTGCATAGTAAATGAGGAAGTAGGAATTACGATAAACACTACTGCCATACTCTCCCTGATCTTTTATCCTGTGCCTTGGCTAATAAAGGAAAATAGTTCACATGTCTTTCCAGTTATTCTGTCCAATAGTCTTGCTTTCTTTAAAGTGAATCGGACTCTCTCTATACTCAAAGGGCATTCTGTTCTTCTACAAAACTGTTTTGCTCCTTTGAAAATTGATAAATCATCAGGCCTAAATGAACTATGGTATCTCGCAGGTTGTAAAAGAAATAAAAGAGGTCACTGGAGAATTTGTGATCATCAGTTTTCAGTCATTCCTGGCTACACAAATAAAGCCAGCAGATTGGAAAAAAGGGAGAGATAAACTAAATAATTATAGTCCTGCTTGTTAAATGGTAGTGGTGAGTTAAATATTATTGGGATCAATAGACTCATTGAAAACATTCTTTAAAAAACCCCAGATCACTCAAGGATAATCAATGCACATCTGCGAAAGGAAGGTTATGTTTAGAAGTTGACATGAAACCTTGAGACCTGCAGGGCTATGGAGCTGATGCTGGAAGGTGAGATTAAAGTGAACACTTTTTTTCAAACTAGCCTGCATGCAATGAGATGATGCATTAAAAAAGTCATTGATTTAGAATTTTACATGATGGTTTTAATATAATTTTTTCAGAATAAAGGCATAGAAATAATGGTGCTTACACACAATAAATAATTCACATGGAGTTACACTTTTTAAATTAAGGAATGATTTAATGTTTAAAATAAAGAGCAAAGGAATTTAGTTAAAGATGTTAAATTTTCATATAATATTTGCAGAGCAAAATCTAAACATGCAAAATGATTTGATAGCAGTCCTATTATAGAACTGAACCTGGGTTCAATTCCTGCCGCCATCTTTGAAGTGTTTGTATGTTCTCCCCTGTGACCATGTGTGTTTCCTCCAAGTGCACAAATTTCCTTCTACATTCCAACAAAGTGCAGGCTGGTAGGCTAACTAGTCACATGGGTATAATTGGGTATCATGGACTCATGGGCCAGAAGTTCCTGTTACTGTGCTGCATCCCTAAATAAAAAAATAAAAAATAAAAACATTAATAATTGTGGGGATCTGTGGGATGGAGGTGGAGGGGGTGGTTTACAGTCACTGCTCTCTCACAGCAGTGGTGTATCTAAGGTATGGCAGGTATGGCACGTGCCCTGGGTGCCACTTGAAGGGGGGCATCACTGAGCAGTTTCTATTACAATCAGACAAGCCATCCTCGGATAGTGAAAAAAGAATTTTCTTCAGATGTATGATCTGTCTTTGATTATCATGGGTGAGAAGCACTAGGATGGCCTTATTTAAGAGCATTGTGTAAGAAGACCATGAAACATTTCTTCACGAAGCAGAAGTGGAGCTGAAGGACGGAAGAGACGAAAGATGGAGGCGGAGGAAGCCAAGAAGTCGAGCAAGTTCTTCATGCCCTTCTTTGAAAAGCCCGGAACAAATAATATGACACGTTCCATGGAGTCTCCAGCACCTGCTACAAGTTTGTTAGAATCCAAAGGTTGATCAAGTACAAATGCGTCACAAGCCGGACAAGGAAGTCAAGTCAGATAAATCCAAGTATGACGAGATTAAGAATGAGGCTGCCACAGAGACCATGGACATGACAGGAGGGGAAGATGATGGTGGTGGTGGTGATGTTGAGTTTATTGACGAGATTTTACCTGACGAGATTGAACCTGACGACACTGAACCTAGTGAACTGGACGGTGTCAAAGAGCCTCAAACTGTCATCCCAGAAGTGATTGAACAGCATGACATTGGACTTCTGAAGTTCGACAAGGATACTGGAAAAGCAATTCTGCCTGACGAGTTGAGAACAGAAATAATAAAGCTGGGTTCGAAGTATTTCCAGAACAGTGAGGGGCCTTTCCTACCAACAAATAATTGCTCAATGAACAAAACTTGGTTCAAGAGGAAATTGTGAAATGATCATGGTGAGGAAGTGGCTGGTCTACTCCCCTTCTAAAAAGTCTGCATTTTGTATCTGTTGTCCTCTCTATTCCCGGTCAGACCATCAATCCTCATTGAAGTAGGAAAGTGGATTCAACCAGTGGAAAGCACCTGAAAGGATTAGTGTTCATAAAAATGTCAAGAATCATCGGGAATGCTTCACACAGTGGAAAGAAATGGAAAGAAATTTAGCTGGAAACAGAGGAGTTATTGATGCAGTATTTCAGTCACAGATTGAGAAGGAAAAGCAGAAGTGGCGTGATATCTTGACGAGAATCCTTCACTGCATGAAATTCCTTGCAACTCAGAACTTGGCTTTGCGAGGACACAGGGAGTCACTTCAGCTAGACGATGACACCAATGTGGGAAATTTCTTTGGCTTATTGAAACTACTAGCCATCTTTGACCTTTTCATAAAAGAACACCTCACTCATTTAGAAAGTCATCCTAGATCCACGTCTTATCTTACACCAAGTGTCCAGAATGAATTAATCCACATGATGGCATCCACTGTTCGCCAGAGTTTACTGAGAAGCATTCGTAAAGCCAAATACTATGGTCTCATGTTCGACTCGAATCCTGATCAGGTACACCGTAAGCAGATGTCAGAAGTAGTGAGGTGTGTGGAAGTTGATTCTGAGAGGAAAACAGTCTGTGTTAGAGAGTTCTTCCTTGGTTTTATCCAGATAAGCCAGAAGGATGCTGAGAGCTTGGCTGAAGACATCTTGAAACAGCTAGAGAAGGATGAAATGGAGCTACAGGATTGTTGGCCACAGTGCTATGACAACGCTGCTGTGATGGCTGGACACAGAAGTGGTGTTCATCAAAGAAAAAGTGAGAATAACAACCTGGCATTGTTTGTGAATTGTGACAATCACTCAATCAACTTGGTGAGTGTACATGCAGCCAAGCAGGATACAATGATGGTCATGTTTCTTGGAACCATCGAAGGTCCCTACATGTTTTTCTCTCATTCAACACAGTGCTGGGAAAAGCTCAAAAACGCTGTGCCTGTGGTTGTTAAGTCAGAGTCCGAAACCAGGTGGAGTGCAAGGACAGAAGCAGTGAAACCCATCAACAAGTACCTTGAGGAAATACTTCAAGTTCTCTAGGACATGATAGACAATGAAAACAAGACCAGTGAAACAAGAAGTGATGCAAGGCAGCTGTACAACCACCTGTTGAGTTACGATTTTCTTATTTTGCTAGAATTTTGGAACAAAGTACTCATTTGCATTGACCATATTCAAAAGAGGCTGCAGGATGCTAACATGAACTTCCACGATGCTGCCCTGGACTTGAAAGCCCTTCAAGATCAATTTCATGATGAAAGAGAAGTGTTGGTCAGTGAGTCACTCGAAGAAGAAGTCGGTCTCTGTCAAGAAAGGAATATTGAAGTTGAAAGACATCAGAGATGAAAGAAACGAATGGCTGATGAGAACTTGAGAGAAGCTGGGTTAACAGCTAAGGGGGAAATGGAAAGAATCATGAAGGGAACACTCAACCATCTTCACAGAGAAATGGATGAAAGGTTCACTCGTTTGCATGACACTGGTGCCAAGTTTGGGTTCCTTCTCGATGTCGAGGAACTGTGTTATGGCATCAATAGTAATGACCTAAAGAAGAAGTGTGAAAATTTGGGCGAATTGTACAGCTCTGATGTTGATGGACAGCAGCTATATGAAGAAATTTTGGATTGCAGAATGTTGCTATCAAGGCAGGTCAACATGAAAATATCAAGACCTGAAGAGCTTCTTGAATTTATTGCTCAGTATGGAGATGAGAGCATCTTCCCTAATCTTCGCATTGCTATTCAGATAATGCTAACCATCACAGTTTCTGTCGCCAGCTGTGAGAGATCATTCAGCAAGTTAAATCTAATACGTTTGTATTTGAGAGTCTCCATGGGTCAAGGCAGACTCTGTGATCTTGCTCTGCTGAGTGTAGAAAGAGAAGAAACTGAAAAAACTGACTTTGATCACATCATAGGCCAATTTGCATCAATGAAAGCAAAAAACATGCAGTTATAATTTTCCTGTAGTGCCATAATTTGTTAATTAAAAGATTAACAAACTTGACTTGGATTTTTGAGCTAATATTATGGTAAAGTTATCTAAAAGATGGGTGTCAGATGTTTGGACAGGTGAGCAATTTCAATGCTTGCCATAGGCGCTATTTTCCGTAGATAGGCCCCTGTCTCACAGACCTGCTGTTCTTGTCCTTCTAGCATGTACAGGTAACTGATTTGTAATGTCATCAAAGAAGTATTAGGTATTATCACATAATGTACTCCAAAGTTCTGCATATACAACAAGAGAAAACAAGAAGGAACGAGTCTTGTTTTGGGTCAGAACTGTAAATAAGGTCCAAAATAAAAAAAGCTTCTCCCTCAGAACTGGAAATTGAATATTGAGAACCCTTATACAAACCAATGAATCTCATGGACTCTAGAGTTGGGAAATTTCTGGCCAGATTTATCCGTCTTTATGTGCCATTATGCCGTTAGGTATTGGACAGTGAATTCAGGGCTCACTGGGCTGTGGTACTGTAGTCAGTGTTAAGCAGGTGGATGAATACCTCAGGCTACTTTATAAACTTTAGGGTTTTAATGCCATGCTATTTTTGCTGAACAAATTTAAGATGAAACCTATAGGACGAGGAATGGTTAATATTGTAAATTCATCAAAACAACAAGATGTACTGCACTGGATTACAGAGCTTGTTAAGTAGATGTGGACGTGTTCTAGTTTCTAGTGTAATGCAACATTTACAACTTGTGACAGTGAATGACGAGAACACAATACATCAAAATCACTAAACACAATGCTGTATCCAAGTACCAGGATGGATTTATGAGAGAGGAAGAAATTAGAAAATACTTTGTGACTTCAAATTGACTCCAGGGTTTCAGCTATAAAACTGTGAACCGTAAAACTGACTATCTTAAAAAAACTTGTCAAAAGCACTTTAATGAGATTTTTGATAGAAGTGCTCTTGCACTGGTCAGTGCTACAATGAACTTGAATCATTGCTGTGATGAAAGGGAATAATAAAATCTACTGGCACATCAATTCAAAGCCTCTTCAGAAAGGCCTCAAACATAATCAGCACACATTCAGACCAAAAGATGATATTCTGTCTGTGATTATGAAAAAGCAAATGCTCACATTTTGTGCATTTAGAGAAATGGTCTGGGCACTAAGTAAAGAACTAACTCACCTGACTACTTGTTCTCACACCATTTGAAGGGTACTGATCCAAAATAGGTGAAAATTGAGTTCCAGGAACAAAGATTCAAAACTTTAAGAGGTAAAGCATTAGCTGATTTCCCTCACCGAATATCCCAACTAAAACAGTAATTTCATGCCACTTGAGTGAAAGTACTGATAGATCACAAAGTAACAGAGTGGGGGCAGGGGGGTGTAACAAACCCTTTGGGTAAAAGTATATGTAAACTTTCTTTTTAGAGTTATGTCTTAATAAAAGTAAAATAGAGAACTATATGGATTTTTGTGTAGCGAAAGAAGAAATGTGTGAAAATTAATGGGCTATTTATAAAGGGATAAGATTTTGAACTCAGAATTATAAGATAACTTGGTTCATGGTGACAGACAAGAGAAGCACATTTAGCTCAACAGCTGGACAAGGTGCTAGGACTAGGGGAAAGAACCCACTCAGTCACATGCAGACGGGGGAGGTGAGTATAACAGTCTGGTGACCCACAAACACACATGCAAATAACTAATAAACCAAGCTAAAATGTAACAATAAATAAACTTGAACATCCCAGCATAATCCTACAAAAACATTTAAAAACAAGAACAATAAATAGTGCTGGCCACTAGGAATGCGGGGATGAGCTCTGGACCATGCCCCACCCCCTGCCTGAGCATTACGATATTTAAATCTTTTCATATCTGGCAAGATTTTGAATACTTGTGGGTAGGGTTAAGACAATGCAAGGGTATATCTAACTCCCTGATGGGAGTTATACACAGGTCTTCAAACAGTAGCCAGGATGTGGCCTACAAATTACAGGAGATAGAAAAGGCTACTAAAAAGGGAAATGTTGCGATTATCATGGGGTTCAATATGCAGGGAGATTGAGAAAATCAATTTGGTGGTGGATCCCAAGAGATGGAATTTGTAGAATACCTTTGAGATGGCTTTTTAAAGCAGCTTGTGGTTGAGCCCACAAGAGGAATAGCAATTCTGGATTGGGTGCTATGTAATGACCCAGATGTGATTCAGAAGCTTAAGGTAAAGGAACCCTTAAAAAGATCACAATATGATAGAATTCACCCTGCAGTTAGAGAAGGAGAGGTAAAATTGAATGCATCATTATTGCATTGGAGTAAAGGGCATTATAAAGGCATGAGATAGCAGCTGGCTGAAATTGATTGGAAAAGGACACTAGGGGGGATGATGGCAGAAGAGCAATCACTAGTGTTTATTGGAGAAATTTGGAATGGGCTGGAATTATATATCCCAAGGATGATGAAGTATTCTAAAGGGAGCTTGCAGCAACTGTAGCTGACAAGGAAAGTCAAAGACAGGGTAAAAGCAAAAGAGAATGTATATAATATAGCAAAAATTAGTTGGAAAACAAAGGATGGAAGCTTTTAGAAACTAATAGAAGGCAACTAAAAACACCATAAGAGAGAAAAGATGAAATGTGAGGGTAGGCTAGTCTATAATATAAAAGAGAATACAAAAAGTTTTTTCAAAGTTATAAAGAGTAAAAGAGACGAGAGTAATTATTGGACAGATGGAAAATGATGAAGGAGAGCTAGTAGTTAGGTTCAAAGGAATGGCAGAGGAACTTAACAAGTATTTTAGACCATAAGTCCATATAATCTAGGAGAATAATTAGGCCATTTGGTCTATCAAGCCTACTTCACCACCATGGCTGCTCCAGTTTTCCTCTCATCTGGTTCATGAGAATGATCCCAGGAATGAAAGGGTTAACATATAAGAAGTATTTGATAGGTCTTGGCCAGAACTTGGAGTTCAAAGGGATTGAGAGGGAAAATCATTCAGCCATGATGGAATGGTGGAGCAGACTTGATGGGCTAAATGGCCTAATTCTGTTCCTATGTCTTATGGTCTTATAATTTTACTTTGATGTGAACTTTATCTTGCATACTCCCCTGATTTATTTAAGACATCTGCCTCTGATTTCCAATGTATACAACCTGACAATATATTAAATTATAAATGGGCGAACCCTCATGAGGGGAAGGGCCCCAATGGTGTACTGGTAAGGCTCTAAAACCTGTGCCAACCACTTGGTAAGTGTATTCAAGGACATCTTCAACCTCTCACTGTTACGTTCAATCAACAAAGGACTTCAAAAGATCATACCAGTGCCCAAAAAGAGTAGTGTGAGCTGTCTTAATGACTATCATCTGAAAGCACTCACCTTTACAGTGATGAAATGCTTCGTGAGGTTGGGCATGGCTAGAATTAACTTCTGCCTCAGCGAGGACGTTAACCCACTGCAATTTGCCGATCATCACAGTAGGTCTCCGGCAAAAGCAATCTCAATTGTTCTTCACATGGCCAAAGATCATCTGAACAATACAAACACTTAAGTCAGGATGCTGGTCGTTGACTATAGCTCAGCGTTTAACACCATCAATCCTGATCAATAATCCATGGAACCTGGGCCTCTGAATCTCTCTCTGCAACTGCATCCTTGACTTCCTAACTGGAATACCATAATTAGTGCAGATTTGGTGATAATATCTCCTCCTCCCTGACAGTCAACAATGGCGTACCTCAGCATAGTGTGCTTAGCCCACTGCTCTACTCTCTCTATATACTCATGACTGTGTGGCTAGGCACAGCTCAAAATGTCATCTATAAATTTGTTGATGATACAACCATTGTTGGCAGAATCTCAGATGGAGATGAGAGAGTGTATGAGAATTAGATATACCAGCTAGTTGAGTGGTGTTGTAGCAACAACCTTGCAGTCAAAGTCAGTAGGACCAAAGAGGTGATTGTGGACTTCAGAAAGGGTAGAATGAAGGAACATGAACCAATTCTCATAGAGGGATCAGAAGTGAACAGAGTGAGAAATTTTAATTTCCTGGGTGTCAAGATCTCTGAGATTCTAACGTGGCCCCAGCGTATAGATGCAGCTATAAAGAAGGCAAGACAGCAGCTGTATTTCATTAGGAGATTGAGGAGTTTTGATTTGTCACCTAAAGCACTCAAAAACTTCTGCAGATGTACTGTGGAGAGCATTCTGACCGGCTGCATCATCGTCTTGCATGGGGCGGAGTTGCTACTCCACAGGATTGAAAGAAACTACAGAAAGTTGTAAAATTACTCAGCTCCATCTTGGGGACTAGTCTCCATAGTATTCAAGACATCTTCAAGGAACGGTGTCTCTGAAAGGCAGTGTTCATTATTAAGGATGCCTATCATGCAGAGCATGCCCTCTTCTCATTGTTACCATCAGGAAAGAGGTGCAGAAACCTGAAGGCACTCACTCAATGATTCAAGAACTGTTTCATCCCTTCTGCCACCTGATTCCTAAATGGACGTTGAACCCATGAACACTAACTCACTTTTTTTTTTGGAGTATTTTTAGATTTAACTATTTAATATACATATATATCTACTTACTGTAATTGATTTACTTTTTTCCCTATATTCTCAAGTATTGCATTGTACTGCTGCTGCTGCTAAGTTAGCAAATTTCAAGACATGTGCCAGTGATATTAAACCTGATTCTGATGTGTCCTACTCTACCACCATCTGTGATTAAATTTGGTAATTGGGGTTAAGCTGTACTAATTAGTCAAGCACAGTGATATTCTCTGTTTTTCAGAAAAAGTTGGAAGAGTAGCCTATGATATTACATTTGGAAGTCAAGTTTTCAAACTGCATCTTCTCCACCATTCAAGTGTTGCATTACTACTTTGAATCTGCCTTGTCCGTAACGGCTTCAGTTTGCTTCTGATTATTGCCTTTCACCTTTACATGAGCTGAAAAGGAAATTTGGAGCAATGAATTGTTTACATACTGTATTAATGATATTGTGTAATTTTGTTTTTTTTCAGTTTCTTCGATTAGAAGTCTTCAGTTACCCATAGCATTTTCAAGTGTGATAGTAAATCTGAATAAGCCATTATGTCGCAGTTCCCATATATTTTATCCTGGAATATATCAGCCTGTTCAGTAATAAGACTGAACCAGCCTAGTGCTTTTATTGAGTTATAACTCATATCATCTACCACCAAGGTCAACAGCGGCAGAGGAAAACCAGCACCTGGAAGTTTTCCTCAAGCTTGCACATCACTCTGGAAGTTCATCACCACTCATTTATTGTTTCTTGGCTTATGTCCAGGAATTCTCCCTCTGGCAGCATTGTGATAGCAATGAGGACAGCAGCAGCTCAAGAAGATGTCTCATCGTTATCTTCTCAAGCGGAGTTAGAAATGTCAGCTTTGCCAGAGGTGCTCATGTCCTGAAAATTGAATAAGTCATGAAAAGGGATATAGGAAACCCACTGGCAACATTCTTATTCACGTGTGTGTCATAGATCAACTTTCCCTGACATCCCCCATATCCCAATTCTTCAGAGTCCGCAATTATATTCCTCTAAATTGTCATATCCGGTCGTAACCTAAAGGACATTGATGTTTTCTTTGTCTAACATATATTTACGTCAAAATACAAAAAAAAAGATCAGTTAATTAGTGCTCTTCCCAGGAATTAGCTAACAACAATATCAAATTTCTCATCTGAACACTCTACTTCAATTTATTCAAAGGTCAGCTTATATAAGAAAGTTTAAAGTAAATTTATTATCTAAGTACCTATAAGGCACTGTATACTACTCTGGGATTCATTTTCTTGCAGAAATAGGGTATTCTGAACTGTCTAAGAACATTTCAGTTCCTGCGTGAAAGGGAAGATTAAAATTGAAAATGCAATCGTCCCAAATGATTAATTTACTTGCTGGTTGTAAATCAAAATTAAAATGTGTTCATTCTTTTCACCTGCTTTCATCTCCATTTTGACCATCTTTTAACTAGTATGTATCAGTTTTATGCAGGAAGACAAACAGATGTTTCTTTTTCAAAGTCTTGAACAACAATTCAGTTTGTTGATGAAGCTTATGTAAATGTAACAGAATAATCCACTGCTCATTCTATCTTGCAAGACACAGAGTTACACTGTGCTTGGTTTAAATGACAGGAATTACTTCAACAGGATTCAAATATGTATTTTCTTATTTTATGTGGATTATACTTGTTTTCCTCAACACTTCTTCAAAAGGGGGCAGTTAATCAACGCACATATTGAAAGTTTGTTTTTAAGGTTGCAACTTCTTGTCATTAGCTTTGACTATGGAGAAGTGCAATTTTGCGCCTCAATCTTGTAGTTGAAAATTAGAAATGTATTTAATCTAAAATACGGAAAAAAAGACAGATTCAGGGCATTTAAACATCATAATGAGCAGTTTGTCCTGGCGAGGTTGAAATAGGACATGCTACTCCAAACATACAGCCTGTTGTAAAGTTATGTTTATCCTTTCAGTCTATTGAGCCCAAGTTGCCACCTGTCTCTTACCATCTGGCTTCCTCCTTTGTTCAGAGTCAGTCAGGAAGCCTGCACTGATATTTTTCCCATGCAAAGGAATTTTCTCTCAACAATAAAAAATAAAAGCTTTAGTGAGGTGCATCTGCTTCTCCAGATGCACAGTCAGACAGAAGCCGTTTCCCTCTTTGCAACTGGGCAAATAGCTTTTTTTTAAAAAAAAAACCTCATTCTTCATTCACTGGTTGCAGTGATAGATTCTCATTCTTAAAAGTCTTAATGAACCCATGTGGCAAGCACAGTCACTGGCTCAAAGGGAACTTTTACTAAAACTTTCACACTTTGCCAGTTTGGGGGAAAAAAACTTTTAAAAAAAACCAGAATATTACTCAACAGGTGAGGTTAAAGTGCTAAAAGTGTCGTGGAAGTAACAGAGAATGAGAACATCAGAACAAAGTGATTTATCAAGAGCAACAGACCCTTTAAAATTAAATATTATGTAGTGAATATGTCAAGAAACGAAGATATTCACGATAAATTACAGTTTTATTGGATGCATTGAAATCTCTTTTTTAGGGGGTGTGTGGATGGATGATTCTATTGACAGTTTGTTAAATAAAGCAATGGAAAAGACTGAAATGCCAAAAATACCAATTTTTATATTAATCAAAGGAAAATGTATTAAATGGAACAACTTAAAGTGTATTTAGGATACAGCACTTACTTAAAAGGTTTGTTTAAACAGAATGATGCCTGCAGCTGAACTCAAGGACAGTAAGAATAACCAAAGTATTTTGACATGCGAGATATCTTTTATCGCATGCAGTTACTTACTCATCTGCAAGGTCCATTGATTTTAAACCATCAAATCCCATTGCAGCACTTCAATGGAGTGAAATGCAGATTTTTTTAAAAAACGCTTAGAATCAGGAAGATATATTGCACCTCTCCAAAGTTAAATGGTTCAGTGCACACACGGTGCAGCTGATGGTAAAATGCTATGGAGTAATTAATTGCCACTAAATTGGTGGCAGATTTTTTTAAAAGTAGGATTATTTAAATTTTACCACAGCAACTTCCAAATCCACAATAAAGCTCATCTGAAAATAAATGTAGTTTGACTATGGGAACTTGGCCACAAGAAGCACACAACCTTGATATGGACACACAACGAATCTTTTTATCAAAGTCCTGAAACAGACTGTAGTTGTTCAAGGAGACCCTCCAGCACTATTTAACACAGGACTCACCACCTAAGCCAATATCCCATGAAGGCCTAAAAGAAAGATTAAGATTGCAGTCCAGACATGACCACTTCTCTGTGATTGTAATGAATGAGACAGCCACAACCATTTTTGATCCTCCATGGACACTCAGTTGAGCTTCCATATGCCAAAAACAAGGATCTGCAAGAATACTGTATAGCAAAATTCACACAGGGGCATGATTGGATGCAAAAATAAGTAGGTGTCAAATCCAAAAGGAATAGTGGGAAGTAATGGGTGAGGTGCTCAAGAGAATGCAAGAGATGGGTTCTAGTGCAAAGTGAGGATATTTCACTTTACGGACTTAGAGCAGAAGTGAATATAGAAATACCTCAATCATTTCCAGTGAGCAAAGTGGACTTGACAGGCCGAATGGCTTATTTCTCCTGCTGTGTCTTATGATCAGGATGGATGCAATACGAAAGAAACAAATAAAGTTCACTGTCAAGTTAACCTGGAGAACCTTGAAACTCAAAAACAGTTTTGGAGAAGGAGTTTATTGGGAGCTGATTTGAGTTGTAGTGAGTTATTTTGACAATGGTAAGAGAGATACGAGAATGCAACAGAACACTCAAAATCAATGATATCTGGGAGCAGCAGACAGTGAAATCAGTGCAGGCAGCTAAAACCAGAAGTGGGCAGACCAAGATCTAGTTTGAGAACTTTTCAATTTTATCATTACCGGAAGTTAATCCAATCGAATCTAATGATTGGATCTGGGACAAAAGCAGTTAGTTTATTACTTGGATTTTAAGCCTTGAACTGGTCAGTTTGTGCCAAGGAGAGAATTAATTTTCCTGGACAGAGCTCTCAGAATAAGAACTGAATGTGTGATGATCTCTTCTTCGACTCTGAAATCAATGCATATTCTTCCAGCTCACTATTTCCAATGTTTCTACCCTTTTTCGATTTACCTTGTTTACCAGCATAAATTTTAAGCTTATTTAAATCGCACTTTTTATCAATTACTGAACAGGATGCAAGAAAGGGGAGGGAAAAATGCATTCAAACCTAAATTGCTGCATTTCATCTGAAGGCAAATTTGACAATCTTTGCCATGGCAAAATGGGAAACAAAGACCTTCTGGAGATGGATTAATCACTGGATGTTAGATGGTATTAATTGCACTTTTTAATTAAAATATGTTAGAGGAGCTTCATCAGGAATAAAGAGGAGACTGGCTATCAAATATAGTGTGTTCTTGTGATTTCAGAGTACAGCATTAAAGGAGGTATCAAAGAGAATATTGATAGTAGTGGTAAATTGCTCATAAATGTTTTTACCACTGACACACACAAATTGTGGTCAAACTAGCCTTCTGCTTTTATTCCAGCATCTTCTGTTTGTTTCACTGTTTTGTAGGAGGACAGCATTTCTGTAATTTGTTTGGTAAGCTTGCTAAGAATTCTTATAAATAGCATTGTTTCCCTTCTGTACTCACTCATAGCTGCAGAAAAAAATTAAAAAGAAGACAATAAAAATCCACTAGACCCTCAGTCAATATCCCACCCGAGTCAGCTACTGGCTAAAACGTCGTTTCACAACATTGTTGGAAGTCCCTGGGCAGAATTATTAATTTGCAGGCATTAACCTGATAAACACTGTGGTCAGCATGAATAAGTTGGACTGAAGAAGGACATGGATCCAGCAGGGTAGCAGAGTCTCTCAGCTCCTGTGCCCAGCCACAGCTAGAGAATTTCCAGCAGGAACCTGGAGTTACCTGACCTCCAGGCCAGTTCTCGCAGGAAAGATGCCAGAGATGCTCAGGTGAGTCTGCTAGTCGTTCTGTGGAGCCAGCACATCTTATAACCCTGGAGAGATTCGACTGAGTCCTGGGTTCATACCGCTGCTTCCTCAGTCAATGCTCACCAGTGTTCGAACTCCAGGAGTCCTGGACCCTTCGGAGCATGGAAATGTGGCCTTCCTGATCCCTCTCCTGGCCGGGTGAACGTTCGCATTGGGAACAAAGGTCAGAAGTTCATGCCGATTCGGAGTTCATGGCCACCGTGTGAAAGGTACTTTATCATCCTGGCAGAGCAAACAGAGCCTCGGATGCTTTGATGAAGCTGCACCAGGAAAATCGATCAGCCACTGACTATCCTATAGAGTTAGTAACTTTGGTGCAAGAGTGTTTCTGGTTTCAGGTAAATCCAGCAAGAGACTGTGGTTTTGCAGATGAGGATAGGAGATCATGTGGAAGATACTAGCTTCTACGTCATTGACTCACCACTCGTACCCCTGATTCTTGGACACTCTTGACTCAGCACTCAGCATAACCCATCCATGGAGTGGAGGGAGGGGAGAATCATTGGTTGGTTTGGTCATTGAAGGAGATATGTTTGCAGTGTAGTGACCAGACTCTCCCGACACCAATGACCAGCGAGGGGACAGACCTCAGTGTGAGGTAACCTGAAGCCGAAGGAATCCAGCTGCCAGGTCCTAATTAAAGGGAAGACTTCTAAAGACAGACCCCTGGAACCTGTTCCTGAAGGTGCAACGACCATCTAAACCCTTGTTGCTATCACCTGAGGACACAATGGAGCCAAGTGAACCTCAGGAGAGGACCTGAGGTTGGTCAAACCACCCCAGCCACGTAAGAAGCCTCAGGAGTCCTCCTTCAAGGATTGTCCAGAAGGATTTGCAATACCCAGGCTGGTCAAAGTTTCATCCATATACAAGGACTTTGAAGAGTTCTTCAGCAAGGGAAAGGCTTTGACTCTTCTACCACCCCGATCCTAAGACTGTGCTATGAATCTTCTGACTGGTATTGTCCCCTACATGGTCAATTATATGTGCTCTTGTGTCCAGAGAGAAGAGCAATGGAAAAATATATAAAGGAAGCTCTTGCCACAGGATTTGTTCTGCCCTAAACCTCAAGAGCCAGTGCAGGCTCCTTCTTTGGACAAAAGAATGATGGGAGCCTACAGCCATGTATTGATTATAAAGGAATATACCATATCCCCCCCATACCAGTTAGAATGCTCTTCTCATGGTACATCTGGAGAAATTTATGAATGCTTTGGTGACATACTAAATCTCCTCAATTTCCTAAAGCATTATTGATGATTCTCGTAGATCCACAACAGGAATCTATTCAGTGCTTTGAGAGGACAATTGAATTTCCCAGCCACAATACACTGACAAGATCAGGATAAGGGAGAACTGTAGATCAAACTCTTATTTGCTGTGAAATTTAGAGATCAGCAGTCAGGGTATGATGAGGAAAAGGAACACGTACGCTGCAAATCCATTACCAATGGACGAGAACTCCCATTAATAGGAGGGAACTGGGTATGTACTGTATGGAACATGCATTTATTATTCTAAGAAGCAATAGGGTACTGTTTCAAAATAATAGATGGACTTGAGGCAGATTCCAAAGTAGCTACCTGGCTACCTAGCTTCCGTTCCTGCTGCTGTCGGTGTTATAAGTGATGAACAGACCTGATGGACAATGGGGTAAAGAGTTAACCATCCCCCCCTCCGAGAACCATGAACTATTACTGTTGCTATGCTGACCATGAGAAAGAGACGAAAAACAGGCAAGAACATCTGCGACAGATAAGAGAGATGGAGTTTGCTGATTAACTGTATTGTGACTCCTTTTTCAATTATTTACTGTTTCGCTGCAAGGACAATAGTTTGCTCAATAACATTCCTCAGTGGACTGCAGGAGTGGCCTGATTTGATGGACAGTCATTCAGAATTGATGGATAGCTGAGACCTCGTTAGTAGGGATAAAAAGACAGATCTGGAGAGACACCCTCCAGACACACCAGTGGACACTGATTGAGTGTTGGAACCCACAAGAAAGGTGGGGGCTTTGGAGACCGAACCAGGAGATCGGTCAGTAAAGCTCACAGTGTCACAGCAGGGCCGGTGGGGACTTGTGTGTGTGTCCACTCATGCCAGAGTGACGAGTCCACCACAGAAGAACGGTCTGGCTGAAGACCAGAGGGGTCATAACTGAATGACCACAACGATACGACAGATTAAGAAAGCAAAGGAAGGTTTGGCTACTGTAGCTGTTACAGCTCGCTCGCTCTCTCTCTCTCTCTCTCTCTCTCTCTCTCCAACAATTACAACTCAACAAGCATAACTACCTCAGCACTCATGAACTGTACTGAACTTTATATTCTATGACAATTCATTTACCCTTAGACATCGATAGAGCTTGTTTATTATTGCTTATTATTATTATTCCTACACTTTTAGGTTTATTACTGCTACCTTGTGTTATATGTATATTTGCATTATTGATATGGTTTTGCTTATTTTTATTAATAAACACCTTTAAGTATAGTACCACCAGACTCCAGCGGATACTTCTGCCTTTGCTGGTCTGACACCCAGTTACGGGGTATATAACAAATTGGGGGCTTGTCTGGGATTTTATTGCCAAATTAGGGGCCAGTGAATCGGGATAAAAGTCCCTTATCTGATCTGGTTGTGAGATTAACCAGACGGGAAACCAGTAGAGATGGACATTGTCAAATTTTTTAAAGACCCGACTAGAGGTTGCCAGGAAGGCTGAATTGGTGAATGTTGCGAGATGATTAGATTTCCCAGAGGTGAAATTGTCGATGAGAAAGGTGGATATACAGAGAGAAATAGCTATGCATTATGTATCTAAGGGTGTGTTCACACCAGATGTATTGGACCTGTTCCCTGAGAGGAAACCAGCCGAGGGGGAAGTTCAATTAGAGATAGAAAAATTAAGATTGGCTGAGGAAAAGGAGAAGAGGCAGCATGAACTTTGGATAAGGCAACTGGAAGCAGAGAGAGAAGCTGCAGGGCGAAGAGAGGATGCTGAGAGGCGAAGGGAGGAAGCTGAGAGGAAGGCTGAAAGGAGGAGAGAGGAGGCTGAAAGGAAGAAGGAAGAAGCTGAAAGGCAGATGGAGGAAAGGGAGAAAGAGAGGCAGCATGCGCTGGAAATAGAGAGGTTAAAGGTACAGCAGGGAAGAGACCGGGTGGCAGACCCAAATAAGGGGTTCAAGATTGGTCAGGAGATCCAGTTGGTAGCTCCATTCGAGGAGATGGATGTCGATAAGTTCTTTCTCCATTTTGAGAAAGTGGATGTGAATCAGAACTGGTCTAAGGGGAAATGGGCTGTTCTGATATAGAGCGTACGTAGGGGGCAGGCTCAGCAAGCATATTCAGCATTGTCCATGGATGAGTCTAGGGACTATGAGGAAGTAAAAAGGGCTGTATTGAGGAGTTACGAGTTGCTGCCAGAGGCATACCGGCAGAAGTTCCGGAACTTGAGAAAGCTGTGGAACCACACGTATTTAGAGTTTGCCCGTGAGATGCAAATATGTTGTGAGCGTTGGTGCGCCTCAAAAGGGATTGATGAAGATTATGATAAACTGTTACAGTTAATACTGATGGAACAATTTAAAAGTTGTATCCCTGAGTGTATGAAGACGTACTTGGGTGAGAAGGAGACAGAGACTCTGTCTGCGACTGCCAAGTTAGCAGACGAGTATGCTTTAACCCACAAGTCAAAGTTTTCCTCAAACAAGAGCTACCAGAGAGGCAGTAGGGATGGTAGAAAGCCCACCGGCTATGGCAGAGAATAAGTGGAAAAGGTAAGGAAGAGGAAAAACAGGCTGGCAGGACGGTTCCTAGCTTTACATGTTATAATTATGGGAAAGCTGGTCATATAGCATCTAAGTGCTTTGCTCCGAAGAAGGAGACAGGAAAAGGGAAAACAGCAATCCCGACAGGTTGCATTGAGCCGGTCAACAGATTGATGAGGAAGGCAAAGTTAGATAGAGCCCAAGAGGGGCGTGAGAAGTTTATCTCGAAAGGGACGGTGTCTGTGAAGGAAAGAGAAACCCCAGTTCCAGTGCGGATCTGGAGAGACACTGGGGCTGGTCAGTCATTGATTTTAAGGAAGGTATTAGATTTTGGTTCTGAGACCCAGACTGGGGAGGCTGTGTTAAGAGGTATCGGAAAAGGGACCGAGGCCGTACCTTTGCACAGGATATTTTTGAAATGTGACCTGGTATCTGGACCAGTCGAAATAGGGGTGAGGTCGAAACTACCGATGGACGGCGTGGACGTCCTACTTGGTAATGATCTGGCAGGTGGTGACGTGTGTTCAGCAGTGAACCTGACAAGCAAGCCTGTGAATGCTGAGGACCCGCCCATAGATTCCAAGGTTTATCCCGCATGCGCAATCACTCGCAGCATGTCTAGAAAGGTGGCTGAGAAAGGAGCCAGTTTAAATGAGTCCAGTGTTGATTTGGCAGAGACGTTTTTACCGACCCTATACCAAGAGGGGTTAGAGCGTGGTAAAACAGAGGATAGTGGGGTGAAAGAGAGTAAAGGAGAGGAGGTAGAACTACCCTTAGCCAGGAGGGAATTTATAAAGAAACAGAGATGTGATGAGGAGCTTGTGGCGTTGAGAGAGTCAGCTCTTTCTGAAGTAGAGATTGATAAAGAACCAGAGGGATACTATCAGAAGGATGGGAGTTGCCCAGAGAGTAACTGGGAGGATCAGGGGAACTTAGAATTTGAAAAGGGGACTGGTATTGAAAGCCTGGAAGAGGTAGATGTCCCATTTGCGTGTGTTCAGGGTGTGAAGGGTGTGGAGTCACAGGGTACTGAACCTAGTATTGAAACTCAGGAAAAGTCTGAGGTATCTAATTTAGTTGAAAAGGAATGCAGTCCTTTTGGGTCAGATGGACTTGGTTCAGTGAAGAAAGGGTTAACCTTGGTACCAGTGGAAAGTGAGAATTCTCAGTTTGTGTTAGAAGCTGTGTTAAAAGTTAATGATGAGATGAAAGCTGGTGATGTGAATATTATTGAAGGAGAAGGGAAAGGTGTTGTTCCTAAATTGAATAAAGAAAATTTAAAGTCTGAATTGGTTTTAGAAGGATTGACAAAAGGGGAAGGGACCGTTAACTGAAAAATGGCTTGTGAACAACGTGCCTGTGAATCAATTACAGTTTGTTTGGAAATTTAAAGATAGACAACTCGCTGATGTTATTCAAGTATGTGATTTGGAGAGGCAGAACTTGAAATGTTGTTTTGACCAAGAGGGATCATCTGCAGCTGTTAAACTGAAAACAAATAGAATGAAAGATCCTGAAGATAAAATTAATGACTTGCTTAAAATTAACGAATTGTATGGAAGTTCAGCAAATGGGCTTAGTTTGGAAAACATTGGTGATAAGTTAGTACCTGTGAAAGGAGTCTGTGAAGGCCTATTCCACACTGGTGAGCAAGCAAACCACGTGAGAGTTAAGTGGAAAAAGGACCAAGGTCGACCAAATGCCACTTTGAATAACAGGATCTGGTTTTGCGGGAATTTGATTTTTTTTTAAACAAAGCATGTGAATAATAAAGACAACATCATGGAAGATTGAATGTTAAGTTTAAAAGTAAAATAGAGATTAGTATTTGCAACAACTTTTGTAATATACTACATTATAATCACACATGTATTGGTTCACACTTTGTAATATACACCTAAGCTAAGAACACAACCCCTTTAGTATTTTTTTTTGCTAACATGAAAAGTAAAAATAAGGCGGTTATTAAATTGGAGTCTGTTGTTACAGGATTTCGATATTAAAATACAACATGTAAAGGGGAGTGATAATGTTATTACTGATTGTTTATCTAGATGGTAATTTGAACGTGTATCTGTATTATTCTTGTAGTTAAGACAACTTCTGTATTTTGTTAAACTCTGTAATTCAGTCATGTGCTTTATTAGTTAATTTTCCCCCTAGTGAAAATTCCCAGAAGGATGGGGGTGTTATGAGTGATGAACAATCCTGATGGACAATGGGGTAAAGAGTTAACCACCACCCCCCCGAGAACCATGAACTATTACTGTTGCTATGCTGACCATGAGAAAGAGACGAAAAACAGGCAAGAACATCTGCGACAGATAAGAGAGATGGAGTTTGCTGATTAACTGTATTGTGACTCCTTTTTCAATTATTTACTGTTTCGCTGCAAGGACAATAGTTTGCTCAATAACATTCCTCAGTGGACTGCAGGAGTGGCCTGATTTGATGGACACAGTCATTCAGAATTGATGGATAGCTGAGACCCCGTTAGTAGGGATAAAAAGACAGATCTGGAGAGACACCCTCCAGACACACCAGTGGACACTGATTGAGTGTTGGAACCCACAGAAAGGTGGGGGCTTCGGAGACCGAACCAGGAGATCGGTCAGTAAAGCTCACAGTGTTACAGCAGGGCTGGTGGGGACTTGTGTGTGTGTCCACTCGTGCCAGAGTGATGAGTCCACCACAGAAGAACGGTCTGGCTGAAGACCAGAGGGGTCATAACTGAATGACCACAACGATACGACAGATTAAGAAAGCAAAGGAAGGTTTGGCTGCAATAGCTGTTACAGCTCGCTCACTCTCTCTCTCTCTCTCTCTCCAACAATTACAACTCAACAAGCATAACTACCTCAGCACTCATGAACTGAACTGAACTTTATATTCTATGACAATTCATTTACCCCTAGACATCGATAGAGCTTGTTTATTATTGCTTACTATTATTATTCCTACACTTTTAGGTTTATTACTGCTACCTTGTGTTATATGTATATTTGCATTATTGATATGGTTTTGCTTATTTTTATTAATAAACACCTTTAAATATGGTACCACCAGACTCCAATGGATACTTCTGTCTTTGCTGGTCTGACACCCAGTTACGGGGTACGTAACATCGGTAAGGAGTTTGTATGCTCTCCTTGTGATCGCATGGGTTTCTTTCCACATTTCTCCAAAGACCTACAGTGTAAGGTTAGGAACAGTAAAATTGAGGGCTTGCAATTTCCCCAGCACAATCCTCACTGATTTGATTTGATGTAAATGCTGTATTTCACTGTAATCTTTAAGTTATCAACTGGCAGTGATATATTATGAGCAAAGCATACAAAACACTGGAGGAACTCAGCAGGTCTTACCATTTTATTCAAAAGGTAGAAAATCCATTGAATTTCATTCTTGGAAAGGTTCTCTCTTCCATGTTTGGTTTTTTTACTGAGTGAATAAAGGCTCTTTACAGCTGTGTCTCTGGCCTCTGAGCCCTTCTTCAGTTGCAACAAACCCTAAACTCCCCTGGTTTCTCAAATAGTGCATCCGACCCTTCAATTGTCCTTAGTGACAATATTCCTGATGGCCAGATGGACTTCATTTTGCGACTCTCTACTACCATATCAGGAATGTTAGGAGCCAGCAGTGTGGTAAATGGCCTCAGTTCTTCTCAGGGTCTTACAAAAAGTTCCTCATTTCACAACATAAAGGGCTGAAAACAAGAAATGATGCCTGTGGAAAATTTACACACCGACAAAGTACAAGTTCATAAAGAGCAGGCACCAGAAAGGTCAAATGTTCAGCATTCAATCCATAGATATTAAGAAATACAGTCAGAAAATAAACAAGCATTCCTTCTGTTGCCAGTTAAGTGTAAGAAAAGTAATTCAAATTTTTCAAAAAGCAGATGTTGAAATCTTAAATAAAAATAATAAATGCTGTAATCATTCGATTGATCAGATAGTGTCTGTAAGGAAAGAAAGGTCAACATTTGAGGTCAATGACTTTCCATCAGAACTAGATTGTTAAATTATTAGTTTTTCAGTGAATTGCACAGTTGTCATTTGCTTCATATATCTGCTAATTGCAGATTGATGTTTCTTGCAATGTGTCATGGCTTTTAAGGTCAAGATTGTGATATCTTGGCAGCTGCAGTGTTCCCCATGGCAGGGCTCTGCTGGAGGTCAGCATATCTAAGAAGATTTTACAGCTCTGCTGCCTTCTTAATGATTATGTGCTTGAGAAGCTTAAGATGCGGAGGTGCCTCTGCCAATAGAAACAAGGATATACGGTATGTGGGAGTGTTCTTCAAAACAAATTTTCATTCCTAATCTTCCTTTTCCCTCCCTCCCCATCCCCCTCTAAAGAATGAATTAACACTGCAACTAAAAATCCAGCAATGAAATTCTTGACATCAGGTTTCAAAACTAGATTAAAAACTGATAAACTAAATCAAGTAATTGCACAATACATTTTATTTCAAAACAAAAAAAACTTCATTTTAATGCTCCCTACCCATCAGACCAGTACATTGTCATTAACTGCATTATGTAGCGAACACTGTGCATAGCACATTCCCATTCCTAGAGGGAATATCATGAAATGGTAGGTTGCATCAAAATGCTTCCTGCTACTCGGGATTTAAATATCAAGGTGAAACTCTTGCCTATTACTGGCCAGCCTGAAGATGTGTTGTAGAAACATGGTGAAATCAGCGTCCGTGTTGTTCATCACACACTGCCTGCTAATTTCATTTGGTGCTGTGATATAAAGTTCTCAGCCTCACATTGGTATACACAATGGTAGGTTGAGTAAGCTGCTCTTTTGCACTCTTATTAAACTTAAATATGCCACTGGACTAGTGACATTTGGCCATTGATTTCACTACCACTGTCATCTCTAAGAAAGAAATATCTGCCTTGAAAATTGTGCTCAAATCAACATTTTCAGTCTTACATTAGAGAGAATTCCAGATGTTTAGTACAATATTAGTGTGAAGTACCTGCAAATTTCCCTCTTGTTTGTGGCAAAAGCGCTGGTTCATTTTACTCTTAATCCTGTTACACAAATAGTTTCAGGCCCAGATCTGCAGCGTGCATGATTCAATCAGCTGATATATAATAAATTGCAGTTGTAACTATAACAATTTTTTTGGAGGATAGCATTGTAAATAAATCATAGTAAACATTACTGTTTGGACCATATTTGGAACACAGTGCAATTTTGGGAACAAAACATGAAAGAGATATGGAGGTAACAAAAGAGTATTCACAAGGACATTATCACAAAAGTAAGGTTATATCTATAATGATCAACTGCCTGGGACTCACTTTCGATTGCAGTCAGAAGCTGGAAGGTGACACTTTAATAAAATAGATGTCTCTTCCAAGTGTGTTTTTACAATGGTAATGCCACCTAACCATGAGAGAAAAGCTGCCTGTGTGTATGAAGTTCTATTGTCACTAACTTTGATCTGATACACCAACAACACTGTAATTCTGACCGACCACCTGAACTTCCCACTGCATATCCATTAGCTCCAGATTGTTTTATAACAAAATCTTTCATCTAATATGAAAGCAAATAATTTAAAATTATACATTACTTGTTCTGTGATCATAAATGTTTAAAGAAGGATTTATAAAATTCAAGAAAATACATTAGTTCCCCTTTCAATTTAATGAACAGTTGTCTAATGGAAGAGCACTGAATTCTAATACTGAGCATTTATGAATTGGATTCACATTGGATTATGTATGGGATAAATCAGAGACCTTCATCACTCTTCTAACGCTGGCCCCAGACAACAAAAGATAACATTTATTTAATAATGATTTAAATCCTTCCACTGCAGGCATTGCCAAAACCTGCCACTGAAAGGTTCTCAAAAGATACTCTTTCTTCAACAGATCAGAGCACAGTATTGTATAGTGTTAATGGATTGTAAGTGCATTACTTTATCTAAGCACAGGACCGGCACAAGGTTAGGGAAGCACATGGATCTGCCAAGCACAACACATTTTTTGCTACTACTTCTCATTTTGTTTGGACAAGAGTGTCACCTTCTAACTCAGGTTGTCAAAAACAGGAAAGGTCCTTAAGTCTGTCTGTGAATTCTAAAAGTCACAGATCTGAAAATAAACACTTGAGGCAACATATTTCTTGTATGACAATACTTCAAGGTTCTTGCCTATCTCAAGAACGTATTTTAACTCACTTTAGACTCACTCAAGTGTTCCTCATACTAAATAGCTTTGGGTCCTTTCAGGCTATCAGGAATGAACACGACTACATTTTGTTTGAGAATTACTCAACAAATTGTCTTTGTTCTGGTACATTTGCCATCAGTGCCAATTGGAATTAAATATTAATTGGAGTTTAAGATGAGCGGTTCACTTTCAGTATGGTAAGGGTATAGTGATGGATTCTGGTTAGTTGGACCATCGGTTAATCAGGGCATTTGCCTTTTTGGTACAACTAGGGATTTTCTGTTTATTTGAGACACTATCCGCCTAATTGGGGCAGGAGATGGTCTGTCACGTGTACTTGTGTGGCTATTAGATACTACACTGTGCTGAGAGTCAACAGTTGTGTCTGTTGCGTGTGTTTATACTATGTTATCTATTTGGGCCAATAGAAGCCATTTCAAAAAAGTAATTTTTGATCATTTTAGCTTTTTTTAAAATTTTGACTTTAAAAATTATTTTGAGACCCTTGCCATGAAAAGCATCGACACTAGCAGAAAATATTACCTTACTAGATCAAATTAACAGCTATTAGACTAACGCCACTCTTTGTCAAAAACACAAAAATACAACTGCAGATGCTGTGGATCTAAGAATACGTACACAATGCTGGAAGAACTCAGCAGGTCAGGCAGCATCCGTGAGAAAAGAGTAGCCAACGTTTCGGGCCGAGACCCTTCATCAGGAATGGGGGAGAAGAGAGGGCCGAAGCCCAGTAATAGAGATAGGGGAGGGGGTAGGGCCTAGAGGCGCCAGGTGGAAAACCAATCAGAGGAAAGATAAAGGGGGGAGGGGGAGGGAATAAGCATGAAAGAACTGTAGAGATAAAGAAGCAGAAAGTTGAAAGGGGAGAGGGGCAGAGAGGGACCTGGGATAGGGGAAGTGGGAGGGGGAGGGAATTACCAGAAATTGGAGAATTCAATGTTCATACCACCAGGCTGGAGGCTACCCAGACGGTAGATGAGGTGTTGCTCCTCCAACCTGAGTTTGGCCTCATCATGACAGTAGAGGAGGCCATGTATGGACATATCTAGATGGGAATGAGAGGCAGAGTTGAAGTGAAGAGGCAACTGGGAGGTCCTGTCTATTGTGATGGACAGAGCGTAGGTGCTTGATGAAGCGGTTCCCCAATCTGCGTCGGGTCTCGCCGATGTAGAGGAGGCCGCACCGGGAGCACCGGATGCAATAGACGACTCCAGCAGACTCGCAGGTGAAGTGTGGCCTCACCTGGAAGGACTGTCTGGGGCCCAGAATGGTGGTAATGTAGCGGTATGCTACACACAGCGCTGCAATAATGACACGGAGTCGGTGAGCTGCAGTTACAAAACAGTTTTATTCAAACTTCGCGGCCTCGCTTTAAAGCCTTCCTGATCCCACCCTCCCCGGGTGGGAATGCTGTAGGGGGCGCGTATTCACAGTCCTGTCACGCGCGCGGGCTTTTCCCCTTGCTGGTGAAGCAGGCTTGGCGCCTTCTTTGGGACCGGCCTCAATGCCGGCGCGCGCCGGTTTGAGTGCGCTGGGAAGTGGGTCGCCACATAACCCCACCACAGAACCAGCAATACACCCCCCAATGTCCACAGTCTGGGTCAGACTCTGTTTGGGAGGTCTGCCTCTGCGCCGCGGTGCCGGAATCTCGACCGGCTGCACCAAGTCCACATGGGCCGGTTTGAGTCGGTCCACCGTGAAAACCTCCTCTCTCCCCTTAATGTCCAGCATGAATGTGGACCCGTTGTTTCTAATCACCGTAAACGGCCCCTCGTAGGGCCGCTGTAGCGGTGCCTGATGTCAGCCCCGTCGTATAAAAATGAACTTACAGTTTTGCAGGTCTTTGGGTACGCAGGTCGGGTTCTGCCCATGCTGCGAAATGGGTATGGGGGCCAGGTTACCGAGCCTCTTGTGTAGTCTGCCCAGGACTGCTGCGGGTTCTTCCTCTTTCCCCCTTGGGGCTGGTATGAACTCTCCTGGGATGACCAGGGGTGCGCCGTATACCAACTCGGCCAACGAGGTGTGCAGATCCTCTTTGGGCGCCGTGCGGATTCCGAGCAGGACCCAGGGGAGCTCGTCCACCCAGTTAGGCCCTTTGAGGCGGGCCATGAGAGCCGACTTCAGGTGACGGTGGAAACGCTCCACTAATCCGTTCGAATGTGGGTGGTAGGCAGTTGTGTGGTGCAGCTGTATCCCCATAAGGCTGGCCATAGCTGACCACAGGCTGGAGGTGAACTGGGTGCCTGTGTCGGAGGTAATGTGGGCCGGTACACCAAAGCGAGATACCCAGGTGGCAATCAGTGCTCAGGTGCAAGATTCAGAGGTGGTGTCAGTGAGCGGGACCGCCTCTGGCCATCTGGTGAACTGGTCCACGATAGTCAGGAGGTGCCGCGCTCCTCGCGACACTGGCAGGGGGCCCACGATATCTACATGAATGTGGTCGAAACGCCGGCGGGTGAGCTGGAACTGTTGCGGCGGGGCCTTGGTGTGTCGCTGCACCTTGGCTGTTTGGCAGTGCATGCACGTTCTGGCCCATTCACTGACCTGCTTGCGGAGTCTGTGCCAAACGAACCTGTTGGCCACCATCTGGACAGTTGTCCTGATGGAGAGGTGCGCTAAGTTGTGAATGGAGTCGAAAACGCACCGCCACCAGGCTGCCAGAATGATGGGGCGGGGTTGGCTAGTGGTGATGTCACAGAGTAGGGTCCTCTCACCTGGGCCTACGGGGAGGTCCTGGAGCTGCAAACCAGAGACTGCAGTCCTGTAACTAGGGATCTCCTCGTCTGCCTGCTGCGCCTCCGCCAGTGCTTCATAGTCTACCCCCGGGACAGGGCTTGGATGTTAGGGCGGGAGGGGGCGTCCGCCACGACATTGTCCTTTCCCGAGACATGCCGGACATCCGTCGTGTATTCGGAGATGTAGGACAGATGTCGCTGCTGGCAGGACGACCAGGGGTCGGATGCTTTCGTGAACGCAAAGGTAAGCGGTTTGTGGTCCGTGAGTGTGGTGAAGGGCCTACCTTCTAAGAAGTACCTGAAATGTCGGATTGCCAGGTATAGCGCCAACAGTTCCCGGTCGAAACCACTGTATTTGAGCTCGGGTGGTCATAGGTGTTTGCTGAAAAATGCCAACGGTTGCCAGCGACCCTCGATGAGTTGTTCCAGCACTCCACCGACTGCCGGGTTGGATGCATCCACTGTGAGGGCGGTAGGGACGTCCGTTCTAGGGTGCACTAGCATCGCGGCGTTTGCCAAGGCTTCTTTGGTTTTAATGAAAACAGCGGCAGATTCCTCGCCCCAGGTAATGTCCTTGCCCTTACCCGACATCAGGGCGAACAGGGGGCGCATGATTCGGGCAGCTGAAGGGAGGAAGCGGTGGTAGAAATTCACCATACCCACGAATTCCTGAAGGCCTTTGATTGTGTTGGGTCAGGGGAAATGGCGGACTGCGTCTACCTTGGCGGACAGAGGGGTTGCCCCGTCTTTAGTAATCCTGTGGCCCAGGAAGTCGATGGTGTCGAGCCCGAACTGGCATTTGGCCGGGTTGATTGTCAGGCCGTATTTACTCAGTCGGGCGTAGAGTTGACACAGGTGGGACAGATGCTCCTGACGACTGCTGCTGGGTATGAGGATGTCGTCCAAATAGATGAAAGCGAAGTCCAGGTCGCGTCCCACCACGTCCATTAACCGCTGAAACGTCTGTGCGGCATTCTTTAGGCCGAACGGCATGCGGAGGAACTCGAAAAGGCCGAACGGGGTGATGAGTGCCGTTTTGGGGACGTCGTCTGGATGCATCGGGATTTGATGGTATCCCCGGACGAGGTCTACCTTGGAGAAGATCCGTGCGCCGTGAAGGTTTGCTGCAAAGTCCTAAATGTGCGGCACAGGGTAGCGGTCCAGTGTTGTAGCCTTGTTCAGCCGGTGGTAGTCGCCGCATGGTCTCCAGCCCCCTGTTGCTTTGGGCACCATGTGCAGGGGGAAGGCCCATGGCCTGTCAGACCGCCGAATGATCCCCAATTTCTCCATCCGCTTGAACTCCTCCTTTGCCAGCTGGAGCTTGTCCGGGGGGAGCCTTTGAGCATGGGCGTGGAGGGGTGGTCCTTGTGTCGGGATGTGGTGCTGTACAGCGTGTCTGGGCATGGCTGCCGTGAACTGTGGTGCCAGAACCGATGGGAAATCCACCAGGACTCTGGTGAAGTTGTTGTCGGACAGCGTGATGGAGTCTAGGTGTGGGACTGGCAATTGGGCTTCACCCAGGGAGAACGTTTGAAAGATCTCGGCGTGGACCAGTCTCTTCCTGGGCAGGTCGACCAGTAGGCTGTGAGCCCGCAAAAAATCTGCACCCAGGAGCGGTTGGGCTACGGCGGCCAGTGTGAAGTCCCACGTGAATCGGCTGTAGCCGAACTGTAGCCACACCGTACAGGTGCCGTAGGTCCTTACTGTGCTGCCGTTTGCGGCTGGCCCTGGTGTTTCCCGGGAACTTGCAGGGTGGGCTGCAGCTGCGGGCTTCTGCGCCCCACCGCTGGTGGTAGAAACACCACTGTTCGTTGGTCTCCTCACCCCTGCCTCTGGGGTTAGTGGGCTCTGCTGCCGGGCCTGGTCTGGTTTGCTGCTGGGAGCGTGGCCTGGTGATCTGTGCGACGGACGCCCCACTTTCCTTCTTGGCTTGCCACAGCACGTCCGCCCAGGCCGCCACCTTCCGGGGGTTGCTGAAATCCGCGTCGGACAGCAGCAGGCGTATGTCCTCGGGCAGCTGCTCCAGGAATACCTGCTCAAACATGAGGCAGGGCTTGTGACCTCCGGCCAGGGACAGCATCTCGTTCATCAAAGCCGACGGTGACCTGTCCCCCAAACCATCCAGGTGCAGTAAGCGGGCAGCTCGCTCGCGCCGTGAGAGTCCGAAAGTCCTTATGAGCAAGGCTTTGAATTCTGTGTATTTGCCGTCCGCTGGGGGCAATTGTATGAACTCCTCAACCTGGGCGGCTGTCTCCTGGTTGAGGGAGCTCACCACGTAGTAGTAACATGTGGCATCCGAGGTTATCTGCCGAATGTGGAATTGGGCTTCTGCTTGCTGGAACCATAGTTGAGGTCGCAGCGTCCAGAAGCGTGGCAGTTTTAACGAAACTACATGAACAGATGCAGCGTCGTTCATCTCCGGTCCAAATATCGTTTGGACCATCGGTGTCACCAATTGTAGCGGTGTGCTACACGCAGCGCTGCAATAATGACACGGAGTCGGTGAGCTGCAGTTGCAAAAGAGGTTTATTCAAACGTCACGACCTTGCTTTAAAGCCTTCCTGATCCCGCCCTCCCTGGGTGGGAATGCTGTAGGGGGAGTGTAGTGAAGCAGGCTTGGTGCCCTCTTTGGGACTGGCCTCAATGCCGGTGCGCGCCGCTTTGTGAGCCGGTTCGAGTGCGCTGGGTAGTGGGTCGCCACAGTAAGGGGGGAGGTGTGGGGACAGGTGTAGCATTTGCTCTTTTTCAGCTGCCAGAGATAACTGGAGTGCTGAAATCTGCAATTGAACTTGATACATCAGCAAGACGCAGTGAGAAGTATGGGCATTACGTGAAGGACAACAGGAAACATCTCAAAAGTGAAAATCTGAATGTAAAGATCCAGATGTTGAAGAGGATCTCAATTAGTGGTTTTCCATTGTAGCCGGGCAAGGTGTGTGTGTGTCAGCGGATCAATGTTAAAACACAAGTCAGAGGAGTTAGCTAAGAAGCTGAGTCACAAAGATTTTAAAGTAGCAGATAGTTGGTTGTCTCAATGGAAATGTCGGCACCACATTAAATTCAAGAAAGCGCATGGCAGGAAAGCTAGTGCTGATGCTGTCAGTACACAAACATAGAAATTTACAAAACTCCTCAACTTGCTTTGAAACTTTTGTGCAGATGATATCTACAATGCCAATTAAACAGGCCTTTATTTTTTACCATGCCATACCAAGTGGTTCCCTTTGCTGTAAATATGTAACTCCATCAGGTTCAAAGACGCAATAGATCACATAACTGTTGATCAAAAATGGCAGGTACTGATAAAAAAAAATTGCTGGTCATTGGATAAAGCATTAAGCCTCGTTGCTTTAAGGGGCCAAGAATGGATAGTTTACCAATCGAGAACCAGCTGGCGCACATTCAATCTGAGGATCTATCCTGGACCTTACATATTGATGCAACTACAAGAAGGCAGGGCAGCAGGTTATATTTCATTAGGAGTTTGGTGAGATATGGTATGTCACAAAAGACACTCACAAATTTCTACAGATGTACCATAAAGAGCATTCTAACTGGCTGCATCACTGTCTGGAATGGGTTGTGGGGGGCGGGGGGGCGTGGGGTGGTGAAGAGCTACAGCACAGGATCAAAATAAGCTGCAGAGAGTTGCATACTTAAGTCAGCTCCATCATGGCCAGGCCTCCATAGTATCCAGGACATCTTCAAGGTGCGATGCCTCAAAAAGCTGGCATCCATCATTAAGGACTCCCATCACCCAGGGCATGCTCGCTTCTCATTGCTGCCATCAAGAAGTTCAGACAGAAGCCTGAAGGCACACTTTCAATGATCCAGGAATATCTCCTCTGCCATCCGATTTCTGAATGGACATTGAACCCATGAACACTACCTTTACTTCTAAAATTCTTATTTTTGGCACTACTTTTTTAATTATATACACACACACACACACACACACACACACACACACGCACACACGCACACACGCACACACGCACACACGCACACACACACACACTTACTGTAATTTAGTATTTTTCTATTATGTATTGCATTGCTGTGCTGCAAAAATGATACCAAATGCCATGCCAGTGATATTAAACCCAATTCTGAATTCCTGTCAGTAACCATTACTAATATAGTTTTTTAGTACTGTAGTAATATTGTTAGAGCTCTAATATGTTCTGTATTTCATTTAAATACATATATTGTTACTCAATTAAATGGCAGTTTGTTTTTTTAAAACATACCTTTATAACTTTTCCATGAAACTTCAGCTAATAGGGGCAGCCACTTAGTTGGACCGAAACCTACTGGTCCCATCGTAACTCAATTAACCAGAGTCCACTATATCCCAATCATTCCCACAATCCAGATAGAATGGTTCATCTGCTGCATTGGATTATCTGATGACTCACTGCCAATAAAATCTTTTATGTTGTAACAAAATGGAAAGTAGAGGGAGAACATGCACAGGAGCGCCACAGGGAACCGTACTCTCTCCGGTCCTGTTCACCCTGTACACATCTGACTTCCAATATAACTCGGAGTCCTGCCATGTGCAGAAGTTCGCTGATGACACGGCCATAGTGGGGTGTGTCAGGAATGGACAGGAGGAGGAGTATAGGAAACTGATACAGGACTTTGTGATATGGTGCAACTCAAACTACCTGCGTCTCAATGTCACCAAGACCAAGGAGATGGTGGTGGACTTTAGGAGATCTAGGCCTCATATGGAGCCAGTGATCATTAATGGAGAATGTGTGGAGCAGGTTAAGACCTACAAGTATCTGGGAGTACAGTTGGACGAGAAGCTAGACTGGACTGCCAACACAGATGCCTTGTGCAGGAAGGCACAGAGTCGACTGTACTTCCTTAGAAGGTTGGCGTCATTCAATGTCTGCAGTGAGATGCTGATGATGTTCTATAGGTCAGTTGTTGAGAGCGCCCTCTTCTTTGTGGTGGCGTGTTGGGGAGGAAGCATTAAGAAGAGGGCCGCCTCACGTCTTAATAAGCTGGTAAGGAAGGCGGGCTCTGTCGTGGGCAAAGTACTGGAGAGTTTAACATCGGTAGCTGAGCGAAGGGCGCTGAGTAGGCTACGGTCAATTATGGAAAACCCTGAACATCCTCTACATAGCACCATCCAGAGACAGAGAAGCAGTTTCAGCGACAGGTTACTGTCGATGCAATGCTCCTCAGACAGGATGAAGAGGTCAATACTCCCCAATGCCATTAGGCTTTACAATTCAACTGCCAGGACTTAAGAACTTTTTTTTTAAAAGCTATTATTAATGCTTTTTGAGTTAGTGATTTAGATGCATATCATATTATTACTGAGTTAAGTATTGTATGTAATGAGTTTGTGCTACAACAAGTGTATGGGACATTGGAAAAAATGTTGAATTTCCCCATGGGGATGAATAAAGTATCTATCTATCTATCTATCTATCTATCTCTTCTGTGGCACTATACGGAAATGGAGGAGAAAAACCTGTGAATTAATCAGCAAGATCCATAGATCTTGTATTAAACCTCTAAACAAGCAAGAAAGGATCAGGAGAATGGCTAAGAACTAATACTCATGGAAAATTCATGATGGGACTTTTGTAACATATTTAAATAGATAGCCACATAATAATCAGGAACCAAATTTGCACTAAGTTATTGCATTAGTAACTTTCTTTAAAGTTACTACAATGAAGATGCAGTCAGGAAAAGGGAGAACATATTCAAAATGAACATAAAACACAGGGGCAGACCATTCAGCCCTTCGAATTTGCTCCTCGATATGATCATAATTGATTTATTTTCCCTCTCAGTCTCATTCTCCTGCCTTCTCCCTCTAATCAGGAGACTGATCAACCTCCATTTTAAATATATCCGATGACTTGACCTCCACAGCTATCCATAGCAATGAATTCAACAGATTCACAGCGTCTGGCTAAAGAAATGGAAACATAGAAACATAGAAAACAGGTGCAGGAGTAGGCCATTCAGCCCTTCGAGCCTGCACCGCCATTCAGTATGATCATGGCTGATCATCCAACTCAGAACCCTGTACCTGCTTTCTCTCCATACCCCCTGATCCCTTTAGCCACAAGGGCCATATCTAACTTCCTCTTAAGTATAGCCAATGAACCGGCCTCAGCTGTTTCCTGTGGCAGAGAATTCCACAGATTCACCACTCTCTGTGTGAAGAAGTTTTTCCTCATCTCGGTCCTAAAAGGCTTCCCTTTTATCCTTAAACTGTGACCCCTCGTTTTGGACTTCCCCAACATCGGAAACAATCTTCCTGCATCTAGCCTGTCCAATCCCTTTAGAATTTTATATGTTTCAATAAGATCCCCCTCAATCTTCTAAATTCCAGTGAGTATAAGCCTAGTCCATCCAGTCTTTCTTTATATGAAAGTCCTGCCATCCTGCATCTGGTGAACCTTCTCTGTACTCCCTCTATGGCAAGAATGTCTTTCCTCAGATTAGGGGACCAAAACTGCACACAATATTCTAAGTGCTGTCTCACCAAGGCCTTGTACAACTGCAGTAGAACCTCCCTGCTCCTGTACTCAAATCCTTTTGTTATGAATGCCAACATACCATTTGCCTTTTTCACCACCTGCTGTACCTGCATGCCCACCTTCAATGACTGGTGTACAATGACAGCCAGGTCTCGTTGCATCTCCCCTTTTCCTAATCGGCCACCGTTCAGATAATAATCTATTTTCCTGTTCTTGCAGCCAAAGTGGATAACCTCACATTTATCCACATTAAATTGCATCTGCCATGAATTTGCCCACTCACTTAACCTATCCAAGTCACCCTGTATCCTCTTAGTATCCTCCTCACAGCTAACACCGCCGCCCAGCTTTGTATCATCCACAAACTTAGAGATGCTGCATTTAATTCCCTCATCTAAATCATTAATATATATTGTAAACAACTGGGGTCCCAGCACTGAGCCTTGCTGTACCCCACTAGTCATTGCCTGCCATTCTGAAAAGGTCCCGTTTACTCCCACTCTTTGCTTCCTGTCTGCCAACCAATTCTCTATCCACATCAATACCATACCCCCAATACCGTGTGCTTTAAGTTTGCGCACTAATCTCCTGTGTGGGACCTTGTCAAAAGCCTTTTGAAAATCTAAGTATACCACATCCATTGGCTCTCCCCTATCCACTCTACTAGTTACATCTTCAAAAAATTCTATAAGATTCGTCAGACATGATTTTCCTTTCACAAATCCATGCTGAATTTGTCCGATGATTTCACCTCTTTCCAAATGTGCTGTTATCACATCTTTGATAACCGACTCTAGCATTTTCCCCACCACCAATGTCAGACTAACCGGTCTATAATTCCCCGGTTTCTCTCTCCCTCCTTTTTTAAAAAGTGGGATTACATTAGCCACCCTCCAATCCTCAGGAACTAATCCAGAATCTAAGGAGTTTTGAAAAATTATCACTAATGCATCCACTATTTCTTGGGCTACTTCCTTAAGCACTCTGGGATGCAGACCATCTGGCCCTAGGGATTTATCTGCCTTTAATCCCTTCAATTTACCTAACACCACTTCTCTACTAACATGTATTTCCCTCAGTTCCTCCATCTCACTAGACCCTCGGTCCCATACTATTTCCGGAAGATTATTTATGTCCTCCTTAGTGAAGACAGAACCAAAGTAGTTATTCAATTGGTCTGCCATGTCTTTGTTCCCTATGATCAATTCACCTGTTTCTGACTATAAAGGACCTACATTTGTCTTGACCAATCTTTTTCTTTTCATGTATCTATAAAAGCTTTTACAGTTAGTTTTTATGTTCCCTGCCAGCTTTCTCTCATAATCTTTTTTCCCTTTCCTAATTAAGCCCTTTGCCCTCCTCTGTTGGGCTCTGAATTTCTCCCAGTCCTCAGGTGTGCTGCTTTTTTTTTTGCTAATTTATATGTTTCTTCTTTGGACTTGATACTATCCCTAATTTCCCTAGTCAGCCACGGGTGCACTACCTCCCTGGTTTATTCTTTTGCCAAACTGGGATGAACAATTGTTGTAGTTCATCCATGCGATCTTTAAATGCTTGCCATTGCATATCCACCGTCAACCCTTTAAGTATCATTTGCCAGTCTATCTTAGCTAATTCACGTCTCATACCTTCAAAGCTACCCTTCTTTAAGTTCAGAACCCTTGTTTCTGAATTAACTATGTCACTCTCCATCTTAATGAAGAATTCCACCATATTATGGTCACTCTTACCCAAGGGGCCTCGCACGACAAGATTGCTAACTAACCCTTCCTCATTACTCAATACCCAATTTCGAATGGCCTGCTTTCTAGTTGGTTCCTCGACATGTTGGTTCAGAAAACCATCCCCCATACATTCCAAGAAATCCTCTTTCTCAGCACCCTTACCAATTTGGTTCACCCAATCTATATGTAGATTGAAGTCACCCATTATAACTACTGTTCTTTTATTGCACGCATTTCTAATTTCTTGTTTAATGCCATCTCCAACCTCACTACTACTGTTAGGTGGCCTGTACACAACTCCCACCAGCGTTTTCTGCCCCTTAGTGTTATGCAGCTCTACCCATATCGATTCCACATCCTCCAGGCTAATGTCCTTCCTTTCTATTGCGTTAATGTCCTCTCTAACCAGCAATGCTACCCCACCTCCTTTTCTTTCCTGTCTATCCCTCCTGAATATTGAATATCCCTGGAAGTTGAGTTACCATCCTTGGTCACCCTGGAGCCATGTCTCTGTGATCCCAACTATATCATATTCATTAATAACTATCTGTACATTCAATTCATCCACCTTGTTACGAATGCTCCTCGCATTGACACATTCCTTATAAATTCCATGATAAATTCCTTATCATGTGTTCAAAAGTGAAGTCCTTCTATTCGGAGGCTGTGCCCTCTGGTCCTAGACTCTCCCACTACTGGAAACATCATCTCCCCATTCACCCTGTCTAATCTTTTCAATATTTAGTAGGTTCAAAAGGCATCAACTAACTGGTGGCACTTGATAGGAATGAGGAAAAGAATAAAATGGGATTACGTCCTAATGCAGGGTCCAACCATGTTGCAGAGGTTGAAGTTGGGCGCCACAGTCACAGGAGTAACAGTAACACTCCTGGCAGCCAATATGGCAGTGGTGCTCAGATCTGAAGGGTGTTCTTCGGATGCCACTTTCCCCGATGGTGGTGACAGGCTGGCACTTGCAGGCTGCCCCAGCACAGGACTGCTTTGATCATTGACTCAACCGGCATGTTTCTACATACAGGTGACAAATAAATCTAATCATTAATCTTTATAGAACACCCTGCACTTCGGGCACTTGTGAACCAAGCATTTTCCCAAGTTTCCTCTAAACTCACCAGACCCAAAGCCGTAGATGAAGAAGGAAATGCCACCTACGTCACACCTGTCGTGTTCCTTGTATCTTGCTCGCCCAGCCTGGATCCAGATCAAAAGTGGTTCACACTGTACTACCTGCTGTAGTACAGTGAGAACCAAATGCTACACCTGTCTCCACACCTCCCTCGTTACCACCATTCCGGGCCCCAGACAGTCCTTCCAGGTGAGGCAACACTTCACCTGCAAGTCTGCTGGAGTCGTCTATTGCATCCAGTGCTCCCGGTGCGGCCTGCTCTACATCGACGAGACCCGACGCAGATTGGGGGACCGCTTCGTCGAGCACCTATGCTCCGTCCGTCACAATAGACAGGACCTCCCGGTTGCCACCCACTTCAACTCTGCCTCTCATTCCCATCTAGATATGTCCGTACATGGCCTCCTCTACTGCCATGATGAGGCCAAACTCAGGTTGGAGGAGCAACACCTCATCTACCGTCTGGGTAGCCTCCAGCCCCTTAGTATGAACATTGAATTCTCTAATTTCCGGTAATTCCCTCCCCCCCACCTCCTTCCCCTATCCCAGGTCCCTCTCTGCCTCTCTCCCCTTTCAACTTTCTGCTTCTTTATCTCTACAGCTCTTTCATGCTTACCCCTCCCCCTCCCCCCTTTATCTTTCCTCTGATTGGTTTTCCACCTGGCACCTCTAGGCTCTACCCCCTCCCCTATCTCTATTACTGGGTTTCGGCCCTCTCTTCCCCCCCATTCCTGATGAAGGGTCTCGGCCCGAAATGGTGGCTTCTCTTTTCCCACAGATGCTGCCTGACCTGCTGAGTTCTTCCAGCATTGTGTACGTATTCTACAGCAGGTAGTGCTGCTAACTCACAGTGCCAGTGGCCCTGGTTCAATCCCAACCTCTGGCTGCAGTCCGCGTGAAATTGCTCCTCCTTTCTGTGACTGCACACGTTTCTCCATGATCCTTTGGTTCCTCCAGGTCCCACATCACAAAGATGTGCTGATACGTTAACTGGTTATATTAAAAGAACCCTGGTGTTGGTGGATAGCAGTAGAGTCAGCATGGAGTTGATAGGCAAAGAAAGACAGAATAGGTTGTTGGAAAGTAAGTGGGGGAATTGGACTAATGGGAGTGTTCTAACAGACAGCATAGTGTCAGTGGGCTGAATGGCCTACTTCTATGCTGCAAATTAATTGCACCTAGCAATCCTACATCTCCCTTGAACATCAGACCTAGAGAATCAATCATTTCACTTGAATACACCCCATGGACCAGTGCATATATGTACTTACTGACCGTGTAACTTCCAATCAACCAATGTTTGACAGCTGCATGTCATTGCTAACCTCTTACTTCAGACCGTAAACTAATCACCTGCCCTCTCTTGTCTGCAGATGATTGTAAGCAATTTATATCTTTCTGGTGGAATCACAATATATCATTGTACATTATTTCTTTTGTAGCTCATATCACAGTGAAGTCACAGGTGTTGTGAATGCCTCCAAGTCTACCACTAGCAGAAAAATCATATTATACATCATCTCCTTCCCCTGTCCTATGCCCTCTGCTGCAGATTTGTAATGGTTTTGGTTTATTATTGTCACATCTGAAATGTAAAGTTTGTGTAAAAAGCTTGGCTTGCATACTGTTCATACAGATCAAATCATTGATTAGAATAAGGTAGAACAAAAACAATGCAGAATGAAGTGTAAAAGCTACCGATAGAGGGCAGTGCAGGTAAACAATAAAGTGCCAGATCATAATGAGGTAGATTGTGAGGCCAAGATTGAATCTTATCATACAAAAGCTCCATTCAAGGGCCTGATAACAGTGTGATAGAAGTTGTCCTTGAGCCTGGTGGCAGATGCTTTCAGGAGAAGAGAGAATGTCTGAGGTGGATGAGGACTTGGATTATGCACTGAGGCAGTGAAAAGTAGAGACAAAGTCCATAGAGGGGGAAGTTGATCCCTGTGATATGCTGAACTGTGTCCACTGCCCTCTGCAGTTTTGTGTGGATATGTGCAGAGCTGATGCCATACCAAGCTGTTGTACACCCTGGCAAAGTGTTTTCTATGGTCAGAGTTGATGGGGACATGCCAAATTTCTTTGAAATAAATGTGTTGGTGTGCTCTCTAGGCCATGATATCAGTTTGGTTGTGCTAGGACAGGCTATTGCCAATGTCCACAGCTGGGAACTCGAAGCTATCAATTATCTCCACCTCAATGCTGTTGATGCAGACAGGAACATTGGCCCAAAGAACACCCACAAGAAATCACCAGATCTATTCATGCTTTGAGAACACCTCATCATGCCCAGTGTTCAATACTAGCTATTTTCATACTCTCCTTTTAATGCATTTTCTAACTCAGAAATTCATTGACCACTCATGCTGGGTCACTACACAGGTTTCTGCAAAGCACTGTTGATATATTCAGTATGAGGTGGGGCTCTACTGAGATATGATTTATTCAAGGCACCGAATGATGACTACAGCGACACAGCAGTTATACCACGTGTCTCACTCCTGTTCCTCGAGGCACCCTCCATACACTCATTCTACATTAACAGCTGCTAGCCAGCTTTAAATTGCTCTGGACACCCAACAATCATATGAAGGCAGAACAAAACAGCCAAAACACCCAGCAGGTCGGGCAGCATGTGTGAAAATGAATAACAGTTGACATTTTACATTTTGGGCAGAGATCCTTCTTCAAGAACGAACACAGAACCAGCTATGAACAGAATATCAGTGCCACAGGAAGAATTTCTGCCATATCTGAAATAAGAGCCCTAGAGGTAATTTTTAATGGTGCTAGGTGATTTTTGGGATATATTGTAAAAAATCATGAATCAATTTATCATAGCAATTCAAAATAAATATTTTGTTGAATATCTATTTATGTTAGGTTGGAGAAAACCACAAGAGCAAGGATTTCAGTCAATCGGGAGTTGTATTTTTAGAGTGTATTATTGAAAAGTTACTGCCTAGAATTGCCAATCACTCCTAGGGTTGCTGAGCATCTGGGTAATTGAAAACCGCAGTTGAGAGAGTAATTGTCTTTGAAAGAATTGGAGAAGAGAAAAAAAAGACTCAGATCGACTCATTTCTCTGTAAGCTCCCCTTTTGCTTCAAAATGACTTCCTACCCTCTTTTAAGAAAAGGAATCCTCACTCAACAACTTATACTTTCTATGAATTTGAACAATACATTGGGTGCTTTTATAGAAAAACAGCTCAATGTATTTGGAGGCACTTGAGGCAAATACCTCATGATGCACTTGTAGACACTATTTTCTTTAATAAATGTGGACATAATGTTAAAAAGATAAATTCACTTGAAACTGCATGGGGTGGCATTTCCGGAACAAATAGGCTTCTAATTCACAAAAGTTGATGCAGAGGTATCAACCAGATAAACCATGGAAAGGTAATGTATCATTCTCAGATAGATGGTGATTTGTTACACCTTGTCTGCATGATAAAGCATTCTGATTCATACATCGATGAATGCATGGAAGGCACTTCTGAAATGATTAATAAGGAAAATGATACACAGAAAATTTGTTGGTATGACCTTAGTTGTTATACATTCACCTTTCTTACATCATGCAAATTATATGCAAAGCTCCATAGGTGTTCTTCTAAATGCTTGTACATTGTGGTCAGTATTCCTGCATGATGAGCTGTCTGACCGTAGAAGGAGGTTTCAAATACTGCGCTTCACTATTGTTTCTCATCTACAGGAAGTGTTTACTCATCTTACAGTTCAGTTTTTATACTAATTCATTCGTAAGATGTAAATATTTCTGTGAAACTCAATTGTCCTTACCCAATTCCAGCTGGCTTGATAGCACACTTTCTGACAATGCATCACAGTACTGTAGTATTAAGATCAATTTGGCAAGGGATTGGAATCACTTATACTCAGCTTTTTTTACCGTCAGTGAAAATGTAAATACCATAGTGGATTATTTATCTGGACCCCTGGATTTCAGTTCAATAATATACATGACAGTTTTCTTACATTTTGCAATGATGGCTGTTTTTCAAAAACATAAGGGCTTATCAATGCAATAAAGATAGAACAGGTTGAACAGCCTGAACAGCCACATTTTATGACTGTCATAAATGAGCAATCGGGTGGTAAATGGCAGCATTGGGTAATTAGGCAATAATATTTCATTGCCCAAGTTTTAAAACAAATGCCTTTTTTTGGAGATAACTGTGAGAGAGAATGGCCACACTCAACAACCCTGTTTACACTTTCAGAATAGTATATACAAATGACTAATCACTTCCTGAGCAGCAAAGACCATAGAATTTCAGCCAAGAGAGTAACTGAAGGAATAAAGTATCTATAATGATGGATTTGATACACTGCACTATTGATAGATCACTTTGGAGAATTAGGGAACAATCTGAGGGCAGATTATCTTCTTTGCTTATTTATTTCCCTCAGGTGTTTGAATAAGTGGAGTAGAGTTTCATTCAGTCTTGATCTGCTCCAGAGAAGACTGAATGTTCCATTTTATTCTGTGCTTATGGAAAATCTGAATGAAGCAAAATGCCATAGTTAAAGATTAATGAGATCTTTGTCATACTTGAATTGTGGTTTTTGGCCTCTCAGTTGATCAGGATGTGCAATGCAACATTACTCTCAAAAGCCCCATTGCTTTCTTATGTAATATTATGTTCTTTATTACAGATGGGACCATGAGAATTTTCATGTATTTCCTTCAATCTTCCTTGGAGGGCCTATTAAAATTGCATTGTTCAAAACTGTGCCAAAATTCTTAGAGGCAGTTTTCAATTTTCCAGTCAAATTGCAGTTTAAGCAGAACAAACCTAAGGCGAACATATAGAAATTATAATAAGTTAATTTGAATGGTATTTTAAATTACTTTTCAGATTGTCAAGATGCAAGAATTACAGTGCAAAACCATTTTATATAACTTGATATGGCTATGAATATAACAGCTTAAACTTAGAATAAACCTACCACAAATTTTCCTTACGGGATCCATGTCCCAGATCAGCAAAACAATGTTCTGTATTTGGCAGTGGGCTTCGTGAAGGGGCAAAATCCAATGCACTGGCTGAATATACATTCCATGGCAACTTTATTAGGTACACCTGCTTGTAAACGCAATTATCTAATCAGCGAATCATTTGGCAGCAATTCACTGCATTAAAGCACGTAGGCATGATCAAGAGGTTCAGTTGTTCAGACTAAACAACAGAATGGGGAAAAAATATGATCTAAGTAACTTTGGCCACGGAATTATTTTTAGTGCCAGATGGGATGGCCCAAGTATCTGAGAAACTGCTGCTCTCCTGGGATTTTCACGCACAGCGGTCTTGAGTTTAAAGAGAATGGTGCGAAAGATAAATATTCAATGAGTAGCAGTTCTGTGGGTGAAAATGCTTTGTTAATCAGAGTTCAAAGTTGAAAATAGATTTATTATCAAAGTATGCATGCATTATACAACCTTGAGATTTGTCTCCTTACAGGGAGCCACATAACAAAGAACCCCCCCCCCCAAAAATCTATTTTAAAAACTCTGTCAAACACCCAATGTAAAAGGAAGAAAATCAAAACTGTATTTAATTCCTCAACAGTAGGCAAATAGCATTCAGAATAAAAACAAGTCCATAGACATGAAGCCTAGAGCAGGCTACAGTCTCAGCCTCAGTTCAGTGCAGATCCGAGTAAACGTCTCAGAGTAGCAAGAACCAGCTAGACTATTGCCTCTTGTTCCGATACCCTGCCTTTTCAATCCCTCTCGTCTGGCCCTTAAATCATCCAAACTGTGGGTCATTCCTTACACTAGGACCCAAACCTTGTCACATCCGTATACCCTGTGATTGTACCTGACCTTTCCAAATCAGCCTGGCACTTGGATCCATCAAACCTCCCTCACAGTTTAGGTGGACAAGACTCGAATCTGCCTTCCCTCCGCTCGCTCATACTTTGCCTTGCACCCGCCCACTTCGACCCTCGACTCAGCCTCACCTCTCCATCTTTTGCAGTGATCATTTGCAAGAAAATGTGTTTATTAGTAAAGGTATTTAGATGTACTCTTTGTTTTGTTTGCTGCCAGTAAGTAGTCACCAGGCTTCACCAGCGCCAACTTAAACCAGAAATTTGATGAGAGGGGTCAGAGAAGAATGGCCAGACTGGTTGAAGCTGACAGAAGGTGACAGTAATTCAAATAACCCGTTACAAGTGATGTACAGAAGTACCTAATAAAGGGGCCACTGTGTGTACAGACCACTTTCAGGCTACAGGATGAAAACAAACAGGGTTGCTAATCACCTTCCAATTGATAGACATCTTTCTAGTAATGTTCAAACAAGGGACTATCATTAAACTTGCACATATCTATCATGTTGCAGTGTATGAGAGCTTTCAATCTTCACACCACTATTGTTGAGGGCTGGTTTCTGGAAACTGACAAACCGTTGCACAAATTTTTGGCCTCTCAAGCAGGTACAACTTGAACAGACTATTTTGCCATTAATGCATTACTTGTTTTGTGGTTTTGAGTCATCCACTTTTGGTTAATCCATTTGTTACAATGTAACAATAGCTCCACATTCCCTGGAATATTGCGTTTGTGACAAATGGTGAATGAATATACTGTTGGTGGCTGGTAAAAAGACTCTTAACTAGGAAACGGTTATCACAGGAGAGCCCAACTTTAAATGCATGGATAGAAATTACAATGGACGTTAACAAAATGGAGAAGATAACAGCATCTGTTAATCATAAGCTGGAACAATTTGATTCATACTGGGAAAAATGGTTTTACAACATAATGCCTCATAGGCCTGATTTTATTCTCACAAATCAATGAATCTGTTGTAAAAAAAAAGATAATTCCCTACTTGTACATAGTTCTTTCCTTTTGCTTGTTTTTCCCCCCACTCTTTTCTATAAGTGTATACCCCAGATAAATACTTTGTGGAGATTTTGTGATATATATGATTATATGATATATATGTACAATGTCTGAAATACATCTTATGCAAATGTTTGATGAACTTTAATAAAAAAAAATTACAAATAAAAGAAATAATTAGTATCTGAAGAAATTCAAAGATCCGTAAGTATTGCCCTGAAGAACCACATGTGCAGCAACTGTCAGCTATTCGGCAGTGTCACTGCAGTCAGGATCAACTAATATTTGTGGATGGTGTATACAGACTTAAATAGTTCCACCATCACATCAAATTTTCCTCCATTCACTTCCCCAGTTTTCCTTTATGGTGATCTTAAAGTATGTTTCAGCTAACAAATCACTGCAGTCAGCACCATCATGAAGTATTCTAAAGGGAGGATGACACAACTGTGGCTGACAAGGGAAGTCAAAGACAGCATAAAAGCAAAAGAGAGGGCATACAATATAGCAAAAATTAGTGGAAGTTAGAGGAGTGGGAAGCTTTTAAAAACCAACAGAGGACAACAAAAAAAACACAAGGAGAGAAAAGATATTAAGGTACGTTCGCCAATAATATAAAAGACAATACCAGAAGTTATTTCAGATATACAGTTATAAAGAATAAAGAGAGGTGAGAGTAGATACTGGACTGAAGGAAAGTGACACTGGACAACTGATCATACGGGACAGAGAAATGGCCGAGCAACTTTAAGTATTGTGCATTAGTCTTCACCGTGGAAGGCACTAGCAGGATGTCAGAAATTTGAGTGTCAGGACAGAAGCCAATGTCATTGCTATTATTAAGAAGATGTTGGGAAGCCTGAAGGTAGATAAGTCACCTGGACCAGATGGATTACAGTCCAGTGTTCTGAAGTAGGCAGTTGAAGAGATTGTGGAGGCATTAGTAATGATCTTTCAAGAATCTTTAGATTCTGGAATGGTTCCAGAGGACTGGAAAATTGTCACTCCACCCTTCAAGAAGTAAGGGCGCTTAAAAATAAAACAGAAATTATAGGCCAGTTAGCTCGACTTCAATGGTAGGGAAAACGTTGGAGTAAATTATTAAGGATGAGGTTCTAAGGTACTTGGAGGCCAAAATTAGCATGGTTTCCTTAAGGAGAAATCTTGCTTGTCAAATTTATTGTAATTCTTTGAGGAAGTAACAGGTAGGATAGATGAAGGAGAGTCAGTGGATGTTGTTTACATGGATTTATTTTAAGGTTTTTGACAAGATGCTTAAAAAGATAAGAACTCATAGGAAAGACACTTGCGTGCTTAGAAGATTGCCTCCTACTACTCAGCCAAAAAGTCAGAATAAAAGGGGTCTATTCTGTTTGATGGCTGGTGACCAATGGTGTTCGTAGGGGTCAGTGCTGGAACGGCTTCTTTTTACATTATATGTCAATGATTTGGATGACAGAATTGATGGCTTTGTGGCCATGTTTGCAGATGATACAAAGATAGGTGGATGGACAGGTGGTGCTGAGGAAACAAGGTGTCTGCGGAAGGGTTTACAGGTGGGAGAATGAGCAAAGAAAAGGCACATGGAATATAGTGTAGAGAAGAATAGTCATACAATTTGGTAGAAGAAATAAAGGCATAGAATATTTTCTAACTGGAGAGCAAATTTTTAAAAATCGGGAGGTGAAAAGGGAATTGGGAGTCCTCGAGCAGGATTTCGTAAATGTTAACTTGCAAGTTGAGTCAGTGGTAAGACAGACTAATGCAATGTTAGCATTCATTGAGGGAATTAGGATGCAAAAGCAACAATGTGATGTTGAAGCTTTGTAAGGCATTAGTCAGCCCATGCAGTTTTATGTCCCCTTATCCATGAAAAGATATGCTGGCATTGGAGAGGGTTCAGAGGAGGTTCAAAACAATTCCAGGGATTAAAAGGTTAATGAATGAGGAGCGTTTGATGGCTTTAGGTTTGTGGTTAGAAGAATAAGGCAGATCTCTGGCACTTGAGGGACTTTGTGGTCCTGAGAAGGGTTCGAATCAGGATCAGGCTTAATATCGTTGGCATATCTTATGGATATTGCTGTTTCATGGCAGTGGTACAGTGCATTACGCAACTATAAGTTACAGTTAAACATTTAATTTTATATATGTATTGCAAAAAGAGCAAAGTGCAGCGTACATTGATTCATTGTCCATTCAGAAATCTGAAAAAAGAGGGGAAGGAGCTGTTCCTAAGACTGAATGGTGTTGTCAGGCTCCTGCACCTCTACCTTAATGGTATGTTCAAAGGTACATTTAATGTCAGAGAAATGTATACAATATACATCCTGAAATGTTCAGAGTCATGTGGGATCCTTAAATGACAGATGACACCTTTCTGAGGCATCACCTTTTGAAGATGTCCTCGATGCCCATGATGGAGCTGACTGTAAAAGGCTGCAGAAAATTGCAAACTCAATCTTGGGCAGTGGCCCCTCCATACCAGGCAAACGGTTAGAAATGCTCTGCATGGTACATCTATAGAAGTTTTCTCAGAGTGTTTGGTGACATATCAAATCATCTCAAACTCCTAAAGAGAGATAGCTGCTGTCATACCTTGTTTGTAATTGCATCAATCGGATGGATCTAGGATAGATCTTGTTGACACCCAGAAACTTGAAATAGCTCACCCTTTCCCCTGCTGATCTCTCAAATGAGGACTGGTGTGTATTCCCTTGACTTTCCTTTCCTGAAATCCACAATCAATTACTTGGTATAACTGATGTTGAATGCAAGGTTATTGTTACAACTCTAACCAGCTGATCTGTTTCACTCCTGTATGCTACTGTGTCACCATCTGAAATTCTGCCAATAATTGTTGTGTCATTACTAGATTTGTAGATGTTGTTTGAACAGTGCCTGGAGCCATGCAGACATGAGAGTAGAACAGTGAGCTAAGCACACGTCTGTGATGCACGGTGTTGATTGTCAGCATGATGGAGATATCACTTCTGATTTGCACAGACTATGGTTTCCCTATGAGCAAGCCCACAAATCCAGTGACAGATGGAGGTAGAGAAGCCCAGGCTTTGGAGTTTGTTGATTAGAACTGAAGGTATCATGGTGTTGAACACTGAGCTGTAATCAATAAACAGCAGCCTAACGTAGATATTGCTATTGACCAAGTGATACAAGGCTGAGTGGAGAGTCAGTGAGATTGCATCTGCTATAGACCTACTGGGGTGAGAGGAGAAGTGCAGTGTCCAGCTCATTGCTTTGGCAATTCATTCTGGCCATGACCAACATCACAGTAGATCTGAGTGCAACTGTGCAATACTGGTTGAGGCAGCTCACCTGCTCTTCTTGGGGACTAGTATGATTGCCACCCCTTAGAAACTGTAAGTAGTAATAGCCTACACGCCCTGCCAGAGCTGACATGCATCCAGTTCCGTCTGTAATTTCAAATTGGAACATTTTTCCTCTTAAAATAGCCTTCCATATGATGTACCTGGACTCCTGGTATAGTTCGGATCACTGGACTTGAATGCCACAAATCTACTCCTGATTCATCCATGGCTTTTGGTTTAGGGATGTCTGATACGTTCTAGAAGGCACACATTCAGCCTCATGAGTCTTGATGAAGTCAGTAGCAATTGTGGCAGATTCAAAGATGAATTCCTGAATGCACAGATTCAAAGTAGTCCTCCACCACCTACTTGATCATACCTTCTTGGACCTCACCACTGGTGTTGAGGACCTCAGTCTCTGCCTGCAAACTAGAAGTAGAGGTACAACTAGGTGATTGGATTTTCCAAAAAGTGCAGGTGTGGGATGGCACGGTAAACGTTCTTGATGGTGGTGTAACAGTGGTCAAGTACGTTGGTTCCTCTGTTAGTCGGTCAGAGACTTTAAGCTGGCCTTGTTGGAAACCCCCACAGTGATCAGGAAGGCATCATGGTGCATCGTTTGTAACTGCTCACTGTGCTCAGCTCTCCCAGTGCCATTAGCCAGGGGTGGAATGTGCCCCACTAGATGACTCTCAGTAGATAAAATAGATGACCCAACCTCTAGATGTTTGAGGTCAGATGAGGAGCACTGAAACAACCGCCACATCTGGGCACCATGATGAGTTAATCATAAACACACTCCACCTACCTTTAAGTGGCTCCACTGTCCTGTCTTTGCAATGGATGATGAAGCCCTTGAGCTGCAGCACCAAGTCCAAAATGGTGGTGGTGGGGGTGAAGCAAAGTACACAGCTGTGGCCGATATCCCTCTGGTACTGCAATCTTGCTCAGAGGTCTTCAGATTTATTTTCCAGGGACTAAATTCACCAGAAGGGGAGTAGAAAATGGGGGTGTAAGGGCTCTGCGTTTCAATCTTACCTGCAGCTCAGTATGCTTTCCACATTTCCTTTTACTTAAGGAGAAACTGCACTTGTGACTTGAGTCTGCAGTCTGGGGTCCAGGGTCTACCATTGAGGACCGATTATTATTATTTTTAAAAAAAAAAGACCATATTAAGTCTATGTTACTTACTTAAGTAACAATGGCTGTGACTGTGGATTTCAGCTGTAATGGTCCTAAATGGGGATATTTGACGATTTCCTTCAAAGCTGCACAAAAAGAGTCACCACATTCTGATGACTTATTGAATTATTAGGCAAAGATCAATTAGGTTTAAACAGAGCAGCCATTGATAGAGTGGACCAAGGATAGAGAAATAGACACACCTAAATAAAGGCAGACAGCTGAGTGACTGTCAGGAGAGGGAAGAAGAGTAGGAATAGGCAGACAGTGCATAGTACTTCTGCAGCCATTCCCTCAATGTCAAGTACATTGCTTTGGATACTGTTGGTGGTATGACCTACCGGGGAAGCTGCAGTGAGTCTGGCTCCGTGACTCAGAAGGGAAGAGGAAGAGGGAAGAGGGTGATGGGGGTGAGGCGGTGGTGGAGAAAGGAAAGCAGAGTAGTAGCATAATGATAGGAGATTCATTGGTAAGGGGGAAAAAGTAACAGGAAGATCTGTGGATGAGAACGAGATTCCTAAGTGGAATTTTGCCTCCCAGGTGCCATTCAGGGACATCTCCGATCAAGTCCAAGCTATTCTAAAGGGGAAGGGTGACAAAGTGAATTCAAGGAGTTAGGTACCACATTAAAGGACAGGACGACAAAGAGCCTTTCAACGAGGGCAAAAACTTTAGACCCTCCTACCACAAATGACAACCAAATATGCATTGACACAATGGCCCAAGTTCTGGTAATTTGAGCTAGCTGAAGAGGTGCAGGGCCCCAAATCTGAGGCTTGGTTGTTATTTAATTGCAAGGCAGAAGATGTGCACTACTTCTGAAAGGCAAGGATCTGATGTTAACCTTCCACTACATGGCTCCCTCCATTCACTTATCCATTATTGCTTGAACGATGAGTGATGTGTCAATTTCGGGCTCGTGCTCAACACACTTCTGTGTTTAATGGCAGCATTTATTCTCTTGGAAAATAGTCCCTCCTATTTCTCTGATCCAGCATTAATGAAACACCACTCAGGTTTCCTCTGGCCCAGCTGACCATTCATACTCCATCCACATCGAGGAATTAGACTGGAGCTGAATACCAGGTGAAACTTTAAACAAAAATGAACTGGTTAGGAGATGAGAGCCCAAAGTTTGGTTGGTAGCCTGGAATTTGAAACCCAAATAGTCAAGCCCTGAGATGAGGGAGAGGGAAAATAATATTGATATGAATATAAGTAAATATAAGTTGTTTTGAGGTTGTTAATTTGTTGCTTGTATTCTGCGATATCCCTGTTGAGTATTGTGGATATGCTATACCAGTGACAAAATGTATGCTGACACTTGGGCTGCCCCCAGCACACCCCTAGGTTATGCTGACTGTTAACGTAAATGACATTTCACTGTGTTTCAATGTACACGTGATAAATAAATCTGAACCTGAAAAAATTCAACTCGTCTTACTAAATTCACCACTAATTTTCTACGATGACGCGAGGAAACAGATTGGCTAGGAGGAATGTGACACTCCTGAAATAGAGAAGGATACATTAAGTAAATCTAGATGGTGCATAATTACATTGTAATGAGCATTTATCCGGTAAATATCCGGATACAGCCCACGTGTACAGTATTTGCACATGAAACAATGTCAATATGGACCACACCTCCACTCTGCACCTAAATGTTGCTGTTAAAAAAAGTGCAACACCACTTCATCCATGTGCAGATTCACATGACCCACTGATACACAATTTTTATACCCTCTCTGCCATAACAACGCAGATGCAATCTCTCCTGGCCTACATCAATCTGGATTATCTGGGCAGTACAGGCACCTGCTTTAGACCATTGTTTTATTGACTACAGCACAGCCTTCAATACTACAACTCGAAGCAACACTATCTCCAACACCCCCCTTTGCAACTGGATCCTTGACTACCGGATAGCAAATCGGTAAGGATAAGCAGCAGAACCTCCACCACAAACATCCTCAGCACTGGCGCTGCACAAGGCTACGTCCTCAACCCTCTACTCTCATCCCTGCATACTTACCACTGCCAGCCAAATTCTGCTCAAATTCTATCTACAAGTTTGCAGATTATGCCTTCACAGTGGCTGTATCTCAAATAACAATATATCAGAAAGAGGGGAGGGGGACTCACACTAATGCCTCTGTTTACCTCATTGGTGCTGAGGTCAAATAGATTTCTAGGAGTGATTACTACCAATAGCCTGTCCTGGTCCAACCACATTGATATCACAGCAAGAAATTACACCAACAACTAATTCAGAAGGTTAAGGAGATTTGGCATATTCTTATCGACCCTCACCAACTTTTAATTGATGCACTAATAAAAGCATTCTAATTGTAACATCATGGCTTGGTATGACAACTAGTCGGCCTGTGGCTGAAAGAAACTACAGAAGTGTGTGAACAAGCTCAGCACATCACAGAAACCAGCCTCCACTATGGAGTGTCTACCAGTGAGAAGAAACAAGACTGCACCCCGCATCACAAACACCCACCAATTCTAGACACTCCCCACTCCTCTCATTGGGCAAAAGATACAAAAGCCTGAAAAGCATGTACCTGTACCACAGGGTCAAGGACAGTGTTTATTTGCAGTTTGCACAAGATAGACTCTTGGCCACTGTCTACCTCATTCATGCCCTTGCACCTTAATACCTACCTGCACTGCACTTCCTACAACTGTACGCTTCACTTTGTGCTCTTATTGTTTTACTTTGTACTTTTCAATGCACTAATGCAGTGAACTAGTTTGTATGAACAGCTTGCAAGTTTTACCGCCATACCTCAGTGCATATAATAAATCATTTCCATATATTTCAACCTTCTCCAGATAAATCTTACTACCCGTCTTGTACACCAGTAAATGTTGCAATTTTGCAGGTTCCATTGTTATCCCACCTTCTCAATGACTCTTGAACATCTGAGGCCCAAGATCTCCATTCAACCAGATTAAAGGGTATCCAGTCCATTGATCACTTCATCCACTCAGCCAAACTCCCAACCACTCATTTTCCCTCCGCCCCAATCAGCTGTCTGCAGCTGTCATAGAAGCTGTAATTTAAGGCTACAGGTCATTCTGCCCACTACGTCCACAGCAACTATCCACATAGTTTGCTTGCAGACACATCGTTCTAATGCCATATTGTTGCTGCTGTCAGGAGATTTTTAAGATGCAAACTTAGTTTTATTTTTGTCGGTTCCCAATTTGTCTCAAGTACCAAACACAACGCCCACTTAGAACATTCCAACAACAGAAGAGAAATCCACGAGGCCAAGGCAAAATTTATCACACTGATGACCTTTCCAATGCGAAATTGAGGAATTCAAGTTTAACGTCTTCAGAAACAGATGGGTACTTACATTGCAAACATCAAAAAGAGGATTTACCAGCAGTAAAGTGCCAAATGTTAACACCTAAAGGTTTCCTCCATTCTGGCACTTGCCATGCATCCCAAGTCTATCTAAATAACAGTGAACTGACCAAGCATAAACAATAAACAACAAGATGGATGAATTCTCCAACCATCGCTGTCAAAAGCAGGAAATAAAAAGTGAATTTTAGAACTTGGAGAAAAAAAGATTGAAATATATAGGTGGGATACAGACAATGAATTATCAGAATAGAGCTCAAGTTATTGCAGAACCCCATAATAATGGGGCAAATTTACTTGATAGGCAATCAGTTATTAAGGTTGTGAACTAGCAGCTGAGGTCCCTGCAGTTTTGCTGTAAGCCACAATGCCTTGCACACTTTCAGGGTCAAATATTATATTGCCTGCTCTGATTGTCTGGGGGTCTAGTGCTCCCAAGGCCTAGTGACAGCCTGGGAGTACCAGAATCATAGCAAATGGGAGTGGTCGTGGATAGTGTTTGAAGACACAGAACTGTCCTCTAGGTTTAGAGTTGTAATTGAATAATCAGGGCTAGGAATTGTTGACTGCGAAGGGAAGAGGTTGACAAGGGGATTGCAAGGAAATGAGGTAATCAGTATCCAGATGCCTGGATCCAAAAGAAAAATTGAGTTGGAAGCTGGCAAAGGTTGTGCTCCACGAGAGGCTGGCCTGGCTTTAGAGGCTTTCCAGGGAAATCCTTTTCATTATATGGTTAATGAAACACGGCAGCCACCAATTAATTGCAGCTCCAAGAAAGTGCAGCTGCCATCATTTCCTGTTGACCCAACAGGAGGGCAACAATTTCCAATGTAAAATTTTTAAAATGGCGATTTTTTCCCCCAAAATGGCAGGTCTGACACTGCACTTTAATTTAGCAAAAATTATGACTTATCAAAATTTTCCTCACTCGATGTTTAATGCTTTCCAGTTCGGTGTTTTATTAAAAACCATGTGTTGAATGCATCAGCAAACATTTTGATTTTCAGTAGAGGAGCCTACCGTTCAGAGTTTCTCTGACACTCACCTTGGCAGTTCATTGTATGCATTGTCAGTACAAGATGCTGTCAATTTAACAAAAGCACTGACAGCAAACGCTAATACTCTTCTTCATGTAAACCACTATTTTGGATTAGTTTTGCATGCAGGAACATGCTTACATCAGGTGCCAAATTTTATTTCAAATTCAATATAGTTGCAGAGATTAAAAAGTCACCCTCCCAAAATAATAATCAAATGACCCAGATAACAAATGGCAATGTGACAAATAGATGATATGAAATGCAGGGTCAAAGAAACACTGTATAATTGGTCATTACCTTCAGCGAATAGACCAATCTTGCATTGAAGAATTTTTTCTGCAAAGTACCAGCAAAATTTTCAAGTAGCCACTACTTTCTGTCAGTAAACAATACTTGTGCCTGGTAGTAGCAAATTCCCTTTTGGTGAATTTGAAATACAATACAGATACTTTCAATTAAGGGAGAAGGTAAACAATCCAAAAGGATAAAGTATTTTAAAAGGTGTCAATCAAATATGAACCTCATTGCTCTGCTTTAGAACTGAGCTTTCTGAATTGAACAGATAGATCAGCCCAGCTTAAATCAGGGTATCAACTTTAAAATCAATCTGCTCCAACAACAAAGCAATCCAATGTCCCATTTGCAACACCTTCACAAGTCTGGAAGTACCAAAATAATTTTTTAAAAATACCACCCCCACAGAAAAAGAAACAACTGATAGCAAAGTTTCATTCCCAGTTTATACTTGTTGGCCATTCCCTTCAGCAATAAAGACATTAGAGAGTGTCTCCAGTGAATTCAGAACAAAGTGATGGCTACCTATGAATATTGTAAAAGACAAATGTTTATTAAACCAAAAATCAACATTCATGACAGTTATGCTGTGCCAATCACAATTAGCAATATCTCAGTTTCAAACCATTTTAAAAAAAATAAAACAGACCTGGAATCCTTTAATTTTTCAGCAAATGTGAAATTTGTGCCTTTCATAATGGTACTGATATGTTAAAGAAATAAACCTGGGGCTCTGCTTTGATAGCAATAATGTTCCTTTACTGTATCGTGACAATATCAGCATTTATCATCCAAAAATAACAGTTTCCCTTCCCCAAAACAAAGCTTGATAAGTTTTTATAACAATCAGTAATGTTGTTGATACCATTACTAATGCCAGTGCTAGTACTCCAGATTCAACTTTTCAAAATATGATAACGTTTCAAACTTGTGTCTCTGGGTCAATGGACAGCAACCTAACTGTACATTGCCACTGTACTCTTATTGAAGCTAGTAGTTGTAAAAAGCCTCAAAGTCAGCATAAGGTATTGCTAGTAATGGGATTTCCAATTCATCATTTACAGTGGATTCCGGTTAATTGGGGCAGCTGCTTATTTGGGACAACTCTTAAAGAACAAAAGCAAATCAAGAAAATAGCCAGGATTCCCTTTGAAACAATGCACACAAAATGCTGGAGCAACTCAGCAAGCCAGGCAACATCTATGGAAGAATAAACAGTTGACTTTCTGGCTGAAACCCTTCATCCAGACTGGAAATTACTTTATTTGGGACACCGTGCCAGTTAATTGGGACAGGTTTCTGTTCCCAAACAGTTTCTAACTAGCATCAGACACATGCAATTGTGTGGCCATAAGATACTCCACCATGCTTAAAGCAGGCAGTTTTTAAAATAGACAATAGGTGCAGAAGTAGACCATTCGGCCCTTCAAGCCTGCACCGCCATTCTGAGATCATGGCTGATCATCTACTATCAATACCCTGTTCCTGCCTTGTCCCCATATCCCTTGAATCCCCTATCCATAAGATACCTATCTAGCTCCTTCTTGAAAGCATGCAGAGAATTGGCCTAGTGTCAGTTGTGCGTTTCTGTCTAAAATGCAGTGATTTTTGTCAATGATAGTTGGTGATAAATAAGCAGCAAGACAATTCGGAACTGTTTTGCTCACTGTGGCTTCAGCCACTTAGGCTTGTATTTGCCAGAAACAGCTGAGAATGAAAATAAAATGATTTCACTACTTCAACAAGTTAGGAACTATGAAGCTATTGACATTCATCTTGAATATTAGAATGAAAATGAAGACCTGGGTGATAAAATCATCAATAGTATTATATATAGGCAATCCATTATCAGCACTAAGTGTTTGAGCTGACTTCGTTCATTTACAGTCAAAAGGAAAACAGCAGCATAGGTACACTGGATGAATTGCTCCACTGAAAACCATTAGGAACTAATACAGTTTTATATTACTGTAGTGTTGTTCTGCTTCATATAAGTACATCATTTGTTACTTGGTTAAACAGTAGTTTATTTTTTTATACCTTTTTAACTATTTCCATGAAACTTTAGCTAATTAGGGCAGCCACTTAATAGGGCCAAAATGTGTTCCAAACAACCAGAATCCACTGTATTTGTTAGATGCGATTCAATTGCTTGGTATAGCTATTCTTGCTCACTATAATCCCATCCTGCAGCTGGATTTCAAGAATCCTTTGTCTTCCTATCTTCTCCTCATCAGTTTCAACAGTGATAACTGGAAAAAGCCTGGATAGAAAACAAGGAAATAATTTAAGGTCCAATGGCAGGTGAAATCCAGGGTGCCTTGATGGATACAATCAGTTCAAACAGAATCCAAAGGGAAAATGAGGGACCTGGCCACTTAAAGGTAGGAATGTACTTCTGTCCATGAGCAGAGTTAAATGGATTAAGTGAACAAAACCACAAGATCTTGCCTTTGGCACAAATTCAATGGACATTTAGGATAGAGGATGATCAGTGCATTTACTAACTTCAGCCTCAATTTATAAAATATCCCAACCGTATGCAAGTGCCATTGTTGGTGATCATTCAACTGCATGCAAATAAAAGGTCAAACATCAAAATATCCTTTCTTCATGTTTAGCTTCATCACTTGTTGTGAGGTAGGAGCCTGTTGATTGCCAAAAACGGAAACAATTGTTACTAAGAGTAAACCTGCAAAACCCTATTGTTGCACAGGGTTTAAGATTATTGCTACAGACAAAAACATAGTTAATGCTTATTGCATTTGTTTAGGCAGAGAGGTGCTTCATGAAGCAAGATTAAATTTGTGAACATAGGAGGATTAATACTTTTCAACATGCTTTAATTATCTTTAGGGCCAAAAATCAGCAAGGTGTATATTAGTTTCAAGCAGTGGCCAACTCTTCAGGCTTCACTCAAGGGGAGTGACATAAATATTAAGAATTGCGTTTTCCATGTTTATCCTTAGAGATTGAGGATTATTTAACCTTGGTTCCTACTATGAGAATTATGGTCCGTCAGTACTAGCCCCAATTTCACAATTTTATCTGGAATGATTCATTGAAGTTGCCAGGTGTCAGACCCATTCCTAGTGATAATGCTTAATTTTTTTCTGAAATCGGAGGACAGCATCAGCAACTCAATTTGTCAAATGTCACACTGTGTAGGAAATCTGCAGAGACAATAGGGAAAACCTCAGAAGAACACTTTAATCAGAGACTCAAAGCTCTATAAAAATCAAGATCAAAATTTTAATGTAGTTTTGTTCTCATTTCACAATCTACTTCTCACAATAAAATTCATTATGTTAAACTATAGATACTAAATGCAGTTAGAGACATTCAGAAAAAACCTGGCAGCTAAAGTCCCTTAGTAAAATCACCTAAAATGTACCTTAAGTAGCATTTTAAAGCACTTTAATTCTATTACTGTTTTATTAAATATTAACCACACACTTTTCTAAGCTGTAAAACTAATTCAAGCAAAGGTGGCAAATAAAATTTACAGGTGTTTGGGCTTTGAAATTTGAAACAAAAATAAGAAAATTATAGTTGATACAACAATACAACTTAGCTAACAGCATTCAATAGAAGAATGAAGGGTCTAATCCCATTTGCCAGCTTCAAGGTTCTAAACAAAAACTATAACATGGAAATGCATCAGTGACTGATAATTAAAAGGTAAACAGCTTTTCAGCAAGTAAGTACCCCTCCAAAGGCTTGTTGCTCTTTTATAATCATGTACCTGGACTACCACTGATTACTTTTGAGAATTCTGCAATGGAGAGAGATTAAAAGAATAATCAAGCGCAGTAACTGGGGCATTTAGCAAAATAAATGGAGCTGCCTTCTTTTAAAAAAAAATCCAACAAAGGCGATACGCTATACTAAAAGTCTGAAATATCCACCTGTCCTCACAGCTCTGCCACAAGTTAGCAAAGTCAAATTACAAAAAAGGTTCTGAACTTTCACTTTTGCAGAAAAAAGCAAAAAAAGTCTGGTGCTCCCTTAACTAGAAGCAAAATTCCTCCAGTTACCACACATAATAGCTTCTTGATGTATCGACAGGTGTAGGTTTCACATCAGAGGAACCATCTTTGTCTTTCTCGCTCTCTCCTTCCCATAGATTTATAAGTGGTGGATAAAGTTCATTCAGGGGAATAGATGAAGTCTTCTGCATGTACTTCTTCAATGAATGATGGTAGTTCTTCCGCTTGAGGCGTTTGGCTATATAAACAGCTATCGAAGCTATGCTAATGATGGCAAACATTGATCCCATAACAGCTGCAAGAGCGGTGCTGGTTCCCTGGTCAGAGATATCCAGCGAGAATGTCACACCTTTTGTAGTTACGTTGACACACGATTTCTGAGTTTGTTGGTGGATATTGGACACGGTTAGACACACCTCATACTCTGTGGAAGGCTGCAGATGAGTCAGGTTGTATTCATGGACATCAACAGGAACCCTTGCAGTGTACGTGATGTGAGGGTTGTCGATCTTCATGGTGGCTGAAGACCATTTCAGATTTGATGTCATAACATTAGAGTTCACTCGCCATGAAACCAAGATAGAATGCGATTCAGCTTGCTTTACGTAGATTTTCAGTACTTGAGTTCCATCCAGCAAGGTCCCATTTACTCGAATAGTTGCAACCCTTGTGTCTGCTCCTTCAGAGTTCTGAGCTACACACGTATATCGGCCAGAGTCCTCGACGTGAACGTGAGACACTTCAAGTGTCCCCTCACTGCTCAGCTTATATTTATCTGATAGGGTGTCCACTGTGATCTTACTGCCAAGTGGTGTGACCCAATAGATTTCAGGTTCAGGCTCTGCCATAGCACGGCAGTCTAAGGAGACCGTCATGTCTACATCAACGTTCAGATGGTTTGGGAAAGTCTCATGTGCAATCATTGGAAGACATTGCTCAGCAGTCTCCTGCATGAGAACTTCCTTGACTTGCTGACCTCTGTACTCTGGAGGCATCGCACAAAACATAGACTGGGGCTCCATGAAGCGAATGGTTGTTTTGTTTGAATTCATCCACTGGATAACACAATCACACCTGATTGGGTTACTATGAATGCTGACTTCACGCAGATTAGGGAGGTTATCGACAGTCTTTTGATAAAGGGCATTCAATGCATTATTATTGAGCATCAGGCTTTCAAGGGACGGAACTTCCCGAAATGCATAGCGATGAATGTAAGACAATTTAGGGTTATTTGTGGCTTCCAGTTTTGTAAGTTCAGGGAGATTATCCAAGGCATATCTGTCAATAGAAACAAGTTCAATCATGTTGTTGATACCAAGTTCTTTCAAGCGAAGCATGTTTCTGAAATCACCTTCCTGAATTTTGTGAACAGGGTTTTTGTTCAAATCCAGGAATTTTAAGGCCGGCACCTTCTGAAGTGCAAGCTGAGGCACTCTTCCCAATTTATTATCGTAGAAGGAGAGACTTTCCAGACTGTCCAAGCCTACTAAAGCATTGCCAGGAATTTCTGTCAGTTCCATTCCTGCTAGAACCAGACTTCGCAGATTGCTTAAAGGTTTGAAGTTCATGTCCAGGATCCCAATTACAGGATTTTCCCCAATCATGAGAATCTCCAAGTTAGGTGTAGATTCAAACCAACGGCTGTCAATCACTCGCAGTTTGTTAGAGTTTAGGTGTAGTCTCAACAAATTCCTCAAACCAGAAAAGGCTTTGGCTGATATGCTACTAATCTGGTTGTGATTTATGTAGAGCTCCTGGAGGCTGGCAAGATCCTGTAAACAATAGTCAGGCATGTCTGCTATCTGATTCTCTTCTAAATGCAGTGTGGTGAGCTGAGTAAGATTGGTCAAGCCCACGTCATGAATAGTGGTGAAATTATTCTGTGAGAGATCGAGTTCAGTGAGGTTAAACATCCGCTCAAACTCATTAGTTGTCTTGGCAATATTGTTGCTCTGAAGCAAGAGTACCTGGGTGTCAGCTGAGAGGTTGCTGGGGATTCTGGTCAACCGCAGGTCATTACAGTCCACAGTGGCGGCTTCTCTGTACGTTGACTGTGGGGTGAACCATGGGCGGATTTCACAAACACACAGCTGAGGGCACTCGCTACGCTGCAGGGCTGCTTCAGTTAGGCAAATAGTCAGAAAACCCATCATCATGTGACAGATTTGGAAACTAATCCTCTTCCTCACCATTTTAAAAATCAAACTTTTCTGCGGAAACTAATATTATCAGGGGACTTCAACAATTCAAAACCACTGGTTGTAGAAGGTAACAGCAGAAGAGAGCTGTGGATACAGTGGTATACCTGATGCATTTAGTGTTGGGCTTTCAAAGAGCCAGAAATTTTGGTCCTCAGTTGTGTCTTCGCTTTTCTCATTCACCTGTAACTATCGGTGATGTCAAGTCTGTCTTGGCACCTGTGATGTCTGCAAAATGACAAGAGGAAACAAAGATCATACTTAGCATTTTATGGAAGCATTAAATATGGAGCAAGATTCTACAGATTAATTCTAGATTTAAAGAAAATACATTCTGACCACAATTAGCAATATCGTAGAAATGGCAATAAGATGGCCCACCTCATCTGTACGTGTCAAGAGGGAGGCTTCAAATGCTTTGAAACTCAAATGGCATTGATAAATATTAATGGCAAAGGAATCTTCAGCAGTATATGATTATATCATTTGTAAAATGTGTTGCTCTATTAGGCTATATTGCTGCTGCCAGTGGGGTCTAAATATTAGACCATAATATATAGGAGCAGAAATAGGCTATTTGACCCATCGAGTCTGCTCCGCCATTTCCTCATGACTAATCCATTTCCCCCTCAACCCCAATCTCCTGCCTTCTCCCGATAACCCTTCAGGCCCTGACTAATCAAGAATCTATAGACCTCTGCCTTAAATATATCCAATTACCTGGCCTCCACAGCCACCTGTGGCAATGAATTCTACAGATTCACCACCCTCTGGCTAAAGAAATTCCTCATCTCCATTCCAAAAGGATGTCTATTCTGTGAGCTGCATCATCCGGCCCTAGACACCCCCACCATAGGAAACATCCTCTCCACATCCACTATAACAAGGCCCTTCAACATTCGATGGGTTTCAATAAGGTCACCCCTCATTCATCTGAATCCCAGTGAGTACAGGCCCAGAGCCAAATGCTCTTCATACGATAAGCCTTTATTCCCGAAATCATTTTTGTGAACCTCTTTTGAGCCCTCTCTAATGTCAGCACATTCTTTCTTAGTAAGTGGCTCACAATACTCCAAGTGAGGCTCCATTAGTGCTTTATAAAGCATCAATGTTACATCCTCGATTTTCTAGTCCTCTTGAAATGAATGCCAACATCACATTTGCCTTCCTCACCAATGATTCATCCTGCAAATTAACTTCGAGGGAATCCTCCACAAGGACTCCCAAAGTCCTTTTGCACCTCAGTATTGAATATTGCAATAATTTATTCTTCATTTCCAAGTCCCAGCAATTCTACAGTTCACCCCTGCCTTCGCCACACTTACTATCGGTGTTTCAAATGTCACAGCAGTTTCAACCATTTCAGCTTCCTTTCCTATAAACTTGGGGAAGAAAGTTTCCACACAGTCAGATATATCATTCTCTAGTAAAGTAAAACTGTAAAATTCACTTTAGAACCATTCAGAAATCCTGAAGGTTCGACATTTGGTTCACTCTGACATAATCCAACATCAAAGCTCCAGTCCCCATGCTTCCTTTCGACATGCTAGGAGCCTAGACCCCATGCTCACTTCAAACTTGCCAGGTTCACTGGGAAACATAACACTGTGCAATATTTAAATAAAGTGGATTAAAGTTGGAATAAGTTTAATTTCCAATAGCTTAAACAAAAAAAAAATGCTAGTTCAGCACCCAAATTCCTAACCTGCCAGGTTATTAGCTTTAATGCACAAGCACCGATTCTCAGCGGAGCTGAGCAGCAGCGCTCAGTTTGAAAGTCACAGTTCTAAATCTCAAACAATCTATGCTAGACCTTCAAGACAATAGAGACAACTGTAGTGCAGATGATACCAACCTATATAAAAGACAAGGCCTCATTTTCTCCTAAATAGACACAGCAGGGTAAATAAGGACAGCTCTATTTGACAGAACGCCAGATGTTGTGCCAACGGTTAACCCTAAAGTCAACACCCACAACAGATCTTATTTTGTATTTAATAGCGGCAATTTTAGTGTACACTGACTGTTGCAGTTCCCTGCAACCTAATGAAAGAAAATTCTGGTTATGTGGGCTAAAATTACAAAATAGTAGATCAGTAACTTGGCAAAATTAATACCATCTGACAAAATTTAAAATCAGAATGACACAAGATATGGGGACACTTAGTCCATATTGTCAGTGATGACTTTGTGGTGAAACTGTCCAATAAGGTCTACTCACTTATGCTTGTTCATAGTTCTACCACTCTTTTCCCTTGAAAATATTTTGCCATTGCTCTTGAATGTTGCTATGAAATCTGCTTTAATCAGCCAGTAATTGCAAATAGCTTACTGTAAATTGTTTCCTTGTATCCAGTTCTTTTGTTGACCATGTTAAATCCATGTCTCCCATTTACCTTGTCCTGCTTATTTATACCATCAAAAACATCTATGAACTCCACTTCAAGGGCAGAATAAAAAAAATCTTTCAGTAATTATTTTGATTCTTTAACCTTGAAATAACAGATTTTTTAAAAAAATGTTTAACTAGAATTCTGAAGAGAATTTTAATGGCCTTATGCAATTGCATGGCTGACAATTCCATTGAAGAAACTACATGCAATTGAAAATTCTATCCTTCGCTTGTAAGAGTTTTCAAATCATGATTGTGGGCAACAGAAAATGCTAGTATCCATTTACATCACAAAATAAACTGTCGAGACTGATTTTGGCAGCAACTGTGCAGGTCTTTACACTGAAAATAAGTTGTAAAGCACAACACCTTGAATAGATTGAGGCTTGTAGGCTTGTGTCAATTGAATCAGCAACTTCAGCCCCCCCCCCAAATTAAAAGCTTTTCCCCAATAAGTAGCATGCAACTGGACTATTATGTGCATATTGTAAAATCATCATGTATTCAGATAAAGATAGCAAAATAAAGAACAATAGCAAGATAAAAACTATAGGAGAGATACAAAATATGACTTGTTCTAAATTATGCACAAATCCAGATTCATTGCCAAGTAACACTGGGAATGAAGACTGGACACTGAATGAAGAATGAACACTGGGAATGTACTACTATGGGAATGGACAGAGTTCTGTTCATGTCCAAGAACCAAGGACAAGCTCTTTGAGTACAATAGCAAGTAATAAAGGTAATGTTGTTGCACAGCACTAGGAGGAGTCAGGGTACCTCTGCTCCTTTTACCTTCCACCATTGCTGGAGGGGTTGCAGTCCAATTTTCATTGCTGGCCTAGTATTTTATAGTAAACAGCTGGCCCAATGCCAAACCTCCAGTAAAATGGATTGTAAAGACAATAACTATTTAAATAATGCACTATGCCATGACATTGGAAATACATTTAGGCCAACTTAAAATCCATTACAACAATGCACAGGGAAATAAAACTCTAACAACATATACCATTCCAGTTAGACTTCGGCTTCTTACACAATCAGCTGCACATATTCAGCATAATTTTATGTCTCCCTCGTCAGCAGTAGCTGCAGCACACTGCTCACAGTCCTCCAAAACAATAAACGCAACTCCACACGGATTTCACTTCAATGGCACGTCATTCAGCAATCTCCAATGATGAATATTACTTCATTGCCTTCTGGATGTGTTTTCCTCTCCAATTTAGAGCTAATTTTCCTTTTTGTAAATTATATTCTTTTATAGATGGTTCAGCATGATTCCTATTTTACTGCAGCCTTGGGGCATTTCAAACTGAGCTGTCTGCATAACCATGCACACCCAATTCTAGCTTTGGATCCATTATAATAAAGATGCTATTCACATGCAAATTATGGATGGGGGTGGTCACACTTCACAACAAAGGGAAAGTGATTCCACAACTCTAGCAGGCAAGCTTGGAATGACGCCATGCTTGCCTCCCATTTATTATTGACCCAATTAATAGGGAACTGAGATGGTGTTTAACAAGCAGAGGCCTTAGTACTAAATAAATCTTTACAAGGACAATATCCTTTGGTGCAATGTAAAGATCAATGGGTGTAATTACTCACTAACCCAGAATTTCTTGCAGCAGTATATCACCCAGTCCTGTCTGTAACATTTGAAAAACTCCAAACTCACTAATTGTAGGTTTTCAGTGTAAAATTGCAAAGTGCTCTTCGAGTCCTTAAAGGAAAGGCCCTACAAATTGTCAGAGCCCGGCTTATGCAACTGATTGTGTTGTGTGGGAGAGAAAAAGAAAAAGTAGCAAGGCCAAAGCATACAGAAGAATGACATGGCTTTCAAAAACTGAAAGTTAAAGCACTGAAATATTTGTAAACTAATTTAAAGATGCAAATTACTGCAAAGTTCAAAGTACATTATCAAAGGAACATACAATCAGTACACTTTTATTAAATACTGGAGGAACCTAATAGAGTACCCACTGAGTGTATGTTCATGGTCTTCTGCTGCTTAGCCCGCCCACTTCAAGGTTCATCATGTTGTGCATTCCGAGATGCTCTTCTGCACACCACCGTTGTAATGCATGGTTATTTGAGTTAATATCATCTTGTCAGCTTGAACTAGTCTGGCCACTCTCCTCTGACTTCTCTCATTAACAAAGCGTTTTCACCCATAGGACTCCTGTTCAATGGATGTTTTTTGTTTCTCACACCATTCTCTGTAAATTCTAGATACTGTTGTGTGCAAATACTAGGAGAGCAGCACTCAAACCACCCTGCCTGGCACCAAAACTCATTCCATGGCCAAAGTCACTTTGATCACATTTCTCCCCCATTCTAATGTTTCCACTGAACAGCTGAATCTCTTGACCATGTCCCAACCTTTTATGCATTGAATTGCTGCCACACGATTGGCTGATTCTCATTAATGAGGTGTGCAGGTGCATCTGATAGTGACTATTGAGTATACCGTATGCCACCATACACTACTCTATGATTCATGTTCTTACAGGCATTTACAGTAGAAGAATAAATCAATGAAAAACCACGCACAAAACTCTGATAAACAACCAATGTGCAAAAGACACACACAGACACACACACACACACACACAATTAGATGCACAGTCCTTGAAAATGAATTCATAGGCTGTGGAATAGGTTCAGAGTTGAAGAAAGTGAAGTTATCCACACTGGTTCAGGAGCCTGATGGATGAAGAGCAGTAACTGTTCCTGAACCTGGTGGTGTGGGACCCAAAGCTCCTGTACCTCCTTCCCAATAGCAGCAGTGAGAAAAGAGCAAGACTTAGATGCCGAAGGGTTTCAGCCCAAAACGTCGACTGTACTTTTTATCCCCCATAGTTGCTGCCTGGCCTGCTGAGTTTTCCCAGCATTTTGTGTATGTTGCTAGGGTGTTCACCATCTGCAGATTTGCTGTTTATGGCCTGGGTAGTGTGGGTCCTTGATGGATGCCGCCTTCTTGTGGCAGTGCTCCTTGTAGATGCACTCAAAAGGAGGGGAGGATTCGACCTGAGATGAATTGTACCGTATTCATCACTTTTTGTAGGAACTGTTCCCTTATTATCATTCCTTTGCATCTATTTGATCATGGTCACTGATCCCACTGAAAGTCTAACCTGGTAAAGATGCTGTGCTTGAAGACATTAGCGCATAGAAATTGTTACATCGGTGCTCTGCTGCTGGATATTTTGAAGAATCTAAGCGCAGAAATCAAAAAGCCAAAGTCATGCAAAATGGATGTCGTCATCTCACAAGCAAGGGAGGAGAAAACCTTCCTGTGCCTTTGTGGCCCATGGTTTTTCCATTCTCAGAAAATATTAGTTGCTCATTGAGTTGGGAGAATATTTTCTATTTCTCCACCAATCAATCTCAAATGATGAACTAATGTACTGATTACATTGAAGCTAACAGAAAAAATTATATGCATTTAAACAGCACAATGTTTACCACAATGTCCCAATTCACATCAATAGCCAATTAAAGAATGAAAGAAATAACACAATAAATTTGCACCAAATTTCCTGAAAGAGCAGCAATAATGACTAGATAATCTCAGGTGAGGAAACATCAGAAATGTTGCTTGAAATCTCTGGGATCTTTTACATCCTTCAAAAAAAAGGTAGTTTAATAATTAAACTGGAGTGTTGTCGAGTCAATTAGTGAACAGGAAATTAATTCACAACCTTAACTTGTGCCAGTGGGCTACGCGTTGAGACATTGCTGACATCCAAGCTTTATGCATCTCACTGCAATTCATCCTGTATTTTAGAATGGGTGATTAACTTAGCCACTCCAAGAGCTCTGCCTATTTGCATTAAGCAGCAGGGAACAATGACATGAATGCTTCCTTGGAGGGAAGTAAAAGCCCCCCTGGGTGCAACAACATTGTAACATGATCTGTCGTTGTTGGTCCCAACCATGTCACTCTTTACTCCAAACACTGGCCTTCGTTTAACTGATGGTTGTTAGTTATCGCTCCTCACTGTTATGTTCTCAATCTTGGGAGCAATTTGAAAAACAAACAATTTTATTTCTCTCTACCAGCCTTGTAGCAGGAACAATCACATCCACATCACATTAGTATGCCAAACCTTTTAATACAGCTGCATGTAAAGATTCATTAACAGGTTGCAGCGATAAAGAAATTGTCAAGGCGCCACCCCTCCCCCATCCTTAAGGCATTAAAAAGTTTTACAGTTAAATACTTCACATACACAGATAGAGATTTTCCTTATAACCTTTATCAAATCCTCAGATTTATTAAAAAAAATTGAAGTACAGTACAGATAATAGTGAATTCTGGTTAATTGGGCCATTGGTGAATCAGGGTAGCTGCTTATTTTGGACAACTCTTAAAGAATAAAACCTAATCAAGAAAATGCCCAGGGTTCCCCTTACTGCTTAACTGGGGCAGGAGACTGCTACTGAATAGTTTCTAATTACTGTCAGTCACATGCACTTGTGTGACAGTTAGGCACAGCACCTTAAAGTAGTTTTTAAATAGCATCAGTTGTGTGTATTTCTATTCAAAAAGCAGTTATTTTTGTCACTGATAGTTGGCAAGAAATAAGCAGGAAGACAATTTAGAATTGTTTTGCAGTCTGCGGTTTCAAACATTCAGGCTTGGAGACGTTAGAATTGGCTGGGAATGAAAACGAAATGATTTCATTACTCACTGTTCGAATCTACAACGAATTTGAAGGTAAAAGACAATCATCTTGAATGTTACAATGAAACTGAAAATTTGGAAGATGCAAATGTCAAAGGCATTATATGGAGGTAGTCTGTTATCTATACTAGGAGTATTTGCTAATTTTATTTACAGTCAAAAGAACACGGCAGAGTGTTGGCTGTCCATATCTAACAATGAGATTGAGACCTGTGCAGTAGAGTTTTTAAGATGGAAAAGCCATTAGGACAGTTCCACTCTCAACCTCTTAAATTCAGGCCTGGTGGTACGAGTAGTCAACATGAACTGGGGTTGTCCTCGGTTGCAGTGCATGACCATGACTTCTGTGTCTTGTCATCATGCCCTTCATTCTCCACAAAGTGTTGCAGAACCACCTTCTTGCCTGTTGATCTCATCCACCCCACACTGCCAGAGCAGACTTCACATGCTAGGGAAGGTATGCCCCTATTTTCACCACCATCATGTGAAATGTTGTACGACGTAGGTGACCACGGTCATTCTTTGCAAATTTTTCTATAGAGGTGGTTTGCCTTTGCCTTCTGGGCAGTGTCTTTACAAGACAGGTGACCCCAGCCATTATCAATACTCTTCAGAGATTGTCTGCCTGGCACCAGCTGCTCACATACTCATCCTCCATCTGCTCCCTCGGGGAGGGGTGGGGGGAGAGCGGGTGCTACACCTTACTTGTGGGAGATCTGCAGGCTAGCAGAGGGAAGGAACACCTAACTCCTCCTTTGGTCGGGATGCACCTCCACCCCGCCAGCCTTTTAACGGGAGTACAAGCTGGGCTGGCTACCCTCTCTCAGTTTATCACACCAGTCGAAGTGGTGTACTGGAGTGGCTACTGTCACATACAAACAACTATTTGGGGCCACTGTCTGGTGGGGATCAACGGAGAGTGAGCTGCCCTGGAATGGAGACGCCAAGCCCCTTCACTTGAGGTGCAACCTCTCCCTGGACACCCATACATAGCAGTTTGCATTGAATGAATTCCTTTATTAGGAACTAGTACTGTTTTGTAGTACTGTAGCAGCATTGGTAGACAGACAGACAGACAGACATACTTTATTGATCCCGAGGGAAATTGGGTTTCATTACAGCCGCACCAAGAATACTGAAGAAATATAGCAATATAAAACCATAAATAATTAAATAATAATGTTAATCATGCTAAGTGGAAATAAGTCCAGGACCAGCCTATTGGCTCAGGGTGTCTGACACTCCGAGGGAGGAGTTGTAAAGTTTGATGGCCACAGGTAGGAATGACTTCCTATGACGCTCAGTGTTACATCTCGGTGGAATGAGTCTCTGGCTGAATGTACTCCTGTGCCTAACCAGTACATTATGGACTGGATGGGAGTCATTGTCCAAGATGGCCAAGTGTTCCAATTTGTTCTTTTTTTTTTGTTTAATTACATTTTGTACTCAATTAAACAGCTGTTTGTTTTTTTTAAAAAAAACATTTTAAACTATTTCTATGGAACTTTGAATAATTGGGGCAGCAGTTTAACTGGGCCCAAATATACTGGTTCTTAGGTATCCCAAATATCCAGAATCCACTGTATATGTGAAAGGGGGATTGCTTGTACTTGTACAGAATAGTCAATTCACCACCCATTTGCTGGTCATGTTTTGCTTAAAATATAGATTAAAAAGAAACACAAAAAACACCACTTGATTATTCATCCTAAGCTGCTAGATATACAAAGCCTCACTCAAATTTAAACATTTTCAAGTGAAAAATCTTTAATGGATAAATGTCAAAGAGCTAAAAATTACATAAAACCAACACTTTCAAATAGAAAAAGAAAAAGATTTGTTCTGTGATGTACCCATTGCTTAAATACACTATAGATGGAAATCTAATTTTGCACATTGTCAGTTTAGATATCCTAAGAAACATTAAATTACTTAATATTCATCAGAATTGCCTTGGTCCCAAATAAATAGCAAAATATTGCGATTATTACCCTGATACACAATTAATCTAAATTTGTGTTAAAAAGGTATCTGAGTAAATGTTTGATTCAAACCGTTTCAAGAAATAAAAAAAATTGAAATTATTTCAGGATACAATTTGGTAGAAAAACTACAGACTTGGAATTTATTTATAGTGCATCTGTACCTGTGCAAAGTTCCCTTTCCCTGAATTAACTTGTCATTTCAGCACAGGACAGAACAATCAGATCAAAAATTATGTTCACACTCAGCAAGAATCTCCTTATCAAATGTTATGAACAGTAACTGTATCACTGTAGACTACTGGTGCCCAAAAACAGGAGTTTCTAAGTGATCCGACGCAGATTGGGAGACTGTTTTGCTGAACACCTACGCTCGGTCCGCCGTGTGTGTTGTTGTTTGAATTTCCAGCATCTGCAGATTTCCTCAGTTTCTAAGTGAGAACAGATGCAATTTGAATACCATTCTTCTAGAGAGAGTTAAACTGGGCAATTGATTCTGAAAAAGAAAGTCTCACTTGTCAGTACCCTCTCCATTAGAGAGAGTGTGGTGATTAGCCAATAATCTGCTGGTAAACAGTGGTCTATCTTCAGTGTGGAGGAATGGTACTTAGCCATAAAGGAAAAACGAGATTGATCACAATAAGTTGGGATGAAGGTAAAAATGCAACAACTGATGTCACAAACAAGAGAAAATCTGCAGATGCTGGAAACGCAAGCAACACACACTAAATGTTGGAGGAACTCAGCAGGCCTGGCAGCATCTATGGAAACAGAGTACAGTTGATGTTTTGGACATAAACCCTTCAACAGGACTTTGATGCCAGTAGCTTAGACAGGAGCAAAAAAGTAAGCAGATAGGGCAAGATCAGCTATTATGACTGTGATCTCTATGCTTATGAGGCAAATTGAGTAATTTTTTTTTACTGAGTTAAGTATTGTATGTAATTAGTTTTGCTACAACAAGTGTATGGGACATTGGAAAAAAGTTGGAATTCCCCCATGGGGATGAATAAAGTATCTATCTATCTATCTAAATTAGATCAAATCTCATTAAAAAGTGCAGAATAGTGTACGGGACTCAATTGCCATGAGTTGCCTCTATGGTAACTGGGTGAGGTGCAATGAGAATGGGACATACCCATATCTCTACCATGAATAACAGCCAAGGACTGTGACTTCACCAAATGCCAATTTCTGACATGAATCAAAAATACAAGACAAATGTTGTTTGATTTGCTAATGGGGTCAAAGCATTTTTGTGCCAATTGTGCCATAGCTGGCACAATCCCACACCACACTTCAACCCGACAAAAATTAACTTGCGAGATCTCCCAGCCCCTACCAAGTACTTTGACAAAACCACACAATGACCAAGAAGCTGAGGACATTAAGCCCCACAGCCCCGTTATAGGAAAGTGCTCAGAAAAGTTCCATTCAGATGAACATATGAACTTTAAAGCACTAAAAATAGGTATTGCAGTTTAAATTTCTCCATAACTAATTATTATCCAAATGAGTAATCTGGCACTAATATTTCAGTGATATTAAGAATGTCTAAGTCAGGACTTCCCAAACTGGGGCCCATGGACACCCCCCCCCCCCCCCCAGTTAATGTTAGCGAATTCATAGTATATAAAATAAAGTTTGGGAACCCCTGCTCTAAAAACCCCTGCTCTATCCAAGTGCTGATGAAGTGGATTTGCTGTTAAGTGAGGTAAAGTGCCAGATGGTTCACACAGTTGTCCCATCTGTTGTGTACTATTGCTACATGTTTGATGAACATGAAGCAACAGATGACCTAACAACTTGGGTCTGGTGAAACATACCAAATCATGATTTAGTACTTACATAGGCACCATCATTTTCAGAAACATGCTTGTTATTATAGTATTTAACTGGCATGCAGTCTTGCCTGCAAATTATGTGTAAAATTTCCCAGTGCAGTAGTGCAGTTACTATGTTATACAATTAACAAGTTCAGGTGCATTTCCAACATGACTGAGCAATGCATGGAAGTGCTTCAAGTTTTAATAGCTTACCAATGATTCATTTAACTGAATTTCAACATGTTAATTGTTTGCAACAAGTTACAAATTGGATGCCTAGTATTTTAATAATGGGCAGGTGCCACAGAATTTCCTTCCTTATGGGTTTCCCTTCAAACTGCACAATTTTCAGAAGTTCTTTTTCTTTCCTGATTTTTGGGGTTTCAGAATCTGCTGTTTCTTTTCTGCCCAAGTCCGAGTTTAGAAGACTGAAATATTGCAGGAGAAATGGACTGATCCAAGAAAAATACAAAAGATGCAAAGGTTATTACATAAATTATTTTTCTTGACTTGGTTAACTAAGGTGCTAACTACAGATGCAGAGGTCCTCATTTTTTCCAAATGTAGATTGGCTATCATGATCACATACAACAAGACACCAAGAGAAAAACATAATTTCCTTAGGATTCTACTGCTATCGGAAACATTCACAGAATTTCAATGTCAAGTAACTCAGTCTATAGTGTTTCAGCTGCTTTACTGAAGTAATTAAAAAGAAACTCATTTGGATTGATCACACATTCCTCAGGAGGAATAGTATTCCTGTGAAATTATCCACGTCATCACGTTAGCTCAGTTGAAATGAAGAAATCTCAGGTAGAAAATGAAATCTGCAGCAAACCACTGTAGGAAACCACATTGCTACAACACTAGTGCACCAAACCCCTGATACCTACCTCAATGGAAGCACTGAATTGTGCAAGACTTTCCATCCCCTTTTCATACTGAATTCCCTCCAAGACCTCGACCCTTGACCACTTCACTCAAAGACATTCTTTTACTCCTTCCTTCCTTTATCCTGGCCTGAACATCCATGTACTCAGTGGCTAATGTTGTTTGATAAAGTTCAAATGAAATGCATGTGGACATTTTACCACACTGGAAAACTTTACCACATTAAACATGACCTAATTACAAGCTATAGTGGAGTCATTGCTTTCAAGATGAAAGAGAGACTACCTAGAGAATTGGCCACCTAAGTAATGTATTATTTCCATTTTTCAGTGACTAGTAATGGAACATTGTTGGAAGCCTGGGCTTCTTTACTTTGCAGGTGGAGCACCAGTCAGGTGGGAAGCAGAAATCCTCAACAATATCACAAGAATCTTCAGTTTGCAGAGAATTTAGCTTGAATGAAACAGAGGCACAATTTGTATGTACCTCAAAAGGTTGAAGGACAGATGCAGGATGTATAACGAGGTAATGCTTAATGGAGGTCATATGGAAAGTTCCTGCTCAGAACTCAATTGGAACTAGAGACACCAGCTACATTTCAGGACAGCTCAAGTCAGGCTAGAACCAGTCAATGATCTTCAAGCATTGGCAGGTGCCCCACAAGCACAAGTACATTGTGGGTGGAAGTACTGCTGTAAACAATTCCAAGGTTGGAAAACATGGCAGAAAGGGATAGCCAACCATGACACAAAGTAAGCCTCATTTCTTCAACTTTGCACAGTGGTGGGAGGAGAATAATAGTGAGATGTCTACCCACAGGAAGGGTGTGGAGTGGAGACAAGGTGTAATCAGGGCAAACATGTGTCAATGAGAAAAGGCAACAATAAAAAAGAATCCCAGCAACCAGGTCTCAATATCCTGGATCTAGTGCAGGACAGCCAACTCCTCCCAACACAACTTGAATCAGAGCTCCTACTAAAAAGAATAATGCCAGCAGTCCAAGCCACAAATCCATATACACAGGTTCCAAACACTGTCGCCATGCAACCACGGCAGGCATTCAATTCTGTAATGTTACCGAATGCTCACCTATGCTCTTCTGTCAGGACAAAATGGTTGACATTGTCAGTGACAGCAGGTCAAATCCAGCCCCAGTTACGCACCACATGGGAGATGGAATGCATTCTACAATTGCATCTGCTGTCCGAGACCATGAAACCAGGGCAATGAAAACTACAGAACACTGAGGGTGAATATTCCCCATTTCAACTCCTCAGATCATAACAGTCTGAGGGTAAATCGCTTTCAGTTAATGTAAATCACCAATTTCTAAACTAGCACTAGCACATAGGAAGCCATGTGCACTGAAGGATCATTGCACGATGGGGATGTCAGCAACTGAGAACACCTTTTGTGTATGAAACTTGGTTTTTTACAATAGCAGGAGAGTGTCCACACCACACTGGGTCGTTATGCCTGCTTGAGATGACCCCATAGCTGTTCAGTTTATGGCGGAGACTGAGTGCAAGGGAAGCAGCAGTTCAGTGCTTCAGTTGTTCTTTAATTTTCCAAGGTTATGCATTCCTAATAACACAGCCACTAAAGACTGCATATTGGTCACCCAATGGCTCTGGCTGTATGTTCCAGCAATGGCTTTATTTACTCCTCATTGCTGCAAGTTTAATGCTCCTCTTTAGTGAATTTAATTCTTTCAACGAAAAGACTGCAGAGGCTGGAATTTGGAGCAGCAAACAATCTGTTTAAAGAACTCAGCAAGCTGTGTGAGGGAGGGGGGTGGAATGGGATGGCGTTGTGGAAAGGTCTTGGGTTTTAACCCAACAGTTTTTTCCCTCCCTGCCGATGCTGCTTGAGTTGTGCTCCTCCAGCAGATTGTTGATACTTTCAATGTCATTGCTGATGCGGTTAAGCAACAGCTGAGGGACTTGGCTGCTGCTGTTAAATTCAGAACTTTGTGTGAGTGCTCTCAGCAGCAGGGCAAGGGAATAAAGCTGGTACAGCAAGCATAAAAGCAGGGCAAAAGCAAATTTGCTCATGAATGTCACGATCTGTCTTGTTCTGCACATGGCATTTCCAGTATGCATGCATGTCACACAGTATTGCAAAATTGTACACTATTAGAATATTGGCACCCATAATACCTCCAACTGGAAATTACAGAAATTATAGCCAGATCAGGCAGCTTCAGTGGCAAAAACAAAACAAATTCAAAGAAAAGTCTGCTAAGTCTATTCGGCTGCATGAGCTACTACTGCTGTAGATTAGTGGTACTAAGCTCAAAAGGACCATTCTGGTCATCTTAGTGTACCACGTGCACCTGATCCCTTTAGATTTTACTGCTACCATATATAAACTCATGTCTTCTTAATAGATAGGACAATAAAATGCAGTCATGTACAATGTTAACTATGTACTTCGGACAGATGAGGCCTGTCAGCCATGGTTGGCAGTTCAGTGCAGAGTAAGATTCAGGAATGAACAGAGTAAAGATTCAGAGATGGCGTCCCTAAAGGCAGTCCTATGTTGAGTTCAACACTGATTGGCTCCTGCTGGAACCAAACGCAGTATCTGCCATTCCACTGGATCCATCAGCTGCGGAGAAGGGAAGCCTGCTGCCTCCAATAGCTTGCTCTCCATATCGTACTGCCCTGGCTTGCATGTCACGTAGACAGCTGGGATGCAAACATCCATGGATGACCCCAAACAACAGATGACCACGCACAAAGCAAAGAATACCAAAGGCCTGTTCAAAATCTGGACATTAAATCAAGATTTTATTCGAGAATTTTACTTTGGATGACAATTCTTCTCCAGAAGGGGGAAAAGTTAACAATTTCAGATTCAAAGGTTCAATTGTTTTTTTGTCAAAGTATGCATGTACAATGCAACTGATATTCGTCTTCTCCAGATAGGCACGAAATAATGAAAAACTATGCAAGTTGTTGAAAGATGTCAATGCCCCTCCCAGCAGAAAAAGAAAAACAAAACTCAAACCCCAAAACTCCCATCCCCACCCCCTCACAAAAAACAGCACCTACATTGAAAACTGCAGCTGTAACTGCAAAAACCCCAATACTCCAGCCCCTCCCTCGCAAATAACAGTGACCATAGCATCAAACACCCCAAGCCCCTCCCTCGCAGAAAAAATCCACAGCAATAGTGTCAAATCTGCAATTTCTTCGCACACAAAAAAAAACTTACAGATCGGCCACATGAATTCAGCCCTTCCATGAAGAGCGACCACCGTACTGGGTTAGAATGCCACTGACCTGGCTTCAAACCACTGTCAACCCCACAGCATCCACAACATCAACCGCTGAACTCCTCTTCATTCACCTTGATGCTTCACTCCGAGACGTTGAAGCAGAATTGTTCATTACCCCACTGTCCATTTATGGTTTCTCCAAGAAGCAGCTTATGCTCCCTGTCCTCTCCAGACACAGCAGAGCGCTAGATCATTTAATCCAATTCCTCGTCACAGTCTCTAACAATTTCCAAAACACAATCAAAACAAAATGAACAAGCAGAAGATGTAGAGAAAGTGAAATAATTGAAGAGATTGGCTATCTGGAAGATGTCGCCTGAAAAATCGCTGTTTGCTGGTGCAATCTTGATCTTGACAAGACACTATTATCACAAGTTTGGTATTTTACCTTCACATGGTCAAATAGAGCCCTGAACTAACAATATTATTTACAGAAGTAGTGCATCTTGCTGCTGGTTTCCTCGGCAAATTGAGCTGGAACTACTCTGCCCAGTGACTAGTGGGAATGGGCTCATGAAATAAATGATATCTCTTCATCTGGCTTAAAAAGGTTGAGAGATAGGAACTAGAAGGGTTACATAGATGTACTGTGAGGCAGATACATGGTTTATTCTGTGAGCCTGCCCCTCTGGTTATTGAGTAGAGTAGTTACTCAATATGGATAAAGGTTTATTCTCATTTACATAAGAACATAAGAGATAGGAGCAGGAGTAGGCCAATTGGCCCATCAAGCCTGCTCCGCCATTCAACAAGATCATGGCTGATCCAATCTTAACTCTAGTTTTCACCGAATCCCACAAGGCAACAGTGCCAACCAACAGGGCACCATGCCGGCCATTTTATCTTATAATTCATCCCACCCAAACCCATGTGATCACCCGGGGGAAAAAAACCGAGTTGCCAATTGAGGAGAAAAAATCTGGAAAATTCCTCTCCGACCCATCCAGGCTATCGAAAACTGGTCAAAGAGATCACATGGCTGATCTAAACCTAGCCTCATGTCCATTTACCTGCTCGCTCACCGTATCCCCTAATGCCATTTTTATCCAGGAAAATGTCTATCTCTGTTTTGAATTTATTGAGTGTAGTAGCTTCCACAGCTCTCTGGGGCAGTAAATTCCACAGTCCCACTACCCTCTGAGTGAAGAAATTTCTCTGCATCTCAGTCCTGGAACGGCATCCCCTTATTTTAAGATTATGCCCCCTAGTCCTAGTTTCACCCATCATTGGGAACATTCTCCCCGCATCCACCCGATCAAGCCCCTTCACAATCTTATATGTTTCAATAAGATCGCCTCTCATTCTTCGGAACTCCAATGAGTAGAGTCCCAATCTACTCAACCTCTCATCATACATCAACCCACCCATCCCCGGAATTAACCTAGTGAACCTTCTCTGCACTGCCTCGAGAGCCAGTAGGTCCTTTCTTAAATATGGACACCAGAACTGCACGCAATACCCGGTACAACTGCAGTAAGACCTCCCTGTTCTTATACTCCATCCCCCTAGCAATAAAAGCCAGCATTCCATTGGCCTTCTTGACCACCTGCTGCACTTGCATACTAACTTTTTGTGTTTCCTGCACCAGGACCCCCAGATCCCTTTGCACAGAAGCACTTTCCAGTTTCTCTCCATTTAGATAATAACTTGCTCTATTATTTTCCTGCCAAAGTGCAAGACCTCACACTTGTCAGTATTATATTTCATCTGCCAAATGTCTGCCCAATCACTCAGCCTATCTATGTCCCCCTGCAGGGTTTCAATGTCCTCCGCACTCATTACACTCCCTCCCATCTTTGTGTCATCAGCAAACTTCGATACGTTGCACTTAGTCCCTTTCTCCAAATCATTAATATAGATTGTAAAGAGTTGGGGTCCCAACACCGACCCCTGCGGAACACCACTAGTCACCAACTGCCAGTCTGAGAATAAACCATTTATCCCAACTCTGTTTTCTACTAGAAAGCCAATCCTCCACCCATGCCAGAATATTATCCCCAATCCCATGATTTTTTACTTTAAGTAATAATCTTTGGTGTGGCACCTTGTCAAATGCCTTTTGGAAGTCCAAATACACCACATCCACTGGTTCCCCTTTATCTACCCTATATGTTATGTCCTCAAAGAACTCCAACAAATTTGTCAAACATGATTTCCCTTTTGTAAAGCCATGCTGACTTTGTCCTATTAAGCTATGTTTATCCAAATGCCCTGTTACTGTTTCCTTAATTATCGATTCCAACATTTTGCCAACCACAGATGTTAGGCTAACTGGCCTATAATTCCCAGCCTTCTGTCTATTGCCTTTTTTAAATAAAGGAGTTACATTAGCATTTTTCCAATCTGCCGGGACCATTGCCGAGTCCAGCGAGTTTTGAAAAATTATCACTAATGCATCCACAATCCCGACCGCCACTTCCCTTAAGACCCTAGGATGCAAGCCATCCTGTCCAGGGGATTTATCCACCTTCAGTCCCATTAATTTATCAAGTATCATTTCCTTGGTGATTTGAATTGTAGTTAGCTTTTCTCCCCCTAGAGCCCCCTGTTTATCCAGTGTTGGGATATTTTGAGTGTCCTCTACTGTAAAAACTGATACAAAATATTCGTTCAGCGTTTCCGCCATCTCCATGTCCCCTACCATTAATTTCCCAGTCTCATCTTCTAGGGGAGCAACATTTACTTTAGCCACCCTTTTTCTTTTTATGTAACTATAAAAACTCTTACTATCTGCTTTTATGTTTTTCGCCAATTTACTTTCATAATCTATCTTCCCCTTCTTAATCAATCTTTTTGTTATTTGCTGCTGATCTTTAAAAGCTTCTCGATCTTCAATCTTCCCACTAGATTTAGCTACCTTATATACCTTTTTTTTTTAGTCGTATACTTTGCTTTATTTCTTTACTTAGCCACGGATAACTATTTTTTCTTTCACACCCTTTTTTCTTCAGTGGAATATATTTTTCTTGATAGTTGTAAAATAACTCCTTAAATATACACCACTGATCAAGTACCGATCTAGCCTTTAATCTATTTTCCCAATCCATCTTAAGCAATTCCGCTCTCATACCATCATAGTCTCCTTTATTTAAGCTCAGTACACTTGTTTGAGATCCAACCCTCTCATCCTCTAATTGAATATGGAATTCGACCATGTTATGGTCACTCATTCCAAGGGAATCCTTTACTAGGACATTTTCTATTAGTCCTGTCTCATTACACAGGCCCAGATCGAAGACTGCTTGCCCCCTTGTCGGCTCAGTAATGTATTGTTCAAGGAACCCATCCCGAATACACTCAATAAACTCTTCTTCAAGGCTGTCGTGTCCGACTTGATTAGTCCAGTCAATATGAAAGTTAAAATCCCCCATAATTATAGCTGTTCCCTTATTACAAGCCCCAACTATTTCCTGATTTATGCTCCGACCAACTGAGTTACAGCTGTTTGGAGGCCTATAGACTACTCCCACCACTGCTTTTTTCCCTTTACTATTTCTTATTTCTACCAAAATTGTTTCGTTATCCTGATCCTTTGAGCCAATATCATTTTGCTTTATTGCAGTGATTTCTTGCTTTATTAACATAGCCACCCCACCTCCTTTTCCTTCTTGCCTGTCTCTCCTAATTGTCGAATACCCTTGTATGTTTAATTCCCAGTCCTGGTCACCCTGCAGCCATGTTTCCGTAATTGCCACAATATCATAACCATATGTAATTATTTGTACCATCAACTCATCAATTTTATTCCTAATACTACGTGCATTCAAATAAAGGACTTTCAAATATGTTTGTGCCAAAACATCCACTGAAGATGTGGGACATGCTGTGATGAACACCAAAATGTATTCACAGTGCTGTTGTGCGTGGAATAAGCACATTGTACTATTTCTATAATGATCAATTCTTCATTTTGGCAACACAAAGTAGGTAGAAACAAGATGTATATCCAGATATCATTTGTTCCTCTTTCTAGCAATACAATGCACCTCACTCAAAATTTGCTTTGAAAATATAATCAATGGACTTCTTATTTAGAGTGACTATGCCAGCACAAGACAACAAGTGTTGCTTTTACTCAAGTGCTCAGCAAACACGTAGATGCACAACTGTGTCAGTAGCCCAAACATACTCAGCAACGATCCAAATGCCTGTGCTATGCATTTCAAGAGTTTTCAGTGATAACAGTTCTGTAGTTGCAAGGTTACATTTTAAACAATGATTAGAGTGCTTGTAGTGATGCAGATAGCTTTAATTTAAACTGTCAGCTATTTCAGGAGGCTGTAAGAACATTTGAATAATCTTGCCGGGGTATAAACTAAGGCAGTAGGTTAACGATTAATAATTAACTGTAATCTTACTTAAAGGAGTTAATAATGTGTGACAGGTATCCCTCTTAAATTTCTCCATTTAAATTATTCAAAATTAATGGACTACTTACTGAGAGGGGTCAATAGAAAATATGCTATTTTTTTTAAAAAGTATTATTCTGAGGCAGTACAAGAGCTAGCAATTCCAAGAAAAATCATGATTATAAAGGCAAGGTTTCTGTGAAGTGCATTGTAAAATATGTTTAATTCATTCTCTTCCTCTTGTTCACATTCCTTTTATTGCTGCATATTGCACCTGCTGCAATGCAGTATGGAGAGCAATACCAAGATGGGCTTCCATTACACCAAGGCAGGTTGGCATATCATCTCCTCACCGTTAGTCGCGAATTCTCCATCTGTTCACCATCTCTGCAGGATACAGATCTTAGCCTCTGTATTAGATGCACCAGGCTGTGTTTCAGGTGGATGCCTCACCATAGACCATCTGCTTCTGTTATGGATGCAGGCTATAGCAACCCAGGTATCCATCGGAAGCCAATTTCTTTCCAGATTAGATTTATTAGACATCAAGAAAAACATTGATATTCTCACATGCTCAGAAACATTAGGCACAAAAGTCAATATACATGTGATTGGTCATATGGTGCTTGCAATAATAAGCTTCCACATGCAAATTTAACGCAAGCTACACAAGGCACCAATTCAGCTACTGGTTCAATACAATGTGGAAAGAAATAAAAGCAAAAGATGCTGGAAATCTGAAACAAAAAGAAAACAAAGTACTGGAATTCAGGTCTGGTAGCATCTGTAGAAAGATACCTGCAGACTCTTACACCTGCTTGTGTTTAGGGCAGCAATGAAGGTCCTCCCTCTTTCTGTCCTTGGCTACCTTTGCTATGCTGCCCCAGGTGTGGCTCGCAGTCCTCATTTCTGTCTCTGCGGTACAACGTCAATTTGTCTTTGGGCTCCTGCATTTCTTCCATCCTTCAGCGATCCAACTGTGCTGACTCGATGGAGTTGGTGTCTTTTCCTATCATGTGCACAATCCATCTCCAACGTTTCCTCATGATGATTGTGACTGTGGCCTCTTGATGACACTGAAGGAGTAGGGTGTGGTTCTTCTGATCTTTCTTGGCCAGAAGATACAGAGGATCAGAGCAAAGGCACAAAAATCGCATGGCACCATTACAAGGTTGGACAGTGTGCCATTCTACTGTTGGGTTTTGCCTTTCTGATGAAATGTTATACAAGGTCCAACCTCATACAATCAGCCAGTTTTCTTGACACTTATTTTGATAACTATGGACATCAATACTCTCAAGAACACTAGCCAATTATATCAGCCAAAAATCAGAGTCTGGTTGTTCATCGCAAACTTTCAGCACATTCTCCAAAATTACTAACTTCAAAATGACTTAATTTGTTGTAAAGTTCTTCGGCTAGTTAGAAGTTGTGAAAGCTACAAAATCAATATTAATTCTTTCCATTCAAAGATCAAAACACTGAATGGGTAAACTCCACTGTGCAAAATTTGCAAAGTACCAGACAATGCACTTTAAACACATTTTCTAAGAGGCATTTCTGCTATACATTAAGCTGGTGTAATAACCACCACTGCAATACGGTAAACATCGTGGGCCATCTTTTACTCAGCAAGTTCTCACATGTAATACCCTTGTGTTGCAGTGTAGATTTAAGGTTGAACATAGACCAAGGCATTGGGAGAGTTGGTTCAGACATCTTAACCACCAACCAAGCCAAAGGACCATATCCCAGTTTAATATCGCACCAGGGAATCTGCACACAAACTCAGTGTGTTACTGAGTAGAGGTTTATTAGTTCAGAGAGCTTCAAAATGAGGCCTTAAAGGCAAAGCCTTCACAGCCAGAATCCTCACAACACCCTGAGAAAAATAAAGTTTTCTCTTTAAAAAGTAATGTATTCAGATAACGAAATCTGTTATATGTCAAATTACCACGATTTTGACATTAATTCGCACACAGACAAAAAGGTTGCATCCTACCATTGCACACCGTTAAACTGAACTGGATTGTACCTTTAAAGAAAACGGATCCCGGAACGGTTTCTAAAGGCTTAGTTACAAACAAAAAATTCAAATTAGGATAATCAATACATAGATATCACCACCTAAACTGCAGCTAAAGAGCAGAATTATTGATTATTACAAATCTGAGATCCACAACATGTTTTCATCTAACCTTATTTTAAAATCATCTCTCTCAACTAGATCAATATTATTCACTTAATTATATCCCTATTGATTTTTGTGACCATTCAACACTGGACAATACTGCTAGTATCTCAGATACATGGCTTCCTAAACAAATGGTTAGCACATGCTACACATCCAACTTAATATATAACTTGAAAAATCAGAATTAAAACTGGTACATTCCCACTTTCTTACCCCTACCTAATTCCCAAATTCATTGAAAGTCAACAATTAAATGGTAGTAAAACCTTAGTCTGGATTGAAACGTATAAAAATTGTTGAAATGTATAAAATTCTAAAGGGATTGGACAGGCTAGATGCAGGAAGATTGTTTCTAATGTTGGGGAAGTCCAGAACGAGGGGTCACAGTTTAAGGATAAAGGGGAAGCCTTTTAGGACCGAGATGAGGAAAAACATCTTCACACAGAGAGTGGTAAATCTGTGGAATTCTCTGCCACAGGAAACAGCTGAGGCCAGTTCATTGGCTATATTTAAGAGGAAGTTAGATATGGCCTTGTGGCTAAAGGGATCAGGGGGTATAGAGAGAAAGCAGGTACAGGGTTCTGAGTTGGATGATCAGCTATGTTCATACTGAATGGCAGTGCAGGCTCGAAGGGCCGAAGGGCCTACTCCTGCACCTATTTTCTATGTTTCTATTGCAACTGGTTGAAGACACAAACCATATGAATCTACCGCTTATCATTAAGAGACAGATCCAATCTGAATATGTGGATCAGATAACAAATGGTATGTCCAAGTAGGCACCTATTTGAAATAAACAGTTCTTGAAATCTACTCATAAATGAGCAGCAAATGGAATGTAAAGGTGAATTTAGTGGAACCTATTCTTCATTTACACTCAGCTCTTCAAGCTTTTGTTTATTCTGCTTGGATCTGCCACTGAACCAGCCCAGTTTATTAAAAGTATTGCCTGCAAAACAATTTTTAAGATACAAGAAGAAATTTAAAATATATAGATTAGCTATTTGTCACATGTACTGTACAACAAAACTTAGTGAACTGTGGCACAGACCTGACCAGTTCACCACATTCCATCTGCCATCTTCAACAGTTGCAAACTACCAAACACATCTTTACTTCCCCCATTACTCTCCACAGGATTCCCTTATTCATTCATCCCGCCCCACTAATCTCCCTCTTGACACTTACCTCTGCAAACAGAAGTGCTGTACCTGCCCATTCACCACCTCCCTCAGGGCCCCAAACAGTCCTTCCAGGTGAGGCAATGCTTAACCTGCAAATCTGTTGGCATCATCTACTGTATCCAGTACACCAATGTAGCTTTCTTTATATTGGTGAGACCAGTCACAGACAGGTGCTCAATAAAGTAATCCCCCACCACGTATATTTTTAAAAAATCCAATCCCCATTCCTATATGTCAGTCCATGGCACCCTCTACAGCCACAGCGAGGCCATTCTCAGATTGCAGCAGCACCATCACATATAGCCTCCAACCTGAAGGCATAAATATCAGTTTCTCTAACTTTCAGTAATTTCCACCCCCTTCTTCCATTCCCCACTCTGGCTCCTGTCATTACTCTTTTCTTCGCTGGTCTATTAACTCCCCTTGGTGCCCTTCTTCCCTTTCTTCCATGGTCCACTTCCCTCCTACCCTTTATCACCTACCACCTTCCAGCTTCGTCCCTCCCCTTTGCCCACCCACACACTTTCTCCTCTCACCTAACTTCTACTCCTCCTCCACCCACTTTTGATGATCACCCATTCCTTTGCAATCCTGATAAAGGGTCTCCGCCTGAAACAGTCATTATTTATTCCTTTCCTTTGATGCTGCCTGACCTACAGGGTTCCTCCAGCATTTTGTGTGTGGGTGGTGCTCTGGATTTCCAGCATTCACAGAAACTAGTGTTTGCGAAATTCATCATTTGCATCGGTGACCAACACGGCCTGAGGATATGCTGGGGAGCACTCCGCAAGAGTCACTATGCTTCTCTCACCAACGTGGCATAAAGTATGTCACAATTTACTATCCACTAGTCTTTGGAATATATATGGGAGGAAACCTACAATGTCACATCGAAAATGTACAAACTCCTTATACCCAGCAACAAGAAATGAACCCAAGTTGCTGGTGCTGTAAAGCTTTGCAATAACCACTACACTGCTGTGCTATATGCCTCACCTGAAAGGAAACTTTTAAATTAGTAGATCACTACCACAAGTAGTGTTTTCCCCACATTTGGGATGCAATTCAAATAATTTTAAATAAGTTCAGCCTCAAGATTTCTGACTGCCTTCATGAATGGGTTTAGTACCACTGGTTCAATTTGGGAACAAAATCTGATAAACTCACCCGCTCAAAATATATAGAAGTTATTTTTTATTACTACATTTAAGATATTGGGCAAGGACACTTAAAAGGAAAAAAATTGCATCCCTCCAGGTTAACCAAATGATCCAAACGAATCTCCGTTTTCTTTGAAAGGAAGCTTTCCTTTCACAGACACATCCACAAGGTCATGGGGCTACAGCACAATGGAATGTGCTCAGTTCCTCTTTCAGTCTTGCTTTCATTCATTTCATGCTGACAGTGAACATGTTTTGAGTGGATTGAAGCAGAATGCATTTCATATGTTCAGAAGCATCTGCAATACCATGATCATGGAAACTATAATGACAAGTGTTAGTCACTAGATGTTATTCTGCTTCATAACATCAGCAGCCAGCTGACACCAGGAGACATATTTATGTTTATTTGAATCACTGTTCATGCCCATACTCTCTGAAATCAATCATTTGAATCGCATTCCCGCTGGAACATTTGTAGAAAAGAATGGCTGTGGTCCTGACACTGAAAGTGGTGTCACTTTGTTGCTCTATAGAAATTGTTACAGGGTTCTTGCTGCTTTGCTTTCCAGCTGTGCATTGCCTGCTCTCGTAATAGACAGCATAGTCGGTGATGCACAGACATGATCAAGCTTTGGAAAGGCACTGTTAACAGAAGTGGAACTGACAATTTTCCCCAATTGGGAATTTGGTACTATTGTTAACAATGACAACCAAGTCACGAGAATGTAGATCTAGAAAATAAACACTAATGTTAACTCATGGCCCTTGGAGAATCATAATGGATCTAGCTGATTTGATATAGTTCAGAATGGCATGCAATCACACCGTGTTCAACTAGGTAATTGTACCTGGGAACCAAAGTTCTCACTTAACAGTTGTTAGTTTATAATGTTTCCTTGATTAACTGAAGATGTTTACAAGGAGTCACACTGGCGATTACATTTCACTTAATGCAAAATTGGCGATACAGTCGTTGCAATGTGAGATCTTTGCATGCCTTGGATTACTGTGGCATCATTGGATACATTTCCATTCATCTGTTATGCACTGGTCTGAAATTGCCTGCTCTGTTGCAACTTTGATTTCATTAAGTGTCCAAAATTTCTCACATCAAGTTAGAATTGGACTACAGTGACTGTCTGTTGAATGTTTGTTTACTTGCCCAGCCAAGTGGCTGGTTCACAATTTGAAAATATTCACTTTTCCGTGGTCAGGTGCAGGGAACAAACAAACTAAATCACCACAGTTGTTGTCAACCTCTGCCTCAGCTTTATCAGCTGCTACATGTCCTGGTAAAATTTGATGTATTGATCTGCAAACTGATGCAATGGTTGAACACGGCACAGGACTTGCAGTTCCCCTTAGTGGGAACTTATTGTGAGGACAGCTCCCACCACAGCATTATACCAACTCAGTGTTCCTTATCAGTTTTGATCAAAAAGGCTCCATGGCATAATTTCACCTTTCATCCTTTTCAGTGATAGAGATCTTTTAGCCTCAGTTGCTCTATTTGCCAAAATTAAAAATGAGAGTGATCTTGACAACTCAAACATTTCTGACAGTTTGCTACCTTGCTTGATGAAGTTTCTTTATGCATGCTTTAATATATTAAACGTTGTCATACCTGTGTGGAGGCTGGGGGAGGGAAGCAAGAGTTGTGGGCAATGCTCCCTCCACTTTGCAATGATTAGTGTGTGCAAAAAAATTTTGTGCTGTGCAGTTTTTCACCCAGTGACAACAATGTGTGCATGTGTGAATAATTTCTTCAATAAAAACCACATAAATAAGCCAGTTCTAAAACCTGCAGACAAATCCATTGCAAACTGTGCCGTCAACACTGCCCACATCAGAAACAGAAAATGGAAGTGTAATTATGTATGATCAGGAAATATACTTAACATGCCAACGAGGTACAGGGCGACAACTGTTTGAGCTGGTAGCAAAAAAATGTCTGTGCGTGCACACCTTAGAGAGAACATCAGTAATGGGGAATAATCTTTTACTACCTGGCAAGCATCTAACAACGAAGTCCAGTCTAATGGAATTATTTCTACTGATAGGAGAAGGGGCAGCTCAAAGGGTCACTCTTGTCTTAAAACCAGTTGCTCCATGCAGATGGGGTTCATCAGCTGAGGTTGCCAGCTCATCTGCAAGAAAGAAAACTGATCTCAAAGTTCCATTTCCTTGCATCTATACCCACTGGGTAGGCAGTGTGTGGACCTAGACATGTGCTCTGCATTGTTAAATTGCCCAGAGAGTTCAAGGAGTTAGAACAAACTTCCAAATTGCAGACTGAGAATTCGGCCTTGCATTTTGCACCAGATTAAACAGATCAACTCAATGAAGTGAATGGGAAGAAACAGTTGTTAGCAGAGAATGGCAGACAGACCTTTGATTAAATGAGGTAGTCAAAAGGCATTGACTCATTTTCTGCATTGTGTAAGAAATTTTTTTTAAAATCTATTTTGTGATGCTTTGATATTCACAAGCTTTCAGCTTCACTGAAAGCACTGACAGCTGGTGAGCTTGGGGTAGTCATGCAGACACTCACTACTTTTCCGAGCTACTGTGCCAAATGGATGCCTGCACTATGAAGAAACTCATCCCAATGTTGGAAGTGCAGGTAGTCAGAACTTCCAGCATAGGACCATGCCAGGATCACATCAGTGAATGGCACGATCTTAGGTAATCCATGATCTACCCCATTAAGACCAACTAGTTTGACATGCAAAATCCTTTTCAAAATATATAATAGTACAGTTGACTAGTCAGAGCAATTATATCTAGCAAGTGAATCTATAACTGCCGAGTCAAGAAAGCCCAAACCAGTGGAAAGTAAGCTTTCTATTTGCATGCCAAGTTTTAAATTGCTCTTTGTAATTAAGACTATTGGCTTTAAAGGCTGGTCTATAGATTTACTGTTTGCTCACTGTACAATTTAGTCTGATTTAGCAAGTAGATCTTTTGAATCTACTTAGGTTTATAGTCCCTAATCTTGTCGAAATGCACAATTTTGGTTTAATAGATGTGACGATGAATAGTGATTCCCTGTGGATTAGCAATGTGAATGGAGGGGGCAGCTTGAATGTAATCAAAACACGGGAGAAATTGGAATTTCAATCCCACAAATCCCCAGGACCCATTCTAAAGATTGAAGTTGATGTACTGGATTGTGAACGTGTTGGTTCTCATTTTCAAAATCCTATGGATTATAGGATCATTCTCATGGACTGTTCATTCAATTGTTGAGCACCGTCAAGTCATCATTGACTCCCGGCCACTCTATGGATAGTGTAGTTGTCCACAGGGTTTTCATGGTAAGATACAGAAGTAGATTGCCAGGCCTTTCTTCTGTGCAGATGCTGCTGTCGCCAGGTTAGGACCCGACTGGATTTGAACTCAGGACCAGCAAATGCAACTTCACTATTTAAGAAGCAAGAGAAAACAGAGATTAGAGATTCAACAACTTGGTGGCAGGTTAAATACCAAAATTTATTGCCAAATATTGAAAATAGTAATGGCATTAGAAAATGATAACAGGATTAGCATAATCATCATTGATTTAGGAAAATTCACACTCAAATTATTCAAGTTTGAGGTGTTAGAAACGAGCAGATGTAACACATTAATATTAAAGGCCTTTTATAAGATACTCAAAGTTAGGATATAACAAGCTGGGGTATAAGTTGGCACAGTTAAGAAGTGTTAACAGGTCATTTGACATTAGGAGGATGTGACTACAGCAGAAATCAGTGCAGGGTCTATAATCAATGGTTTAAGATGAGAATCCAGAGACAAGGCATCAGAAAGTACACTGACAGGATAATTAAGCGGGCAAGAAAGTGTGAAAAATAAATGCAAGTTCTTCCAGTCTGGTAGATTAAAAAGACAGGGTACAGGTGATCCAGATTAAAGTTGGAACCTGACCCTAACCTGCACAGAGCTCAAATTCATGCCAAATAAATCTCAAATTTAAAGAGAGGCATCGGTTCATGGAATCCCATCGGGTTCAAAGAAGCTGTCATCCTTGCACCTGACCTAGATGACTCCAGATCCTTCTATGCCTCAGAAATAGTCCAGTAATCCTTCAGTGTAGGGAACAACTGAAGACCAATGAACACTGAGCTTATTGCTTTGTCCCATGAACAACAAAAAATGTAGTTTTAAATTAGCACTGCACCCACAGTCAAAACAAAACTTATGCACACTGATCCATTAGAATAACTTGGAGTACAATTCATTTTATCTAGTCAATGTTTATGGATCAACTTGGGACAGCTAAAGATATTATCCAAAAAAAAGTGTTCACAACATGTGGGATAATTTATTGGTTCCAGTGTACTCCATGGCATCAGTATGTTCTCACTATAAACTAAAGGCCATGTAAACTAATCAATAAGCTTCAAGACCTTGACCTCAATACCCCCTTGTGCAATTGGATCCTCAACTTCCTCTCTTGCAAACCCCAGTCAGTTTTGATTGGCAACATTTTTTACAACCTCCAGCAGCACAAGTGCATCACAGGGCTGTGTGCTTAGCTCCTGCTCTACTCAATTATAGTTATGACTATAATATATAACACTGAGCACGGGGGCTCCCCAGGGCTGCGTGCTCAGTCCACTTCTGTTCACTCTGCTGACCCACGACTGTGCTGCAACACACAGCTCGAACCATATCATCACGTTCGCCGATGACACGACCGTGGTGGGTCTCATCAGCAAGAACGATGAGTCAGCTTACAGAGAGGAGGTGCAGCGGCTAACGGACTGGTGCAGAGCCAACAACCTGTCTCTAAATGTGAAGAAAACAAAAGAGATGGTTGTTGACTTCAGGAGGGCATGGAGCAACCATTCCCTGCTGAACATCGACGGCTCCTCAGCAGAGATCGTAAAGAGCACCAAATTTCTTGGTGTTCACCTGATGGAGAATCTCACCTGGTCGCTCAACAACAGCTCCATAGCAAAGAAAGTCCAGCAGTCTCTACTTTTTGCGAAGGCTGAGGGAAGTCCATCTCCCACCCCACATCCTCATTACATTCTACAGGGGTTGCATTGAGAGCATCCTGAGCAACTGCATCACTGCCTGGTTCAGAAATTGTACCATCTCAGATCACAAGACCCTGCAGCGGGTAGTGAGGTCAGCTGAGAAGATCATTGGCGTCTCTCTTCCCGCCATCATGGACATTTACACTACACGCTGCATCCGCAGAGGAAACAGCATTATGAAGGACCCCATGCACCCCTCATACAATCTCTTCTTCCTCCTGCCATCTGGGAAAAGGCTCTGAAGCATTCGGGCTCTTACGGCCAGACTATATAACAGTTTCTTCCCCCAAGCTATCAGACTCCTCAATATCCGAAGCCTGGACTGACACCTTGCCCTACTGTCCTGTTTATTATTTATTGTAATGCCGGTACTGTTTTTGTGCACTTTATGCAGTCCAGTGTAGGTCTGTAGTCTAGTATAGCTTTCTCTGTGTTTTTTATTACGTAGTTCAGTCTAGTTTTTGTACTGTGTCATGTGAACCATGGTCCTAAAAAACGTTGTGTCATTTTTACTATGCACTGTACCAGCAGTTATGAACGAAATGACAATAAATGTTGACTTGACTGCGAGGCCAAGTGCAGCTCCAATGCCATATTCAAGTTTGCTGACAATGCTACTGTTGTATATATAAAATCAAAGGGTGATGACAAATCAGCACACGGGAGGGAGCCTGAAAATCTGGCTGAGCTTTGCCACAACAACCTTTTATTCAATGTCCATCCAGCAAGATCAAGGAGATGATCGACTTGAGGAGGAAACTGGAAATCCACGAGTTATTCCTCATTGGGGATTAGCAACTTTAAATTCCTTCCTTGTTAACATTTCAGAGAACCTATCCTGCAATTATGAAGAAAGCACACCAGTGCCTCTACTTTTGTAGAGGTTTGTGAAGATTTAGCATGACATCTAAAAAAAAAATCTGACAAACTTCTATAAATCTGTGGTGTAGTGTAGTGTATATTGACTGGCTGCACCACAGCCTGGAATGGAAATGCCAATGTCTTGCACTGAAAAGCCTACAAAAAGTAGTGGATATGGCCCAATCCATTATGGGTAAAGCCCAGCATTAAGCACATCTACATGGTGCTTTGTTGCAGGAAAGCAACATCCATCATCAGGGACGCCCATCAGCAGTGAGAAGAGAGGTCATGCTCTCTTCTCACTGCTGCCGTCAGAAAGGTGGTACAGAAGCCTCAGAACTCAACAACCAGATCCAGCAACAGTTACTAACCCTCAACACTCAGGCTCTTGAACCAGAGAGGATAACGTTACTCAACTTCACTTGCCCCATCGCAGAATATTCCCATAACCTATGGTCTCACTTTCAAGGACTTTTCAACTCAGGTTCTCAGTATTTATTACTACTGTTTTCCTCCCTTTTTGTATTTGCAGTTTGTCTTTTGCACTGTGGTTGTCTGCCCTGTTGGCGTGGCCCTTCATTGATTCTATTATGTTACTGGATTTACTGATCATGCTCCAAAGAAAGTGAATCTTGAGGTTGAATATGATGACAAATTTCAATAATAAATTTACATTGAACTTTGATACAAATGTCTTGCTTTTGAATGAAAAGACTCCACCTTTAAAAAATAATATTGGAGGGAAAAAAAAGCAAATATGAAAGAGGCAAGTTTGATGCAAGTCTACTTTCCAACAAAGGGTATACAGGAATTATCTTATGTGAACAATATTTGCAGAGTATTTGCACATTCATTTGCACAGTCATTTTGCAGTTTATTATGGCCCATGTTAAAAAAAAATCTGAGCAAATATTCCAAGAATAGGAATGGTGCAAGTACAGGTTGCAGGGTAGTACTGCACATTTCATACTTACATCCAGATTTTTGACAAGTTTTCCCCCTGACCTAGATAAGCTTTTCCAAACATTAGCAAGAATCAATTGCACTGCTGTAACCCAAGTACCTTTCCTCCCTTCAATTTAAATCCGCATCACTGCAGCAAGATACTTTATTCCCATTCTTCCCCTGCTGCAAGCAATAAACTATTCAATAATCAGCTGTTATTAAACACACGTGCAAAGTGCTGGAGGAACTCAGAGGGTCAGGCAGCATCTGTAGAGGGAAATAAACAGTCTATATTTTGGACCGAGGTCCTATGTCGGGATTGGAAAGGAAGGGGGGGGGGGGAAGCCAGAATAAGGTATGATAAGGGAAAGGGGTACAAGCTGGTAGGTGAGGCAAGGTGAGGTGACAGGCAGAGGTGGTAAGGGATATCTGATAGGAGGAAAGTGGACCATGACAAAAAAGGGAAAAGGGACACCAGAGGGACATGATAGGCAGGTGGGAGGAATAGGGGTAAGAGGGGATCCAGGAATGAAAGGGTTACCGCATGATGAACATCTGGCAGCTCTGGTATTTCCTGGAGTTCAGGAGGATGAGAGGGGATCTCAGAAACATTCAGAATGTTAAAAGGCCTGAACAGATTAGATATAGCAAAGTTATTTCCATGGTAGGGGATTCTAGGACAAGAGGGCACAACTTCAGGATTGAAGGACGTCCATTTAGAACAGAGATTAGGAGAAATTACTTTAGTCAGAGGGTGGTAGATCTGCGGAATTTGTTGCCACGAGCGGCTGTGGAGGCCAAGTCACTGGGTGTATTTAAGGAGGAGATAGATAGGTTCTTGATTAGCCAGAGCATCAAAGGGTACGGGGAGAAGGCAGTGGAGTGGGGATGACTGGAAGAACTGGATCAGCCCATGATTGAATGACAGAGCAGACTCAATGGGCCAAATACCCTACTTCTGCTCCTATACCTTATGGACTTAATTGGGCAATTGAAAAAGTGAGGGGGAGGTGCTAGAAATTATCAGAAGTTAGGACAATCGATATTCCCTTCCATAGATACTGACTGACCTGCTTGATATCCTCCAGAATTTTGTGTACGCTGCTCTAGATTTCTAGCATCTGCAGAATCTCTTGCATTTATAGAACAATTCTAGAGTTTTTGGTTTGTTTTAAGAACCTGTTAAATGAAAACCATTAATCTTTTGCGAGTAGTAAATTTTACTATATACTTCATATTAGTTAACAACATCACCTGTGCCATCACTCACTAATGTAATATTTGATTATTCTGCAGACAGTCCCTTTTAAGAACTCTTTTGTAATACCTGTCCAAGTCTTTGGGTATTTATTGAAGCTGGTGGAAATGCCTGAAAATAGTCATCTCAACCTTGCTGGATTCTTCTAAAGTTAACAAAGAAATATCCAAAATGAGTATCATCTTTAAGTTTAATATAATCAAGTATTAAAAAAATTAAACCAAGTGGACTTCAAACTCCCAGATACTCTTTCAAATAGTTGACTTTTAATAAAAAACATCATATAATTTGATTCACATAGCAGATCGTCCAAGAGTTTTTAAGCTCCTATTCTTCCCCCCTACACCAGCCACCAATTGGGGCACAGGATTTGACTGCTACTTTCCATCCACTTGTAAAACCATACAGTAGTTTTAGTGGCTCTACCCAGCAAGCACAATTTAAATTATATCTAGAACAATGTGGTCTTTCAACTTAATGTCACTACTACATTTATCTTCTACTTCAGGCAAATAGGAATGACATCAGCTAAACAGCATTAACTGGACACAGGAGAAGCAAGTGAGACAAAGTTGTTTTTATGAAAGAAAAAATACAGAAGTAAAAAGGAAGAAGTTTCTTTGCTAACGGGAGACAGAGGGGGATTAGATCTGGTTTGCATTATTACAACAAACAGCCAGAAAAGTAATGATGTTCTTCAAACTGTTGTACAATGACAGTAATTGGTGCAAGTAGAAAAAACAGCTGTGGTAGATCATACTTTCAGGCAATTCATTGAAATTATCTCCAGCAGAAAAGTAGTTTTCTCCAAGTTATCCTTCAGGGATAAAGTAACCTCTTAAAACAAAATGCTCAGCTATCAAACAAACTTGGCACTGAACAGGAATTGTTGAATAAAAGTCCAAACTGTAACTGTTGCACAGTTGGGAATTTCCAATGACATGATACTAGAAAAATAAGTGCCAAGTTCCATTTTAAAGATTTAAACATGTGTCGGGCATCTGATTGAATTTAAGCACCCCTCAAGATCCCCAATGCAGTCAGGAATAACATCGAGTAATTGACACAGGGAAAAGGCAGTTCCCCAACTGCATTTATCTGCATGGCATTTATCTTGCACGACTGCTGCTTCAAACAAAACAAGACAAAAAAAGACAAGTTAATTTTTCTTCCCCATCTTTAACTGCGACACTTCAGCAATAAACAAGATCTTTGCTAAATCTCATTTACTCAATGAAGAATTTCATTTTGAATTAGAACTCTGCAATGCCATGGACAAATGACATTTGATTCAGATTTAAGCTAGTCTTTAGTTGCTTTGTAATTCAGTTGCTTTGAAAATCTGTGCAACTCAATGACAAGGGAAAAAATTCAAAAACTGACGCACAGTCCCCACTGTGTAGTCAAATCGCTGCAGTTCCAGTTTGTAAAAATCTCCTCTTCAATTATATTTTTTATTCACCTGTAAATAAACCAGGAGCAGAGTGAACAATGAATACAGTCAGCATTGTCACGAGATAAAGCAATGAAGGAAAGAAAATGCATGGCCAAGTGGGTGGCACACAAGAATGGGCAAGAGAAACCAGCTTAGCCCCTTGCTAAAGACCAATTATACACCTTACAGAAATTAATCTGCAATATCCCTGTAGGTTTTAAACTGACCCATTAGAAATGAATTGAAATACACTCAAACATTCCTACAAACGTACTGTGGAGAGTATTCTGACTCACTGCATCACCATCTAGTATGTCGGGGGGGGGGGGGGCGGTGGAATCTACTGCGCAGGTATGAAAGAAGCTACAGAAAGTTGTAAAGTTAGTCAACTCCATCATGCGTACTAGCCTCTGTAATATCCAAGACATCAAGGAGTTGTGCCTCAAAAAGGCAGCGTCTATCGTTAAGGACCCCTAACACCCAGGACATACCTCTTAATGTCACCATCAGGAAGGAGGTACAGAAGCCTGAAGGCACACTCAGTGACTCAGGAATAGCTCCCCCCCCCCCACCCCACCCATCAGATTTGTGAATGAAATTGAAACCATGAACATTATCTCACTATTCTTCTGTTCTGCACTAATTATTTAACTATTGGTATATACAACTTACTGTAATTTAGTTTCTCCTCTACATCATTTATTGCATTACACTGCTACCACAAAGTAACAAATTAACAAGTTAACATATGCCAATAATATTAAACTCAATTCTGACATACAGCAATTGGATTCCAAAGTGTGGCTTCAGAAGTTTGAAGGCTTACTTCTACTGTTCAGAAACACTTAAGAAGTGGAAAGCGCATCAAATGATGCCCGTTACATACTAAGGTGTTGAAGAATTGAGCGGTACAAGCCAAGCAGAGTGCAAATACAAGCAAGTCTCTAACTTCCACAATACCAACATGTGGGGCAACAGTTATACATATTAAGCAAAATAATCCTTGTAATTTAAGCCTTCTCAGAAACAAGAGGATAAAGGACAGTTTATCAAGGGCAGGGATACTCAATATTTTATGCCATGGAGCCTTACCATTAACCGAGAGATCCGTGGACCCCAGTCTGGGATCTAGGGTATGAATGTAACCAGGCCTATACTGAATCAGGAGGTTCAGTTTACTGAGTCATATCTCAATGGATTCTGACACAGATCTAGAGCTTTGTTTATGCAGCTGCAGTGGTTACCTTTGGGTATTATGTCAGCATGATTTTTTTGATGCAAACTCTGGGGGACGGCTAATAATCAGCAGTGACAGCTAGAATAGATGATCCAGTGTCTGTTTACATGGAGTTTGTTACCAAAGACACCTGAGTACAGCCTGGCATTAGTTAGCAATATAATTAGAGTCAAAGTGTAGTAGATGCAATCCAAGCTTCAGAATTGGAACATATTACGAGCTGATGTTACAGCTCAGTAAAAATTAACTGCATCTCCTATTTGTAAAGGCCAGCTAGGAAGCATGGCCCACAGAGCCTCAATTGTTTAGGTAACTATTAAAAGATTCAACTCATCACCAAGAGCATGAAACTGTCTTCTTGCATTACCTCAACCACCAGACAGTCGAGTAATCCATCACTGGGACTCTGTGGGATGTTGCTGTATAAAAAGGGGCCAGGTAACAGACAGCTTATTCTGATGTAATTTCATGCAACACACCAGTAGATACTTCTGAAGGTCATCAATCACAGAAGTCTTTTTTTAAAGAAAAGGGGTATCAGAGGAAATATATTTGTGAGAAGTCATCCAAGAGAGAAAGAAACAGTACAATCTGGAGAGCACAAAAAGACAAGAGAATCTGCAGATGCTGGAAATCCAAGCAACACACACAAAATGCTGGAAGAATCTAGCAGGTCAGGTAGCATCTATGGAAGAGATTAAACAGTCAAGACTTTGGGACAAGACTCTCCATCATAGAGAGCAGTTCAGGCTCATTAGGAATGGAGCAAGGAACATCAAGAGGCATGAAAGAAACACGGGGTGAACTAAATTCCACTCCTCTGGCTTAGATTTCTGCGATGGACAATTCGTTTATCTGCGTCATTGGTATGTCCTTCATGTTTTAGAAATGGTATGTAATTTGGAAATGTTTAAGATAGAAATCCTCCAAGTTTTAAATGCATTTTAAGAATGTTGTTTGTTTTTAAACACACATCACTAAAAATAAACAAATTGTGTTTTAAACTACTTTGCTAGTTGGGGCATTTTCTCCTTGATTTGAAGAGGGGAATCCACCACATAAATAGTGGATTCTGGTTAATTGGGCCATTGGTTAATTGGAGCAGCCAGTTATTTGGGACAACTCTTTAAAACAAAAACTAATCGAGAAGATAGCTGGGATTCCCTTACTTGGGGGGGGGGGGGCAATACGCTGCTTAATTGGGGCAGGAAATCGCTGCTGAGTTGCGTGGCCATTACGTACCCCACCATGCTTAGAGTGATCAGTTTTTAAAATAGTATTAGTTGCACGTGTTTGTTAGTCGGCGAAAAAATAAGCAGGAAGAATTAGTGATTGTTTTGCTCACAGTTTCAAGCATTCAAGCTTGGAGATGTCAAAAATGGACAGATGAAAATGAAACTAAATCACTACTTTAAGTTAATCATCTTGAATGTAACAATGAAAAAGAAGATTTGGATGCAGTTGTCTAAAGCAGTGTATGAATGCAGTCCATTATCTGCACAGGTGTCTGCACCGATTTTGTTCATTTGCAGTTAAAATAACAGATGAATTCCTCTTGATTCCTCATGATTATCAACGGAGTTTTATAATTCTGTAGAGGCATTGGTAGTGATCTAATTTGTTCTGTATTTCAGTTAAATACTGAAATTGTTATTCAGTTAAACAGTAGTTCAGCCTTTTTAACTATTTCCATGGATCTTCAGCTAATTGGGGCAACTGCTTAATTGAGCCAAAACATGCTGGTCCCAATGTACCCCAAGTAATCAGAATCCATCGTAGGGGGTATTGGTAGCTAAACTCACCATGCTGAATAAATGGGGAAGTGAGTCAGAGACAGAGCATGGGAACAGGCTTTGATACTGTCAAACAATTCAACAAATGCCTTTGTGGTCAGAGTGCCAGCCATGTTAAATTAATTCTAACAGCATCCAATCTATGAGCTCAATTGTCACATTACTAGGGAATTAATGTCTCCTACACAAAGTAAAGATTATAAATGCAAAGTGCAACTATATACATATCATGTACAATTGCACCATAGGAGCAGCTTCTCCTTTGTTTCCTCAATTCCTCAGTCTCTAGAGTCATTCTTCTTGGGACTTTCCTAGGCCTACACTTGAGGAATGGAGCTACCCAAATGGGAATTCCTTGTGGCTTCTGTTGCCAAGGCAGTGTAGGAGATAACAAGTGAGAAAACAGCATGGGGAGAAAGTAGCAACAGTTGCTCACTAGTTTTCTTACTTTATACTGACTAGAATACAAAAGAATACAATGTGGAGGCTTTATAAAGCATTGGTCAGAAGGCACTTGAAGTATCAAGAGCAATTTTGGGCTCCTTGTCCAAGAAAGAATGTGCTGTCATTGGAGAGGATCTACACAAGGTTCACAAAAATGATCCCTGGAATGAAAGGTTTAACAAGCTCCAAGATTGTACTTGTTAGAGTTTAGAAGAAACCTACCAAATACTGAAAGGCCTAGATAAAGTGGATCTGGAGAAGATGTTTCCTACAGTGGGAGAGCCCAAGATCAGAGGGCACAGCCTTAGACTACAAGGACTCCCTTTAGAACAGATAAGGAATTTCTTTAACCGGGAATCTGGAATTTATTGCCACAGATGGCTGTGGATGTCAAGACATTGTATATATTTAAAGCAGAGGTTGATAGGTTCTTTATTAGCAAGGGTGTAAAAGGTTGTGGGTTTAAAGCAAAGAGAAAGGTGTTACGAAGGATAATAAATCAGCCATGAAAGAATTGTGAAGCAAACTCCATGGATCAAATGGCACAATTCTGTTCCTGTGTCTTATGGTCTTAAGCACCATAACCAAATTACTGCATAGATAGACCTGTTTCGATTAGATTTGTGTCGCTCAGTGAGCGGAGGCTCAGCAAGAAGTTGAAACCAGCTATGCGATTTGCTTGAAGCACTCCCAAATTCCATTAATTGATACACTTAAAAAAGATTTCAAAGCTAACCTAGTTACAGCCATTAGGGTTCCTGATTGATTGCATCTTCCCAAATTGGAATGGTGGTTGGCTGCCAAAGGCATTACTGAAATTTGAGTGGAAGATGCACAAGTATTTGTGACAAAACAAGGGAACTTCCAACAACCTATACTAACCAATTGTCAAATGAAATGGGCAGGTTACAAGGTAAGGAGAACCATTCTCAGAGGTACTAATCACTCCATTCCCTGCTGAGCATTGCCGAGTTGAAGTCAGATTAACCCAGACTAATGCTGGACTATCAAGCATCGTGTCTACATTTAATTCTATCAGTATCAAGCACTATAAAGGCTACCACTGTCCATCTCAAGACTAAGAGACATCAGCACTGTGCACGTGCTAAGCAGGATAACCAGACACATGCATTGTAACGTGTTTAAGGTCGTGTTTCATGCTGACACTTCTCTTCAGCTAATTAAAAAATTAACCAATGAATTGAAAAATCAAACACTTAAGATTTAAAAAGTCGGTTTTAATAACAAACAGAAAAGGGAGACCATTCAAACCCCGAGCATGTAAAGAAAATAGTGAAGAGAATACCAAACATTCAATGCTTTGCAGACAGCAATCAATTATTCAACAGAACAGGAAACAGTTTAAAAAGTCATGTTACCAAGTATTAGATCAAACAGTACCAAAAATATCTCAAATAGTTGACATTCTGCAGCTTGTGCACACCCTACAATATTGATGATCTAAATCTGCTAATAAAAAAAAGATATTGTGTAAAAAGTGCGATGGTAAAGCAAAGGGGGATGGGGAACTGAAGAAACAGGCCCATTTCCTCCTCAATACTTCCCTTCCCGTTGCTTTTAAATCACTATGATCTTTCAGGCCGTTTTAAGAAAAGTCTTGTTGTTTTTCTCATTAAAGATTGATCACTTTCATTAATAGTTGAATTTGCACCTTAATTTAATTGAATCACCACAACTAAAAGCAAAAAATTGGCTAGTGACTTGCACCAGATATCCATCCATAGGGTCACTGGGATTAGGGTTTTGGCAGAATTGGGAGACGAAGAGTTTATATACTGCCATGATAATTTCCATTGGTATTTCAATATGCTTCCTATTGCACCAAGTTTCTTCTTAAAATTTAGGGGGGGGGGGTGGAAAAGGAAGTAGTTAGCCTTCGAATTCTTACCGCATGTTACTGTCAATTTTTTTAAATTATCTTTGGCCAATTTACTAACTCATTTTCTATAAATTTAGATCCCAAATAGTTTATACAGAACTGTAATAGCACAAGATTCAAAATGTTAAAGACAAATTTAGTGCTAATCTTTCTAAGTCCTTCACATTAGAAATAGGCCTTTGTTAGAGTGAACAAGCGATTGCCTGCTGTACAAGTGACATGGAGGTTGGAGGACTATAGAACGTTGTTTCGATAATCCACATTGAACTTAAAGGCTTCCTTAAACCCTTCCTCATGATTATTTAATCCACTCAAGCTTCTGTTCTAGCACTGATCCGAGAAAGAGGTTACAGTCTCCTTAATGCACACAAAAGGAAAATGAATTTACTCTGCAACTTCCAAAGGCAGTCCATTCATGCAATGTTGCAAAAAAAAAAGTCTGTGCCCGGTTGTGGGGAGTTGCTGACAAGAGATTCAAGATTACCCTGGCACCAGTGTTTTATTAAGGAAAAGTGGGCATCTATTGCACTGCAGAGTGCTTCATGACACAAGTCAGCACCCTTAGAGAGCCTGGTGAGAGTAGTAGTCATATTCCTCTATATCTAGTTAGTACTAGCTGCATTTGCCTGGTTCCTGAAATAGAGGTCACTTGGATTCACTACCCCTGCTGAATCTTCTCTGCACCAATACAGAAAGCTAGTCAGAAGCAATTCAGATGACTTCATTAATATTTATTCAGCACTATAACAGTGTCACAGAATGGCAAGACAAGATCAACGAACTGGCTTCCTCAGAGTGCAATGCTTCAACAGATTAACCAACCGAGGCTTCACAGCCTGAAATCAATAGCTCAAAAAGCAACTTCAATAGCACCAAGCTAGTATTCCCTCCCCAACACACATTGACAGTAGGGAAAGAGTTCTGTAGTAGTAGCAATAATACAATCTAAACTTTAAAATCCATGCTCACTAAGCCAAACCTACACAGGAATCTGCGATATACAAAATCTATGAACATGCTGTGGTAAATACAATTTGCTAGACGAGACAATGTCACTAGTTGCATCACTGTTTGGTAGGAGTGCACATTGCATCTTACAGCACTTTCCGGGATTTCAGTGCATTAGGATGCACTGCCACTCAAATAGTTTTGTAATACAATCACTGCTGTAACAACCAACTGGCACACAGCAAGTACGTACAAATGGCAATTTGCCACATGACAGCGAAAGTGCCAATACCAGTACAAATCCTCCACAAAGCAAGAGGAAAATACAAAATTGAAGCCATACCCAAAATAAAATACATGCACCTGTTCTCAATAGAATAACTGATTAGTACAAATATGATTCAGTAACATTTTTCATGGAAGGAACTTTTCCATCCTTATTCAGATTGGTCCTTGTGAACACCAGGATGGTCAGTGCCTATTGCCCTCTGAAATGGGGGGGGGGGTGGAGAAGCTTGATTTCAAGGAGCATCTGGGCATGAACAACAAATACTTCCCTTGCCAGTGATGTACACATCCCCTGAAGGAATAAAAAAAGTCTGTGGGTGAGATTGAGAAGCAAGCATTGGCAAAGGCACAGGGGTAACTTGTCTACACTTCAAAATAGTGCTTTGGTTTCTTTTTACATACATCGAAGCCAGCAGATGCAGTCTCATCGAAACAAAAGCATCTCAGGCATTGCAGATTCCAGATTTTGTGCTCACGTCTATAAAATGGGCCTGGAGCCCACAACCCAGTGAGAGTGCTATGCTCTGACCCAAAGACAAAACACATACTACACATGGGCCTGATAGTATCATAAAATCTAATCTCAAGTATTTAAAAAAAACTTCTCATATACGAATGAAGAGTTGTATGCAGCACCTGCCTCACGTCACAAAGTAGGTTTATTGAAGGGGGTTGGGGGAGAAATAGGAGGCATCTGAAATGCACGTTCTTAAAACTGATACTGGGGAGCACAGTATTACTGAAGTTATTATTTGAAACAACCGTTTTATTAACCCTTTAACTACGAAAGGCAGTCAGGCACTGACAAAAATGTTTTTAAAACCAATTAGTATCATCTAATTAGCATTTGACAGTCAGATTATTAATGGTGGTTAAGTGCAAAGCAACATCTTAAAACTCTAATAGGAAAATAATGTCTGAAAAAACCTTCACAATTTACAGCAATGTATGAACTGAAATTTTAAAGTAGTGAAAATTTCTGAGCACAATAATCATGCAAATATCTACTTCTACTGCAAAATTGTACAGAACTGATGACTGATATACTGCATAGTTTTTCATATATTTACATATTCAGGAGCTAAGATACCAAAAAGGTTGCAGTAATTAGCCACTATTAGCATTGGGTGTTAATCTCAAGCAACACCAGGATGAATTTTTGTTCTAATTAGAGACCCATGTTAGCCAAAAAAAAAATTGGCCACTGTTGGATGTATTAAATGCTATGGGAAGCCATTATGAATAATTGCAGCCGCGGCTGATAAGATGACCTGGGTCATAGCTACCAAGGCACTTAAAACAGGGCGTCCAAGTAAAGAGACTCAGGAGTTTGCAGAATCAATTCAAAACACACTCAGCAAATCTCTCCCATCTCCTTCAATCTGTGAACATAAACATTTTAAGATTAAAATCGGGAGGTCCCAAAATTAACACAAGAATAAACTGTTTTAGTAAAACAAACAGTTTTCCCAGAAATCAGGAACGCACAACTAAACTGTTTCATGTGTTGTGTTTTCTTTCAAAAACCCCAGCGCCCTGAAAAAAAGAGTCGCAGGCATTTCATCATTAAACTTAAAAGTGGTGTTTGGTCTTTTATTTTATGATCGCTGTTTAACATTTCCAGTTAAATGGAATATAACCGGGTTGACGGGAAAGCCCGCTAAGGAAAGTGCATCGGTGTTTTACAGTACAATCAAAAAAAGGGACAGTAAAATTTAAGAGCGGGAAAGGTGAATAAGCAAGAAGACGTCCTAAAGATGTGAAGTACTTCACAGGGTAGCACCTCATCTCCCCACCTACATCATTCTTTCCCCAAGAAGAACAGCTGCCAAGAGGAACGAGAGCAAGGGAACACAAAGTGAAAGCAGAACCACGTTAGTACTACATACAGAGTTAGTCTATATTACGAGAACCATAGCAGCTGCGAAGCTTGTTTGCATACCTTTAGATTTATACCCTTTTTGGATACTCAGACTTCTTTTAAATCACGACAATGTTCAAATGCCGCCCCCCCCCCAACTCCCTTTTCCTTCCCCCTCTTCCAAGAATGCCTTCCAAGGGAATGGAGGGGAGGGAAGGGGATTCCACGTGAATAGTCCTTTGGTTTGATACCAGGTCTGGGCCCCTGTCACCCACTGACAGCTAGTTAATGGCCATATTCACAGACGCAACTTGTTAGCAGCCTTTTGTCCGGGAACCCCCACCTCCCCCACTTGTCTGGAGCTGAGCTGAGGTGCAAGAGGTCGCCGCTGCCGGCTTTCAAGGGTGGGACACGGAGCAGCGAAGCTGAAGGTCTCAGCCCAGTCTCCTCGCCAGCTTTAAAAGGTGACAATGGACTCCCCGATCCTGGAAACATAGGGCCCATACTGGGCTTTTCACTCATCTTTTAAAAGGCCCATTGTCCCTTTAGATTCCTCCTTCTGAATAAAGGCAAGAAAGCTCCTTCTACAATGTCGCCTCATTTAAATGGAAATGAAAGATTAGGGGAGGCGGGTGGGGGCAAGCACGCCTCTGTTTAGTAGAGGATCATTCCAGCTAACAAGAACTGTGGTCAAATTAATAATTGCTCGAGGAATTACACGTCTAAAACAAAGCACTCGTAAAAGAGAAAGGATAGCGGTGCCTTACCCAACTAAGCCGAAGTGTTGTATCCAACTGCAGATCCTACATGGAGTGGAAAAACTGCCTGTAATGTGAATTGGGGCACTCGGTAGGGGCTTATGTGCAGTCACTGTGAAGGATTCATTTAGTTAATTGCAAACACCCAGCAGTTTCTCCCGACTGTCAAGGATTCAGCAGAATTTCCTCCATTAGCTTCTGCGCGAAAGAAAAATTAAGCTGGAAGCTTCAAATTCATTCCCAGCATGATCATTGCCCGTAGAAATTGTTCCCCGGCTGCAACAGCACGCGAGTTTGCCTCACAGCTGAGTGAGCACAAGAAGCCAAAGGAGCTCTTCCTCCAGTGCCTGTGTCAGCGAGCACCTGGGACTATATAATACAGCAGCCGGCGGACTCCGAGCGCGTGATTGGTGGCTGCCCGCTGCCTATCAAAAAGCCCAGACGAGCAGAAGCCCATCTGCAAAGCCGGTCGGGGATACAAAAGAAGTGTGTGAGTGGGGAGGAGTTGCTGTGAGAATACCGGGGAGTTGGGCATGGGGGGGGGGGGAAGCTGTTGTAGTTAGGGTTGCCCCTCAGCGTTATTTTTCCGCTAGAAGTGTTGGGGGAACTGAGTCCCAATGAATGTGGTGGCGGAACCGAACGTGACAGCACCCGTGTAACAATACAGAGTTCTGCCTGAAGTCTTACCCTTCGGTGTTTTAAAAACTCCCAAGAAAGAACTACACGCGTCCTAGAGATAGGGGGGAAGGTGGTGGTGGAGCGGGAGAGGGAGAGAGAGAGAGAGAAGAGTGAGGAGAGAGGTAACTGATTTGATAAACTGGAGCAGTTTACATATATTAAAAATACCTACAGCCTCTGGGTTTTTTGCACTGCAGTGCAGAAATGCTTGTGCTGTCTTTTGGCCAAGTGTCACTCATCGCCTGAAAGGAGAAATGAGGGTCAAAATCTGTGTTTTAATGCCGCCGGGTTCAATTAATATAATAATGGGGTTTTTTTTTGGTTGGCTTTGTGCAGAAATTGTGCAGGTAACAAGCTAACGCTAATTAAGTGAACTCTTTATAATGGGCCATGTATGTAAATATTTGACCCTTTAGTGTTTTTTTAAAAATCATATTAAATGGAAAGAAATGTTTTTTTTTTATTTTCTCTGCAGCAGCCGAAGAATTTAAGACGTGCTCTCTGCTAATGTTGGAATTGCTGGTGAATATTCAATCTATTTTCTTGGAGCTTAAATTAAGAATCTCTGCTTGTTTTGATGGCCTGAAAAAAAACAGCATGACAGTAGATTTATCACTTTGAATGTGGAAGCTATCCAAATCTCCTTCTTCTAATTACTTTCTGCCCTTCTATTTCCTTTCCATTTCCACACATGGCTACCAACACTATTATTCTTGTGACTAGTGAGACGTGACTCCAGTCTCTGTTCCAGCGGAGCATTTCCATGAATATTGTGAAGGTCAAACAAAGCATCACTGAAATAAGGATATATGCTTTTGCATTCTTGCAGTTCTATTTTTAGTATTTCCTTGTTTCCTTTCTCCTCAACATAAGAACAGAGAAAGCAGTACATGCAAAGGTGGGTCAGTACCACTGCTGGGGCAGACAATCCTTCAGGATTGCTTTGGAACCTCACAGAGTTTAGAAATTAATCTTAGTGGGCTTGCTTGTCTTTTCTAATTAGTCCAGAGATGGTGAGCCTCCTTTCGATTGACTGGACTCTGATGGTGCTTCTGGTTGGGCAGTTACTGAGTGCTGTCCCAGTGACCATGAGGGAGACTAATTCCTTGGGAAGTGAAGTTCATAATTAGTTGTCACTGTGATCATAATAAAGAGGGGAGAAAAAGCTTGTGGCATGTTTAAAAATACTAATTTTCCAAGATATTTTTTGCCTTTGCATACTTTATACTAATAAACTATGAAGATGGTGATCATGTGATGAAACATGTAATCCCCTGTGACAGCTGGAGCATTTATATCAGTCAATTAAATAAATCTGGGTTAAAGACTGTGCATTAGGGTTATGAAACTATTTTTTTTGGTAATATAAACATTTCAGGGCTTTGAATATGAAAATATTCCAGCATTTCCCAGTCTGGCCTATATATTACTATAGACTAATGCCAATGTCATTGGATTGTAACTATACTCTAATAAGACCAAGGACCCCATACATCACAACAAGGTAGACTTCAAACAAAACAGGACCATTGACCTCAGCATTGAACGTGTGTACACTGGCAAAGAGACATTTAGCCTATTTGCAATGCAAAGTCCTTGTCACTAATATCTGGAAATAACCCAAAAATGAAAACTAATCCTGAATTGAGCTTACAAAATCATAATTTCAAGATGACACCTCAAACTCCTCCAACATAATTCCTGAGGATGTTCTGTCTGCCCCATGATGTGGAAGTTCAATAGCACTGTTGGCACTAGGGTACACAGTCTGGAGAGTGTGTCCTGAAACCTGTGAAGTTGCATGACGTCAAACCAGGCAGCAACCTGCTGATGACTACTTCCTGTCCTCTCATATAAAGAATCAATGGTCCTGTTTCTGGACAGAAGAGAACTAACATGAGATACTCATTCTATTGATCAACCTGCTGCAGTACACTTACCAATGAAACTTTGTGGAAGCTAAATCTTATCTTCAGAATGAGAATGTTATGTGGCTTTACCAACCTGCTAAATGAGTTAGCTGCACAGCAGATTCACATTATCAAAAGTGATGCTTATCATGCAGTTTTAGCATCAGTAGAATTATATGCCACCACAATCCTTGTTAGATATCTTCCTCAATTTAAGCTGGAGAGGCTCCCTTGTTCAATGAGGAATGTGGGGGGACATGCCAGGATCGGACCAGGTGTATCTAAAGCTGAGGCACCAATCTGATGAACAGCTGTGCAGAGATGGCTGTGCTGTGCTAAGTGATGGAAACAGTTTGTCATTGACAAAGCTAAGTAATTCCACAGCCAACACATCAGGTCAAAGCCACATCCAAATAGGAATGGAAGGAACTATGTAATAACTAATGGCATGGACCTCATCATTCCCAGTGAAGGGAGAGTCTAAAACGTGTGCAAAAGATAAGGTCAAGTTGACCTTGGAACGGAATGTTTGCTTGATGTCATTCAATCCACAGTTTAAATATTCACTCCATTCTCCTTGAGGGCTGGCCAGTATACCAACTGCAGAATGCTTCGCAAAAATTTGTCAGGGCTTCTTTGAGAGCACCTCCCAAGGATGGATGTTTTGGCCAGAAATTAGATGCAGACACTGTCATCTCCAAAAGCTTATCCAAGTCACCTCCCATGTATTAGTTGCCTTCTTTCTCATTGGGATAACTAACCAACAACACCATGGGGCACCTTCACATCACAAACTGAATAATATATCCTCACAGATGATCAACGCTGGTGCACCTCAGGGATGTGTGCTTAGTCCACTGCTCTATCTGCTCTATACCCATAACTGTGTGTCTAGACATAGCAAAAATGTCATCTATAAATTTGCTGATGATACACTCAAAAGCTTCTATAGTTGTACCATGGAGAGCATTCTAATTTGCCACATCACTGTCTGGTTTGGGGGGGGGGGCTACTGCACAGGACCGAAAAAAGCTGCAGAGGGTTGTAAGTTTAGTCGACTCCATCTTGGGTACTAGCCTACAAAGTACCCAGGACATCTTCAAGGAGCGGTGTCTCAGAAATGCAGCTTCCATTATTAAGGACCTCTAGCACCCAGGGCATGCCTTTTTCTCACTATTACCATCAGGTGGGAGGTACCGACACCTGAAGGCACACACTCAATGATTCAGGAACAGCTTCTTCTCCCCTGCCATCGATTCGTAAATGAACATTGAACCCTTGGACAGTACCTCACTTCTTTAATATATATTTCTGTTTTTTTTGCATGAGTTTTAATCTATTAATATACATATACTGTATTTTATTTATTATTTTATCTTATTGTTTTTCTTTTATATTATGTATTGCATTGAACTGCTGCTACTAAGTTAACAAATTTCACGACACGCTGGTGATAATAAACCTGATTCTGATTCATTGTTGGCAGAATCATAGATAGAAATGAGAGGGTGTACAAAAGCGAGCTATATCAGCTAGCTGAGTGGTGTTGCAGCAACAACCTTACACTTAATGTCAGTAAGTCTACATACCTGATTGTGGGTTTCAGAAAGAGTAGGACATGGGAACATGAATCAATCCTCATAGAGGAATCAGATGTGGAGAGAATGAGCAATTTTAAGTTCCTAGGTGTCAAGTTCTTTGGGGATCTAACCTGGGTCCAACATATCGATGGAGTTCTAAAGAAGTCAAGACAGAGGCTGTATATTATTAGGAACTTGAGGAGATTTGGTTTGTATACTAAAACACACAAAAACTTCTATAGATGTACCATGGAGAACATTCTGGCAGGCTGCATCACGGGTACGGGGGAAGGTTGGGGGTGGTTGCCATTGCACAAGACCGAAAGAAACTACAGAAAATTGTAAAATTAGTCAGCTTCATCTAGGGTACTAGCGTCCGTAGTACCAAGACATCTTCAAGTAACAGTGCCTCAGAAAGGCCACGTCCATTATTGAGGACCCCCATCACACAATACATGCCGTCTTCTCATTGTTACCAGCAGGAAGTAGGTACAGAAGCCTGAAGGCACACACTTAGCAATTCAAGAACAGTTTCTTTCCCTCTGCCATCCGATTCCTAAATGAATATTACCTCACTTTTATTATTTCTGTTTTTACACTATTTTAAATTTAAGTATGTAATATACATATTAATTGATTTACTTTTTTTCTATATTATCGTGTACTGCTGCCACTAAGTTAACAAATTTCATGACATATGCCAATGTATTTAGCCAGATTCTGATTCTGATGGAGAGAAAGGTTCACCTCAAGTCCATTTAGAATGGAATCTGAAGTGCCACTTCGTCAGTAACATATCATGAATAAATAATAAAAACAGAAACCTGCAAGAATACAAAGTAGCAGAGCTGACAGGCCAGGCATTATTAGGTTGGCCACCAAAAGTGAGCTAGTTAGTAGGTTTTCCCTGGTGATTCTTGTTCATTGTGGGTAAGTAACTGGGTACCGTTCAGAGTTTTCCTCAGCCTGAGAACCCATGATGGGTAAAAGTGGACTTCATCTCACTCTGTGATTACTTCAGTAAATTTTCAAGCTACTTTACCCATCATTCATGGGAGATAACTTTTACAGCCAAAGTGGACACAGTAACACTCCAATAATCCAGTATACTTGGTACTTTCATGGCATTGAACTGGCTGATTTTCTGGACCCTTGAATATGATTCCCAATAATGCTATAACAACCTTTAGTTTCTCTATATTTTCAGATGGTATACTATATGATGATAATTTTTCTAATAAACAAGGTAAGTTTAAAGGAAGCATAAGAACTAGGGCTATGGTGAGTAAGAAGGGATTACCAGAATCTGACTGAGGAGTGAGAAGGCAGCATGGCCAAAGTCACTTGGCATGCCCTATGCCAAACCATCAGGAATTGTGATTGGTCCAATCACCTTCTCGTTTTCTCTTTCTCCAGCTGACTTGTTAATGACCCTGTAACCCCCCCCATACATATGTGAAAGTCTGTGTGTTTATTATTCTTTTTTTGTCAGGAATCTCCCAGTCAGGAATAATTGAGTTTCTTCTTGAAAATTAGGGTTTCTCCAAAAGTAATTCCAGGCATCAATAAAATCATTGGAGATTGTCTCAATAATTATCTTGAAAATAGAACAGGAGTCAGGGTTGACTCCAAACCCAAATCTGTCATCCAGAATAAGAGCAGGAAGCAGATTGACCTTGGCATTTAGTGTGGCCTGAAATAGAGAATCCTCTTGCAAGACTGAAAGAAAAGAAATTGAAATGTGGCATCTTCTGGTTATGCCTCTTAGACTCAGCAAGTGGACGCTACAGTAAGATCTCCCTCCCACAATGTCAGTCCAGGGATCTCGTGTTTCAGAGATGATGCTCACGTTGACAGGGATTATAGCACCAGAAACAGAGCACTGTCAATGAAAAAGCCACAAGGGGCTTGCATAATCATTTAGAAAGTCAATGGAAAGACAACCAGATGGGAAGTGTAATGGACTTGTTGCCTTACGCTTCCATGTTGCTGCAGAGGCTCTCAGTGACATTTAAACACTTTGAAGTTGTTCCCATCATCACATCCATAGACGAAGCAGCACCAAGAAGCATGTTGGTATGGGTTCATTGTTTATCATTGTCACATGTGTAACACTTACCCAACAGGCTGGTATATGTCTAGCGGAAAAGGAGATCCAGCCACTCACCACCCCGCCTCCCATACACACAGGTGCTGTGAGAATCAAGTTTATGCCACGGGTACACACACAATATCAAACTCACACCAGATGCCATTACGGAATACACTTTAAAGATGTTACTAAAACTAAAAGAGTACTATGCAATACAGTATATATGAAGGAAAAGAAAATAAAGTAAAAGGCGCCAACTTATCAAAGTTCAGTCAGTTTAGTGCACATCGTTGGAGCTCAACCATCGAACCATTCGACCCCTCGTCACTTTCCTCCGACCTCCACGTCCTCGGTGGTCGACCGAGCAGTGCAGCGCACGTCCACCTTCCTCGGCGTCTCCTTCCCACCTCCCCTCAAAAGACCGCGAAACCCCCCCAAGCTCCCAGCCTCACAAGACAAAATAACATTCCCCATTGGTTAACAAATGAATACAATCCCCATATCAGCAAGTCCAAAGCTAAACAGCTGCGAGAGAAAACACTTATCAAACATAAAAGCATTCTTACTCTACCAAACCAAAGAAGCCATTTTGATGACATACACAGTACATTGTACACATGTATCAGGATATAGTGAAAGCTTGTCTTGCATACTGCTTATACAGATCAAATATTTATTGACTGAGATACTGTGGGCAATAGGCCCTTCTGGCCCTTTGAGCCACAGCACCCAGCAATCTTCCGATATAAGCCTAATCACAGGACAATTTACAATGACCAATTAACTATTAACTGGTATGTCTTTGGACTTCGGGAGGAAAACGGAGCTACTGGAGGAAACCCATGCAATCATGGGGAGAACGTACAAACTCCTTACAGTGAGAATTGAACCTCAGTCGTCTGTACTGTAAAGCTCTGCGCTATCCACTATGGTACTGTGCCGCCCACACAGCAATTGAGGTAGAACAAAGTAAAAGAATAACAATACAGAATAAAGTGTAAAAGCTACCAAAGGAGCACAATGCAGGTAAATAATGAAGTGATAAAGATTATAGTGAGATAGATTGTGAGGCCATGGGTCCGTCTTATGATATAGGAGATCCATTCAAGAGTTTTGTAACAGTGAGATTGAAGCTGTCTTAAACCTTTGATACGTGCTTTCAGGCCTGATGGGAAAGGGGAGAGGAGCGAATGTCCAGGGTGGGTGAGGCCTTTGATTATGCTCCTTTACTGAGGCAGCAAGAACTAGAGACAAAGTCCATAGAGGGGAGGCTGGTTTCCATGATGTCCACCACTCTCTGCAGTTTTCTTGCAGCCGCAGGCGGAGCAGTTGCCATACTAAGCTGTCAAACATCCAGATGTAATGCTTTCTGTGGTGCATTAAAAAAAATCAGTTGGGGTTGACGGGGGCGTGCCAAATATTTTTAGCCAGAAGTAGAGGAGGTAGAGGCATTGATGAGCTTCTTCAGCAGTGACATCAACATGGTTGTCGATCACTGTCGGTGATAATTAGTGGGTAACATTTGGATTAACATTTAAGGTAACCACTAGAATTTCAAAATGGAAGATATTAAATCCTTCATTAAGAATGAAACTATAGTTAATAACACCTTGTTCCCTGCATTAAGGATTATCAATAAAATGTGCAATAATGGTACAGTAATCAAAATATGATTAGTAGAATGATTGTAATCATTCCTTGCTTTAAAAAAGAATCAGAATCAGGTTTATTATCACCGGCATGTGATGTGAAATTTCAATGCAATACATAATATAGAAGAAAAATAATAATAGTAATAAATTAATAAGTAAATCTGTTACAGTATACATATATTGAATAGATTAAAAATCGTGCAAAAACAGTAATATTATATATTTTTAAAAAGTGAAGTGGTGTCCAAGTATTCAATGTCCATTTAGGAATTGGATGGCAGAGGGGAAGAAGCTCTTCCTGAATCGCTGACTGTGTGCCTTCAGGTTTCTGTACCTCCTACCTGATAGAAACAGCGAGGAAAGGACATGCCCCGAGTGCTGGAGGTCCTTAATAATGGAAGATGCATTTCTGAGACACCGCTCCCTGAAGATGTCCTGGGTACTTTGTAGGCTAGTACCCAAGATGGAGCTGACTAAATTTACAACCTTCTGCAGTAACACCCCCAACCCCAATACTAGACAGTGATGCAGCCTGTCAGAATGCTCTCCACGGTACATCTATAAAAGATTTCGAGTGTATTTGTTGACATACCAAATCTCTTTAAACTCCTAATGAGGTATAGTCACTGTCTTTCCTTCTTTATAACTGCATCAATATGTTGGAACCAGGTTAGATCCTCAGAGATCTTGACACCCAGGAACTTGAAACTGCTCACTTTCTCCACTTCTGATCCCTCTATGATGATTGGTAGGTGCTCCTTTGTCTACCTTTCCTGAAGTCCACAATCGGCTCTTTCGTCTAACTGATGTTGAGTGTCACTAGTTGCCATATCTCATTCCTGTACGCCCTCTCATCACTGCCTGAGATTCTACCAACAATGCTTGTATCATCAGCAAATTTATAGATGGTACTTGAGCTGTGCCTAGCCACACAGTCACGTGTATATAGATAGTGGAGCAGTGGGCTAAGCACACACCCCTGAGGTGCACTAGTGCTGATAGTCTGCGAGGCGGAGATGTTATCACTAATCTGCACAGATTGTTGTCTTCCGGTTAGGAAGTCGAGGATCCAATTTCAGAGGGAGGTACAGAGGCCCAGGTTCTGCAACTTCTCAATCAGGATTGTGGGAATGATGGTATTAAATGCTGAGCTACAGTCGATGAACAGCATCCTGATATCGGTGTTTGTGTTGTCCAGGTGGTCTAAAGCCGAGTGGAGAGCCATTGAGATTGCATCTGCCTTTGATCTATTGTGGCGATAGACAGTTTGACTATCAATCTCCTTTGCCACAGGATCACACTATAGGAATTCTCTAGATCAGTCCTGGAGCCAACAATTTCACTTGCTTTAGCAATGTCAAGTGGAAGAAACTAATGGATGCAATATAATTAGAATGCTCAATAGACATACAGTGCAAAAGTCTGTGTGTGTATATATATATATACATAATGTTTAAGATTTTTGCACAGAACTGTATCTGTCAACGTGGAGCACAGAGTGTGTATGTAAATATGGCGGAAGTAAAGGATGCTGAGAATGGCAAGGGGAGAGTGCCATGGGAGGGGTATGGAACAGGTGACAGAGAAGGAGTGCCAGGGGTGGGAGGTGGTGCAGATGCTGACATAGCCGGCCCTGAGACACCAGGCAAGGTCACTTGATTCCAAACAATCAGTGTATTGTTTATTGCAGAATGTCTCCTCGGTGCTTCCCACTTCCACCCTCTCCCTTCCCCTTTTTTTCAACCATAATACCCCTCTTCCTGCCCCCTTCCCACTCACAGTCCACAATAAAGACCTATATCAGAATCGGAAATGAGAAAATCTGCATATTCTGGAAAATCAGAGCTGCACACACAAAATGCTGGAGGAACTCAGCAGGTCAGGCAGCATCTATGGAAAAAAGTGCGGTCGACGTTTTGAAGGCTGAGTCCCAGGTCTCTTGACTTCCACGAACATTTTGTGTGTGTTGCCATACCAGAAACAGGTTTATCATCACTCTTCTGTCATGAATTGTTTTTGCAGCAGCAGCAGTATAGTGCAATACATCAAATACCATATTGTGCAGAAGTCTTAGGTACAATAACTATGTATATATGTACACAGTACTTTTGCACAGCATTATATGTTGCAGTATCACATAATGATTTTTTAAACCCAAGTAAGGCTCACAAGAATGGCAGTAATATTTGGGCGCCAAGGTTAGCATGACGCGATTACAGCTCGGAACATTCCAGAGTTTGAAGTTCAGCTCTGGTGCCATCTGTAAAGAGTTTGTACATTCTCCACTTGAAATGTATGTGCTTCCTCCAGATGCTCTGGTTTCCTCCCACAGGCCGGAGAAGTACCAGTTGATAGGATAACTGGCTGCTGGATGGTGTGGCCCATTGGCTCAGAAGGGGCTGTGCCAAGCTGTATCTCTGAATAAATAAAATAAATCCCATATCAGTAAGGATAACATTAAGTCACAAACTAGAGAGCAGGAATAAAGCAGGATGGCATGTTTTCATAAAAGGGGTTGTCACAAAAATCTGTATATTTACAATCCACGTTAACGACTTTGATGTGAGGATAGAGTGTTACGCAATCATTGTACTGATGGTACACAGACAAATGGGAAACTAAACTTGCAACTCATCTGCAAGGGGACAGGAGGTGGCGGATGATGTATTCCATAGGAAAATAAGGCCTTTCATTTTGTTGGAAGAACATTTGTTAACTGGAATAGAAGTAGTGAATGCTGGAGTATCTTAAAGAGAAAGCTACAGTAAAAAAAAAAGAGCAATTTGGTTCATTTTGAAATACTTTCTGCAGGGAAATTCCCTGTTTATTTATATTTTTTAAATCTGATTGGTCGCCTTTGCTTTGATTGTTGACTGGTACCTTTGGTTTCTTGCCTTGCAAGTGCAACTCTTTAGTTTGATTCATTTTCAGTGAGTTATTTTTTGAGCTGATTAACAGATTTACTGCAATAGGTAGTGACAAGTGTGGTCAGTCTCCAACAAGAGAGAAAATCATTACCTCCTTTTGACATCCAGTTGAAGAAGCGCCATCTAATTCCCCACCATCAATATCTTAGATATCACCACTAACTGAAAGTTTTCCTGGAGCAGCCACATAAATATACCATTACAGAAACAGATAAAAGGTTGGATATTCTGGTTGAAGTGACTACAGAGCCTTTCCACCATCGACAATGCAAAATCAGAATACTCTCCACAGTCCTAGATGAGTCCATAAGGCCATAAGATAAAGGAGCAGAATTTGGCCCATCGAGTCAGCTCTGCCATTTCATTGTGGCTGATCCTCTTTTCCTCTCAGTCCCAATCTCCTGCCCTCTCCTTCTATCCCTTCATGCCTTGACCAATGAAGAATCTATCAATCACTACCTTAAATATACATACAGGGTTGGCCTCCACAGCTGCCTGTGGCAAAGAATTCCACAGTTTTACCACGCACTGGCTAAAGGAATTCCCCCTTCTCTCTGTTCTGAAAGGATTCCCCTCTATTCTGAGGCTGTGTCCTCTGGTGTTCAACTCACCCTCCGTAGGAAACCCCTCCATATCCATTCTATTAAGGCCTTTCACCATTCAATAGGTTTCAATGATGCAACTCCTCATTCATTTGAGTTCTAGTGAATGCAGTCCCAGAGACATCAAATAATCTTCATATGACCAACCATTCAATCTTGGAATCATTTTTATGAAACTCCTTTCAATCCTCTCCAGTTTCAGCACAGCCTTTCTAAGATAAAGGGGCCGAGCTTTCTCACTGAACACCAAATGAGACCTCACTAGTGCTTTATAAATTTTCAAAATTACATCCTTGCTTTTATATTCTAGTCTTCTTGAAAATAATGCTAATATTGCATTTACCTTCCTCACCAGACACTCAACTTGCAAATTAACCTTTAGGGAATCCTGCACAGGGGCTCCCAAGTCCCTTTCTGCCTTAGTTTTGTTTGTATTTTCTCTCCAGTTAGAAAATAGTCAACCCTTTCATTTCTTCTACCAAAGTGCATGACCGTACACTTCCCAACACTGTATTTATATGTCATCTCTTTGCCCATTCTCCTAATCTGTCTAAGTCCTTCTGGATCCTACTTCCTCAAAACTACCTGCCCCTCTACCCATCTTCATATTATCTGCAAACTTTTCAACAAAGCCATCAATTCTATCAACCAAATTATTGACATATAACGCAAAAAGAATCAGTCCCAACAAAGCCCCCTCTGGAACACCACCAGTCACTGGCAGCCAGTCAGAAAAGGCTCCCTTTATTCCAACTCTCTGCCTCCTGCCAATCAGCCACTGCTTTATCCATGCTAGAATCTTTCCTGAAATAGCATGGGCTCAATGCTTATTAAGCAGCTTCATGTGTGCCACCTTGTCAAAGGCCTTCTGAAAATCCAAGTACACAACTTCAATCGATTCTGATTTGTATATCCTGCTTGTTATTTTTTCAAAGAATTCCAACAGATTTGTTAAGCAAGGTTTTCACTTTAGGAAGCCATGCTAACTATGGCCTATTTTATCATGTGCCTCCAAATACCCTGAGACCTCATCTTAATCATCAATTCCAATGTCTTCCGAACCACTGAGTCAGAGAAAGTGGCCTATAGTTTCCTTTCTTCTGGCTCCCTCCCTTCTTGAAGAGTGGAGTGACATTTCCAATTTTCCAGTCCTCCAGACTCATTCCAGAATCTAGTGATGGTTGAAAGATCATTATTAATGCCCCCATGATCTTTTCAGCCACTTCTTTCAGAACTCTGTTGTGTACACCATCTGGTTCAGATGACAACTAGCTTTGGACTTTACAGTTTCCCGAGAACCTTCTCTCTAGTTCACACACTACATGCCCCCTGACACCTGGAACTTCCACCATACTGCTAGTATCTTCCACAGTGAAGACTGATGCAAAATACTTTTTCAGTTTGTCTGCTATTTCATTGTCCCCCATTACAACCTCTCCAACATCATTTTCCAACTGTCCGATATCCAACATACAATGATCAGGAAGTATCACAACATCTAAGGCAAAGCTGCCCATTTACTCAGTATCCCATCCACTACCTCCATCAATCTAAGTTTCTTTCTTAAATAAGCATTGAAGTGTGCCTTCTAAGGATGTACTTTTGTCATTTTCCTCAAGCTTTACAACAGTATTTCTGAAGTACATGACTTCTACCAAAATAACTATTACCTTAGAACATTACTTTCAAATTTGCACAATATCCAGACTTGGGACTATACTCATTCCATCATTGTCACAACCCTGGAGACTTTACTTAACAGCACTGTGAGAACCTCAACATAGAGTCTATAGTTTTTTAAGAAGATGACTCAGCCTCACCTTATTAGGGATCAGAATAGTGGAGGTGGAGATACTTAGAATGGTGGAGGTAGATCAGAATTAAAGTAGCCACCCTTGCATCCTCAATATGAATGAAAAGAATATCATATTTTCACAAAGTAGTGAAGCAATGGATTTGAGCCTTTTCCTTCCCATCAGTTGCTGGAGTCAAGAAGTGTAGGAACAGGAAACATTGCTCAAAAGGAATGGGCAATGCAACAGTGTATATAAAACCAAGGATATTACAGAGCACTGAAGAATGAATGTGCTAGTGAAGTTAGATTTACATTGTTCCAGCAAAGTGCTTCCACAGATAATGTGCCTTCATTCTCTACAATAGTGTGTTTTGGAATATGTGCTGTTATGGAGCTTGGGGAGTACTTTGTATTGAAGCAGCTTTCTCCTACAGCTGCATATCCAAACATTTATGCTGATTTATCAATTTATGAAGTACAGCTGGTAAGAAGAAACTTGCTTTCTGTTGAGAACCACTGTTTGTCTCTACTGATGAGCAGCTTTTGCCTAGTATAGCCTGGTTAGGTGAGTAATACAGAATTTAACATACTGAACATGCAAAGAAGTGAATGTCTTTCAATATCTGTTGATCTCTAGTGAATGCCAGTGAACAGTGCGACAGATCCTCCACTCAGTACAACACAACACGACTCAATAGCACATAACAGTTCTCATTTTCATTTATTTGAAGGGCTTCTATTGATTTAATTGGTCCCAAAATAGAAATGAAACAATAAGTGGAAAATTTCTCACATCATCTTTCAAACCGTCCAAGAATGCTTTATTTTAATGCTGCTCTTCTGCTCAATCTCAGGGTTGTATGTGGTGACATGCATGTACTCTGATAATAAATTTTACAGTGACTTTAACTTTGAAATACTGAGGGAGCAACATCAGGTACAGGAGCTTGCTGGTCAATTATATGATACATGGTACACCTGGTAATCCCCAGATCATGTTAGCAAAAATAGTAGCTTGTTAGATTTTAACATTTATTGTAGATATCTCGGCAATCTTGTAGTTCACTTCAAATTTGCAATTACAAATCTCAAATAAAATATTAACATTTTCATGGTAATGACCTAGATCAGATTTCTGCAGGAAGAGCAGATTTGTTACACCAATATCTTGTGAAATTAATAATTAAGTAGTGCAATTTTCATTTATTGACAGTGCAATAAATTCAAAGGAAATAGTGTCATCAGGGATTTTTGTGTTTCTAGGAAGAAAATTCCTTTGGCAAATACAGTGGCAAGCAAAAGTTTGGGCACCCCTCGTCAAAATTTCTGTTACTGTGAATAGCTAAGTGAGTAAAAGACAAAAGGCATAAAGTTAAAGATGACACATTTCTTTAAAATTTTAAGCAAGATTACATTTTATTTCCATCTTTTACAGTTTAAAAATAACAAAAAAGGAAAAGGGCGTGAAGAAAAAGTTTGGGCACCCTGCATGGTCAATGCTTAGTAACACCCCCATTTGCAAGTATCACAGCTTGTAAACGCTTTCTGTAGCCAGCTAAGAGTCTTTCAATTCCTGTTTGGGGGATTTTCACCCATTCTTCCTTGCAAAAGGCTTCTAGTTTTGTGAGATTCTTGGGCCGTCTTGTATGCACTGCTATTTTGAGGTCTATCCACAGATTATTGATGATGTTTAGGTTGAGGGACTCTGAGGGCCATGGCAAAACCTTCAGCTTGCGCCTCTTGAGGTGGTCCATTGTGGATTTTGAGGTGTGTTTAGGATCATTATCCTTTCTTTTACAGATGGTGTGATATTTGCTCCCAGACTTTGCAGGTATTTAATTGAATTCATCTTCCCTCTACCAGTGAAATGTTCCCCGTGCCACTGGCTGCAACACAAGCCCATGCATGATCAATCCACCCCCATGCTTAACAGCTGGAGAGGTGTTCTTTGCATGAAATTCTGCACCCCTTTTTCTCCAAACATATCTTTGTTCATTGCAGCCAAAAAATTCTATTTTAACTTCATCAGTCCACAGGACTTGTTTCCAAAATGCATCAAAAGGCTTGTTTAGATGTTCCTTTGCAAACTTCTGATGCTGAATTTTGTGGTGAGGACGCAGGAAAGGTTTTCTACTGAATACTCTTCCATGAAGGTCATATTTGTGCAGGTGTCACTGCACAGTAGAACAGTGCACCACCATTCCAGAGTCTGCTAAATCTTCCTGAAGGTCTTTTGCAGTCACATGGGGGTTTTAATTTGCCTTTCTAGCAATCTTATGAGCAGTTCGCTCGGAAACTTTTCTTGGTCTTCCAGACCTCAACTTGACTTCCACCGTTCCTGTTAACTCCCATTTCTTAATTACATTATGAACTGAGGAAACGGCTACCTGAAAAAGATTCACTGATCTTCTTATAGCCTTCTCCTCCTTTGTAGGCATCATTTATTTTAATTTTCAGAGTGCTAGGCAGCTACTTAGAGGTGCCCATGGCTGCTGATTGTTGCAACAAGGTTTGAGGAGTCAGGGTATTTATAGCTTGAAATTTGCATCATCTAGCCTTTCCTAATGATGACTGTGAACAAGCAATAGCCCTAATAAGCTAATTAAGGTCTGAGACTTTGGTAAAAGTTATCTGCGAGCTCAAGTCTCTTGGGGTGCCCAAAATTTTGCATGGTGCTCCTTTCCTTTTTTTCTCTCTAAAATTGTACAAAACAAAAATAATACACTAGTCTTGCTTAAAATGTTGAAAAGAATGTTTCATCTTTAATTGGAGATCAGTTCATCTTCTACTTACTTAACTATTCACAGTAACAGAAATTTTGACCAGGAGTGCCCAAACTTTTGCATGCCACTGTATTTAGCCATGCTATTTTGCATTAGGTTAAGATGGGATTTTGTTTCAATGTTTATACTACAGTGTTTTTTGGAAATTGCTTTCTAGAAGGATATACATATATAGAACTTAAAAACTTAGAAGAAAAAAGTTCTATAATTTTGTTTCCTGTGTCTGTTTTAATTTGATATTTTTTCAAGGTCTGGGCATCAATGGAAGACCACTTCCCTGAATGCTGCTGAAATGAATGACTTGATGGGTCTTCAGCATTATTCAAATAGGTGTGTCTGAAGCCACATATAAGAAAACAGACCTCTTTCCCACAAACAAGATGACCTTTTTACAACATCATTTATTCTCATCATTACTAATCACTAGTTTTTTATTTTAATTATGGATTTAAACTGAATGTAAATTCCTTTAGCAAAGGTCTTAGGAATACTAGAGTTCTAATTTAACTTCCATACCGCATTCCTCCTTACTTCCTTTCCAACAACACAAGTATCAGTAAAAACATAAGTAAAATTGTGCACTGAAGTAAAAAGTTGTTTCCAGTTTTTGTTTGAATTTTGCAGAATAAATGATAAACTGCAGATGATTATGAATTGCCTTAGATCAGTCAGTTTGAAGTCATTTCCAAAAGGTTAATATAAACACACTCACAGTGGAAACCTATTCGTCTCATTACATCCCACAGTGATCAAGGAGTTCTTGAAAGTGATGATGACTTGGGTGAATAATACATCCTCTCGGTTTTAAAACCATTATATTGTCTAAATTGTAATTATTGCTCCTGTAATTCTCTCATTTGTTAGGTACAATTTCAAACTTAAAGAAGTAAAGATATAAAAGTTAGTTAAGCAAAAGTCTAGTGTGCAATGTGTGCATTTAGATAGATCTCATGTTTGTCCTTGTCTGTGTTCAAATACAGAGTAGGTTACAGAAGAGTGTTCCATTATATGAAGAATAGACCTGTGAGTCTGACTGGCCTCATGATAATAAAAATATAAAAATATCCCATATACTGCTCCCATTGGTCTTATTCCTATGAAAGTAGATGAGCTCTGAATCACAAAGGATCAACATTATAGTCTCTCCCAAATGAAAAGCAACTTTTGCAGTATTAAAAAATAATTGCTCATATATTTTAACTTTGCCTATAGATTGCAAACATAATGTAACTTGGTTGAGGAAATCCATGATAATCTATTTCTGGGCTACACCATCAGGAATTGGTCCTATGATTTCAAAGTTAGGCACCTGACTTTTCTTACTTATAATGCATCAGTTGATATATTCCTAATTAATTAGATACTAATAGGTCTTCATATTATGCAGTAATTGAATCTAAATTACAACTGCAGGAACATTCAATATACCGTGCTTGGCTTTCTGCAAAAGCAGCTCTATAAGCATCATTGTGGGCTGAAGGGCCTGTACTGTGCTGTAATGTTCTAAACTGTTACCTGCTTTTGGTACGCTGGTAACTACAATGGCCTGCTGTTGTCCTGCAGCGGACGTAATCAGCTATGTGAGTACTTTTGCACTGAAGTACATTTATTTACATCTGATCCAATTAGAGTTTCACATTCTGACTTGAGAAGCACCATGCCTGGTGTCTGAGACAGCAGGTGAAATGGACATCATTGTCACATACTCCATAAGGTATATGGTGAACCACTGATAACCCATCTTGCATTGCAGCCTGTGCTGACTTCCGGCCTTCACGGATGGTCTCATTAAAGAAAGGTATAAGAAAGGTGTTGCAGCACCTTTCAAGATTTCATTGTGCCCCAAGGAAACTCACAGCCAAAAGAGCATTTCAGTCAATTCAACCTGTTGGAAATGCTATAGTCCAATGGTAAAGAGCAATGCCCCACAAGCAATTTTGCTCCATTGTTTTTGGTTGAGATTGAAATGCCAAGTTGGTATGGAGAATTTTCTGCTCCATTTGAAATGGTCTGCCTGCTATATGAATGTGGAGCAATTTCATTTTAATGACTCATCTGTTTCAGTCTAGATAAGCAAATCTGACTCATTCCACTATCATTAGCATGTAATGGGCAATGGCTAGTGGTTATCCCACAAACAATCTGCTGGGGGAACTTAGCGGGTCAATCAGAATCTGTGAGTGGGGGCAGGGAGGAATTGTTGGTGTTTTGGGTTATAACCCTCCATCAGCACTGCAGGTACATTGACGATTCATTTCCCACCCTCAGATCGTGTTCAACCCACTGAGTTCCTCCAGCATATTGTGTGTAATCCAAACTGCAGTACCTGCCATATCTTGCTTAGTTACTGGTGGATTTTGGGAGGTGGAAGGAGATCATACCTTTCCAGCTAGAGTTGTCACTTCAGAACCCAGTGCATTCATGCCCTTGTACATAAATGCAATGGATGGAGTGGTTGGTTGGAAAGGAGTTAAGCTAAATGAATCAGAATTGCAATTTATGTCCCTTTCATGCACTCCACTCTGCCATCAATCATTAACCCATTGGAGGTTCCGTTGCTTGGAAACAGTTGAATAGGGATTCTTGTACAATCCAAGACTGGGTCTCTATTTAGTTTACATTAGCTGAGACTGATGACATGGGCATTAATATGCATTATTTTTTTCCTCTGGATTAAACACAATTTTCTGATTGTACAACTGTTGATAGAAGGTGCAGAAAAGGAAGATAATCATGACTCAATCAGTGCAATCTCACTTTTGAAGAAGTCTCTTACAATTGGGGCTAAACAGAAAGCAACGATGTGAGTCTGCAGTAATGACAAGTGTTTTCAGACATCAGGAGCCAGCTTATTTTTTAACCTCCTGCAGTAAATGTTGTCATATTGGAAAGTGGAAATTCCACCCGGGAACATCCATCTTAGAAACTGTTTATAGCATGAACTTGGGAATGTACCACAAATGCACTCCTGAGGTATGTACTGTGCTGGATGATTGTACTGCTGAGAGTATTAGCATGTCTGTCCTCAATGCCTACCAAAAGAGCGAAGACGCATCAAATAATGATGTTAATTAGAAGAGACCATTCCAGTTACTGCCATTTTTAATCTCATACAACAAAATACGTTAAGCAGTTGGGAGAACTCTCCCAACATTATCTAAAGGGATGTACAAGAGCAAAATGTATCAGCCGGTTGAGAGGTGTCATAAAACCATATGACACAGGATCAGAAGTAGGCCATCTGGCCCATCGAGTTTGTTCTGCCATTCAATCATGGCTGATCCTTTTTTTCCTCCTCCTCAACCCCAGTTCCTGGCCTTCTCCCTGTAACCTTTGATGCCATGTCCAATCAAGAACTTATCAATTTCTGCCTTAAATACACCCAATGACCTGGCCTCCACAGCTGCATGTGGCAACAACTTCCACAAATTCACCACCCTTTGGCTAAAGAAATTTCTCCACATCTCTGTTTTGAAAGGGTGCCCCTGTATCCTGAGGCTGTGCCCTCCTACCCTAGGCTCTCCCACCATGGGAAACATCCTTTCTACATCTACTCTGTCTGGGCCTTTCAACACTTGAAAAGTTTGAATGAGAACCCCTCTCATACTTCTGAATTCCAGTGAGTACAGACCCAGAGCCATCAAACGTTCCTTTCATTCCGAGAATCATCCTTGTGACCCTCCTCTGGAACCTCTCCAATGCTAGCACATCTTTTCTAAGATGAGAGTCCCAAAACTGTTCACAATACTCAAGGTGAGGCCTCACCGGTGCCTTATAAAGCCTCAGCAATACATCCTTGATATTGTATTCTATACCTCTTGAAATGAATGCTAACATGGCATTTACCTTCCTCACCACCGACTCAACCTACAAGTTAACCTTAAGAGGTATTCTGCACAAGGACTCCCAAGTCCCTCTGCATCTCAGATTCCTGGATTTTCTCCACATTTAGAAAATAGTCCACACATTTATTTCCACTACCAAAGTGCATGACCATGCATTTTCCAACATTGTATTTCATTTGCCACTTTCTTGCCAGTTCCCCTAATCTGTCCAAGTCCTTCTGCATCCAACCTGTTTCCTCAACACTACCTGTCCCTCCACCAATCTTCATATCATCTGCAAACATGGCAACAAAGCCATCTATTCCATCATGTAAATCATTTATATACAGTATAAGAAGTGGTCCCAACACTGACCCCTGCGGGCATCACTAGTCATTTGCAACCAACTAGAAAAGGATCCTTTTATTCCAACTTGCTGCCTCCCACCAATCAGCCAATGCTCTAACCATGTTAGTAACTTAGTAGTAACAACTTTGCACTCATTATCAGTATGACCAAGGACCTGATAGTGCACTTCAGAAAGGGTAAGAGGAGGGAACACAACCAGCTCTCATAGAGGGATCAGAAGCGGAAAGGGTGAGCACTTACAAGTACTTGTGTGTCAACATTGTTGAGGATCTATCCTGTGCCCAACAAATCAATGTAGTTACAAAGAAGGCACGGCAATAGCTATATTTCATTAGGAGTTGAGGAGATCTGGTATGTCACCAGAGACACTCGCAAATTTCTACAGATGTATGGTGGAGAACATTCTAACTGTCTGGTATGGTAGAGGCCAAGATACAGGATCAAAATAAGCTGCAGAACGTTCTGAACTCAGTCAGCTCCATCATGAGCATGAGCCTCCCCAGAATCTAAGACATCTTCAATGAGCGATGTCTCAAAAAGGTGACATCCATCATTAAGGACCCTCTTCACCCAGGGCTTGCTCTCTTTTTATTGCTATCATCAGGGAGGAGGTACAGGAGCCTGAAGGCACACACTCAATGATTCAAGAATAGCTTCATTTCCTCTGCCATCAGATTTCTGAATGGATATTGAACCCATGAACACTATCTCACTACTTTTTATTTCTGTTTTGTTTTACACTACTTATTTTAACTTAATTATTTAATAGACATATATACAGTATATTAACTGTACTTCATACTTATTCACTATATTTATTTATCATATATTTCATTGTACTGCTGCCATAAAGTTAAAAAATTTCATGACATATACATGTGATATTAAACCTGATTCTGATAATAAAAATTGGAGCAGCAGTAGGCCATCCAGCCCATTGAACTTACTCTGCCATTCAATAAGATCATGGCATAATCTGGCCATGGACTCATCTCCATTTACTTTTCTTTTCCCTGTAACCGTTAATTTCCCTACTATGCAAAAATCTATCCAATCTTGTCTTAAATATATACACAGAGGTAGCCTCCACTGCTTCATTGGGCAGAGCATTCCAGAGATTCACCACTCACTGGGAAAAGCAGATCCTCCTCATTTTGAGGCTATGTCCCCTAGTTCTATGTCACCTATCAGTGGAAACAGCTTTCTATTCATCCCTTTCATAATTTTATATGTTTATATACGATCTCCTCTCATTCTTTCAAATTCCAGGTGACCAAATTTCTCCTCATAGTCTAACCCCTCATCTCCGGAATCAACCTGGTGAAATTCCTCTGCACTACCTCCAAAGCCAGTATATCCTTCCTCAAGTAAGGAGACCAGAACTGCATGCAATACTCCAGGTGTAGCCTCACCAGTACCCTGTACAGTTTCAGCATAACCTCCCTGCACTTAAATTCAATCCCTCTAGCAAAGAAGGCCAATATTCCATTTGCCTTCTTGATAGCCTGCTTCACTTGCAAACAAATCTTTTGATTCATGCATAAGCACTCCCAGGTCCCTCTGCACAGCAGAAATGCTGCAAATTTTTACCATTTAAATAATAATATGATCTTCCATTTTTCCTTCCAAAGTGGATGACCTCACATTTACCAACATTGTTCTCCATTTGCCAGACCCTTACCCACGTACTTAACCTAGCTATATCTCTCTGCAGACTCTCCATATCTTTTGCACAGTTTGTCCTGACTCCTGACGAAGGGTCTCGGCCCGAAACATCGACAGCGCTTCTCCCTATAGATGCTGCCTGGCCTGCTGTGTTCCACTAGCATTTTGTGTGTGTTGTTGTTTACACTATAGTCAGTCTCGTCTTCCAGATCATTAATGTATATCATGAACAGTTGCAGATCTGGCACCGACTCCTGCAAAACTCCACTTACTACTGATTGCCAACCAGAGTAACACCCATGTATCCCAACTCTCTGCTTTCTATTAGTTAACTAATCCTCTGTCCATGCTAGTACATCACCCCCAACTCTATGCAGCACCTTATTGAATGCCTTCTGGAGATCCAAGTGAGTAATGTCCATCTGTTTCCCTTTATCTACTGCACTTGCTGTATCTTCAACAAACTCCAGTAATTCTGAAAAAATAGGACCTGCCTTTGCTGAATCCATGCTGCATCTGCCTGATGGATCCATTTCTTTCCAAGTGCCTATTTTTTCTTTAATGATAGCTTCAAGCAGTTTCCCAACTACAGCTGTTAAACCAACTGGCTTATAGTTACCTGCCTTTTGCCTACATCCTTTTTTTTTAAACAGTGGCATGACATTCACTATCTTTCAATCCGCCGGGATCTGCCCAAAGTCCAGAGAAGTTTGGTAAATTATCACCAAATTCTCTACTATAACTTCTGCCATTTCCTTTAGTACCCTGGGATGCATTCCACCAGGACCAAGGGACTTACTTATCTTTAGGCCCACAAGTTTGCTCAGCACTACCTATTTAGTGATCTCTATTGTATCGAGGATCCATAACATCTCTCTTTGGCATGTTGGACATGTCCTCCATGATGATGACCAACACAAAATAGTCATTTAAAGTCTCAGCTATTTCTAACATTACCCAATATCAATTCCCCCTTCTCGCCCTTCAAGGAACCTATATTCACTTTAGCCATCCTTTTCCACTTCATACAATTATAAAAACTTTTACTATCCATTTTTATATTTTGTCCTAGTTTATTTTTATAAACTACCTTTACTTTCTTTATTGCTCGCTTGATTCTGATATAAAACCCGATTCTGAATCTTATGGATACACACTTTTATAGTAGTGTAGTAGTATTGGTAGTGTTCTAATTTGTTCTGTATTTTATTTAAATATATAATTTGTTACTCAGTTTGTCTTTTTTATACTATTTTAAGTATTTCTATGAAACTTCAGCTGATTGGGGCAGCACTTAATTGGGCCTAAATGTACTGGTCCCGATGCGTCCCAATTAACTGGAATCTACCCTATTCGCTTTTGACATGGCATTGACCCAGTATGGCAGTCGTGTCCCTTAGGAGTTGACTCACATGGCTAACACTGTTTCCTAGCCATATATTAATACTCCAATATTGTACCAGAGAAGTCAGCTCTGCATTATGTACTAATTGACATTACAATTTAGTGTTATTTGTTCCTCAGCTCAGCAAGTAAATAAAGCACATGATTAAAAGTTATTTTATACAGGATGTTTGCAAGGAAGTAAATGCGACAGATTTTACTCCCCATAAAAGCCATGCACGACATGAATGAGTTCCCATCCTACAATCATTAAACATTTCCAGCAGAGGTTCCTCATTAAGAAATAGCATTGGCATCATTAAATCAAAGAGCTTTTGCAGTGTCTGTAGCTGGTTCCCCTTTCATCTTGCATTATTCTAATAGTGCTTGTAATACTGGCTTTAAAATAAATCAAATGGCTGGGTGCAGAAATTGACACCCATAATAAATATGATACACACTAATGAAATAAGTAGCAGAAAACTGCAGAATTTTATTTCACTGCTTCAGCCATTCCTGAGTCAAAAAGTCATGTGGCCAATTCCCAATCCAGACACATAATCACTTTGTCCACATTCCAAAGTGAGGGAACGCTGTATTGCTTCATATTCTACCTTTTAGATGAGACAATATGTCAGTGTCTGTGCTGCTGTCACAGATTTACAGACACATTTCAAGGGGAAACAATGATTTGTCCTGAATTTTTCACAAAATTGAACACAGGCAAATGATCATCATTAACTTACTTTTTTGTGCAAACATGCTCTGGGGCTTTCTGTTGCCTCTCGACAGTGAGTCCATTCAGCTCTCAACAGTGAGTCAAGGCTGCATTCTCTGCTCCCTATACACTCATGACCTCATGTCCAGAATCTGCTCTAATTCTATTTACAAGTTTGCAGTTGTACCACCAAAGTGCGCCATATCTTAAATAACAATGAGTCAGAGTATAGGAAGGGGAGAGAGAGAACCTAGTGTCATGGTAATATGCCAGCAACTTTCTCTCAATATCAGCAAAGCAAAACAGCTGGATCATTGACTTCAGGAAGCAAAGCGGTGCACATGTTCCTGTTTATATCAACAGTATTGAGGTTGAGAGGATTGAGAGTTTCAGATTCCTAGGAGTAACCATCACCAAAAGCCTGCCCTGGTCCAGCTACATTGCCACCACAATCAAGAAAGCTCACGGCACCTCTATGCACTTCCTCAGGAGGTGAAAGAAATTTGGCATGTCCCCTTTGAACCTTATCTATTTTGATTGGTGTACTATAGAAAGCATCCAATCTGGATGCTTCATGGTACAGAAACTGCTCCGCCCATGACTGCAAAAAATTCCAGAGAGTTGTGGATACAGCTTATCATGAAAGCCAACCTCCCTTCCATGGACTCTGTCTACACTTCTTGCTGCTTCAGTAAAGCAATCAACAAAATCAAAGATCCTACCCACCGCAGACATTCTCTCTTCTTTCCCCCTCCCACTGGGCTGAAGGTGCAAAAGCCCACAACCATGTAAAATGAGACTCATGGACAACTTCTATCCCACTGTTATAAGACTATAGAACATGGTATGTTCATACCATACACGGTATGACAAAATAGACTCTTGATCTCACAATCCACTTCATTATGATTTTACAACTTATAAAGCACCTTCAGTACACTTTCTCTATAAATGTGACACTTTAATCTGCATACTGTTATCGTTTTATCTTGTGCTATCTCAATGCACTGTTTCAATAAATTCATCTGCAGGTATGGTATGTAAGAATACTTTTCCCCCTCTACCTCAGTAAATGTGACAACATGAACCAATTTACCAATTTATGTATTTTCAGAGATTGAGACCAGTTTAGAGGATCCTCTGGCTGCCATTTCAAGTGAGAGCTTTCCAATGCTACCCATCTTTCCTGAACATTATTTGTAATTTCATCGTCTGATTTTTAAAACCTAATCCGGCTGTCAATTTCATGGGTCCCAAGAGTGACGAGCATCTCCAGGTGGTGGGCGGAGACTCGACAACTACCACATCTTGTTGAAGTAGGTAAAGTCTTGCAAGTTGAATGTTCCTTCAACTTTGTCAAAAATGATCAAGAGCTATGAAGTTATTTGTCATTAGTATAGGTTACTTTTATCATGAATATTAGTCATTATGATGAAAGAAAAATGGAGGACTATGTGGGAGGGAAGGGTTAAAATGATATTGGAGTAGGTTAAAAGATCAGCACAACATGGCAGACTGAAAGGCCTGTACTGTGCTGTACGGTTCCATGTTCTATTTTCTATGGTTCAATTTAATTTAATTACCAAACATGCATACAAATCACCCATTTTCATTAGAAGAAATGACTGACAAAGGATGGAAACAACCAGTCAGAACAATAATCAAATTATGGTGATATCTGGTGGAGAGGAGAGTGTGGAGTTTTGACTGATCTGACTGAAATTAAGATCCAAGTCTGGAACCTTAGTGGAAATGGGGTAGAGTGAGGATTGGGAAGATGGGATAAGCCACATTGTAGGTGTGGAATACATTAGAAGATAGATTGTGGTTACTAATACTGAAAAATACTACTGAAAGGTCTTGTGGTCGTCACCTGTACAGTAAATATCCAGAGTACTAAATTGAGTTGCATTATGTTTTTTTTAAATACATTTTTCTCCTCCATGGATGTTTGTTTTGATAAAATACTAGGGTTGGGATTGGGGTTTGCTCTTTATGATACAACCTGAAGCCTTTGCCTGACAATCCTCTACAGAAGTGACCCAGATACCACTGAATCATCTATTATTGCAAATAAAACATCTCTTCCACTAATCACCTTCCTTCATCTGTTTTCCAGTGAACAACTTGTTAAATAATCATCTGTCTGATGGGTGACATAATACAGTTACTGGGCATGTTAAATACACATTTTTGATTAGTCCACAATCATAGGATCATCAACAAAAGACAATAAAACATAGTCTCAGTTTCTACTTACCAAGATTGAATAAATCCCTATTTGCAGTTCATTTTGGATGCTTCACCTCTCCTGTAGTTTTAATTGAAATACTGAGTATTTCAATTAAAACTCATACATTTGCAAGCAATTGGATTCCCAATTTTGAAATCTGTGTTTCCCACAATCTTTGCTACTGTATTTTTTTCCTTCTGCTCATTGCATCTTGTCAGAACCTTTCCTCATTTGTTGTCTCTGGCTCCCTCAGATATGATTTTCTTTTGCCTGTCAAGATAAATGGAAGTCATCACTTTCGTATTAACCACCATCAATTGTGTGCTCTCAGTTGGCTGTGAGTTGGCTCAGACAAAGGGAAGGCTTGTGTTGAATTGCCTGAACTGTTTGCAACAAAATAAGAGAAGTGCCTTATTTAGAAAAATCCATCACATTTGTTTCATTGTAGTTTGTGTGTAGTGTTAATTGGAACATGAAACCTGGGTTTTATAGTCCTGCAGATCTTGCTCTTATTTAGTAGGGATAGAATTAATCTAATTTTAACTCCAAACTAATTACCCATAATAAAGATGCACCTCCCAAACTATCACAATGAGCTGAATTTAAAGAACAAATTAAATCTTTTGTCAATTCTTTACTTGTGTTAAGGTCACTTCCCGTTTATTTATCCACGCTTTGAAATTTTACTTCCCTAACAACCCTAAGAGAGCAAACTCAGGGGCGTGGTTGGGGGGTGCAAAGGGTGAATCAGAATCAGATTTATTATCACCGCCATGTGTTGTGAAATTTGTTAACTTAGCAGCAGCAGTTCAATGCAATACATAATATAGAACAAGAAGAAATAAATAAATCAATCAATTACAGTATCTGTATATTGAATAGATTAAAAATCATGCAAAAACAGAAATTGAAATTAAAAATTGAGGTTGTGTTCAGGGGTTTAATGTCCATTTAGGAATAGGATGGCACAGGGGATGAAGCTGTTCCTGAATAGCTGAGTGTGTGCCTTCAGAATTCTGTACCTCCTCCCTGATGGTAAGAATGAGAAAAGGGCATGCCCTGGGTGCTGGGGCTCCTTAATAAGGGACGCTGCCTTTCTGAGACAACGCTCCTTGAAGATGTCCTGGGTACTTTCTAGGTTAATACCCAAGATGGAGCTGGCATGCTGGTAGGAGAGATCTAGCCCATTGTGCCTCGTCCTCCATTCAATACAATCATGACTGTTCTTTTGCCTCAGTGCCACTGACCACATAGTTGATTCCCTTAATATCCATAAAGCAATCATTCAATGTCCTCAGCAAGTCCACAGCTTCTTTGGTCAATGAATTCCAAAGACTCACGTAACACTAAGTAAATAAACTTCATGTCCTGAATGGCCAACCCCCGTACTTAGAGCCTTTTTTCCAGTTTTGCAAAGTTGCTTCCATTTTCCTTGCCATCTTACGACCTGCTACACTTTTTATATTGTTATTTCTTGCAAGTTTATCTTTTGTTCCCTTCTTCCTCCTGTTTCCCATTGCTTCCATCAATATACAGAATGTTCTTTTCTCAATCCTCTTAGCTCAGAGTTTGTACTCTTCCATATGCAGGCCCATTCACAATTATATTATGATTCCCAAAGATACTCAGGATAAAGACTACACACCTCATTTCTCAATTTCCTTGTAATCGGTAGAGTTACACAGTTTAGTTGCAGACTGTTATCAAATACATTATTCAAGATACTGTTTTTCCTTATTGCATGCAGATATTCTGTGCTGTTTTTTCTAAGGTCCAATAAATACTGTGAAAGTTTTGTGGAGTCTTGATTAGAAAGATTGTACACTCCAACACAAATCCCAAAGGAGGGATCTTACGTTGATTCCCACGTCCACTTTTTACTACTGTAGTCTCACATGGATCCCTGCTGAGTTTTACAAGGAAGGCAAGAAGTTGCTTTAGAGCAAAGAGAATAATTGCAATTCAAGTTTAAATTAAAAGGTGAGGCAATTGAGTGTGATCCCATAAAATAAATCATGAGTATAAATAGAATTAAGAATCCAATACAAAAAATAAACATATATGCAAATATATTTTAATGAGTAAAACAAATAAGCAGAAAGAGGAACAGCTATGGCAAATAACTAACAAATTGGGGATGAAGTAGGTTTTTTTATACAAAAAAAATTTGTGTGTATCAAGGATAATTCTAATTTAAGTTACAAGTTAATGTGCTGATATGTTAATAATGTTATTCCCTGTTCTTCATGCTATTCAGCTTCAGAAGTCATTTGTTAAGAGCTTAGGTTGATATGCCCACATTTAGGGTCTTCATCCTCCATACCACTGTCTCCAACAAGAAGGTAACTGCCACTGCCACTCAAACCTATTAACAAACCTACATTTTAGCTGAAGTTTACTGATAGAGTCTGTGAATTTTGACCACAAGATGATCACTTCTATTGTCAGCAGTAGAGAAGTCTGTGGAAACATCTTTCATACATGAAGGTAAGCTAGCCAATAATATTAAAGAGGATACCAAAAGTTTCTTCAGATGAATAAAGTGTAAAAGAGAAGGGAGAGTAGATACAGGACTACTGGAAAATGATGCTGGAGAGGTAGTAATTGGGGACAAGGAAATGGTGGACAAACTGAATATGTATTTTGCACCAGTCGTCACTGTGGAAGACACTAGAAGAATGCCAGAAGCTCAAGAGTGTCAGGGAGAAGAAGTGTGTGAAGTTGCCATTAATAGGGAGAAGGTTCTTGTTAAATTGAAAGTTCTGAAGGCGGATAAGTCATCTGAACCAGATGGTATACATGCCAGGATCCTGAAAGAGGTGACTGAGGAGATTGTGCAGGCATTAGTTATAATCTTTCAAGAATCAATTGATTCTGGCATGGTTCCAGAGGACTGGAAAATTGCAAATGTCACTCCACTCTTCAAGAAGGTAGAGGGTCAGAAGAATGGAAATTAGTCTGACCTTAGTGGTTGGGAAGATGTGGGAGCTGATTGTTAAGAATGTGGTTTGGGGGTACTTGGAGACACATAATAAAATAGGCCTTAGTCAGCATGGTTTCCTTCAGGGAAATTCTTGCCTGGCAAATCTGTTGGAATTCTCTGAAGAAATAACAAGCAGGATAGACAAAGGAAAATTGTTGGATGTTGTTTACTTGGATTTTCAGAAGGCCTTTGATAAGGTGCCACACATGAGGCTGTTTAACAACTTAAGAGCCCATGGTATTACAGGAAAGATACTAACGTGGATAGAGCATTGGCTGATTGGCAGGAGGCAATGAGTGGGAATAAAAGCCTTTTCTGGTTGACTGTCAGTGACTAGTGGAGTTCCACGGGGGTCTGTGTTGTGACCACTTGTTTTTTACATTATATGCCAATGAATTAGATGATGAAATCAATGGCTTTCTGGCCAAGCTTGCAGATGATACCAAGATAGGTGGAGGGGCAGGTAGCTCTGAGAAGTAGAGAGGCAACAGAAGTACTTTATGAGATTAGGGCAATGAGCATAGGAATGGCAGATGGAATACAGTGTCAGGAAGTGTATGGCCATACACTTTGGTAGAAGAAATAAAATCATAGAATATTTTTGAAATGTAGAGAGCATTAAAAAAATCTGAGGTGCAAAGGGAATTGGGAGTCCTTGTGCAGGTTATTTTGCAGGTTGAGTCAGTGGCGAGGAAGGCAAATACAACGTTAGCATTCATTTTGAGAGAACTAGAACACAAAAGCAAGGATGGAACACTGAGCCTTTATAAAGCTCTGGTGAGGCCTCACAACATATTGAGAGCAGTTTTGGGCCCCTGATCTAAGAAAATATGTGCTGACATTGGAGAGAGTTCAAAGGAGAATCACAAAAATGATTCCGGGATTGAAAGGCTTGTTGTATGAAGAATGTTTGATGGCTCTGGGCCTCTACTCACTGGAATTCAGATGAATGAGGGGTGACCGCATTGAAACTTATTGAATGTTGAAAAGTCTTGGTAAAGTGGATGTGGAAAGGATGTTTCCTGTGGTGGGGTGTCTAAGAGAAGAGGACACAACTTCGGAATAGAGGGGTGACCTTTTAGAACAGAGACGAGAAGGTATTTCTTTAGCTCCAAATTCCGATGATCCGAGCTGTGATGACGTCACGCTAACCACTGTGACACCATGGAGTCCCAACGTATAATAGGTTGGTAATAAGTATTTTAGGCTACACATAGAATTCAGAAATATGTTAAATTTGTATGGCTACTGTTGGTTGCAATAGTTTACTGTGGCTTCATGTGCTGGATTTGATTCATTCTCTGCAGGTCTGAAAGCAGCAGGAAATTATAAGTCGCTAGTTTGCAAATTTTGTCAAAGCAGATGAGAGAGCAGAGCTTGATATTCCAAGTACTAGTGAAACCCTGGAATCAGACAGAATTTCAGAAAATCAGTCACCATAAACCAATCGTTCTAATTATAAATATATCAAATTGTGACATGATCTGATAAACACTGATTATTTCATCTAATAAAAACATAGTTTGACATATTCACCATAGGTGTGCAACCAACTGTGGGTACAGTGTAAAAATACTCAGCTTCCAGAAGTATTGAAATTCAGGAAGAAATGCATAAAAGAAAAAAAGACCTATAATTATATAATCACCTTTTATAACTTCAATATATCCCTATGCACCTCGCAGCCAATAGAATATTTTTAGAGTTGGAAATAAGGTAATTTCTACCCATTGAGATCCCACAAACAACAACATATATTAATAGCCAGTTGATTTGTTTCAGATATGTTGGTTGAGGGATGAATATTGGCAGAGACACTAGGGACCTTTTAATTCACTGAAAGGAAATAAGGGGCTTTATTTTAACATCCCTTATGAAAAGTGAACATCGCCAACGGTATAGCACCCCTTTGTTAGTCCACTGAAGCAACAACCTAGTCAAATCTCAGGAACAGGATTCACTTTCTTCTCACCTTGATGGAATAAACAATTGTTCTCCAAGAGCCGATGCTATTGGTTCAGTAGATAATGGTTCGTGAGTGCTCTATTCACAGAGATAGAGTGCCTTTACTGTTATGGCCACTTTGTCCATCACCTGGTGACATACTCATTTTTAAAGCAATACTTCTTTTTGTTTGGAGCAAAGAGAAGTTTCCCCGAAACTCCCTGATTCTTGAGACATTAATATGGGGAGTAATAAAGAGCAGAAGATAAGTTGAGAGAGGATGAGAAAGAAACACAATGAGTATGGGAATGGCTCCACCTCTTGCACCCTGCCTGAATTAAACGCTTACCTTAACGGGAAAGAGAAAACTTGATGATGAAAGCCACTTGGACCTGGTCAACAAGGAGTAGTACTCAGAGTTCAAATTCAAAAAAAAATTATTATCAAAATACATATACTACCTTGAAATTCATTTTCTTGTAGGTGTTTACAGGAAAATAAATAAATGCAATAGAATTTAAGAAAAAATCTATAAATAACAAAGATTGACAAACAACCAATATGCAAAAAAAATCAGTCGTGCAAATAATTTACAAAAAGTAAATAAGTAATACAGAGATCATGAGTTGTAGAGTCCTTGAAAGACAGTCTATGGGCTCTAGAGCCAGTTCAGCATTAAGTTGAGTGAAGTCATTCATGCTCATTCAGGAGCCTGATGGTTGTAGGATAATAACTGTTGTTGAACTGATGATGTGGGACCTAAGGCTTCTCTATTTGCTTCCCAATGGTAGCAGTGACAAGAGGGTGTTGCCTGGATGATAGGGGTCCTTGATGATGGATGTTGCTTTCTTGTGGCAACATCCTCAATGGCTTGTCCTGCAATAAACTGGGCTGTATTCACAATATCTTGCAGATCTTTCAGTTCCTGGACATTGGTGTTTCAATACCCGGCTGTGATGCAACCAGGACTTCACCTAAAATAATTAGGCTACAAGGGTGGATCTGGACAAGCTAAGCCCCATCCACTAAACTTCCAAGAAAACCCTTTATGGATGGAAATGCCGCATCCCACAGCATTTTCATTTGCAAAGCCACCAGGTTTCTCTAAGCCTCAAGTGTCCCTTATTGTTACTTCTCTTTTTGATCATCAGGAAGTAAATAAGCTTAGAGATCCTGTGTCAGGTCAGGCCTTGAACTATTCAAGGCCCATAAAAATCACGGGGAAGTTTTGGACAAAGGATCAGGAGGCAAAAGGAAAGTTAAGTAACTTTTTCAAAAAGGATTTTGCTTTAGCACAATGAGTTTATTTATCCTTGTGTTTTAAAAATCCATTTAATATTTTATTTTCAAAAAGCAATTTCCAATTATCTGAATTATTTAATTCAATATAAATGATTTTTAAATAATTTTGAATATCAGAAGCATTCATAAATAATAAAACCACTGACTGTTTATACAGTGACAGAGCTGGTACAGTGTTTTGCCAGCTGTGAAAGGCTATCTGGGGTTTGTTGTTTCTTTGGAATCGTTAAAAAGCAAATATCAAAGGCAGACCTGCTGAAAATAAATCTCTTATTGAAAATGGTCAACTCAGCCTGCAGCAGTGGCAGCTACAACAATGAATCAAACATTATATTAAATGAGTCATTAATTCTTAAAGTACACTCACCCTCTTAAACACTGCAATTGTAAAACACAATTTCAGGTCCTAGAGGCACACATCCAAAATAACATTTGCAAACAAAGGGCAAATATTATCTTATCAATTGTTCATTTCAATCCATTTCATATGGACAATATCAAATAATTAAAGGCTATGCGACCAAATGTATTATGATTAGAGTAGAATTTTAACCCTGTTTTGGGTGGGACTTGTACACACAACCTTCTGACCCAGAACAAGAGGCCTAATTACTACAATGATTTAAAACCAATAGCAAATTGCTAAAAATGGACACCAGAGATAATAACCTTAATTACAATGCAAATTGAATAATTTGTAATGAAAATGAAGTTACATCTCAGAGGATGTGCCCCCATACTGGAGGAATGTCCCTCATTGGGTGGTCGGGTGTGTGAGACAGTCCAAGGGTAATTTAGCCCTGAAGGGAAGGAAGCCAGAATTTACTGAAGTAAATTGAAAAATTCCTGAGAGAGGGAGGGTTTCATCAGAGCTCTAGGGTACTATAATGGTATAATCCATTCATTAACAAGGAGCCTGCATATTTCAGGGGCTGGTTTAATTGGAGTGTCTTAGAAGTCAATGATGTATTTTCCCGATTTTCTTCCATATAATTTCTATAAGCACCTCCAGGTTGTAAGTATCATATTCAATTAATAAGCAAACAAAACAGTAAGGTAAAGGCTATCAGGAGAGACAAGTTCATATGGATACAGGTAGTACAGGAATGAGCTACAGCTGATCTAGGACCCAGATAGGAATGTCAACATATCCCTACACACTGATGAGGGCTGAGTGATGATCATTTGACATTTGCTATGAATTTGTGCCCTACGTTAATTAATCCATTTCTCGATAGATTATAACACCCTTATTTCCTATTTATTCCCAGCATATTTATAAATAGATTTATATTTTTACTGCAGAGAATCAGCATCGTCTTTCTCCATAGAAAGCTTTGGACGTGCAAATTTGATCATGGGATGTTAGCAGAAATACTTGTCCCATGAGATTAACCATTCCATTGCCTAATTGATGGATGTAGAATGGATTGTTGCAGACATTTCATTATTGTTCAGGCTACAACATCTGCTCACTGCTCCCAGTTGCCCTTATGAATTGTGAGACTTCTCCAACCCTACTGAGTAAAGTGTCATTGGATTCTTTGCCTGGCAATGGAAAATGACTGTATGACTGCCATAAAAAATCGCATGCTTTGAAAAGATATTGTGAAGGAACTAGTTTCATGTACAATCAGACTACACATCTGGGATTTAAAATACTTGACAGTATATAAATAGAATGGGTCTGACGGTAGGACATTACATTTCCATGTAATTACAGGCTTTCTGTATCCTGAATGTCTCAAAAAGTGGTGTTACTCTTCACCATTGCATGGTTAACTTTGGAATCTTTAAAGGTTTTCTCTTTAGTCTTCTATTCCTCACTTTTCTGCTGCCCTCTTATAGGAATATCCAAGCATAAGGCATTTATGATCAGTAATCCCTTTATTAGGTACAGGGGATACCGAATAAAGAGGCTACTTACTGTATTTCTGTATGTTCATGGTCTTCTGCTGCTGTAGCCTTTCCACTTCAGGGTTTTTGACGTGTTATGCATTCAAAGATGCTCTTCTGCCCACCGCTATTGTAATGCATGGCTATTTGATTTGCTGCTGCCTTTCTGTCAGCTTATACCAGTCTGCATTTATACATTGTGTTGCTGCCACATGATTGGCTGATCAGGTATTTGCATTAACAAGAAGGTGTATAAGAGTGGCCTCTGAGTGTACATATCCAAGCATATTTAACTTTACACAGAACCTGTCTGCCCCTTTTTGTTTGTTTTCATGCTGTCAACCTATTTATCTCGTATTTAGAACTAGCTAATACTCCACTTCTTCCCATTAATTATTAAGAAGACAAAAGCCAGCATTTTCAATCAAGCCATCAATTCTGCCCCTCTCCCTGTCTTTGTCATGGTCTACAGTAAGTTGCTGTCAGCCTTGGTGGCATTGTGGTGGACCAGGAATTGAGTTCTTTGCCCTGTATCCTTCCAAGCACAAAGTCACTTACTTCCAGTATGATAACATTGGTTATCTTGGCCCAACTTTCGGCTCTGTTGAACATCCAGAATTTTACCTTCTCCACACTTAAATATTCAAAACTTTTCTGGCAGGCGTCATATCTTCCGAATCCATCAGCTGACATTTATCTAAACTCCTGCAGAGCCGGCTGGGCAGCTGAATAGTCTGCTCCTGCTGCTCTTGTTCACGTTTGGTTTTAAACATTTTCTGTGCTGGTCATATCTTCTGTACCAAGTAACGTCCAATCCTCTGCTCCCAAGGCTCCTGGTCTCTTGATACCTTCGATTTAAAATTGTCACACTACTGTTCTATCCATTTTACCATCCCATCAAACCCCCTGTTCAGCAGCTCCAGGAAGTCCTGAAGTCTTCAAAGTCTGGACCCTTTCAGTAGCATTGCCTGTACACTTTCAGACTTTCACTTCCAGACCCATGCTCTGGATTCCCCTTTCTAAATCTATTTGCATCTTCTATTATCCCCTCCTTTGGTTCAGTGCCAATAATTGACTAATTATATTTCTGAGAGGCATATTGGGATATTTTTCAACATTTATAGGGGCTATCTAATTGAAATATATCTGATGACTCTGTTGGTTTTGATGGAGATGAGTCAACTGCTTTTTTCCCTCCTGTTTTATTTTGCCTTCCGTAAAGATTAAAAATCTGCGATTGTAAACATAGAATAACAGCTTCTTTTAATGCCATCATCTAAGTTACTGGACTAAATGTGCACATAAATGCACATGAATAGGTATGACACAGAATACAGAAATATGTTTCAGTATAAAAGGCTTGATTCAGATTACTGAGATTGAGTTAAAACAGTAACAATAAGAGAAAAGGTAAATGCCCAGTGTAGTATAGCAGCAGCTACCAGACTGTAGAACGTAGAACAGTACAGCAAAGAACAGGCCCTTTTGTCTCATGATGTTGTGCCGAACTAATTAAACTGCTACCTAAACACCTAACTAAACTAATCCCTTCTTCCCACGCAATGTCCATACTCCTTCATTCTCTGTATATTCATGCTGGCATGGTAGCATAGTGGTTAGCACAATGCTTTACAGAAGAGGTGATCCAGGTTCAATTCCTGCCGCTGTTTGTACATTCTCCCCGTGACCGTGTGGGTTTCCTCCAGGTGCTCTGGTTTCCTTCCACACCAGTCCAAAGACTGACCGACTTGGTTAATAATAATTAATTACCGTAGGTTAATTAGTCATTGTACAATGTCCTGTGATTAGGCTAGAATTAAATTGGGGGTTTGCTGAACAGCCTGACTTGAAGGGCCTACTCAACAAAAAAAATATGCCTATCTAAGAACCTCTTAAATGCCTCTGTCATATTTACCTCCACTCCACCCCTATCAGTACATTCTAGGCACCCTGTTCTTTGTGTAAAAATACTTGTCCTGTCCCAAACATTTCCTTTGAACTTACTCACCTTAAATCTATGCCCTCTAGTATTAAATGCTATGACTAAGTAGAAGGTAAAAACTGTCTACTACACCTATGCCTCTCATACTCTTATAAACTTCTCTGTGCAGAGCAAAGCTGCTGACTGTCACATCCCAGGCTGCAGAAGTATGTGGTCAGGTTCACTCTGAAGCTTGGTGCAGCCCCTGCGAGGGCTTGGTGGCAAATGACCACAGTAGAGGGGTTCTTCCACCGCTGGAGAGAGACTGGCTGCGTTGTGTGAGGAAGCCCTTCTATTATTGTAGTAGTGTGTCACCCAAGGCAGCCACATGAGTGGCAACAGTGCTATTGGCTTTAAGAAATGTAATAATGTCATAAAATGGTACTAAAAGCATAGACCATAAATGTAAGAATGAACAGGTGTTGCATAGTTTATTTCTGTAATTATATTTATTATGAATAAAATTTATTTTGATGTGGAGAATGAACTTCTGTCAGGTGTCTCCACAGCTGCTGTTCCAAAGAAAACAACCTAAGCTCGATCAACATCTCATAGGACATGGACACTGATCAAGGCAGCATCCTGATAAACCTTTTCTGCACCCTTTCTAAAGACTCCACATCCTCCCTGCACTGGGGCAACAGAACTGAATGCGGCCTAACCAAAGTTTTATAGAGAGCAGTTAAATCTTTAGTTCTATTAAATCTATTGTAAAAGGGAAGGGCACTTGAACAAAATCTGTAACACATTCAAAATCAACACCTTAGCTTTGGAAATTATCCGTGTATATTTTGGAAAATGACATGAAGTTAAGGCAGGATTGGCTAGTTAAATTACTTGACATATATTGTATATTTTACAATCTGAGTTGCAATATATCTCCATTATTAATTTTCTTTATCAGAAAAACAAGTTCAAATTTGAGAACTGTGACAGGTCTTTAGTTCGTACATCTGATCCTTCTGCTGCTTTGGACTTCTCCGTTACCATTATTAACATTTTGCTGGGTAGATGTGTGAGGGTGAGGCAATAAAGCCAACAGATTAACTTTAAGATCTCAGGAACAAAACATGAGCTCCTGTAATTGTTTTTCAGTAGATTTTCTTTAAACTGATTATAAACAACAATCTAACAATGTACAAAACAGGGCCAACTAATAAGTTACCATCTGTCCCAAAGTGACTAGTAAGTAACAATTGGCACAGAATAGAAGGATCATGCTGAGATTCTGGAACATTAGCAAATATATAGCTGGTAATATTCCGAGGGTCACTGACGATTTTCATGCTTGTAGGATGTAGTGTAGAGTTTTACTGTACTTTGGATGTTTCTGTATATTTCAAATTGCAAGCATAATCTATTCAACAGACTTTAAATAAAACAGATGTGGCTTGAAACTGCATATTTTTAATATTTTGAGAAGGTGATCTGCCACCCTCAGCAAAGCATCTGTCATCTGATTTAGAATGTGATACTGTATATAATAGATTAGCTGAGCTTGGCAATATTATCTTCAGGGGTGTGAAATATGCTAGAAACTTGGAAGGCAGGAACAGCTGTTACATTTTCTAAAGTAAGGCAAGCTTCACTGGCTGCAGAATCAGTTTTGAAATCAGCTCTCAGTAACTAACGGAGACCTTGAGAAAAGCTTTACTGTACACAACCTGCGCAGCAAAATCCTCAACAAATTACTTATCAATAGCCTTCTCACTTTGCTCCATCATATTTGAGTTTCTATCCTAAATACTGTATGTATAAGCATTGATAACTCAAGAGGTTGAATTTGATACACGCTTTATGGATGGTGATTCTAGGTCAATTGTATTTACTTCCTCTACAAACCTATCGTTTCAGAAGAGATAAGCTCTGCATTCCTTCTCTTTTACTGAAGCAATCTACATAGTGGATTAATCATGACCTATTTCAATGAAGTGAATATGTATTTATAAATGGCACATAAATCCGGGCTGAAAATTTTAATAGAGATAAGAAAGACTTGTTAACACTTTAAATTATCACATTTTGGCCCTAAACTGCTGATTCACTCTATCCTTAAAATTGATCCTAAAACTAATTTTCTTTGATTCTGTGTTTCGATAGCTATAGTAATATCTACTGATGAGATTTTGTGTCAAAATATCTCTGATAATGTGCTTGTGACCTTGAGGTGTAATCATTGTTAAGGTCACTATATAATTGTAAGATACTTCTTCATTGGAACTGCAATGCTATTTTCTCAAGGGTCAAGGATGAAGGATCAACTTATTCGGCATTTTCGTTTTCAAGTATTAGGAAGTGTTCTGTTAGTGCTTTTCCCTTCGTACTACCTCAAAGTCATTATATTTCTGAATTGAATTGACTTTATTACTTACACAGGCAGGAATGACTTCCTATGATGCTCAGTGTTGCATCTCGATGGAATGAGTCTCTGGCTGAATGTACTCCTGTGCCTAACCAATACATTATGGAGTGGATGGGAGACATTGTCCAAGATGGCATGCAACTTGGACAGCATCCTCTTTTCAGACACCACCGTCAGAGAGTCCAGTTCCACCCCCACATCACTGGCCTTACGAATGAGTTTGTTGATTCTGTTGGTGTCTGCTACCCTCAGCCTGCTGCCCCAGCACACAACAGCAAACTTGATAGCACTGGCCACCACAGACTCGTAGAACATCCTCAGCATCGTCCGGCAGATGTTAAAGGACCTCAGTCTCCTCAGGAAGTAGAGACGGCTTTGACCCTTCTTGTAGACAGCCTCAGTGTTCTTTGACCAGTCCAGTTTATTGTCAATTCGTATCCCCAGGTATTTGTAATTCTCCACCATGTCCACACTGACCCCTTGGATGGAAACAGGGGTCACCGGTGCCTTAACCCTCCTCAGGTCCACCACCAGCTTCTTAGTCTTTTTCACATTAAGCTGCAGATGATTCTGCTTGCACCATGTGACAAAGTTTCCCACTGTAGCCCTGTACGGTAGTCATTATAACATGGAAATGCAATTCAGGATGAATTAATCAGTCTGAAGGCCTGGTGGAAGAAGCTGTCCCAGAGTCTGTTGGTCCTGGCTTTTATGATGCAGTACTGTTTCCTGGATGGTAGCAGCTGGAACAGTTTGTGGTTGGGGTGACTCAGGTCCCCAATGACCCTTCGGGCTCTTTTTACCCACCTGTCACTGTAAATGTCCTGAACAGTTGGAAGTTCACATCTACAGATGCACTGGGCTGTCCACACCACTCTCTGCAGAGTCCTGCAATTGAGGGAAGTACAGTTCCCATACCAGGCAGTGATGCAGCCAGTCAGGATGCTCTTAATTATGCCCCTGTAGAAAGTGCTTAGGATTTTGGGACTCATGCCAAACTTCTTCAACTGACTGAGTTGAAAGAGGCGTTGTTATCCTTTTTCACCACACAGCCAGTGTGTAATGACCATGGGAGATCCTTGTTGATGTGGATGCAGATGAAGTTAAAGCTGTTCACTCTCTCATCCCCAGTTCCATTGATTTCAATAGGGGTTAGCCTGTCTCCATTCCGTAAGACCATAAGATATAGGATCAGAATTAGGCCATCTGGCCCATCGAGTCTGCTTTTTTTTCTCTACTCCTCAAATCCAGTTCCCAGCCTTCTCCCTAAAACCTTTGATGCCATTTCCAATTACAAAACTATCAATCTCTGTCTTATATACACACAACAACCTGCCCTCCACAACTGCATGTGGCCACAAATTCACCACTCTTTGGCTAAAAGAATTTCTTCGTCTCTGTTTTGAAAGGGTGCCTCTCTATCCTGAGCCTGTGTCCACTTGTCATAGACTCTCCCACCATGGAAAGCATCCTTACCACTGTTATGATCCCAGCCCCCTCCTTCTTGAGAATCGCAAGATTGCTATTAATTCGGGTCTTGGACCCAGGAAATGAGAGAATCCTCAGCAAGACAAAGCAACGGATTTGGCCATTGTTTCTTGGAGACACCTTTGTGGATTGCGATCCTATACTATGTGCCAGCTCTCAGGGCTACGTGTACACCCTCGGGCAATGTGGGCTGGGGATTGCATCACCCCACCCTGATTGACATCTACAACCCTGCAAGTCAAGATAAAAGAGGGGCTGCGGGGGCAGTCCCCTAGCGACGCACCAGAAGGAGACACCATCACTCATCGCTCCCGTGATAACGGGAAGCTATTCGGAAGCCACGTGTGGTCCATTTCCCCTGGCCTGGGGAACAGGTGGCTGATAACACCGAAAAGGACTTCGAACTAACGACGGGGAACCCACGTTCCCGATTCAACGGTTTGCGTCCTAAAGATTGGGCAAGTTTCTTTTCTCACCAAAAATCTCTCTCTCTCTCCAACAAGTGAAACCCAGCGGTCCCCAAACGGCTAAAGCCTGCATGAACTGGCGAGACTTTTATATTTCCATCGGACAATATTTTTAACCCTTAGACAAAATGATAGAGCCACTTCTTATTGATGATTATTACTATACCCGCGCTTTAGATTGAGTATTGACGACGTAGATTATCTGAATGTTTGTATTAACCTTACTTTTGTGTCCCTTTATAAATAAAAACATTTAAAAATAGTACCATCAGACTTCAGCGGACCTCTCTATCTTTGCTGGTAAGTGACCCAGTTACGGGGTTCGTTACACCACATCTACTCTGCCTAAGCCTTTCAACATTCAAAAGCTTTCAATGAGAACCCACTCATCCTTCTAAATTCCAGCGAGTGCAGACCCAGAGCCATCAAACATTCCTCGTATGATAACCATTTCATTCCTGGAATCATCCTTTTGAACCTTGCCTGGACCCTCTCCAATGCCAGCACATCTTTTCTAAGATGAGGGACCCAAAAGTATTCATGATACTCAAGGTGAGGTCTCATCCATGCCTCATAAAGCCTCAGCATCACATCCTTGCTCTTGTATTCTAGACCTCTTGAAATGAATGCTAACATTGCATTTGCCTTCCTCACCACTGACTTGACCTACAAGTTAACCTTTAGGGTGTTCTGCACAAAGACTTCCAAGTCCCTTTGCATCTCAGATTTTTGGATTTTCTCCCTGTTTAGAAAATAGTCCGCACATTTATTTCTGCTACCAAAGTGCATGACCATGCATGTTCCAACATTGTACTTCCTTTGCCACTTTCTTGCCAATTCTGCTGTTGTCTTCCACAGTGAAGACTGATGCAAAATACTCATTTAGTTCATCAGCCATCTCCTTGTCCCCTGTTATCATTTCTCCTGCCTCATTTTCTAACGGTCTTATATCCACTCTCATTTCTTTTTTATTTTTAACATACTTGAAAAAACTTTTACTATCCACTTTGATATTATTTGCTAGCTTGCTTTCATGTTTCATCTTTTCCCTTTTAATGATATTTTTAGTTGCTCTCTACAAGTCTTTAAAAACTTCCCAATCCTCTATTTTCCCACAAATTTTTGTTTTGTTGTATGCCCTGTCTTTTGCTTTTACAATAATTTTGACTTCCCTTATCAGCCATAGCTGTACTATTTTACCATTTGAGTATTTAGACCATAAGACCATAAGATATAGTAGCAGAAGTAGGCCATTCGGCCCATTGAGTCTGCTCCACCATTCAATCATGGGCTGATCTAATACTTGCAGTCATCCCCACTCCCCTGCTTTCACCCCATACTTCTTGATTCCCTGGCTAATCAAGAGCCTATCTATCTCTGCCTTAAATACTCCCAAATATTTGGTCTCCACAGCCACTCGTGGCAACAAATTCCACAGATTTACCATCCTCTGACTAAAGTAATTTCTCCGCATCTCAGTTCTAAAAGGACATTCTTCAATCCTGAAGTCGTGCCCTCTTGTCCCAAAATTCCCTACCATGGGAAATAACTTCGCCATATCTAATCTGTTCAGGCCTTTTAACATTCGGATTGTTTTTATGAAATCCCTCCTCATTCTCCTGACTTCCAGGGAATACAGCCCAAGAGCTGCCAGATGTGCCTCTTACAGTAACCCTTTCATTCCTGGAATCATTCTCGTGAATCTTCTCTGAACCCTCTCCAAAGTCAGTATATCCTTTCTAAAATAAGGAGCCCAAAACTGCACACAACACTACAAGTGTGGTCTCACGAGTGCCTTATAGAGCCTCAACATCACCTCCCTGCTCTTATATTCTATACCTCTAGAAATGAATGCCAACATTGCATTTGCCTTCTTCACAACCAGCTCAACCTGGAGGCTAACCCTTAGGGTATCTTGCTCAAGGACTTCCAAGTCCCTTTGTATCTCTGCATTTTGAATTCTCTCCCCATCTAAATAATAGTCTACACATTTACATCTTCCACCGAAGTGCATGACCGTACACTTTCCAACACTGTATTTCATTTGCCACTTCTTTGCCCATTCCCCTAAACTATCTAAGTCTCTCTGCACGCTCTCTGTTTCCTCAACACTACCCGCTCCTCCACCTATCTTTGTATCATCGGCAAATTTAGCCACAAATCCATTAATACTGTAGTCCAAATCATTGACATACATCGTAAAAAACAGCAGTCCCAACACTGACCCCTGTGGAACTCCACTGGTAACTGGCAGCCAGCCAGAATAGGATCCCTTTATTCCCACTCTCTGTTTTCTGCTGACCAGCCAATGCTCCACCCTCGCTCGTAACTTCCCTGTAATTCCATGGGCTCTTATCTTGCTAAGCAGCCTCATGTGCGGCACCTTGTCAAAGGCCTTCTGAAAATCCAAGTACAGCACGTCTACTGCATTTTTGGAATACATATCTGCACCTACCTCATTTTTCCCAGAAACACATGCCATTGCTGCTCTGCTGATACCCTTGCCAGCAGCTCCTTCCAATTTACTTTGGCCAACTCCCCTCTCATACCACTGTAATTTCCCTTACTCCACTGAAATACTGCTACATCAGACTTTACTTTCTCCCTATCAAGTTTCAAGTTGAACTCAATCATATTGTGATCACTGGTTCCTAAGGGTTTTTTTTACCTTAGGCTCCCCAATTTCTCCTGTAGTCCACAACCAGCTCCTTGTTTTTGCAACATTGAGGGAGAGGTTGTTTCCCTGTGTCAGGGTGATGTCTTTTTCTCTGTCGGCTGCCTTGTTATTATTTGAGATTAGACAATGTAGTATTGTCGGCAAATTTAGTAAAAATATAAAATTATCTGTTTGGAAGATTTGTAATAGTCTTCTACTCTATCTCAGTAAATGTAACAATAATGAACCAATACCAAAAATATATGTAAAATTTAAACACAAAGCATACCATCTAGTAAATGCATTGATGTTTAAAGGAATATTAGCCAATGTCTTTAGGAACATTGTTTAACAACCAGTACTTTCCTGTAGTGGAGAGTCTTCAAGTGCGAGTTTAGTTCATGCAAACACAGCAGCAGCTGATCATGTGAGGCTACAGGAATTGACTGCATGTCTGATTAGTAAATAACACAAAAGAGGTAGTTATCACCTTGGGGCATGTAATTTCAATATTCAAGTTAATAATTTTCTGTACATTTTATAGGTAATGCATAGCAGAGTACCATAGTTCTTTATGGGTGTTTCGCTTCCTGACTACTGAACAGTTACAGATGATCGTCAGGCAAATATATTAATCTACAATACATTTATTCAGACTCTATGTCTGACACATTCTCCATCAAAATAATGCATTTGACTGAAATGGTATAAACTAATCAAACCCCACTTCTATATCAGAAGACCTATTTGACAATAGGACCACAACCTATATGGCTGTGATATTATTGCAAAAACAAAATCTGTGTATATTTGAGAAATGAACATTATTATTTTATGTTCTTGACACTCAGGCAGTGCAGCTGCCTTCCTAACTCAGAGCACAGAGCAGTTAAATTGGCATCCAGCAATCTGCTGGTTTGTAAATATGGACAATGAACCTAGCACTTTGTAAAATTCCATGTCAATCAATGACTTATGTGTAAACTACTGCGATATCTCTCACTTCAGCAGTCTAAGGTACTTCCCTGCTACAAGAAGGCTTCAATTATACCTGTGCCTAAGAAGAACATAGTAGCCTGCCTCAAAGACCATCATCCAGTAGTACTTAACATCCATTGTGAGAGAGTGTTTTGACAGGTTGGTGATGAAACATATCAACTTCTGTCTGAGAAGTGGCTTGGATCTGCTCCACTTTGCCCACCGATGCAGCAAGTCGACATCAGATGTCATTTCATTGGTTCTTCACTCAACCCTAGAACATCTGGACAGCATAGATGCATACATCAGGATGTTCTCCATTCACTACAACTCAGCACTCATTACAATGATCCCCTCAAAACTAATCAATAAGCTTAAAGATCAATACCACCTTATGCAGCTGAATCCTCGATTTCCTCACTTGCTGACACCAGTCAGCTCGGATTGGCATCAACATCTCTATCACAATCTCCATCAGCACAGGTGCACCACAAGTCTATGTGCTTAGCCCCTTGCTCTACGCGTTTTACACTTATAACTGTGTGGCTAAGCACAACTGCAATGCCATATTCAAGTTCGCTGATAACACCACATTCACAGACTGAATCAAAGTAGTGATGAATCAGCATATAGGAGGGAGAATGATAATCTAGCTGAGTGGTGCAACAACTTCTCACTCAATGTCAGTGTAAACGGGGTTTCTTCTTTTTCTTTGTTACTGCGTATGTTAATTAAAATGGCTTCTTTGTTTTGTTAAAAGTAGAAATGCTTCTTTGTTGCGAGAGAGTGCTGAAAGCTTGTTTGGGTTAAAATTTACTGATAACGAGAATTGTATTCCTTTGTAAACCAATTGGGATTAATGTTGTTCTTTCTTCTGAGTCTGTAAACTATCATTGGCGGGCATTTTGGGGCAGTCAGTGCGAGGGGGAGAGAGAGAGAGAGAGAGGACGTGATGCTGTAAGATGGGTGAGGAACGGACCCCAGGCGGGGGTCCGAAGCCAGAAGGTTCGGCGAGGAGAGGAGACGAGGATAGATGTGCTTGTTTGACCACTTTGGGTGGTCCTAAGCTGCGAGTCGAGGAGTTCGGAGGGGGTCGAATGGTGGCCAGAAGACTTCAGTAATTGAGCTCCAACGGTTGCGCATGAAGTGGTTTGGACTTTGATAAGTTTGGCGCCTTTTCTTTAAATTCTTTTCCTTCATATATACTGTATCATTATTAATCACTTAGTTATAGTAATCTTTATAAATTGTAATCATTTAATTGTATATGATGTCCTGTCTGTTCTTTGGCGAGGCGGGGACATCACACAGCATTCACACCAGCTGATTACCCAGTTTGGCGGGGCCGAAGGCTGCTCCCCCTAGACGAGAACGAGCTGAGCGAGCCTAAGGCAACCCAGGGGGTTACATCAGCAAGACCAAGTAGGTGGAAACTGAAGGTCCATGAGCCAGTCTTCACTGGGGAATCAGAGGTGGAGAGGGTAACTGACTTAATATTCTTCAGTACTATCATTTCAGAGGATCTGTCCTGGGTCCAGCATGTCTGAAGAAAGTTATGAAGATCTGGCAAGTCATCTAAAACTTTGACAAATTTCTACAGATCTGTGGTGGAGAGTATATTGACTGGTTGCATCATGACATGGTATGCAAACACCAATGCCCTCGAATGGAAAAGCCTACCAAAAATAGTGGCTATAGCCCAATCCGTCATAAATAAAGCTCTCCCCACCACAGAGCAAATCTACACAGAGCACTGTCAGAGGAAAGCAGCATCCATCATCAGGGAACCCCACCATCTAGGCCATGCTCCCTTCTCACTGCTGCCATCAGGAAGAAGGTACAGAAGCTTCAGAACCCACACCATCAGATTCAGAAATTGTTATTGTCCCTTAAACATCAGGCTCGTGACCCCCGTGGGCATAACTTCACTCAACTTCATTCGCCCCATCACTGAACTGTTCCCACATCCCATGAACTCACTTTCAAGGACTCTTCATCTCATGTTTTCAATATTTATAGTTTATTTTTTTCTTTTTATATTTGCACAGTTTGTTGTCTGTCCTATTGGGTGTGGTCTTTCATTGGTTCTATTGTGTTTCTTTTATTTACTGTGATTGCCCACAAGAAAATGAATCTCAGGGTTGTATGTGGTGACATATATGTATTTTGATTACAAATTTACTTTGAACTTTGAACTTGAGATATGGGAAGTAAAGTAAACCTTTAGCAACACAAGGCAAACCATGGATAAAGTGGGAAAATAGTTTGGCAGCTGAGAAAGTGCTTCATGAAAGAAACTAGGGAACAGGCAGATAAGAGAAATTCTGTGGAAGAGAATTTGCTTTCTCTCTCTTGAAACGTTGACACTGAAATGAGATCGAGAGAAAAAAAGACACAAAACTGAAAAAATAGTGATGGTATAATGATCAAATGAAACTGACAGAAATTTCGAGTTTGGAATGGACAAAGATTTGCTCTGACCACAATCAGTGATGTATATACGAATTGTCCTCAACTTGGTGCTAATTTTGCAAAGGCTATTTAAAAACCACTCCATGTAAAATCAAGCAGTGCAGGAATTCTTTTAATAAAATTAGTCAGTCTGAGAAGCTGGTGTTGGGAGTTTGGAATGGGAGTGGTGGTTAGGCTTTTTAGCCATTTCTGCAGCTGCGCCAATTTCCCTCAAAATTCTTCTGCGTAAGATTGTAGAAACTTGATTCACACAAGATGTGACTTTTACCTGAAATACATCTATGTTTGTATCAGTGTGCAGTAGATTTAGGAATTGGAAGCTTTTAACATTTATTTTAAAGCCACCTGCTCACTGATCCTGAAACATATTAGACACTATTATAGAATGGCTTAAATAATCAACACATAAATCTAAAGATGTGCTATGAAAGGAACCGGTGAGCATAAATTGGTAAAACAAGCTGGTTAACTGGATTTCTGTTCCACTAAGGGCAGAGTAATTACGCACTGTTGTTCAGACCGCAAGGTTGTGGAGCACTCTAAATTAGGATTTAGATATTGATAATGGAAGTGAGAGACCCAGGGAAAATTAATTGAGAATAGAAGTAATGGTGAAACTGAGAGAAGTGAATTGCAGAACAACGTTTTAACAGATGGCAGTGTTGTGTTGAGAGAGCAGCAGTTTGAGATTCTGTCACTGGACCAGTGGAGTAAATCTGGCAATGATCAATGTTACAAATCTGGCTTCAGCTTTGTTTAATCATGTATGCACTTACTTCTCTCTCCATAGTATAAATGAAGAAACCTGACTGCAATTTTCCATTTTCTTTGTTGTCAAGTTCAACTTAGAGTTAAGAAGCATATTTTTTATACGTGCTACAAGATTCAAGATTGTTTAATGTCATTTCCAGTACACAAGTGTAAAGGAGAACTAAATAATCGTTACTTCTAATCTGGTCCGGCACAAAAAAGACAATAAGATAAAGAGTGCAATAATTAAAATTCACGAATATAACTACATAAGATGACTTGTATACTTTGATTGATTGTGTGTACATAAATTGACACTAGGAACAGGAGTTTGTACATAAGGTGACTCTGACAGGAAATGATAAAGTAGTAGTCGTGGGGATGGGGTTCAGTGAGGTGGGTTAGTAGGTGGAGGTGTTAAACAGTCTTACTGCTTGGGGCAAGTAATTGAGTCTGGTAGGCCTGGCATGGATGCTATGTAGCTTCCTCATTGATGGCAGTGGAACTAACAGTCCATGAGCAAGGTGGGTGGGATCCTTTATGACATCGCTGGCCTTTCTCTGGACCCTTCTGTATACTTGTCCTTACTGGTATGTAATCTGGTGCCAGTGATGCACTGGGCAGTTTTGACGACCCTTTGTGGAGCCATCCTGTGCATTGTAGGGCAGTTTCCGTACCATGCAGTAATGCAGCATGTTAGGATGCGCTCTACTGCACATCTGTAGAAGAATTTGAATATTGATGTGGATAGTCCAGATCTCTTCAGCCTCCTCAGAAAGAAGAGGTATTTTTCCAATATTTTAAGCAGTGGTTTGGAAATATTCTTTGACCTTGAATGAGTCATAAGAAGGAAGCAAACATTATTTTGGCTCGACTGAATGACTGTTCCCCTTATATGATTGACTGATGAAATACACATTGGCAAAAAGAGTCAGTGTACCATTTGTTTATATAGCACCATTCATGACCTTAGGACTTCCCAAAGAACTTCACTTCCATTGAAGTGCTTTTATAGTGTAGCCACTGTTGAATTAAATTGACTTTATTTCTTACATCCTTCACATACATGAGGAGTAAAAATCTTTACGATCCATCTCTGTCTAAATGTGCAATGTGCAATCATAGTGATATATAATAATTTATAATATATAGAACAGTCAATGTAACATAGAAATACACTCAAATCAGCATGAGTTCATCAGTCTGATGGCCTGGTAGAAGAAGCTGTTCCAGAGCCTGTGGTCCTGGCTTTTATGCTGTGGTACCATTTCACAGATGGTAACAGCTGGAATAGACCATGGTTGGGGTGACTCAGGTCCCCAATAATCCTTCGGACCCTTTTTTCACACCTGTCTTCGTAAATGTCTGAATCATGGGAAGTTCACAACTATAGGGGTGAGCCTGTCTCCATTCCCCCTGTAATCCACAACCAGCTCCTTTGTTTTTGCGACATTGGGGGAAAGGTTGTTTTCTTAACACCACTGTGTCAGAGAGATGACTTTTTCCCTGTAAACCACCTTGTTACTGTTTGAGATTAGGCCAATCAATGTAGTGTTGCCATTGGAACTAATGAAAAAAGTAGCTAAAAATTTCACACAGCAAGGTCCCACAAGGAGCAATGAACTAATGACCGATAACATCAGCTTTTATTCAAAAAGATTTGCCACAGTGTAATGTAGGTTTTGACTTAAAAGTTAATAGTAGCACAGTGCGGAATGTATTAGAAACAGTTGTAAAGACAAGTTCTATCAGGAAATATTTTTCCTAAAATAGAAAAATTCCCCTTTGGTAAGCAAAAGAAAGAAGCTGACATTTAAAAAAAAATAAAGCAATAGTTATTCTAGATTTACATTTCTATGCATTACCATGCTATTACCTCCTGGTAAATCTGCATACACAAATCACAGAAAAGAAAGGAAATGACACACATCAATAGCTTCCTTGGCAGAGCAGAAGAATTAGTCTTGATCCTCTGTTGGCATTCTTGAGTCTGATTTGTACAGAAGCTGAGAAGCTACTGTCCTGGACAGAAGCTTCAGTTCTATTATTACGAGAAGAAAACTGAATATTTCTTTAATCCTTCGAGTTTTATTTTCTGAGGTATACATGCTTGGAAGTTGAGTTCTCTATTTTTGTTGCCAAATTTACACGGCTGTGCGATCTAAATCTCCCCCAAATTCCAAGATCGTGTCCAAGCAAATGTATTAAGGTTTCAATGCTGTTAAACCCAGACAACAGTGTTCAGTTGAGACCATCATGGTTCCCAGTGGAAACACTACCAATTTATTGCAGCACTTCATTCATCAGCAAAGGGTGTCAGTCTTTATAAGCACACTACCCATGGTGGCCATACAGCATAACATACTGTATACTATGTCTCTTATGGAGGAGAGAAAGCAGGGAGAAAGCACTGAGATGTTTAAAGCTAACCCACGTAGACATGAACAATATTACAAAAAAGGACATCACTAGATATATCAAAGGGATCTCAAAAGCTCTATAAATACTGAACTTCAATACACACACACCTCTATCCTATCCCTCTTACACAAGTACCTTCATCCAGTCTCACACAGCCCAACACGGAAGTTCTCCCCTCTACAATCAACACAAGCATGCAATTTCAACTGTGGCTACTCAGTGACCAGGAGCTTGAGAAGTGGTGGCTTCTCAATGATCCACAATTGAAGGTTAAAAAAGCAGAACTTTCTGGCAGTTTTTGGAGTTTGAACTGCGCTCAATCAGTGAAAGGAATTCATTATAAAGGGTAAATAAAAATAAGACAGGGACACGTGGAGTGGACATTGGTGGAGTGGGCCAGTGTCAGAGTGCTGAGGTTTTGGCTTTGGCTCATCAGGCTCAAGTGAGGTAAGTATCTGTAAGTTTTTACTGTTACATTCCCTGTAACTGGGTGACTTACCAGCAAAGATAGAGAGGTCCGCTGAAGTCTGATGGTACTATTTTCAAACGTTTTTATTTATAAAGGGGCACAAATGTATGGTTAATACAAAACATTCAGATCATATACGTCGTCAATACTCAATCTAAAGCACAGGTATAGTAATAATCAATCAGAAATAAGCTCTATCGTTGTCTAGGGGATAATACTGAGTCCAATGGAAATATTAAAGTCACCCAGAAATCTGCAGGCTTTTCCGTTTTGGAACCGCTGGCATTTCACGTGTTGGAGAGAGAGACTGGTGAGAGAAAAGGGGACACTTGCCCGTTGTCTTTGCGAAGCAAATCCCTGTTGTTAGTTAAAAACGATTTTTCCTTTGGTTTCAGCCACAGACTCCCGATCCGGAATCTAACGCACGTGGCTTCCTTCAAAATGGCTTCCCGCTCCGACGGGAAGCGCTATCGTGTCTTCTTAGCGTGTCTCCTTGGTGCGTCTGAGGGGCCGCCTCGGCAGCCCACCTTTTTATCGGGACTTGCAGGGTTGTAGCTGTCAATCAGGGTGGGGTGTGGCAATCTTTCCCCATCACCCAGCCCACATTGCCCTGAGGGTTTGCACGTAGTCCAGTCCCCATTTCACAAAGGTGTCTCCAAGAGACAATGGCTATGTCCATGGCTTTTGTCTGGCTGAGAGGCCAGACCACATTCCAAACCTTAAGGCTTCTCTCTCTTTCTTGCGATTCTCACAAAGGAGGGGGCTGGGGTCATAACATTACTTATTCTTTATATTTCATTCCTTGTCAGTTAGGACAAAGTTAGAGCAGGGAGAATGAATCCAGGGCAGCATTATGCTTTTTGTGTAAATGTGAGAATTTTGGGAGACCTACGGCCTCCCAGATAACCACATCTGCACCAGGTGTACCAAACTGTAGCTCCTCAGAGAAACTGTTAGGGAACTAGAGCTGAAGCTCGATGACATTTGGCTCTGTCAGGAGACGAGGAAGTGATAGATAGGAGCTATAGGCAGGTAGTCGTCCCTAGGTTGCAAGAGCCAGGTAACTGGGTGACTGTCAGGAGAAGGAAGCGAAATGGCCACTCAGTAGACATACCCTGTGGCCATTCCCCTCAATAATAAGTATACCTTTTTAGAAACTGTTGAGAGGGGCAAAATAACAGTGGGAGCCATAGTGATTGGGTCTCTGCCACTGTGTCTCAGAAGAGAAGAGCGGTAAAGAGGACTGCAGTAGTGATAGGAGATTCCATAGTTAGAGAAATAGAGACAAGAATCTGTAGACATGATGGAGACACCAGGATGGTATGTTGCCTCCAAGGTGCGAGGGTCTCGGATGGGGTCCACGGCATTCTAAAGGGGAATGGGGAGCAACCAGAAGTCTTGGTACATAGTGGTACCAATGACATAGGTAGGAAAGGTGAGGAGGTCGTGAGGAGAGATTTTAGGGAGTTAGACAGAAAGCTGAAAAGCAGGATCGCCAGGGTAGTAATCTCTGGATGGCTCCTGTGCCAGGCACCAGTGAAAGTAAGAATAGGAGCATTTGGCAGATAAATGTGCGGCTGAGGAACTGGTGCAGGGGAATTGCAAGAGTACCGGGGGTAGAAGTGAGTGAAGTTGCCATTTATAGGGAGAAAGTGCTTGGGAAAGTGAATAGCCTGAAGATAAATAAATTATCTGGACCAGATGGTCTACACCCCAGGGCTCTGAAAGAGGTGGCTGAAGAGATTGTGGAGGTATTAGTAATGATCTTTCAAGAATTAATAGATTCTGGCATAGTTTTGGAGGACTGGAACATTGCAAATGTCACCCCCACTCTTCTAGAAGGGAGAGAGGCAGAAGAAAGGAAACCATAGGCCAGTTAGTCTGACCTCAGTAGTTGGGAAGATGTTGAAGTTGATTGTTTAGAATATGGTTTTGGGGTACCTGGTAGCACATGATGAAATACACCTTAGTCAGCATGGTTCCCTCAAAGGAAAAGCTTGTCTGGTATATCTGTTGGAATTCTTTGAAGAAATATTAAGGATGATAGAAAAAGAGGAGGCAATGGATGTTGTGTACTGGATTTTCAGAAGGGTTCTAACAAGGTGTCACACATGAAGCTGCAAAACAAGTTAAGAGCCCATGGTATTAGAAAAAAAGACACCAGCATGGATAGAGCATTGGCTGATTGGCAGGAGGCAAAGAAAGAGAATAAAGGGAGCCTTTTCTGGTTGGCTGTCGGAGACTAGTGATGTTCCACTAGTATTGAAACTGCTTCTTTTTAAGATATATGTCAATGATTAGGATGTCAGAATTAACAGCGTTGTGGCCATGTTTGCAAGCATTACAAAGATAGGTGGAGGTGCAGGTAATGTTGAGGTAGCAGGGAGGTTGCTGAATCACTTAGAAAGATCAGGAAAATGGGCAAACTAGTGGCAAATGGAATACAGCGTCTGGCAGTATATCGTCATGCACTGTTATAGGAGAAATAAAAGCATAGGCTATTTCTTAAATGGAGAGAAAATTTAAAAATCAAAAGGACTTGGGAGCCCATGTATAGGATTTCTCAAAGGTTCATTTGCAGGTTGAGACAGTGGTGAAGAAGGCAAATTCAAAGTTAACATTCAGTTTGAGAAAACTAGAAGACCTCGCTCTGCAACTGGATCCTAGACTTCCTGACTGGGAGACCTCAGTCAGTCCAGATCGGGAGCAGCATCTCCAACACCATCACACTGAGCACGGGGGCCCCCCAGGGCTGTGTGCTCAGTCCACTGCTGTTCAGTCTGCTGACCCACAACTGTGCTGCAACACACAGCTCGAACCATATCATCAAGTTCACTGATGACACGACTGTGGTGGGTTTTATCAGCAAAAATGATGAGTCAGCTTACAGAGTGGAGGTGCAACGGCTAACGGACTGGCGCAGAGCCAACAACCTGTCTCTGAATGTGATCAAAACAAAAGAGATGGCTGTTGACTTCAGGAGAGCATGGAGCGACCACGCCCTGCTGAACATCGACGGCTCCTTGGTAGAGATCGTTAAGAGCATCAGATTTCTTGGTGTTCACCTGGTGGAGAATCTCACCTGGTCCCTTAACACCAGCTCCATAGCAAAGAAAGCCCAGTAGCATCTCTACTTTCTGCGAAGGCTGAGGAAAGTCCATCTCCCACCCCCCCATCCTCATCACATTCTACAGGGGTTGTATTGAGAGCATCCTGAGCAGCTGTATCACTGCCTGGTTCGGAAATTGCACCGTCTCGGATCACAGGACCCTGCAGCTGATAGTGAGGTCAGCTGAAAAGATCATTGGGGTCTCTCTTCCCGCCATCACAGACGTTTACACTACACATTGCATCCGCAAAGCAAACAGCATTATGAAGGACTCTATTCACCCCACATACAATCTCATCTCCCCTCTGCCGTCTGGGAAAAGGCACCGAAGCATTCGAGCTCTCATGACCAGACTATATAACAGTTTCTTCCCGCAAGCTATCAGACTCCTCAATACCCAGAGCCTGGACTGACACCTTACCCTACTGTCTTGTTTATTATTTATTGTAATGCCTGCACTGTTTTGTGCACTTTATGCAGTCCTGGGTAGGTCTGTAGTCCCGTGTCGTTGTTGTGTGTTTTTTTCCTCTGTGCTTTTTTTACATATTTCAGTCTAGTTTTTGTAATGTGTCATGTAACATCATGGTCCTGAAAAACATTGTCTCATTTTTACTATGTACTGTACCAGCAGTTATGGTCAAAATGACAATAAAAGTGACTTGACTTGACTTGAATATAAAAGTAAGGATGTAAAGTTGAGGCTTTATAAAGCACTGGTGAGGCCTCACTTGGAGGATTGTGAGCTGTTTTGGACTCCTTTTCCAAGAAAGGAGAAGTTCATGGGAATGAATGGTTTGTCATAAGAGGAGCCTCTGGGCCTCTACTCACTGGAATTCAGAAGAATGGGGAGGGTGGGTGGATCTCATTGAGATGTGTTAAATGTTAAAAGACCTTGAGAGAGTGGATGTGGAGAGTAGATTTCCTATGGTCGGGGGGTGGGGTGGGGGGCGGTGGTCTAGGACCAGAGGGCACAGCTTCAGAATAGAACTTCCAACAGAATTCAGAATGAAGATGAGGATGAATTTCTTGAGCCGGAGAGTGGTGAATCTGCGGAATTTGTTTCCACATGCAGCTTTTCAGGCCAGGTCACTGGATACATTTAAGGCAAAGGTTGATAGGTTCTTGATTAGATCGGGCATGAAGTGTTACGGGGAGAAGACAGGAGATTAGGGCAGAGAGGGTATTGAATCAGCCATGATGAAATAGCAGAGTAGACTCAATGGGCCAAATAGCCTAATTCTGCTCCTGTATCTTCTGGTCTTATGGTAATATGGTCTTCCATGTTCTGAATCGAAAAGTAAAAGAGAATCTACTCCAATGGGATTGAAATTGTCAGAAATAGGAAGACAACCATTTAGGGGCAGTACCTCACCATCCTAGGAGAGATGGTCTTTGAATGCAGCTATTAAAATGAGCTCTTTACTAGTTAACTTGTCCAAAGCACATTCTTTGTTAGTTTGAGCAGTTTGCAGTGAGTTTTGGATTTGCTCTGTGAATTGTGAGGAGACGGCCCTTCAGTAGGTAATGTTGAATTCATTTGGTTTTATTCATTTTTGTGTATCTGCCAAATGATGGTATTTTTCTGGATAGAGAAACTCGAGTTAAGGTCTCAGTGTCACCTAGCTAACTAGTTTCAGTTTCTTCCTTGCCAGTATCACCTCCTGCCCAATCCTCACCCAGGTATCCAGTACTTTCTTGTTCAACATTGAACACCCTTAACGTACCACTACCCCAGCCCAATGTTTCCCCTGCTAAAATGTAGGCTAATCCTCTCCTGGTTCACAATCCTTCTCAACTCTCTTGATACCATCAATACTCTCTATCAGCTGAAACACTCTAGCCCTCTTCTAATCCTCTCTAAATCTACGAACCTGACCCTCTCAACCACAACACCCTCTACCATTCAAACATCCCTCTTGATATATCTCTTCAAACTGCTGCTCACCTGACCTCCTCTGATAATTCCCTACCATGGGAGCTTGTAACAAGTGGACAACCCAAATTCTATTCAACGTTATTTTGGTACTTAAGTGTTCCTCATAAATCCAAAGTGGATCCTCTTCACTTTGGTCTGCCTTTTTTCAGGCTGAGAACTATTTCTAGCCCAATGGTCCATCTTACAATGCCAGGATTAGATGAAGTAAAATAACTACCAATCTCCTTTCTTGTTTTTATGTACCATAGGAGGATATGAAAACGGAATGAAGTCACCGACAAACCACATATGCAACAATATACCCTTCCACCAGATCCTGAAAACTGTTCAGTATGTTGTCAGCAGTGTTTATATGCATGTATTAAGAGTCATAATTAACATGGTATTCAGCAGCATTGTAATTTATTGACACCAATAGATTGAATTACCTGCAGAAGTGGCAGTTTTTTTTGGATCAATGCTTGGAGGTGCTTGCTATTAGTTACATGCAGACCATACTCAAGGTATCACATATGTTTGGTCTGATTCTACACGAGAACTTGCAAGCCTCATTCTGAATCCTTCATGATATGGGTTACTAAGAATTCAAAATGCGAAATGGGAATGGCACACTTGAATCTTTTTTCATTTTCTGAGTTGGTGGAGGTTATACCTAATGAATTGTTGTAACACTCCATTTTTATGAGCAAAGCAATAAATAGAGTCACAAGGACTTACACCTGCTATATATGATCTCATGCAAAGATCACAACAGGAGCGCTCAGATTGTTGCCTTATTATTTCCTTTTAACACTAATTCTTCTGTCATTATTCATAAGCAAGCCTGTAAGATATGAACAAGCCCAAAAAGGTGTCTGAAGTCACTCAGAATCTTCCTCATGACCATAGGTGCAGCCAATAGTACCATTAGTACAACCACCCAGAAGGCACAATTTGGACAACTTAACAAGAGTTGGCATGGCCAATTAGATGATGAAGCAGCGTCCTAGATGTTCAGTGACAAAAAAACAGACCACCTGGAAGAACCTTAACCTCCTCTGTATTTTCCACTGTGTTTGTAGTTTATACCATTAGACTCATAATTAACATGCTGTTCATGGGCTCAGTAATTAATTGACTGCGACGTAAAGGGAAATTGAATGACCTTCAGAAGCAACATGATGAAGTGGGCTGCACCGTTTACCTGAAACCTGTGATGGCTCAAAGGCACCCCTTTCAACGGAAAGATCTGTGACTTTGGCAAGTGGATAGGGAAGAAAATAAGGAAGATAGATGGTCAGGGAGTAAAGTGAGGGAACAAAGTGCATATTCCCCTTATTTTAAAACAAGCATTATCCTCCTTAAGCACAATGACTTTCATTTATCCTTCCAGCTGAGAAAATGCAAACCAGTTAATTTCCCAATGATTCCAGCACCCGCAAAGCTGAGAGCACATGAACTGGAATTGATCAGAGAAGATGATTGACAATTGAAACTCAATCATTCTGCATAATGCTTTAATTCTCAAAGCAATTGAACTTCCCTTTTATTCAATTGCGTTTTCCATAAGAATGCTGGGACCAAAAGATCAATGATTAACGTTACTCTTTCAATTGTTTTTTTTGTGTGAGGGAAAAAGCATGTAGCAATCACTGTTCTTGAGAGTTCTTGGAGGTATACATGCACTTCAATACATGAAAGATGTTTTCCCACTCTTTGCTGCTGCTTGTGGGAGGTGTCATTCTTCAATTAGATTAATCTTTCTTTCCTGGGGAAGTCAGATCACCATATCAAACCGAGCTGCATACGAAGCACAAAACCCTCCCTAGCTACTTAAGGCAAATTGAATCAGTAAGACAGATTGTAGCATGAGAACCACATTGTCATAGTGGAAAGTCCTAGAGGTGGTTTTGACTTTGAACTTACTACATAGCTTGTGCATACAAGGTGTCAACAGGCCTAGTTGAGTGGTCTTTCATTGATTATGTTATGATTTTTATTTTATAGGTTTATTGAGTATGCCCATAAGAAAATGAATCAGGGTTGTAGATGGTGACATATATGTACTTTGATAATAAAATTTACTTTGAACTTTGAACTGCCATTGTGTTGATAGATTAAATGGTTACTGTAGACAGTTAAAAGGTGAACAATGGAGAGCAGATGGTCATGTGGGAGAGGATTGGTTACAGGGACTGATGGGAATGTTCTGAGAGCTGGCCCTGGCTGAATATGTCACAACAAAATTTATAATAATGCTAATGACGCTGTACACATTGTGTGCATTGCCTCCAGACATCATGCATAAAACTGTCAGAGGTTCTGCTTCAGCAAAGGTTGTCACAGCCTCCCTTCAGGCTCGCTTGGCCAGGTGCACTGTCAACTTGGTGGAGTGCCCGACTCCAGAATCAATCCCTCAAACCTTTTGCTGTCAGCCATTTCAAACAGCACTTGTTTATGATTCATCACATAATGTAAAGAATATATATCCTGAAGTAGGAAGAAAAAGCTTACAGTTGCAATTAGCAATCAATGTTAATGAATTAACATCATTTGTAAATCAGCACTAATTACAGCGTGACTTTTTGTTTTTTTTACTAACTGTGAATTTGCTGCCAAAATATGATTATCCTCTTCTTACTTCCTCTTCATCATGACTGGCTTCCCTAACTCGTTTTTATTACCTTATCTCATTGAAAGTGATTATGCTGGCCATGGTTCAAAATTACCTCTTCTACTTTCAATTTATATAGCATCTGCTTCTGTATTCATCGCTAAACTAAATACAATTATCAGAGAAAGTCAGCTGTTTTATATGCATGCTGGCATTTCATAGGCTGATTGGTATCAGTCAGTGATAAATTATTCCATACATATTTTATTTGAAAGCCCAAATCAAGAAGGATTTTCAGAGTCTGAAGTATAGAAAATCAGTTAATTGCAGAGAAAGGTGTCCTGTTCTTTCCTTTGTGGTTAGACTATGAAATCTATGACAACAAAATTGATTTTTAGATTCACAAATGATATGTACATACAACTTCTTTCTGTTTAAAGTCAGGCCATTAGGTAGATGTGTTTTTACATTAAAACAGTTAATCTGCTGCCCAGCTTTTGTTTAGAATTCTGATAATTTGACAGCTGCTTCACCAGATCCCCATTCTTGCACCCTCCTTAAACTCAGTGGAGTCCTTTTCCCTTTAAACACTCTGGGATTTCATTCTTGTGCTCCCCTTAAAGTCAGCAGTACCTAAAACTTGTCAAGACTTATTCCTGTGTTTAAAGTTCTCTGGTTCACTAAAGGGTTTATTATGCTACTCTACAATAACAAAAGCACCTGAATTAAATATGTAAACACAAAATACTCTGAAGATGCTGGGGTCAAAGTAACATGCACAACATGCTGGAGGAACTCAGCAGGTTGGGCAGCATCCGTGGTTAAATGTGTGTTTGTATATCAATTGGAGTAACATATAATTGTCGCGAAAATCTGCAAGTCTGTTTCTACCAAAGTCCTAAGGGTGTCATATTATCAGAGGTTTTCTGTGCCATGTTTTATTCTGTTCTTTCCGAGTGTGTTATTTAAAGTTTTGTAAAACAATGGTAGAATGTCTGGAAGGAAAAAATGATAATTTAGCTCTTTCTGATCTTCTTACATGTGGGATCTGTTAATGGGTAATTTTTCTCTTAAGTGTCTGTACACAGTAAATATTGCAGGCCTGTTAATGTCTGCTTGTCACTTTGAGAAGTAGGTTGATGAATTCTTTCTTAGTGTCTGCATTTGAACTTACTGTTTCTTTTGAACTATCTGAGGAATATTGTGTCGAAAACATTGGAGTACTAATGGATGAGGAGTGATCATTACAATGTTTCATTGATTCATGAGGGTATGCTGAACGCTGTATTAATTGACACAGGGTGTGTTTGTGAAAAAGACAGGCTGTGTCGAGACAAATAATCAAAGTGCTTGTCCCCTTGTGTCTCTGCACTTGTGAAATTCAGATTTATGAGGTTGTCTTTCACAGATTTGTTCAACTTCAAACAAAGACTAGAAATTGTGATCAGTGCCTAGGACCTAGTGGTGGTTTCTTGAGAAAATTGAAATTCAGAATTCTCCCAGCAACAGCAACAATCAAGTGGTGACTATGAACTAAGAGCCCTGAACTACTTGTGCCTTGAAGAAACCTTTGTAGAAATATTTGTGGCTTGCTGTGTGGTACATTGTATATTTTTGCTTTCTTTTTTATTTTTTTGTAATTTATTTTTTATATTGAAGTTCATCATCAAACATTTCCATAAGATGTATTTCAGACATTGTACATATATATCTTATAATCATATATATCACAAAATCTCCACAAAGTATTTATCTGAGGTATACATTTATAGAAAAGAGTGGAAAAAAAAACAAGCAAAAGGACAAAACGATGTACTAGTAGGGAGTGATCTCTTTTTTTTTACAACATATTCATTGATCTGTGAGAATAAAATCAGGCCTACGAGGCATTATGTAGTTAAACCATTTTTCCCAGTATGAATCAAATTGTTCCAGTTTATGATTAACAGATGCTGTTATCTTCTCCATTTGTAAATGTCCATTGTAATTTCCATCCATGCATTTGGAGTTGGGCTCTCCTGTGATAACCATTTCCTAGTAAGAGTCTTTTTACCAGCCACCAATAGTATATTCATTAAATATTTATCTCTTTTCAACCATTTGTGAGGTATATACCCAAAATATATGGTCTTACTCTCTAAGGGTATTTCACATTTAAAGATGTCTTGTAGGGCATTGTGTATCCCCCTCCAATAGTCTTTGATAACAGGGCAGTCAAATTAGCCTTAAATTACATTACTGTGCTTGTATGCTTATTACAACATTTCCTAGACATTCGAATAGTTTGGAACAGATTAATCCAGCCCTGTTGCTCTGCGAGCAGGGTCCAGGAAAATGTGGTGACGGACAAGCAAGGCGAGTGATACCGTACCTGAGTCTTATCAGTTCTCTCGATGGACGGATAATTCTGAGGTTTTGGATTGCCGGTTAATGTACTGAGTAAATGAGGTCCTCCGAATGTTGGGAGAAAACAATTTGTGTGTAGTATTGTAATGCATTAAGCACATAGCGTTATAGCTTTTCCTTATGAGAGGGATTCTCTGCCTCAGGTAGGGTGAATTTTTATGATTGCATTGTGGTGATTGAGTATTGAAACAGCTGAGCTCTCTGAGGGAAACAAGCAGTGTGAGTTGGCCTCCTTGAGTTTTCAGAACACTATTTTAAGTATCATGCCACAGGCGGGGTGGGTGCACGCTGAACGCTCAGAGTCTAAACCGACTGATGGTGATATCTAGTATGATGGTGATGATTCAGATGGAGATGAAAACAATGTAATCAAGGCTCCCTCGGTCATGTAAAAGTTAAACAGGAACACAGAGCTGATGAACAAAATCAAGCTGCAGCGGCTGTCCCTACCACCACTGAGATCACTATCTGTAACTACACTACCACCAAGTTACGGGATTTAGCCCAGCAGCCAGGAGTAAACTTGCCCGGCTGGCTCACCTGCTTATGGATTTAGGAGTCTCTCAACTGTTTTAAAATGTGCATGAATTGATTCAATTAGAGTAATTAATGATGGACCCAGTGGTCCTGGCTGAACTGCAGGCTCATCAGACTGACGGAGCTGAACACTCGCCGTGGGCAGTGCTCATATGAGCTGTAAGTGCCTGCTATCCTTCCCCTTTGGACTGGGATGTGTCCTTATCTCCGGAAAACCCCTCCGGAGGCTATTTCACATCTTCACAATATGGCAACACAATCTGCCTCCTGATTGATGGAATGGGGGTCCCTCATGGTGGAGAGGTGTCTTTCTGGTTCTGTTAGGACCAGATGAGGATTGGGCTGTTGCAGAGACTATAGGCCCAACTTGAAGGGTGAGACGTAGATCGGGAATGGGTGCAAGTTAAGTCCGCTTTTGAATTACGGCAGCAAAATCGGCGACCTCAGCGCATAATGAATGGAAATAGGAATGAATGCCCTGGTTCACATCTTCACTGTTATGCTGTAGATATTTCATTTAACAGCTCTGTAAGAGCTACTGTTCTGCTTTCAGCCTGTTTGGTTTATTGTTGAAGATGAGGGATGATGTGAAATGTGTGCCATCCAATTAACGGGAGGTTTTCTTGGTGAGGGACAATAAGGTTGGGCTTCAGGTTTTCTTTTATTCGAGAGGAAATGAAGAAAGAAGATGCTGGAGAGAATCGGTCATAGCATACAACCAGTGGGAGAGCCGTTTGTTCAAGATAAATTGTGAGTGACATTCGGAAGGTGGTGTGTGCTTTCACGCTGACCGAGGGCCCGGCACGTGAGTGACAGAGAAGTTCAAGATGAGCTCCAACTTGTGCACCTTTGTCTGTTTAATTAGAATGGGCCCTTTTCTTTTTTTTAATCTTTGCTAGCCCTTTAGTTAAGATTCATAAATATAATTCCTTTAATCGTATGCAGTGTACTGTCTGTAATTTTGTGACATTAATTTGTAACAGGTAGCAAATTACACAGCATCCACGCAAACTGGCGTTTGAAGTGGGATCGAGTGCGCCTCAGTCTCACGAGTTTGGCGGGGCTGGAGATTGTCTTCCCTAGATTCATGCAGCCGAGGAAACTGGGGTGTTTTACTCGAAAGCAGCTAACAACTGCCTCAGCAGTTGGTATCAAAGAGCCCCTCTTCCCATCTTAGTAGAAAGAAAGTGATCCTGTCCCTGCCAAAGGCAGGGTTGGAGAAGGAAAAAAATGATTGTGTACCTATTGGTGTTCTTCATGTATTATACCATCAGCATTGTGATTCTGGTGGGTTGCATTCTATAACCCAGTCCAATGGACTGGCCACCCTTCGGGCCCCTGAATCAGAATGTAACTTTAATCCCAAAAAGCAGGATGTTCCCTGGTTAGATGCAGACTTGAGTGGACTGGATCCTGGATGGCGTGTTACTCAGCCTGTTGCCTAGGTGAACAGCCATAGCTCCAGTTTTCCACTGTTGCTATAAGGGTAATTCATATTCCTGGCATCCCAGAGGGAGACCAGAGGCCACACGTATCTATTACCCTTTGGCGATCACGTGGCATTAAGCAGCAGTGAATCGCCCTGGGGGACACTGTGGCTGAGGTCACCTTATTACATAGGAAGCCAGATCTATATACAGGGGAGCAAATATGCATTCAGAGATATGGGGGTTCAGTTACAGATGCTGTATGAACAAAGCTCCATTTTGCTATTATCGACAGACACTCTTTGGTCTGACCCGTGGTCATTTCCCAGTCACCTGAAAACACTTTGGGAATTGATTTGATAATGGGAATAGTGTGTACTCAATATTTCAGTAATATTGCAAATACATAGTTTCATTAAGCATTCCTTGTTTGTTTAAATAATTAATTACAGGTTGTATGCAAAAGATGTGAATGGCAAATCTCAATATGTCACCACATCATATGTGTGTGCCTCATTAAAGTAAAGCAAAACTAAGAGATGCATCTCCCAGCTCGGTGCTTTTCTTACAATTAGATTTCTGCTTTGGAATTAACAAGAACCTCTATCACAGCACCCTTTGGCAAATTTGCTTTTGGTATTAGGTAGCTGTCCATTCGAGTTGGAAAGACAAAAATGGGAACCTACCTTTATATCCTTGCCATCATATTATCATTCATATCCCAGGACGGCATAGGAAATTGATGAAACATTTGAGTCCCTCTTAAGTCTTGGGAGTGGGGGGTGGAGTTCCTTCATACCCCTATAATAGCCCTGCTTGGGCTATTGTGATCAGTTCCTAGGACCCAGCAGTGGTTTCACAAGTGAGTTGGAATTTCCATTTGCCTTGCCGACTTGAACAATCGGGTGGTGACTAAGAATTGTGAGCCTTGAAATCTTTGTGCTTTGTGGAAACCTTTGTGACTTGCTACATAGTACTTTGTGCAGTTTCTTTGTGTTATTTATGTTATGGTAATAAATTAAGCTTAAGTTACTTTGTTGTGTTTGTGTGCTTATTGCAACCTTTCCTAGACAATTATTGGAACATTAGTAAGTTTTTGACAAGAACAGGCCATTTGGCTCAACAAACCTTGCCAAATTCCTATTCACATAGTGTTGAAATAATTATTGAATTTAGATTTAAAGTTCTCTAAGGTAATACTCTCAGCTACTCACACAAAATGCTGATGGAACACAGCAGGCCAGGCAGCATCTATAAGGAGAAGCACTGTCGACGTTTCGGGCCGAGACCCTTCGTCAGGATTAACTGAAGGGAAAGATATTAAGAGATTTAAAAGTAGTGGGGGGAGGGGGAAATGCGAAATGATAGGAGAAGACCGGAGGGGGTGGGATGAAGCTAAGAGCTGGAAAGGTGATTGGCGAAACTGATACAATGCTGGAGAAGGGAAAGGATCATGGGACGGGAGACCTCGGGAGAAAGAAAGGGGGAGGGGGGGAGCACCAGAGGGAGATGGAGAACAGGCAGGGTGATGGGCAGAGAGAGAGAAAAAAAACAAACAACTAAATATGTCAGGAATGGGGTAAAAAGGGGAGAAGGGGCATTAACGGAAGTTAGAGAAGTCAATGTTTTAATTCCACGTCCCATTCTCATTCTGATATGTCTATACATGGCCTCCTCTACTGTCGAGATGAATCCACACTCAGGTTGGAGGAACAACACCTTATATACCGGCTGGGTAGCCTCCAACTTGATGGCATGAACATTGACTTCTCTAACTTACGTTAATGCCCTTCCTCCCCTTCTTACCCCATCCCTGACATATTTAGTTGTTTGTTATTTTTTCTCTCTCTCTGCCCATCACCCTGCCTGTTCTGCATCTCCCTCTGGTGCTCCCCCACCTTTCTTTCTCCCGTGGCCTCCCATCCCATGATTCTTTCCCTTCTCCAGCTGTGTATCACTTTCGCCAATCAATCACCTTTCCAGCTCTTAGCTTCATCCCACCCCCTCCGGTCTTCTCCTATCATTTCGCATTTCCCCCTCCCCCCACTACTTTCAAATCTCTTAGTATCTCTCCTTTCAGTTAGTCCTGACGAAGGGTCTCAGACCGAAACGTCGACAGTGCTTCTCCTTATAGATGCTGCCTGGCCTGCTGTGTTCCACCAGCATTTTGTGTGTGTTGTTTGAATTTCCAACATCTGCAGATTTCCTCGTGTTTACTCTCAGCTACTATCAGCTACAAAACAGGTTGTTCTATGTGTCCACAACTCACTGTGTAAAGAAATGTTTCTTGATGTTCGTTTGAAATCTCCCCTTCACCAGTCTCCACCTATGGCCCAGGCCCTTGATGATGCATTAATTTTGAAGTAGCATTTGGCATCCACTTTACTTATACCCATAATGATTTTGAACACTTCTATCATGTCTCCTCTCATTCTACGTCTACTTAGGCTAAAAAGATTTAATTCTTTCAATTTTTCTTCATAGCTCATAACCTACAGACATAGAATGAGTTTAGTTACCCTCCTCTAGACTTCACGTCCCTCGCACAATTTGGAGACCAGAATTGTACACACTATTTAAGGTGAGGTCTCACAAGTGCATTAAGGAGAACGTCTCTTTACTTGAACTCCACTGTGTGCATTATATAACCCAACATTCTATAAGCCTTCCTAATCGCTTCTATGCATTGTCGAAATGTTGATAATGATGAGTCTGCCAGGGTGCCCAAATTCTTCTCATACAGTGCATTTTCTAACTCAAGATCCCTAATTGTCTATTAAATACTTCTACTTCCTATATGTAATATTTTACATTTGCTTACATTAAATTTCATCAGCTATTTAGCTGTCCACATTTGGATTTTGTTTAGATCTAACTGTACTGATTCTGCTGCCTGAATGTTATCAGCCCGTCCTGCTAATTTTGTGTCATCGACAAACTTTACTAGTTTATTTCTTATGTATTTATCCAAGTCATTAGCCTAAAGTAAAAGCAGCAGCAGCCTCAAAACAGATCTCTGCAAAACCCCACTTTTAACATCTTCTGGGTGTGAAAATGATCTTCTCACCATAACTCATTGTGTTCTGTTTTTGAGCCAATTCTGCACCCATTAGCACAGCTTACCCTGAATCCCTACCTCCTGTAATTTGATTATTAACTTCCAAGGGGGTACCTTGTGAAAAGCTTTCTGAAAGTCCAAGTAAATTATGTCAACTGCTCTGTTGTTAACATAAATTTTTAGTTGCCTCTTCATAAAACTAAAGCATATTAGTAAAACATGGTTTCCCCTTTCTGAACTCATGCTGGCTTTCTGCTAGCATACCTGTTCTTATCAGCTGCTTTTCCATTTCATTCTTTATTATTGTTTCCATTATCTTGCTTGCAATACATGTTAGGCTTACTGGTCTATAGTTACCAGGGTCAGTGTGGTAACCCTTCTTAAATTTCTTATATACTGTGAGAACGTTAGCCCATTTTCAGTCCTCAGGGGTTTCAGCAGTCTTCAAATAACTTCTGAAAAATACATGTTAGGGGTTTTCAGCTGAAGCAGGACCTCACTTTCTAAGATCTTAAGTCACTTAAAACAACTTTATTTTTAATGTCTCAGCATATTGCTAACATCTTGCTAGCAACTTGAATATTTTGGGACTGATAAAATACAACTCATTACAGTGAGGCATATTGCTTCAAGCATTGTAATATAATAACCATTTCAATGAACTTTGATGTGAACCATATGGGATAGATCTTTTCTCATCAGCTGTTCTTTGTCATTGAAGCCTTTTTCACATTGAGAAAGAAAAAAGAACACACCCTTTTATGGTGCCTTTTATAACCAAAAGGACTGCAAACATTGAAGTATGTAGTTGTTGCTGTCAGGTAGGAAAATAAATTAGCCAACTTACCCATGGTATGGTCCCATGGGGATGGGGATATCTGGATGGATAGTGAAGATGGAGGAGAGAGTACAGTAGGAGAGAGTAAGTCCTATGATTATCCCTTGAGATGATTGGCCTTGCTCCTATGCACCCAAGGCAGTTCAGGCCAGACCAGTGACCATGCGGTCCATTACCTGGAATAGGGGGGTGGGGCTTCAGCCTGTGGCCTCCCTGACCTTCACAGGACTGGAGGAGGACAAGGAATGTGGGGAGCGGGAGTACAATAGGTTCCTCTGATACGATAGAGATCAGGAAGTTCTCCACCAAGGAACTGATGGGTTTGGGGGATAGGTAGAGGCAGAAGCTGGAAGAACCTCTGGCCACATGGTTGTTGAGGATATGAGATAAGGAGGTACCAGAGTGAGCTTATCTAGTAGAGAGATTGGTATCCTAGGGGGGGATGTCATCCCAACACATGATCAACACGCCCTGAGGATGCCACTCGTTCCCCATGAAGGCAATAAATCCTTATGGGATCAGGTGGCAGAGACAAAGTCAAAGTCAGGTACCTTTTCTTCTTGAGTGAGATTTAAATCCCGGGTAGAATGAAACACAGTAGAACATATATGTCAAACTCAAGGCCGGATTTGGCCCGCGGTGGAATTATCTTTGGCCCGCGAGATAATATCTAATTACTATTAAAAAGCTGGCCCCAGTAATCGAAGTGCCTATGGCGTATGATATGGATAATGCTGAGTTTATTCAGGTACCAGGTTTTCAGGGTTTTTAGTGTTTATTCGGCAGTCTTCTTCATAAGAAACGGAATTTGTAAAGTGAAACACTTTGTAGTTATAGCAGAGACTGAGACACATGAGAGCAGGCTGAAAAAATGGAGGCAACGAAAGCTGCGTTCGCACGCGTCCGACTGATCCGGCCCGCATGAAGCTTCATTTTGCTCAATCCGGCCCGTGACCTCAAATGAGTTTGACACCCCTGCTGAGTAGAGGAAGAGAGCAGAGCCCTTCTCCAATGGGCTCCAATTTCATGTTTATATGGCGAAAATGATAGCCTACTAGAGGATCCTAAACTAACACCTGCTATGATAGGGCATTTGGTTATGACAGCGATTCCCACATGAAGGCATGGTACTGCCTTGAATGGGATCAGCAATTGGGCATACTGTAAATGCAGCCATTCATTTGTTTGTAGATTGGAGTACACTGGAGAAGGTGCGCGTAGTCAGGTATGGAAGTTGGATAAGCAAACGGGGAGTGGGGGATCCCGCGTGACCTGTAAGGAAATGTTTTTGGCATTGCTCAGAGCCAGGGTCCCAAAGGAGCAGGTAAATGGGGTGCCCACTCCCAGTTCTGTACCATGTGGTCACAGCACTACCAGGGCAAGAGACGGCAAGAGGCCAGTTAGGGAGAAGGGTCCTTCTCCAAGCTCGTTCCTAATAAGGAAGGGAACAGAACCCTTCACCAGTGGTCGCCATGTTTATATGGCGATAGTGACAGCCTGCCGGAGGTTCCTATAATAACCCCTGCTAACTTCTGCACTCCGCATAATTCCTCACATTCCACTCAGGGTTCCTTATATCCCTTGCTGGAGGCTCTGAAAAAGGCACTGGTGGGTCTCAGCAGCAGCTGTTCCCACCCCGACCCCGTAGGGAGGGTGTCATTCATCCTGTACCCACTCCCATAACAGAGTGTGGATGGTTTGAGTTTTAAAAATGTGTGAAGTGTGGCCTCATGTGAGTTCACTTGAGTGAGAGTGTGTATGTGAGTGCAAAGAATAGATGACCGATTGAAACGTTTTGCTACTCGGTGAGGTGAATTTGCAGGAGCTCTTATCTTTTAAGGAGGTGGTGAGTGTGTTAACGTGTCAGGGGTGGCCCATGTACCCACCGCGTATTCACTGATCAGTACCCCACCCGGTTATCTATTCTTTCTCTTTGTTCTTTGGAAAATGTGTTGTAATTTTCCACTGTGGAAATTAATTGTTTTTACAGTTACTTGTGAAGGCTCTGAAAGAAGGAAAGTACTAGCATGGATTATATTTGTTTTTGGAGGGAGATAAGTCTGACGTTCTATGGATGTTCCACATCCCCTAATACCCAGGGGCGGTAGGGCTAATTGAACGCCTTAACGGGTTGTTGAAGCAACAGATTTAAGCTAGTGACTCTGACCTGCAGCCTTCAGGGGTGGCTGGCTGTGCTGCAGCAAGCGGTGGATCTCCTGAACTCCTGGCCAGTGTGTCTGGGTGGGTCCCCAATGTCCTGGCATTCAACAGTGTTGGACCTTCCGACGCTGGAGGAGAAATCAGGGAAGCTCTGGGTGCAGCAACCATAAGGGATGGGGGGAGATTGGGGCGGGACGACTGGGGAATATGCGGTGGGTAGCGTAACCAGGGAAACTGGGAATAACGTGTCTAACTACCCATCAACTAACTAGGAGGGAGAGAGTTTGTGTCTCCCTACATTACAGATTGGTAGGTAACTGGTGGAGGCTGATGGCAGTGGTGATGACGACGGGCAATCTGAGATCCTACAACATAACCTACAGGTGGCAAGCAAGTATGCAAACCACACCAAATGCTTCAGACTGCTGAGTCAGCACGAGGGCACCAGCCCATGTAGCAGAAGTGACACTGCTGATCTCCTTTAATGATGAAGAGCAAGGCTGTTGGGTTTTATGTTTTGGGGGATCCTGGAGGAGGAGTCCCCACCTACATCAATGGAGCTGTAGTGGAGCGTGTATCAAGCTTCAAATTCCTTTGTGTCCACATTTCCGATGATCTCACCTGGTCCCTGAACACCACCATCCTGATCAAAAAGGCGCAACCTTTATTTCCAGAGGAGCATCAAGAAAGCTCACCTCTGTCCCAGGATAGAACATAGAACATAGAACATAGAATAGTACAGCACATTACAGGCCCTTCGGCCCACAATGTTGTGCTGACCCTCAAACCCTGCCTCCCATATAACCCCCCCCCCACCTTAAATTCCTCCATATACCTGTCTAACAGTCTCTTAAACTTCACTAGTGTATCTGCCTCCACCACTGACTCAGGCAGTGCATTCCACGCACCAACCACTCTCTGAGTGAAAAACCTTCCTCTAATATCCCCCTTGAACTTCCCTACCCTTACCTTAAAGCCATGTCCTCTTGTACTGAGTAGTGTTGCCCTGGGGAAGAGGCACTGGCTGTCCACTCTGTATATTCCTTTTAATACCTTGTACACCTCTATCATGTCTCCTCTCATCCTCCTTCTCTCCAAAGAGTAAAGCCCTAGCTCCCTTAAACTATGATCATAATCCATACTCTCTAAACCAGGCAGCATCCTGGTAAATCTCCTCTGTACCCTTTCCAATGCTACCACATCCTTCCTATAGTGAGGCGACCAGAACTGGACACAGTACTCCAAGTGTGGCCTAACTAGAGTTTTATAGAGCTGCATCATTACATCGCGTCTCTTAAACTCTATCCCCGACTTATGAAAGCTAACACCCCATAAGCTTTCTTAACGACCCTATCTACCTGTGAGGCAACTTTCAGGGATCTGTGGACATGTACCCCCAGATCCCTCTGCTCTTCCACACTACCAAGTATCCTGCCATTTACTTTGTACTCTGCCTTGGAGTTTGTCCTTCCAAAGTGTACCACCTCTCACTTCTCCGGGTTGAACTCCATCTGCCACTTCTCCGGGTTGAACTCCATCTGCCACTTCTCAGCCCACTTCTGCATCCTATCAATGTCTCTCTGCAATCTTTGACAATCCTCTACACTATCTACAACACCACCAACCTTTGTGTCGTCTGCAAACTTTCCAACCCACCCTTCTACCCCCACATCCCGGTTGTTAATAAAAATCACAAAAAGTAGAGGTCCCAGAACAGATCCTTGTGGGATACCACTCGTCACAACCCTCCAATCTGAATGTACTCCCTCCACCACGACCCTCTGCCTTCTGCAGGCAAGCCAATTCTGAATCCACCTAGCCAAACTTCCCTGGATCCCATGCCTTCTGACTTTCTGAATAAGCCTACCGTGTGGAATCTTGTCAAATGCCTTACTAAAATCCAAGTAGATCACATCCACTATACTACCCTCATCTATATTCCTGGTCACCTCCTCAAAGAACTCTATCAGGCTTGTTAGGCACAATCTGCCCTTCACAAATCCATACTGACTGTCCCTGATCAGACCATAATTCTCTAAATGCCCATAGATCCTATCTCTAAGAACCTTTTCCAACAGCTTTCCCACCACAGACGTAAGGCTCACTGGTCTATAATTACCTGGACTATCCCTACTACCTTTTTTGAACAAGGGGACAACATTCACCTCCCTCCAATCCTCCAGTACCATTCCTGTGGACAATGAGGACATAAAGATCCTAGCCAGAGGTTCAGCAATCTTTTCCCTTGTCTCGTTGAGCAGTCTAGGGAATATTCCATCAGGCCCCAGGGATCTGGGGATGGGGAATATTCCATCCATCCTAATGTATTTTAACAATTCCAACACCTCCTCTCCCTTAATATCAACATGCTCCAGAACATCAACCTCACTCATATTGTCCTCACCATCATCAAGTTCCCTCTCAGTGGTGAATACCGAAGAGAAGTATTCATTGAGGACTTCGCTCACTTCCACAGCCTCCAGGCACATCTTCACACTTTTATCTCTAATCGGTCATACCTTCACCCCTATCATCCTTTTGTTCCTCACATAATTGAAGAATGCCTTGGGGTTTTCCTTTACCCTACTCGCCAAGGCCTTCTCATGCCCCCTTCTTGCTCTTCTCAGCCCCTTCTTAAGCTCCTTTCTTGCTACCCTATATTCCTCAATAGACCCATCTGATCCTTGCTTCCTAAACCTCATGTATGCTGCCTTCTTCCACCTGACTAGATTTTCCACTTCACTTGTCACCCATGGTTCCTTCACCCTACCATTCTTTATCTTCCTCACTGGGACAAATTTATCCCTAACATCCTGCAAGAGATCCTTAAACATCAACCACATGTCCATAGCACATTTCCCTGCAAAAATATCACCCCAATTCACACCCGCAAGTTCTAGCCTTATAGCCTCATAATTTGCCCTTCCCCAATTAAAAATTTTCCTGTCCTCTCTGATTCTATCCTTTTCCATGATAATGCTAAAGGTCAGGGAGCGGTGATCACTGTCCCCCAGATGCTCACCCACTGACAGATCTGTGACCTAACCCGGTTTGTTACCTAATACTAGATCTAGTATGGCATTCACCCTAGTCGACCTGTCAACATACTGTGACAGGAATCCATCCTGGACACACTTAACAAACTCTGCCCCATCTAAACCCTTGGAACTAATCAAGTGCCAATCAATATTAGGGAAGTTAAAGTGACCCATGATAACAACCCTGTTATTTTTGCACCTTTCCAAAGTCTGCCTCCCAGTCTGCTCCTTGGTATCTCTGCTGCTACTATAGAATACCCCCAGTAGAGTAACTGCTCCCTTCCTGTTCCTGACTTCCACCCATACTGACTCAAAAGAGGATCCTGCTACATTACCCACCCTTTCTGCAGCTGTAATGGTATCCCTGACCAGTAATGCCATCCCACCTCCCATTTCTCCCCCCTCTCTATCCCTTTTAAAGCAGTGAAATCCAGGAATATTGAGAATCCATTCCTGCCCTGGTGCCAGCCAAGTCTCCGTAATGGCCACTACATCATAATTCCATGTATGTACCCAAGCTCTCAGTTCATCACCTTTGTTCCTGATGCTTCTTGCATTGAAGTACACACACTTTAGCCCTTCTACCTTACTACCTTTATACCCTTTATTCTGCTGCTCTTTCCTCAAAGCCTCTCTATATGTTAGATCTGGCTTTACTCCATGCACTTCTTTCACTGCTCTATCGCTCTGGGTCCGGATACTGATGGACTTTTACCGCTGTAACATTGAGAGCATACACACCATCTGCATCTCAGTGTGGTATGGCAATTGTCCCGTATCGGACCGTAAAGCACTCCAGCGGGTGGTGAAAACTGCCCAGCAGACTATCGGCACCCAATTTCCCACCATCGAGAACATCTACCATAAACGCTGCCCGGACAGGGCGAAAAGCATTATCAAGGATGCATCTCACCCTGACCATGGCTTTTTACTCCCCTCCCATCTGGTAGGCGCTACAGGGGCCTCCGCTCCCGCATCAGTAGCACAGGAAGAGCTTCTTCCCTGAGGCTGTGACCCTGCTGAACCTCACATCACAGCGCTAAGCAGTATTGCACCCATATTGTACTGTCTCAGTACTTCTATATTTGTATGCTGTAGCACTTTTTATTCACAGTTATTTTTTAAATAACACTATTCTTTGCATTTCTGGTTAGATGCTAACTGCATTTCATTGGCTTTGTATCTGTACTCGGCACAGTGACAATGAAGTTGAATCTAATCTAATCTAATCTAAACAGGAAAGGATTGGAGGGTTATGGGCTGAGTGCGGGTCAGTGGGACTAGGTGAGTGTAAGCGTCGGCACAGACTAGAAGGGCCGAGAGGGCCTGTTTCCGTGATGTAATTGTTATATGGTTATATGGTTATAATTTCAGCCAGCTAATTGTTTAGGAATGACCTTAGAGAACTCTAGTCTCAGTAACCTCAGTGGAGTAAGTGTTTTAAGGGCTGGTACTTCCCTGCATATGATTTGTCTAATCCTAAAGTCCTGACTCAGAGAGTAGTCCTTCTGCCAACAGTGAAGTGGAAGGAGTGTTAGTGCAGATGATATGATGAGCACGGGTCCAACTAATCAGTGAGGCACAGACAGTGTGAGTGGGAGCAGCACCCTGGGACGACTGTGTCAATGGCAAATGGTGCCTTGAAGGATGATGCAGCACCCGGGCCTACCCATGGCTTCTTGCTAGATGGTACGGCTGCTGCTATCTGGGGTACGTGATAGTGAACATACAACACCTCAATAACCTGTACGAGCTCCCCATCCATGAGGGTCAGCACTTCAGGAGGCATGTTACAGAGGCAAAAAAGGTTCTGGATGATAGCCTTTACCCTGTATGATATGGCCAGACTCTCCAGGCAACTGATACCATCTGCTCTTGGAGAAAGGTGGCATCTGTGCTGTGACCGGTCGGGAATGTTGCACCTACATCCCCAACAAGCCTGGTAGTATCACTCACTTGGTTGATCACATTTGACAATCAGTGGATAAGATTCAGAAAGTGGGAGATCAATTGCATGGCTATCACACTCCAAGGGGAAGCTGGTGGCCTTTTGGGGCATTTGGAGGCTTATGGACTACTTTACTACACGGGGTAGTAACTGGTAGGATGATAATTCTGGGTATTATACACACCTACATGTTGGCTGTTACGTTGTTGTGTCTTTTGAAGGGTAGGTTGTGGAAGTAAGCGTACAGTCCCTCCCAGTAACTTCTATTTAGCTGATGATGCCACAGCATTGGTGGGGTTTAAAACCTAGTGCATGGTAACCACGCGCTCTCTTTTCCTCTTGAGTCGCCATGGACCAAGTAGATGAGGGTGCTGCAGAAACAGTAAACAGTGGGGGTATGCTGTGGTGCAGAAGGCCTGGAAACACACTTCGGTCAAGTATTTATCATTGGGTTTATGTTCAGTGTTTGCTTTGTCCTGCCACTTTCAGTTTGATTAAATATCTGTAACCGAGTTTTGCTTGAAGGGTTATTGAATGTTTAGTGCCGTAGTTTTGCAACTTAAGGGGCTTATATAAGCACTTGTTCAACTTAAATGTTTGGTTGAGTGTTTTGCTGTTTGTCTTTTAAGTAAATTGTTAACGTCCAATTATTGAATCCGTGATCCTCCTTCCCAATAACGCATGTCCATTGGACTTACTCATACTAGTTTCACTTACACCCATTTGCTACGTAACCTCCTATGCAAGAATTGCTTCAAAATGCATAGGGTCTTGAAGAGACTTTACAGTCAGCTTGGTATGGAATGCTTTTTAGATAGACAGATTGACACTTTATTGATCCCAAAGGAAATTGCAGTGTCACAGTAGTATTACAAGTGCACATGTATAAATATTAGGAGAAGTAGAAAGGATAAAAAAATAAGCTACCTCAAACAGGCTAACAGGAGGGTGGGGGGGGGGGGGTCATCACTTCCCTGGCTATAGTTGACTGATTATAAAGCCTAATGGCAGAGAGTAAGAATGACTTCATATAGCACTCTTTGAGCACTGTGCATACACAGCATATTTCAGGAAAGTGCAACATGGATGATTGCCTCTGTGATGTATCTACAGTTGGATGCCAATGAACATTCTGTACTGAGTCAATGTCAATCATCTAGGAGCGCATTATTGTGAACATGCACTCTAAGCTCATAATCATGGGATCTAGTCAATTCTTGATGACTATGAGGAATGTTGGAATGCACTTTTTAAAAATGAATGTTTCTCTTCAGTTTTTACTATGGAGAAAATGATGAAAGTGAAGAAATTGGGGAAAATTAGTGGTGTTGCTTTAGATCACATATGAATTAGCAGAGAGGTGATATTGGAGGCCTTGAAGTGTGTTAAGGTGAATAAGTACCCAGGGCCTGACCTAAGAAGAACTTGCAGAGGTCCTTTGCAGAAATGTTTGTTTTGTCTCTGGTAACAAGTGAGGTTCTGGAGGACTGGACAGTGGCTAATGTTTAGAGTTGCTTAATGTTTAATGTGCTTAAAAAGGGTGGAAATTCAAGTCTAGATACTACAGGCTGGTGAGTGAGACATCATGGTGGTTAAATTACTGGAGGGGATTTTGAGGGACAGAATCTTCTAACATTTAGAGAGACAGGTAGAGCTGTGAATGTTGTCTGTATGGATTTTAGCAAAGTCTCTCATGGCAGGCTAATCTGGAAGAGTAGATCACATGTGATCTGGAGAGATAGCGATTGGACTATCTACTGTATAACTCTATAAATTCGCCGATGACACCATTGTTGGTAAAATTTCAGATGGTGACAAAGAAGTGTATAGGAGTGAGATAGATCAACTGGCTGACGAGTCTCACAACAATAACCTTACACTCAACATCATCAAGACCAAGGAATTAATGTGGAATTCAGGAAGGGGAAGCTGGAAGAACACACCCCAATCCTCATTGACGGATCAGCAGTGAAAAAGGTCAACTTCAGCTTCCTGGATGTCAACATCTCAAAGGACCCAACATATTGATGCAATCACAAAGAAGGCAGAATGGATATACATAATTTGGAGTCCAAGGAGCTTTGGTATGTTACCTTGTAAATTTGTACAGATGTAGAGAAAATTCTGACTGGTTGCATCACTGCCTGATATCGAGTCTCCAATACATTGGATTGAAAGAAGCTGCAGGAGGTTGTAGATTCACCTAGCTTTATCATAGGCAGAATCCACCTCATCATTGAGGACATCTTCAAACAGCTGTGCCTTGAGAAGGCAGCATCCATTTTTCAGGAACTGCACCATCCAGGACATGTCCTCTTCTCATTGCTACTATCAGGAAGGAGGTACAAGGGCCTGAAGATCCATACTAAGAAGCAATAGATGATGGTGGACAGTTGTTCCTTACACTGAAGCTAGTATCTAGTGGTGGGCCTCAGGTGTTTGTGCTGGGACCTTTGTTGTTTACATCTTATGTACACAAATTGGATGTGAATATACAAGACATGGTTAGTAGGTTTGCAGATGATACTAAAATAAGTTTGTTGTAGACAGAGTAGAGGGTTATGGAAAGTTACATGGCAGATCCTGATCAAGTAGGAATGTAGGCTGAGGATTGGCAAATGGCTTTCAAACAGATGGCTGTGAGCTATGGGACTTTGGGAGTTAAATCAGGATAGGGCTTGAATAGTAAATGATAGGCTCCTGGTTAGCGCAAGTGCAACATTCACTAAAAATGCTATTACACTGATATTCACCAAAAATGGTAATACAGCTGGATTGGGTGGCGAAGAAGGCATGTGGCACACATTGACCAAACAAGTAAATACAGGAGTTGGGAAGTTATGTTGTAGAAGACATTTATGAGGCTGTACATAGAATACTGTGTACAGTTTTGGTCACACTGTTATAGGAAAGGTGTTATGAAACTAGAAAGAGTGGAACGTTGCCCGGACTTAGGGGCCTGAGTTACAAGGAGAGGTTGCACAGACTAGGACTTTATCCATGTAGAATGGTGGCCTGAAATAGGAAGATAAGGTCGTGAGGACCACAGGCAGGGTGAAAGCACATAGTCTTTTTCCCAAGAAGGCGGTGTTAAAGCAAGAGGGCATAGGTTTAAGATCAGAGGTGAGAGTTTTAACTTTAGTAGCAGCTTCTTCACACAATGGTTGTGCATACCTGGAATGAGATGCCAGAAGTAGTACTGAAGCAGACATAGTAACAACATTTAAAAGTACATAGATAAGTATAGTTACTGTGCAAAAGTCTCAGGCACATTAGGGCAAAGATGCTTTCAAAAATAATGAAATGAAAAGTTTCTAAATATCAAAAAAAATTACTATTAAGAACAGTTTTATAAGAAAATTGGCTAGTACGTTTCTCTGAACATCTTGGAGAACTTGCCAGAGTTCTTCTGCAGACTTTGGCTGCCTTGCTTGCTTCTATCTCTCAAGTAATCATAGACAGCCTCAATGATGTTGAAATCAGGGCTCTGTGGAGGCCCTACCAGCGGTTGCAGAATTCCTTGCTGCACTTAGTTTCCATAGGTAGCCACTGCATTTCTGGTCCTCAACCTTGCCTGTGTTTCTTTATGCTTCAGAAGAGCTTGGATAGCACATCTTGAAACTCCTGTCTGCCGTAAAATTTCTGCCTGGGAGAGACCTTGCTGATGCAGGATGACCACTTTGTGTTGTGTCTAAGCTCACTCTTGCCATGGTGTAAGAATTGATTATCTGAAGGTTAAACTGTTATGTCTGTCATGCCCTTGTCTGTTAGCTTGGTTGTCCTTCACCCAATTTGACTCTTTTTACACCAGTTCCTGTTTCAGTTAATTAGTTCATTCAACTCATTATGTCACTGATCCTAAGACCTGCTGAAAAGTGGTCTATTACTTAATATATTACTTTCAAAGGTTTCAAAGGTACATTTAATGTCAGAGAAACATATACAATATACATCCTGAAATGTTTTTCTTTGCAACCATCCATGAACAACAGGGGAGTGCCCCCAAAGAATGAATGACATTTAAATGTTAGAACCCCAAATTACCCCCCAGTTCCCCGCCCTCTCACACGTGAACGGCAGCAATCAACAATCCCCCTCCCCCAGCTGGCAAAAAAAAACATTGGCACCTGCCACCAAGCATTCAAGCATGAGCAAAGCAACAGCAAAGATGCTGACTTGCAGTACTCCGAAGACTTCATGTTTCACCCGGTATTCGCCATACCACAAGCTCTCCCTCTCTCTCTCCCTAATAAGGGAGAAAGAAGTGTCTCTGTTTCACAGCGAGATGGGAGACATAACAAACAACTCGTTGGTTTATTATGTTAAAAGTCCATTGCGTTGCTTTTTCCGAGCTCTGTGCCTAAAGTTCTCAGGTCTCTGGGCACACAGCCTTAGATCTTCCATCTCCCACGACATACAGATCTCCCGTCCAGACACCGACCTGTGATCCCCCCATCTCCAGAACCACGAAATCACGGACCTCCAAAGGCGAGTGAAGCTTTTAGGTTGCGCCCGTGGCATGCCGATTAATGGCCAGTCGTGAAACTCTGAGGGCGGGTCCCACTCCCGCAAAGAACTGTAGTCGGCAAAAGAACCCTGAAAGGGTAAAATAGAGATATTAAAGATCAAAATAGAGCTGTTTCCAAAGATGTAAGCAAAGGAGTTGCCGTTAGTTTGCCTGGACATTGTTTTATATTAACAAAATATAAAAAAATTGTCTGCATTATTTAATTTTTTGGAAGGGTTTCTATGATTTGTGCACAGTACTGTTCATGTATAGGATAGGGTTAGAGGGCTAAGGGCCAAATGCAGGCAGGTGGAATGAGCTTGATGGGCAACATTCAGCATGGATGAGTTGGGCTGTAGGGCCTGTTTTCATGCTGTATGACTCTTTGATAACTACAAGTAATGTAAGTCTCAATAGCAGGAACAGAATTTTATTTGGAAAGTTATTCATTTCATACTGGATGTTCTTGATGTCATCCTGTGCCTTGAAGCTATTTATTACTGGAGCCCCTAACTACCACGGTTCCTCTCCATCTCCAATGACAGGATTCCTTCAGTCGTTAGAACTTACCGTGGCCATCCCCTATGTGCAATCTGAGAGCAAGTGTGTCCCAGCGTAGCTCTATTAATTGAAGCAGCAGTCGATTATTTTGATCTACTGCTTTGTATTGTGGCATGAAGTAAAAGACTGTTCAGGCTTCTTGCATAACTTCACTTCCAACAGTCTTTTTATGTGTGCTCATATGCAGAAGAGCCAGTTTGTATGATCCTGACATGTATATTGGGCACATTAAAATAATGTTCCCCGTGGTTTTGACCGAGGCTGCCTAAGGCCCTTAGCATAATGTTGCATCAATGTGCAGAAATATTTCTACAGCATGCTTTTTATAATGCCCAGACTTAATTGAAAAAAAGAACTCTGCCTTTCAGAACTCTATCTCATTAACTTTTAATAACTTCTTCTCCTTGAACTGTAATCATTAGTTGTTTCCATATAGTGCAGAAGTTGACAATTTTGTGAAAATTTGTCAGGGAGCAGCAGTGACTTTGATAAGATTGTTCTGTCTTTTAAATGAAGCTCCCCGAGCTTTGCAATATATGGAAATTCCCTTTATCTGTACTAGAAAATTGTTGCAGTCATGTTATTGTGACTTCTTACATGAAGCCTCATGCTTGCTGTGAGGCAGGACAGCACTTTGTACTGAGGGGAGAAATACAACACTTTACTAGGGCTAATACAGACTCCATTCTGATTTCTCAGATCATACCGATACAGGGGATGTCACAAGGGCCTAATCCATTATTTTAAACTGACCATGAGCAGGAAAGCAATGATGTTTTCCACACCTATTGGATCAGCTGGACAGAGCAGCCCAAGTCTCTGCATTTTTATTTGTTTAGCCATGGGCCAGTAGATCAGGAGTGTGCTCCATTGTGTTCTCTGGGGAAAATTGGGACTCTTTTACTCGAGGACCCCTCCCTGCTGTGAGTTCACTGACAAACCCGATAATTCATTTGCTTATGTTGGAAATATGGCAGTTGACAGGTCAGCCATTTTTTGATAAGAACATAAGAAATAGGAGCCAGAGCATGCCTGTTGCTCTATTGTGCCTGATGCACCATTCAATAAGATCATGTCTGATCTGTTTGTGGATTTAGGTCTTCCTAGTTGCATTTTCCCCATCACCCTTAATTCCCCTGCTATGCAAAATCTACCTAACTGGGTGTTAAATCTATTTAATGAGGTAGCCTCCACAGTTTCCTTGGGCAGAGAATTAAATTTACTAGGAAAAGCAGTTTCTCCTCAACCCATCCTAAATCTATTCCCCCAAATCTTGAGGCTATGTCTCCTGATTCTAGTCTCACTTCCCAGCAAATAATTCTCCTGATCTTATCTATCCCTTTCATAACTTTAAAAGTTTCTATAAAGTCCCCTCTCATACAACTGAATTCCAACAGTATAGCTCCATTCAGCTCAATCTCTCCTGGTAAGCTGACCCTCTCATCTCCAGATTCAACCTCAGGAACCTCGTCTTCACTGCCTCCAAAGCCTGCATATATTTTCTCAAGTAAGGAGACCAGAACTGCACATAGAATTCCAGTACCCGGCATAGTGGCAGCATAATCTCCCTGCTCTTATATTCAATCCTTTTTGCAATGAACGTTCACGTTCATATTTGCCTTCTTGATAACCTGTTGCACCTGCACAGTATCATGCTGTAATCTTTCACTATTTAAAAAATAATGCCCAGGAGTCTGTGGAGATTCAACTTGTCATCAAAAACTTTGGCAAACTTCTATAGATGTGTGGTGGAAACTGTGCTGACTGGCTGCATTATAAGCCTGGTGTGGGGCACTAATATCTTTGAGTGGAAAATCCTACAAAAGGTAGTGGATTTAGCCCAGTACAACACAGGTAAACCCCTCCCAACCATTGAGCATATCTACATGAAAAAAGTTTCCAGTGAATAGCAGCATCCATCATCAACAATCCTCATTCCCGAGGCCATGCTCTTTTCTCACTTTTACGGACACTTCATCTCATGTCCTCGATAGTTATTGCTTATTAATTTATTATTATTCTTTCTTTCTTTTTGTATTTGCACAATGCCCAAGTTTGTGCAGACTTTCACTGATTCTATTGTGATTAACATTCTATTATTGATTTATTGAGAATGTGCACAAGAAATGAATCTCAGGGTTCATATATGTACTTTGATAATAAATTCACTTTGAACTTTTAAAGACTGCCTCGATCAACTTGATTTGCCAAATATACATGAAAGTTAATGCCCTCCATGGCAACTGCAATTCCATTTCTTATGCCTCAGAAACTGCTTGGGTCATTGCCTGTGCCACTGCAATATGATTATTCGATGGTCTACAGACAACAACCAGCAGGTTATTTTTCCCCTTTACTATTCCTTATCTCTATCCAGATGGACTCAACTTTCTGTGAAATAGAACTTTTATCATCTTTCACTATCATCCATATAAACATATTACAATATATCATCCTGATATCATACTTAATTAAGAGTGCTACCCCACCTCCCTTACTTCCTGTTTATCCTTCCATATTACCTAATACCCTCGAGCATTTGAATCCCAATTATCTCCAGTCTGAAACCACATTTATATAATGGCTACTAAATTATACCCTTGTACTGATCAGTGCCACAAAAGCCCATACTTTGCTTTGAAGACTACGGGCCTTCAGATAAAGTCCCCTTACACACATTGTCCTTTTAGAATCCAGTAACTACTGTGTACCTTACATTTGACTTCTCTGTTCACCATTCTCAGTTTTGTCTTTTCTATCTTTTGCTTTGGTCTCTTCATTACTTCTCTCTGTCTTTCTGCCTGAAGTTCCACTCCCTGCAATATAGTTTAAACCCTCCCCAAAAACACTAGCAAACAACGCCCCTAGGATATTGACCCTATTTGTGCTGTTTAGTTTGTACTGGTCCTGAGATCAAGTTCCAATATCTAAGGCATCTGAAACTCTCTCTCCTGCACCACTGCTCAAGCCACATATTCATCCTGAATATATTTCCGTTCCTACTCTGACAATCACTTAGCACAACAATCTTGAGATTATGATCTTTAGTCTTACTTGCTAATTTATCTCCTACTGTTGCTCCCTAAGTTCTTGCAGGACCTCCTCCCATGTTTTTCTATCATTGATGCACTGGGGCATCAGGCTGTTCAATCATCCTTTCCAGAATGCCCAGCAACCACTCTAAACCAGCATGACCTGTGCACCTGGGAGGCAACACACCAACTGGGAATCCTGTTCTAGACCCCTTACCCTGGAATCCCCTACCACAATACCTCTGTTACTTTTTCCTGCCACCCCCCCCCCCCCCCCACCCATGCATTAGAGCCACTCATGGTGTCATGTTCCTGGCTACTGCTGCCTTCCCCTGATAAACCACCTTCATAAGACCTAAAAGCAGAATTAGTCCATTCAGCCCATCAGGTCTGCTCCACCATTCCATCATAGCTGTTTTATTATCCCTCCCCATAACCTTTGACACTCTTATTAATCAAGAACCTATCAACCTCCACCTAACTACACCCAATGAATTGCCTACATAGCCCTCCGTGGCATAGAATTCCACAGATTCACCACCCTCTGGCTAAAAATGATTTACTTATCTCTGTTCTAAATGGATGTCCCCCAATTCTGAGGTTGTGCCCTCTGTGTTGTGTATTTAATATTTCAGTAATATTAGAGTAATATTGTAATTAAATTGTTTGATTAAGCATATTTTGCCTTTTACATAATGCATTGTGGGTTATTTGTAAAAGCACATAATGGCAAACATCATCACACCATCACATGGTACACGTGTGTCTAAAGTACACACAAAGTTAGACTCGTGTCTCACGGTTCTCTTGTTTTTCTTTGAATTAGTTTAATGTATTGGAGTTACAAAATATGACAGTGGTGATGAGGTATTTCTAAAATGAACCCGAGATGAGTACCTACCTGTGGAAGCACAGCGAGATGTTCAAGGTTGAAAAAAAGCAATGCAACATGTGTTCTTCAGAAGGGAAGACACAACAGAGTTAAAAAAGGCAAAAAAAAGCAGAAACAGTGAGTACTGGGTGATAACATTCATTAAATAAAGAGCAGAAAAGTCTGGCTATGTCAGAAAGATTGATGTGTTCCATTACACAACAGATAACTGGACATTGTATATGGGCAAATTGAGAATTATTTTAAAGCAAATGGAATAGCCAATGAAAAAGTAGTACCAGTTTTGTTGAGTGCATTGGATTTACATGTGTACAGTTTGCTTAGGAGTTTGACTGCTCTAACCAAACATTCAGAAATTAGCTTTTATGATATAATGAAAGCAATGCAGGAACATTTAGAAGTAAAACCATTGTTGATTACAGAACACTTAGATTTCATAAGTGGAATCAAAAGGAAGAGGAATGCATTTCAGCATTCGTGGCTGAATTGAAGAGATTGAGCGGTAATGGCATTGAGAGATCATTTAGTTTGTGGAATCTTACAAGAAAGCATTCAAAATTGCTTCTAACTGAAGCGCAACTGATATTTAAACAATCAGTTGAAATAGCTATATCAATGGAAACAGCAGAAAGAGATGTAATTAATTTGCAGTCTGCAATGAAAGTGAGCAGGACCAAAGTTGCAATGGCTAAACAGAAACCAGTCTGGCCGTTACTGTTGTGGCAGGGACTCACATACACTGGACCAATGCAGATTTACAGGTGAAGTTTGTAGAAAATACAACAAAGTAGGACACAAACAAAGAGCATGTTGGACAGACAAAAATAAATGGATGTACAAGGAAGAGGAAAAACCTAAAAAGTCAAGTGGCAGTTTCAAAAAGAACTTGAGATTCACAGTGTGAAAACTAACAACAGACAAGTAATTTGCCTTACACCATGTGAACAGCAAATGAATTAAAATGGAATTTTATGTTGGTTTAGCTGCTTCGGTTATTCCATAAAATGAGTCTGAATGGCATTTCAGAGATATTAAACTGAAGCCTACAGACATCCAACTAGAAACGTACTAGAGACAAGATACCACCGGTGGGAATGACATTTGTAACAGTGAAATACAACAACCGACTGCCACATTGGACTGATACGTGGTAAAAACAGGAGGGCCACCATTATGGGGGTGGGAGTGGATGAGACAACTGCAATTTGACTGGAGATCATTCCACATTCTCTGCAATAGAGTCAACTGAAAGTGAATTAAGAAAGGTACTAGATGATGCCACAACTGTCTCCATGCTGTACACCATGAATCGTTGCCCAACAGAGAGCAAACAGCTGTCGGTAGCAATGTCTGAGCCTCTGGTTGGAAAGCGTATTGGACCAAGGAAGGACCATGCTGCTCAGAGGAATCGTGACAACGATGATAGAAGTTGTAGGTACCATATCTGAGAAAGTTTCTGATATGTTAATCAGGCAGTTACTTGCAAAATGTAGCTTGGTTATAAGCTAGGAGAGAGTTCAAAGAGCTCAGGAAAGTTGCAAGCATTCAGCTTTTGTGAGTATTGACGACAAGGATTAAATCTGCATGTATTAAGCTTATTGCATGAACTTTAAGTGGGAGACAAAAAAGCAGCTTGTTAAAGTAGATGCAAATTCTAAAGCCCAGCTGGATGAATGAAAGGCCAAAAAAGGAGTGAATGGAGATACAAAAACAGAGGATTTGTCAGATGTTGTGAAAGAGGAAACCAATAGGAGAGAACAGATCATAAAGGGAGTAATAGATGTATAAATAAGAAAATACTCCAGTGAGCTCCAAGATCAAGATGCACATCCTAGAAAGAAAAATAAGTGAGAAAATGAAAGACAAAAAGTTGAAAAGGGGAGAAGAGGAAGAGAGAAAGAATATAAGCAAGAAAGAGAAAGGTGTGAAAGAGAAGGAATGTGAGAAGGAAAAAGAGTGAAATAAAAGAGAGAGAAAGAAGGCAGGACTGGTAGAGCAAGGATCGAAGTAGATCCAGAGAAAAAAAAGGCCAAGAAAAGGAGAAGAAAGATGTCCGGAGCTGTCAGACCAATTCCAGCAGTTTCCAAGTCAATTCCTACAACCATCATGGAGGAGGCCCCAAAACTTGAGATTATTTCACAGCCACAATTCTCACCTGCCAAGCCGAGTGGTTTTCATTGTCAGGAAAGACATTATTCCACAACAGTAGGAAAGCCTCCATGGCAATTAAATCATGAGCGCTGAATGGGACAATTTAAAATTTACTGTGCTGTGGAAGTCTATATCGTTATTGTATAATATAACCTACTATATTGTACAGAGCCATCACACACTCCTAATATGTTAACCCTTTCATTCCTGGGATTGTATCTTCCACAGTGAAAACTGATGCAAAATACCTATTAAGTTCCTCTGCTATTTCTTTGTCCCCTATTAACACATCTCCAGCTTCATTTTCCAGCAGTCCAATATCCACTCTCGGCTTTCTTTTATTCCTTATTTATACATTTAATCCTCTGTTATATTATTGTCTAGTTTAACCTTCATATTTCATCTTTTCTCTCTCCATGGCTTTATGGTTTTTAAAAACTTCCCAATCCTCTACCTTTTCACTAATTTTTGCTATATTATATACCATTTCTTTTGCTTTTATGCTGTATTTGACTTCCCTTGTCAGCCACGATTGCCCTTTAGAATACTTAGAATATTTAGAGTATTTAGAATACTAAAGGTTCATTTTATCAAAGTACATATGCAGAATACAACTCTGAGATTTGTTTCTCTAGATAGCCATGAAATACAGAAAAACCATGGAAGTCATTGAAAAAAAGATATCAATACCCCCCCCACCCACAAAAGAAAAAGAAACAAAACTTACAAACCTCAAACCCACCACCACCCTCCAAACTCTCCCTTGCACAAACACTAATGGATTACCCACTCAGACACGGCAGCTGAAACATCAAACCCCTGACCCCAAAGCTCCTCCCATTAAAAAAATAACAATGATAACATCAAACACCCAGCCCAACCTTCACACAAAAACAGCAACATATCTCCCACCCACCAATTGGCAACAAAAATATGAAACACAGAAATACTGCAGGAGACCAAGATAAACTATAGTCACCACCAATAATCACATATACCTCAGAATTTCAAAAACATCCTCTGTCAATACTGAGGAGAACAATAGCTCAAACTCAGTCATTCTGTGGGGCTTTCATCCACCAAGACACTGTCTCCCAACCTCTGGCCTAATGCAGCCTCCCGTGGGGAGCGGCCTCTAGTCTGACGTGATCTTTTGACCTCCAGCCAACCTGTGAAGAGCAATCCCCAACCCAACCTCCTCTGCATTCACCTCGATGTTTCAATCTTCTTTGATTGGCAAGAAATGCAGTCGATCATGGCCCTGTGTCCTGTCTCTGGTCTCCTGGGAGAGCTCATGTTTGTGATTTTCTCCTGAAATTTTCTTGGGGACAACAGAGTGCTAGATCACTCAATAGAAGTCCAAACTGTAAGTCTCAATCTCCAACAATTTCTGGAACACAATGAAGGTAAAAAAAAATAAGTAAAAATAATAGAAAATGTGAAATAATTGACTAAATGGAAGACATTGCCTGAGGAATCTGTGTTTGCTGATGTCATCTTGACTGGAAGACAGGTTATACTTATTTGTCTTTGGGATGTATCTCTCCCGTGCCTTCTGAATTGCTCTCAGAAACTCCAGCCATTGCTATTCTGCCATCATCCCTGCTAGTGTTCCCTTCCAATCAACTTTGCTCAGTTCCTTTCTCAAGCCTCTATAATAACCTTTACTCCACTGTAACACTGATACATCTGATTTTAGTTTCTTCTTCTCAAACAGCAGGGTAAATTCTGTCATATTATGATCACCATCTCCTAAGAGTTCCTCTACTTAATCTTCCTAATCAAATCCAGTTCATTACACAACATCCAATCCAGAATTGCCATCTCATAATGGACTCAGTCACAAGCTGCTCTCTCTAAAAAAGCCATTTCTTGGGCATTCTACAAATTTCTTCTCTTGGAATGCAGCACCAACCTGATTTTTGCAATCTATCTGCATATTGAAAACCCCCATGTCTATCCTAACATTGCCCTTATTACATGCCTTTTCTATGTCCCACTGTAACTTGTATCCCATATCCTGGCTACTGTTCAGAGGGTTATCTATAATTCCCATCAGGTTCTTTTTACCCTTGAAGTTTCTTAATTCTACCCCAAAGATTCTACATCTTCGGATCCTATTTCAACTCTTTCTAAAGATTTGATTTCTTTTTTTTCCCCGACAGAGCCACCCCACCCACTCTGCCTATCTGCCTGTCCTTACAATGCATTGTTTATCTTTCGATTTTAAGCTCCCAACCATAATCTTCTTTCAGCCATACTCAGTAATGCCCATAACATACCTTCCAATCTCTAACTGCACTCCAAAATCATCTACATTAATCTGTATACTGTGTAAATTCAAATATGACACTTTCAGTCTTGTATTCATCAACCTTTTTGATTTTGTCTCCATGTTACAATTGCAACTCATCTCACTGACTGCAATTTCCCCCCATCATCTGCTTGTCCTTCCTCACAGTCTCACCACCCACTGCATTTACTTTTATACCAATTGTTCTATCACTCCAGTTCCCACCCCTACTAAATTAGTCTAAACCCTCCCCAACAGCTCAGACAAACCTGCCCACAAGGATATCGGTACCCCTTGGGTTCCGGTATAACCCATACCTTTTGTACAGGTCATACATTCTCCAGAAGTGATCCCAATGATCGAGAAATCTGAAACCCTGCTCCTTGCACCAATTCCTCAGCCACAAAATTCATCTGCCAAATCATCCTACTCTTGCCCTCACTGGCACTTGGCATAGGCATGTCCAAAGATTACTACCCTGGAGGCCCTGCCTTCAGCTTTTTTTACTTAATTGCCCAATGCTCTCTTCAGGACCACCTCCCTTTTCCTACCTAAGTTGCTGGTACCAATGTATACCATGAGTTCCAGTCGTTCACTGTTCCCCTTTAGAATGCAGTGGACCTAATCTGAGACATCCCTGACCCTGGCACCTAGAAGGTAACATTCCAACCGGGTGTCTCTTTCATGTCGACAGAATCTGCTTTCTGCTCCTCTATCACTACCACACCCCTCTTCTTTCCACTTCCCTTCTGAGCCACAGAGTCAGACTCAGTGCCAGAGACCTAGTCACCGTGGCTTCCCCCGGCAGATCATTCCCCCCCACCAACTGTATCCAAAGTGTTATACTTAGTATTGAGGAGAACAGGTAGAGGGGTACTCTGCATTGGCTGCCTATTCCCTTTCCCTCTCCTGATAGTCACCCAGGGACCTGCCCCCAGCAACTTAGGGGCAACTACTCCCTGTAGCTCCCATCTATCATCTTGTCATTCTTCCATATGAGGCGAAACTCATCGAGCTGCAGCTGCAGTTCCTTAAGATGGTCTTTAAAGAGCTGCAGTTCAATCCTCTTTGTGCAAGAGTAGTTATCAGGAGACCAGAGGTCTCCCAAATTTCTGACATCTCACACAAGGAACATACCGCTACCTCCAGATCCATTCCCAGTGCACTAGCTATGTATTCACAGAAAAAAAAAATCTTACTGGAAACTTCCTTATTTACTTACTTTGACCCTCTGCCAGTGCTTGCCAAACCTTGTTTGGGCCTGTTGAGCCAAAGCTGGATCACTCTAACAATGGTGGCCACTCTGGTTACACCTCCCTTCCTTTTATTGGCCCCACGCTGATTGCCGCCCACCGAGAAAAAAAGGTGAAAAGCACTTGAATACTTTAGACCTCACACTGCATCTCCAATGAACAACCTCTCGTGCCTATAACCGTCCATTGAGAAAAATGCTGAGAAGTACCCGAGGTCTTTTTAAACGTCACCAAGGAACGATCTTTTCCAACTGTATCCAAACTGGTTTTGGGACATGACCACAGGGCTCTTCTTGCGACTGCTCTGTCTGTTGGTCTCCCATTCCCTATATTCCTCTAGGTCCTTAAACTGTGGTGTGACCACGTCACTAAATGATGGATTCTTGTTGATCTTTGTCAAGAAATAAGTAAACAATATGTTAATAAAGTGAAATATTAAAGGTAGGCTGTATAAGCTTTCCTATATTCCTGGCCAGGAGCTGAAAGTGAACCCATGGAGTGTGCCTGATTTTCTCAGTATAATCCTTACACCTGTGAATCAATTCAGCTGTGATGGAGAAAGTGGTGCTCCATCTCCTTTGGGATAATCATCACCGATGATAGCAGTCATCTGCGATGCTGTCTTTGCCAGTCTTTTCAGACATGAATGAGTCATTGGCTTTTGAAGCTATACACCTGCCAGCAGTGTGGATTCCTTCCAGTACAGACAAACCAAGCAGTGTGAGCATCACGTGCTTATAAGTGTCATTTTAGTGTGTTCACAAAGGGGAATAAGCAAGAATTTATCGTTAAATTTCATATTTAACTTTTGTGCATAAGGGAACTATATGGATGAGTTGCCAAAGACAATACACCTGCTTTATCATCTGCAATTTTGAAACAATGAATTTAGTATTAGTATTTCAAAGCAATGAAGATCCACTTGCTATCAACATTTTTAAGCACCAGAGACTTGAGTGATAAGCAGCAAATGTTCTTCCCATTACTGATTCCATGTCAGTGAGGATTCTTTCTCTCCAGGACAAAGAGCTGACATTGTTTACAGAGCGAGTAGCTCATTATCAGAGTATTCCAGATGCAATCTGTGAGGTCACAGTGACATTGCCTCCCACAGAAAGAAGGACCTGTAGCCTTATTAATTTGCTGGAGATGAGGTAATATTAAGTTTAGGGTAGTGCAGGGCATCAGGGAGATGATTGAGGTAGCTTGTTGAAAAATGCACTTAAAAGCATGACATTTACTAGTGGGTGTTAACACAACTGCTTGTTAAAGTCCTTTCATGATACTGCAGTAATATTCCTAAAATAAAGGTCAGGCCATCTTTGAAATTGTGAATGATCGGTCCTATATAATTGTCCTGTAATTCTACAGAATATACTATATGTTGCAGGTTTTACTGATGATGATCCCCATGGATCCCTAAGATACAATGAATTGACGCCAGTGGATCGTTATAATTATATGACAATGATCAAAAGAATCACTAGATTTGTGCTCCCAAATGCCAAGATGTAACATGATTAAAATATCTCAGCATAATTCTCTCTCCTAACATGCTCGCTTCTCATCAAGGAGGAGCTACAGGAGCCTGAAGACACACACTCAATGCTTTAGGAGCAGCTTCTTCCCCTCGGCCATCAGATTTCTGAGCCCATATATACCAACTCAGTAATTTTTTTGCTCTCTTTTTGCACTACTGACTTAATTTAAATTTTTTAGAGGTCAAAGTACATTTATTAAAGTACATATACTACATACATCCTTGCGATTAGTCTTCTTCTAGACAGTTAAAAACCAAAAAACAACTGAATCAGAATCAGATTTAATATCTCTGGGTTACATTGTGGGATTTCTGAACTATGTGGCATCAGTATGATGAAATACATGATAATATAGAAAAAAATCCATGAATTACAGTAACTATATAAAAGAGAGAGAGAGAGACCTCTCAACTGCAGAGGCCTACCTGCTAACAGCAATGAGCGATAGGACCCACAAACTCCTTCTCCAGCAACAGAGAGATCTGTCCCAACAGCAATTCAAACGGCAGGCATTTGGCACTGAACCCTTCTACATTTGTCTCAATGTTTCAGTCTTCTTTGACACTTTAATTGCTGATTAGTGGACATTTTAATCACCAAAATGGAGTCGATGATCGGCTCACGCCCCATCTCTAAGCTTCTTTGCCATGAGGTTGCTCGAGTTCGTTCTCACTTTCTGGGATCTTCTTGAAGACAGCAAAGTACTAGATCGCCGAGTCGGTCTTCAAACTGTATATCACAGGCTCTGATAGTTCCACAAACACATTTAACATGACAAGGAGACTTGAAAGAAGTGAAATAAACAGTTTTGTGGACTGTCTGGAAGATGTCGACCGAGGCACCATCTTGACTGGAATTCCTGTGATTATAGTCCAGAAAATGTACTGCAGTTCTGATTTCTGTCCACAGAATGTCACCATGTCTCACCAGCGCCATATTGGCCAAAATATATTTATTACTGTAAATAAGAATGTTTTTATTATTATATATTGCAAAGTACTGCTACTATAAAACAACAAATTTCATGATATACACCAGTGATATTAAACCTGATTCTGTTTCTGATTCTGACACTGTTTCCTCCGTCCTTTGTATAAACCCAAAATTGTCACTTGCATATAAAACTTATACGTGGATGTTAATGATCAAAAGCTTGCAGGTTAAGGAATGCATTTACTGTAAAAATTTAATAACAATAGCTGGACTGTTTAACCATGCAGATGCATCATCATTTTGAAGTTAAGTGTCAACTGTCATCAGTGATGGTTTCCTTATAAAGGAGCTACATTTCACATGTTGAGGAGCTTCAGATGTGAAGTTCACTTTAAATCAATTCTGACACCCAGATTAACGCACAGAATACAGTGCAATACCCAAAGAGTCGCCTTATTGAAATTGTTTATCTCCATAAACTGTCCTTCAAGCCACAAAGTGATGTATCATTGGGACATGTGCAATAATTTCCTTATTAGAGGGATGTTTAAAAACCAATGCATTTTATAGGTTTATGAACTTATGAACATTGGGTTTTGTAATATTTATATTATCTGCTCTGAAATCCTAGTTGATTATTTCGCTAAATATTAATTAATATGGCAGCCATAACCTTTATTTGCAGCTGACAAGACAAATGAAAAGTGATGAATCTGAAGATTATTTCAGCACTGACATCATCTATTTCTTTTGTTCCAGGCAGCTATTAATTTCAGCCCAAGGAGATAATACGAAAGGGACGCTTTCTTTTTAATTGTATCCAGTGTCTGAGGGTTGGTTTGGCTGCACTAAACAGCTGTAAATTCTATTGTTCAGTTGCTGTTTAAAGTGACAATATTAACTTTCACTTCTACAATTTCAGGCTACTCACATTCCCCTCTGATGTTATCTCATCAACTGCCGCAGAGTAGATTACACCTCCCAGCAAACAATCCACCTTCCCATTTGCAGATTTTCTCTTGTTTGTGAAACAATCCAGTTTGCTCAGAGTACTGAATGATGCACAAATTAGCTCCACTGATGATAAACTGATGGCAATTTATGCAAATACCAATATTTGATCACCTCAGCTGCTGGATAAACACAGATTAAAGCAACAACACAAACAGCTTCTTCTAAATTGCCCTATTAACCTTGTTCCCACATGGACAACTGTTTTACATACAAAGTAAACCCATTGCTCAGAAGGAGTCAAGTTAAAGTATCAGATACACTAATAAAAATTAACTTTGAAAGGTCAGTTCATTAAAATGTTTTAGTCATAGTATAGGATCCCTTCATTTAAGTGCAATATATTACACTCAATTTGTTTAGCTTCCAAACATTCTTTCATAAATTTATCAACACTCTAAAATTATGTTTCTAAATAGGCAGAAATTGCAATAAGGTGTATACCAAAGTGAAGATTTCATACGGAAACTACAGACCCACTGAACTCAAAGACAGTAGTTTCTGGGAATTCTTTTCTGAAATATAGCCTTTAATTCCGCAGAGGGGGAGAAAGTATATATCATCATAGGATACACTTTACTCTGTGGGTAGCTCTTTGGTCTATTGTCTACGGAATTTAAACTAAGGCTGGGAGGATTACATTGAAATCTAATGCATGTTCAGTGAAATCAGACTTGTATTTCTTAACCAAAGATAAAATGCCATGGGCCAAAAATTATTTACAACCGCACCTGGTTTTTCAGAAACTACTTAACTGATTCACTGTGCTAATGTGTGTGCGTACTGCAAACAGTGTATTTCACACTTAATGGAAAACGCTGGCTGATCATTCATCTTGGTAGGCACTGCTAGTGCATGGAGTGTATGCAGTCCACGGGTAACCTTAATATCTCTTCAACGGATTTCCTAGTGAAGTTCTATCATGGCTATTTGATTCACACACATTTTGAAAAATACACAGGAAACTGCTTTATTCCCCTCCAGTAGGAACATGGTTTGCCATGATATTTTTTTAAGAGGACCATCAGTCATTGGTAGATCTGCTATGAAGTCAGTGAATTTGTGCAAGACACCAAAGAAAGGGTGTGATAAATACAGGTGATTGCCGAGGTATATGTGTTTAAAATGTTTTTTTCCTTGAACTGTAGAATGCCCAGGAGCAAGGGGCGAAGTCTACTTTGTTTTCAACAAGCAGCACACACAAACACTAGAGGATCAGGCAGTGTCCGTGGATGGAAATGAATGGTTGATGTTTTGGGGTGAAATGTTCATCAGGACTAGAAAGAAACAGGGTAAAAAAGTAGGAAGGAGGGAAGGAGCACAAGCAGTTGGTGATTGGTGAATCCAGGAGTGAGGGTGTTGCACAGACGTGGCTGTGGGTTGAACCCAAGTGCTGAGCATGGGTGCAGAGACTGCAGAGGGAGATGCTGTCATCGTAGCGAGCATGGGAAGGGTTCCAAGGGGGGTTTCGTCGGAGTCTTGGTCTCAGTAGATAATTAACCAATGAACTGTCACCTTCTAGTGGTGGTCTCAGGACTCTTATACTACTCTGTTTGATGGCATGCAGGTGTTGATAATTCTTGGATCCTAGGAATAGATTGTGAACTAACGAGGTGTTAATGGCCCAATTCCTGAGTAAGACAGCCAGGTGCCAGAAAGGGCCATGACAGAGGGGGGAAGTAGGAAGGTGGGAGATGGGGAATGATGTCCGAAGCTGAGAGGTGACAGGTGGAAGAGGCAAAGGGTTGACAAAGAAGGAATCTGATAGGCAAAGACAGTAGACCATGGAATAAAGGGAAGGAGAAGGGTAACCAGAAAGAGGATGATGCAACTGATGGGCAGGTCATGAGGACGGAGGAGAGGAAAGAGAAGGGATAAAGGAGCCTGAGGGATAAGGAAAAACAAAGTGTGGGGAACAGAAGAGAATGATTTCCATAAATTAGAGATATCAGTGTTGATGCCATCAGGTTGGAGACTACCAAGATGGCATATGAGGTGTTGCTCCTCCATTTTGTATCTGACCGCAACAGGACAGTAGGCGGCCATGGACTGACAAGTCAGTGTGGGAAAGGGAAATAGAACTGAAATGAATAGCCACTGGGAGATTCTGTGGCACTATTCTTCGTTTACTAGTACTAGATTGCATTTGATGCTACAATGACCCCAGTTTCCCAATACAGAGTTGTTTGCTCTTTGTTTCACTGCTTGCCCTATTTACTGTGTCCGAGAGATGTCAGAACAGGTAAAAGGTTTATTACCAAGACCTCGTGAGTCTCTGTCTCAGTGGCAGGAGAGTTCATGTCCACAAATTCCTTTCTGCTTCCTCAGGCTGAAACCTTGAGACTGGAAGAGACCTGTCTTGCTTAATGATTTAGGCAGCAATTGTTTGACACTCTTGGCTGAGATGGAAGAGTGACACTGTTAGATACGATATGATTGAGTGAGCTGTCTGAATGAAAGTACAGGTATTTCAGAGAGGGCTTTGTGCAGGAAATGCACTAACTTTGGCCAACTAAGTAAGATCATTGACTTACTGGCATCAGGTTTAGTTCAATGTCGCTTAATTCCTGACACTTATTTCTTTTGCCACCTCTTCCAATGATACTTAGGAAAACTGGCATAAAACGCTCTTCATCAAGCCTCAATGAACCCCAGGGACCAGTCCTTGTGACAGCTCCCCTGAAGGTATTCTTGCGATCTGTCATACCTGAGAAGAATTCAAGCAGTGATCAGCGGTCAGCTTCTGTTGGTGGTCATTTACTGCTGACTGATACCCATGTGTGTGCATGGCAGGCTGAAATGACAAGCACTTAATGCACATTAATAAGAAAATTAATGCAGACATGCTTCAGTCGTGCACATATTTGAGGAAACAAACAGTGCTATTTCCATCTAACAACCAGTAGTCTTTAATTTATGTTATTAAAGGAGAAAAAAAATCAGCATTTTTGTTTATTTTTTGCTGTGCTTCTGTAGACCATGTCTTTGAATAGGTCAATTTTAGGACAATGAATTATAGTTTCCTTCACTCTTTGATATCAATGGAAAGATTTCCTTACTAATCTTTGCCAACGTACATAGAATGCTTTGGACCCTTCCTGCTTAATAATGGACGTGATAGATTGAGGAGTTCCAAGCAAGGGCAGTAATGAAAAGTCATTACAAGCATTAGCTGCTGGCCCTGTATCTATTCTCTCATCTTTTTCTCATTAGCAACCTATACTAGTAGTATCACACACAGAAAACATGTAACCATGCTTTGTGCCTCGGGGCAGTTTGCAAGGTTGCTGATCTTTGTAAAATGATAGTACCGGTAGTTTGGCAGGAACTCAGAGGGTTAGGCAGCATGTATGAAGAGAAATAAGCAGTCAACGTTTTGGGTCGAGACCATTCATCAGGACTGGAAAGGAAGAGAGAAAAAGCCAGAATAAGAAGGTGGGTGAAGAGGAGGAGGAAAATCTGACTGGTAACAGGTGAAGCCAGGTGAGGGGGAAGATAGATGGGTGGAGGGGGCATGAAGTAAGAAGCGAGACGATGATAGATGGGAGATGTAAAAGGCTAATGAAGAAAGAATCTGGTAGGAAAGGAGAGTGGACAATGGGAGAAAGGGAAGGAGAAGGGGCACCAGAGTGAGGTAATAGGTAGCTGAAGAGAAGAGTAAGAGGGTAGTCAGAATATGGAATGGGAAAAAGGAGAAGCGGGTGGGAGAAAAAAAAACAATGTACATGCCATCAGATTGGAATGGGAATGATAAATCAAATTAAAATGGATCATTAAGGACTGTGGGCCACCAGCAGCAGAAGATCTGCATTCCATACAACACAACAAAAGTGCTGGAGAAACCTTGTGGCCTGTATATCCCTCCCTCTTCTACTGTTATCAAGTCAGCAGTTCAATGAGTATAGAACAATATGTTGAGTGCAACTAAAAAATGAGGCATCAATCAGCTACAACTCAGACATGGTAACTAATCAAAGGAATGTGCAACAAACAGGACTTTGTGACTCTACAACCAACTAGCCAAAATGATACTCTGCATTTGCGTAATATATTTAATGGTGACAGTGGACAGTTAAGCAGCCAGTGAAGGAAAAGGCTACAGTAATATTCTGTCCCTCAAAGGTAGTAAAACCCCATACATGGGTTCTAAAGGCATGGCTGAAGCACTCACCAATCAGATGTGCCAAATGAATGATGCATGGCGGCCTTCTCCTAAGGTTCGTACCACTACAGGTATTAGCCCTCAGTCAAATTACTTTGTGTGATATCAAGAAGGAGCTGACTGCAGACAATTCAATAAAGGTGCTTCAGAATAAATAATAACTTGAGTCGTGTTACTCTAGTGCAGTGACAGTGCTGGCATTGAACTGATAAACTGGAAAGTATCGTCAACAATGGTAGCAAAGGCACTTAGCAATAATCTGTTCATACACAGATACAATAATCTGTTCTAGGTTCCTTTTGGGTCCAGACCTCGTGAAACACTTGGTCCAAAAGAAGAAGCTGAATTTGGAAGTGAGATGACAGAAGTAGCCAGCAAAATCAAGACTGCATTTCATGTGCCATCAGGAAACCCTGGAATATTGGAATCAGAGGAAACAAGGGGAAATCTTTCCTTTGGCTATAGTCATACCAAGCACAAAGCAAGATAGTTGTTTGATGGGGGCCAATCATCTTATGTTATCACCATCGCAGCTCCTTAGGACAAGATTCTTGTTCCAACTATTTTTAAATGTTTTATCAATGACTGTCCCCCTAATCCTTCTCCCCCCCACTCCCATAATCATGGGTGAGAAATATGAATTCAGTGATAAATACACGGTCTGCAGCTCCTTCTGAAACTCCTCAGATCTTGAAGCAGTATATGCCCATGTACAGAAAGAACTGGTCAATGTTCATAAGTGGGCTGATCAAAAGCACATAGTGTTCACAGCAAGCAGGCCCCCAGACAGTGGCCATCTGCATTAGAGAGTCTAGTACAAAGTACAGGTCAAGTCTGTCAGACAATACTCTCCACTTGTCCGGATGAGTGCAAATCTAAAAATGCTCAAGATATTCAACATCATTCATGATAAAAAAAAAGGTCCCCTATATTGCACCTATCCTCTCGCCTTATCATTCAACCTATCCCAAAACCTCTCTGTGTTGGACTTTGCATCATCTTTGAAATGTGTTATAACAACTTTCCAAAGCATCCTTGTCAGCAGCTCTCAGATATATGGAATTTACTATTAAAGGGTACACCAATTTCAACCCCCCCCCCCCCCCACAAAATCATATATCATCTCTAACTGGAAAAAAAATCCTGTTCATTCATTGCCACTGGGTCTTGGAATACCTTTCCCAATAATACTGTGGAGGTACTGTCACCAAAAAGACTGCAGTAATTCCAAGTAATGCTACCCTCCTCCGGCTACATCTCACTCGGACTCACTTGGAGCCACCTATTGCTTGCCAGCTCCCACCCTTTCCTCCTATTTTCCCTTTACATTGTCAGCTCAAATAACGAGTCTCAACCCAAAACATAAGCTGCCCATTTCCCTCCTGTGGCGCTGAATTCCTCTAGCAGCTTTTATTTTACTCCATATTCATGCATATGCAGTCTTTTGTATCTACAGTAAATCTTGACCTTGCTTGCAACATCCACATCCTACATGGGAATGGAAATTAAGCACAATTAGAAACCTCTTACTCTGTTTTGACGTTTATTCAGGAACAGCAGAATGTACACCCTTTGACTTAACAAACATCATTTGGCTGATTAGGTGAAAACTGCTTTTTGAAACTGCCCTGATTTTTATCAGCTTGTCAAATAGAGCAGGTGATTTATCAATGTCAAAAACACCCAGAAGTTTGTATATTACTAATTGAAATGGTGTTGATAAAATCTGGCCTAATAACCACCCAGCATTTCATTTACCAAGAGTCAAAGTGAAATTGTCAATTGCTTTTGCAGAACTTTGAGTCATTCCAGTGTAATCATAGCATGAAAGCCACTGTTCACTCAGCTATTCTCCATATGTGCTTTGTCTAATTTTCAGCTTTTAATGGAGATAACAATTAGAAAAGATGCAAAGCTTGTCATCCAATCACTCCACAAAATAACATGCAGAATACTTGAAATTAAAGCTGGAAATATTCAGCTGGTCGGACAATAGCTGCAAAGAAAGTAAGAAGAGTTAACATTTCAGGTTGATTAACCTATTGTCAGAATGATTTTTAAATGACTGGATCAGCTGATGTTGAAAGTAAAGATCCTCAGGCAAGTCAATTGCAAACAATATGGGGAAAATTGAAGCCTTATACGCAAGCACATGAATTAATTGGGAACAGATGCCGGAGTAATTTTATGACTTGTCAATTGTTAGACTTCGTACATGAGGAGGAGAATGTAAAACTGATAACTTTAAAGTTGCTGAATTTTTAAAGGATGCCTCCAACAATCAAGTGTATAGCTTTCCAAACGTATGTATTCATTTTCTTGTTTCATCAGTATGATATGTTAAAAGACCTTGGCTTTACATAGATTGAAAGGAGGTTTCAGGATTTCTTAAAACACTTTTCAATTGTTTTTTTTATTTGTAGCCCTATGAGACACAACTTTGTAGCCCTATGAGACACAGCTCAGGACACAACTTTGCCCCTTGTCTGACTGCAACATAATGGGCAGAGATGGAAATTTAGAACAGGTTTTGATGGAGTACATAATAATAATAATAATAATAATAATAATAATAGATCAATAAAGGCTTTTTGATCCTCGTCTCACTAGCATTTGAAATTTTCTAATCTTATCTCACCATACACTGAAAACTGAATAGATACTGCATCATTGGACTATAGAGTAATGATGATCTGGAGAGATGAGCAGGCTGGAACTATAGAGTTTATTAGAATGGGAAGTCATTGAAACTTAAAACATGTTTGGATAAGGGTTTGTAAGCCACATGCAGGGAGGATACTACTTACTCCTGGTGGAGGATTCTAGGACTAGGGAGCACTGATTCAGAATGAGGGGTCATTTGGGAATAAGATGAAGAGCACAGAGGAAGTGAAGTTTTGGAACTCTCCACATGGAGCGATATGAAGATTCAATGATTATGTTCAGTTGAAATAGAGATTGACAGATTTCTAGGCATGAAGTCAACCAAAGCATATACACTCAGTGACCACTTTATTAGTTACACCTGTACACCTGCTCGTTAGTGCAAATAGCTGGTCAGCCAATAATATGGCAGCATCTCAATGCTTAAAAGCATAAAAGGTCCAGTTGTTCTTCAAACCAAATATCAGAATGTGGAAGAAATGTAATCTAAGTAATTTTGATCATGGATCGATTGTTGGTGCCAGATGTGGTGAGTTGAGTATCTTAGAAACTGCTGATATCCTGGGATTTTCACACACAACAGTCTCTGGAGTCTCGAGTTTATGGAGAATGGTATGAAAACAAAAAGCATCCACTGAGCAGCAGTTCTGTGGGCTTAAGCACCTTGTTAATGAGAGAGAGCAAATGAAAATAGCCATAAGACCACAGGACATATGAGCAGAATTAGGCCATTCAGCCCATCAAATCTGTTCCTCCATTTCATCATTCCATTAGTAAACCTCTCAACCCTTTTCTCCTGCCTTCACTCCGTAACATCTGACAACCTGAATAATCAAGAACCTATCAACTTCTGCCTTCAACATACCCAATAACTTGGTCTGCACAGCCATCAGTGGAAATGAACTCCACAGATTTCCCACCATCTGGCAAAAGAAATGTTTCCTCATCACTGTTCTAAACAGACATCCATCAGATCAGAGGCTGTGTCCTCTGGTCTTGGACTCCCCCACTGCTGGAAGCATCCTCTCCACATCCAGTCTATTTAGGCCTTTCAGTATTTGAAAGGTTTCAAAGAGATACCCCTCATTCTTCAAAACTCCAATGAGTACATGCCCAGTGCCATCAAACCCTCCTCATATATTAACCCTTCCATTCCTGGGATCATTCCTGTGCATCTCCTCTGGATTCTCTTCAATGCTATCACATATTTTCTTAGATAAGGGGCCCAAAACTTCTAAGGATGCTCCAAGTACAGTCAAGCCAACTCCTTATAAAGCCTCAGCATTGCATCCTTGCTTTTGTATTCTCATCCTCTTGAAATGAATGCTAACATTGTATTCAACTTCCTTACCACCAACTCAACCTACAAGTTAACTTTTATGAAATCCTGCACAAGGATTCCCAAGACTCTTTTCACCTCTGATTTTTCAATTTTTTCCCTATTTTGGAAATAGTCTATGCATTTATCCTTCTATCAAAGGGGATTATCATCTATCTGCCACTTCTTTGCACATTGTCCCAATCTGTCTAAGTCCTTATGCAGACACCCACTTCCTGAACACTATCTGTCCCTCCACCAACCTTCATATTGTCCACAAACTTGGCCACAATGGTAGTAATTCCTTCATCCAAATCATAGACATGCAACATGAAAATAAGCGGTCCTAATACCAAACCTTATGGCACATGACAAGTTATCGATAGCCAACTAGAAATGGTTCCCTCTATTTCCACTCTTTGCCTCCTGCCAGTCAGCTAATCTTCTATCCATTGTAGTATCTTCCCCATAATAGATAGATAGATAGATAGATAGATAGATAGATAGATAGATACTTTATTCATCCCCATGGGGAAATTCAACTTTTTTTCCAATGTCCCATACACTTGTTGTAGCAAAACTGATTACATACAATACTTAACTCAGTAAAAAAATATGATATGCATCTAAATCACCGTCTCAAAAAGCATTAATAATAGCTTTTAAAAAGTTCTTAAGTCCTGGCGGTAGAATTGTAAAGCCTAATGGCATTGGGGAGTATTGACCTCTTCATCCTGTCTGAGGAGCATTGCATCGATAGTAACCTGTCACTGAAACTGCTTCTCTGTCTCTGGATGGTGCTATGTAGAGGATGTTCAGAGTTATCCATAATTGACCGTAGCCTACTCAGCGCCCTTCGCTCAGCTACCGATGTTAAACTCTCCAGTACTTTGCCCACGACAGAGCCCGCCTTCCTTACCAGCTTATTAATACCATGGGCTCTTATCTTGTTAAGCAGCCTCATGTGCGGAACATTGTCAAAGGCCTTCTGAAAAGCCAAATCAACACCATCCACTGAGTTTCCTTTGCCTATCCTGTCTGTTATTTCCTAAAATAGTTCCATCTGATTTTCAGGCAAGATTTCCCCTTAAGGAAAGCATGCTGAGTTCGGCCTACTTTGTCATGTGCCTCCAAGTACCCTGAAACCTTATCCTTAATAATCAAATGTAAAATCTTTCCAATCACTGAAATCAGACTTAATGGCCTCTAATTTCCTTTCTTCTGCCTTACTTCCTTTCATTAAAAAACAGAGTGACATTAGTAATTTCCCAATCCTCCAGAACCAGTCCAGAATCAACTGATTCTTGAAAGCTCATTACTGATGCCTCCACAATCTTTTCGGCTAGCTCTTTCTATATCTTGGGGTGTAGTCCATTTGATCCAGTTAACTAATTACCTTCAGATTTTTCAGCTTCTCCTTAGCAATAGCAACATCACTCAGATTTCCCCCCAACACTCTTGCATTTCTTGCATCCTGCTAGTGTCTTCCACAATGAAGAGAGACAAAAAATACTTCTTTATTTCATCCGCAATTGTTTGTCCCCTATTGCTACCTCTCCTGCTTAATTTTCCAGTAGTCCAATATCCACTCCGTTTCTCTTTTACTCCTTATATATCTGAAAAACCTTTTGTATCCTCTATATTATTGACTAACTTATCTTCAGATTTCATCTTTTCTCTCCTTATGGTTTTTTTTTAGTTTCCTCCATTGGTTTTCAAAAGCTTTCTAATCCTCTACCTTTCCACCAATGCTTGCTAGATTATATGCCTTCCTTTTGCTTTTATGCTATATTTGGCTTCCCTTATCTATGGCTGCCTCATGCACTCTATAGAATACTTCTTTATCTTTAGGGTGTATTTTTCCTATTGCTGTTCTGTTGTCATTCTGGCTAGTGTCCCATTCCTATAAACTTTGGCTAACTTCTCAAATGCATTTGGAATCCCCTTTACTGCTACATCAAGTTTTAGCTTCTCCTCAGACTGCACGATGAATTCTATCATATAATGATCAGTGCCTCCTCAGGATTCCTTTGCCTTAAGCTCCTAAATCAAATCTGGGTCATTACATAACACCCAATCCAGAATTGTTGTTCCTCTACTGGGTTCAACCACAAGATGCTCCAAAACGCCACCTCACAGGCATTCTATGAATTCTCTATGTTGGGATCCAACACCGTACGGATTTTCCCAACCTACCTGCATATGGAAATCCTACATGCTCTTTTTACCTGCCTTTTCTATCTCTCATTTTAATTTGTAGGTCACATGCTAGCTTTTGTTCAGAGGCCCGTCTTTCATTCCCATTTGGGTCTTTTTAGGCTTGCAGTTTCTTAACTCAACACACAAGGATTCTACAGCTTTTATCCTATGTCACCTCATTCTAAGGTATTGATTTCATTTTTAACCAACAGGGCCACACCACCCTCTCCGTCTGCCTGCATATAATTTCAATATGATGTTTATCCATGGATGTTAAGCTCCCAACTATGATCTTCTTTCAGCCATGACTCATTGATGCCCACATCATCATACCTGCCAATCTCTAACTGCACTACAAGATCATCTGCCTACTGTGTACATTCAAATATAACACCCCCAGTCCTTTATTCATCATTTTTTTTTAATTTTAGCCCATTGTTATACCTTATTTCATCCCACTGACTACAATTTTGCCCTATCATCTGTGGTTCCTCACAGATTCACTACACACAGCATCTAGTTGTAGAGCAACTGCCCTATACTCAGCCCTATCATTCTGGTTCCCATCCCCTTATCAAATTAGTTTAGACCTTCCTCAACAGCTCTTGCAAGCCTACCTGCAAGAATATTGGTCCCCCTTGGGTTCAGGTGTAACCCGTCCTTTTTGTACAGGTCATACCATCTCCAGAAGAGATCCCAATGAACCAGACATCTGGAACATTGCCACTGCACCAATAACTCAGCCATCAACCAGAGCATCCTATTCTTACCTTCACTGGTGCTTGGCACAGACACCAATCCAGAGATTCTTACCCTGGAAGTCCTGCTTTTCAGCTTTCTACTCCCTATGTTCTCTCTTCAGGACCTCCTCCCTATTTTTTCTATGTTGTTGGTACCAATGCATACCATGACTTGAAGCTGTTCACCTTCCAACTTTAGGGTTCTGTTGATGTCATCCAAGATATGCCTGACCCTGGTACTTTGGAGACAATACACCATCTGGGTGTCTCTTTCACATCTACAGAATCTCTTAACTGCTCCTCTAATTATTGAATCCCCTATCACTAATCTTCTTCCCACTTCCTGTCTGAGCTACAGAGACAGACATAGTGCTGAAGATTAGATCACTCTGGCTTCCCCCAGTAAGTTGTTTCCCCCAACACCCCCTCCAACAGTATCCAAAGCAGTATGGTTATCATACAGGGGAACTGCCACAGGGGTACTCTGCAATGGCTACCTATTACTTTTCCACTCCTGACAGTCAGCCAGGTACCTGCTTCCTCCAACTTAGAGTTGACTAACTCCCTGTAAATCCTACCTATCAGATTTTCTCATATGAAGCGAAGCTCCAGTTCCTTAATATGATCTCTATAGAACTGCAGCTTGATGCACTTCATGTAGATGTAGTTATCAGGAAGACCAGAGATGTCTTTCAGTTCCTCCATCTCACACAAGGTACATATGGCTAACTTTGGGCCCATTGAACCTCCACTTGTGCTTGCCGAAGCCTGTTGAGCCAAAGCCCAACCACTCTAACTGTCCACTCTCACAATGGCCTCTCCCACAACAGTTGCTCTGATCTCACCTGACTTCTTTTTATTGGCCTCTGCCAAGTGCCTACTAGATTGTTATGATTGCAACCCACTGAAAAGTCCTGAATGCACCCAAGTTCTTTTTAAACCTTACGTTGCGTCGCCAATGGACAAACTCTCACACTGATTGCAGCCCATTGGAAAGTCTTGAATGTAGCCGAGCTCTTTTAAAAACCTTGTGCTGCATCACCAACAAATGATCTCTCATGCTGATTGCAGCCCGCCGAAAACCCAGACTCGATCAGCTGACAGGAAGGCAACAGTAACTCAAATAACCACATGTTAGCTGTGTGCTGATCAGCTTCTCTGAACACACAACACATTGAACCTTGAAGTGGATGGGCTACTGCAGCAGAAGATCATGAATATACACTTGTGGCCAGTTTATTAGTTACAGGAGGTAACTAATAATGTGGCTACCAAGTGTAGTTATTGTGCTGGATAGTTGTGCATGATAGAAGATCAGCCATGAACTTGATAAATCATGGAGCATGCTCCAAAGATCAAATGATCTACTCTTCCTCTTTCTTATGCTCCTATATTCTTATATCTAATGCAACACAGAACTATTGATCCTCAAACTTGAAAGAACAAAAGTCAAATCATTCAAATTGTTTCACAGAAATGTTGTATTGAGCCACAGGAAGTAATAATGAATTATTAATCATTAAGTTCCCTTGATATATATATATATACATACACCCAACAGATGGGTTTGAAACAAATGGATTTCCATGACGAAGGCTTGGGGCCACATAGAATATCAAGGAATTACAACAGTAACATCTCCAAGCGGAAGAAGTGTTGATAAATTATTCATCAACAGACATACCCAATAGAACATTAGCATTGGATTACTTTCAAATATCAAAGCAATAAATTGTAATCTGCCCCTGTCGTACTGGTGCTTCTTCAGCTCTAGTTCTTTGATAACTGGAATTGACATTTGTGTCTTGGTACCTCATTCCCTATTAAATTTGCCTTCAGTGCCTATCAACGTTTATTATAGGAACTAGCTGAACCAACTAGGAAGATAATTTTGAAAGATATTTTCTTCTATATTCATTGATATGCAATATCTCATTCCCTAGACATTATGAAATAAGGAGTCTGAATTTACATTACTGAAAATGCATATTTATTATAAGTCATGAATGTAGGCTAATTTCCTCTGGTTCATGCTATTTTCAGCCACCATTTTTATTATTATAGATCTACATGAACCACAGTCAAATTCATTAAAATAAATCAAGATATGCAATCAATATTGATGGACCTGATGTTTTCCTAATGTAAAGCAAGCAACTCATCATGTCAGTAGTTCACACACAACAGTTCTCCAACCACAATAACATACTAGAGATCTGGTTCCACACAACATCTATCCTGGCCCAGTACCACTAGAACCACGAGGGGATCATTTTTCATTGCTGGATTACAACATTTAAAGAGATACTCAATTGGTGTTGAAAGCCCTGATTGGGCAACCTCAGAACTGATGGTAAATTTCACAAATGTTTTCCAAAGAGTGCAAGACAGCTAGTAGAGAACATTTATTCCTTAATACTTATCTGCTGTTCTGCTCATTTCATGATAACCATTCAGTGGTGATACGCTGCAGTCTCCATTAGTTTAGCATCAGAATAGGAAGCTAAGGGCAGGGTCAAGACATACCCTATTTCCACAGAGTCTCCTGAAACACCACATATTATCTGGAACTGCATGAGAAACAATATATTCACAGACTCAGGTCTGATCAAGCTGGCATCAGAGAGGTATACCACATCCTGTGGCATTACCTTCAGGTGCACAATTCTGCCTCACCTGCTCTTTCTACGTAGCTGCAAATGATGGTAATTCTCCATTTCTTTGCGGATCATAATAGATTAATCTAGTCAGCAATTGCAGGTTTTTAATTTGTTGCTCACACAGAGCAAGTGAGATAACTCAGGTACTTTCTTTGCAAAGGGTTAGTTTCAACTTTTTTGGGAACTGGGATTCATGAGCATTACAGCTTTCTCTCAAATATAGACTGCTATAGACTCCATTTATTTATCCTTGGCTCCTACTAATAACCCCGGTCTTTCAGTCATAGAGTTAAGCAGCCCAGAAACAGGCCCTGCAGCCCAACTCATCCAAGAAGACAAAGCCATGTTCTCCTCCTACTGCTGCCATCAGGAAGGAGGTACAGGAGCCCACACCACCCAGGTATAGGACCCACACAGCCAGGTTCAGGAACAGTTGTTATCCTTCAACCATCAGGCTCCTGAACCAGAGTGAATACACACTATTAAACATATTAATCTCTCAGACATGCGCACACACACACACACACATACAGTACAGACCCAAAAACATACACATAAATGCACACATACAGTAGGCACATATTCAAATACACTCACACACATGGACACACATAAACACACTGTGACTCCACGCCCATCCTCTTCCATTGCATCTTCCACGTTTGCTTTGATCCATTCCATTCCTCTCTCACAGATGTCAAGACTTCAAAGGGAAGATAATGGAATAGTCACAGTGTCCTTCATTTCCCCATTTAGGCTAGAAATAGTGAGGACGGGAATGATGAGACTGTCGTCTATGCAGAAGAAAAACTTTGCAAGAGCAGTAACCTCTCCAGAAATGCATTCTCTTCCTCATTGGCTGAAGCATCATAAACGCTGTTTTTTGAAAAGTGTCACTGTATCAGGGAGTCTCTTCTAACCCGTATAAATGGTTCTGCCTCTATCACCTCAGTTGGCAGACAAGTCTTTTGATGTTAAGATGGGTTATCTCCAAGTCCTCTTCTTTATTCTCTGCTCCCCTAACTCCTACTACCCTTTACACTGAGCAATGTGGTCTTATAATTCTGGTTTCCTCACTGTTCCTTTACTTCTTGTAGCTGAGTGTTGGTTGTCACAACACCATGAACATTCTGCACTGCGATGGTCTGTCCTCTGGATTGATGCAGGCATCAGAATCTCACCTTCAAGGTGACATTGTCCATGATGATCCAGGCATTTCCATGGATCTCACTGCACCTCAACACAACTGCTGTCATTGGAGAGTGAATTGGGGCAAAGCAGCAGGAAGTAAATGCTAGCATTTATTCTCCAGGATTTATATTGGGTAATGTCAACCACTGAAGCCATTTTACATTGTAGAATCTTTGAGAATTAAGAAGTTGAATTGAATTGAATTGACTTTATTTCTTACATTCTTCACGAGGAGTAAAAATCTTTACATTACATCTCGGTCTAAATGTGCAGTGTGCAATCACAGTAATTTATAATAAACAGTGTGTACAATAGGACAGTCAATGTAACATAGAAAACATTCAGATCAGCTTGAGTTAATCAGTCTGATGGCCTGGTGGAAGAAGCTGTCTCGGAGCCTATTGGTCCTGGCTTTCATGCTGTGGTATCGTATCCTGGATGGTAACAGCTGAAATAGATTGTTGTTGGGTTGACTCAGATCCCCAATGATCCTTTGGGCACTTTTTTCACACCTGTCTTTGTAAATGTCCTGAAAAGTGGGAAGTTCACAATTACAGATGTGCTGGGCTGTCTGCACCACTCTCTGCAGAACTCTGCGATTAAGGGAGGTACAGTTCCCATACCAGGCAGAGATGCAGCCAGTCAGGATGCTTTCAGTTGTGCCCCTGTAGAAATTTCTTAGGATTTGGGGGCCCATACCAATCTTTCTCAACCATCTGAGGTGAAAGAAGTGCTTTTGTGCCTTTTTCACCACACAGCTGATGTGTACAGACCACGTGAGGTCCTCGGTGATGTGGATGCCGAGGAACTTAAAGCTGTTTACCCTCTCAAACCCAGATCCATTGATGTCAATAAGGGTTAGCCTGATTCCATTCCTCCTGTAGTCCACAACCAGCAACTTTGTTTTTGTGACATTGAAGGAGCGGTTGTTTTCTTGACACCACTGTGTCAGGGTGATGACATCTTCCCTGTAGGCTACTTCATTATTGTTTGAGATTAGGCCAATCAATGTAGTGTCACTGGCAAATTTAATTAGCAGATTAGAGCTGTGGTTGGCAACACAGTCATGGGTATACAAGGAGTAAAGGAAGAGACTTAGTGCACAGCCCTGAGGGGCTCCTGTGTTGAGAATCAGAGGGGTGGAGGTGAGGGAGCCCACTCTTACCACCTGCCAGCTATCTGACAGAAAGTCCAGGATCCAGCTGCAGAAGGCAGGGTCAAGGCCAAGATCTCTGAGCTTCCTGTTGAGCCTGGAGGGAATTATGGTGTTGAATGTTGAACTGTAGTCCAAGAACAGCATTCTCACATAAGCATCCCTCTTCTCGAGGTGAGTTGTGTGTATTGACATGAAGTATGGCCTTAATAAACAAGTAAGTCTACTCATGTTCAATGATCAGCTGCACACCACAACATTTAACAACTGGAAAACTTCCCAAAGATAAACACTTTTCTATTTACAAGGATGTTACCAGGTCTTCTGTTACAAGGAAAGAATTGGATAGGCTGGGACTTTTTTCTTGTTGTGTAGAAGGGTGAGCAATAACCTTATAACCTTATAAGATGCAAATAAAACCATGAGAGACATAGATCATGCCAGGTGATGCTGTAAAGGTGTTTGTAAGCAGAATGTTTAAATGATATTTGGACAGGATGGCAAAGGTTTAGAAGGATATGAGCCAAATTTAGGGAAATGAGATCACCTGGCATAGACATCTTCAAAAACAAACCAATGTTATTATCAAAATGCAGTACTACACTGGGATTCATTTTCTTGCAGGCATTCACAATAGAACAAAGAAATATATTAGAATAAATAAAAAAAACTACACATAATGTTTGACGAGCAATCAATGGGCAAAAAGAAGGCAAACTGCAAATACAAAAGCAAAATGAATGAATAAGTAAGTAATAAAAATAACATGAGTTGAGTTAAATGCTTGAAAGCCAGTCCATAGGCTATGGAATCAGTTGAGATTTCTTGCAATACCACCACACAGTGTGGCTATTCTCACTCTTGGAGGAAACAACTCAAATTACATCTTGCCAAGTCTCCTGGCCACTTTGATACACAAAACTGCCCTGTTGGCATGCACCGACTGAAGAGCAGAAAATGGTCCAGCACTCTTTCCCCTCCCAACAGCCCGAGTACATTCAGCTGTAGTGTGGTTGCCATGGGAAGATTGCCTTTACGTGCTGATGTCCTTCGATGAATGGTGCAGAATGATGTGTTGGCAGCTGCTGAATTGAGCCTGGTTCTATTGAAAACAAAACAGACTTTTTTTTAGCACTTGCTTCTGTGTGTAAATAATATTCACAGAATTTACAAACTCAGTTTTGATCAATATTTTAATGTTCTTCAGGGGGCCCATGGAATTATCAATGCTCAGCGTAGCAAAAATAGGTGAAATCCAGTTTCCAGGTAATAATGTAAGTTATCCATGGCAGAAAAGAATACTAGATCAAAGTTCACAGTAAATTTATTATCGAAGTACCTGTACATATACGTCACCATATGCTACCTGAGATTCATTTTCTTGCAGGCATTCACAGTAAGTCCAAAGAAACACATTAGAATCAAGGAAAAAATGCACACAAAGATAATCAACATGCAAAAGAAAACATATTGTGAAAATATGAAAAGAAAACTCAAAGTAATAAGTAAATAAACAAATAGATATGTAGATAGACAGATGGAAAGATAGATGAATGAATGAATGAATGAGTTGTAAAGTTCTTGAAAGTGAGTTCATACATTGTGGAACCAGTTCAGTGTTGGGGTGAGTGAAGTTATCCACTCTGGTTCAAGGGCCTGGTGACTGAGGGGTAATAACTGTTCCTGTACCTGGTGGTGTGGAACATCCTTCCTGATAGCAGACTGATTCCAGCATGCCAGAAGAGTTTAGTAAAGTTGTTAAAGAATTACAGTGGAATCTGTGTAACGTAATTGAGAGGACACACTTCTGCAAAGCAGAAATGAGAAGCGATGACTCAGACAAATACAGCATTGCAGATATTCAGCCCTTTGAACCCTTGCTAACCATAGAGTGCCTATTTTCACACCATACCATAATCCATTCGATTCGCACCATATCTTCATCATCCTTTTGAATGCTGCACTTACTTACACACCAGGTGAAATTAGCTGTATTAAAATTAAGCCATCGCACCGTCTGCAATAGAGAAGAACAAACTATATATGTTAAGAGTTTTGATTTTGATTGCCCATAAAATGGTAACTGTTAATTGGCTTAAATCTCACCCACCCACTTTGGAACAATGGATACAGAGACTGAAAGAAGCGAACTGTATGGAGAATATCACTGCAAGTCTACAGCTGAAAATGGACTCCCACTTGGAAAGATGGAACTCTGTTGTAGTATACTCGGCACAGTGGAAGGCCCACACAGGGGCCTGGCAAAATGTGGGTATGAGTTGATTGACCGAGGACTGCGATTTTATTTAAAATTGATGTAAATCTATATTGAGGGGTGATGTAAAGTATGTATGTTTGTGTATGTATGTAATTGTAGGTATGTGCCTTTTGTTTCTTCTTTCTCTTGCTCCTACTCTCTTCCACCCAGGTATTGTTAATATAAGTACAATGAATTGTGGACCGATAGCTGATGCCTGTTTGTACCTGAGAGTTTGTCTAATAAAATTTTAAAAATGTTAAAAAAAATGCCATCCATGTTTGGAAAGGGGGAGGAAAATGAGAGCACCCAGAGGAAACCCACACAGTCACAGGAAGAACATAAGAACTCCAGGCAAACAGTGCTGGAGGGCAGCATTGAACCTGGGTCACTGAACAGTGAGGCAGCAGCTCTACGATCTGTGCCACTGCTCTGTCCAAAGGTGCTGAGGGAAAGAGACCAGAGGACATGATAAGGTTCTCAGCATTAACAGGTTATCATAATCTACTCATTATGAACAGGTACTGGGCATTAATCATATTCCATGGAGCAGCAGAGGAAACTCACTTTGATCTGCGTTGAGAAATAATGAGGTACTTAGATGAGGGTATATAAACCACATTTACATAATGCTATGAGGTAGGTTTACTGTAAAGGTGCCCTTTTGGTACAAAGGAAGACTAATAGACCACAGCACCACAAGACATAGGAGCAGAATTAGGCTATTTGGCCTATTGAGTCTCCTCTAATATTTAACCATGGCTGATCCTTTATTTTCCCCTTCTCAGTTCTACTCCTTGGCCTTCTCCCCGTAACCTTTGATGCCATGTCCAATCAAGAACCTATCAAGCTCTGCCTTATATACACCCAACGATCTGGACTCCATAGCTGCCTGCCCCCATTATTATTTCTCTGGCCTCATTTTCTAGCAGTCCTGTATCTGCTCTCATCTCTCTTTTATTTTTTACATACTTGAGAAAGCTTTTACTATCCACTTTATTATTGTTTGTTCACTTGCTTTCATATTTCATCTTTTCCCTCCTAATGACTCTTTTAATTGCTCCCTTTAGGTTTTTAAAAGATTCCCAATCCTCTGTCTTAACTTGGTTTTCAAGATGACCAGAGTAAGAAATTATGGAAATCGTATTGCTTGACAAATAGTTCAGTACACAGAAGGGTTCCTTTCTTTCTCCACAGATGCTTCTTGATCTACAGAGTCAGTTCCAGCAATTATCTTTTATTTTTCTAGTATGGAATAGTCATTAGCTCAAGGTGCAAACTTGAGAAATTTTTGTAAGCTTGAGGTAGAATGTGGAGAAATGGTGAGCAGAGGTAAGGTTCCCATTGGCAATCTGGACAAAATCCCAATTCCTATCTCTACCAGACAACCAAACATTTCCCTTTGCAGGTCTTCACTTAACATAACCACGAGGTCCAAATTTATTCATTGCAATCAGGTCCATGCATCAAGCAAAGAATCTATGTGGCTTCTGGTGCCATCCATTTTAGTTCCCGACAGTGATGCATGAACAAATATTACAAATTGATAGATGCACAGTATATTGAGATAGCATGTTTGTATGCCTCAAGCATATCTCTGAAACAAAACTATCTTGAAATCTGACATTTTGTATGTATGTTAGGTTTCCCATAAACATTGCAATTTTTTTTTTCCAAAACCCACCAAGAAAGCCCTTCATAGCCCAAAGGGAGCCCAATTTAATTTTCCCAATTCAAAATTTAAGAGGTATTTTTCAGATGTATCTCTGACCTACTAAGCATTTGGGTGGAGTTGACCCACATGCTTTAGGTCCACCTTAACTACAAAGAGAAGCTGAGAATCTGTGGACTGAGTCTTTGTGAGAGAACAGCTATGACTTAAACCCCATAGGCAATTATATCTAGTAAAAGAAACTAAGTTTAGTGAACCACTGAGGAATTACATTAGATACTATTGTAGAGCATGTTTATGATGACCAAGAAATCTTTTTTTGGATGCTTCTAGAACATAGAACATACAATAGTAAAGCACTGCTTGGGCCCTTCAGACCACGATGTTGTGCCAATCTATATAAGGCTGCTCCACAACCCCTGCTCTAACCCCTCCCTCTGACATAGTCCATAATTCTCCATTTTTCCTTCATCCCTCTAAGAGTCTTTTAAATGTTGCTAATGTTTCAGCTTCAACCACCACCCCACTCTTTGTGTAAAAAATAATTTCTCTGTCATCTCTCCTAAACTTTCATCCGCCCACACTAAAAATGTCCTATGGTATTAGTCATTGGCACCCTAGGAAAAGTCATTGGCTGTCCACTCTATCACTTATAAACTTATACACCACTTTCGAGTTGTTTCTCATTCTCCTTCACTCTAAAAGGTCCTGGCTCACTCAAGCTTTCCTCACAAATGTTCTCTAATCCTGGTAGTATCCTGGTAAATTTCCTTTTTTATCTTCTCTAAAGATCCCGTATCCTTCCTAAAACAACGTGACCAGAACTGAACACAATACTCCAAGTGTGGTCTGATCAGAGTTTGATAGGGCTGCAGTATAATTTTGTGGCTCTTGATCTCAATCCCCCAACTAATGAAGGCAGCATTAAATGAAAGTCCTTATTAATTTACTTTGGCTAAAATTTGAAGACAAATCATGATTGAATTGACCATGGCATATCAGGTGTGCTTCAGTACTTTTGATACAGGGTTGGGGAATTGGGGAAATAACAGCACATTTAGTTTTTAAACTTCCTTTAAATTTGTCAGACTTGGAGATCCAACATCTAACTTTGTTTGGTAACTGGAAAGGAAAAATACTAAAAAAATTATGAACTTATGAACAATGGCTCATAAAGCAGTAACTGAAGTGTTAAATCGAATCTTGCAAGAATTCAGTGCAATAATATATTAATGGGAAGTATTACTTTAGTACTATTTGGAGATGTTTTTGTTAAACGCTACCAGCAATTCCTTGTATTCAAGCAGATGAATTGAAAGCCTATATTAATGTATCAGATACTGTATTTGTGAAAATGTTAAAAGATTACATTTGAAAATCAATACTCGAGTACATTTGACAGGCGATCCATCTTTGAGGGAAATACTCAAAGTAGGAAATGGAGAAATGGGCTCAACAGGAATAATTTTGATAAGAAATCAGAACTGAACTATTACATTCATGATTTCATGCAAGCTGTATGCACAAGTGTCACTCAACAACATTTGAATTACCAGGGGCAGTCTGAAAGAATAAATTTAACACCAAAAAATGACACAGTGAGGCAATGAAGATTCCTGGTCCACCGTACAATATAAACCTATTAACAGTGTGACAGACTTTAATGAGGCTGTATATGTTCCTGTTGACAGTTTAAGTTCTCTGTCACCACCTAATGAGCCATCATCAAATTGTGAACTAAAAGAAGGAGCTCGTCTAATGCTACAAATCAATAGAATAAGACTATAAGTTAAAAAAATATATATTATTGCCACATGTAACTGGGGCTTTAATAATAATGGTTGATAATGCTGATGGGGAAAATGTTATTATCCCTCAGAAAGTGATTGTCCCATCTGATCTGCCTACTCAATTCAAATGAGTTCAGTTCTCTGTTCAATTTATTTTTCAATGAGAATTACCAAATTGCAAGGGCCATCACTGAAAATCGTTGGCCTGAAGTTTGAAACTCAATGCTTTTCCCATGGTCAGCTCTATGCTGGTTGCTCCAGAGTTGGAGATAAAAATTATTCATACACTGTACTTTTCAGAAAAAAATAAATATAGTATATTCTGAAGCACTTCAGATTATGGTATATTTCTTTCAACATTTTTCAATCAAGTAAGTTTATACATCATTTTATGATATATTCAGGCACATCTGAAAATCTAATAATAGGTTATAAATTAGGAGGACACTATCATAATGGCACAAAAAGTATATTTGAATTGCAGAATACTTTAACTCAAGTTAATTCACCATGGGCTTTATTAAACACCAGCAGCCAACTCAAACACACCATCTCATGCAATTGATTTTAGACCCCTCCAACCCAATGAATGTCTTACTCACTCTTCACCGAAAGTCCATCTCACCCTGCTCATATTCCAGTCCCCCATCCAGCATCACCCCTTCCTCTCAGCTCAGTAAAAATTTTGCTGCTAAAGTTACACATCAGCCTATCCCTTACAATCATAGAGCCATAGAACACTACAACAGAGAAATGGGCCATTCGGTCCTGCTAGTCTGTGCTGAAATTTTGAATTCAGATTTGCTGATTATATTGGTGTTTCTCTTTCCTGTGGATTTTCCACATTGATAGCTCATAAGAAGCCAAACAATTTGGTTTCAGAAATATTCTGATTCAAGGTCAGTGGGCTACTTAATTGTGTTCCACATTAGAAGTTTCCGCAACTTCATGTTCCTATACAACTGAAACAAAATAAGCTGATGTGTAACTTTATCAGTGAAACCCAAGCTAAATTGACTTAACCATTGCAAAAGATTAGGACTTTTAAGCATGACTTACACCTCAAAACACATGTAATCATACCTTATGTAATTTTTTTTGTCTTCATTTGAGTTCCAACATATTTGGGTTAGTACTTGCTGTGACTTCAGTTTTAGGCTGACTCTCCCTGTCCCTCAGATCACTCCATTCCTCAGACTTGCAGGCAGAAGCTAGGAAAATTTATACAGCATATTGAATTAACAAAGGAACCAATAGTCAAAACACAGTAAATGCTGAAAATCTGAAATTCCAACAGAAAATACTGAAAATACTCAGCATGTGTGGAAAAAAGAAAAGTTAAAATTTCTGGTCAAAGACCCTTCATCAGAAATGAGTAATTAATTGAATTATACTGTTAAGTGAATTTCAGTGATTTTTCAATCAGGGTTCAGTGTTTGTTTTAAAGGCATAAAATAAGTTATGATCTATTATACTAAAATAGAATATAGAATAGTACCACAGAGGGACAAGCCCTTTGCATCATAATGTCTGTGGCAAAATGATGCCAAATGAAACTTAATTTTATTTATCTGTGCATGGTCCAGATCCCTTCATTCCATAGCACAATAAAGCATAGGAGCAGAATTAGGCCATTTAGCCTATTCAATCATGGCTGATTTATTTTCCCTCTCAATCCCATTTCCTGCCTTGTCCCTATAAACATTGACATCCTTAATAATCAAGAACATATCAATCTCCACTTTAACTACTATATACCCAATGACTTGGCTTCCACAGATATTTGTGACAATGAAGTCTACAGATTCGCCACCCTCTGGTTCAAAAAATTCCTCCTTATCTCTGCTCTAAGGGGATGTTCTTCAATTCTGAGGCTGTGCCCTCTAGTCTGCACTCTCCCACCATGAGAAATATATTCTCCACATCCACTCTAGAATCTAAACCTTTCAATATCCGGTCAGTTTCAATGACATCCCTGATGCACCATCAATAACTCTGAGACGTGGGTTAAGGTAGGCTTTGGCCACTTGGAAAAATCGTTGGAGGTTGGTGTTGTGATCCGGCCAGTCGTGACCACAGATGGTGATATTATCCAGGTAGGGAAATGTGGCCTTCGCACGCCAAGATTCATCAAACGCTCCTCATATATTAACTCTTTCTTTCCTGGGATTATTCTCATGAACCTTCTCAGAACCCTTTCTAATGTCAACACATCATTACTTAGATACTGTATGTGGTCCATAATACTCACAATACTCCAAATGCAGTCTGACCAATGCCTTATAAATCCACAGCATTATATGTATGCTTTTATATTCTGGTCCTCTCAAACTGATTGCCAACAGTGCATTTGCCTTCTTTACTACTGACGCAACCTGTAATTGAATCTTTGGGAAAACCTGCACTAGGATGCCAAGTCCTTTTGCACTTCTAAATTTATTCCCTGTACAGAAAATAGTCTGTGCCTTTCTTCCTTCTGCCAAGATGCATCAGCATACACTTCTCTACACTGTATTCCATTTGCCACTTCTCTGCCCATTCGCCTAATCTGTTCATGTTCTTCAGCAGACTCCCTGCTTCTTCAACACCTATCTTTGTATCATCCACATACTTGGCCACAAAGCCATCAACTTCTTCATCCAAAATCATTGACATATAACCAGAAAAGTAGCAGACTCAACATTACATTAATACTAATCTCTGCAAAGCACCACCATTCACTGGCAGCCAACACTTTATTCCCTGTTTTTGCCTTAGAATATGGCACCTTATCGAAGCTCTTCTGAAAATCCAAGTAAACCATGTCCACTGATAGGCCTTGTCTATTCTGCCTGCTATTTCCTCAAAGAATTCCAAAAGAAGTCAGGGAAATTTTTCTCTTAAGGAAAAAATGCTTCCTTTGTTTCATTCCTGTTCACATCTGTTTAAACACATCTTAAAAGCCACTATTGTGTCTGTTTCTACCACCTCAGCTTGCACCATTCCAGTCATCTACCACTCTCAGTTTATTAAATTTCTTCCTCTCGTCTTAAAGCTATACAGGATCAGAATCAGATTCAGGTTTATTATCACCGGCATTTGACATAAAATTTATTAATTTAGCAGCAGCAGCACAATGCAATACATAATATAGAAGAGAAAAGAAACAATAATAATAATAATAATAATAATAATAAATAAGTAAATACATTATAGTGTATGTATATTGAATAGACAAAAATCATGCAAAAACAGAAATACTATATATTTTTTAAATGAAGTGAGCTAGTGTCCAAGGGTTCAATGTCCATTCAGGAATTGGATGGCAGAGGGGAAGAAGCTGTTCCAGAATCCCAGTATCACTGAGTGTGTGCCTTCAGGCTTCTGTACCTCCTACCTGAAGGTAACAGTAAGAAAAGGGCATGCCCTGGGTGCTGGAGGTCCTTAATAATGGACGCTTCCTTTCTGAGACACCGTTCCCTGAAGATGTCCTGGGTACTTTGTAGGCTAGCACCCATGATGGAGCTGATTAGATTTACAATGCTCTGCAGCTTCTTTTGGTCTTGTGCAGTTACCTCCCACCCCCATACCAGACAGTGATGCAGCCTGTCTGAATGTTCTCCACAATGTATCAATAGAAGTTTTTGAGTGTATTTGTCAACATGCTAAATCTCATCAATCTCCTAATGAAGTATAGCCACTGTCTTGCCTTCTTTATAACTACATCAATATGTTGGCCCCAAGTTAGATTCTCAGAGATCTTGACACCTAGGAACTTGAAACTGCTCACTCTCTCCACTTCTGATCCCTCTATGAGGATTGGTATGTGTTCCTTCATCTTACCCTTTCTGAAGTCCACAATCAGTTCTTTTGTCTTACTGATGTTGAGTGCCAGGTTGTTGCTGCGGGACCATTCCACTAGTTGGCATATCTCACTCCTGTACGCCCTCTTGTCACCATCTGAGATCCTACAATAGCTGTATCATCAGCAAATTTATAGGTGGTATTTGAGCTATGCCTAGTCATGCAGTCATGTGTATATAGAGAGTAGAGCAATGGGCTGAACGCACACCCCTGAGGTGCGCCAGTGTTGATCGTCAGCAAGGAGGATATGTTATCGCCAACCTGCACAGATTGTGATCTTTTGGTTAGGCAGTCAAAGATCCAATTGCAGACGGAGGGACAGAGGCCCATGTTCTGTAACTTCTCAATCAGGATTGTGGGAATGATGGTATTAAATGCTGAGCTATAGTTGATAAACAGCATCCTGACATAGATGTTTGAGTTGTCCAGGTGGTCTAAAGCCGTGTGAAGAGCCATTGAGATTGCATCTGCCATTGACGTATTGTGGCGATAGGCAAATTGCAATGGGTCCAGGTCCTTGCTGAGGCAGGAGCTCAGTCTAGTCAAATACCCTCTAGTATTTAACATTTCTACCCGGAGAAAGAGACTATGGTTCTCTTCTCTGTATATGCTCTCATAATTTTATAAATATCCATGAAGTCTCCCCTAAGAGAAAACAATCCTAATCTTTTCAACTCCCCATGCAAACTGAGGTAATTTTAGCTGAGAGTTTCTAGTTTCAGTCAAAGTGGACGTTCTTATGGTTAGGATCATTTACTTTATCAGTGATAAGAATCTAAAATGTTAAGTTTGAGATTTAGTTAATAATGCATAAGATTATACTGTGTAACCATTAACTGCATTAGTGAACTCATTCCTTAAAATTGATTTGAATTCAGATTTGCTTATTATATTAGTATTTCTATCTCTTCTAACTTCTTCCCTGTTGATAGTTCATATTAAACCAAACAATTGGCTTGCAGGGCTATTCTCCTTCATGGTCAGTGAACTAATTAATTGTGTTCCACATGAGAAGGTTGCACAGGTTCACAATTCGGTATAAGTGAAACAAAATTAGCTGCTGTGCAGCCTTATCAGCAAAATTGATACTGGGATGAGATGAGACGGTAATGCTGAACAGGGACTGGATGCAGAGTTAGATTGGGATGAATTGCTGAGGGGAGAATGGGAGGTCAGAGGGTGGATTGGGTGGAGTGAGATGAATTGTGTGGGGTGTATGAATGTCTGGTTGGACGGACTATAGGATGGTCTGAATGCATGTTGAGTTGGAGTTAGGGTAGGCTGTTGGATTTTGGGTAACAGTATGAGTTGGTCTCGGGTGGCTCTTTGGCTGAGTATAGTTGTTGGATGTGTTTGAATGGGTTGGGCTGTTCGTAGGGAGTCGGGGGCTGGACTGAGCTTGGCTATTAGGTGGGGGAATTGTGTGAGTTCAGTTGAGGTAAGTTGTTCGGTTGGTGTTAGCTGAGTTAGGTGGAGGTACAATGGTGGGGAGGGGCGATGGAATTGGTAAAAAATGAGACAATGTGGGTTTGCAAACAATTTAGCTGTGACAGGCAGTCAAAATTAAAGCAGGTTACCAATATGAATTCACAGCTGACTTGCTTGGAGATCCCAAAATATTGGTGAATAAATTGAATACAATTCCATGTGACATTGAATTTGAGCAAAATTCTGTGATATTGGTATCATAAATCCAATATCATATTGTGCCACCCTCCCAGCTGATGGAGACATACAGAATTGCTAACACTTGCCCCTAAGCAATTGAGAAACATGATGCTTTTTGCTACAAACTTTGAAATAGGGGCAGGAAAAAAAACTGCAGATTGTAGGAGGAATGTTTACATGAAAACTATGAAACAAACATCAATTCATTGTCAACTGAAGCAACAGATACACAGAGTACATTTTGGCATCATTTACCATCTGTTTTATTTAAAAATTCTGACATTTCAGTTCTGTGCTGTAATCTTATATTTCTTGTTAATTTCACACCATCGGCTATGAAATAGCTTCTCCATTCATTTTCACAGTGAGCTAAAACAGTGACATATATTAAAAAAATCTGTTGAGGAGAAATTAAATAGATGTCTATGTATAGCACAATCTGGAGCCCAGTTATCGAATCAGTAAACATAAAGGAAGTTTGCATAAAACCGGATATGAAAAATACAACCATCAATGAAGCCTAATGATCCAAGTACGATATTCACTCCTCCACTTTGTGCAAGGTTTCACTGGCTTCAATTTAAAGCTGCAATATTTTACAGTAGAAATTGTGTACTCCGTTTATTTTAAATTAGAAGGAGGGAAGTAAAAGAAAAGCAGCATGATATTAGTTTTAAATATCTACCTGCATTTCAAATTACAGCCTTGTTATTACTTTTGGGGCAGTGGGACTCTTCAATGCAGATTTTTGTTAGATGTGTTTTAATTTAATAGGTGAAACATAGAGAACATACAGTGCAGAAAAAGGTCATATGGTGAAACCAGACCGTCACATGCACATAAGGGAGGCCTTTTGATCTTCACTCATTGAACTACGAGTGAGTTGTGTTCCAGCTACGTGAAGCATCTCATGTTGTTATTCCTCAGTCTCCCATTGCACATTTCTTCAGAACATTGGCATTGTTAGACCATAACACCATAGGACAAATGAGCAGAGTTAGGCCATTTGGGCCATCAAGTCTGCCCTGCCACTTCATCATGGGTAATCCAATTCCCTCTCAACCCTGTTCTCATGCCTTCTCATCGTAACCATTCACGCATGGTCTAATCAAGAACATTATCAACCTCCGCCTTCAATACACCAAATGACCTGGCTTCCACAGCCGCTTATAGAAACAAATTCTACAGATTCACCACCCTCTGCCTAAAGAAATTCCTCCTCATCTCTGATCTATTCTGAGGCTGTGCCCTCTGTTCCTACACTCATCCTCTCCACATCCACTCATCTAGGCCTTTCAACATTTCATAAGTTTCATTGAAATTCCTCCCAATTCTTCTAAATTCCAGAGAATACAGGCCCAAAGCCGTCAAATGTTCTTGTTATGATAACGCTTACATTGCCAAGATTATTTTTGTGAACCTCCTTTGAACCCTCTCCAATTTTTCTTAAATAAGGGGCCCAATACTCCAAATAAGGTCTCACCAGTGCCTTATAAATCCCCAGAATTACATCTTTGCTTTTATATTCAATCCTCTTGAAATGAATACTAACATTGAATTTCCCTTGCTCATCACTGACTCAAGCTGCAAGTTAACCTTCAGGGAATCCTGCCCTAGGAATCTGCCCTTTGCAGCTCAGAATTTTGCATTTTCTCCCAGTCTGGAAAATTGTCTGTGTCTTTATTCCTTCTACCAAAGTGCATGACCATTCACTTTCCTACACTGTATTCCATCTGCCACTTCTTTGCCCTGTCTAAATCCCTCTACATGCTTCCTGCTTCCTCATCACTACCTACCACTCCACCTATATTTGTATCATCCACAAACTTGGCCACAAAACCATCAATTCCATCATCCAAATCATTGACATACAACATAAAAAAATTGGCCCCAACACCAATCCCTGCAGAACAGCACTAGTCACCAGCAGCTAACCAGAAAAAGCTCCCTTTATTCCAACAGCTTGTCTCCTGCCAACCAACCAATGCTCTATCTTTCCTGTAATACCATGGATTTTTATTTTGCTAAGCAGTCTCATGTGCAGCACCCTGTCAAAGACATTCAGAAAATCCATGTACACAACGTGCACCAATTCTCCTTTGTCTATTCTGCTTGATATTTCTTCAAAGAATTTCAATAGATTTTTCGTCAGGCGAGATTTTCAAGATTAAGGAAACCATGCTGAGTTTTGCCTTCATGTACCCTGAAACCTCATCCATAACAATCGACTCCAATATCTTCCCAGCCGCTGAGGTCAGGCTAACTGGCCTATACTTTCCTTTCTTCTGCCTCGCTCCCTTCTTGTAGAGTGGACTAACATTTGCAATATTCCACTCCTCCAGATTGATGCCAGAGTCTATTGATTCTTAAAAGATCTTTACTAATGCATCCATAATCTCTTCAGCTACCTCTTTCAGAACCTGGCGGGTAGTCCAACTGGTCCATGTGACTTATCTACACTCAAAGCTTTGAGCTGCCATTGTCCCTGCTCATGCCCCCTTCCAATCAATTCTGGCCATCTCTTCTCTCATGCCTCTGTAATTCCCTTTACTCCACTGTAATGCGGATACATCTGACTTTAGCTTCTCCCTCTCAAATTGCAGGACGAATTCTATCATACTAGGCTCACTGACCCCTAAGGGTTCCTTTGCCTTAAGCGCCCAGTAAAATATGTTTCATTACACAATACCCAATGCAGAATAGTTGATCCCCTAGTGGGCTCAACCACAAGCTGCTCAAAAAAAGCCATCTTGTAGGCATTCTAGAAATTCTTTATTTTGGGATCCAGCATCAACCTAATTTTCCCAATGTACCTGCATATTGAAATCCCCCATGACTATTGTAACATATTTGTTTTTGACTTTTGCCTTTTCTATCTCCTGTTTAATTTGTAGCTCACACCCTGGCTATTGTTCGGAGACCCATATATAACTTCCATAAGAGTCTTTTTACTGTTGCAGTTTCTAAACTCTACCCACACAAATTCTACATCTTCTGATCCTATGTCAACTCTTTCTAAGGATTTGATTTCATTTTTTTTTACCAACAGGGCCACACCACCCTCTTTGCCTGCCTGTCAGTCCTTTTGATACAAAGTATATCCTTGGATGTTAAGCCCCCAACTATAATCTTCTTTCAGCCATGACTCAGAGATGGACACAGCGTCGTACCTGCCATTCTCGAACTGCGCTACAAGATCATCTACCTTATTTTGTGTACCGTGTGCATTCAAATAGAACACCTTCAGTTCCGTATTTGTCACCCTTTTCGATTTTGTCACCCTGTTACATTGCAACTCATCTCACTGACTGCAATTGTCTGCCTCTGCTTGTATATCAACCACCCCATCCTCATCCCTATCACTCAGTTCTCAAACCCCTGCCAAGTCAGTTTTAACCCTCCCCAGCAGTTCTAGAAAACCTGCCTGGATATTGATTCTCAATATCCAGGATACTGATTCTCAATATCCAGGATACTGATTCTCAGGGGTAACCTGTCCCTGTTGTATATTCATTCCTTGCCCAGAAGAGATCCCAATGATACAGAAATCAGAAGCTCTGTCCCCCTGCACCAGTTCCACAGTCACCTATCCCTACCCTCACTAGCATGTGGTACAGGCAGCCATCCAAGATTATTATGCTGGAGGTCCTGCTTTTCAGATTTCTAGCTGGCTCCCTAAATTCTCTCTTCAGGATCTCCTCCCTTCTCCTACCAATGTCATTTGTGCCAATATGTACCAAGACTTCTGACTGTTCACTCTCCCCCATAGAATGCCATAGACCCAATGTGAGACATTCCTGACCCTAGCACCTGGGAGGCAATATATCATCCAGGAGTCTCCATCGTGTCCACAGAGTTTTGTGTCTACTCCTCTAACTATGGAATCCTCTATCACTACTGCAGTCCTCTTCTCCCCCTTTCCCTTCTGAACCAGAAGGCCAGACTCAGTAGAAGCGCCCCAGTCAATGCAACTCCCCTCTGGTAGGTCATCCACCGAACAGTCTCTAGAACAGTATACTGTATATTTCTATATATGTTATTCAAAGGAATAGCCACAGGGGTACACTGCACTGGCTGAAGAGTTCCTTTCTGTCTCCTGAAAGTCGCCTAGGTACAGTACCTGCCTCTTGCAACATAGGGATGACTATCTCCCTATAGCTGCTACCTATCATCTCCCCATGTATTCCATAGGACCTGAAGGTCATCGAGCTGCAGCTCCAGTTCCTTAACACAATGTCTAACGAGCTGAAGCTCGATGTACCTAGTGAGAAATCATTATCCAGAAGGCTGGAGATCTTCCATAATTCCCATAGCTCACACAAAAAACACACACAGCCCCTCATGCCATTCTCACTGCACTAACTCTGCAGTAACAGGCAAAGAATGAAGAATGAAGAATAAACTTCCCAGATATTCATCTCGCCCAGGGCTGTTCTCGACAAAGCCCAATGAGCCCAGTCCTGCCCACTCACAAAATGGCCACTCCACTTGTCCCTACCTTATTCTTATTTGCTCTTGCTAATGAATTACAATTTGACTGGGCTGCCAAAGAATGCTGAAAGCCTGTGAATGCTGCTTTTTAAATCTTGCCTCCTCTCTCATTCTCAATTTGATTAGGCCACCTAGAAGCAATGGAAGCTCATAAACATTCCTTTTTAAATCTCACTCATGGACCTGTGGGTTGCCTCCTATTGCTGTGGTTCTCCATCATTCCCATATTCATTTTATTGTTTTTCTTAGTTTACCTTTATTCAGACAGTAAGCCAGCCACAATCTATGACATGGGTCAAATGTTTATCTTTGCACTCATCTATAGAATGCTGTTATTATCCTCTGATTTATTATTTTTTGACAAGGGATATTATCCACACAGTATTCCTCTCATGGCTGTGGAATATTCCTGTGTCGAGGCTTTTGTTCTGTGTATCAGGCAAAACGATTACTGTTTGTATTTTGTAAAGCTGTGAAATACGGGACCTTAAAAATAAATCCCTGAAGGAAAAGAAACAAATCCAATGTGTGCACAATAGCAAAAAAGAAATGATGTAATGCTGAATTTATTTGAAAAAGTAACACCTGAGGTTTGAAACAGATTTCTTTAGTTACAGATCCTTCTGGCTGAGAGGCTTAATAATTTCCATAAATCGCTTTCCCACATTTTCTCATTTACGACCCTAGTTTAGTGAGCATGCCTGAATCACTTTGCTTAACATTTTGTCTATGGTTACTCAGCAGAATGACAAAATTTACAGCATGTGAGGTTCTATTCAGTAGTCTAAGTTATCTCCAAAGTAAAAGCAATCCCATTAGACCCAGTCCAGTCCCTTTCACCATATCCATTTGTAACAAGCACTTGCCTACATCTTCTGCAATACCACAACACATCTGCTTCCATAACTCACCTTGCAACCACCTTCAGAGTCCTAACTATCTCTGCTTAAAATCATTTTGCCTCAATCACATTTGTGGTTTTATTGTCATTGTTTTTCCTATTGGCTTATGATCTTTATTGACTTTGTGTCGGGAAATGTAGAGGAGGCTAGACCCAAAAGCAGAGCAGCTGTGGTGATTCAGCAGTGACCATTAACTTTAACAATGGACCACAAAATAACAATTCATGGGGGGAGGGCACAAACCAAGAGAGAACAGACACTAAACTCAACAGGCAACAGAGTAAACTGCAGGCAGAGAGAGTGAAAGCTAAGAACAACTGGTTGGGGCCAGCTGGTTTAGTGAGTGAACAAGGACTGTGGATGGGAATTGGGGTTAAATAGGGTGCCGGTGATGAGACTGGAAGGATTGGCAGGTGAACCCTATTAGCTGGGTGTAGACTGGAAGGTGCCTGCATGTGCAGGCCTGACGTGACACTCCCCCACCCCCCTTCGCAATGGTCAGCCCCAATGGCTCAGGCCAATCCAAGTAGGTCCAGCAGAACTCATCAATGAGTGATGGATCCACGATGTAACTGTAGGGTATCCATGACCTCTCTTCTGGGCTGTACCCTTCCCAGTCAACCAGATACAGCACATCCCGTCCGCAGTGTCATGAATCCATAATCTGCCAAAACGCGCACACTGGATCACTTTCCACCATCCTAGGTTGCAGAGGCGCAGGCTCAGATAGGTTGGGTGATCCATACATAACGTGCTTGAGGCAGGACATGCGGAAGGTATGTGTGATTCTGAGGGACAGCAGTATCTGGAGAAAGTGGCTGGATTGATGCGATGGGTGATCTTGAAGGGACGGATGAACTGGGTGAGAGCTTGTGGGAATTGGTGCACATAAACAGATCTCCGGTAGACAGTCAGACATGTTCCCCAAGCTAGGTTAGCATGGCTGGGCGCTGACATCAGTAGGTGCGACTGGCAGCTTGGGTGGGCCTCTTTGCCCTCCTCCAGGGATTCCAGCAATGAGAAACCAGGTCCATGGTGGACAGGGGCTCTTCCAAAAGGAACAATGGAGGTTGGTAGCCGATGGACTTCAAAAGCACAGGAACTCAGAGGCTGGAGCTAGGGGCAGAGGATGTGTGTAGACTGTGGGACAGCTTAACCAAGAACAGATACGTCTTTCATGTGGAAGGATTAGAAATGGCAATGTATCACAGAAACTTCCCCAGTTGCTCATTGTTTCTTTCTGACTGACCTTTGGTCTGTGGCTGATAGCCAGAGGACAACCTCACTGATCTGCAGAGGAGGGAGCAGAAGGCTCACCAGAAGTGGGAGATGAATTGTGGGCCCCAGTTCAATGCAATGTTCTGAGTGAGGCCATGGAGGTGAATTACATGTTGGAGAACCAGGTCTGCCATCTCAACAGCCGCTGGAAGCTAGGGGAAGGCAATGAAGTGGGCAGCTTTGGAGAACTAGTCCTCCAGTCATGATCACCATCAGAAGGAGGTAAACCCATGGTGAAATGCATGGTGATGTGGGACCACGAGCTTCTAGTGACCCATAAAGGGCTGCTGGTTGGAGGAATTGTACTGAGCACACTGACGGTAGGCAGCAATGAACTTACGTACAGCTAAGATCATGGCAGGGCACCAGAATTGCCAACAAAGAAAATCCCGAGCCCGTCATTCATTTGGATTCCAGAAACGGGTGAGGAGTGACCCCACGAGAATGCATCAGACCACACGGCCGCCGGCACACATATGCGGTTGTCAGATGTGTCGGATAGAGAAGACTCATGCTGTAGGATCTGGTTCTGAAGGTCCCAGACAACCGGGGCAACCATGTCAGAGTAGGCCTCTGTTTCAGCTGGGTAAAACTGCTGCAACTGGGTAGCTAGGAGTTGGTGAGGTTGAATTGTTCAAAGAAGTGTCATAAGTCAGGTGTTGAATCAGGACCCAACTGCAGGACACAGACACTGGAATCCCAGAAACAGGACAAGACGGAACCTAAGGACAGGATGGGATGCAGACTAGGCAGGGGAAGCAGGACCAGGACGAGGGACTGGGAACAATGAGCCTGGGGTGGACTCCAAGCCAGAGACTGGACAAGGACCCAGAACCTGGGTCTTGCCTCAGGCTCAGACCCCCAAACCCAAGCAAGGACATGACAAGGCTTGGCTAGGGACTTGGGGTCTGGAGGTTTGAGGCCCCAGGCTTGGGTCAAGGCTTGAGGCTGGAGCTAGGGGCAGACTAGGAATTGTACATCAACATGGAGCCAGGACTTATCCACCAACAAGCCAGGACTCATCTATAACTCCACACCAAGGTGGGGCAGGACCATCCATCAGGTAACAGCAGAACAGCCTGACCCACCCAACAGAGGCAAGGACAGGTCAAGACAGATCCCCCCACAGGGCAACTGCAGAACAGTCTGACTTACCCCACAGGGCAAGGACAGGAAGAGACAAACACCAAGGAACAACAGACAGTTCCACCTCAGCATCAGGGTAGCTCTGAGTAGCCATTACAGCCAACAGCCTTGGCTGGCTACAGAAGCAACCAGATCCCTACCTAGCTCAGAGTGGCTGACAGCCACCCAGTTGGCCCAGGAAACAGCTGAATCCATACCACAATGACCACTCCAACTACTACCAGCAAGGCTCCCAGAAGCCATGGTTCTCCAACACAGCTCCAAGGATGGCAAGAGCCCATTCTAGCCTTCCACCAGTCATCTGTGCCATGAGTATCTTGACAAGACAACCCCCAACCACACTCCATACCAGGGCCACTTATATTCCCAGTTCCAATCTGAGCCTCAGGTGTTTCTAGTTAAGTCCAACCGCAGCAAGGGACCACCGGAAAACCTGGAGTCTGGAGTCTGCGGACCAGACCACGGACTTCGGACTGAACCACCACAAAGAGAGCTGAGCGAGCCTGACGTGGGTTGAATTGGCAGCTCTGTTGTATGGATATGTGGTTCTGGTGGTCAGTCCAGATCAGGAACAGCTCAGTGTTTCTTGTCAGTTAATGTCCCCATTCCTCCAAGGCTCAGTTAATAGTGAATGGCTCTCTGCCTCCAACTCCATAATGGCACTGTGTAGGGTTGAACTTGTGCAAGAAAAAGGCAGAAGGGTGTGTCTTCCCATCTACTCTTCACAGGGAGAGGATGGCCGGCCCCGGCACCCACATCAATTGCATCTGCCTCTCTCCGTAAAAGTCTGGAAGGATTCGGATGATGGAAAATGGGAGTGGTGGTGAAATGACTCTTGAGCTCCTTGTAAGCCTGCTTTGTGGCATCAAACGAGATTATCCACATGGTAGGTGAGAGGAGTGGCAACTTGGTTGTATTTCCTGATGAAACAGCAATAGACGTTGGAGAAGCCCAAGAAACACTGTAGCTGTTTGAGGCTGTGCAGTTGAGGCCATTCAACAATGGTGTGCTCTTTCCTCTGGGTCCAAGGTTATGCTTTTGGGTGAAAGAACATAACCCTGGAAGGGAATAATTGGGGTATACTTCTGACTTGCAGTACAGTTGTTTTTTGAGGAGATGCTGAAGGACTGAATGGATGTAACAGATGTGGTCCTGAGGGGTCTTGAAGAAAATGAGGATGTCCTCGAGGCAGATAGGTAGATGAACACATACCTGTGTAGAACGTCTCAGAGGATCTGATTAATGAAGTCTTGGAAAATGGATGGACTATTAGAAAATCTGAACTGCATCACCAAGTATTCATTGTGGCCAGTGGGAGTTATGAATGCAGTCTTCCATTCATCCTCTTGGTGGATGTGGATCAGGTTGTATGCAGCCTATAGATCCAGACTGGTGAATATCTGGGCCCCACAGAGTGTTTTGAATGCACAACCATCAAAGGGAGAGGGAAATGGTTCCGAATGGCAATTTTGTTGAGTCCATGGTAATCAATGAAGGGGCAAAGACCCATATTCTTTTTGATGAAGAAGAATTCTGCTCCGGTTGAGGACATGGATGGATGAGTGAAGCCATGGTGAGATTTGACAATGTAGTCATTCATGGCTTGGGTCTCAGGAGAGGAGAGGGAGAACAGGGAGGGGTGGTGCCCAGGAGGAGGCCATTGTGCAATCATGTGGTCAGTGAGGTGGCAGGGTGCTGTTTTCCCTTTTATTGAAGGTGATGTGGTATATTTGTGGCATTTTGGTGAGGCCAAGGTTTTCCTCCATCTCCACGGATTTATAGGGTGAAGGCAAATGAGGTTGCAGGCTGGTGGTCCGGCAGATGGGTCCCCAGCTCAGCAGTGCACTGGATGACCAGTCAAAGTGAGGGTCAAAGGTGGAGAGCCAGGGATAACCCAGGATGAGAGGAGTGTTGGGTGAGTACCTGGACACAGGCCAAGTGCATGCTCTGACTGGCCCAGGCACCAGGGGATGTCAGTCAATGGCCATCATGTTGAAGGGTGAGAGATAGGTTTAGTAGGAAGTCCAAGCCGCAAACACTTCTGAGTCCAACCCAGAAATTGTCTGCTGCGCTGGAATCCTGTGTGTGGAGAGCCAACAGAGTGTGGAAGAGGACAGAGAGAGTGAGACGGTCTATGGTGCTGGAACAATGGCCAGGGTGAGCTTGCCAGATAGGAGGGCCTCTCATCTCTACCTGGGGAGGTGCTCTTTTTCCAGATGCAGTGGGCATTTCATGTGTCGGTGGATGGCTACTCCACAGAAGGTGCACAAGTTCTTTCTCCACCAATGCTCGTGCTTTTGGGGTTTAAGGAAGCTCCCCCTAACTGCCTGCATTGTGGAGGTATTGTTGCTGATCTGGAGTGTTGTTCCCTAAGATGCTTGTCAATACGGAGAACCAGAATGATGAGGCTATCGGGGCTGGCAGGCATCTCCCAGCTAGAAAGCTCATCGTTCAAGTGCTCCAAGAGGCCAATGTGGTAATAAGACAACCACATTCCACCACAATTATCCTGAGTTCCACAGTGCAATGCAGCACAGAGCATGAGCCTGGGTATATGATCCACTGCAATGCACACAAAATGCTGGAGGAATTCAGCAGCCCACTTTCCAGACAATTAAAATCAGGTGCATCTCAGCAGTGAAATCCTCAGTAACGGCCTTACCTTTGTCCCCCTTCGCCCACACCTCAGCGAGTTCCGTGTACGCTATGATTCTGAACTCTTCTTCCGCTGGCTCCATCTTCGAGCCTACTTCTTCGGCAAGGACACTCCCACTCCCATCGATGACCCCTAATCCTGTCTTCAACCCTCCTCCTCTTCATGGACATCCTGCTCTGGATCTCTTTGTTGCTAACTGCCAACGGGACATCAACCGTCTCGACTTCATCACACCTTGTTCCAATTCCTACCTCACTCCTTCCGAACGCTCTGCTCTCCACTCCCTCAGCACCAATCCCAATCTTACTAGAAAACCTGCTGATAAGGGGGGGGGGGGGGGGGAGGCGCTGTTGTAGTCTGGCGCACTGACCTCTACCTGGCCAAGGCACAGCATCAACACGTTGATACCTCCTCTTATTTACCCCTCGATCATGACCCTACCAAGGAGCACCAGACCATTGTCTCCCACACCATCACCAACCTTATCAGCTCTGGGGATCTCCCATCCACTACTACCAACCTCACAGTTTCCACACCCCGCACTTCCCGTTTCTACCTCCTACCCAAGATCCACAAACCTGCCTGTCCAGGTAGACCCATGGTCTCAGCTTGCTCCTGCCCCTCCGAACTCATTTCTGCATACCTCAACACTGTTTTATCCCCCTTGTTCAATCCCTTCCCAACTATGTTTGTGACACTTCTCACGCTTAAGTTCCCTGGCCCCACCCCTTATTTTCACCATGTATGCCCAGACCTTATATTCCTTCATCCCCCACCAGGAAGGTCTCAAAGCTTTCCGCTTCTTTTTGGATTCCAGATCTAACCAGTTCCCCCCTACTACCACTCTCCTCTGTCCAGCGGAATTAGTCCTTACTCTCAATAATTTCTCCTTTGGCTCCTCCCACTTCCTCCAAACCAAAGGTGTAGCCAAGGGCACCCGTATGGGTCCCAGTTATGGCTGCCTTTTTGTTGGCTTTGTGGAACAGTCCATGTTCCAAGCCTATACGGGCATCCGTCCCCCACTTTTCCTTCGCTACATCGACGACTGCATTGGCGCTGCCTCCTGCACGCATGCTGAGCTCGTTGACTTCATTAACTTTGCCTCCAACTTTCACCCTGCCCTCAAATTTACCTGGTCCATTTCCGACACCTCCCTCCCCTTTCTTGATCTTTCTGTCTCCATCTCTGAAGACGGGTTATCTACTGATATCTACTATAAGCCTATGGACTCTCACAGCTACCTGGACTATTCCTCTTCCCACCCTGTCTCTTGCAAAAATGCCAATCCTTTCTCACAATTCCTCTATCTCCACTACATCTGCGTTCAGGATGAGGCTTTTCATTCCAGGAAAAAGGAGATGTTCTCCTTTTTTAAAGAAAGGGGCTTCCCTTCCTCCACCATCAACTCTGCTCTCAAACACATCTCTCCCATTTCACGCACATTTGCTCTCACCCCATCCTCCCGCCACACCACTCGGGATAGGGTTCCCCTTGTCCTTACCTACCACCCCACCAGCCTCCGGGTCCAACATATAACTCAGCCACCTCCAACTGGATCCCACCACCAAGCACATCTTCATCCCCCTTTCTGCTTTCCACAGGGATCACTCCCTACGCGACTCCCTTGTCCATTCGTCCCCCCCATCCCTTCCCACCGATCTCTCTTCTGGCCCTTATCCTTATAAGCGGAACAAGTGCTACACCTGCCTGTACACTTCCTCCCTCACCACCATTCAGGGCCCCAGAAAGGCTTTCCAGGTGAGGTGACACTTCACCTGTGAGTCGGCTGGTGTGGTATACTGCGTCCGGTGCTCCCGGTGTGGCCTTCTATATATTGGTGAGACCTGACGCAGACTGGGAGACCGTTTCGCTGAACACCTATGCTCTGTCTGCCAGAGAAAGCAGAATATCCCAGTGGCCACATATTTTAATTCCATGTCCCATTCCCATTCTGATATGTCTATTCATGGCTTCCTCTACTGTCAAGATGAAGCCACACTCAGGTTGGAGGAACAATACCTTATATTCCGTCTGGGTAGCCTCCAACCTGATGGCATGAACATTGATTTCTCTAACTTCTGTTAATACCCCTCCTCCCATTCTTACCCCACCCCTTATTTATTTATTTATTTATTTATTTATTTATTTATTCCTCTCCCTCTCTCTCTCTCTCTCTCTCTCTCTCCCCCCCCCCCCTCTTTTTTCTCTCTCTGCCCCTCTCACAATCACTCCTTGCCTGATCTCCATCTCCCTCTGGTGCTCCCCTCCCCCTTTCTTTCTCCCTAGGCCTCCCATCACATGATCCTCTCCCTTTTCCAGCTGTGTATCCCTTTTGCCAATCAACTTTCCAGATCTTGCCTTCATCCCTCCCCCTCCTGTCTTCTTCTATCATTTCAGATCTCCCCCTCCCACTTTCAAATCTCTTACTATCTCTTATTTCAGTTAGTCCTTACGAAGGGTCTCGACCTGAAATGTCGACTGTCTTTCTTCCTATAGATGCTGCCTGGCCTGCTGCGTTCCACCAGCATTTTGTGTGTGTTGCTTGAATTTCCAGCATCTGCAGATTTCCTCGTGTTTGCATAGTGAAATCCTCATATTTGTTGCAAATGGTGGCTTTATTGTCCTAGTTAAAGGTGGTCTAGGTCAGATCTCACCCAGTCAAGAGAGAGATGAGTAAAGCAATCTTGGCTCAGTCTGTAGAAAGCAGAGATAGCTGGAGCTTGAAGTGTAAAACACACTGGGATAGGAAGCATTCAAGCATGGGAATCCAGAGCTTAGAGATAGGAGATTGACTGGCACAAAGTTGCTGAGCCAAGGAGGTGAGTGGAATGAAAGTGGTGAAGAGATGCTCAGTGGTTTCCTGCGGTTCTGGATCATGTGATCATGTTGGTGGACGACTTCCTTTAGGTGAGCATACTCTGCTGGGTCATTGATTCACTCATCCTGTCGGGAATGTAGAGAAGGCTTTATACAAAATCAGTGCAGCAGAGACAATTCAGTGATAACTTTAATAATAGACCACAAAATAACAAGCCATGAGGAGCCACAAAACGAAAGGGAACAGAAACTGAACGCAACAGGCAACAAGGTAAACTTTAGGCAGGGAGAGTGAAAGCTAGGAACAACCAGTTGAGGCTGGCTGGTTTGATGAGTGAACAAGGACTGTGGAAGAGAACTGGAGTTATATAGGCTGAAGGTGATGAGCCTGGAATGAGCGGCAGATCAATTCTGTTAGCTGGCTGGAGATTAGGAGGTACCTGCATGTGCACGTCTGACACTTTGTCTGTATCCCTCACAATTTTAAATACGTCATATCTTTTCTCATCTTCACTGCTCAAGCAGCCTATTTGGTCAAAAGCAAGAAATAAAGATGAAGTGCTTTTAACAGAGGATGGAAATGCTTTTCATGGATAATTATATTACCTACTCTAGTTGGAATAAAGTGCTGAGTAAAAGAATTAAGTAGATCAGTACTTGAAGCCCTTTCTCTCTCACTGAAATTGGCACTGAATGATTATAGCATGTCTATCAACTTTGTAACTCCTAGAAAATTAATGACCAGACCGATCAAAATACATAACTTAAAGAGTTTTTAACTAATTTACTAACAGATAGATTTGTGTGTTGCTTAAGGGGTGAAAAATTCCAGTTTAAATTGTGGCATAAAAAACCTTATATTTGATTGTGTTGTTGGAGTTACATAGAGCTGGACACCAGAAGTATCAGGGAACTCTACTTTTTGATTGTCATAAATAAAGATTACCTGTCAGATTATACTTGGAAACTATTGTACATTAAATTCTTCTTTTTTATTAGATATCTTTATTATTATTTTCCCAATCAAAATTGTACGAATCCATCCTAATGAATTTGCATAACCCAATATGAACTGATGTTCCGTTAATCAAAGGCCTGCAATCTGAAACATTAAGCTTGTATCTTTCTTCTCCTACACCATCATTGTAATATTAGGTAAACTGTTTTCTTTTGAGTAATCATCTGAATTCCTTGGCTAACACTCATCAATAAATTGATTTATCCTTTCTTTTCTTCTTCCAATGCAATGAAATACAGTCTGAATAAACTTAAATTTGTGCAAACTTAAATATAGCAGCTTTCTACTTGAAGTGCTACTCCGGTGATATTTATTCCCTGTTCCACAAATATAATTCTGATTTTGGTGTGCTACAATTCCGCTGCTCTCTCATTGCTTTTATTAGTTGAAACTTATAGATTTATAGCTTTCTATTGAAAGAAAATTAATTTCCAAATGCACAGCTGAAGTATTAGTTCTGTATAAAGAGGTTCTTTCTTATTGGGATATTGGTATCTCTGGCAAAGCCAACATCTAATGCTCATCCCTAATCACCCTCGACAATGTGTCAACATGATAAATCTAATCCCAACTAAAACCAGGATTTAGGCTCACAGTAACGGGTGGCACAATAGCACGGCGGTTAGTGTAATGCTATTACAGCTCCAGCAACGTGGGTTCAGCTCCGCAGTTGTCTCAAAGGAGTTTGTATGTTCACCCAAACATTTTCTCCTAAGTGCTCAGGCTCCCTCCCACATTCCAAAGACATACGGGTTCATAGGGTAATAGAAAGGGTGTAATTGGGCACTGTGGGCTCATTGGGCCGAAGGGCCTGTTGCCACACTGTATCTCTAAATAAAATAAAATAAATAATGAAGGAATGAAAAATTATCTCTAGGACAGGACAGTATTGTACTTGGAGGCAAAATGGAAAACGGTGGAGTTCCCATACACATGCCGTCCTTTGTCCATTCAGCTGCTAGTGTGGCTTTTGAATGCATAGTGGAAAGAGTCTAGATGAGTAGCAACAGTTGGTTGAAACTGCAAACAACTTTCCCTGGTTGGCAGAAGAAGGGAAAGGTAATGCAGAGAGTTTTACTGATTTTAGTACCATATGTATTTCCAGTTTTTCTCCTGATCTGCGGTATTGTGGACCTTCCTTCTGGTTTCTTTCGCTTCAGATCCCTGAGATCTTGAAATGTAGTACTGAAGTTTCAATCAGTACTTCTCCAAACTTTTCCATCTCCCTGGGTGGGAATGTGGAAATTGCAGGTGAAGTGTTTGTGAATCACAAAGGGGAGAAGATTGGAGAAAAGTAAAGGTGGAGGTAACAGAAAAATCTTTGGTGGCAGAAGACAAAGGGCTAGAAGTGAGAAGGGATGAAGGGACACCAAAGTGGGAAAATATAGAAACGTTAGAATGGAAGGATTCAGAAGGAGTGCGAGCAAAGGAAGTGAGAGACAGACCAACTATGACAATAGCTACACACACAAAATGTTGGAGGAACTCAGCAGGTCAGAGAGCATCTATGGAAAGGAATAAACAGTTGATGTTTTGGGCTGAAACCATTCATCAGGACTGGAAAAAAGAGGAGAAGTCAGAGTAAGAAGGTGGGGGGGATGGGAGGAAGAAGGACAAAATTGTAGGTGATAGGTGAAACTGGGACGGGGGACGGAGGTGAAGTAAAGAGCTGGGAAATTGATTAGTAAAAGAAATAAAGGGCTGGTGGAGAGGGAATTTGATAGGAGGGGGTAAAAGACCCTGGAAGAAAGGAAAAGGAGGAAGAACACCAGAGGGAGGTAAGGAAAAAGGTGGGAGAGGTAAACAGGAATGGGGAATAGTGAAGGGGGGGGGGGAATTTCCAGATATTTGAGAAATCGTTGTTCATGCCATCTGGTTGGATGCTACTCTGAGAGTGGATTGAGTGGTTCAGATAAACTAAGCTTAGTGATAGAAAAGATCTGAAATTTCTCTTGGCATCATTTCATTAAAGGAATTTGGTAATTTTTAGATAATTTTACAGTGCCAATAAAAGAATATTCTCCCTCCCTTGGAGGTCTTCCTGTTTTATTGTTTTACAACATTGAATCACAATGGATTTAATTTGGCTTTTTTGACACTGATGATCAGAAAAGACTCCTTTGTGTCCAAGTGAAAACAGATCTCTACAAATTGGTCTAAATTTATTACAATTATTAAACACAAAATAATTGATTGCATAATTACTCACCCCCTTCAAGTCTGTATTTAGTAGATTGACCTTGGGTAGCAATTACAGCCTCGTGTCTGTATGAATAGGTCTCTATCAGCTTTCCACATCTAGACACTACAATTTTTACCCATTCTTCTTTACAAAAATGCTCAGTCTCTGTTAGATTGCATGGGGATTGTGAGTGAACAGCCCTTTTCAAGTCCAGCCACAAATTCTCATTTGGGTTGAGGTCTGGACTCTGACTTGGCCACTCCAGGACATAACATTATTGTTTTTAAGCCATTCCTGTGTAGCTTTGGGTTTATGCTTGGGGTCATTGTCTTGCTGGAAAACAAATCTCCCAATTCGCAGTTCTCCTGCAGACTGCATTAGGTTTTCCTCTAGGATTTCCCTGTAATTTGCTGCATTCATTTTACCCTCTACCTTCATAAGCCTTCCAGGGCTTGCATCAAGGAAGTATCCCCACAGCATGATGCAGCCACCACCATGCTTCAAGGTAGGGATGGTGTGTTTTTGATGATGTGCAATGTCTGGCTTATGCCGAACATAGCATTTAGCCTGGTGGCCAAAAGGCTCAATTTTGGTCTCATCAGACCATAGAAAATTCCAGGCAACAATTGTTGTATGCAGTCTCTCTCATCTCAGCCACTGAAACTTGTAACTCCTCCAGAGCTGTCATAGGTCTCTTGGTGGCCTCCCTCACTCCCTCTTGCGTGGTCAGTCAGTTTATGAGGACAGACTGCTCTAGGCGGATTTACGATTGTGCCATATCCTTTCCATTTCCTGATGTTTGACTTAACTGTATTCCAAGGGATATTCAATGTCTTGGAAATTTTCTCCTGACTTGTGCTTTTCAATAACCTTTTCACTGAGTTGCTTGGAGTGTTCTTTTGTCCTCATGGTGTAGTTTTTACCAGGATACTGACTCACCAGCAGTTGAACCTTCCAGGTACAGATGAATTTTTACCATAATCAGTTGAAACACCTTGACTGCACAGTGGTATCCAAAAACAGATCTCCATTTAACTGATTATGTGATCTCTAAAACCAATTGGCCGCATCAGTGATGATTTGGTGAGCCCTATTAAGTGGGGTGAATACTTATGCAATCAATTATTTTATGTTTTATATTTGTAATTAATTTAGATCGCTTCATAGAGATGTTTTCACATTAACATGAACATATCTTTTTCTGCTGATCAGTGTCAAAAAAAGCCAAATTAAATCCACTGTGATTCGATGTTGTAAAACAATAAATCATTGAAACTTCCAAAGTGGAATACTCTTTATAGGCACTGTAATTCCTGCTGATATTTAATGCTGAATGTGAACATGAAAATGCAAATTTCAACAACTAAATGTTCCTGTCATGCGACAGTGAGAATAGGAATAGAATGAGGTGGAGGATAAATGTGTGGCTGAGGGATTGGATCAGGTGCCAGAGATTCAGATTTCTGGAGCATTGGGACCTCTTTTGGGGCAAGTGTGACCTGTACAAAAAGGATGGGCTGCACTTGAATTCAAGGGGGACCAACATCCTGGCGGGGAGTTTTGCTAAGGCTACTGGGGAGAGTTTAAGCTAGAATTGTTGGGGGGTGGGAACTGAACTGAAGAGACTGGGGAAGAAGAGGTTGGCTCACAAATAGAGAAAGCTTGGAGACAGTGTGTGAGGAAGGATAGGCAAGTGATAGAGAAGGGCATGCTCAGACGGATGGCTTGAGATGTGTCTATTTTAACGCAAGGTAATGCAATAGTACATAGTACTATTGTGAACAAAGTGGATGAGCTTAGAGCGTGGATCAGTACTTGAAGCTATGATGTGGTGGCCATTACAGAGACTTGGATGTCTCAGGGACAGGAATAGTTACTTCAAGTGCTGGGTGTTAGATGTTTTAGAAAGGACAGGGAGGGATGCAAAAGATGTGGGGACGTGGCACTGTTGATCAGAGATAGTGTCACGGCTGCAGAAAAGGTGGACGTCATGGAGGGATTGTCTACAGAGTCTCTGTAGGTGGAGGTTAGGAACAGGAAGGGGGTCAATAATTTTACTAGGTGTTTTTTATAGGCTGCCCAATAGTAACAGGGATATCAAGGAATAGATAGGGAAACAGATCCTGGAAAGGTGTAATAATAACAGAGTTGTCATAATGGGAGATTATACTTTCCCAAATTTCGTTTGTCATTCCCTAGAGCAAGGGGTTTAGATGAGGTGGAGTTTGGCAGGCGTGTTCAGGAAGGTTTCTTGACACAATATATAGATAAGCCTACTAGTGGAGAGACTGTACTTGATCAGGTATTGGGAAATGAACCTGGTTAGGTGTCAGATCTCTCAGTGGGAGAGCATTTTGGAAATAGTGATCACAATTCTATCTCACTTACAATAGCATTGGAGAGCAATAGGAACAGACAAGTTAGAAAAGGCAGGAAATTGGAGGCTTAAATTGGGAACAGATGTTCTCAGGGAAAAGTACGGAAGGAATATGGCAAATGTTCAAGGGATATTTTTGTGGAGTTCTGCATAGGTACGTTCCAATGAGACAGGGAAGTTATGGTAGGGTACAGGAACCCTGGTGTACAAAGGCTGTAATAAACCTAAGTCAAGAAGAAAAGAAAAGCTTACAAAAGGTTCAGAGAGCCAGGGAATGTTAGAGATCTAGAAAATTATAAGGCTAACAGGAAGGAGCTTAAAAAGGAAAGTGGGAGAGCCAGAAGGGGCCATGAGAAGGCCTTGGTGGGCAGGATTAAGGAAAACCCCAAGGCATTCTACAAGTATGTAAAGAGCAAGAGGATAAGACATGAAAGAATAGAACCTATCAAGTGTGACAGTGGGAAAGTGTGTATGGAACCAGATGAAATAGCAGAGGTAGTTAATGAATATTTTACTTCAGTATTCACTATGGAAAAGGATCTTGGTGATTGTAGTGTTGACTTGCAACAGACTGAAAAGCTTGAGCATGTACATATTAAGAAAGAGGATGTGCAGGAGCTTTTGGTAAGCATCAAGTTGGATAAGTCGCTGGGACCGGATCAGATGTACTGCCGGCTACTGTGGGAGGTGAGGGAGGAGATGGCTGAGTCTCTGGCGATGATCTTTGCATCATCAATGGGGACAGGAGAGGTTCCGGAGGACTGGAGGGTTGTGGATGTTGTTCCTTTATTCAAGAAAGGGAGTAGAGATAGCCCAGGAATTTATAGACCAGCGAGTCTTATTTCAGTGGTTGGTAAGTTGATGGAGAAGATCTTGAGAGGCAGGATTTATGAACATTTGGAGAGGTATGGTATGATTAGGAATAGTCAGCATGGCTTTGTCAAGGGCAGGTCGTGCCTTACGAACCTGATTGAATTTTTTGAGGATGTGACTAAACACATTGATGAAGGAAGAGCAGTAGATGTAATGTATATGGATTTCAGCAAGGCATTTGATAAGGTACCCCATGCAAGGCTTATTGAGAAAGTAAGGAGGCATGGGATCCAAGGGGACATTGCTTTGTGAATCCTGAACTGGCTTGCCCACAGAAGGCAAAGAGTGGTTGTAGATGGATCATATACTGCATGGAGGTCAGTGACCAGTGGTGTGCCTCAGGGATCTGTTCTGGGACCCTTACTCTTTGTGATTTTTATAAATGACCTGGATGAGGAAGTGGAGGGATGAGTTAGTAAGTTTGCTGATGACACAAAGGTTGGAGATGTTGTGGATAGTGTGGAGGGCTGTCAGAGGTTACAGCGAGACACTGATAGGATGCAAAACTGGGCTGAGAAGTGGCAGATGGAACTCAACCCAGATAAGTGTGAAGTGGTTCATATTGGTATGTCAAATATGATGACAGAATATAGCATTAATGGTCAGACTCTTGGCAGTGTGGAGGATCAGAGGGATCTTGGGGTCCGAGTCCATAGGATGCCCAAAACAGCTGTGCAGATTGACTCTGTGGTTAAGAAGGCGTATGGTGTATTAGCCTTCATCAATCGTGGAATTGAATTTACAAAACGCGAGGTAATGTTACAGCTGTATAGGAACCTGGTCAGACCCCACTTGGAGTACCGTGCTCAATACCGGTCACCTCACTACAGGAAGGATGTGGAAGCCATAGAAAGGGTGCAGAGGAGATTTACAAGGATGTTGCCTGGATTGGGGAGCATGCCTTATGAGAATAGGTTGAGTGAACTCGGCCTTTTCTCCTTGGAGCGACGGAGGATTAGAGGTGACCTGATAGAGGTGTATAAGATGATGAGAGACATTGATCGTGTGGATAGTCAGAGGCTTTTTCCCAGGGCTGAAATGGTTGCCACAAAAGGACACAGGTTTAAGGTGCTGAGGAGTAGGTACAGAGGAGATGTCAGGGGTGAGTTTTTTACTCAAAGAGTGGTGAGGGTGCGGAATGGGCTGTCGGCAATGGTGATGGAGGTGGATACGATAGGATCTTTTAAGAGACTTTTGGATACGTATGTGGAGCTTAGAAAAATAGTGGGCTATGGGTAAGCCTAGTTATTTCTAAGGTAGGGACATGTTCGGCAAAGGGCCTGTATTGTGCTGTAGGTTTTCTATGATTCTATGGAACACCGACTGAATGAAGTGTTCACAAACTGGATTTGGCCAAGTAAGGAAGTGGTTTCATTTAGAATACTCATTTGTTTAATTTAGCTTTATAATGAAATTTTATTAAGCTTGAAGTTTTCATTTTGCCATGCTCAACAAGTATTCTATTGGTTGTCAGGCTCCCTTTTAATTCAGAGAGCAGCCAGAATACAATGTTAGCATTCAATCTGAGAGGACTAGAAGGTAAAAGCAAGGATGTAGTGCTGAAGCTTTATGAGGCATCGGTCAGAGGGCACTTTCAGTTTTGGGTCCCTTTTCTGAGAAAGGATGTGCTAGCATTGGAGAGGGTCCCGAGGCGGTTCACAAGAATGATTCCTGGAATGAAAGGGTTAACATACGAGGAGTGTTGGATCATTCTGGACCTGGACTCGCTGGTTTAGAAGAATTTGTGGGGGGGGGGGGGGTGTGGAATCTCATGAATCCTGTCGAATATCGAAAGGTCTCGAATAAAGTGGATTTGGAGAGGATGTTCCGTGTAGATGAGGAGTCTAGGAACAGAATGTACAGCCTCAGAATAGAGGGACATCCATTTTGAACAGAGGTAAGGAAGAATTTCCTTAGTCAGAGGGTGGTGAATTTGTGGAATTCGTTGCCACAGATAACTGAGGAGTTTTATTTAAAGCTTGATAGGTTCTTGATTAGTAAGGACATCAAAGTTTACAGGGAAAAGTTAGGAAAATGCAGTTAAAAGGAATAATAAATCAGCCATGATGGAATGGTGGAAGATGCTGTAAAAGGCCAGACTCTGCTCCTGTGTCTTATGGTCTTATGGTGTAAAGCTGCTTAACCGTAGTCAAGTGGATCAGAACTACCAGGACCTGGAAATAAAAGCATGAGTACTTTGCTAAGTGCAGTATAATTTAGCACTAAGTGCACTGCCAACTACATTTAATAACCACAGATTGGGCTCTCCAGCATGTTCAAGGAAGCTGTGAAACTTTATACTTAGTGATGCACTTAATGAATTATTTAATCACAGCAGGGAAGATGATGTGTTGCAGTTGTTGAATGTAGGAATTGATGAAAACTATTGCAATCTATGGTGACCACATCTAAAATATGTTTACAGCGGATGACCCTGAGCTCAGAAATGATGGGCTGGAGTCTGAGGTTTGGACACAAGTATATTAGGGAGTGGAAGATGACTTGGGAACTTTGCTCATTTGGCTGTAGTTTGATCAGTTAAGTGGGACAGGAGAAAGTTACACAATGTGGAATCTTCTTAGAGTACCTTAGAATCTCAACCTTTATAGGTCTTCAACGGCATGCGGGCTATGTGGATGTGTGGAGGGTGATCACAACATAGACCAATTATATTTGGGGAGAGAAAGAGGATTCTCTGCTCTCTCTTCGGTTGTCCATCGAAATCTGATGATGACCCACTCTTTTAACAGTGAGATCTTTGATGACTATGCAGTCCTATCCTGGACCCACAAGCTCTGTTGCAGGTGGGATGTGTATATGTGGTAATGGTGGTAGTGATGGCAACCATGGCTGCATTTCTCCTGGCTCTCTTCTGCTGTCTTCTGGTTGTTCTTTCCATCTCCGGATCTCCCTACACAGCTGTCGCCAAGTGTTACGGTCAGCAGCAACATCCTCCAGGTCCTCGAGTCTGATCTTGCACTTCCTGAAGGCTTTATTCATCTGATCCTTAAAGCACGTCTTCGGCCCTCCAGCTGAGCGTCGACCATGATGCAGCTGGCCGTATAACATTCTGTGGGTTAGCCGACATGGGGGAATCCTTATCACGTGCCCCAGCCACTGCAGCTGATGCTGGGTGATCATGGCTTCAATACTTCTGCAGTTGGTTTTTACAAGTATTTCAGTGTGAGGCACCCGCTCATGCCAGGCAATTCCCAGGATGCGCTGAAGGCAGCTTATGTGGAAGCGCTCCAAGGACTTGATGTGACGGCTGTAGGTTACCGAAGCTTCACAGCAATAAAGGAGAGTGGTGACACAGACCACTTGGTATACAGCGACCTTTGTGGAGGGACGAAGGCGCCTGTTCTGACAGACTCTACACCGAAGTCTCCCAAAGGCAGCTGATGCCTGTTTAATGCGGCTCTGGATGTCGTTGTCAATGCCGCTATCCTCAGAGAGAATGCTCCCCAGATATTTGAAAGATGGCACTGCTGACAGCTTTTTATCACCACAGTGAAGGCAGGTAGGGTGGGTGGGACACTGGTACTCCATTGGCAAACCACTTCTGTCTTGGTGGTATTGACGGTCAGCCCCATCCTGCTGTACGCTCTCACCACCACAGCAAGGACGGTCTGAAGATCCTCCGGGCCACAAGTCGTCTGCATACTGCAGCTCCAGGACCCGTTCTCTGTGGAGTTTGGTGGTTGCGTGGCGCCTCCTGATGTCAAAGAGGTTGCCATCTAATCTGAGATCCACTGCCACACCACTGCTCTCTTCAATCTCGCTGTGGAGAAGCTTGGTAACACACAAGAGGAAGATGTTAAAGAGCACTGGCGCTAGCACACACCCCTGCCTCACCTCTGTGCGCACAAGGAAGGGCTCGGACTCCTGTCCTCCTATGGTCGCCTGAGCAGTCATCCCATCGTGGAACTGGCAGAGGATGTTAACAAATTTATTAGGACAGCCAAACCTGAGGAGGGCATCCCATAAGAGCTCTCTTTGCACAGTGTCGAATGCTTTGGAGAAGTCGACAAAGGCCATAAACAGGTCTTGATGTTGCTCCCGGCACTTTTCCTGAAGCTGCCGGGCTGTGAAGATCATGTCGATCGTGCTCCTGTTCTTCCTAAATCCACACTGCAATTTAGGCAGCATTGACTCGGTGATGTTGCTGATGAGCCTCTGAAGCATCACCTTAGCCAGGACCTTTCCAGCAACAGAAAGGAGTGATACGCCCCTACTATTGCCGCAGATGGCCTTGACACCCTTGTTCTTATAGATGACAACGATGTTTGCATTTTTCCATTGCTGTGGGATGTTCTCATCAGTCCAGGCCTTGGTGATGTACTGGTAGAGGGTGTGCATACACATGTACCCTCCGTTCTTCAGTAACTCGGCACGGATATTGTCAGTGCCAGGGGACTTATTGTTCTTAAGGGAAATGGACAGCTGATAGAACCTCCTGGAAGGTTGGTGGTAGACTGAGGTCGTGGATAGGAGGAAGTTCAGGCAGTTTGTCCAGGATGGTGGGGTCTGCATCAGAATCCTGATTAAGCAGGGTGTTAAAATGCTCAGCCCACCTCAACAGAATGGTATTCTGATTCTTCAGAAGTATTAGACCATCTGCTGTTTCCAGGGGAGTAACACATCGATTTAGGTGGTTTTGACAGCATTGTAAAAATTATGCATGTCATTATTATTGGCAAAGGACTGGATTTCATGTGCCTTTTCAGTCCACCACTCATTTTGTATGGCCCATATTGCCTTTTGTGCTTTCCTCCGAGCTGCCTGCCAATGCTGTCTGATGCTGATGGATGAAGGGTTATCTAAAGTTGCCCGGTGTGCTTTGTGCATGTCCTTAAGCAAGTTGTGGATGGTATCTGAATTATTGTCAAGCCACTCTTGATGGTTCCTGCTCTATGGCTGATGGATTGGTCTGCTGCCTCATAGAGCGCAGAGCTGATATAGGTCCATTGATGTTCCAAGGTATTTTCTGAACTCAGACAAGGTTCCAGCTCCCTTAGCTTCTCAGCTAGGATGCATCGAAACTCACTTCTTGCTTCTGTGTTTCTCAGGCGGTTGCAATTTAGTCGCTTTTTATTGGGTTTTTGCAGCCGCAAGGAGGGACGCACTTTCATGTGGAGCTTGGCCACAATCATACGGTGGTCAGTCCAGCACTGTGCACCTCTCATGGCACAGGTGATGAGAACATCCTTGATGTCACTACGTCTCACAATGATGAAGTCGATCATGTGCCAATGTTTAGAGCGAGGGTGCATCCACGAGGTCTTATATTTTGCCTTCTGCTGGAAGATGGTGTTGGTTATGGTAAGGTTATGCTCAGAGCAAAGAGTAAGTAGCCTCACGCCATTTGCATTGACCTTGCCAATACCATGCCTACCTAGCACTCCATATCCTGTTGTTCTGTCCCGCCCTAGCATTGTAGTCCCCAAGGAAAAGGATCTTATCATTCTAAGGGATCTGGCAAAGAGCTTCATCTGATGTCTGATAAAAGCATTCCTTGGCCTCATTCTCAGATGGCAAGTTGGTGTATAGGCACTGAGAAGCGTGGCATAACGTTTCTTTGCCGGGGGATACGGAGGGTCATTAGTCTTTCACGAATGCCAACAGGTGTTTCTGTGAGACTTGGTAGAAAGGTGTTCTTGATGGCCAATCCTACTCTGTGGAGATGTTGTCCACCTGGGGGAAACCTTTCCAGAGGAGGTGTAACCCATCCCTTCCTCTGTTAAAGAGCATTCATCCAGGAGCCTGGTTTCCCTCAGGGCAGCAATGTCAATTGTGTAGCACCTCAGCTCAGCAGCTGTTCTCTGGTGAGGTCTGTCAGAGATGCCATACGAGTCCAGGAGAGTCCTTACATTCCATGTTGCCAGTTTTAGGTTGTACTGTTACTTATTTCGACCGCAGTAGTGGAATAGCCCGATAGGTGCGGTAACCTATCCAGGTGAGTGATTGAATGGGCAATTTTTAGGCCACCTTTTCTAGGCCCTTCCCCAATTGGAGTGAAAAGTGTGGTCCCTAAATAGGGCAGCTCAGTCGCACACTGAAAACAGCTGCCACTCAGTCCCAGCTGCTAGCGACCAAATACCCTGTGCCACTGCCTTGCAGAGTTCTGACTAGGAGTTCCCAGTCCATTCGTACCTGCTCCCGTTGCCAGATGCCCCATTGCCGTCAGACTTCAACCAGGTATTGTAAGGTCCAGGTATTGTTCACCGTGGTCAGAGGTGGAGACATGCGCAAGGAAAATATTAAAGTGCCACAGGGGGTGCACCATCCCAGTAGCACAATCTTCACCATGATGAGGTAAATCCCAGTGGCAAGGATTATCCGAGGATAACCAGTCCCACATCTTGGCTACAGGAGGCTGCCGGGTCCTTGGTCTGTTAAGGCCCACCTACTGCGCGCCACCAGCGTATTGCTTTTCTGTCAGGGTGTGCTCCCTTAGCCTTGTCTCAACAGACTTACCACAAGGCAGTGGGGCTACATACCCATAGCTGGGACAGTGGTTGATGGGCGCCAGGGTGTATCCACACAGTGGTGGGCCTGCACACTACATCTCTGGGGCCCACTGCTGCTCCAAGATCTCCTGTAGTTTAGCCTGAGACCATAAGATAACCAGTTTCCGTGTGTGGCCCCGAGGAGGCACTGCAGGCGTCTTGGTGGTGGAGAGGCTCTGTACTGGCAGGAGGAGGCTTACACACTCAGCTCCTCTTTTCATCCTCTGTTGAGAAGGTTAGCCAGCAGCAATAGCTGCTGTAAGCAGAGAGCAGCAAGCAGGGAGCACTATGCGACACACAGCATGCAGCGTGCACTAACTACAAGCACTACCACACTACTACACTACTGCACTAGATGCTTCACACACACCCTGTGAGCAAATACTCCATCCACACACACACTGAAAGGGGATTAGTACTGATAGGAAACAGCACAGTTGGGGGACAGGTGTTGGCTCCTGCAGCATGAGGCTTTGCCTGAATTTGCCACGGTTAAGGAGCGTCCCCCAAGGCTAGAATGGAATGAGAAAGATCACATTGCTGTGGTCCACTTGGGAACTAACAACACTGATGACATTGGCAAAAAAAAGTGGGAAATCACATTGAAATTTAAAAGAAAAGTACAAATAGTTTCTGAACTACTATCTGAGTCATAGGCAAATAGGCCTTGAGGAATGAAGATCAGAGTGTGCTGTGAACGAAGTAGGGCTCAATTCCTTCAGCACTATGTGGGAAAGAGGAAGGTTTTCTATTGGATGAGCTGGGACCAATGTTCTAACAAACCAAGTAACTAGGACTGCTGATACAGTTTTAAACTAAACCAAAAGTGCAAGGGTTCTTGACTAGAAGTCTGGAAAATCAAACAGAAGCAACAAAGTGTTAGTGTTTGGTATGAAAAGGGTGATAATAGCCAGAGTCTGTCAGGAAAGGATAGAGTGTACAAATATAAAAGCATATCTCTATTTTGAGCTGGAACAGAGAAAAATGAAAATAGATAACATTATTTGTGATGCTCGTTGTGCAACAATAAGCCAGATGAATTATTGGAACATATGAAGATGAATAGGTATGATTCAATAATCTTTGGAGGAACATGCTCAGAAAGTGACTGAAATTGATAATTGAGTATTCCTAGATTATGTTTAGAAAAAGGTGTGGAAAAGGTGAAATACACCGGAAAATAAAGGAATAGATAAAGACAGCCGAAAGAACAAATCATACACTGAGTGGACACTTTATTAGGTTCCTACTCTAAACCTTCATTAGGTTTGTAGTCTTCTACTGCTGTAGCCCATTCACTTCAAGGTTCATTCAACATGCTGTGTGTTCAAGGATGCTCTTCATTGTAACGTGTGGTTATTTCGCTCACAGTTGCCTTCCTGTCAACTTGAACTACCCTGAATATTCTCCTCTGAGCTCTCCAATGAACAAAACATTTCAGCCCACCAAACTGTCATTCACTGGATGTTTTTGGTTTGTCTTTCACACCATCTTCTGTACCTGCAAGAGGAACACAACTTTGTCCTGGTATGGAGGTCTGTGTACCTCAATGACCCAGAGATGTATGTTGACTAGTGTCAGGGCGTTATGCTTTGGCTCTTGGTAGGGTCACCAGCGCCAAACAGGTCAAAGGGTAAAGGACAGACTAAAATTGGTCCACTGGTCCTCCATTTTTGGGGCTTCAGCTCAGGGCTAACAACCCTAACTGGTAAAACAAAATTTGTACAGAAGCAGCAATGAAGAATCCTTCTACATCTGAGTGCAATAGTATTCCTGAGTCTCCACCCATGACTTGCATGACTGACAGTAGTGACAGTAGTGAAAACTGAGAGGAAGCTGCTGACACAATAATAGAAGCCCTGAACACCGCCAGAGATGGAGGACCTTCATTGCTGCCTTAAACATCAGCGACATGACAGGCAGCAACTAAATACCATCCTCTGTATCCTCTAGAGAATGTTGTGCATGAAAATTCCAGGAGATCAGCAGCTTCTGAGAAAAGTAAATCACCACATTTGATCAATCAATGGTCAAAGTCACTTAGATCACATTCCTTGTTGTTTGGTCTGTACAACAAGTGGACCTCATGACCATGTCTGCATGCTTCAATGTACTGAGTTGCTGAAACATGATTGATTAGATATTTGCATTAGCAAGCAAGTGTACTTAATAAATGAGTATAGCTTATCAGTCAAAAGGTAGGAAGTGTATAGATGGAATTAAGAAACAGCAAGGGAATAGGAAATGAATTGTAAAAAGCTCACCAAAGAGTAATGGTAATGTAGGATATTGTATTAATTACAACATTGTAAATGCATTTTACAAGGATAATGCAAAAATCATGCAGTATTTTAATCTATGCGTAGACTAGGTAAACCAAATTTGGAATTATGGTGTGGTGAATGAATTCATAAAGTATATAAAAGATAGTTTTCTAGAGCAGTATGCTGAGAAACCAAGGAGGAAATAGTTTTTATTAAATATGGATTACATAATGAGAAAACATTAATTAATAACTTCATAGTTAAGGTGTCTTTAATGAACAGTGTTCATAAATATAAAAGAACATATAAAGATCAAAAATGATTTAGTTCATTCAAGGTCTTAAATCTAAACAAGCAAATGATAAAGATCGAGGAGTGACTTGACAAAGGAAGGCTGGGGAACATCATTTCAAGATATGACTGGAAAATGCAATGGATAACATTGAAAGTATTCATAAATAATTTAAAACTAATATTCAGCTCTTTATGGAACAGAAACTCAATAGGAAAAGTAGTCCAGCTGTTGCCAGAAAGTGGTGTATAAAACTGTATTTGATCAAAGGAAAAGACTTATAACATTGTCAAAAAAGTGCTAAGCTTGATGACTGGGAAAATTCCAGAATTTATCTATGGAGTATTAAAAATATGATAAAGAAAGCTGAATAACAGAGGAATTTAGCAAAGGTATTAAGAATAAAAAGGAATAAAATTACTCTCTAATAGTTGTTAAATGGGGTGATGGAGTGGTAAAAAGTCACATGGCGTGTTTGCATTTATTAGGCGAGGAAGTGAGTTTAAGAGTCAGTTATGTTACAGTTTTATAAATTTTAGTGCGACCTCATCTGGAGTATTGCGTTTGTAGGGTAATTGGTGAAAACAGACATAGTTCACAGTTGGGGTTCACTTTAAGAATTGGGGTTGACTTTAAGAGGGTGATCTGATGTGATGACATAATAACGTAAAGTAGCTTTACCACGCTTTGTGTTCAGTGTTTGGAGTACAATAAATGAGTTGTTACAATTTTTCTTAAATATAAAATGCCTCTGCTGTTTCCATTTGTGAAAACCTACATTGGTGACCCCAATACTCTGAGGATTCCACAGTTATTGAATATTTCAGCCAACAGACACGCTTTGAAACTGCCTGAGTTTTGGGTGCAAAATGCCAATGCTTGGTTTATACAAGCCAAGGCCCAATTTGTGCTGTGAGAAATTACCACTGACAACACCAAATATTTCTACATGGTACTGTTGCTCAGTAACTCTACATCTGCGAGAGTGGTGAGTCTACTCACCTGAACACAATAAATGCTGATTGCTGAAAACTCACTTTTTCCAGACTTTTGGAGCACATCAAACAGTTTCTCTCTTGCCTGGCCTTGGTGATGCTAAGCCATTGGAGAAAATGGACCACATGCTGTCTTTGCTGTGGGCAATTACCATCCTTGTTTAGTTTTTATGAACTCAATGCAGCAAATGCCTGATCAAGTTCAGGTAGACCACATCAATGCACCTGTGAAGGTCTATAAGGAGCTTGCTAAAATGCCTGCTAGTCTACAAACAACCAGGCAGAGGTACACAACTCCTCCTTTCCCTACCCCAATAAATCCTGTCAGCAAGGCCCCAAACATAAAGATGCGAAAAAGACAATGCCGCGCCTATGTTTTTACCATGGGTGCTTTGGTACAAATGTCAGGAAGTTCTGACCACCTTGTAGTTTCGACAGTGCCAGTGCATCAGGACATCAGGGGTCTGTGAACACAGTGGGTTTTAGCTACCAATGATGTCTACTGTTCATTACAGACACCTTTCAGGGCAATGCTTCCTATGTGACACTGGTGCCAGCATCGTCTATGGTTGAGAAGGGAACTGAGGGCGAAACCTCTCTGAAGGCCATGAACGGCAGCAGGATCCAGACTTACGGGACATAATGGGTGATGCTCTGCTTCAGTGGGCAACATTACACATGAAACCTTGTCTTGGCTAAAGTCGCCAGACGTCTGCACAGTGCTGATTCCCTGTGTGCCCAAGGATTCTTAGTTGATCTTAAGAACTGCTAGCTTCCGGATGTCAAGAATTCTGGATCATTACTCTGCTCCCCCAGTGAGTTCCCCACAACAACTCTGTTAACACATGCACCACCATATGTGAGTTTACTTGACTGCTGGGCAATTACAGAAACCTCACTAAGCCCAATTTCTCCACTACAGTCACAAAACATGGGATTGAGCATCACATTTCTACAACTGGCCCATGAGTCCACGCTTGCATGTATAGACTGGACCCAGAAAAGCTTCCAACTGTGAAGATTGAGTTTGCCAACATGTAAAGACTTGGCATTGTATACTGGTTGAATAGCATCTGGGCTTCACCCCTTCACATGGCACCCAGCTCCGATGGTGGTTGCTACCCAGCTGAACATAGAGCATAGAGTATAGAAATCTACAGCACATTACAGGCCATTCAGCCCACAATGTTGTGCTGACCATGTAACCTACTCTAGAAACTCTCTAGAATTTCCCCAGCACATAGTCTTCTATTTTTCTAAGCTCCATGTACCTATCTAAGAGGGTTTTAAAAGACCCTATTTTAGCCACATCCACCACCACCACCATCAGTGCACTCCACAAACCTACCACTCTGTGTGAAATCCCCTCGGTGCATATTTCCAAGCACCTTAAAACTATGCCCCCTGATGCTAGCCATTTCAGCCCTGGGAAAAAGTCATGGCTATCCACACAATCAATGCCCCTCATCATCTTATAGACCTCTATCAGGTCACCTCTCATCCTCCTTTGCTCCAAGGAGAAAAGGCCAACTTCACTCAACCTATTCTCATAAGGTGCGCCCTCCAATCCAGGCAACATCCTTGTAAATCTCCTCTCTATAGTATCCACATCCTTCCTGTAGTGAGGTGACCAGAACTGAAGAGTGAGTGAGAAAACCTTTGGGAGTAAACCCTGAGGACAAATCTGGAGCTGGAGTCCCTAAGGCAGTTCGACATTGTCTTCAACTTCGTTCTGGCAACTCCTGCGATGACACCGGTGCCAAGCTGTATCGGCTCTTGCCCTTCCCATGGACAGGACAGGACAGGACAGACTTGTGGAGATTACCAATGCCTTAATGAGGCCACCATCCCCAATTGTTACCCATCCCACTCATTCAAGACTTTTCGGGTCGTTTAGATGGAAAGTTAAGTTTTTGCAAAATTGATCCAGTTAAGAGCAACCATTAGGTGCCTCTCTGCTCAGAGGACATTCCCAAAACAGCTCTGATAACTCATGTGGCCTCTTTGAGTTCCTGTGCATGTTGTTTGGGCTGAAAAATGCAGCACAGGCTTTCCAACATCTGATGGACTGTGTATTAAGAGACTTTGATTTTCTTTTTGTTTATCTGGATGACATACTTGTCACCAGTGCATCCAAATCCGAACACATATCTCATCTCCACACACTTTTCGAGTGCTTAAGCTCACAAGGGTTGATGATTAACTCTGCTAAATACCGGTGTGGTTGTCAGCCATTGACTTTCTCAGCCATCGCTTCTCTGCAGAAGGTGCGAAGCCCTTCCCATCAAAAGTAGCCTCTATTATTATTTTTCAAACCACCAAGGACAACTAAAAAAACTACAGGAGTTTTCAGGCATGGTAAATTTCTACCACTGCTTCATTTTGTGAGCTGCTGAACTCAGGCTTTGCCTGTATAGTGTGCTTAAAGACAGTACCCCTAATCACACGCTTGATTGGTCAGCAGACATGACATGAGCATTTGATGAGCTCTTTCCAATGTGGTCCTCCTGGCGCACCCACTCCCCAACTCACCTATAGACATTACTACTGACACTTCAGAATATGCTGTGGGTGCATGAACAGTTGATCGGCAATGTGTGCCAGCCACTTGCCTTCCTCAGCTGGAGACTCCATCCCCTCCGAAAGGAAATGCAGATCGTTATATGGTGAGCTTCTCAGTCTCCATCTGGCTGTCTACCATTTTTGTTTTCTTCTAGAAGATTGTCATTCCACTACGTTAGTTGACCACAAACCTCCCGGGCACACGATGGCCAAAATACCATACCGTTGGTCTGCCCGGCGACACCGATTGGCCGACATATCCGAGTTCACAGCAGGTAAACAAAATATCAGTAAGAAAAGAAATGCCGTTGCTGATGCCTCTCACAGTCAGCCTTTGAAGCCGTACACATAGGGGTTGACTATGTCGGCAAGGCAGCTGGCCAAGCTACAGAGGCCCGGGTTTGCTGATCAACAGTCAAGGGCCTGCAGTTGGCTGACATTAAGTTGGCCGTGGCTTCTCTTCTGTGCAATATCTCAACCAGTCACCCTCGCCTAATAGTGCCCGCAAACTGGAGGCGGACTGTTTTTGACTCCATACCTGTCCTCTCGCACTGGGCTTGGAAGGCTTCACAGAAACTGGTTGAACTAAATTTTGTTTGGCATAGTCTCAGAAAGGACATGCATGATTAGAAGGCAGCCTGTATGGAGTGTCATCGGGCAAAGATTAACTATCGAATTCAGGTGCCATTGGCGTCTTTTAAGGTCCCTAAGCAACGGTTTGACCATGTCAATATGGATCTTGTTGGTCCTCTTCCCTCTTCGTACAGTTTCATCCACTTCCTTACCATGTTGGACCTTACCACTAGGTGGCCGAAGATTATCCCTCTAGCATCAATGACGGCTGCAGATGTGGCTCAGGCATTCATCAACACCTAGGTTACTTGGTTTGGCAACCCATCTGATATTTCCTCTGATCGCAGTCCACAATTCAAATCAGTCCTCAGGGCTGTGATGCGTTAGGCTGCACCACACCACAATTTATCAAACGCATTCCAATGGCCTATGCAAGCAGTTTCACCGCTCCTTAAAGGCTGCTCTGAGGGCTTCCTTGATGGATGAGTATTGGCATGACTCAGAACTGTTCCAAAAGAGGACCTGCAGTCATCTGTGGCTGAGTTCGTTTACAGGCAGCCGTTATGAGAGGTGATTTTATTCCCGATGCCACAAATGCCTTGTCAGCCTGTCAATAACGTTCCATCCTCCTCAGTAAATTCAATTCTTTTGTACTTATTCCTACCTCCCATCATGGTGTATATCACACTTGTGTTCCTGTTGATTTACATTCCACCTTGTTCATTTTTTGTCCACCATGATGTACACCAACATCCCCTTAGACCCCCTTATGATGGTCTGATCCATGTTTTGGAAGGGAGAAAAAAGTCTTTTATCATAGATAAGAGGGGTAAACCTGAATGTATTATGTTAGATTACCTTAAACCAGCCAACCAAGATCTGGAGGCTTCTGCTACCATGTCTGCCATCAGGGTATGACCATAAGCATGTCAGGACACCTCTGGAAGAGCCAGAAGCCCCTGCTTTTCCTCCACCCATGGAGCATAGGACCCAAGTCAAGCGTCTCATTCGAGCTTCAGACAGGCTCACAATGCCGGTGATAGTGAACTCTGGAGGGGCCTGTGTAGTCATGGTGATGTACATAATTCACAACCACCAACATTGAGTTGGGGTTCACTGTAAGAGGGTGGTCCGATGTGATGTACATAATTCACAACCACCAACATTGAGTTGGGGTTCACTGTAAGAGGGTGGTCCGATATGATGACATAATTACGTAAAGTACTTTTACCGTGCTTTGGAGTACAATAAATTAATTGCTATGATTTTTCTTAAACATAAAATGCCTCCACCATTATTATTTGTGAAAACCTACACATTCAGATCTGGTCATTGTAATGGAGGAAGGATGTCGAAAGTTCTGAGAGGGTGCTGGAGAGGTTTACCAGGATGGTTCTTGATTTCTGGAGAAGCTGGACATTTTCTCTGGAGTGCTGGAGCCTGAGGGGAAATCTGATAGAGATGTTGTAAGATTATGAGCAGTGGAGCATTTACGATAGGCCAAATGGTCTAATTCTGTTCCTATTTCTTTTAGTCTTATATCTTATAATTAGTGCAAGTAGCCTCTATCTTTTTTCCCAGGGTTGAAATGTCTATACCAGAGGGCACACTGTTAAGGTGAAAGAGGGTAAATTCAAAGGAGATGTGTGGAGCAATACTTAAAGAGAGAGCGTTGGGAACCTGGAATGTTCTTCCTGGGGTAATGGTTGAAGCAAGTACGACAGAGATGTTCAACAGGCTCTTAGGCAGGCACATGAATGTGCAGGGAATGGAAGGATTTGGTTATTGCCCAGGTAGAAGGGACAGAGATGTTGATGGAGACATTCTACATCTCTGTGGAACAATCCATTGCTGCCTTGATTTTCAAGGCTGTAACTGTCCCTCCAGTGCCAAAGCAGGCCTAAATGATGACCTTCCAGTGGCATTAACATCGACCATTATGAAATGCGTTGAGCGGCTGGTCATGGAGCACGTTAGCACCTTTCTCCCAGCTACACTGGACCTTTCCCAGTTTGCTTATTGCTCAGATTGATCCACTGATGAAATAATAACCTCTGCCCTCCACTCTGTCCTGTCCCACCTGAAAAATGGGGTCTCATATGCCAGACTGCTCTTTATAGACTTCAGTCAGCGTTCAACACCATCGTAGCCCAGAAACAGCTGGGGAAACTGTCCTTACTGTGTCTCAACACCTCCCTCTGCAATTGGATACTGGACTTATTAACAGTAATGCCGCAGTCAGTCTGTGAGGGTAGCAATGTCTCTCGTCCCATTACGCTGAGCACTGGTGCTCCGCAGGGTTACGTGCTCAGCCTGTTGCTTTTCACACTGCTGACACACGACTGTGTCACAGGATCCAGCTCAAACCATGTCACCAAGTCTGTGGATGACAAACAGTGGTTGGCCTTATCAAGAATGATGATGAGATGGAGATAGATTGATGTGAGAAGAACAACCTGAGCCTGAATGTGGAGAAGACAAAGGAAATCCCTGTGGATTTCAGGAAGATGCAGACAAACCATTTCCCTCTGCCAGTACATGGAGAGAGTTAAGTAGACAGATTGAAGTTCTCCAAGTTCCTGAGAGTTCACATCATGAATGACCTCACCTGGTCCCTTAATATCACCTCCCTGAACAAGAAGGCACAGCAGTACTCCACTTCCTAAGAGTTTTGAGGCAAGCAAGGCTCCCAACACCATCTTAACTGTGTTTTACAGGAGCACCATTGAGAGCATCCGATAAGTTGCATCTCCATCTGGTACGGGAGCAGTCAAGCAAAGGACCAGAAGTCTCTACAAAGGACTGTGAGAACTGCTCAGAGGATCATAGGGATCTCCCGACCACACACCTGTGACATTTATCAGGCCCTTATTATCATTAAGGATCCCACCCAACCATCCAGCATCCTCTTTGACTTTCTACCTTCAAGCAGGAGACTATGATGCAGGAAAGCAGGACTGGTCAGGATGAGGAACAGTTTCTTCCCCCAGATCATTAGGCTTGGGAACTCCCTACTACATAATATGCAAAGTGTCATGGCATTATCTGTTCTGTACCTTACAATGTTTAATGTTAATGCACTTTAGTTTATAATTTATATGTGATTCATCTGTAGAATTTATCCTTACTTTCATAAGTTGTCATCTGTTATGTGTGTTAAGTGTTCTACTGTGTTTTACACTGGTTTGAAGAAATGTTGTCTTGTTTCTATGGTTATGTACATTATATACATGTATGAAGTTAAACAACAATAAAATTCACTTGATTTGACTTGACTTGACTTATTAACAAGCTGGTTTCAAATGCTTCAAAGGTCCAATTTAATGTCAGAGAAACGTATACAATATACATCCTGAAATGCTTTTTCTTCACAAACATCCACGGAAATGGAGGAGTGTCCCAAAGAATGAATGGCAGTTAGATGTTAGAACCCCAGCTCCCCTCCCTCCTGCAAGTATGCAGCAGCAAGCATCAATCCTCCTCCCCCCGTCAGTAAATAAAAAGCATTGGCACCCACCACAGAGCATTCAAGTGCGAGCAAAGCAACAGCAAAGACACAGACTTGCAGGTACCCCAAAGACTACATTGTTCACCTGGTATTCGGCATACCACAGGCTCTCTCTCTCCCTAATAAGGCAGAAAGGGGTGTCTCCATTTTCACAGCGAGCGGGGAGACATAACAAACAACTCGCTGGCTTATGATGTTAAAAGTCCATTGCATGGCTTTTTCCTAGCTCTGTGCCCAAAGATCCCGAGTCTCTGGGCACACAGCCAGAGATATTCTGACTCCCCCAACCACACACAGGTCTCTGGCTGTGACACCGACCTTTGATCCACCCGTCTCCAGTGCCCCAAGATCCTAGGCTTCCAAATCCGAGCCAGACTCTTAGGCCGAGCCCTTGGCGTGCTGAACAATGGCCAGTTATGAAACCCCGAGAGTGGGTCCCATTCCCGCAAAGAACTGTAGTCAGCATGTAACTCCAGGTCAGGGTCTTCAAAAGAACCCTGAAAGGGAAAAATAAGGATATTAAAGATGGAAGTAGAGCTGTTTCTGAAGATGCAAGCAAAGGAGCAGCTGTTTAGTGCCATTGTTACTCCGCTCCACCTCCATGAATAACAGGGTATTTAGAAAATAATGATAATAAATATTGTAGTGTCGTATGAATAATTGAAAGGGAAATCATCCTTGACAAACCTATTAGAGATGGTTAAAATTGAAACTAGCAGACTAGAACAATGGAAACCAATAGTATGGAGCCTTTGGATTCTTAGAAGCCATTCAACCAAATGCCACAGAGGATGTCATTAATGAAAATTACTACATGTGCGATTTGAGGGAATATAATGGTGTATATTGAGGATCGGTTAATGGGCAGAGAGCAGCAAGAAAGAATAAATGTGTCATCGTCATGTTGGGGAGGTGGTCCAACCTGCAGAAATCAGTGGTTGGGTCCAGTTGCTCACAGACTGGACCAATGATTTGGATGAATGGCCCGCATGTAATGTAGACAGGTGTGGTGTTCAAGGAAAGCTGGGTGGCAGCTTAGACTGTGAGGAGGTTGCAGAAAGACAACAGGTGGATAAAATAGGCTGAATTAATGAGGACTTGAGAAATTGATACTACTGCAGAAAGATGTGAAACCATCCACTTTAGTAGAAAACAAAATAGAAAAGTGTGGACATTTTTTAAAATGATAAGATTAAATGGTGTTGATTTTCAGCGAGCTGAATGTCCTTATACCATAATGACTGGAAATTGACTTCCAATTTCTACAAACAATAGTGTGTCGATCTTTATTGAAAGAAGGTGAGCACACTACCGTCATTACTTATAATCTGCCTCTGGATGGCTTCAAGATTTAACACAGATTTCCAGGCTGAGTTTATCCAATGTGATTTCTTATTTTCCACCTGAGCCGAAGGCTGAAGCTGCAACAGTTTTGATGTATTAGTAGAGGCAACTGAAATAGGAGAGAGATAACAAGAAGGGTCAAGGGAGTGGGTCAGCAGAGAGACATAAATAAGTAAAATAGGAAAATGAAGCCAAGCTGAATATACAAAAGAAGTTCCGAGTGGGAGGGGAGTGGCACTGGAAAGCAGCTTGTTAGCTCGTTTCTTCTGATAATGGATGCCTTGTGCAGTGAGGGCCTTTGTGATCATAAAGAAGGCACACCAGTGACTTGACGTTGTGAGGAATTTGAGGAGATTTGGCATGTCTCCAGAGACTTGCAAATTTCTTTCAATACACGGTGGAAGGATTCTGAATGTTGCATCACAGCCTTGCATGGAGGTTCCAATGCACAGCAACGCAAGAGGCTGCAGAGACTTGTCAACTCGGCCAGTTTTACCACAAGCATGTTCCTTGCCATTGTTGAGGACATCTTCAAGAGCTGGTTCCTCAGGAAAGGTGACATCCAAAACTAAGAACCCTCACCATTTGGACAGACACTCTCCTTGTTACTATCATAAGGGAAGAGCTACAGGAGTATGAAGACCCATACTCAATGATTCAGAAACAGAATCTTCCCCTCTTCCATCAGATTTCTGCATGGTCCATAAACCCATGAACACTACTTCACTATTCTATTCCTTTACACTATTTATTTAGTTTGCAATCTATAGTTATTCTATGTCTTTGCATTGTACTGCTGCCAGAAAATAACAAATTTCACATCATATAAGACAGTGACAATAAGCCAGATTCTGATGTTACGAATCCACAGGTTTCGTATACTGTGGATTGTCGCTTTAAGTGCCTGGGTGAAGAGGGACTATGACGTCAGTCACAGGCTGAAGCGCTTTGCTTTGGATATTTACACAGACAGAGAGAGAGCGACCTTCAGTCGTAAGGGAGGAGACTGGACAGACCAGCTGAAACTTCAGCTTGTCACTGCTATGGTTTGGAATTCTTTGATGCCCAAAAGATCGGGTTAAACATCGGCACATGGTGCACCACGAATGTGGGACTGTCACTCCGTATGATCCACTGGAGTGGATTTTGGGGATATCTTGTGGGACCACTTGTGTAGCCCTTGCCTGGGTATGTTGTGTGGTAACCACTGGAAGATGATATTCCTGTGACAGGTCACTTTCAGTGATAATTTGTATGTGGACGGATTCTACAGACAAGATCAATGGCAACTGTTATCTCGTTTTACCAGCCCGGAACCTGTGAAATACTTCGTACTTACCTTCTCTCTCCATTACCATGTGGATTACAAATAGCTCTCTCCATCATTTATTCCGTGGATGACTGAACTTTCCTACTTTACCATCTCAAGACGCTAAGCCTTGTTCCCCAAGCTCAGTAGTTGGGAGCTATACTTACACATATATACACACATAACACTGTTAACCTCTGCTTATTTTGTTTAAGTTACTACTTGAAAAGTAGTTACTAATAAAGATAATGGTTTTTAACATTAAAACTAGACTCCATGTGTAATCTATCGCTGCGGGTTCATTTCTAGAACATTACATTTCATGACACTGATTTTCACACTAATTGAACAATTGTTTTTAAAGACATTTCAAACTTAGAATTTGACAGCTTTCTCTGTCTGAGAACAATTTCTGTTTTGCTTTTATGCGTCACTAAGTGTGGAGGTGAAAGTAATTCCCTTTCCATAACTATTATAGGTTTAAATGTGTAAATTTATGCATTTTTACTTCAGCTCCCAGAGGCTGGGAAATTGCATAACAAAAATATATTTAAGTCCATTTTTATTGGACAGACTCAGGTTACAAATTGATATCACATCAATAGTACCATTATCTTGAATTTTGACTGTAATCCTCTGATTTTAGGGTTCTAATAAATTGGGCCAGTGTGTGGCCTCCTTCGGTCATGGTTGACCATGGGTACTGTGCCTCTGGTAGTCACTGGGAGCGGCTTCTCCAGGGCGCAAGCCAGGGCAGAGTTGATATGGGGATCCGTCTGTTGCCCATGCAGTGGGACCACCCTCTCCATGCCGATGACAGGTCCAAAGGAACAATGAAAGTCGATACAGTTTGGTGCCAGCAGCATCACAGGAGTTGCCGTGCCGGTGCCGGGTACAGCAGTCAGCCGCCTTCGGGACTCCAACTCCGGAATTTTCCTCAGGGTTTACTCCCAAAGCCTTTCCCGTGAGCGGGTATAGCTGCAAGGCAGCGGGGGTTTGAAATCGGAGTTTTCCCTCTCCTAGATGAGCTACCATCCATGGTTAACGAGCCCCATCTGCCCGGAGCAACTGGTTTTAAGGCGCCAGTGTCCACCTTTGCCCCTTCTCCTGTCAGTGAGAACAGCTCCGCCGGGCATAAGAACTATGCCACACGTGAAGGGCAGGAGGTGGACTTGGTTGTCAGAGGCTGTTTGAGATGCACGCCAAACATTTGTTTAGCAGTGGGAACTCGTCCCCACTACCACCCTTCGGCTATGACTACCCTTGGAGCCAAAAATTGGGTCAGAATCAACTTTAACTTAACAGTGAAGCCACCAATGCTCATTGGTTTGGGGCAAATTGTTCAACAACTTTCCACAGCATCGACTCAAAGATTTATAGACATAAATGATATGGAACCAAGCCCTTCAACCCAAGATGTTGACCAAGATACCTACCTATTCTAATCAGATTTGCCCATGATATCTCTCTCTCAAGTTTTCTTACACTTCTTGTTTTCGAGTATGTCCTTCTTTCATGTTTCTCAATCTTAAGTTGTAGAGATACACAATTGCTTTCCACATTCACTCAGTCCCTACAAGGATATTGTGGATGATAGCTCCATACCTTTAACTAATGGCAAATTCTGGTGAAAAAGACCACCAAACTTCAATGGACAACCCCCACATTCATCCCGGTGGATACACCAGATGTCGGCACTGGGGTTGCACCCTCTCAGTGTTGTTCTGCGGATAGCTGGCTGCAACCCTGTGCCTTTCTTTCCTATCACTTGACCCCCAGCCGAGAGCAACAACAATGTCAGGAAGTGAGAAGCTTTGGTTGTCAAAGAGGCCTTGGAAGAATGGTGACACTGACTGGAGGGGGCAGAGCATCTCTTACTGGTTTGGACAGATCACAAGAACCTCTCCTACATTTAGAATGCTAACAGATACAACACCTGTCAAACCCATTGGGCTTTCTTCTTCACCCGGTTTAATTTCGTCCTCGCCTCCTGCCCTGGCAGGAAGAATACCAAGGCCGATGCAGTTTGACGTGTCAGAGGACACCACCTGTCCAGAGTCCATCCTTCCTCGCTCGTGTATTGCTGCTCTGGTAATTTGGGGAATAGGGGCAAAGTCAGATCCAGGCCCAGGTGGGGTCCTTCCAAATGGCTGTTTATTCCTGCTGTGGTGCACTCCAAAGTGTTATTATGTGGTCATTTGTCACATCTGGTTTTCCATCTAGGAATATGGGATTTTATTGAGATGATTTTCGTGGCCATCTATGTCCCAGAATTTCCATAACTTTGTCTCTACCTGTTCGACTTGTGCTCAGAACAGGATGTCACGCCAGCACCCTGTCCACTACTTGTGCCCCATTGCCCAGAGCTATTGGTCCTGCCTCTTGGTGGATTTCATCTCTGGTCTGCCCCCATCTAATGGAAACACTACCATTATGGTCTTATGGATCAATTATCTCAGGCTGCCCACTTCATTGCTCTCCCTATGCTCCCACTCTCTTGGTTCAACATGTTTTCAGGCTCTATGGCTTCCCTCAGGACATAATGTCTAATCCCATTGTTTGAAGGCTTTCTGTACTCTTGTGGGAGACATGGCCAGCCTATCATCTGGTTTACATCCTGATGCACCATCAATAACTCTCGGAGATGGGAGGTGAACGATAGGCTTTTATTAGCAGCAAAACAGAGCACAGCATCTCGGAGACTGGGGGGGGGGGGGAGCAATGCCTCCAATCGCCTTTATACAGGGGTCTGTGGGAGGAGCCACAGGAGCAGTCAGCAGAGGGGTGTGTCCAGACAGGTATACATAGTTTACCACATTCACCCCCCCCCCCTTTGTTTTAAAAGAGAGTCCCCATGGGGCGAAGTTTCTTACAAGTATATTTACAGGTTAAGTCTATCAGGCGGTCGAGTCTGTCGCTGTGAGCTATATAGCACCGGCTGTGATTGCACCAGTGACGGTGGTTGTGCTGGCTCCAGCCTGACTTGAGGTGCCAGCCCGTTAGGTGTCAGTAATCCCTCATGCGTGTGTGAGGCACCCGGTATGGGAGTGTCATGAGGAGTCTGTGTAGGGCTTGGTGTGCACGGTGTCTCATGGGTATATATATCAGTGGGTACGGGGTTCATAGTCACCGTGGAGTGTTCGGGGTAGGGGTCTGGTTCTCCTGCGGTCGCCAGGTCGCGGACAGAGACCGTGTCCTCCCGCCCATCAGGTAAGACCACGTAGGCATACTGGGGGTTCGCATGAAGTAGGTGAACCCTCTCGACCATCGGGGAGTATTTATTGCTCCTCGCATGTTTCCGGAGCAGCACTGGCCCTGGGGATGTCAACCAAGCCGGTAGGGTGGTCCCAGTGGCAGACTTCCTGGGAAAAGAAGAGAGTCGCTCATGAGGGGTGGCATTGGTGGACGTGCATAACAGGGAGCGGATGGAGTGGAGTGCCTCGGGGAGGACCTCCTGCCATCGAGAGACCAGCAAACCCTTTGACCTAAGGGCTAAGAGTGTGGCCTTCCACACAGTGGCATTCTCCCTCTCCACCTGTCCATTCCCCCGAGGATTATAGCTCGTGGTCCCACTAGTAGCAATACCCCTAGCCAGCAGGTACTGGCGCGTACTTGTCCCTGTTATAGGTAAGGTTAAGAGCTTTGGCCGCTTGGAAAAATTGTTGCAGGTTGGTGTCATGATCCTGCCAGTCGTGACTGCAGATGGTGATGTTATCCAGATATGGGAACGTGGCCTTCAGTTGGCACTGGTCCACCATCTGGTCCATTTCCCTCTGGAAGACAGAGACACCATTTGTGACACGGAAGGGGATGCGCAGGAAGTGATAGAGCCTGCCGCCTGCCTCGAAGGCGGTGTAGGGGCGGTCCTCTGGGCGGATGGGGAGCTGATGGTAAGCGGATTTTAGGTCTATGGTCGAGTACACCTTGTACTGAACTATCTGGTTGACCATATCCGTGATGCGGGGTAGGGGATACGCGTCAAGCTGCGTGAACCTATTGATGGTCTGGCTATAGTCCAAGACCATCCTATTTTTCTGCCCGGTCCGAACAACGACCACCTGGGCCCTCCAAGGACTTGTGCTTGGCTCAATGATCCCCTCCCTGAGCAGCCGCTGCACCTCCGACTTAATGAAGGCCCTGTCCCCCACGCTGTACCTCCTGCTTTTAGTTGCCACAGGTTTACAGTTGGGGGTCAGGTTGGCGAACAGCGGTGGGGGAGGGATCCTGAGGGTGGAGCAGCTGCAAGTGGTGTCAGTAGCGCGGCTGTTGGCATGGTGCTGGGTGGGATGTGTGGGTCGGTGTGTGTGTGTGTGGTCAGTAGCGGGGTATATGACGAAGTCCCACAAAACTGAGGATTTCTGACAGTGATTGGTGGGAGGGGCCGTCATACTCCATTGTCACGCTTTTCAGGTGGCTCTGGAAGTCGAGCCCCAATAGCACAGGGGCACACAGTTGAGGCATGACCAGTAACGCAAAGTCCCGATATTCTGTGCCATGCACCACTAATGTCGTTACACAACCCACCCGGATGTCTGTGGAATACGACCCAGAAGCCATGGTGACCCTCTGGCTTACCGGCCGTGTCACGAGTCCGCAGCGTTGCACTGTGTCCGGGTCAATAAAACTCTCAGTGCTGCCCGTGTCAAACAGGCAGCTAGTCCTGTGCCCCTCCACCAGGATGTCCATCATTGACCTTGCAAGCTGGTGTGGGGTGCTTTGGTCGAGGGTCACGGAGGCCAGAGTTGCATCACCATCTTGGTGCCCGGTAAGCACCCGTGGGTCAGAGGCGGGGCGAGGTGGCGCTGACAAAGATGGCCGCCCCCACGCCTCGCACGCGGCGCTGCTCGACCCCGCTCGTGGTTTGGACTTACAGACCTTGGCAAAGTGGCCCTTCTTTCCGCAGCTGGAGCAGGTAGCTTCTCGGGCCGGGCTGCGTTTTCAGGGGTGCGTTTCGAGTCTGCAGAAGTAACACTGCGCGGACTTGTGACTGGCAGCAGCCGTGGTTGACTTGCCGGCGTGTTGCGGGGACTTCACGGACTCGCGACTGGCAGCAGCCGAGGTTGATTCGCCGGCGTGTTGTGGGGTCTGCAACGTCCACGGGGCCGGCGGGAGATCACGCGCCTGGACAGCGTCAGCGTTGTGCAGAGCAGCCTCCAGCGTGTCGACCAGCTCGATCGCCAAATGTAAGGTAAGATCGGTGTGTTCCAGCAGCCGCTGGCGCACGTACACTGACCTGATCCCCGTAACGAAGGCGTCTCTTACTAGCAGCTCCGCATGCTGTTCTGCCATCAGTCCCCTGCAGTCGCAGGCCCGCACGAGTGTCTGTAGGGCCCGGACAAACTCAGCGCTCGACTCTCCGGCCCACTGCCGCCGTGTCACTAAGCGATGTCTTGCGTAGACGGTTTTCACCGGCTGCAGGTATTGTCTTTTGAGGGCATCCATCGCACCCTGGTAGTCCGTTTGGTCTCTGATCATGGAGTAGACCCTTGCACTGACTCTGGAGAGGAGAACCCTGCGCATTGTGGTAGGGTCGGTCACATGAATCTCCTCCAGGTACGATTTGAAGCATGCTAGCCAGAGTTCGAAAGCGTCGCCGGCTTCCTGGGATTGTGGGTCGAGATCCAATCTGTCTGGTCGTAAAATGCTCCCCATGTTTTAAAATTGCTGCTAATAAAATTGATGCACCATCAATAACCCTCAGAGATGGGAGGTGAACAATAGGCTTTTATTAGCAGCAAAACGGAGCACGGGATCTCGGAGACTGAGGGAGGAGCAGTGCCTCCAATCGCCTTTATACAGGGGTCCGTGGGAGGAGCCACAGGAGCAGTCAGCAGAGGGGCGTGTCCAGACAGGTATACATAGTTTACTACACATCCCTAATCTTAATGACCAGATTGAGAGACTGAATCAGGAGTTGGAGGCAATCCTGTGCTGCTTTGCGTCTTCCAACCCCATGTCCTGGAGCTACCAGCTGGTTTGGGCAGAAGTTGCCCACAATAACTTCCAGTCATCTTCCGCTGACATAACTCTCCTTGAATGCCAGAATCCCTGAGCAGGAGATTGATGTGGGTGTTCCTGCTGAACAGTAAATCCAACACTACAGACACACGTGGAGACAAGCCAGGGCTTCTCTGCCGGGCACTCAGAAACAACATGCCCAGCAAGCTGACTGGCTCTGCTGACAGGCGAGGCCTCTCAAGCCAGGAGAGAAAGTCTGGCAGGCATCGAGGGATCTTACCCTGAAAGGTGAGAGCCGCAAGCTGACCCCACACACTATGTGGGACCATTTGTAGTGAAAAAGGCTATCAACAAGGTCTCATATAGATGTCATCTACCATCATCAATGAAGGTCCATCTAGTTTTGTATGTTTCCCAGCTCATGCCAGTTACTACCTCCCTGCTGGCTCTAGTCACCCCACCTCCCCCTCCTCCCTGCTTGGTGGATGGTTCCCTGGTCTATACTGTGTGATGCCTCCTGGCATCTTGCAGGGTGTGGGGCAAGGTCCAGTACCTCTTAGACTGGGAAGGGTATGGTCCTGAGGAACGTTTGGGTCCTGGCTGATGACATCCTGGACAAATTTCTCATCTGGGACTTCCAACAGGAGCCTGTCTGTGGCTCCTCTAGAGCTGCACCTAGTCACGACCATGAGCTCTGCTGAGGGGTCTACACACCCGTTCAGGTGGCTCGACAATTGTGCTCGAGAGTATGCATGTTCCAACTAATTAGTATTCCATTACGGTGGCATTTAACTCCATCTTTTCATTCTAGTCTTCATGAGACTCGACCAAGAGCACAGCAATGTTTATGTTCCCTGCTTACTCTCAACCTTCTCTGGGAAAGAAAACCACTGATTTGACCAATGCTTTCAAGGAGCAGAATTCTTTTGGTATAAGTTATTGTTTCCTGGATTTGGCTTTCAGTTTTAGAGTTTTAGTTAATGGCCTAATGTTTGTTGGCCTAACATTTATTGTTTTTTTTTCATTTCCTTTAAATTCTTCAACAGTGAACTGTAGACCCACTTCAGTGTTTCTCTTTCCACACATGGGTCATATCCAAGTGTTTTGACATATCCACGTATAAATTTAACTCCAAGTGCAAGATCACTGTGAGTATTTATGTCACATGCCCAAGTCTTAACAAAGCTCTTTCTTTCCAGCAAATCTTTACTTGTTTCAGATGGTTAGCAAGAAGATCATTGATTAGATTATAACCAAGCTGTTGATGTTCATGAGGTTAGATTTCCTTGTCATATTTCTTATTCAGTAAGTTAGTCTGGTGACATAAATAAAGTTATTTAATGAAGAATTTATAAAGAGGGCTGTGCACCTTTTGCACCCAGATAGTCAGGCAACCCTCTCCTTGGTGGGCAGATCTGCTTTAACCTTTTCTCAAAACATTTTTGCAATCAATACACACTTCACAATTCTTTAAATTATACAGACCCATATTACTTTGATCATATGTTAAGGTGATCCTGCATTCAAATCTCTTCTTGGGAGGCTCCTTCTCTGCAGGTGTAAGAAGAGATCATTGTGAATGCCCACCTCTGTTCTCTATCTTGGTCTGATATTCTGTGAGGAAGGAAAGAAAAAATCTCTGAAATTGAGTTGCATTGATGGAGGTTATTGGTAAAAATGAGCTATGAGGGAGAAGCTTGACGTTGAATGTTTTTGATGACTGAATGTGTGGGTTAAGAAGAAATGCATAAGCAGGGAGATATGATAGGCATGCGTGGACTTCTAAGTGGTTTGAGCAGTGAAAGAAGGCCAAGGGAAGAAGGCGAGCTGGTGTGGTACTTTACTCAATTCTGCTGACCTAATGAGAACGTTGAACACTTTTGACCTAAAATGTAAAAGTGTAGCACTATATTCATTTTACCATACAGAGGATTGAAAAAAAATGAGGAGCTTAAATTGTCAGAGTTATTTTCTTAAAATGTGGAAGTCAAAATAGAAGGCATAGGTTTAAGGTGAGAAGGTAGAAATTTAGAGGAGATATGAGGGGCAAGACTTTCATATGGGTCTTGTCTGTATGGATAAAACTGATAATGGCAATGGCAGATAAGAATACAAACTTTAAAAAGGTATTTGGAAAAGTACTGGGATAGGAAAGAAACAAAGGGATATGGGTAGCATAGATAAGCTGGGATATAAGGGCCTGTTTCTGCATGGTACAATTCTATGTCTGATTACCACAGCAATCTAAAACTATTTCTTTTGTCGATCTAACATCCTTTTTCTTCCCAGCAGCTTGTAAGATGCTGCTTTGTGCCCTCACAATCTCCAGCATAACTTTGAATGAGGAGTCCCTAAGTCCAATTCAATCTTTGCTTGCCCACTCTCACTTTCTCAGAGAATGTTTTCCGTTCTGGCCATTCAATATTTTATCGTTATTGATAAATACACTCAGTGACCAACTTGCTAGGCGTAGGAGGTACCTAATAAAGTGGCTATGAGTTGTATTTCTGTACATTTATGGTTTTCTGCTGCTATAGCTCAATCCACTACCAGGTTCTAAGTGTTGTGCATTCAGAGATGCTCTTCTACACACCACTGTTGTAACACATGGTTATTTGAGTTACTGTTGCCTTCCTGCCAGGTTGAACCAGTCTGGCCTTCTCCTCTAACCTCTCTCATTAACAGGGCATTTTTGCCCATAGAGCTACCACTAACTGGATGTTTTTTATGCGTCATTTTCATAAACTCTAGAGACTGTTGTGAATGAAAACACCAGAAGATCAGCAGTTTTTAAGATACTCAATTCACCCCATCTGGCACCAACAATCATTCCTCTTGACCATATCTGCACGCTTTTATGTACTGAGTTGCTGCAATGTTATTGGCTAGTTAGATATTTACATTATCAAGCAGGTGAACATAAAGTGCCACTAAGAATAGATTGCCATTTTATCAGACTATTATTTTAACGTTTAGTAAAACTGAAAGTAAATACCTTTTCTTGTGATTCAACAGTGCAAAATCAACCAGTACCTATGAATTTAGAGATGGATTTAGCCACTTGATCTCTTAGACTCATTCTCCCATTCAGTAAGATCTTTGTTGATGTGATTGTACCATGAGCTTTGCATTCCTGCCTACTCAGTATCTTTCAATCCTTTTGATTATCTGCTTCAACCTTCGTAATATTCAAAGCTTCTGCTTCTTCAGTCCTTGAAGGAGCATTCCAAATTCTTATGGCCTGCTGAGAGAAAACAAATTACTTCATCACTGCTTTAAATGGATTGTCCCTGTATTAATAAGAGGTACTGTTTTTTCTTAATCAATTATTATTCTTATTTTTGCCACTTGAAGCAGAGCTGTCTGCCCAATGGGAGTCCTTGAAGAAAGCTGTACTAATTTAACATTTCTGGAGAGCACTGCTTCTCAAATAATTACATCATGATCTCATAAAGGCTACCCTATTGTGAATAGAAATCCATTTGGGAAATAAAGTATCTTCTGGCATTCTTTTAAGAGAGAAATATCTCAAACTGTGCAAGCATATGGGAAAAATATTCCACTACCCACTCATGCTATGTGAAGCAACTCTGTGTGGGTGAGGAATTGAACAGTCAACTCCTAACATCTTTTATTTTGACTAACAAATACTTTGGCAAAATATTCAGCGTTTAAAAAAACACTTCGCAAGCTGTGTATAGGTATAGATATTGATCACATCCATGTGAAGCAGGTCGATTGTTGATCATAATTCAATAAATACAAGTTCTTTCTACAGTTCCCTGAAAGGAGCACGGTATTAGAAATTGGGTTTTAGAATTCCTACCTGTTATTATCAAACAATATGATACCTGTGGAAGTGAAGCAAGCAAGCAATAGACAGTGTTTTATTTTGTTCAGTGTGCCTACACCTAAATGCTGGGTATTATAGTAATCCACTGGGGTTTTAGTAATGATCACTACAAAGAAAGGTTCTGCATAAGTTATTCCAAGCATCATTATAAATTGAACTGTTCAGACAAGTCCTCTTTCACACACAATTAGATAGATAGATAGATAGATAGATACTTTATTCATCCCCATGGGGAAATTCAACATTTTTTCCAATGTCCCATACACTTGTTGTAGCAAAAACTCATTACATACAATACTTAACTCAGTAATAATATGATATGCATCTAAATCACTAACTCAAAAAGCATTAATAATAGCTTTAAAAAAAAGTTCTTAAGTCCTGGCAGTTGAATTGTAAAGCCTAATGGCATTGGGGAGTATTGACCTCTTCATCCTGTCTGAGGAGCATTGCATCGACAGTAACCTGTCGCTGAAACTGCTTCTCTGTCTCTGGATGGTGCTATGTAGAGGATGTTCAGGGTTTTCCATAATTGACCGTAGCCTACTCAGCGCCCTTCGCTCAGCTACCGATGTTAAACTCTCCAGTACTTTGCCCACGACAGCTTATCAGCTTATTAAGACGTGAGGCGTCCTTCTTCTTAATGCTTCCTCCCCAACACGCCACCACAAAGAAGAGGGCGCTCTCAACAACTGACCTATAGAACATCTTCAGCATCTCACTGCAGACATTGAATGACGCCAACCTTCTAAGGAAGTACAGTCGACTCTGTGCCTTCCTGCACAAGGCATCTGTGTTGGCAGTCCAGTCTAGCTTCTCGTCCAACTGTACTCCCAGATACTTGTAGGTCTTAACCTTCTCCACACATTCTCCATTAATGATCACTGGCTCCATATGAGGCCTAGATCTCCTAAAGTCCACCACCATCTCCTTGGTCTTGGTGACATTGAGACGCAGGTAGTTTGAGTTGCACCATATCACAAAGTCCTGTATCAGTTTCCTATACTCCTCCTCCTGTCCATTCCTGACACACCCCACTATGGCCGTGTCATCAGCGAACTTCTGCACATGGCAGGACTCCGAGTTATATTGGAAGTCAGATGTGTACAGGGTGAACAGGACCGGAGAGAGTACGGTTCCCTGTGGCGCTCCTGTGCTGCTGACCACTGTGTCAGACCTACAGTCTCCCAACCGCACATACTGAGGTCTATCTGTCAAGTTATTGACATTATTGATAATTCCTTTAAGAAAGTCGCTAATTCTTAAAGAAGGTTCACATTTTACTGAATATTACCTTAAGAATTAAAAAAAAGCCCCAATAAATTCACTGTTTATCGAAAATTCTTCACCCAATCATGGACGTGAAGTGGGAGAGAGTGTAGGCAAAAGGACCAACGATTTTGGAGTGGAGACGGCAGAGGTAGATACAGAACATTCACAACCAGATGTTTGTGACTTCCTTAATGAACTCAATATCGAAATTCAAATCTATTCTCCATTCCCCTGAATTTTCCTGCTCACTACTTGACATTTTTGAAGTGGGGTGGGGAAAATTATTCAGATGTACATTTTTTAGCAGCTATTTCCTATAGCAAATAAACTTGCTTTAAGTTATCTGCCAGTGGAACTTCCCTTAAGTAACATTTAAATGAGGAAAGGAATTTATCAGGACCTAAAAGATTGACTATTCCTTTCCTTGCACTAGTACTGCCTTAACCAATTGAGGTTCCCCCAGGTGATAGTTTATTACTCCAGATTTTAGCATCTGCAGACTTGCGTCTCTGTCAAAAATAGAAATTGGGAACTTGCAAAGCCATACTGGCTGTCATCTTTCATAACGTGTTTCACAGCGGAACTACCCATGGAATCCAGCAGCAGAACCTATCCTCACCAGAATTCATGATGCAAAATCAAGCTTCATATCGTTGCCATGTCTAATCCAATTTCAATGGGTAAGTCTGTGGAAGTCATGAACATAAGCAACAAAAAATATACATTTTTTCTTTAATGATTTTAGTTAGCTAGTTTTATTTTTAAATTATTTTGTGAATTAAGTTAAAATATTTAAAAACATTTCTTATACTGTAGTTTTCAAAGTGTTTGTGATTTTTATTTATTTTTTATTTAGAGACAAAGGGCGGAATAGGCTTTTCCGACCTTTCAAGCTGTGCTGCCGACAACCCCAATTTTACCCTAGCCGAATCATGGGACAATTTACAATCACCAGAATCAGAATCAGGTTTAGTATCACTGGCATATGTTGTGAAATTAGCGGCAGCAGTGTAGTAAAATACATGATAACATTGAAAAAATAAGTGAATCAATTACAGTAGGTATATATATTATGCATATTAAATAGTTTAATTAAAATAGAGTGAAAAAACAGAAATAATAAGAAGAAAGTGTGTTAATGTTTATGGGTTCAGTATCCATTTAGGAATTAGATGGCAGAGAGGAAGAAGCTGCTCCTGAATTGTTGAGTGTGCGCCTTCAGGCTTCTGTACCTCCTACCTGATGGTAACAATGAGAACAGGGCATGTCCTGGGTGAGAGGGGTTCTTAATAATGTATGTCGCCTTTCTGAGACACCATTCCTTGAAGATGTCTTGGATACTACAGAGGTTAGTACCCAAGATGGAGTAGACTAATTTTACAACTTTCTGTGGCTTCTTTCGGCCCTGTGAAATAGCCCCTCCCAAGGCAGACAGTGATGCAGCCTGTCAGGATGCTCTCTATGGTATATCTGTAGAAGATAGATAGATAGATAGATAGATAGATACTTTATTCATCCCCATGGGGAAATTCAACTTTTTTCCAATGTCCCATACACTTGTTGTAGCAAAACTAATTACATACAATACTTAACTCAGTAAAAAAATATGATATGCATCTAAATCACCATCTCAAAAAGCATTAATAATAGCTTTTAAAAAGTTCTTAAGTCCTGGCGGTAGAATTGTAAAGCCTAATGGCATTGGGGAGTATTGACCTCTTCATCCTGTCTGAGGAGCATTGCATCGATAGTAACCTGTCACTGAAACTGCTTCTCTGTCTCTGGATGGTGCTATGTAGAGGATGTTCAGAGTTATCCATAATTGACCGGTTCCGAGGGTTTTAGGTGACAAACCAAAACTCCTCAAACTCTGAAAGAAATATAGCTACTGTTTTGCCTTTTTGTAAACGCATCAATATGTGGCACCAGGTTAGATCCTGAAACTTCTTGACACCCAGGAACTTGACATTGCACACTCACTCCACGTCTGATCCCTGAGAATTGGTTTGTGTTCCCTTTTCCTTCCCTTTCAGAAGTCCACAATCAGCTCTTTGGTCTTACTGACTTTGACTGCAAGGTTGTTGCCACGACACCACTCAACTAGCCAGTATATCTAATTCTCATATGCCCTCTCATCTCCATCTGAAATTTGCCAACAATGGTTGTATCATCAGCAAATTTACAGATGGCTTTTGAACTATACCTAGCTACGCAGGCCTGGGTATAGAGAGAGTAGAGCAGTGGGCTAAGCACACATCCCTAAGGTACACCAGTGTTGGTTGTCAGTGAGGAGAAGGTATTATTACCAATCTGCACAGATTATGGTCTCCTGGTTAGGAAGTCAAGAATCCAACTGCAGAGGGAAATACGGAGGCCTGGGCTGTGTAGCTCATCAATCATGACTATGGGAATGGTGGTATTAAATGCCGAGCTATAGTTAATGAAGAGAATCCTAACATAGGAGTTTATATTTTCCAGGTCATCTAAGGTCGTGTGAAGAGCACTTGGGATTGCATCTGCTGTAGACCTATTGTGGTGATAGACAAATTGCAGTGAGTCCAGGTCCTTACTGAGGCAGGAGTTGATTCTAGCCATGACAAACCTCTCAACACATTTCATCACCATAGATACGAGTGCCACTAGATGATAGTCATTAAGGCAAAACACTCTACACTTCTTGGGTACTGGTATAATTGTTGCCCTTTTGGAGCAGGTGGGAACTTCCGAACATAGCAGTGAGAGGTTGAAAATGTCCAGTTGGTTGGCACAAGTGTTGTGAGCCTTACTGGGTACTCCATCGGGGCTTGCCACATTGTGAGGGTTCACCCTCCTGAAAGACAGCCTGACATCACCCTCTGTGACAGAGATCGCACCGTCGCTGGGCGCAGCAGGGTTTTTCACAGCAGAAGGGTCTCAGCTCGAAATGTTGACTGTACTCTTTTCCATAGATGCTGCCTGGCCTGCCAAGTTCCTCCAGCATTTTGCGTCAATTTAGTTATTTATATTTTTCATCTATGGGAAAAGACTGGCGTTAATTTTTCATCACTAACTACCCTTGTGAAAAGGTGATGAGCCATCTGAACCCACGGGTCCTTCCGGTGGAGCTACTCCCGCAAAGTTGATGGACAGAGAGTTCCAGGATTTGTATCTGAAAATGACTAAAGACTGATGATATATTTCCATATCAAGATGAGGGAAACCTGCAGGTGATGGAAGCCAGAGGTTTAAGAAGTGTTTTCCAAGCAATTTAAGTATAAATGATACACAATGCAGTGACGATGTATCATGCAGAGTCAGGATATATTTTCACTAGATTGTGTATCATTTACACTTAAATTGGGCAATTTTGACTAAATTGAAGAGCTCTTCAATTTAGTCAAAATCATCCAAGGCCCCAAACCATGAGTGAAACCTAAGGTGAACAGAAGATCGTAATAATACAAATGCCATTATCTCAGATTATGTTGTGAAAAATATTGCCCATTTAATTTGGTTCCTGATGTACAGTATATAATAGCATAAAATTTAAATTTCTGTGGTCCCTGAGGCAATAGATTTAATATCAGTGTTTATTACAATATTTTTGTAAAATGATAAAGAAATTCCAATCATATGAAAAATCTAAATGTGTTGTAAACCTTCAAAATGTTCTTGTTGAAAAAGAACAACTTATTTTTATGGGCAATTGCAATAGGTAAAATAAATAAAAACGGCACATATCGGAGAGCAATACACACAAAATGCAGGAGGAACTCAGCAGGCCTGACAGCATCTAGGAAAAGAGTACAGTTGAAGTTTCGGGCTGAGACCCTTCAGCAGTCCTGGAGAAAAAAGCCGAGGAGTAGATTTAATAGGTGGGGCTAGGGTAGAGAGAAACACAGGTGATATGTGAAACCTGGAGGGGGAGGGATGAAGAAAAGAGCTGGCAAGTTGATTGGTGAAACAGACAAAAGGCTATGGAAGAAGTGGGGAGGAACACCAGAGTGAGGCAAGGAGATAAGGTGAGAGAAATAGGAAATGGTGAAGAGGGTAGAGGGCAGAGGGCATTACCAGAAGTTTGAGAAATCGAGGTTCCTGCTATCAGTTTGGAGGCTACCCAAATGCAATGTAAGTTGTTGTTCCTCCAATCTAAGTGTGGCTTCACCACGACAGTGGAGGAGGCCATGGACAGACATGTCGGAATAGGAATGGGAAGTGGAATTAAAATGTGTGGCCACTGGGTGATCCGGCTTATTCTGGCGGATGAAGCGTAGCTGCTCGGTGAAGCGGTCTCCCAATCTACGTCGGCATAAGAGAACTGAAAGATCACCTGCAGCTTCTGTCAGCAGAATAAGTTCAGTTGAAGACTAATTCAGAGGTATTGAAGAACTTAAAAAAAAAGCATCTATTGGGAATCAGAATTTAGAATCAAATCAGGGAGAGAAAGCACCACGACAAAAAAGCAAACATTCAAATTAGATACTGAAAGAGGTAATAGAGATAGAACGTTAAAAACTATTTCTTAAAATATGTAGGAATGAGCTTCTACACTTGTAAAGTTAATTTCTACTATCAGAGATAATGATTCAAATTAATTCTGATTGTTCAAATATTACACACTTACTTTCTTATTGGCCATTATGCCACTGGCATTTAGGGCAGCACTGAAGGTTCTCCATCTAGATGTAAAAGGATTCTTCATTGCTATTTCCAAAACAGTTTTGTTTTACCAGTCAAGGTTGCTAGCCTCGAGGTTGAACCCCAGATCCAGGAGGACCAATGGACCACTCAGTCTAGCCTTTACCCTTTGACCTGTTTGGCATGAGTGACTGTATCCAGAACCTAAGAATAAGCATTACACAGTTCAAATCTAAAATGTTCAAATTAAATTTATTACCAAAGTACATATGTGTCTCCATATTCAACCCTGAGGTTCATTTTTGCAGACATTTACAGTAAATTAAAGAAAAAAGCAAACAAAAGTAAGTATACAAATAAGTAATAAAGCTGGATATTTGTTTTGTTTGCTTCAGTGTCAATATTGTTCTCTGCAGATTTATTGCCAACATAATGGTACTTATTATACTATTTGTCATAAGGGGACATGAGACTGGACCCAAATGCAGGACACAGGCACTGAAGTATAGGGGCAGGACAGGAACAGCTAAACAATAGAACAAGATGTGGGAACGTGGCGTGCATGAGGGACGTGGCGTTCAAGGTGATCCTGGGGTTCAGAGAGGATCCTGGACCTCAGAGATGGTCATGAGGCTAAGCTAGGGGATGGGTTCTTGGGACTAGGAATGCTGGGCGGGCCACAGAACTCCTGGGCAGGGCCCAGACCTCCCAGGCAGGACACAGAGGCCTTGGCAGGTTGCAGGGCACAACCCATAGGAGGCGAGGGATCAGAAGGGGCAGAGTCCCCCACCAGGCAACAGGCCTGGCTTACCCAACAGAGGCAAGGAATAGGAAGGGGCAGAGTCCCCCACCAGGCAACAGGCCTGGCTTACCTAACAGAGGCAAGGGATAGGAAGGGAGCTTGGTCCAGGGTGACTGCCAGACTCACTCACAGAGCTCAGTTTATAACAATGGGTACTCCAAGTTAGGATGAACAGGACCACCACCCCCGGTCCCAGAGTCTCTTACATACACCGCCAACCGATAGGCATCAGGTGCGCCTCCTTGAGCGCAAACAAGCCAAGATGATCCTCAGGTGTGACTATTTGAGCTCAAGGCGAACTGAGGGACGGTCAAAGGACCCGGAGTCCGGAGTCCACGGACCAGATCAAGAACCGGAATGCGGGCTCCGGACCGGACCATAACACTATTAGTTCTCAATCCTTGAAATGTTTTAAGGTAACTTTTTTGGAAAACTAGGTTAAAAGAAAAGGGTGCCGGACTTAGATTTCCCACATTGCTCAATAGTTAACTATGTATTTGTCTGCCTTGTTTGGAAGATATAGAGGAGAAAATAAAATAGAAATAAATAGATGCCCATTTTATGGGATAACTCTTTCCTGAGGTCAATCTATTTTGTTCAATACATTTCTCCTTTCCACCTCCATTAGTATATTGAATGACCCATTTTACACAGTTCCTTCTCAGTTATATATACATATTATTTACATATACTGAATATTTACTATATATATACACAAACAAGAATTCACAGCTGTCTGAGAAAGTTTTGTCTGATGGGTTTTGAAGAGTTAACATAAAACCGAAGCAGGTTGTTTACTGAACTATAAATTTATATAATTTATTTTTGAATTAGTTGATGTAAATTAATGTATTTTCTATTTTCTTACATGTTAATCCTTTTTTGACAGGTCTCCTAGTTTTGCTTACATGTTTGGAGACAGCAATGCTCGCTTCAAGATTATTGATGGAATATGCTGTATTTTATAGAGATAGCAGCTAAAATATACATAATACCTCTTTCAGTAATCTTCTGTCTTTTATAGATTGAGCTTTTGCAATTGATGTTTATGACAATGTTTTTCTCATCCAGTTCAGATAGTCAAACAAAAGAGAAACTAGAAGCAGAAGTAAGCCACACTGCATGCTGAGCTATAAGATAATACTGGGACCTCATGGCTGACGGTCACAAAGCAGTCATTAATCTTTATTTGTCAATTCCTTCAGGCTATTATCTGCTACAGCAAATGTTATAAAGTGTGCAAAATGATGAGGCCATATATTGCTCTGCAGTAAGGGCTGTTGTGTAAAGAGTGGGGTGTTGGTGTGTCCGAGATACTATCTGCTTGTATTAATTGTTGTTTGCATGTTCCAGGCAAAATTGCACGGCTCAACTTCATAGGACAAACTTTGCCCTAATTGTGATTACCGGTAACTTCAGCCCTGAACAGTAGTGTCTGCAGAAAGTTAGCAGGAAACATTTGGTCACCATCACCATAAAATACTTCAGTAAATTTCACTAAAACTAATCAAAAACCTAAAGCCAAAATCTGAAACAAAAAGAAAAATTGCTAGGAATACTCTGAAGGTCAGGTGGAGAAAGAGAAAGAAACATAATTAAAGCTTCTGAACAATGAGCTTTCATCAGAACAGAAAAGAGATCTAGTCATGTAATATTATTTGACTGAAATAAATTATCCATTTTTTTTTCATTCTCTGTGACCTTTCACATTCCCAGCCCTATAATTTCAACAATAAAGATTGCTTCTCTGCAGGAAGGATGTGTGGAGGTGGGGTTGTTCATTGTTACATAGGCTAACTAGAAATAAGCTCTCTGCATTTATACATGGATTTTGGCTGTAAACATGTAAGCCTCATTTTACCAATGATTTAGCATTGATTGAATGGAGGAGCTAATGATGAAGACCAACATAAGGCATTCTCAACCCCAAGAGGTGGAAGAATCTGGAGTTCCAAGTAAAAGAGATCAAGGTAAGGAGATAATTGATTCAAAACACTGAACTGGTCAACATAACTCAGTGACTCCTACTTCGATGGGGAAGCAGTGAGGATCTGGAAGAAGATAGTCCAACCCAGAAGTAAAGCTGTCTCAATGAAGCTTCTGCTTTCCCTGAAGGTAATCAGCACAGATATTTTGCCATTCTCGTAGATGCAGGGCAGAAAGTGACTCAATGACAATGTGTGTAGTTGTATATACATCTGCCTCCTTCTGTGCACATCACCCCATTCCCTGAAACAGCTTTATTATTAAACCAGTCCTCAAATCCATTTTTCATACAACTATGCCCCACCTTTCTTCCAATGCACATTTTCATTCATCCATCCACCCAGCAATTCCACTTTTATGCAATTATCATAGGACATAGAAGGAGGCTGTTTCAGCAATTGATTCTATATTAGCTAACCAAGCATCCTATTTCCCCACTAATTTTCCCTGTAACCATGTTTCCCCATCAGCATTCTCCTTAGTTAACCACTCCCCTACACAGTGGAGGTATTTTAGTGTGGCCAATTAATCTATATGTGAGAGACAATGGGAGGAAGCCATGCAGTCACAGAGGGAATGTGCAAATTCCTCACAGACAACACTGGAGGTCAGAACTGTATGTGAGTTACCAGAGTTGTGAAGGAGCAGCTGTAGTATGTGTGCCATTGAGCCTATGTTCAAACTGAAAGATACATAAAAGGAGTATTTTCATGATTTTCCTCATATATCATCTAGCAGGATTGTGTTCTGCCTGGACTTGAACCTTCTTGCTTATCCCACAGATGCACTTACATTTGTGGTTCTGTGGGACAGAGCAAGATGAGGACCTGTCAGTACTCCCACCAACCCCCCATGATGACACAGCTCATGAATGGTCACCAGACCTGAGCTGGTGGACACTGAGGCCTTATCCCCAGGCCAGCCTGATGATTGCTTCTCTCATTGAACTTTGAACTTTTTAATTGCCCCAAATAGTCAAAAACCATTTCAAAGTCATTAAAATAATATTAAATAATTTAATAAAATACAAAAGAGCAAATATTTAAGTTATCTAAAAAACAAACTAGCAGGTATTGATGAAAACATATTCCTCACTCTAGCTTTACTTTCAAGCCAGGATCCACTCCCACGCACAAGGAAATGCAGGGATCAACAGTAATGAAAGTGATTTGGTGCCAGCCCAGTTATACAAGACTGCAAAAAGCCTGCATTGTCAGAGTTTGGCAAACCCACACAACCAACTGATCTGATCAAATACCAGTATTTCAACCACAATTTGTATTGAACGGTTTTGATTAATTAAACAGCTGACTACGGGAGAAAGGTCTGAAAGCATCCTTATCCGCAATATTAACAAAAAGCTGAACAATTTACAACACCATTCAGCCAGAAATATCAAATAAACGATCCATACCAGCTTCTTCCTGAGATCCCCCACCTTCACAGAAGCCAGTGTCCAGTCAAGTCAATATATGCCACACATTATAAAGCAATAGCCAAGAGCATTGGACATAGCAAGGTCTACACAGACAGGCAGCAATCCAGCTGAGGCACTGAAAATTTATCCTCCAGAACTGGCTTCACCTCTTGCCACTATAAATAAAACACTGGCATCTACTCAAAGTCTGGAATTTTGCCTGTTATGTACTGTTCATTATAGAGGACAACTCCAATCCATCTAGTTACCTTCCAATCGGTCTCCTCTCAATTATTAGTGAAGTTGGTAGATCAATCAAGCAGGCCTTATTCATCTCTAACCTGCTCACCAATGCCCATACAGCTATAGGCATCATCCCAACCTTTGGACAAAAAGCTGATTTCCGATGGTGATGTGAGAGTGAATGGCTTTGACACCTAAGCAACATTTGATCAATTGTGACAATGAGGCACTGATTTAACAAATCAAATCACAAGACCTCAAAGGAGTCTTACCTTAGACAAAGGATGAAGCGTGGTTGCTGGAAGTCAATCATCCCAACCATGGGACATAACAGCAGGAGTTTTTCACGGCAGAGTTAGGCCCAGCCATTTTCACCCTTTATGTCAAAGACTTCCTTTTATCGTAAGTTCCAAAGTAGGGATCTTTACTGAAGATCCTATTTCCATTCACAAATCTCCATCAGGTGAGGCTGACAATGCCTGCATGTACCAAGACCCAAACTAACATTCATTCATGGCCTTATAAAGCCTCAGCTTTCATGCAATACAATATACATATCGTGAACATGTCTGGATACATGCTGCATCAATTGCTCTAAAACAAAATGTTAACACCAGGACAATGTAGCCTGATGGTGCTGCTACATGTAGTGCTGGTGATGCTGATGGTGGGGAGAAACAACCTCCTCAAATATTTACTCTCTCCACCATCGGTACACAGTGGCATTGTATGGCATAAGGAATATGCACTTGCTGGGAGAAAAGTTCCACAGCATAGAAACAAAAGAAGATTCTCTCCCCAAAATAATACCTCCCCCATTCAGCAAGAGCTGCAAAATCCCACAGGATGCTCAGTGGCTTAAGATAAGCTATTCATTATTTAGTTATCAATTGAACAGGTCCGACCCGTGGATGGTTGTGATCCATCACTGATTTAATGAAAACTGAATAACTACGAGGCTAATCCATCTTCTATATCTATCTCTGACAATACCTCGGAAGGTGGTTTCTGTGTTTATAAATAAATCAATGCTGGAAAAGAAAATAACATTAAAATACCTCTTCAGGACATATTGCAGATGGTGCACTGACAATAGGGTCAAAAGTGGTCTAACTTTCTGACAGAAGATCTTACCTTTGAACATTTTGGTTTGCTCCATTCAGCTCCTCACACTGCAGTTAGTGAGTGAGATGTGAGCTTCATCCTCAGCAGGACAGTGAACGCTGTGATACAGGCCTATCTTTTGAGTCTTCACCGTAAAAGGGCAAATGTCAGAGTGCTGTGCTGGCAATTGGGAATCAATATTTCCGATCCACTATTTAACAACACTGAGCTCTTACTTCACAGCTTGGCCCCTGTGGGCAAGGAGGCTGCCTGCATTGAAGGCTTGACTATAAAGCATAATTATTGTTCTTTGAAATAGATGCAAAACTTAAGAACGCAAGGCACAGGTTATCATTGAAGGGAGATGTTTGGGGAGGGGGTGGCTGTGAGAAAGAGGTCATTACTAAGGAATGAGGCCTGTAGTCAGGGATAGAGATAAAGACCTTCTCATACAACCAAGGCTGGGAAGGGGGTTCTTCATTGAGAATACAGTCAGCGGGAGGTAATGAAGAGCCATTCACCTCAAAACAGTGTCTGGTATTGTGGGAATGTTCACTGGAATCGGAGGATGGGGTTAGTGGGGTGTTTGCGGGAATGTTCACCGAGGATTTTAGCTTGGGACAGTGAGAAGGAGCGAATGTTCATCAGGGAGATGAGAGAATCATGGCCTGGGTTCGGGGATTAGGAACAGATTAATGGTGCTGGAGCATGTAGGGTGGTAGGAGGTTGCTGTGAGAAAGCTGGGCCCTTAATGGAGGTCTCAGGCTAGGTTGGGACAGCAAGAAGATAGGTAGCAACTGAGAGCCTTAGGGGATCAGAAGGTCAGGGCAGCAGAGGAGCCTCAGTTGCTCACGTCTGAGGGACTGAAGTATTGGGGAAGTCAGAAGGGGGAGGGGTTGCAGATATGAGGAGGCAGGTACACCCATGTGTGGGGCTGTAAACATTGGCATTCATTCCAAGGTCAACCTACACTAAATTCCTTCGCAGCTCTTCTAAAAAGGGCCTAATCCTATTCACAACTAAAAATTTTGTATAACTTATATTTTCTTTTGTTTGTGACGCATCTGATGCTATGGGTCTCTGATGCTGCCATAAGTAATTTTAAAAAATTGAACTGGTGCATACATGCACTTCTGCATATGACAATAAACTTGGCTTTGACTTTGACTTCAACATGAAAGCTTTATCCATTTCTCTCAGGGGGTACTCTCTGGGAGGTGTTTGAGAGAGGCAGGAACCAAGAACAAATTTGATCTTATTTCTTATTTTGTGCTAAGTTAATTTTCATTTACATTACATGGAAAACAAAACTGTTAGGTGATGGAACTTCTTGTCTGTCTAAATAGGTGTATCATGTGTTTAGGTGACTAAATACATTGATGAAGGTAGAGCAGTAGATGTAGTGTATATGGATTTCATCAAGGCTTTTGATAAGGTACCCATGCAAGGCTTATTGAGAAAGTAAGCAGGTATGGGATCCAAGGGGACATTGCTTTGTGGATCCAGAACTGGCTTGCCACACAGAAGGCAAAGAGTGGTTGTAGACAGTTCATATTCTGCATGGAGGCCGGTGACCAGTGGTGTGCCTCAGGGATCTGTCCTGGGACCCCTACTCTTTGTGATTTTTATAAATAACCTGGCTGAGGAAGTGGAGGAAATATGAGGAAATCTGCAGATGCTGGAAATTCAAACAACAACACACACAAAATGCTGGTGGAACACAGCAGGCCAGGCAGCATCTATAGGGAGAAGCACTGTCGACGTTTTGGGCCGAGACCCTTCGTCAGGACTAACTGAAGAGAAAGATACTAAGAGATTTGAAAGTAGTGGGGGGAGGGGGAAATGCGAAATGATAGGAGAAGACCGGAAAGAAGTGGGGGGAGGGGGAAATGAGAAATGATAGGAAATCATAGAATGATAGGAGGTCTTCTCCTATCATTTTACATTTCCCCCTCCCCCCACTACTTTCAAATCTCTTAGTATCTTTCTCTTCAGTTAGTCCTGACGAAGGGTCTCGGCCCGAAACGTCGACAGCGCTTCTCCTTATAGATGCTGCCTGGCCTGCTGTGTTCCACCAGCATTTTGTGTGTGTTGAGGAAGTGGAGGGATAGGTTAACAAATTTGCTGATGACATAAAGGTTGGAGGTGTTGTGGATATAGTGTGGAGGGGCGTCAGAGGTTACAGTGGAACATTGATAGGATGCAAAACTGGGCTGAGAAGTGGCAGATGGAGTTCAACCCAGATAAGTGTGAGGTGGTTCATTTTGGTAGGTCATATATGATGGCAGAATATAGTATTAATGGTAAGACTCTTGGCAGTGTGCAGGATCAGAGTGATCTTGGGGTCCAAGTCCATAAGACACACAAAGCTGCTACGCAGGTTGACTCTGTGGTTAAGAAGGCATACGGTGCATTGGCCTTCATCAATCATCGGATTGAGTTTAAGAGCTGAGAGGTAATGTTGCAGCTATATAGGACCCTGGTCAGACCTAACTTGGAAGACTGTGCTCAATTCTGATTGCCTCACTACAGGAAATAATGTGGAAACCATAGAAAGGGTGCAGAGGAGATTTACAAGGATGTTGCCTGGATTGGGGAGCATGCCTTATGAGAATAGGTTGAGTGAACTTGGCCTTTTCTCCTTGGAGCGACGGAGGATGAGAGGTGACCTGATAGAGGTGTACAAGATAATGAGAGGCATTGATCGTGCGGATAGTCAGAGATTTTTCCCCAGGGCTGAAATGGCTAGCACGAGAGGGCCTAGTTTTAAGGTGCTTGGAAGTAGGTACAGAGGAGATGTCAGGGGTAATGTTTTTACACAGAGAGTGGTGAGTGTGTGGAATGAGCTGCCAGCGGTGGTGGTGGAGGCAGAAACGATAGGCTCTTTTAAAAGACTCCTGGATGGATACATGGAGCTTAGAAAAACAGAGGGTTATGGGTAAGCCTAGGTATTCCTAAGGTAAGGACATGTTCGGCACAGCTCTGTGGACCATATCGCCTGTATTGTGTTGTAGGTTTTCTATGTTTCTATACATTTCCCATGTACTAAATAATAAAATAAAACAAGAATAAAAAATCAAGATGCATAAAATAGTTTTCCTTGCAGGAAGCTATGAATGATTTTGAAGTGAACATCATTGTGACTTAAAATTTATTCCTTAGAAGATCACTTAGAACTCCCAAGGTATTGTCTTAATACCTGGTGTGGAGAGGTGAGCTGTGGTTAATGCTGAGAGGTGTATCACATGACTTCTTACTGCAAAATGGCCTGTGCTCATACTCAACCAGCTGGACCCTATTCATCCCTGATCCCAACACTGCTGGAGTGCTAACAGATTCTTCATTACCTAACTAGGTTGTCCTTGATTCTCAAGCAACCTCTTTTTATCCAGTTTCAATTCTATAATAAGAAAAGGTGAATGTCCAATGTTTTCTTTCTCCAACTCACTCCCCTCCCGTTTTAGCTTACTACATAGTCTTTGGTTTCTGGAGAGTGCTGGGCATGTACAGAAGGTCTGGCAGCCCTCACTTACATTCAGTATGAGGCACTTTATAACTGAAATGTTGCCTTTGGTTTCGACAGAAGACCCGTGTGGAATATGAATACAAACACTTTGTCTTCATTTCTATAACATAATCTGACTTCAGGCAGTCAAACACTCCAGATTTTAGTCTTTTTGCCTTCTGCTGTTTTACTTTTATGTGTCGCTCTGTGAGAAATCTGATCATAAATATTGCTGTGAAACATGGCTCAGAAGATAGAATATACAAAGCTTTTCAAAGAGGATAACAGATAGATGTATATCACAAAGATTAAAGCAGTTGTATGCAACAATAATTAATTTTTACTTGTCCATATTTATGCATAAATTTCACCCCATTCATTTACACAAATTTGCCCACCCTAGCCATAATTTCAGGGTGTAATACTGTATTTCCTCATGAGAAATTGCACCAGGCTATAGGCGTCCACACAATATTAGTGGTAGCACTTGAGTTTTATGAGGCGTAAGAAGGATGCCAAAGGACACACAGTTCACACAAAGGTCATTCCATCCTGTGAATGTAAATTCAAATTGTTTGGTGCAGTTACAAGCGTCATAGTAAACAGTCATAAAAACAATCAAAAGGGAACAGAAAGTAGTGAAGAGTCAGCGTAAAGTTTTATCCCCCATTATATAAATGGATTCTCTGCTGATATCAGGAGACTTGACAAGCAACTCAGGAACTGATTGCAAGCACTTCAGTTTATTGTTTTATTTGATTTTTATTATTATTGTCAAATGTACCAATGAACTGTGTAAAACCTGTCTTGAATATAGTTTATTCAGATTAGATCATTACACAGATCATCGAGCTAGAATAGGGTTAAACCGTAACGATGCAGAATAAAGTGTAAAAGAATGCAAAGCAGGTAAACAATAAATTGATAAAAACCATAATGGGATAGATTGTGAGCCCAGGAGTCCATCTCATCATGGCAGAGGTCCGTTCAAGACTCTGATATCAGTAGAATAGGGGCTGCCCTTGCACCTGATGATATGTGCTCTTAGGTTTTTGTATCTTCTGCTCAATGGGAGAAGGGGAAGTGAGAATGCCCGGAGTGGGAGGGGTCTTTGATAATGCTGGCTGCTTTACTGCGGCAGAGAGAAGCATAGACAGAGTCAATAGAGTCAAGTCAAGTCAAGTAACTTTTTATTGTCATTTCGACCATAACTGCTGGTACAGTACATAGTAAAAACGGGACAACGTTTTTCAGGACCATGGTGTTACACAACACAGTACAAAAACTGGACTAAACTACGTAAAAAAAAACACAGAAAAAGCTACACTAGACTACAGACCTACCCAGGACAGCATAAAGTGCACAAAACAGTGCAGGCATTACAATAAATAATAAACAAGACAATAGGGCAGTAAGGTGTCAGTCCAGGCTCTGGGTATTGAGGAGTCTGATGGCTTGGGGGAAGAAACTGTTACATAGTCTGGTCGTGACAGCCCGAATGCTTCTGTGCCTTTTCCCAGATGGCAGGAGGGAGAAGAGTTTGTATGAGGGGTGTGTGGGGTTCTTCATAATGGTGTTTGCTTTGCGGATGCAGCGTGTAGTGTAAATGTCCGTGATGGCGGGAAGAGAGACCCCGATGATCTTCTCAGCTGACCTCACTATCCACTGCAGGGTCTTGCGATTTCCGAACCAGAGAGGAGGTTGGTTCCTGTAATGCTCTGAGCTGTGTCGTAAGCTTCCTGCAGTTCCCTGCAGTCACGTGCAGAGCAGTTGTTATGCATCCAGATAGAATGGCATTGATGATATTTTGATATATGCCACACAGATAGGGTGGCACACGAGTGTAGCAGTTATCGTAATGATATTACAACACCAGCGACCTGGGTTCATTTCCTGCCGCTGTCTGTAAGAAGTTTGTACATTCTCTCTGTGACCACATGGATTTCCTCTGAGTGCTTCCACATTCCCAAGATGTATGGGTTGGGTCAGTAGGTTAATTGGTCACGTGGGTGTAATTGTAATCTGTAGGTTCGTTGTCCAGAGGGACTGTTACCATGCTGTATCTCCAAATAACATTGGTAAGAGTCAACGAGGACATGCTGTATTTTTTAAACCTCCTAAGGAAGTAGAGGCATTGGTGAATTTTCTTGGCCAAGATATCGACATAGTTGGGCAGGCTATTGGCGATGTCCATACCTGGGAACTTGAAGCTCTTAACCCTTTCAACCTTTACATCACTGATGTGGACAGGAGCATGTGCACTGCCCTTCTTTCTGAAGACAATGACCTGCTCTTCTGTTTTGTGGGCATTGAATGAAAGGTTATTGTGATGTCCCCATGTTGCTAACCTCTCGATCTCATTCAAACACTGAAGATAACGGAGTATGCCACAACTACGAGAGAATGATTTCCATGTGGGCCCCACTGCTGGCCACATTCCATGACTGGAGGCACAGGCAAAACCATGGCTGGTCGTGCAGGGTGAGTCAGGGTCCTCAACACTGAAGATATATCCTCCCTGGCTCTCTGACAAACATTGTATTAATAACTTAGGTTCTCAAGTCTGCCATCACTGGGAGGTGTGTGTCACTCTGCAGCAGACCTCTGTGTCTGGATAGTTCTCTCCATGAAGATTAAAGTCACTTTGATTCAATTTTTTTTCACTGCAAGATCTATTCAAGGAATGAAAAGATGGGCTACCGTGCATAGATACACGGCTGTGCAGCCCAAAAAACGTAGATGGTACAGTAGTGCAACAATTAGTGTAACACTTTGTGTCCCGTCCCTGCTTCTGTCTGTAAGGAGTCTGTACATTCTCTCTGTGACAGCGTGGGTTTCCTCTGGGTGCTCCTGTATTCTCTCACATTCCAAAGATACAATGAGTTAGTAGGTTAATTGGACAAACTGTGTAATTGGGCTGGAACAGCCTGTTACATTGTCATATCTCTAAATAAAAATAAAACTAAAATGAACCATATCTCTGCCTTTCCCTTGCCATCATATTCACAAAGAACCAAACAGACAGCACAGTCATGAAAGCTCACAGGGCTGCAGCGACACAGGTTCATAAGGGCTTGCATGTTCCCGAATGAGTTTCCTCCAAATGCGTCAGTTTTAACCCACATTCTAAAGATGTACAGATTGGTAAGTTAACTGACCGATTTCAATCGCCCTTTCTACATGGCTGAATGGTAAAATCAGCGGGAGAATTGATCAGAATGCAGGCAGAATAAAATGGGGATAATATAGCATTTATGTAAATAGGTGCTTAATGATTGGCATGTGCTTTCTGTGCTGTGTGGCACATTACCTACCTTTAAAATTCTCATCTATCATACTTTGCTACAATAAGGAGCAGGAGGGAACACAAGGCTTGAGATTTGAAGAATTTCCTGATGTGTGTAGGCTGACATTGACTTCACTCATATATCTATGAGGGCTACCCTCAAGAGGTAACATTTCTGTTCCTCAATGCACACCTGCATCAAGTTTTTGGTGTAAGAATTGCGATGTACCAGGGAATTACACATCAGCAGGGAAAACAAACTGCTAATGTTTTCAATAGCCAGCACTGTCTACAAGATGGATGCTGGGGATAAGGCCTGCCACCTAGTTCCCCAGCTCCTGGCATCAGTCCTCATTTGTACTATAGCTACTGATAGTGGCATAACAAAACCTCTTGAAACACTAGGATCACTGTGGAAACTGTCCTGTGAATGAATTTCCAACCTGTTAGAAATGATAGACCTGGGGTGCCCTGCCAATCAGTGTCGAGCTTTCATCGGCATGTGTAATCCAGTTTCAGTCAGGAGCTGGTGTCAGAGGAAGGGCTGCGTCTAGCCCCAGTGTCTGGTGGATGTTAGGCACAGCCTAAGAGCAGCAGGAGTAAGAAGGGCAGGAAGAAAAGGCAGGCTCTTGTGGCAAAGTCGCAGGTTAAAGCCAACAGTTCACATTGCCCCACAGAGCAGATGAGGGATCGTTTATGTGCACAGGTAGTAACAGATTCCTTAACACTGAGACTCTTCTTATATGAAAAACTCTGCTAAATATAAACTCTCATTTGAAATAATATTAACCTCATCACACTAAATCGATAAATGCAACTTGATTAATCAATTATTAATTGATTATTAGAGAAGGGAAGCCAGACAACACAAAATAAATCCTCACGTTCTCTTTTGTTGGGCCAATTGGTCAAACATTTCATTGAATAAATCTCTAACTTATTGGCTGAAATGGCACACTATTGCTGCTTACACTGTGCTAGTCATAGACAGGTACAGCACAGGAAGAGGCCCATTGACTCATTGAGTCTACACTGACCATCAAGCACCTACTTACTCTCATTAATTCCCTTTTTGTTCTCCCCACATTCACTTCAGCTCCTCCCAGATTCTTCCGCTCACCTGCACTGCTAGCCTGCAAATATACGGGGAATCCAGGACATCTGGAAGAAGCCCCTACAGTCACACGGATAGCACGCAATTTCCCTTTTTTGAAGGGAGGAGCTGTGAAGTAGCAGCTCTACCTGATGCACCACTGTCTAAACTTCATTCTGTGACAACGTGAAATGTACATCTGTGTTGCATGAACAAATGGGGCTTCTGCCTCTTGGAGTATTCTGTTGGGGCTGCCTCCTGTCTAACTGTTTCTACAGTGGTCTTCTTGGGTCCCCTTTCCCTCGCCTGCACACAGAGCTACCCATCTGTCATTAACCCGACTGATGAGAATGTCCAGGTCTTTTGCAGTAAATCTTCGGACAGTCTCCCATCTCCTCCTCCGCAGCAGCCAGGATGTGTGCTGTTGGTTGTCATGGGGAAGGCTCCTCTCAGACCTGTTATCCTTCTATATTTCTTGCACAGTGAAGTGTCATCAGCCTATTTGAGCTTCTGGGTGTAAATCACTGTGATGCCTTTTCAAGGATCATCTCAAGACTTTTTTAGTTAAGAAACCAAATGAGTATTGTTTTCACACTTTAAATGTTGGAGCAATTTGGTGCTTCATTATTGCTTGGAATAATGAAACACAACCACAAGAGAAGTAATAAGCATACTTAATGAAGGCTAATTGTAATTGTATGCTCAGTCATTACGAAAGCTGACTCTACACAGACATACATATTACTGCAACAATATTTTGAGGCCTTAATAGCAAATTCTTATCACTTCAGATATTATATGATTTTTTTTTGTTTGGTTGCCTGGAACTCGGAGGATAGTGGCAAGAAAGAAAACATTTATTAGGTCTACATGGAGTTTTTTGCATAAAAGTGACTTGAATGAGGGTATGGGCCTGAAGACTGGAAGGAGTATTGAACTGACAGCAAATCAGCCGTCTTTTTTGTTTGTATGCAATTTTTATTTTGTTGGTGAACAGATGGCACTTTTCAACATTAATATTCATGAGTCGACTCCATTATGTCTGTCCCGCCAAGATCCTAACTTAGTTTCTATGAGTCTCCAAGGACATCAAATGAGCAATTGGATGCCCACCACCAATGGAGGCGTTGCTGTAGGAATCAAAAGAAGGCAGATAAAAGAGACTGAACTCTCCCCTGCCCTTACTTCACACAACACATGGCATAGCATTGCATAGTTTTACACAGTTTGGAAAAAAAAGTGTAGATCTAAAGGATGAAAACGGGAGTTAATTAAATTGCAGTGTAGGTTTCATTGGGAGTTCAGCTTAGTATTGATTTAATATACAAGACTAAAACAGCTGTGCTGACCAGATGGGAAAAAGTGGCTTGTAACCCAATTCTGAGGAATATATTTGCTCATTTTATGCAAAACAACATGGGTGAGTCTTGAGACCTATTTGTGAGACAGATCTATTGACCGCCATTTATGAGGACGCAATTCTATCAAACAGAGTAGATTGATTATATGATTGTTAGTGTATTGTCACTGCCCAGGGACATCATAACTAATTGCAATAGGAGTAAACATAATGCATCTGGTTGCTGCTCATTTAACATGCTGCAGAATACATTAAAATAAGCAGCCTCATAATAAACAATACTGTGCCACACTGTCTGGAGATTTATTAATTAGGAACATTTCCCTAAGTTTTTATTGAAAGACTGAAATAAGAAGTCTTGAAGCAGGCTAATATTACCATATGATTCTGCAGGCAGTATTGGTGGAAAGGTTAATCAGATTTATCTCTGCAAAATGCAAAATCAATTGTAAATATTTGGTAATGCTGTTATAATTATTACATTTTAAAACTAAAGCATCCCTGTAGTACACCAAATAAATGAATCTTGATAGTATGGATTACATTTTCCATGAGGTAAAGTTCACTACTGAACAATAATCCCAGGACACCCAATTAATTAATTGCAATGTATTGCCTGATAAAACACTGCAGTGTGCACACTAATCACAAATTCATGGCAGGAATGCACAAGCTCCAACTGAAAACTGCTTAAAACCTCAGGAAAACTATTCTTAGTCCGTGAGCCAGTCGGGTTGTTTGGTACCATTTGAGGGGAATATTGCTCATAGTGATTTTTGACAAGGTATACATCTTTAGAGTTAGAAAATATGTGATAGCATTGCACCAGTGGTAGCTTTATGCTATCATGCATTTTATAACACTACCCTAACATAAGAATTTCTGAAAAGTGGCCAACATAAAGTACAACATATATATTCAATCTAGTGGTATTCTGTCATCAGTGATCTCTCAACATTGAAATTTGTCACAATGGTAGCTGAGTTCAAGCACTTTTCATCAAAAGTTGTTATAAAATTCTACATTGAAAACTATGTCATTGGTGGCACTTGCTGTACCGTGCCCAATTTCAGTGGAGTGAATCATTTCATTGTTAGAAAAATATTTGTCTGTTGTTTATTTTGGAAAAGTCAATAAAACCCTCGGACACATATAATCAATTGGATTTGTAGAGAATTTATGCAGGAATTCAAACAAGTAATCACTTTTTGTATATATTCCATATTAACATCAGTACAGCAGAAAATGTTACCCCACTCCCCAAAAGGTAAAAAACCTCATTTGGAGAGATTTCTGGAGTTTTATCAATGTCATGATATTTTCCATATTGTTGTATCAAATCAAAACAATCTTAAGCTTTTGTCATAGCATATAGAAGTACACTACAATAATTCAAATGTGGGGTTCCACACGGCCATAACCTAGGCCCCATTATTTAATGAAAGACTGCTTTCCATACTTTCATAACCTATTAATAATCATCATAATTTTCCAAGTCTTCCACCTCTTCCACACCTTCATCTGAACTTTCCACACTCTCTGAGGTGGATGCCTGGTTCTCTCAGTCTGCCAGTCTACACATGTCAGCACACCTGAGGCCATTTGCAACACACATACATCTTGGGAGTGAACATTTTTTTGGACAGTTACAGGCCAGTAGATCCAGGACAGCATCGGGTGCTGGCCGGCCTTCCATCCAGTAGATTGCACCCTTGTGCCATCACTATGATGCGTCCAAACAAAGACCTGTCTACTTTCAAGATGATCACCCTCTCTTTTGATTTCACCTCTCTCTTCTTACACACATCACTGAATGTTTTCAGCTTGTTGGTTATCATTGGGTCATGGAATTTCTTTGCTGGTGGGTCTTCCTCTAGTCTCTCATCCTTGAAGGTAGCATAGCATTGCTCACCAATCTCATATGACTTCATCAGGTCAGAGGCAATGTCCTGGGGGCTGCCTTTGCCATAGAGATGCTAATGAGGTCCCGCTTCTCTGCAAATGGGTTGACTCATTCAGGTAGGAAGCTAACCACTGCTGAAACTGCTTCCTCATCTTTCTGGATTCTTGGCTGCTGTAGCTCCGCATGACAAAGCTCTGATTTGTTGCCTTGCACCATCTTCCTTAACTGTCCCAGGAATGCACTGCGGTGCTCAGCTGTTACGTAGTAACGCTCGATAGCTCCAGCATTCAGGCTGAACTGTGATGAGCCTCCAGGAGTCTGTGTGCCTTTGTTCACTGTGGCTTCGATAGCCTGGTTCACTGGGATCTGCCCAAAGGGGCTGTTACTTGACAGCTGCACTGAGAATTGGCCTGTCTTGAAGGCCTCATACACAGAAGGATTCTTCTCTGGGAGGTTCTTCATCTGAGCAAAGTAAGGGGACAGGTACCAGGCATAATTCATCTTACCATAGGCAAAGCACCATGGGATAATGGTTCTTACAGTATGGAGGTTACCATGGAAGCTACCACTGCTGCAATGCTATCGCATAGTTTCTAGCACTAGGGGTGTATCCCTTGCCAAAAATCACTATAAGAATGATTCCCCCCAGATGGTACTGGTGACCCAAATTTGGGGTCCTGGCTCACGGACTATCTATAGTTTACACCATATGATTTTAAATTTCTATTTTATGAGTTTTGCTTCAGTGCACTTGGACAAACTGGCAAAGTTTACGGAGCCTTAAACATTAATGATATCTCTTTTAAATGGATTTTCTGTATCTACTTGTGCTGGTTTAAATTCATCTTATCCTCATAACCATACCTGCCCACAACAGTGGCCAGATCGTACCCAGGTATTGAATTATCATAGCAAGATTTTGCAAGAATTTGTGGAAAATCTTATGCGGATAAGGTCACTGCAGGTTTTCAGCGTAAATGTATATATTTACTAGGAATCTGACTATCCTATACCAATCTAGCAAATCAGCCTTTCTTTCATTTGTATTACCAAAGAGGCATTCTAGTCTTGAGCACATAAGGTGAATAAATCCCTAGATCCCTAGTGCCTGGCCATGTGTATTTTAGATCATTGTGTGATGCAAGGGATGTAATTAGAGTCATCCTGTCACAGAGTCACAGAGCTCTACAAAACAGAAACAGGCTCATTGGCTCATCTAGTCCATGCCAAGCTGTTATTCTGTCCCAAAGTCCCATTGACCTACACCTGTATTAAAATCCTCCATACCCATCCCACCTGTATACCTAACCAAACCTCTCCTAAATATTGAAACTGAACCTGCATTCACCACTTTTGCTGGAAGTTCGTTCCACACCCTCAATAGACACTGAGTGAAGAAGTTCATCCTCATGTTCCCCTTTAAACATTTCACCTTTCACCCTTAACCTCTGACCTCTAGTTCTAGTCTCACCCAGCCCAGGAAAAGGCCTGCTTGCATTTACCCTATCTATGCTTCTCATAATTTTATGTACCTACACCAAATCTCCCCTCATTCTCTGATGCTCTAGGGATTGAAGTCTTTCCCTCTATCTTAGGTCCTAAAGACCTGACAACATGCTTGTAAATGTTTTTTGTACTTTTTCGATCTTGTTGATGTCATTTCTATGGGTAGGTGACCAGTACTGTGTACGAAATTCCAACTTAGGCCTCACTGACATTTTATACAATTTCAACATAATATCTGAACTCCTGCACTCAGTACTTTGACTTATGATGGCCAATGTGCCAAAAGCTTTCTTTATGACCCTGTCTCTCTGTGATGCTATTGCCAATAAATTAGGGATCTGTACTCCCAGATCCCTGTGTGCTATTACACTCCTCAGTGCCCTACCATTCACCGTGTAAGTTCTACCCTGGTTTGAACTCCCAAAGTTCAACACCTCACATTTCTCTGTATGAAATCCCATCTGGCAATTTTCAGCCCATTTTTCCAGCTGGCCCAGATCCCACCTTTGATAGATTTCTCCTCTGTCCACTACACTCCCAGTCTTGGAGTCATTTGCAAATTTACTGATCCAGTTTACTACATTACCATCCAGATTGTTAATATAAGTGACCGACAAAAATGGACACAGTGCCCACCCCTGCAGCACACCACTAGTCACAGGGCCTCTGGCCTGGTAGAGATTTTTGGAAGATTAGAGAGGTGGCTAATGTTGTGCCTTTGTTTAAGGGTTGCAAAGACAAGCCATGTCTCTTGCTGCCACATGTTAAGTTGCTTTCTTGTCATATATATTAATAATTGGGTTAAGAATGTAGGTGGCAAAATTACTAATTTTGGAGATGACACCAAATTTATTGGTATGGTGGACAGTAAAGAAGGTTATCATCAGGATTCAGCTCAAGTGCAAAAGTAGGCAAAGGAATGGTAGATGAAATTTAACTTGAACAAGTGTGAAGTGATGCATTTTGTAAAGTTAAACAAAGATGGGGTTTGTATGGTAAACAGCAGGACACTGGGAGTACTATAGAACAGAGAAACCTAGGGGTATAATTAAATAGTTCTCTGAAAATGGCCATACAGATAAACAAGATTATGAAGAAGACAAATGGCACTCTTGACTTCATCAGACAGGCCACTGAATAGAATCACAAGGGTGAATGCAGAGAAGATTCATAGGGATGCTGTCAGGGCTGGAGGGATTGAGTTATGAGGTGAGACTGGATAAAGTGGGACTGTTCTCCCTGGAACAAAGGAGACTCAAGATTGACTTTATGAAGACTTATAAAATCATGAGAGACATGAATAAAATGGATGGTCATGGTCTTTTTCCCAAGTAGGGAAGCCTAAATCTAGAGGGCCTACGTTTAAAGGGAAATGAATGAAAAAAGTTAAGTTGGTTTATGGAATGAGGGGCCTGAGAGAGTGTCTAAGGGAGTCCAGTACTAGAGGGAACATACTTAAGATGAGAGGGAAAAAAGTGAAAGGGGTCCTGAGGAGCAAGTTTTACACAGAGGATAGTGGTATGAGCTGCCAGAGAAAGGTGACCAAGGCAGGACCAATTAACATTTTTAACAGACCTTTGGACAGGTACGTGGATTGAAGAAGTTTAGAGGAATAATGTGCTACATGCAGTTCAGGAAGACACTTGGTTCAACATAGACTAGCTAATCTGAGGGACATGTGGCTGTGCTGTGTAACTATGATTACTTCATGTAATTTAAAATGTGGTTACTCACAGTGTTACATGACCACAGTTTTGTTTACTGTGGGTGTCACTTTAAAACACCTGGATGAGGCGGGACTATGACGTCAGTACAACAAGCTGGGACTTCTCAGAGAGAAGGAGAGAGAGAGTGGAAGTTCTGGACCGCAAACTGTGGTGAACTACATATACCTGTCTGGACACGCCCCCCGCTGACTGCTCCTGTGGCTCCTCCCACAGACCCCTGTATAAAGGTGATGGAGGTCTGAGCCCGGCCGCTCAGTCTCCAGGATGTAGTATGGTGGTCACTCACTGCTCGTTCCTTCTTCCAGTCAATAAAAGCCGATACCTCGCTTTTACGTCTCAGAGTGAGTTATTGATGGTGCATCACAAACTGCTGGCAGGAGCTTGCTGCAACAACGGGTAAAGTCTGATACTTTCCCATGCCCAAAGGATTGGGTTGATTAACAGCACACAGTGTATATTGGATGTGTGGCTGTCACTGTGTAATATTTCTACGTGGATTTCAAGACGACTCGATTGATAAGATCTTCGGCGACTGTTAACTTCGTTTTCCCAGGGGAAGCCAGTGGAATTCTTCATGATTGCCTTCCCTCTACATTCTAACGTGGATTTACCAGTCCATCCCCTCACTTATTCCATGGATTACTGGACCTTTCTAGGTTGCCATCTTAACACTTTAAGAACTGTTCCTAAGCTTGACAGTTTGGGAGCCACACACACGCAACACAGTTAACTTCTGGTTATTTCATTTAATTTTCTATATTTTTGAGTAGATACTAACAAATATAGTGCTTTTAACATTAAAGCCTGACTCATCTGTGATCTATTGCTGCTGGTATGTAACAACAGACACTTTGATCAAAATTTAGGTCTGAAGTTCCCTTAGTAAGCTATGACAAGTTCATGTAAAGATATTAACATCCTTTGGATAATTTGTAAGAATTTTAGCAGCAAATGGAATAACCTATGTCCTTGATTTTGCCATAATTCTTTTAATCTGATGTTCCATTTTTATAACATTGGTGCCAGATAACCCAATGGTACTGCAGAGACACAAGAGAGTCTGCAGATGCTAGAAATCTTGAACAACATACACAAAATGCTGGGGGAAGTCAGAAAGTCAGGAAAGAAAGAAATACTTGCTGCTGTAATTCTTTACAAGCTAACAAAAGGATATTGGCATCTTTACACAAACTTGTCGTAGCTTACTAATGGAACTTTAAACTTAAATTTTGATCATAGTGTCTGTTTGACTGCTTTTGAGTAACAATATTTTAAATTATATTAAGTAATCGTAGTTACACAGCACAGAAACAAGCCCTTCAGGTTAACCCATCCATTCTGAACAAAGCATCTTTCTATGCTAGACCTATTGCCTGCACGTAGCACATTATCCCTCTAAATTTTTCCAATCCACGTACCTGTCCAAAGGTCTGTTAAAAATTGTAACTGTGCCTGTATCATCACTTTTTTGGGATGAAACCCTTCATCAGTCCTGATCTTCTGAGTTCCTCCAGCAGTCTGTGTGTTGAACAAGATGGTACTGCCCACGTTAAGGATGCAATAACACCTGACTGATATTTGAAACTCAAAGTCTAACAAGATTGGAACTGTAACCAATACAAATGTATTCTCAAAGTCTTCTCTTCCACAATATTACCAATCACCAGATGTCTTCAAGTGATGTACAGCACACTCAGAAGAGCAAAATGGAATTCTTATTTCATGGGAATATGAGGTACTTTACCAATGCTTCTTTATAATCTTGAGCAAGTTCTGTTTTATCATCCAGCTCTACAGCAGAGAAAGCCTCATATTACAATATAATAAACAGAATATATTGTGCAAGTTTGTATATAAATTTAACTGTAAGGTCTGATTAAAACTCCTGAAGTTAGTTCTATATAGTTTGTCTGTGAAATTAAATTTTACTTTAATCATTTTAGTCTCCGAAACTACTCACAGTAACTAAATCATAAATTTTATTTATAGTCTTATGTTGGAAATGTTTAACTTGCGTGTATCCATCTGCCACAAAGCAATTTGCATTTGGAAGTTAAGCAGTTCCTTGTCTTTAACTCCCACCATGAACTTCATTCCAATGGGCAACCATAATCTCAGACCAGATCTGATAGGACACAACTTCTCTGTTCTACTCAATCTGCAGCTCATTTTGTGACTGCCTGCCTTTTCTAACACAGAGAGAATCAAATTTATGAACAATTCCATCCCCTAGCTCAGCCAATGGGCAGCCTATATCCGGCCATAACTATCTTTTACCTTCCTAGACTCCTCATCCTTCAGTCTCCATCATTTCAATCCACCCCAAATTAAGATAGCTTTCTCTGAGTCTATACCATGTCTTTGATGTCTCCCACCTCAATCCTCAGTGGCCAATACTTCTCATCAACACTCAAGTTTAAAACCTTTAATGATGTGAGCACAGAAGGATTTTTCTTTTAACTTCCCCCAGATTGCAACCCAGACAAGCCCTGAGCTTTCCAACGCAACTGGCCTTCTGGGAACCCTTTTCCTTCGGAAGATGTAACCTCCCTGCCCACTAAAGTTCAATTTGTCAACCAGCACTGAATCCATGATTGATCCCAACGAGCACCTGGGATGAAGATCGTGTATAAGTTTTCAGTGGGCTCAGTAGGAAAGTTTATCCAAATCGGAGAGAGAGAGAATTATGCCGTTGTGCAACATCAGTGAGAAGCCATTTACTATACCAACGTTAAATGATGGCAGCTGATTATTCTAACCAGATGCTCTGTCGTCATCCTCATCTTCATTATATGCCGTGTCGTATGATGTGGACAATCATGGTCTTCCTTCTTTAAGGGCAGGTAAAGGCTACACAGGCAGAAAGGGAATGGGTGGCCACTAGACAGCGTAGCAGTAGGCAGGTAGTGCAGGAGTCCCCTGCAGTCATCTCCCTCCTAAACAGATATACTGTTTTGGATACTGTTGGGGGAGATGTCTCATCAGGGGAAGGCAGCAGCAGTTGAGTTCATGGCACCATGGGTGGCTCTGCAGCACAGGAGGGAAGGAAAAGGAGTGGGAGAGCTATAGTGATAGGGGATTCGATTGTAAGGGGAATAGATAGGCGTTTCTGCAGCCGCAAACGAGACTCCAGGATGGTATGTTATCTCCCTGGTGCAAGGGTCAAGGATGTCTCTGAGCGGCTGCAGGACATTCTGGAGTGGGAGGGTGGACAGCCAGTGGTCGTGGTGCACATAGGTACCAATGATATAGGTAAAAAATGGGATGAGGTCCTACAAGGTGAATTTAGGGAGTTAGGAGATAAACTAAAAAGTAGGACCACAAAGGTAATAATCTCTGGATTAATACCAGTGCTACGTGCTAGTCAAAGTAGAAATAGGAGGATATTTCAGATGAATACATGACTTGAAAAATGGTGCAAGGGGGAAGGATTCAAATTTCTGGGGCATTGGAACCAGTTCTAGGGGAGGTGGGTCCAGTACAAACAGGACGATCTGCACCTGGGCTGGACTGGAACCAATGTCCTAGGGGGAGCGTTTGCTACTGCTGTTCAGGAGGATTTAAACTAATGTGGCAGGGGGATGGGAACAAGTGCAGAGAGACAGAGGTGTGTAAAATGAGGGTAGAAGTAAAAAGTAGTAAGGTGAAAAGTAAAAGTGGCAGGCAGGCAAATCCAGAGCAAAAATAAAAAAGGGCCACTTTTCAACATAATTGTATAAGGGCTAAGAGTGTTGTAAAAACAAGCCTGAAGGCTTTGTGTGTCAATGCGAGGAGCATTCATAACAAGGTGGATGAATTGAATGTGCAGATAGTTATTAATGAATATGATATAGTTGGGATCACAGAGACATGGCTCCAGAGTGACCAAGGATGGGAGGTCAACATCCAGAGATATTCAATATTCAGGAGGGATGAGAGGAAAGAAAAGGAGGTAGGGTAGCGTTGTTGGTTAGAGAGATTAACGCAATAGAAAGGAAGGACATTAGCCTGGAGGATGTGGAATCGATATGGTTAGAGCTGCATAACACTAAGGGGCAGAAAACGCTGGTGGGAGTTGTGTACAGGCCACCAAACAGTAGTAGTGAGGTTGGGGATGGTATTAAACAGGAAATAGGGTAAGGGTGACTATAATATGGTGGAATTCTTCATTAAGATGGATAGTGACATAGTTAATTCAGAAACAAAGGTTCTGAACTTAAAGAAGGGTAACTTTGAAGGTATGAGATGTGAATTAGCTAAGATAGACTGGCAAATGATACTTAAAGGGTTGACGGTGGATATACAATGGCAAGCATTTAAAGATCGCATGGATGAACTACAACAATTGTTCATGCCAGTTTGGCAAAAGAATAAACCAGGGAAGGTAGTGCACCCGTGATTGACAAGGGACATTAGGGATAGTATCAATTCTAAAGAAGAAACATACAAATTAGACAGAAAAAGCGGCACACCTGAGGACTGGGAGAAATTCAGAGTCCAGCAGAGGAGGACAAAGGGCTTAACTAGGAAAGGGAAAAAAGATTATGAGAGAAAGCTGGGAGGGAACATAAAAACTGACTGTAAAAGTTTTTATAGATATGTGAAAAGAAAAAGATTGGTTAAGACAAATGTAGGTCCCTTACAGTCAGAAACAGGTGAATTGATCATGGGGAACAAGGACATGGCAGACCAATTGAATAACTACTTTGGTTCTGTCTTCACTAAAGAGGACATAAATAATCTTCCGGAAATAGTAGGGGACCGAGGGTCTAGTGAGATGGAGGGACTGAGGGAAATACATGTTAGTAGGGAAGTGGTGTTAAGTAAATTGAAGGGATTAAAGGCAGATAAATCCCCAGGGCCAGATGGTATGCATCCCAGAGTGCTTAAGGAAGTAGCCCAAGAAATAGTGGATGTATTAGTGATAATTTTTCAAAACTCCTTAGATTCTGGATTAGTTCCTGAGGATTGGAGGATGGCTAATGTAACTCCACTTTTTAAAAAAGGAGGGAGAGAGAAACTGGGGAATTATAGACCGGTTAGTCTGACATCTGTGGTGGGGAAAATGCTAGAGTCAGTTATCAAAGATGTGATAGCAGCACATTTGGAAAGCGGTGAAATCATCGGACAAAGTCAGCATGGATTTGTGAAAGGAAAATCATGTCTGACGAATCTTATAGAATTTTTTGAGGATGTAACTGGTAGAGTGGATGGGGAGAACCAGTGGATGTGGTATATTTAGCTTTTCAAAAGGCTTTTGACAAGGTCCCACACAGGAGATTAGTGTGCAAACTTAAAGCACACGGTATTGGGGGTATGGTATTGATGTGGATAGAGAATTTGTTGGCAAACAGGAAGCAAAGAGTGGGAATAAACAGGGCCTTTTCAGAATGGCAGGCAGTGACTAGTGGGGTACCGCAAGGCTCAGTGCTGGGACTCCAGTTGTTTACAATATATATTAATGATTTAAACGAGGGAATTAAATGCAGCATCTCTAAGTTTGCGGATGACACGAAGCTGGGTGTCGGTGTTAGCTGTGAGGAGGATGCTAAGATGATGCTGGGTGACTTAGATAGGTTAGGTTAATGGGCAAATTCATGGCAGATGCAATTTAATGTGGATAAATGTGAGGTTATCCACTTTGGTTGCAAGAACAGGAAAACAGATTATTATCTGAATGGTGGCCGATTAGGAAAAGGGGAGATGCAACGAGACCTGAGTGTCATTGTACACCAGTCATTGAAGGTGGGCATGCAGGTACAGCAGGCGGTGAAAAAGGCAAATGGTCTGTTGGCATTCATAGCAAGAGGATTCGAATACAGGAGCAGGGAGGTTCTACTGAAGTTGTACAAGGCTTTGGTGAGACCACACCTGGAGTATTGTGTGCAGTTTTGGTCCCCTGATCTGAGGAAAGACATTCTTGCCATAGAGGGAGTACAAAGAAGGTTCACCGGATTGATTCCTGGGATGGCAGGACTTTCATATGAAGAAAGGCTGGATCGACTAGGCTTATACTCGCTGTAATTTAGAAGATTGAGGGGGGATCTTATTGAAACGTATAAAATTCTAAAGGGATTGGACAGGCTAGATGCAGGAAGATTGTTTCTGATATTGGTGAAGTCCAGAACGAGGGGTCACAGTTTAAGGAGAAAGGGGAAGCCTTTTAGGACCGAGATGAGGAAAAATTTCTTCACACAGAGAGTGGTGAATCTGTGGAATTCTCTGCCACAGGAAACAGTTGAGGCCGGTTCATTGGCTATATTTAAGAGGAAGTTAGATATGGCCCTTGTGGCTAAAGGGATCAGGGGGTATGGAGAGAAAGCAGGTACAGGGTTCTGAGTTGGATGATCAGCCATGATCATACTGAATGTCAGTGCAGGCTTGAAGGGCCAAATGGCCTACTCCTGCACCTATTTTCTATGTTTCTATGTATCTATGTTTCTATCCATGACTGTGATTCTTCTTGACAGAAGTGGTTTTCCATTGCCTTCTTCTCGGCAGTGTCTTTACAGGACAGGTTGCCCAAGCCATTATCAATACCCTTCAGAGATTGTCTGCTTGCATCAGTGGTCATATAACGAAGGCTTTTGATAAGCACAAGATGCTCCTATGGCTATCCACTTCCTACTACCATGGCTTCACGTGACCCTAATCGAAGGGCTAAGCAGGTGCTACACCTTGCCCAAGGGTGACTGGTGGGCTAGCGGAGGGAAGGAGTGCCTTACATCTCCTTTGATTGCGACATATCTCCACCATACCACTTTAAAATATAATTTATTCCCTTATCTATTACAACATATAATTGATTCCTTTATCTATTTAAAACACACAATGTTTTAAGCTCTGGCCTTGAATCCTGTGTCATTAAGGCATAAATATCAGAACGTATGTTGAAATATCTATTTCTATCATTTGAAATTATTGGAGGAATCATTCTAAACCCAACAGTACACCTAGCAAAGGAATACCCAAAAATGATAACATTGTATTACCCATGAAAATCTAATGCTAAACCTTTACTCAATCTACATCAAACACAAATAAGAAGTAGATGGCATGTACACCAATTTGTTCAATAACTCTGAATGCTCGTGTTTATTTATTTGTATAAAGGAACCCTTTATTTGGAGAATTATTAGTAGGACTGACCAAAATCCCATCATACAGACAACTAAATAATAGTCATCCACAGGTAGCACCTGGTTACTTGCTGGGATTTTCAACCTGAACTAATTAAATGGAAACATTGAGTAGAGGTTAAGTGTGTCATAGGACTGATGGAAAACTGGGAGGGATTAGTGTGCATCATGAGTCCCTGTCAAGCTGTGAGCTTCTCCTATTTCACCAACTCAGCAAAAAAGATCTTTTTTAAACTTTTATTTATTAAGATACAGCACAGAATAAGCCCTTCTGGCCATTTTAGCCATGCCGCCCAGCAACACCCCAGTTTAATCCTAGTATAACCATGGAACAATTTACAATGACCAATTAACCTACCAAACGGTACGTCTTTGGACTGTGGGAGGAAACTCTGAATGAAGGTTCAATGCTTCACTGTAGGTAAAGAGTCAGAATAGGCTAAAAGGTCATCACAAAATTGTGGAAAGAAGTGCCTGTATTGTGCTATGCTGTATGAAACTTAATAAGTAATTTTTATTTGATATATTATTTATAATGCACTGCTAAAGTCAAAGCTTGTGTTTCAAGCCCATGTGGGCATGCTGGGATTAATTTGGAATATTGAATGCAGTAACAAAGCCTCTTATAAATGTCATGAAAGTTATGCAAAGAAAAAGACTTAAATGAGAGGATTGAATGTATAGAATAGTTTCTCATTCTTTTCTGAAAAATGTAAAGGTGATTTCCAGCTTTTCTGAACTGAGAGAAGGTGTGACAGATAGTTGATATACAGCAAGAATACACAGGGATTTACTCTGTTAGCTATTTTGTTCCTTCACTAATTTACTCGCTGGTACACTATATTTTGTGTAAAGATATCATATTTTTCCATTTATCAGAGTGATGGCTTGGGGCTGGAAAAATAAAATTCTGTCTGCACCACATGAGGGATTCTAATTTTAAAAAAAGATGCAACAGCTTAATTACAAGTTCATCCTCTCCTTTTGACATCAGTAATGACGGTGGCAAGTAGGTCAAGAAAACTGTCTAGTTTCTCCCATTTAACCCAAAGGGTCTTCAGTGTCTAAGTGAATCGGCAGAAGGTTCCTTTTGTAATGACAGATCGTTGGATTAAAGTCCAGAAATGTCTAAGTGCATTATTTTCTACAGGAAAATCTTCATTCATATAAAGCTTCTTCTTAGTTAATGCTTCTGTCTATATCTTGGCCTTGGAAGTATACATTAGAAAAATTACACTTTTTTGTCAAAGTCCCTAGAGATAGTGAAATTTTAATGCAAGTCTTCCAAAGCGGTGTTCTGTGTGAGCCTAGTAATGCTGAATGGCGTAGGCCTCTATGTGGATTATCCTGTTCCCAAAGTCCTTTGGATGCCAGTTTGAAATTTCACTGGAGATATGGAGAAAGCTTGCTGTGAACCATTGGCAGAAAACCTAACTCTAGCTACAGATTAATGTGGACCAGCTTGTCAATGAATACATTTTAAGTCTTGACCATTTAAAAAAGGGTGTGATTATCCTCAGAATCAACAAAGATGGCCATATTTCAAATAACTGAGGTTGAAATTTACACGAGAGGTATTTTGCTATTGCTGGTATAATGTGGAGGAGCTTGTCCACATCTGCAGCTGCACATTGCGTTGGAGATCAAATGCCAGTGTGTTAGGCTTTCAGTTTCAGCACCACTACTCATCATTGGGCCCCACTTTGAAGCTCAGTCATTGAAAATGAGGTCCTGATATATTTTGTATCCAATTCCTGAGTTTTATAGTAGGATTAGCTGACCCCTTGATAATTGACCCCATTTGTTTGCATGAGACCTAGACTGAAAATGTAAGCTCATGTGAGAGCTTGATTTAATGTACAGTCTTATAAATTAATTTTCTTTCATTAAACACATATTTAAATAAACTAATTATTCTTTATTTAATATATAAACAACAGTTTTAACTGTTCTTCAAAGACATTTAGCCTCTGGCAGAATGAGCTGTCAAAGTGCAAGTGTCATCAGGGTCTTCAAGGCCAACAGAGCTGGCTTGATTTGCGTCCATTGGACCAAAAGCTGATATGGCTATACCAGAAGAACTGTGTGGATTGGGGAGTGGCAGGTGAAGGAGTTAATATTAGGTGAACTTAAGGTGCAATCATGTGTGACTTATCCTTTAGAGTACCCAGACTAAGGCCTTGTGTTGCTATGCACTGAATCAAGGAAAACCTGCTGTATACAGTATGTGCAAAATCAAAATTTTCTGCAGATTTAAGATGAAATAAAAAAACATATTTGCTTAAAAGGTTTTTAAAATATTATTTGCTCCAGAGATAATAGTTTTATTCTCTCTATAAATAATAGTTCTTTTGTATCTATTGAAATATGGCCTCTTTTTCTTTTCTTTATCTTTGCCTCCATGTTCTAAATTAACAGAACAGTTGTCTGAAGTAATAACTTACTCGTTTTTCCACTTTAGTGATATTACTACTGATGAACAACTGACAGACTATTTTACGTAAATGTATCTAACAGAACACAATTCGCTAATTAATGCTTTCTCAGAAAACTGACCATGTCAGCATTTAGGAATAGATTAAACAGGTGATTGAAGAAAGTGGGACAAGTGAATGAAAAAAAAACAAGATGGGCTTGTGGAATTAAGGCTGTGTTTTGTATAGAGAATAACCACTAATATCCACTGATTTAAATCAATGTGTTGTTCCTGTACTGCAATTTCTGTATAATACTTTGATCCTTTTGAAATTAGCATCTAGTATAATTTAATTAAGAGCCAACTTCATAAAAAGAAAAGCACAAAACAAAATGCCTCATTATTCAAATTCACATAACATTTGAAAACAAATTTTTCCCAGCTGTTTCATCATAACAGCAATAATTTCATGGAGATTAAAGGCATTTTACTTAATTCTACCACCATCAAATGACAACTGAGCCTCCTCTTTAATGCTCTATATTATTATGATTACGCATCCTGAGGAATCAATATTGACCAGAAACTCCAATGAAATAATATCATACATCCTATTATTACAACCCATTTCTTCAATGGAGACTGGCCTACTCCCTGACCCATCAAAACCTAACCACCATCTACAGATCACAAGTCGAGAATACCCTCCACTTGTCTTAAGTGCTACAAATTGGAGTAATGCTCAATAATCTTGAAAGTATGCAGAAGGAAGCATTTGACTGGTGCAGTGTGCACCAACCTAATGTTCCACCGCTCCCACCCACAGCCACATCTACACTGGTGACAGCCTGTGGCTGCCATGAGTACTATCAGTTGGCTGTGTGGTACAGACCTGCAAACACTTTGGTCTCAAAGTCCCCTCCCAAGTTCAAGCACAAATGCCACCTTCCTTCTCAGCACTGAATCAAAATTCTGGAGCTCCCTCTATTTTCATGAATCATCCTCAGAAGAGCTTGCATCAGCAGGTATTGGGCAAGTGAGCGTGGACAACAATAATGGCAATTTTGGACTTTTGGTAATGAGCTATGTAATGCAGGAAAGTAACAAAATATCGGTTAAGCCTGTGGTGATAACTGATGGTAAGTGACAAGACAAATGGAATCAAGTCAGAAGAAAGTCTGAGATAATGAACTTGTGAAAGGTAAACCAGGCAATGGGAATAAAAGGGAAAAGGTAAAATACTGAAAACTGCATGAGGACAAAAGGAACTTTGATCATGTGTCTACTAACCTCTGAAGGAAGCAGGGGAGGTAGGCAAAGCACACTTGGTTTACAGAATGGCACAGTAGCATAATGGTAAGCATAATGCTTTACAATGCCAGAGACATGGGTTCAATTCCTGCTGCTGTCTGTAAAAACTGTGTGTCCTCCTTGTGACCATATGGGTTTCATCCAGGTGCTCCTGTTTCCTCTCATATTCTAAAGATTTACAGGTTAGTAGGTTAGTTAGTCACTTGGGTGTAATTGGGTGGCACCATGTTGTTGGGCCGTAAGGCTTGCTACCTTATTGAGTCACAAAATAAATAAATAAATAGATACTCCCACCCACATTACACATCCTTTCTGGCCAAAATGAGAAAAAAAGGCTTGAATTGCAATATGTAACTTACAAGTTAAGCCATGGTTTAGATTAATTTGGGGAGTAAGGGTTAGGCTTGCACTCAGAATGTGCAGGTTGAGATTTATGGGATGAGTGAGAAGATATTAGGGAAGAGCCACTGTAAGAGGCAAGTTTGTTTTTTAACTGAAAATATATTTTGTTCATGAAATTTACTATTACATAATGTTCCTTTGTTCACCATACAAGAATTTTCTTACAGTATTTATATTAAGTCAATTTGACTCCATGTTTTTCCTTTAGCAAATATTCCATAAGCACTAAAAATTATTGCAAGTGTAGTCTTTTGCCGCCCAGCAGCAAGAAGGCCCTGTACTGTGACCTTTGCACGCAGGAACTTAGGGAAGGCTGAATCCAGCTTAAGTGCCTCCCTGAGCATGTAATCGCACACCTTGGAAGGTGCCAGTCGGCAGCACAGCTACGGGCAGCTCCCTGCACATAAACTCCAATAAATATAGAGTAGACCTAAGTGTGATTTTCACCAAATAGATGGTTAGCCAGCGCAGTCAGTGTTTGTTTGGCATCTGGTAAGAACTTAAATGAGATCTAGCAGAACTGAGCTTCAAATATGAGGTTCAGCAGCAGAAACAGAATCAGAATCAGGTTTATTATCACTGACATGTACCATGAAATTTGTTGCTTTGTGGCAGCAGTGCATTGCAAGACCTATAAAATGAATATAATATACAATAAATAAATACATAAAGAGAGCAAAAGAGGAATAGAAAGGTAGTATTCTTGGGATCATCGACGGTTCAGTAATCTGATGAAGAGCGGAAGAAGCTGTTCCTAAAACACTGAGTGTGGGTCCGCTCATGAATCCTGCTCAGGCTGGACACATTTAGTCAGCAATAAAGCAGATCTCACAGCACTGCCAAGATCTGCTTCTGCCTAAGCAGCCTGCATTGACCACATGTGCACATCATGGCACAAATCTGGCTGCCTCCATGATTTGCATTTCAGAGGCCTGGCAGACTTTGAAGGAAAATTATAGAATTTGTTACCCCTGTGATAATACCCTTATTTTCTTTAATGACCAGTATTTATCAAAATTATGTTATGTAGCACACACAAAGCATGTTCAACTTGATAGAATTTGACTCCCTTAGAAGAACAATATGAAAAATGGCAATGTTATTGAACTTACCATACTACTTGAATCACATTTCCTCCTCTTAATCTCCTACCAGATGGCTGGCCTCCGCACTAGAGATCCCTCCATGCCACCAATCCCATTTGACAATGCTGATGGAATCTTTTCAAAGTTCATAGTAAATTCATTATCGAAGTACTTATATCAGACTGTACTAATGTCTTAGGCACATACATATATATTACTAGAGTGCCTATGACATTTGCATATTACTGTATTTGTCAACATGGAGTGGAGAGCTAGTTTATAAATCTAGCGGGGCTGGTGGCATAGAAGGAGTGCCAGGGGCAGGGGGTGGCATGGATACAGACATACTCACCCCTGAGACTCCAGGCAAGGTCATTTGATTCCAAACAATTGGTTTATTGACCATTACAAAATCTCTCTCTGGTGCTTCCCTCTCCCTCCACTCTCCCTTCCCTTTTCCCAATACCATGATTCCCCTCTTCCTGCCCCTTTCCCACTCTCAGTCCACAATGGAGACCCATATAAGAATCAGGTTTATCATCACTCACAAATGACATAAATTCATTTTTTGTGGCAGCCATACAGTGCAATACAAAAAATTACTACTACTACACGTTAACACACTCTCTCCCCTCTCTCTCGCTACACACACACACACACACACACACACACACACACACACACACACACACACACACACACACACACACACACACACACACACACACACACACACACACACACACACACACTGTGTGTGTGTGTGCCAATAAGATTTTTTTTCAGTTGTAAAATCCTTAATCTCTAACAATCTTAACCAAATTTCTGATATTTGCCACATTACTCCTCAACTCAAGCATATTCCTTCCATTATTTTATTGGTGACCTTAATGTATTTCCTATTTCAAGTTTGGTCTTTGCCTTATGAATATGTTGTTACATTTAAAGTGATGAAAGTGGTGCAGATTGTTATGAAATTAATAAGATGATGAATATGAGAACAACATTTTTGGCCAGAACGACATATGTTGTAGCAAGGTGAAAGGAAACCCTTCAATCATGATACAGAATGTAGCTTGGTACAAGTTTCCCTCCGTGACCTGATGATTCTGGCAGGACCCAACAGTTACTGTATCTCTATTGGCTTTTAATATATTTGATAATAGCCTCCACAGTTTTCTGGAGTGTAGAATCACAAGGGTTTAGGATCCTTTCAGAGAAGTATTTTGGTCTTAAATGGGCAAGTTCCTATATCAGAAACTATGTCTCCAGTTCCAGATTTACCCAAAAAGATAAACATCTTCTCAGTACCTACCCTGTCAAGCTCCCTCAGAGACTGCTCAACTTTTCTTTACAGCCCCTTCATCCCAGGAATCGAAGTAGTGAACTTCTTTCAAACTACCTGCAATGACGAAAAAAAATCCTCAAATTAAGAAGCCAAGTCTGTACAGAGTATTGTGGTCTCTCCTATGTCCTGTACAGTTGAAGTGATTGGAGTACTGTGGAGGAACATAACATCCCTCATAGTCTACTTCAGCTCAGACAATCAGAATCACATATTCCATTGCTCTCATGTAAATGCTGCTCTATTATTCAAAGGATATGCACTTACTAAGCTAGTATGTAGTTTTATTTGTGTAGCTGATCTAAAAACATTGTGGGAAGAGAAGCAGACATTTCATCCCACCAAGCCTCTTCTAGCATCCAGTGGTCAGTTCGTATCTGTTAGGGTGTGATCCGGAGCCCGCCTTCTGGGTCTTGCTCCGGTCTGCATACTCCGGACTCCGGGCCTTGCAGCCAGCCCTCCTGTCACCCGGAGCCATTGGATCATCTTGGCTTAAGGAGGTACACCTGTCGCCTATTAAGGGGCAGGTGTTTATAAGGGGCTTGGGGACTGTGGGGGTTGTCCTGCTCTGCCGGCTCTGTCTTGTTTTCCTGCTTCTCTTGTATGTGCTGGTCCTGCTGTTCTGCTGTTCTGCTGTATTCACCTTGCCTGTGCTGTTGTGCTGTCTGCTTGCTTCTCCCTATTTACTGGTATATGCTGGTTGTCCTGCTGCTCACCCTGGACCCAGCTCCCTTCTGTTCCCTTGCCTCTGTTGGGTAAGCCAGGCTGTTGCTGTTACTCCTCAGGTGGTTCTGTCCCTTCCTGTCCCTTTCCTCTGTCAGGGAAGCCAGGCTGTCTGCCGTTGCCTGGTGGGGGGACTTGGTCCCCTTCCTACCCCTCACCTCAGATGGGTTGTGCCCTGCACCTGCCCAGGTGTCCGCACCTTGCCCAGGCCTCCATGTTTCCGCCTGGGAGGCGGCCCTGCCTGGGATCCATGCGGCCTGCCCTGAGGACTCTGACCCTTTCCACCCCTTGCTCCCTATGGGTTGTGCCTGCACCTGCCCAGGTGTTCCATGCCTTGCCCAGGCCTCTGTGTTCCTGCCTGGGAGGCAGCCCTGCCCAGGAGTTATGTGCCCCGCCTGCACTCTGGGATCCTCCTGCCTCGCCTGACCTCCGGGATCGAGCCCCACCTGCCTTACCCCTTGCATGCCATGGCATCCCCATCCTGTCCTAGCCCTAGTACTTCAGTGTCTGTGTCCTGCATTTGGGTCCATTCCATGTCTGCCCTGACAGTATCACAACTCCATAACCTTGCTTTTGGTCTATTTCCCTTGATACCCAAGTCAACATCCAAATTCATTCCTTGTATTGGATTTGTAGCAGATTATGAATGGATGCTAATGGATTATTATATGTTGAGTTGTATCCAAACTCAAAATCTGATTATGGGGTGTGAATGTGTTTCAACTTTGGCTGGGTATAAGGCTATGGTGTAATACACAACTCAAACTGGTAACTGTTTATAAAAAAAAAGGAATCTTCCACACAGATTCCACAATGTAAATATTTGTGCTGCAATGCAGGATTTTGAAAGAGTTTATAATGTAGATACAGCAGTTAAATTTAAGTTATACAGAACATCTGGAAACAGTAAAGTTATATGATAGGCAAAGTTACTTCTTGGACATTTATTGAAACCTTGTTTTGTTTCTGGAGTGTTGTCAACTAAAGTGAGTTGTCTTCATTCCTGCAAGACAAATATGCTGTAGCTTTTCATCTGCTATCAGAAGTACTATGGCAACAAAACAAACCTTTAAATTCATTTGCAAAAGTTGGCATTTATTTTACCATCTCTTCTTTTTAACATTGTTGCTCAATCACTTAATTTTAATGAAAAGGGATTGCATTGGTGCATTCAGATGAAGAGAGAGGGAAAGAACCTTGTGAAATCAGCTTTGATTATGATGATCATAAAATCCAGTCTTTAGGTCAGTGAGAAACAATAAAAAGCATTTGATACACTTGGATTACTCCAAGTATTTTTCATTTCTTCTCCTCAAACAAATTGCTGAAGTATTCTATAATTAGTGTGTTAGAGGTTAAATATTGATTTTTTAAAATTCTACTGCCTCAGTATTGCTGAGGTTCTGATTACCACTTGGGTCCTGGTCCAAAACCTCTCCTCTTCCTTGCTAAATTTTGGTCCCTGGAGTTGTTGCTGCTGAGGTGCACAATGATTTTTTTTTCCTTTATATATTTGCACTTCTTTTCCCAATTAGTTTTGCAGAAGTTTAGCTTCTGGACACATGACTGCAAGCATAATCTTACAATTAAAAGAATAACAGAAAATGCTGAAAACACTTGGCCAAGTCTTAAAGTATTTGTGGGAAAAGGGAGTTAATGTTTCAAGCAAAACTGGGAAAGAAACATTCAAAAAGATCATTTTGAGCATCAGCAAAGGTGGCAGGAAGGATGGACAGGGCAAGAGAAAGACTGGTTCTGGGACCTAGGCATGTTTCCAAATGCCGGTTATTAGCAAAACATAACAGACAAATACATATAAACATAATCACTCTCTAACTTCACTTTTTACCCATTCAAATTGGTTTCATACTGTCAGAGATATTACCTTCATCCTATCCATTTTTACTGCAACTTAAAATTACCGTATTTATCTTAAATTTTTATTTTACTTTAGATAATGGGCCTAAAACATTAACTGTGCCTTTCTGTTATGTATGGATCTATTTCGTTTAGAGCAATGACGCCCACCACCACCACTACGTATTGATCTGTTGTCAACACATCTGCAATGTTCTCTCTCTCTCGCTGCAATGTGAACACACCAGATGAAGCCATCTCTCGCATGCATGCTTTTATTTAATAAATATGTAGCTGTGCACAGACACAACAAATTGGCCATGAGTATGAATCTGAATGTTAGAAAATGCCATGAACTGCACCAACAGTTACAGCATGATTACAGGATGAAACAGTGAGCGTTAAACAATACAGAGAAGGCCCACAGATACCAAGAAACGTGTGAGTAACAGTGAAAGACATGCTGAATTTAAACTGAAAATAACGTAGTGATGGCTTCAGTGGGGAAAGCTGACGAATTTGATAGTGCTAGTGAAGGCTAGGAGTTGTATATCGGGAGGGTTGAACTACATTGTAACGTGATCGATGAGGAGGACTAAGGAAAGCTGCTACACTTCTTAGCTCAAGAAAGTACAGTCTCTTACACAACTTAGAAACCCCTGAAAAGTCAGCAATCAAGACGGTTGACAAAATTGTCACATTTTTACAAAATCACTTGAGCCCTAAACTTCTAGTAATACCTGAGAGATTTAGATTTTACTGAAGTCAAAAGATGAAGGCCTTCCTGAATACACTGCAGAAATATACAAACTTTCCCAGTACTGTGAGTTTAGAGATGGAATCTCTGATGCTTTAAGGGACAGGGTTGTATGTGGCATGCATAGTTAAAGCACTCAAAAGAGGCTACTGTCAGAAAGAGATCTAACCTCAGAACAGGCAGTGACCATGTAATATCATTTGAGATTGTAGCAATGAATGTAGCAGAACTACAGAAAAATAGGCTAGAATGTGAAATGCACAAAACATCCCTGAATGGTGCAAAAAGCCAAAAATGTTATCGATGGAGCAAATTCTTCCATGATGCAAATGACTTTTGGTTCAAAGAAAAAGTTTGCAGGAAGTGTCACAGGCAAGGTCACATGGAGAGAACGTGCAAGGAAGACAAAAAGCACAACCGACTGAAAAGTCTCAAACAGAAAGCAAAGCAAATGCATAAAGTTAGTGAATGTAAAACAAAATCTGACAACAGAGAGTCTGACAAAGGTGAATTGTCATGCATCAAACTGTGTAGTATTACTGAAGCAGATCAAAAAACCATCTGGATCACAATAAATGTGCCCAGTGTCAAACTGAAAATGGAGCAGAATACAAGGTCAACTTTGTCCATAATTCCAGAGGCTGATAAGACAGATTGTTTTCTTAGATTCCATTAGAGGAGACCTCAGTGATGCGAGAGACTTACACAGGTGAAATGCGTATCCTAAAGGTAAACTGAAAGTAAACATGTTGAATGGAAGCCAGACACAATACTTAGAGCTTTACATGTTGAAAAGTGGAAGGACAGCACTTTTTGGACACGAATGGTTGAGAAATATCCAACTAGACTGGCGCTCAATCAAAACACAAAGTGTGACATCAACAGGAAACAGCAGCTCAAATGGTAGCACTAGCTGGAGTCTGGCATAGATGCTTAGTGCCAATGAGAAGATGTTTGAGAAGAGGACTGGTAAACTCAAAGGCATGGAGTTGCTGTTTCATCATTCAGTTCTGGCCTTCAAGATTCCACAAAGCACCTTCAGTGCCGTACGCACTGTGTCCTAAAGTGGATGCCAAACTTCAGAGCTTGGAGGCATCTGAAATTCTCTCCAAGGCTGAGTGGAGTGATTGGGCCATGTCCATTGACCCAGTGATCTAGAAAGGAAAGGCTGGAGCCATTTGCATTTATGGGGATTTCAAGGCGAATATCAACCCAGTACTGCATACTCTGCATTGTCCCCTGTCATGAATAGAAGATATTTTTGCATCTTTGGCAGGCAGGGAGAGGTTTTCAAAGATTGACTTGTTACAGGCTGATCTGCAAAATGGAGATTGAGAAGTCAAGCAGGAAGTTCCTCACAATCAACACTCACAAGTGACTGTTCCAGTAAAATCATTTCATCTTTGGTGTCGCATCTACTCCAGCAATTTGGCAAAAATCAATGGACCAAGTGCTCCAAGATATCCCAGGAACACAATTTTACTAATGATGTGGAAACTATAGAAAGGGTGCAAAGGAGATTTACAAGGATGAAACCTGGATTGGGGAGCATGCCTTATGAGAATAGGTTGAGTGAACTTGGCCTTTTCTCCTTGGAGCAGCAGAGAATGAGAGGTGACCTGATAGAGGTGTATAAGATGATGAGAGGCATTGATCATGTAGATAGTCAGAGGCTTTTTGCCAGGGCACAGTTCTAAGCTGCTTGAAAGTAGGTACAGAGGAGATGTCAGGGGTAAATTTTTTATGCAGAGAGTGGTGAGTACATGGAATGGGTGCCGGCAATGGTGGTGGAGGCAGATGCGATAGGGTCTTTTAAGAGTCTCCTGGATACGTACATGGAGCTTAGAAAAATAGAGGGGTTAACATAGCCCTCTATGGGTAACCTTAGGTAATTTCTAAGTAAGTACATGTTTGGCACAGCATTGTGGGCTGAAGGGTTTGTATTGTGCTGTAGGTTTTCTATGTTTCTGCTGTGATAACATCATGACTGGCAAGAAGATGGACACATTACAGATTTACTTCTCAATGACGATCATGTTACAGCAATGTGACACCAGAAACCGAGAACGTTGTCTTAGACAAGTCACCTACAAAACCTGATGCCACTCCACAGGTCCAGAGGTGCTATCCTGAAAGAAACAGAGAGCCACCCAAAAGATTGAACCTTTAGAGCTGTGAAGTTAGTTGTGGGCTGTTATAGTGAAAGCGTGTTCATTTGGAAAGTGGGTTTATGAAATGTAAATTGGAAGTTTTGTACATATGCAGTGTTATATTGAATTAATCTAAAGGGGGAGGAAGTGTAATGTATGGATCTATTTCTTTAAGAGCAATGACAGTCTCCCCCCCTCCCCCCCCCCCGCATCTTAGCACTACATATTGATCGGTAGTCTGTGCATGCATTGTTTTCTCTCTCTCTTGCTGCAAGGTGAACACCCCAGTTAAAGCAATCTCCCGTGTGTATGCTTTTATTTAATATATGTAGTTGTGCACAGACACAACACTTTGTACAGCTGCTCCCTGTTGTTCACAGCTTTCCACCATTCACTGCTTTTATTTCAGAATTCCCTCCCCTGTAGTTTTTGGATTTTTAATCTTCGTTAAACATGGGCGAGTTAAAGGATTAAAATGGAATTGAGGTACGTGGACATGAGTTCAGTGGGGCGGAAGCAGGCAGAAACAATGGGCCTACTCAGACAGTCAGGTTTGGGGATGGTCTGGAAGCTTGGAGGATAGAGCAGGCTTTATGCTGGATATCTTCCAATTTCTTATGTTCTTGTTTTTTCTTACTACTCGTTTGTACGTCCTGTAAGAATCATTCTGATATAACCCTCTCAACGTAGGCTCATAATGAGTTAGCTCGTACTGTGAGTTCAACCTCTGCAGGTGCTAACCAGTGAGACCTCTCTCAGAAAGGTATGTCCTCTGTTTCTCTTGGGGCGACCAACATCAAACTCGTCAATAGAAAAGTCACCCTTGCATTCCAACATCTTATTAGTTAGTCTCTTTTTCCATTCCTCTGGTGCTGGGGAGCCACCAAAGTTGAACGACTTTGATGTCAACTTTCCTGATACAGGAGACTGTTTCTCTTCCTCTCTCTTCACCGGAAAACATAGAAACTACTGCCGCAGGAAAAAGATGTGCAATCTGCATTCCACGTTCGAGGGTAACATCTCTTCCTGAGGTGTTCCTGACATTTTTGCTGAGTTACTAAGAGATGTTAAAGAGGAGAAAAGTATGACTGAGGAACAAGATATTTCCAAAAGCCGAGTAATGTCTTCAATTGTAGCCACTGTTGCTAAAGTGAACCCTGATCCCACAAAAGTGGAACTTTTGAGGAATGAGGTGAAAAACATTCAAGCTGATATGTCTTGATTGATGTCTGCTCATGGTACAGTTAAACGAGACATGTCCACTGGAAAACCTGGCCCAGCTGTGAAAATCATAAAGCAGAGGAATGCTGAGGATAGGTCTGGTATTTTCTGTTATAAATATAGAGAGATGGACATTTCAAATGAGATTATGAAGGACAGGAAAATCTTCAAAATGTAAACCAACTGTTAATGAAACAGAAAAAGAAGATGTTAGGCAACAGCTGCTGAAATTTTAGGAAGCTGGAATTATCAGAGTCTGAGTCCCGGTGCATTGCCTATAGTAGTTGTGAGGAAAGAGAATGGTAAATATGAATGTGTTAATTGTAGAACACTGAACAGGCATACAATCCCAGACCAACATATCGTTCCATGGATCAAGAATGCTCTAATCTATTGAAGTGGAAGCAAAAGGTTCAGTGTGTTGGATCTAAGAATTAGGTATTGCCAAATACCAATGAGTGAATCAGATCAGGAAAAGACAGCATTTACATGTCCTCTTGGAGTTTTTCAGTTTGAAAGGATGCCCTAGGGCATATCAGGTGCACCGGCTATCTTTCAACGTGTCATGGCGTAGACTGTTGGAGACATGGACCTATGCTTGCCTTTGTAAACCCCCAGTTGCTGTTATGTATTGCACAGAGATGCTAGCCATGAAGGTTTAGGCAACGTTTTATATCAAGACCAAGGTGAAGGTCTGAGACATGTTGCTTTCATTAACTGGAGTTTGTCTTCATCTGAGAAAATCTACCCTGCTCACTAACTGGAGTGTTTGACATTGAAATGGGCAGTGGAAGACAAACTCAGTGACTATTTATATGGCACAAAGTACAAAGTAAGAACCAACTGCAACCCATTAACATATATGTGGACTTCAGCAAAATTAGATGTCACAGGTCATCGCTGGCTGGTGGCATTACCTGTCTATGAATTCAGCCTCATATATAGGCAGGGAAGTCAGAACATCGACACAAATGTATTATCACGACACTCTTCTGAGATACTGGTAACTGGCAAAGAGTGGGAGGACGTTGCTGCCTCAGATGATAAAGCAATGTGTCAGTTTTCCACAGTTTGCAAATCAGAGCAAAAGCTTTATCTGTTAGAGCTGTTGATGATTTGGGTGCTCCTAGTCATGCAATCCCTCAAGCATATTGCAACCTGAGCACACTGAATATGAAGCAATTGCCTAACTTGAGCCCTGCTGAATTGTCAGGTTCACAGCAAGATGACCCTCGTATAGGTGAAATCTAATCAGTCGTTTTCAAGGGAGGTATTTCAAAGGCTGAGAAGCAATTATGAGCCTGTGGTGAGAGGGTTACAATGACTTGTGGCTACAGGTGATTGTGATCAAAGAGATTCTCCTTCCGATATAAATCAACTTTAATCTACATTTGGCTTCAAAGGGGTCTTCATGTTATTTATATTCCCTTGGATTTTAGGAAAGCTTTGACAAGATCTTGTGTGGAAAGTAGGTCAGAAGGCCATGTCTTTCCAACAAACCACATCCAGAGTTGGGTTTGTGGTAGGAAGCAAAGAACATAATTGATGGGTGTTTCCACGATAGTAAAGCCTTTATATTTCTTTTTTATGTAAGTAATATAAATTATTGTCATGCATAGGTAGAAAGCTTTAGCCTGCAGAAAATATATAATTCTGGTCATTTGGGCAGAAGTGTCAAGTAGAATTCAGTCCAGAGTTCCATGAATCAGAATCAGAACCAGGTTTATTATCACCGGCATATGTCGTGAAATTTGTTAACTTAGCAGCAGCAGTATAATGCAATGCATGATAATATAAAAAGAAAAAAAGTAAAACAAATACAGTAAGTATGTATACGTATATTAAATAGATTAAACAGTGCAGGAAAAGAATAATATAATTTAAAAAAGTGAGGTAGTGTTCATGGGTTCAATATCTATTTCATCAATATCATATGGCAGAGGGAAAGAAGCTGTTTCTGAATTGCTGAGTGTGTGCCTTCAGGCTTCTGTATCTCCTTCCTGACAGTAACAATGAGAAGAGGACATGCCTTGGGTGATGGGCATCCTTAACACTGGATGTGGCCTTTCTGAGGCACCACTCCTTGAAGATGTCTTGGATACTATGGAGGCTAGTACTCAAGATAGAGCTAACTAATTTTACAACTTTCTGTAGCTTCTTTCGGTCTTCAGCAGTAATTGTACCCCCCCCCCCCACCCCCCCACATACCAGACAGTGATGCAGCCTGTCAGAATGCTCTCCACGGTACATCTATAGAAGTTTTCAAGTTTTTTAGGTAACAAACAAAATCTCTTCAAACTCCTAACAAACAAGAGAAAATCTGCAGATGCTGGAAATCTGAGCAACACACACAAAATGCTGGAGGAACTCAGCAGGCCAGGCAGAATCTATGAAAAAAAGTACAGTCAACGTTTTGGGCCAGAACCCTTCTCCAGTCCTGCCAAAGAGTTTCTGCTGAAGTGCGTCAGTGTTGATCGCCAGCGACAAGGAGATATTATCATTAATCCACATAGATCCACACAGGAAAGGAAATCAAGGATGCAATTGCAGAGGGATATACAGACACCTATGATCTGTAGCTTTTTGATCAGGACTGTGGGAATGATGGTGTAAAACGCTGAGCATCCTGATTTAGGTGTTTATATTGTCCAAGTGATCTACAGCTGTGAGAAGGCCCATTGAGGTTATATCTGCCGTAGATCTATTGTGACAATAGACAAATTGTTGTGGGTCCGAGTCCTTTCTGAAACTAGAGTTTATTCTAGCCATGACCAGCCTCTCGAAGCACTCCATCACCGTAGATGTGAATGCTGCTGGATTGTAGTCGTTAAGGCAGCTCACACTACTGTTCTTGGGGAGTGGCAGGTGTGAACTTCCGACCATAGCAGTGAGAGTTTGAAAATGTCCTTGAATTCTCCCACAAGTTTTCAGAGCCTTAGCAAATACTCTATAGGGGCTTACCATCTTGTGATGGTTCACCCTCCTTAAAGACAGCCTGAAATCAGCCTCCAAGAGCTGCAGCAGGTATCTTCACAGCTGTAGTTATGCTCCCCCTTTCAAAGCTGGCATAGAAGGCATTGAGCTCATCTGGTAGTGAAGCACTGTGGCCATTTGTGCTATTGGGTTTCGCTTTGCAGGAAGTAATGTCCTACAAGCCCTGCAGAGCTGACATGCATCCGATGTCAGCTCCAACTTTGCTCGGAATTGTTCCTTCGCTCTTGAAATGGCTCTCAGTTTTCTTGTACAGACTTGGGTCAGCAGACTTAAACACCACAGATCTAGCCCTCAGAGGATGGTGAACCTAGTTCATCCATGGCTTTTGGTTTGGGAACATGCAACAAGTTTTCATAGGCACACACTCATTGACATAGGTTTTAATGAAGTCAGTGACAACTGCTGTATACTCATCCAGATTTGAAGATAAATCCCTGAATGCAGTCCAGTCCACCGATTCAAAGCAGTCCTGTAAGCACCCCTGTGCTTCCCTTGTCCATACCTTCTTGATCTTCATTGCTGGTGCTGCAGTTTTCAGTCTCTGCCTATACTCAGGGAGTAGAAGTACAGCCAGGTGATCAGACTTTCTGAAGTGTGGCCATAGGATAGCACAGTAGGCATTCTTGATGGTAATTATTTAGTGACTTTTTAGCTGGTCTGGTTAAAATCCCCCAAAACGATGGTGAAGGCATCAGTGTGTGCAGTTTCATGCATGTTGATCCCATTGCTCAGATCATCTGGAGCCTATCTGACATTGGCCTGAGGTGGAATGTAGACCGCTACCAAAATGATTGCAGAAGTCAAGTCAAGTCACTTTCATTGTCATTTCGACCATAACTGCTGGTACAGTACATAGTAAAAATGAGACAACATTTTTTTCAGGACCATGGTGTTACATGACACAGTACAAAAATTAGACTGAACTTCATAAAAAACAACACAGAAAAAAACTACACTAGACTACAGACCTACCCAGGACTGCATAAAGTGCACAAAACTGTCTCCTATGGCAAGTAAAATGGATGGCACTTAATTGAGAGATATTCCAGGACTGGTGAGCAGAATTGGGACAACACTCATACATTTGTGCACCAAGAGGAGTTGATCATGAGGCATACAACTCCAGCTCTGCTTTTCAGAGACTGAGCAGTCCTATGGTGACAATGTACAGCGAACCCATCAATCTGAATTGCTGCATCCGGTACAGAAGGGGTTAACCAGGATTCCATGAAACAAAGGACTCAAATGGTCCTAGAGACTTTCAATTTTATTAACTAGAGACTGCACGGTTGCCATCAAGATAGTGGGTATTGGGTGTCGAAACCCTGTTTTCTTAAATGCACCTGTATCCCTGACTGGCAGCCAAATCTCCTATGAGGAAGTTGCTTCCGTCGAGAAGTACAGCTGCAATCAGTTTTAAACAGCAATAGTTTATTCAATCACATCAAGACATCTTTATTAACTGTACAGACTTTGGAAGCAGTTGTGATTCTCAGCTGTATCAGGCTGAAACTGCAATATTTAATCATATCCATCGACCTCAGCTGCCTGGGATCGCTGTCTTCAAGGCTCCCTGGAAGTTAATCATGAGGTTAACCAAGTGCATGAGGTACTGCACTTACAGTCAGAGTCATAGACCACTACAACACAGAAACAGGCCCTTCTGCCCAAGTAGTTCAAGCTGATCTGTTTTTTTTTGCCCAGTTCCATCTGCCCACACACAAACCTTAGCCCTCCATACCCTTCTCACCCAGGTACCTATTTAAACTTCTATTAAATGTTGCAATTGAACCCACATTCACCATTCTGCTGACAGCTCATTCCACACTCACACTACCCTCTGAGTGAAGGAGTTCCCTCTCAGGTTCCTCTTAAATATCTTATCTTTAATCCTAAACCTATGACCTTTGGTTCTAGTCTCACCCAAAGTCAGGGGAAAATCCTGCATCTATTTATCCTATCTATACCCTTCACAATTTTGTATACCTCTATAAAATTTAGATGAAAGTTTCCTTCAAAAAATAGAATAAGCCCTTGACCCCACTCCTGGACTCCTTGACTACACTCCTGGAAATAAAGTCCTAACCTGGAAAGGTACAATAGACAATAGACAGTAGGTGCAGGAGTAGGCCATTCTACCCTTCTAGCCAGCACCGCCATTCACTGTAATCATGGCTGATCATACACAATCAGTACCCCATTCCTGCCCTCTCCCCATATCCCTTGACCCCACTGTCTATAAGAGCTCTATCTAACTCTCTCTTGAAAGCATCCAGAGTCTTGGCCTCCACTGCCTTCTTGGGCAGAGCATTCCACATATCCACTGCTCTCTGGGTGAAAAAGTTTTTCCACATCTCTGTTCTAAATGGCCTACCCCTTATTCTTAAACTGTGGCCTCTAGTTCTGGACTCACCCATCAGCGGGAACATGCTTCCTGCCTCCAGTGTGTCCAATCCCTTAATAATCTTATATGTTTCAATCAGATCTCCTCTCACCCTTCTAAATTCCAATGTATACAAGCCCAGTCGCTCCAATCTTTCAACATATGACAGTCCCGCTATTCCGGGAATTAACCTTGTGAACCTACGCTGCACTCCCTCAATAGCAAGAATGTCCTTCCTCAAATTTGGGGACTAAAACTGCACAGAATACTCCAGGTGGGGTCTCACCAGGGCCCTGTACAGCTGCAGAAGGACCTCTTTACTCCTATACTCAATTCCTCTTGTTATAAAGACCAGCATGCCATTAGCTTTCTTCACTGTCTGCTGTACCTGCATGCTTGCTTTCATTGACTGATGTACAAGAACACCTAGATCTCGTTGTACTTCCCCTTTTCCTAACTTGACACCATTCAGAGAGTAATCTGCTTTCCTGTTCTTGCCACCAAAGTGGATAACCTCACATTTATCCACATTAAACTGCATCTGCCATACATTTCCCCACTCACCTAGCCTGTCCAAGTCACCCTGCATTCTCATAACATCCTCCTGACATTTCACACTGCCACTCAGCTTTGTATCATCGGCAAATTTGCTAATGTTTATGTTTAAATCATTAATGTATATTGTAAACAGCTGCGGTTCCAGCATTGAACTTTGCGATATCCAACTGGTCACAGCCTGTCATTCCGAAAGGGACCCGTTAATCGCTACTCTTTGTTTCCTGTCGGCCAGCCAATTTTCAATCCATGTCAGTACTCTGACCCACTACCATGTGCCCTAATTTTGCCCACTAATCTCCTTTGTGGGACTTTATCAAAAGCTTTCTGAAAGTCCGGGTACACTACATCCACTGGCTGTCCCTTGTCCATTTTCATAGTTACATCCTCAAAAAACTCCAGAAGATTAGTCAAGCATGATTTTCCCTTCGTAAATCCATGCTGACTCAGACTGATCCTTCTACTGCTATCCAAATGTGTTGTAATTTCCTCTTTTATAATTGACTCCAGCATCTTTCCCACCACTGACGTCAGGCTAACCGGTCTCTAATTCCCTGTTTTCTCTCTCCCTCCTTTCTTGAAAAGTGGGACAATATTAGCCACCCTCCAATCCACAGGAACTGATCCTGAATCTATAGAACATTGGAAAATGATTACCAATGCATCCACAATTTCTAGAGCCACCTCCTTAAGTACCCTGGGATGCAGACCATCAGGTCCCGGGGACTTATCAGCCTTCAGACCCAACGGTCAATCCGAAACCGTTTCTTGCCTAATACAAATTTCCTTCAGTTCATCCTTTACCCTAGTTCCTTTGGCCACTATTACATCTGGGAGATTGTTTGTGTCTTCCCTAGTGAAGACAGATCCAAAGTACCTGTTCAACTCATCTGCCATTTCCTTGTTCTCCATAATAAATTCACCGGTTTCTGTCTTCAATGGCCCAATTTTGGGCTTAACTACTTTTTTGCTTTTCACATACCTAAAGAAACTTTTACTGTCCTCCTTTATATTCTTGGTTAGTTTACCTTCGTACTTCATTTTTTCTCGGTGTATTGCCTTTTTTGTTATCTTCTGGTGCTCTTCAAAAGCTTCCCAGTCCTCTAGCTTCCCGCTCATCTTTGCTATGTTATACTTCTCTTTTATTTTTATACTGTCCTTTACTTCCCTCATCAGCCACTGCCACCCCTTACTCCCCTTAGGATCTTTCTTCCTCTTTGGAATGAACCGATCCTGCACCTTCTGCATTATTCCCAGAAATACCTGCCATTGTTGTTCCACTGTCTTCCCTGCTAGGGTATTGCTCCATTGAACTTTGGCCAGCTCCTCCCTCATAGCTCCATAGTTCCCTTTGTTCAACTGTAATACTGACACATCCGATTTACTCTTCTCCTCAAATTGTAGGTTAAAACATATCATATTATGGTCGCTACCTCCTAATGGCTCCTTTACCTCAAGGTCCCTGATCAAATCCGGTTCATTGCACAACACTAAATCTAGAATTGCCTTCTCCCTGGTAGGCTCCAGTTCAAGCTGTTCTAAGAATCCATCTCGGAGGCACTCCACAAATTCCCTTTCTTGGTGTCCAATACCATCCTGATTCTCCCAGTCTACCTGCATGTTGAAATCCCCCATGACAACTGTATCATTACCTTTGCGACATGCCAATTTTAATTCTTCATTCAACTTACACCCTACATCCAGACTACTGTTTGGGGGCCTGTAGATAACTCCCATTAGGGTCTATCTACCCTTAGAATTTCTCAGTTCTATCCATACTGACTCTACATCCCCTGATTCTATGTCCCCCCTCGCAAGGGACTGAATATCATTCTTCACCAACAGAGCCACCCTACCCCCTCTGCCCGTCAGCCTGTCCATTCAATAAGACGTATATCCTTGAATATTCATTTCCCAGGCCCTGTTTGCTCGATGCCTTGTCTCTGTTATTCCCACAACATCATACTTGCCAATTTCCAACTGAGCCTCAAGCTCATCTACTTTACTCCTTATACTTCGTGCATTCATATATAATACTTTTAATTCATTACTCCCCTCACCTTTCATATCAATTCCTATTTCACTTGGCCATACTGTATGAACTCTTCTTGAGCTTTCTACTCCATTGATTCTGTTGTCCTTTTTAACTTTTCTTATTTTCACTTTCCCTTTAACACCATCTTTATATTTCCAGTTCATCCCCTTCCCCCCACTACTTAGTTTAAACTCCACCGCGTTGCAGTGGCAAACCTACCTGCAAGAATGCTGGTCCCCCACCTATTAAGGTGCAACCCGTCCCTTTTGTACAATTTATCCTTACCCCAAAACATACCCCAGTGGTCCAAGAATGTAAATCCTTGCTTCCTGCACCAGTTCCTTAGCCACACATTCAGATCCATTATCTCCCTGTTCCTGCTCACTCCAGCATGAGGAACTGGAAGCAAACTGGAGATAACCACCCTGGATGTCCTGCTTTTCAGCCTTCTTCCGAGTTCTTTGAAGTCCCGCTGCAGAATGTCCTTCCGCTTCTTCCTGATGTCATTTGTGCCGACATGCACTACCACTTCCGGTTGTTCACCTTCATCCTTGAGGATTCCCTACAATCGGTCCGTGATCTCCTGGATCCTAGCACCAGGGAAGCAACACACCATTCTTAAATCTCGCCTGTTGCCGCAGAAATCCCTGTCCATACCTCTTACGATGGAGTCCCCTACTACCACGGCTCTTCCTGATGTCTGACTCCTCGTCTCTGCTTCTGCACCAATTTTCAACTCGCAGACCTGTCCGCCTCTCAGGCTGGCAGTATCTTCTGTCCTGACAGCTTCCAAGAGGGTGAACCTGTTTACGAGAGGTACATCCCCCAGGGTCTCCTGTACTTCAAGCATCCTTTCCTCCCTCATCATCGCCCCCCTTCTTTCTTCTGGTATCCTTGCTGTAACCACCTCATAGTAGGTCATGTCCAGAAAACTCTTGTTTTTGCAGATGAACCTGAGGTCATCCAGTTCTTTCTTTAGTGCTGCAACATGCTCCTTCAGAAGCTGAATCTGGACACACTTTCCGCAGCTGTAGCAGCCGGGGCAATAAGCAATAAGGCAAGACAAGAGATGTAGAGGGATATGGAATAGCAAAGGATATCTTTGAATTGCAGCAAGTCTGGGTAATAGGTGAAAGGTCACAGTGTCTGCCTTCAATTAGTAGTTGATGCATAGAATCATATGGCAGGAAGATTATATGAGAATAAAGAAAATAGTTCTGCTCACCATGTTACAGATGTGACTGCAATGGAAAGGGTACAGAGGAGCTGCACAAGATTAACCTGCATAAAATGCTGGAGGAATGATGCTGGGACTGAAAAGATTTAGCCACAAGGTGAGTTTGGGCAGGCGAGGACTTCTTCCTCTGGAACAGAGGAGGAAATTGAAGAATACAAAATTATGAAGGATCGTGATAGGAAAGAACTGTTTCTCATAGTGTACAGTCAACAATAAAATGGTATAGGTTAATAAATGGTAGAAGGACTGGAAAAGAAAAAAAACATGTAAAAATAAATTTGTTATCTTATAATAGTCAAGACCTGTACCTTTCTCCTTGTAAACATTCATTAAAATGCCCGAGTATCTATGAGCTAAAACAGGAAGGTGATTGGCTCATTCGGAATAGGGAGTTCTTTTTCAGCTACTGGAACAATGGTGAAATGGCTTCCTTTTCTGTTGGAACTTCTCTCATTTACTACTAGAATAATACATTCATTTCACGGTTCTCTTGCCATTTTAATGTTCATTTCGGGCACTGGTCTGTTGAAAATTATTTCAAAACAGAAATATATGACCTCTTGCAATGCTGCTTCAGCTATTTCAGATGTTGCAGAGAAGCAGCGTGCCTGGGGATCAAGAGATCTGCATTTACCACATCGAGAAAAGTCTGAGTCTGCCTCTGCGTGCCCGCTTCTAATTGGGGCGGGGGTGGGGACACGACAAGCTAAGACGTAAAGAGCATGACAGCTCTGAGAGGTCAAGGTAAAATGGGACAGCACAATGAGACAATCCAACCCTAAGCCTGGGGCGTTTCTGCACTAGAGATTAATTATTTGCTGCATGAAGGGTTTCCACTGAATTCCCATTTCTTTTCACCTAATAATGTTCACATCTTATGGTTCTACAGGGTCGATTTTAACTCCCCCGCCTATCAAAAAGGACAGGGTGGGTGGGGGAAGGGAAATGAAGAGAGCAGAGTTAAAATCTTTCCATTACTGGCCTGTCTGCCTCTGCCTAGTGATCTGTTTGCCTGACTGAAGTAGGCAAATATGAACTGATAACTCGCTTTTAAATCATTTTTTAATAATTGGTGCTAATTCTTTCTCTGAGAGAAATTCTGTGAGATCACAGTGAGACCCCCAAATCAATATTTCCACTCACCAGAAGGGAGACCTAGTAACCCCAGCATTCTGTTTAGCAGATGAAGTGTTCGGCCTCGAAGAGACCTGTTCAATTTACAAGTGGTGGAAGTTGTAGCATTTTAAAAGCGAGGACAAAAATAGACAACACTTGCTGAATGACTAATGGACAAAAAGAGCAAAGATAACTTTGTTCTGAAAACTACAGGCCATCATTGGGGGATCAGTGATGGAGAAACTGGGTAGCTTTAAATTCCTGGGAATTAACATATCAGATGACCTGACTGGGCTCAGCACATAGATGTAATCATGTAAAATGCGTCAAACTCTTTGCTTTATTAGGAAATTAAGGAGATTCAGCTTATTATCAAGCGCTCTAATAAACTTCTACAATGTACTGTTGAAAGTATTCTGACAGATTGCTTCACAGTAATTCACATGTGCAGGAACGTATGAAGCTGCAGAGACTAATGGAGCTTGCCCAAAACATCATTGGCACATGCTTTCCCAGCCTCGGATATATTGTATCTATAGTAGGGAACAATAAGGGAACATCTATAATCAAAGAACCCCACCATCTAAGCCATGCCATCTTCTTGCAGCTAATATTATGTGGTTCCACACCACCAGGTTCAAGAACAGGTATAACTATTCAGTTCTTGAAACAATCAGCCAAACCTTAATCACTACAGTTGCATTTGTTCATCATGGGCTGTGTCGTATGACGTGGGCGATCATGGTCTTTCCATGACCGTGATTGTACTTGGCAATTTTTTTTTTCTATGGAAGTGGTTTGCCAGTGCCTCCTTCTGGCCAGTGTCTTTACAAGACGGGTGACCCAGCCATTACCAGTACCTTTCAGAGGTTGCCTGGCGTCAGTGGTCGCATAATGGAGACTTGTGATATGCACCAGCTGCTCACACAACCACCCACCACCTGCTCCCATTTCTTTATGTGACCCTGATCGAGGGGGTGGTGTTGGGGCTAAGAAGGTGCAACACCTTTCCCAAGGGTGACCCGCCGGCTAGCAGAAGGAAGGAGCACCTTACATTTCCTTCGTTAGAGAAGTATCCCCACACTGCTATTTATCAACACTAGAAACATTTTGATCACTTTACACTAAGATGGGATTTTTTTTGTTCTAATTCTGTTTTGTTGTAAAAAAAAGTATAATTTGTATTTAGTTTATATTTTCCTTGTGAATGCTGCGTATATGATGCTCTGTGCCTCTGATGTTTCTGCAGTAAGCTTCTCATTGCACCTGTGAATACTCGTATTTGTGTAGATGACAATAAACTCGACCTTGACTTCAATTGCAGTGAGTTAGACTGAAAATTGAATTATTGCCAAAAAAGCAGGCAAAGGAAAATAGAACTGAAAGTATGCAAATTTCAAATTTACTGTAAGATGTTGAAAACTCTAGCAATGACTCATCCTCTGAACCTATTCTGTTACATTAATAACACTGACACTGCTATTCAACACCATCACTGGCTTACAGTGCTACAAATTCACTGACTTACGTTATTTACCTTGAGTTTTTTTTGTGTCATGTAGTTCCATGTAAAAAAATCTCTCTTCGTGGTTAACTGATTAAGGCAGTGACGAGCAGATTCACAGAGTTCTCGTTGCTTCTTAGTATATAATCCAGTATGTTATGTGGGAGCAGAGGCAGTGATATGGACAGAGGACATACAAAACTGTGTTGATGTAGTGTACATCTGCACACACTTACTCTTTGGAATTATTGGGTGAAAAATAAGGTATGGGGCTGCGCCTGAGTTGTTTCAGCCTGCTGACTCCAAAAGAGTGGCAAGGGCTACTCCTTGTCAAAATGCTGGCTCAGCAGTGAGTGGCACTTGATTACATATTTGGTGGCTGAAGCACAATCCCACATGTCTGGCCAAATCAGCATGTTACAGTAGCATCGGCCTCTTTCCATACACCCAATACATTTTTTCTTGTCCATAGCTCCATTTTAAAGCAAGGCCAGAAAAAAAAGAGTAAGAGGAGAAGGGGCAAAGGTCCAGAGGAAGTCACTTCACAACATTTGGTTCCATCTCTGAAAACTGCTCTCCTTTGGCTGAAGTCAGCAGTCATCTTTATCAAGGTTGTAAGATACCAATGATCATTCCTTTAATCTTCGCTGTTTCTCAGTCACTTTACTTATTCACAATGTTAACGTAGATAAATATATTCTGTAATTATGTGACGGCTATTTTACAAATCCCCCAATGATCATCTATAATCTATGTAGCTACCACATTAATAAAACTAACTCAGCCCTTGTGCATCCAAGATCTGTCTCATTCTATTTAGTTTTTCTGTTTTCCTTTCAAGTTTAAATAGCTTTGGCTCATTGGTTGTTTCTTGGGAGTTGCTCTCCAATTCTTGCCTCTACTCTGTGATTCAATGATTAAGAATGGATTTTAATCCAGAGTACACTTCATCACCATCTGAAATAGACAAGAATCATCATAATGTTCAGTTCTTTTACATCCTATTTCTTTTCCAATATAAACACAAGAGATTCTGCAGATGTTGGAAGTCCAGAACAACACACACAAAATGCCGGAGGAACTCAGGAGATCTTGCTGCATCTAAGGAAAAATATAATCAGTTGACGTTTTAGGCTGAGACCCTTCATTAGGACCGCAAGGGAAGGGGGATGAGGCCAGAATAAGGAAATGGGGGAGGGGATGGAGTACAAGCTAGAAGGTGATAGATGAAGGTGGGGGAGGGGGGGATGAAGGAAGTAGTTGGAAGGTGATAATATCGTTAATAAACCTACCGATTCCAATGGCTATCTTGACTATACCTCTTCCCAACCTGTTTCCTGTACAAATGCCATTCCCTTTTTTCACTTCCTTTGTCTGCGTCTTATCTGTTTCTGGGATGAGACATTCCATTCCAGGATTTCAAAGATGTCCTCCTTCTTCAAAGAATGGGGTTTCCCTTCCTCTGCCATTGATGCTGCCTTCACTCCCATCTCTTTCACTCTTCAGCCATCCATGCTCACCACATCGTCCTTCGCTTTAGCTGGGATAAAGTTCCTCTTTCCCTCACCTACCAGCCATGAGCCTCCAAAGCCAACACATTATTCTCTGCAACTTCCACCCTTCAAAGGGATCCTACCACCAAACATGTCTTTACCTCTCCCCCAACCCCACCCCACTCTTTGCTTTCTACAGGCATCACCCCCTCTATGTTTCCCATGTCAATTCATCTCTCCCTATTAATCCCCCTCCTGGTACTTATCACTGCAACCATCAGAAGATCTACCCTTGCCAGAAGAGCTTCACCTCCTCCTTCATCTCTATTCAGGGCCCCAAACTATCCTTCCAGGTGAGGCAACCCTTTACCTCTGAATCTGTTTGGGCATCTACTGTATCCAGTGCTTCTGATGCAGCCTCCTCTACAATTGTGAGATCCGTTGTAAAATGGGAACTGATTTGTTGAGCACCTTTGTTCCATCACAAGAAGCAGGATTTCCCAGTGGCCAACCTATTTCAAGTCCAATCCCCATTCCCTGACATGTTGGTCCATGGCCGCATCTTTTGCCAGACTCTCAGGTTGGAGACACATCACCTTATATTGGGTCTGGATAGCCTCCAACCTGATGGCATGAACATTGATTTCTCCAACTTCTGGTGACTTTTTTCTCCCTGGTGCCCCTCCAACTTCCCTTTCTCCCATGGTCCACTTTCCCTCTCCTGTCAGATTCCTTCTACTCCAGTCCTTTACCTTTTTCCCCTTTCACCTTCCAGTTTCTTTCTTCGTTCCCCCTCCCCCACCCACATTATTTCACATTCTACATTCTTTCCCTCCCCCCACTTTTTTATTTTGGCAGTTTCCCCCCCCCCCTTACTTTCCAGTCCCGATGAAGGGTCTTGGCCTGAAATATCGACTGTTTATTTATTTCCGTAGATGCTGCCTGATTTGCCGAGTTTCTCTAGCATCTTCTGTGTCTTTTTCTTGTTTTCCATCATCCTGGAGTGCACTGGAAGAGGGCACAAAATAGCTGCTGGTGGGTAATGGGAGAGTAACTAAAGGACTTTCAGATCAGAGGCAATGATGGGATTTTGGGAAAATGGTGCGAGGGAATAAGTGTGGATAATGGATACCCATGGAGAAGGAAAGGTTTCTTTTGTTATAATGACAACAAAAATCTAAACTTAATCTAAATCATAACATTTACATGTAAACAGGGCCTTTAATGTCGTAGAACATTTCAAAGCAGTTGTAGAAGCTGTTCACAAAGCAATATTTAACACTGACACAACTGAGGTGTTAGGACTATTTACAAAATGATATCACCTCCTACAAAGTGAAGCCAAGCAACATAGGTGACAACAAGGTCTAGCTCCCAGATGAGCTCCAACTCTTTTTTGCTCACTTTGACCACAAAAACATGGAATCATCTTTATGAACTCCCATAGCCCTCGGTAACCCTGTGATTTCAGTCTCAGAGGCTGCCGTGAGGGTGTCTCTCAGGAGGGTGTACCCATGGAAAGCTTCCAGCCCAGACGGGGTGTCTGGCTGAGTACTGAAGTCTGAGGTACACTCCTGATCAAACAGGTTTCAGTTATACTGGTGCCAAAGAAGAAGTGGGAACCTACCTCAAAGACGATCATCCAATAGCTCTTACATCCACTGTGATGAAGCACTTTGAGAGGTTGGTGATGAAACCTATCAACTCCTGCCTGAGGGTCAACTTGGATCCACTCCAATTTGCCTAATGCCATAACAGATCAACAGCAGCTGCCATTTCATTGGCTCTTCATTCAGCCCTGGAACATCTGGACAGTGAAATTAAAAATACATCAGGATGCTTTCATTGACTGCAGCTTGGCTTTCGATACTAGCATCCACTCAAAACTAATCAATAAGCACCAAGACCTAGGCCCCAATACCTCCTTGTGCAATGGATCCTTGACTTCTTTACTTGCAGACCTAAGTCAGTTGACAATCGCCATCAGCAAGTTCAAGTTTAATTATCATTCAATATAGCCAAACAAAACTGTGTTCCATTTACGAATCAGATGGCAGAGGGGAAGAAGCTGTTCCTGATTCGCTAAGTGTGTGCCTTCAGACTTCTGTACCTCTGAACTGATGGTAACACTGAGAAACTTTAAATTTCTGAGTGTCACTATCTCAGAGGACCTGTCCTGGGCCTCTCATATTAATATAATTGCAAAGAAAGCACTATAGTGCTTCTACTTCCTTAGACGTCTGCAGAGATTCAGCATAGTATCAAAAACATTGGCAAACTTCTATAGATGTGTGATGGAAAGTGTATGGACTGGCTACAAAGGGGTATTGAGGCCCAGGTCTTGGAGTTGGAGGGCAGCCCTGAGCATACCCTGGAGAGCAGCACCAATGGGAAGGGCGAGTACCAACTCAAAATGGATCCAAGCACAGCCACAGAGGCCTCTCCCATACTGCCTCAGCATCTCCTCCCCTGCACAACTGGACCAGGTGACCACATGGCTTAAACTTAGTCCTCACCACATCTGAGGTGACACAGCTCTCTCGCCACTTCTGTCACTAGTGAACCAATGAATCAAGCTTGCAGTATTCAACGTTATCAATGTCCAACAGGCTTTTGTCATCACAATAAAAATGTCCAAACCAATCACTACAAGTCTGTGCGTTTAGCCCCCTGCTGTACTTACTTTATACTTCAGACTTCGAGGCTAAGCACAGCTGCAATGTCACACTTAAATCTGTTGATGACACCACTGTCATTGGCCAAATCAAAGGTGATGATGAATCAACATATAGGAGAGAGACCGAAAATCTGGCTGATTGGTGCACACAATAACAACCTCTCGCTCAATATCAACAAGACTAAGGAGCTGATTATTGACTTCAGGAGGAAAAACTAGAGGTCCATGACCCAGTTCTCATCGAGGGATCAGTCAGCAACTTAAAATTCCTCATATTATTATTTCCAAGGATCTGTCCAGCGTCCTGCAAGCAAAGTATGAATGGTAGCACCTCTACTTTATTGGAAATTTGTGAAAATTCTGAATGTCATCTAAAGTTCTGACTATTTTCTATAGATGTGTGGTGGAGAGTATGTTGATCAGATGCATCACAACCTGGTATGAAAACACCAGTGCCCTTGAATGGAAAAGCCTACAAAAAGTAGTGAATACAGACCAGTCCACCACATGTAGAGACCATCCCACCACTGAGCACATAAACATGAAGCACAGGAAAGCAGCATTCATCATCAGAGACCCCACCATCCAGACTATGCTTTCTTCTTACTACTGCCATCAGGTAGGAGGTACAGAAGCCACCAGACCCAAATGACCAGGTTCAGGAACAGTTATTATCCCTCCATCATCTGGCTTTTGAAGCAGGGGAGATAACTCCAGTTAATTTCACTCACCCCAACACTGAACTGTTCCTACAACCTATGGACTCACTTTCAAAGACTCTTCATTTTATCTCATCTCATGTTCTTGATATTTATTGCTTATTTATAATTATTATTTTGCTTTTTTTTTGTTTCTTTGTATTTACAGCTGTGAATGAATGCAAGAAAATGAATCTCAGGGTTGTCTATGGTGACATAAATGTACCTAAAATTTACTTTGAACTTTGAACTCTGATCAAAAAGCTGTGAATCTTAAAATTTGAGAGGGAGGGAGATGGAGAGATTCACAAAGGGATTTTCAGTGCTGGAATTTCTATGAGAAGAAATTCAGGAGAGATCAAAATGGCATGAACATGGGCAGATACCTTGTGGGACTCCATAGATGAAGCATACTTTGATTTCCAAAAGGCATTTGACAAAGTGCCACATAAGAAGCAGATACTGGCTGACTTGTTTAATTCTGCCATGTTGCTTTTCATTCATTTACCACTTGCTCCCATATTGTTTTGATGGTCTCCATCTCTGGAATGAGTCACTTCTATTATATTCTGAAATATTTTTAATTTAGCACCAGAAAGTAAAAAGCTTCTGGAATTTAGCCTGGACTAGTTATTCAACATCACTTATATCCAGTTTTCTATCACAATACTACTCCTAGATAAAATGCTCTTCTCCCCTTTGAGGTCTTTCCTACATGTTCTCGCCAATAGCACCTCACCTCTTTGTCCTGCTAACAATCACTGCTTCTTGTATCTCAGTAGGGTACTTTAATTCAATTCAAAGTTTGGTAATCCATTCACTTGTGTGTTGGGTTGACAACTCCTGAACATTCTGTTGTTGCCTCCAATAATCTCATTCAGAACAGTTACACAGGTATAGAGTGATGGAATTATGTAGTGCTGAGGAAGGTTATAAGGCACACATTGTGGATCTGCAAGTGCCACTTGTATAGTCACACTCTCCTGCTTCTTCCCCATAGTCCTATAACGGTGTTTATCTTCACTGAATTCCCCAGTGACATCTCTCTCTCTCTTCCTTTTTCTGCAATTGCACAATTCAAAACATGAATTTCATTTCAAGGGAGAGTCAGTCTATGGCTTTGAAATGTTAGGAAAGTAGGACTGAATTTAAACACTTTCATAAAGTAGGTCACATTCACATCAGCACTAGAGAGAATTAATTTGTGAAGTTATTTTTACATTCCCTGTTATCATCTCGAATATACAGTAAAATATATTCAAGATAGTTTGTAGAAATTTTGCTTATTCTAGTAATTGCAGTTTCATGTGTCAGCAAAATTTTTCATATATTTGGGTTTTCATCTAAGTTATATATTTTTTATTTATACCGAAGCTGTTTTGTTTCATTTCTCAGTACTACAAAAATCTTTTCCCACTTTGGTTTCTCAGAGCACTTTAACCTTAGATTAGGAGCATGAATTTAAAACATGCAACATAAAACATTCAGTACTTAGTGTGATGGAGTCCCACGGGTGACCATGTCATTGCTCCTGCGCTTTGCTTTCTAGATTTCCAATCACACTTGCCTTCCTCCTCTTTCTGACAATGTTTCCAGAAGCACCTAGCACAATCTGATACTCTATTCAAGTGGTTATCATCCTTAGAGAATTGGTAATGGCTGTAAGAAAATGTTCCTGATTTCATCTACAGCTAAGTGTATTATAAAAAAACAGATATTGTAATGTCCCTAAGGAATAATTGGTTGATAGGTCCACTTAATTCAAAACAGATTCGAACTCAGAGAGAAAAAAATAAAGTGGGTAATATCAAAACTGTACCAATCATTGGCATGCCTACAATTAAAGTAATTGGTTGGATTTTAATTTGCAGATGAAAGAGAGAACTTCATAGCAAAAGGATATTTCAGAATTTTGTCAATGTGAGTGTCCATCATTTTAAGGTGATTGGAGGAATGTATAGGGGGGGGATGTCAGGGGTAAGTTTTTACCCAGATGGAACATACTGGGGGGTGTTGTAGAAGCATATACACTAGGGGTGTTTAAGAATCCCTTAGATAAGCACATGCATTGTAGAAAAATGGAGGGTTATGTGGGAGGAAAGGACAAGATTGATCTTAGATGAGGAAAAATGGAGGGTTATGTGGGAGGAAAGGACTAGATAAGGAGGTTAAAAGGTTGGCATGACATTGAGGGGCAAAAGGCCTGTACAATGTGGTAGTCTTCTATGTTCTAAATAAGTGCAAATGTGTCTGGCAGAAAAATGTGTACCTCTGGGACAGGGAGTCAGCTATTGGAATAATAAAACCACAGGACCATATGACATAAGAGCAGAATTTGGCCATTCAGCCCATTGAGTCAGCTCCGCCATTCCATCACGGCTGATCCCAGATCCCACTCAATCTATACACTTGCTTTCTCGCCATAACCTTTGATGACCTGACAAATTAGGAAAGTATCATTTTTTGCTTTAAATATACCCACAATCTTGAACTCCACAGCAGGCTGTGGCAGAGCATTCCACAGATTCACTACTCTCTGGCTAAAAATATGCCCCCTTACCTCTGTCCTAATAGGTCGCCCCTCAATTTTGAGGCTGTGCCCTCTACTTCTGAACACTCCTATCATAGGAAACATTCTCTCCACATCTATCCAACCTAGTCCTTTTAACATTTGATAAGTTTCAATGAGATCCCATTGGGTTCTTCTAAGTTCCAGTGAATACAGGTCCAAAGGAGCCAAACTCTCCTCATATGTCAACCCCCTCAATTCCAAAATCATCCTTCAGAACCTCCTCTGGATTCTCTCCAATGACAACACATCCTTTTTGAGATATGGGGCCTATTACTGTTGACAATACTTTAGGTGCGGCCTGACTAGTGTCTTATAAGGCGTTAGCATTATCTCTTTGTTTTTATATTCTATTTCCCTTGAAATGAATGACAGCATTGCATTTGCCTTCTTTACCATAGACTCAGCCTGTAAATTAACCATCTGGAAGTCTTGCATGAGAACTCCAAAGCCCCTTTGGACCTTTGATGTTTGAATTTTCTCCCCATTAGTCCGCACTTCTGTTCCTTTTACTAAAATGCATTATCATATATTTCCCAACACTGTATTCCATCTGCCACATTTTCGCCCATTCTTCCAATTTGTCTAAGTCCTTCCGCAGTCGTATTGCTTCCTCAGCACTACCTACCCTCATTCTACCTTCATATCATCCGCAAACTTTGACACAAAGTCGTCAATTCCATTATCAAGATCTTTGACAAATGAGGTGAAAAATAGAGGTCCCAAAACTGACCCCTGAGGAACACCACTGGTCACTGGCAGCCGACCCCTTTATTCCCATTCACTGCCTCCTGACCATCAGCTATTCCTTGTAAAGCAGCCTCATATGTGGCATTTTATCAAATGCCTTCTGAAAATCCAAGTAAATGACATCCACTGTTTCTCCTTTGTCTGCCCTGCTTGTTGCTTCCTCAAAGAACAGATTTGTGAGGCAAGATTTCCCTCTATAGAAACCATGCTAACTTTGACTTATTTTATCATTAGGATCCAAGTACCCCAAAACTTCATCCTTAATAATGGACTCCAACACTCTCCCAACTATTGAGTTTAGGCTAGTTAACTGGTCTATAATTTCCTTTGTTTTTGCCTTCCTCCTTTCTTAAATAATGGGGTAACATTTCCAGTTTTTCCAGTTCTCCGGAACCACGCCAGAACAAAGTAGGTGTGGTAAATATGGCACTGTATTTTGCTCCACAAATTCATGTAGATCTCCAATGATATCAGCAGATAGTTTATAGCATTCTTTGCCTTATCCTCCCCTCCATTTTACACACATTCTACTTTAGCTAGTACTGCACTTCTCACATTATCTTAATTTGCCGGTGCACTCACCCCTCTATGCACACCTCACATTCTCATCTAGCCATCCATTACCAGCATTTGTCCTCATTCCCATGTAAAATCATGCCTACAATAAATATATGTTATAACAAATGCTATTACTCTCTCTGGATCTCTTCCTTTTTTCCATGTGGGTAGGGTGTACAAAACCAGAGAGAGGCAAAAAGGAAAAGGTGCTGTAGATTGGATGCCTAGATAGATAGATAGATAGATAGATGGATAGATACTTTATTCATCCCCATGGGGAAATTCAACATTTTTTCCAATGTCCCATACACTTGTTGTAGCAAAAACTCATTACATACAATACTTAACTCAGTAATAATATGATATGCATCTAAATCACTAACTCAAAAAGCATTAATAATAGCTTTAAAAAAAGTTCTTAAGTCCTGGCAGTTGAATTGTAAAGCCTAATGGCATTGGGGAGTATTGACCTCTTCATCCTGTCTGAGGAGCATTGCATCGACAGTAACCTGTCGCTAAAACTGCTTCTCTGTCTCTGGATGGTGCTATGTAGAGGATGTTCAGGGTTTTCCATAATTGACCGTAGCCTCCTCAGCGCCCTTCGCTCAGCTACCGATGTTAAACTCTCCAGTACTTTGCCCACGACAGAGCCCGCCTTCCTTATCAGCTTATTAAGACGTGAGGCGTCCTTCTTCTTAATGCTTCCTCCCCAACACGCCACCACAAAGAAGAGGGTGCTCTCAACAACTGACCTATAGAACATCTTCAGCATCTCACTGCAGACATTGAATGACGCCAACCTTCTAAGGAAGTACAGTCGACTCTGTGCCTTCCTGCACAAGGCATCTGTGTTGGCAGTCCAGTCTAGCTTCTCGTCCAACTGTACTCCCAGATACTTGTAGGTCTTAACCTGCTCCACACATTCTCCATTAATGATCACTGGCTCCATATGAGGCCTAGATCTCCTAAAGTCCACCACCATCTCCTTGGTCTTGGTGACATTGAGACGCAGGTAGTTTGAGTTGCACCATATCACAAAGTCCTGTATCAGTTTCCTATACTCCTCCTCCTGTCCATTCCTGACACACCCCACTATGGCCGTGTCATCAGCGAACTTCTGCACATGGCAGGACTCCGAGTTATATTGGAAGTCAGATGTGTACAGGGTGAACAGGACCGGAGAGAGTACGGTTCCCTGTGGCGCTAACCACTGGTATTAGAGATTTCCCTGATATTAAATGTCAATAAGTCCAATATTCCACAACCTTCAATCATATTGACATGAGAAAGGGGCCAAGATTGCTCAAGGACTGTGTCAGTGCCTGTGTAGCTGGCAATGCAACAGCTTTAATACTCACAATTTTGTAGGGCCATTTAGGGATGAGGCCAGGTTTTTGCATCGAATCTCATGTTTTGCAAGAAAGAAATACTTTTGAGAAGTCTGCTTCTATATCCAGATAAAGTCAGAGTGGTGGATCGCTGCAGAATGAAAGTGTCCTGGAACTGCTGTGGAACTTGTTACTTCCTGGATGCAAAGCAGCTGCATGCTGTTGGATTGGATAACAAATTCCCCTGGGGCTCTGCATCTGGTAGGTAGCCAGAGCCAGAGACCTGAGCACCAGCTCATTCTAACCGGCACCATCACATGAAACCTTTTCATACTGATGCATTAGTGCGCTGTCTACAATGAGATCCTTCAAATGTGCCCTAAAGGAACCAGGAGCACAAAGTAGAGAAGGACATTGACAATGCCAGCCACTGACTACATTTAGCTATAAACTTTAGTTGGCAACAGATTTTTCCCCCTGCTTGCTGTAACTGTTAGCAACCATATCATCTAACACCATAAATCTCCAGGCTTACTACGTGGTATCCTAGTGCTTAATTGCCACAATGAGATCTCTGCTCTCGTCTCTCCTGTTTACCACTTGACTTTGGTGACAGACTAGTTCTGGTGCTACTCTGGTCTGAGGTATGGACCATACTACTATATATCTACAATGTGCAAAGAAGCTGCTCAGAACAGGTAATGTGATTAAATCCTCTCCCACAAGCGGGTAGGAAAATCTTCATTAGTACTTGGTAGTATATATAGGGCTGAAATAGATCAACCCTCCTTAACATGTCAGTTATTTTTGTTCTCATTGGCAGTTTCCAGGATGACTGAGACACAGTGTCCTCAACATTATACAGTGGTCTGAAATCCGCAGCAATGGCTTTAGTTGAGGGATCAAAAGTCATAAAATGTTAACTCCTTTAACCTATTGTTCTGCAGTGAAACCCTGAGGTCACTGAGTTGAAGCTGGCTTTCTAACTCACTGTCCATTCTGTTGGTAGTAATGTTCATCAGCCCCCAAACTCACATGTTCCTGCCTAGTGGAGCCCAGCCCTCTGTATCCACTTTTCTTCCCATTCATTTTTCAGATATTTCTGACATCTAAATCATGTCGCATTTAATCGTTAAGGAATGTTGTCACTTCATTTTCTGATTTCTAAGTTATTTCTGAATGCCAATTCACCATGAACATCACATAGTTTCACTTTCTTGGTACAGTTAGCCATAGAACAGGCATGCATTTCATTTCTAAACTGTTGGTTAATCCAACTACATAATTAATTGATGAGAGGGGAGGTTGAAAATCTGATTGAGTAGTGCATAGCAACAACCTCTTACTCAATGTCAGTAAGACCAAGGACCTGATTATTGATTTCAGGAGGAAACCAGAGGTCCATGAGCTTTTTCTCACCAGACAATCAGAGATGGTGAGGGTCAGCAACTTTAAACTCCTCGGTGTTATCATTATGAAGAACCTAGCCTGAGCTCAGCAGGTGCAATTATGAAAAAAACACAACAGTACCTTTACTTACTTAGGAGTTTGCGAAGATTTAGCATACACCTAAAACTTTGACAAACATCTATAGATGTGCAGTGGAGAGTATATTGACCAGCTGCATCACAGCCTGATATTGAAACACCTATGCCATTGAATGGAAAATTCTACAAAAGCAGTGGATATGGTCCAGAGCATCATAGGTAGAACCTTCCCCACCACCAAACACATCTAGAAGAAGTATTGTTGCAGGAAAGCAGCATCCATCATCAGGGACCCCCACAAGGCAGGATGAAGGTACCCTCAGCATAAAGGTAAAAGACCCTCAGGACTTACCATCAGGTTCAGGAATAGTTATTACCCCAGGTTCAGGAACAATTAGGCACAAAGTTATCCCCATTAGGCTCTTGAACTTAAGGGGATAACTTCACTCAACTTCACTTGCTCAACTCTATGGACTCACTTTCAATAACTCTTCATCTCATGTTCTCAGTATTTATCTATCTATCTATCTATCTATCTATCTATCTATCTATCTATCTATCTATCTATTATTTCTTTCTTCTTTGTGTTTGCACCGTTTGTTGTCTTTTGCACACTGATTGAATGCCCAAGTTGGTGCAGTCTTTCATTATTATTATTCCATTATGGATTTATTGAGTATATCCACAAGAAAATAAATCTCAGTGTTGTATATTGTGACATATATGTACTTTGCTTATAAATATACCTTGAACTTTGAAAGTCTTATTTAAATAACCCATCATATATCGTCAAACAGTATACCCCTTCCATTCTTTTCATATGCTAGCCTGGCTTTCTGGTTTAAATTAATGTTTGCCTAGATTTTGTTACATTATATAGTGCTATGGTGCTATTAAAAAAGAGAAAAACTTCATGCCATCTTAAAAGTTTCTTCCCCCAGAGAGATAATCGGTCAACCATTCTAGTTAGCACCCCAACACTCTCTATCTATTACCCCATCATGGCATTTCACTGTAGACACTTTAAGCCACATTTTATAATGTATATATTGTAAATACATGCTGATATTAATGCATATTGCAGTAATTCCATATGTGTACTTTAACCTCTAACTTTATTTTTACACAATTCTTTATTCTTTATAATTGCTGAATGTTGTTTTTTTTCTATGTTGTGTCTTGACCAACACACCGCAGCAAATTTTTAATACATGTAAGTATAGATGGTGAATAAAATTGATCCCTGAATATAGGTGATCCTTGATCATTGATTATAGATTTTATGATCCAGTTCCCATTTACTTCAAAGTAAATTTATTATCAAAATATCAAAGTCTTCAGAATTTATTTGTGGAAGAAAATCTGTTTATCCAGCTGAGAATTTCTTCCATGTGTTTCTTTCTGACATGGAAGGAATGCATTCATACTATTGCATCAATGCTAGCACACAGAGCAATCTCTACTGTCCCAGTCCTCCACTTACTTCCCAATAGCATGCTCTCTCTTGCATGTCCATCAGCTCCCCCCAGTTCTCCCTCCACCCAGCTGCAGCAGGGGAAATTTACAGTTGCCAATTAATTTAACTTCCAGTATGTCTTTGGGAGATGGGAAGAAAGCTGGGCACCCAGGGGAACCCACACAGTCACAGAGAGAACGTGCGAAGTTCACACAGATAGTGTTGTAGGTCAAGGTCAGATAGGAGTCACAGAGCTGTGCAGCAGCTGCACCAACTGCTGTGCCACTGAATAAATTAATCTATTTTAATTCAAACATACTTTGGGAATAGAATACTGGAAAGACGCTTCCCAATTTAGCCTCAGGTTGTTGGTATATATAACAGTAATTTGCAGACGATTCACAGAGAAATAAGGAAGGAAGATGGACTCTGAGCCAAAGAGACAGCAAATAATAACCATGAAGTGATGCTGATAGATATTTCTATTGGAGCCAGCTGGGAACATCTTAAGGAAACATTTAAAGCTGAACTGACACATCCTAGAACTTAATATAATTTGAAGCACAAAAAGCTGAGTGAAGACTGGAAGAAGGCATCCTACCCTCAAACCACTTGCTGCTATCTAGCAATCACACAACCAACCACCCTATTGATCCAGTTAATAAATAAAGCAATAGAACCAGCTCAGACCACATGTTAAATTTGTCTGAGGAGAACTGTAAGGTCTTATTAGGTAGATGTTCCATTTGAGTGCTTGACATGTAGCTGTTCACTCAACATGAAAGAGCTATATATTAAAATGCAAAAAAATATTAAAAATGAGAAACATGAGAAAGCTTGCAGATATTGGAAATCCAAAGCAACACATAACAACTGCTGGAGGAACTCAGCAGATCAGGGAGCATCTCTGGAAATGAATAGATAGCTGACGTTTCGGCCCAAGACCCTTCTTCAGCTGATATAAGTTGAGAGCTGACATAACTTGATGGGACGTGTATATTTACATTTTTTTAAAAGTCATTTTTACAGTCTTCTTTCAATTTTCAATCCACTCTCCTTCCCAAGCATGCACAATAGAATAGCAGTTAGTGTAACTTTATTATAGTGCCAGCAATCTGAGATCGGAGCACAATTTCCACCAGCGTCCGAAAGGCCATGTGCTCTGGTTTCCAAAGATGTACAGGTTGGGGTTTGGAAGTTGTCGGCATGCTACGTTGGTGATGGAAGCATGCGGACACTTGCAAGCTACCCCTCAGCATATACTTGCACGGTATGTTTTGATGGTTCAACGTACATGTGACAAATAAAGTTGAACTTTTATAATCTCTATAGAAGTTATTGCTATGCTTTGTAACTCCAGAAATTAATCAAAAATAACATATAGCATAAGCATAAGGCAAGACCAAGGAACAGCATAGTTGCTGAGTTATTGGTTGTGCAGTGTGCTGCATTGCGATATTCAAGGCGGAAATTGGCGAACTTCTGATTCAGTGTTAATGTAGTGTGTTCTGCTGACCTTGTTTAGGCTTTGGATGCACCTTTCCACCAAGCCATTTGGTGGTACAGTATGGAGGTAACATGTCTTATTTCATTCATTTTTAGGAATGACTGAAACTGTTCCACAACAAACTGTGATCCATTGTCACCGATTAAGTGTTCTGCAACATCAGTCCTTGAGCAGACTTCTCAATATATCAACAGTGTGCGAGGCTGCAGTGCAGGCTATTGGAAGAACTTCTGGCCACTTTGTAGCTGTGTCCACTGCTACCAAGAAATGTGTACCTGTGAATGGTTTGGCAAAATCTATATGAATCTTCTGCCATGGAAATGCAGGTCATTCCCAGGCATGGAGAGACACTGGTCTTAGCATCTTCTGGACATGTTGGCATCGCAAAGAGTGTATGGCAAGCTGCTGAATCTACTAATCCCAGGCTAACAGAGGGTTTCTGCCCACTGCTTTCATTTTGACGACAACTAGATGATTGGCATATAGGTCATCCAAAACTTTAGCTCTCAGCTGAGATGGTACAAGAGCTCTCAATCCTTGTATAAGGCAACCCCCGTCAAGGGCAAGTTCATCCTGGCGCTGATAACAATGGGGGAACTGGAAGTTCGGCTGCATATTGCAGTCATTTTGGGTGCCATGTGGACCTGAGACAGTGATGTGTCTTATCTGATTTCCCTTTGAATCATCTCTGCTGTAACTGGGAAATTTTTGATTTGCATTAGGGAAGATACATCAAGAGGAGTGTCCTCTTTTGTAAAATTTTCTGGCATTTCTACTTCCAAGTGTAAATGGGACAATCCATCAACATTCCCATGATTAGTTGTTCTCTTGACTTTTTTTTTGTCATTGTGTCCTCACAGAAACAGAGCCCATCTCCACATTCATGCCTCTGCTGTTACCAGAAAACTTTTCTGTGGATTGAAAATGGCCACTAGTGGTTGACGATCAGTAACAAGGGTAAACTCTCTCCCTTGCAATTACTGGCTGAAACATTTTACACCCCAAACCAGATTCAAGGCCTCTCTGTCAATGTGTGCATAATTTTTCTTTGCAGCAGGAAGGGAACATGATGCAAAGGCTATAGGGCATTCACTTCCATCCTCATAACATGTGACATGACTGCACCTGTACCATAAGGTGAAGCAACACAGGCAAGCTTCACTGATGATGTGGATCATAATGTCTGAGTACAGCGTCTGACATCGCCATTTCCGTTACCTTTTGGAAAGCCACCTCTCACTGCTTTGTTCATTGCCATTTCTTCCCGAACTGTTGTAATGAATTCAAGGGGTGGAGCTCAGTAGGTAGGTTTGGCAGGAACCTATTAGAGTAATTAACAAATCTTAAAAAAAGACCCCAGCTGTAATGTCCTTTTGCCTTGGGGCATCCACTACTGCTTGAATTTTCTCAGCACACTTGTATAACGCTTGTGCATCAAAGGTGTGACCACAGTAAATGATGCTTGTTTTAAAGAATCTCCTTTGTTGGCATTGTGCTCTGAGTTCATAATCTTCTCATCTCTTTAACACTGTCTTGAGATTTTGGCAATGTTCCTTGTCATCTTCACCAGTAACAATGATGTCATCCAGGTAACAGCTGGTGCCAGGTTAGCCTTGCAGCACCTGGGCCATAGCTTTCTGCCAGAGTACAGGTGTAGATGCTATTCCAAAAATAACCCTTTTATATTGATAAAGCCATTTGAGAGCATTTAAGGTGAGATACACTTTGGACTCTTATTCCATCTCTATCAATAGATAGGCCTCAGCTAAGTCTGCTTTACTGAAATGTTTCCCTCAAGAAAGATTTATAAAGATATCATTTATCCTGAGCAACGGTATTGATCAACTTTCAGTACTAGGTTTATGGTGACTTTAAAATCACCGCAGACCCATTCATCTGGACTATTGAGACCACTGACATTGCATGTGGGTTCCACTCAAACTTGGAGAAAGAATTCCTTCAGCCTCCACACAAGCTAATTCATTGACTACTTTATCACCAATGGTATAAGGAACTGCTAGGACTTTGTAAAATGTGGTTATAGCATTCTATTTTAGCATTATTTTACCCTTGATATGTTTGAATTTTCCAATACCATCCTTGAACACTGCTGTGGCATCGTCCAGTAGCTTTTTTAATTCATTTTCAATTGACTCTATTGCAAGCAATGTGGAAAAACAATGGTGGATGGATCACCAATCAAATTGTAGTTGTCTCAATCAATCATAGCCCCCTGGTCCACCTGTCTTTGCCACATACAAAGGCAACGTTGCTTGTAGTTGTATTTCACTGTTGCAGATGTCATTCCTAAAGGAATGATCTTTTCTGCAGAATACGTTCTTAGTTGGATATCTGCAGGCGACAGTTCAGTATCTTTGAAATGCCGTTCAAACTCATTTTGTGGAATGACTGAAACAGCTGAACGAGTGTCCATTTAATTTGCCATTCACTTCTGGTGTAAGCCATATTGCTTGTCTCCTATTAATTTTCACAGCATAAATGTCAAGGCTGCCTAGTCCTGTGTCACAAACAGGAGAAAATCAGCAGATGCTGGAAATCCAAGCAAAATACGGAGAATGCTGGAGAAACTCAGCAGGCCAATCAGCATCTATGGGAAAGAGTACAGTCAACATTTTGGGCCAAGACCCTTCAGCAGAACTGTAGAGAAAAACGATCAGGAGTCAGAGCTCTCTGTCAGTCTCATCATAATCAGATGTTTCATCAACAGCAAGCTCTTTTCGAAACTGCAAACTGACTTTTTTTTTATCTTTTTCTCTTCCCTCTGCAGTCCATTTATTTTTGTCTGCTCAGCATGCTCTTTGTATGTGTCCTACTTTGTTGCACTTTCTGCAAATTTTGCTTGTAAACCTGCCTTGATCTGCAGTATTTTGTTGTAGCTTGAAGAATGTCACCAAAGAGACACAGCTGATAGATATAAAAGTAGTCTTTTAATCAACAAAATGTGACACTCTCTGGAGGAAGAGGCTTGCTCAACCCAATACTGCATCACATTTTAATGCTAAAGATCAAAGGATAATTCTACAGTTACAGTATATCTACAAGGCTTCCTTTGAATTACATATAATTTTCACACCTTCTTCCTTGCACCCATACCCCAGACACCCAGAACAAATGTTAATCTGCATTTTCTGGTTTTCATTTAGCTGAGGTCCACAGCTCCCTAAAACTATTGTCCAGGGTTGCATTTTAAATTTAATCTACAATCCACATTCAGGTCTAAAGATTGGTTGCTGAAGTTAATATTTATGTATTCTAATTCCAAAATATGCCCTAACATAAGTGAGCCCCTGTTACAACAGCAATACAATTTGTTTGGCCAGGCAGATTTCTGTTTAGATGCTGCAATATTGTTCATGTTGACTTTCATTGTTGAAGGCAAGTCAATTGCATTTCTAGCTGCTGCTTCCATTGATACAGCTATTTCAACTGCTCTTTTAGTCAAAGTTATGCTTCTGTTAGGAGCTGTATTTCAATGCTTTCTTGTAAGATTCCATAAACTAAATGAACTTTCAGTGGCTAGAAGAAGTTTTAAAATGAATACAATCCTATTACTGAACTGGCAATGCTCAGATGATTCCTTTAGTTTTGCCACATCAGCTAAAATGGACCCCACTTCCTTTTGATGCCACTTATAAAACTTAAAGCATTCTGCAATCAACAATAGTTTTGTTTCTAAATATTTCTGCACTACATTTACGATAACAGCAAAACTCATTTCAGCCTGTTTGGTTGGAGCAGTCAAACTTCTGAGCAAACTTTATGCTCTTTCTGCAATTGCACTTGGGAAAACTGACCCTTGTTTCTCATCAGCTAGTCTATTTGCTTTAAAATACTGCTCAGTTCCCCGATTATACAGTCGAACACATCTGACTTTCCAATGTAACCAGATATTTTTATTTTTAAAAAATGTATCATTATTATCTCCTGGTACTCACTGTTTACGTTCCCATGAATTTCATCCATTCTCTGCATTTTTTAACTCCACCATCCCTCTACTCTTTCCAAAGAAAAAGAAGTGCTGCACTTTATTTAACTCAAACGTCTCACTGTACTTCAACAAGGAGACAGTCAGCTTGAGTTCATTTTAAAACTTCCTCATTGCCACGGTTATGTTTTGTCATTCCACAAATTAATCAAAAGTAAAACACAGGAGTCCGGGAATAACTTGTGTCTATTTTTACATCATGAGGCACACCTTTGTAACATGGTGGCATAATTATGCATGCCATTCATGTACTTTACATATAACCCATAATGAACAACTGTATGTAAACAACAAAGAATGCTTAATCAAACAATATATTTACAATATTACTCAAATATTACTGAAATATATTATGCACAACAGTTGTAATCACTATTTTTATTCCTGGAGAATGCAATTATAAATTAAATTGCATAGTTACTATATGGGGCGATCAATATCTCAACAGTTGATAAGCAGATGTAGGTATTGATATTGATTAATTAAAGGCAGTCCTTAAGGACTGTAAGGCAGTCCTTACAGGGGAAACGCAAACAGCTCAGATTTAAATGACTCCTGTATTCCTGCTCCAAGCAAATATGGTGGATCAATTTGGACAATGTCACCAAATACAGTTTTTCCTAACTTCAAGACTCTGTCTAAACAACAGCAACTCTAGTGCTTTAACAGCCTCACTTGCTGTTCTCCTATTCTTTATTCACTGAACAGTCTTGGCACTTACTTTCTGATGCCAATCTTTGCTTGTCTCCTTTGATACCATGCTTAGCTGAGGACCCTAATTATGCAAAATCAGATTATACTGCTGGATTATTCAAAGGTCACCATTACTGTGGGTGAGAATAGAATTTCAGGAACTGGGTGTGAAGGCTGTGCTGTTTGAGAGATTACCCTTTTGCTAGAAGGGCTTGCGATCTCCTAAGTAATGGTTGATGGGTCTATGGAAAAGACTGATGTTTTTTCCTAGAAGAGAGTGATGTCTCAGTAATGATTATTGTGAAGTCTTTCCCTATCCTGGCTACTGCAAGTTGACCGGGCACAGACTATGGTGCAAATCCAGGATCATCTCAACCCACCTGACAAGACACAACTTTGGATGGAGTCAATCAAAAAAAACATCAAAACCCTTGTAAGAACAAAAAAAAAGGAATAAAAGAGGAAAATGCTTCACAGCTCATTCTTGCAGAGAACATGTATAAAGTTGAACCATAAAGTAGCTCTGTGCTTCTTTCTTGACAAAAGAACCAACCAATCCTCCTCCACCTCTATCTTGCAGAACTGCTCTTCACCTTGAATAATTCTTCTTTATCAAAACTCAAGGGGAAGCTATGGGCATTCACATGGGCCCTACCTACACTAGTTTCTTTGTTGCCTACATTGAACAGTCCATGTTCAAAGCCTTCCCCGGTTATACTCTCCAAATCTTCCTCGGCTACATTGACGACTGAATTGGTGCTGCTTCATGCACCCATGCTGATCTCATTAATTTTATCAACTTTGCCTCTAACTTCCACCCTGTGATTAAATTCACTTGGCCCATCTCTGATGTCTCACTCCCCTTTCTTGATTTCTCTCTCTCTATCTCCGAAGATAAATTGTCAGCCAAAATCTTTTATAATTCTTCAAATTCCTGCAGTTATCTCGATTATACCTCTTCCCACCTATCTCTTGTAAAAAAAAATGCTTTTCTCTTTTCTCACTGTAACCAGGTGACCGTTGAATATCATTTTTTTAATTGTTAAAGTGCACTTATGTATTCACCTTGGTAATGTTAAAAATAGCTGCCTGTGCCTTTAAGAGAAAACGGTGATGTCATTTTGCATGGGTGGAGTAAATGAAGAGTTGTCATGTTCTAGAAAGGACGACGTTCGAATGCTTTTCCCAGGTTTGGTGAGGAAAGGTGAATAATATTTGATAATATCAATATAAATTCATTGATACTTATTTGTAAATCTAGAATATCAGTAATCTGACATGTTTTACATGTGGATGCTTTAGATTAAAATTGATCGCTGGATAGCGTGATTGCAGAGTTCCTTAATCGGCCTACTAGGTTAGTCTTTTTAGTAATTCAACTACAAGGCCATGTATTGTAAAAGTTTATTTGTCTTTCTTTATTGTTTCATGACCAAATGTGAATGTAACAGAGTAATGTGAATGTGTTAATCTCTGTTCACATAGTGTGAGTAAGGAGAATTCATTTCAAGATCTAGCCTATATGTGTTTGGAAGTTAAGCACATGTGTGCCAAATGCGAGTATATCTCTTAGTTAAGATGAGATGCATTTATTCATATTTTCAATGTTGTGTATAAGGTACAGTGTTGGTGGGATTCATTACATTGTATTGGTTTTTTAGAATTGCCATTGGTTTTGTATATTTTGTTTTAATTATTTTCATACCGCATACGTAACAAGGGTGTGGTCTGAAGTTAAACTGAGATTATAATAGCGGGAACTGCTTTTTAAAATTTATTTTGTCGTTTTTATTTTGATACCCTCTTACTGCAATAAAACATCTAAAACAAATAAAGGAGTTAAAGACCCAAACAACTATTTGCTGTCCTGCGTGTGTACTTTCCCCCAGGTTACATCAGTTTCTTTACAACTGTTCCTAAGACACAACTTTCCATTCCAGGACATCAGCGAGGGGTTTCCTTCCCTCTACTATTGATGCTTCCCTCATCCGCAGCTCCTCCATTTCCCACACAACCATGCTCATCCCATCTTTTCACTGCTTTAAAAGTGTTCTTTTTGTCCTTACTTACCACCCCATCAACACATTATCCTTCACAACTTCCACCGTCTCCAAAGGAATCCCAGCTCGAAACATACCTTTACCTCCCTCTCTCCACTTTCCACAGTGATCTCTCCCTCTGTGATTCCTTTGTCCATTCGTCCCTCTCCACTAATCTTCCTCGCATCAAGTGACCTAATTGCTACATCTGCCCATACATTCCCTCCCTCTCCTCCATTCAGGACACCAGGCAGTCCTTCCAAGTGAGGAACACCTCAGCTGTGAATCTGCTGGAATCGTCAATTGTGCCTATTGTTCACCATGCGGCCTTCTCTACATTGGTGAGACTGGTTGCAAATTGGGGGACCACATTGTCGAGCATCTCTGCTCCATCTGTCAGAAGTGAGGCTTCCCCGTGATCAAATATTTTCATTTCAATTCCCATTCCCATTCTGATGTGTTGGTCCATGGCCCCCTCTTGTGCCTAGATAATTACACCCTCAGTGTGGAGGAGCAAAACTTTATATTCCATCTGGTTAGCCTCCAACCCGATGCACGAATATCAATTTCTCCTTCCAGTGAACAAATTTTGTCCCCTTCCTTCCCCTATTCCCCACAGACCTTCTATCCCTTCTCACCTGCCTGTTACCTCCACCTGGGTTCCTTCCTCCTTTCCTTTCTCCTGTGGTCCTTCTTTTCCAGATCCCTTCTTCTCCAGCCTTTGACCTTTCCCACCCACCTGACTTCACCTATCACCTTCCAGTTTCTTCACCCACCCACCCCACTTTTTATTCTGCAATCTTCCCCCTTCCTTCTCAATCCTGAAGAAGTGTCCTTGGCCAAAAATATCCATAGATGCTGCCTGACCTGTTGAGCTCCCGTAGCATTTTGTGTGTGTTGCTTTGGATTTCTAGAATCTGCGGACTTTCTCATGTTTTAGAGTTTTACTCAGCTAATTTTGTTACCAAAAGAATTAACTTGACAGGCTTTACCTATTACTCTTGGAGAAATTGGTTAAAGATTAAGAACGCCTGCCTGCACTCACGGATTAATTAATCAGATATGATCAGTTTCTATCGACTATGTGCAGATGACAGTCTCTGCAACAGACAGAATGAAGATACCCCCTGCATTATTGGGCTTTGCTTCATACTCAGCACTGAAGAAAATCTCAAGAGTACAACCTGACACTATTGCCATTATATTTTAATATCTTTCATTACATCTCATGTAGTTTCTGTTTTCCAAACAGAAATAAGAGGGAAATATCTAAATATTATTTCTTTTACCATCTCATTCTTTTAGTGGCAAATATTCCACTAAATAACTTCTAACCCTGTGAGATATTGCCAGTGAGCAATGAAGTAGTTATCGTTTCCTGCTTGAGAAAAAGTGTTAATTCAGAAATGTAAATAAAATAATATGCTGTCAGAATTATCTTAGACCGTAAGACATAGGAACAGAATTAGGCCTACTCTGCCATTCAATCAAGGCTGATTTATTTTCCCTCTCAACCCCATTCTCCTGGTAACAAGGTAAATGGTAGGGACACGGAGGAGTGCAGTAGAACAGAGGGATCTGGGAATACAGATACAAAATTCCCTAAAAGTGGCGTCACAGGTAGATAGGGTCATAAAGAGAGCTTTTGGTACATTGGCCTTTATAAATCAAAGTATTGAGTATAAGAGTTGGAACGTTATGGTGAGGTTGTATAAGGCATTGGTGAGGCCGAATTTGGAGTATTGTGTGCAGTTTTGGTCACCAAATTACAGGAAGGATATTAATAAGGTTGAAAGAGTGCAGAGAAGGTTTACAAGGATGTTGCCGGGACTTGAGAAACTGAGTTACAAAGAAAGGTTGAATAGGTTAGGACTTTATTCCCTGGGGCATAGAAGAATGAGGGAAGATTTGATAGAGGTATATAAAATTATGATGGGTATAGATAGAGTGAATGCAAGCAGGCTTTTTCCACTGAGGCTAGGGGAGAAAAAAAAAACAGAGGGCATGGGTTAAGGGTAAAGGGGGAAAAGTTTAAAGGGAACATTGGGAGGGGGCTTCTTCACACAGAGAGTGGTGGGAGTGTGGAATGAGCTGCCAGATGAAGTTGTAAATGCGGGCTCATTTATAACATTTAAGTGTAACACTTACCCAACAGGCTGGTATATGTCTAGGGGAAAAGGAGATCCAGCCACTCACCAACCCCACCTCCTGTACATGCAGGTGCTGTGGGAATCAAGTTTATGCCACGTGCACACACACCATATCAAACTCACACCAGATACCGTTATGGAATACACTTTAAAGATTTTACTAAAGCTAAAAGAGTACTATGCAATACAATATATATGAAGGAAAAGAAAATAAAGTAAAAGGTGCCAACTTATCAAAGTTCAGTCAGTTTAGTGCACATCGTTGGAGCTCAACCATCGAACCATTCGACCCCTCGTCACCTTCCTTCGACCTCCACGTCCTCGCACCTAGGACCACCCGGGTGGTCGACCGAGCAGTGCAGCGCACATCCACCTTCCTCGACATCTTCTTCCCAAACCCCCTGAAAAGACTGCGAAAACCCCGCTCCCAGACCCACAAGACAAAATAACATTCTCCATTGGTTAACAAATTAATACAATCCCGATATCAGCAAGTCTAAAGCTAAACAACTGCAAGAGAAAGCACTTATCATACAATGAAGCATTCCTACTCTTAACAAAACAAAGAAGCCATTTTGATTAACACACACAGTATATTGTACATAAGAAAAACTTGGACAGGTACATGGAGAGATGTGGTCCAGGTGCAGGTCAGTAGGACTAGGCAGAAAAATGGTTCGGCACAGCCAAGAAGGGCTAAAAGGCCTGTTTCTGTACTGTAATGTTCTATGGTTCTAACCTTTGACGCTCTTACTAATCAAGAAGCTATTAACTACCGCTTTATGTATACCTAATGAGTTGGCCTTCATGGCTATCTGCAGCAATGAATCCCACAGATTCACCCCTTCTGGCTAAATAAATTCCTCCTTATCACTGCTCTAAAGGATGCTCTTCTATTCTGAAGTTATGTCATTTGATCCTAACCTCTACCACTATAGGAAACATTCACTCCATGTCCACTGTGTCCAGGCCTTTCAGTATTTGGTAGGTTTTAATGAGACCCACCCTTGTTCTTCTACACTCCAAGGAGCTATGAAATATTCCTCCTACATTAATCCTTTCATTGCCAGGATCACTCCTGTTAATCTCCACTGGATTTTCTACAATGTCAGAGATCCTTTCTTAAATATGGGGCCTAAAACTGCTCACATATACTCCTAACGCAGCCTGATCAATGCCTTATAAAACCTCAACATGATATCCTTGCTTTTATATTCTAGTCCTCTCAAAATGAATGCTAACATTACATTTGCCTTCCTTACTACTGACTGTACTTATAAGTTTAACTTTAGGAAATCTTACACTACAATTCTCAAGTTGCTTTGCATCTCTGATTCCTGCATTCACTTCCTGTTTAGAAAATAGTCTATGCCTTTATTTCTTTTACAAAAGTGCAGAGCCATATAATTTCCTACACTGTATACCTTTTGCCACTGCATTGCCAATTCTGCTAATTTGTCCAAGTCCTTCTGCAGACTCCCTGCTCCTCCATCTATCTTTGTTTTATCTGTAAGCTTGACCACAAAGCCATTATTTCTATCATCCAAATCATTAACATATAAAAAGTCGCGGACTGAATATCAGCCATTGAGGAACACCACTGGTCATCAGCAGCCAAGCAGAAAGGGTACCCTTTATAGCAGCTCTGCCTTCTGCTAGTCAGCCAGTCTTCAATCCATCCTAGCACCTTTCCTGTAATACCATGGGCTCCTATCTGGTTTGGAAGCTTCATGTGTGTCAAAGGCCTTCTAATAATCCAAGTAAACAATATCCACTAACTTTCCTTTGTCTATCCTACCTGTTACTTCCACAAAGAATTCCAAAAGATTTGTCAGACAGGATTTGCCTTAAGGAAACATGCTAACTTTAGCCTACGTTGCTGTGTATCTCCAAGTACCCTGAAACCTCATCCTTAATAATGGACTTTAATATCTTACCAATCATTAAAATCTAGCTATAGCTGTCCCATAATTTTCTGTCTCTTACCTTCCTCCGTTTTTGGAGTGGGGTGACATTTGCGATCTTGTTAATTTAATCAGGGAAGTTTGGAAATAAACAATGTGTTGAGCACTAAAGTGCAGATGAACATTGATTGGGTTGAGAACAATGGAGACTAGAATTCTTCATTACTGAAGAATACAACCATAGGAATTAAATGTAATGCTAATCAGAAATATTTACAAGTATGATAAGAGTGGCTAGCAAAATCTTGATTATCTGGTTGTGGTCACTGGCCTGAATTAATTGCCTTTGTCTTGATACCCCCAGTTACTGCTTGCCTTGTTGAATGTTATTTTTTTGTATTTTTAAACAGAGCTTTTTTTTTCAGATATTTTCCCCATAGTTTCACATAAGTGGGATGGCAAGTGAGAATTTTTGGAGGAGGTGGTTTTGGCAACTCTTTTGTGAAGTGGAACTGAATAAATTTAGAGGGCCTTTTTGAAATTCAAAGCAATTTCTATTTCCCGAATATTGTGAAATTTTAAAATATTTAGATCTAAACATCTAAACATCAATCCTTAAAATATTTAGACCTAAACATCTAAACATCAATCCTTGGAATATTAGGCAAATGAACTGTACAGATGATCATTTCCTTGTGGCAAACAGGTGAAACGAATGTGAAATCTGCAAAGTGCTGTCAAAAGGTGAATAGATAGTAACTGGTTTTGCCAACAAAACATTCATCATCAATATCTTCACAGCAACAGAAATTTCATATTTATGTATACTTTTGTTCTGAGGGTTCAGTTCTGGATTCAACCTAGTCAGCAGTCCAGACAACAAAGACACAGAAGGGTTATTATTTCCAGTTATAAATTTCACACAGGAAATTAATTATGTCCACACCACTCATCTCAATATAGTTTCTGGAAATGTGAATAACATCAGTTTTTAGTCACCTGGATCTTTGAATGAATGTGAATACATCATTTGAAATTTAACTGAACTTTAAAGTCCTTTCAGTCCTGTATAAATCATAAGCCACATTGTGGTTGCTTGGACAAGTGCTGTTCCAGTAAATGTTAAGTAGATCAACATAGTCTAATACAGAACATTTTGTCTGATTAGCACAATAACCACTCATTCCCTCTGCGACAAGTTCAAAGTTCAAAGTAAATTTATTATTGAAGTATTATTGAAGTCACCATTTACTGCCCTGAGATTCATTTTCTTGCAGGCATTCACAATAGGTACATAGAAACAAAATAGAATCAATGTAAAACTATACACAAAGATGGACAAACAACCAATGTGCAAAAAACAACTAACTCTGCAAAAAAATAGATAGATAGATAGATATTTAACTTTGAGAACATGAGGTGTAGAGTCCTTGAAAGTGAGTGCATACATTGTGGAATCAATGCAGCATTGGTGTGAGTGAAGTTATCCATTCAGGATCCTGATGGTTGAGGGGTAATAAGTGTTCCTGTATCTCCTTCTTGCTGGCAGCTATAAGGGGTGTTTGATGATGGATACTGCTTTCCTGTGACAGTGCTCCATATGGATGTTTTCTATGGTGGGGAGGACTTTGTAGCCACTACTTTTGTTGGTTTTTCTTTTCAAGGACATTGGTGTTTCCATACCAGGCTGTGATGCAACCAGTCAGTATACTTTCCACTATCATATATGTAAGTTTGTCAAAGTTTTAGGTGACATACAGAATCTTCACAAACTTCTAAGAGTAGAGGTGCTGCTGTGCCTTCTTTGTAATGATACTTACCAGAACAGATGTTCTGAAATGGTAACGCTGAGGATTTTAAAGTTACTGACACTCTCCACCTTTGACCCTTTAATGAGAACTGGCTTATGGACTTCAGACTTCTTTCTCCTGTAATCAATAATCAGCTGCAATACTTGTAATTGATTACTGCAATCAGCTACAGTCAATAACAAGTGCACCATGATTGACATGTGTAATGGGCTGGGTTGATTAGACCAAACAATTCAAGTGTTCAGGGGATGTGGTAATAAGCGTACAAGCACAACAATGTAACTTAAACCCAATTTATTATCATCAAATAGAAAGCACAAGTAAACCATACAAAACACTATCTTGTAAGTCAAAAAGACTTTCAGGGCTCACAATTCTTAGTCACCTCTTGATTATTGCTGTTGCCAGGGGAACTCTGAATTCTGACTCACTGGTGAAACGATCCCTGTGCCCCAGGCACCGATCGCAATTTTCAGTCTGGGCAAAATCTAATGAAGCAGGGAAAGGCACCCCAATAAATACAAGTTTCACAAGTGCAGGGAGATGCATAGAGACACACAAACTCTTTGATCTTTAGTTCTGATGCCATTAACTCAGCATGGTTTCTTTCATTCAAAAAACACGCGTGTTCATAACACAGTGTTCAGCATACCTTTATAAACCAATTAGACACTTTAGTTGTCACCCCCACATCCATTAGTTCACCACTGTTTTGAATATAACAATAAACAACATAGATATTACATAAAACAGTCCTCCAATTTACAATGGGTCTCAGCAATATAGGGGGCGCCACATCAGGAGCGACAGGCACAATAGATAACATCTGCAGGTTTGCCGGTGAAGTGTTGCCACACCTAGAAGGACTGTTTGGGACCCTGAATGGACATGAGGGAGGAGGCGAATAGGCAAGTGAAGGACTTCAGCTGCTTGCAGGGCTAAGTGCTGGGAATGAGATTTGTAGGGAGGGAGTTTGTCTCCATTTTGTCTTGAGAGATGACAATAGACAATAGACAATAGGTGCAGAAGTAGACCATTCGGCCCTTCGAGCCTGCACCGCCATTTTGAGATCATGGCTGATCATCTACTATCAATACCCGGTTCCTGCCTTGTCCCCATATCCCTTGATTCCCCTATCCATAACATACCTATCTAGCTCCTTCTTCAAAGCATCCAGAGAATTGGCCTCCACTGCCTTCCAAGGCAGTGCATTCCAGACCCCCACAACTCTCTGTGAGAAGAAGTTTTTCCTTAACTCTGTCCTAAATGACCTACCCCTTATTCTCAAACCATGCCCTCTGGTACTGGACTCTCCCAGCATCTGGAACATATTTCCTGCCTCTATCTTGTCCAATCCCTTAATAATCTTATATGTTGCAATCAGATCCCCTCTCAATCTCCTTAATTCCAGCGTGTACTAGCCCAGTCTCTCTAACCTCTCCGCGTAAGACAGTCCTGACATCCCAGGAATTAACCTTGTGAATCTACGCTGCACTTCCTCTACAGCCAGGATGTCCTTCCTTAACCCTGGAGACCAAAACTGTACACAATACTCCAGGTGTGGTCTCACCAGGGCCCTGTACAAATGCAAGAGGATTTCCTTGCTCTTGTACTCAATTCCCTTTGTGATAAAGGCCAACATTCCATTAGCCTTCTTCACTGCCTGCTGCACTTGCTCATTCACCTTCAGTGACTGATGAACAAGGACTCCTACATCTCTTTGTCTTTCTCGCTTACCTAACTTTACACCATTCAGATAATAATCTGCCTTCCTGTTCTTACTCCCAAAGTGGATAACCTGACACTTATTCACATTAAACGTCATCTGCCAAGTATCTGCCCACTCACCCAGCCTATCCAAGTCACCCTGAATTCTCCTAACATCCTCATCACATGTCACACTGCCACCCAAACTTGCCAAACTTGCTGATGTTATTCTCAATGCCTTCATCTAAATCGTTGATGTAAATCGTAAACAGCTGTGGTCCCAATATCGAGCCCTGTGGCACCCCACTAGTCACCACCTGCCATTCCGAGAAACACCCATTCACTGCTACCCTTTGCTTTCTATCTGCCAACCAGTTTTCTATCCATGTCAATGTCTTCCCCCCAATCCCATGAGCTTTGATTTTACCCACCAATCTCCTATGTGGGTTCTTATCAAATGCCTTCTGAAAATCGAGGTACACTACATCCACTGGATCTCCCCCGTCTAACTTCCTGGTTACATCCTCGAAAAACTCCAATAGATTAGTCAAGCATGATTTACCCTTGGTAAATCCATGCTGGCTCGACCCTATCCTATCACTGCTATCTAGATATGCCACTATTTCATCTTTAATAATGGACTCTAGCATCTTCCCCACTACTGATGTTAGGCTGACAGGTCGATAGTTCTCTGTTTTCTCCCTCCCTCCTTTCTTAAAAAGTGGGATAACATTAGCCATTCTCCAATCCTCAGGAACTGATCCTGAATCTAAGGAACATTGGAAAATGATTACCAATGCATCCGCAATTTCCAGGGCCACCTCCTTTAGTACCCTAGGTTGCAGACCACCTCGACCTGGGGTTTGTCAACCTTCAGTCCCATCAGTCTACTCATCACTGTTTCCTTCCTAACGTCAATCTGTTTCATTTCCTCTGTTACCCTATGTCCTTGGTCCATCCATACATCTGGGAGATTGCTTGTGTCTTCCTTAGTGAAGACAGATCTAAAGTACTTATTAAATTCTTCTGCCATTTCTGTTTCCCATAACAATTTCACCCAATTCATTCTTCAAGGGCCCAACATTGTTCTTAACTATCTTCTTTCTCTTCACATACCTAAAAAAGCTTTTGCTATCCTCCTTTATATTCCTGGCTAGCTTGCGTTCATACCTCATTTTTTCTCCCCGTATTGCCTTTTTAGTTAATTTCTGTTTTTCCTTAAAAATTTCCCAATCATCTGTCCTTCCACTCACCTTAGCTCTGTCATACTTCCTTTTTTTTAATGCTATGCAATCTCTGACTTCCTTTGTCAACCACTGTGGCCCCTTGCCCCCCTTTGAATCCTTCCTTCTCCGGGGGATGAACTGATTTTGCACCTTGTGCATTATTCCCAAGAATACCTGCCATTGCTCTTCCACTGTCTTTTCTGCTAGGCTATCCGTCCAGTCAGCTTTGGCCAGCTCCTCACTCATGGCTCCATAGTCTCCTTTGTTCAAATGCAACACTGACACCTCCGATCTGCCCTTAACCTTCTCAAATTGCAGATAAAAACTTACCATATTATGGAGACAGAGAGATCGAGAAAGGGGAGGGATGTGCCAAGAATGGACCACTCTATGGGCAGAGTGGAAGCTTGAGGCAATGTTGATGAAACTGATGAGTTCAGCATGGATGCATGACTCAGCATCAATGCAGTCATCAATGTAGCGTAAGAGTTGTGGAGCATTACTAGGGAAGGCTTGGAACATGTACTGTTCTACGTGGCCAACGAAGTGGCAAGCATAACTGGGACCCATGCTGGTGTCCATGGTTACCCCTTGTGCCTGGAGAACATGGGAGGAGCTAAAGGAAGAAAATATTGATGGTGAGGACAAGTTCTACCAGATAGAGGAGGGTGACGGTGGAGAGGAAATATTCGGAAAATGTGAAAGAAGGAAAGAGCATTAAAGTTTACTTGATGAGGGATAGAAGAGATATACTATATATTACATACAAGTGATAAGCCTTACTCCAAAAAAGAATCCATCAACCAAACTCTCCAAGTGAACAAAAGACATTTAATCATTAACAGACATCCTGATGTTAATGGTGCCTGAGACTAAGAAAGGATCCAGCTGCTATCAACAAACACTGGACATTAACACATTTACAACTTTTACGTAGTACAGCCACTCTCCAAATATTATCCACTACAGACACCACATACTAAGGGTTCAGGAAGAGTTAAATTGTCATTTTGAACTGTTCAGACATTCATCCAATGTTTTACAAAATTTAATATAACACACCAAGGTGTCCTAAAGTGGCTCAGCATGGTTTCTTCAGCTGATGACCTCTGCCATCTAACAGGACAAGAGCATGAAATGAATGGAATCATCACCACCTTTATATTTCCTGGCATGCCAGTCTGACTTGGAAATGCATTGTTGTTTCTGGAGCACAGGTCAATATCCTAGAACCCCCATCCTCAACATTATGCGGGTACCTTCACCATAAAGAACGTAGCAGATCAAGAATCTGTTTCATTTCTACTTCCCAAAGAGACATAGAGATTACCATTAAATGCCTGATTTGTCAAAGTCACCCATCTTTCAAATGAACAAATATTGAATCCTTGCATGGCCCATTCATATTATTATAAATGTATGGATGAATGAGTTTACCATTCCAGTCTCCATTGGGCTAAGTAACATCTGGTGGCTTGATGCCACAGGTAGTGATATCTTTCCAATTTTGTGTGAGAATCTTGAGCTCTAACTTTTCGTATCAATTACATTGTTTGGTAAAGTGGTTAGCATCATGGTGCATGAAACACTTAAGCCATTCGAAGCTATTTGGAATAGACACACCATGGTGTCACTCAACAGGCTTGTAAATATACGAAAACTTCACAACCACTTTTTGGGGAGAATACACAGGGAATGTCTGATGCTTCACAATAGGATGAAGTCAATTGTGCAGCCCTCTTTCCACATAAACCATCTCTATCATTGAAGAGATCCACAATGATTTTACTGGTGATTGGTTGGAAGCAATGTAATGCTCAAGCTGGATGCTCAGCTACTCAAAGCTGCTTTAATAAGATCATGGCTAATGTGATTGTGATTTGAACTCATTTACCCATGGGAGCCATCACCTGCAACGTGATGGTTTAGAAACCTTTCCACATTATGGTCATCTCATGTCAAGCTAATCTAGTTGGACTGGAAAACCTCAACCAGCCTTGGGATGAAGGCCTAGCTACAAACTGCACAGTCTGTTGATGAACAAAAGCAGTCTAGAATATCAACACTGGTTGCTGTGATGGCAGTTTCTGAACTTGGGTAGTATTTGGTTGAACCTGCATTATAGATATCTGCACATTGGGAGATTTCTGATGAACTGCAATAAAATTGAGACTGGCCATCATTATCTGCATAATAGCTAGTTCTGCAAGTAGATTGACGACCAACTCCATGCTGAGAGAAACATGCTCCAGGCTCTGTTGGTAATGCCCGATGCAAATTGGTGCCAATCACCCCCTTTGCTCCTAATGTTCCGCATTTGCTTCAAGAAGGCGTAACAATGCAAAAAGCATCCAATTGTGATCTCCATCAGCTTTTGCCTTGTCTATAGTTATCCAATAGGGTTGCAAAATGAAATGACTTCATGCATGGTACTCTAGTATTTTCTTATAAGCACAGAGATTCTGCAGATGATGGAAATCCAGAGTAACACACACAAATGCTAGAGGAAATCAGCAGGTCAAGCAACATCAATGGAAAGGAATAAAGAGTTGGTGTTTTAGGCCAAGACCCTTCATCAGGACGAGTATTTGGTTGTTCAGTTCTGTGATCTAGTAGTGAATTAGTGTCTAGTTGTCCTGCATTGTGTACTAGTGCGTGATTCCTCAATTGGTAATGTGATGGGTGGTGGTATGCCCCTAGCTTAACAAATGTTTTATGAGACATGGCTGCTGGTATAATGTTTTTGATGGCACATCAAAATATTTGAGTTCAGTAAGGTTTAAATAGCCCATTTGATCTAAAACTGTAGGAATAATACTAGCTTTGCCTGCAATTACAATATGAGTTCCTGACACCAATCAAGCAAAACTAAATTTATCCATTTTGTTTAATTGCACTGCAATTTCCTTGACCCCTTTCCACAAGGTGGAAAGGAAAAACTGGCAATCATTTATCCCTAGGGATCTCTTACACACTCACTCACAGAAAGACCACATGGTAATTCTCCACTCTCTCTTGCTGATTAGTGCTGAGCCAGCCAATAATGTTGGGGGGGGGGGGGTTGGGGACAATGTGTGAGATCACACAGATAAGGAAAAAAACAGTTCATAAAATACAACTATCAAGAAAAAACATGATAACTAAGGAAGAAACTATTTCTGTTTTCAAACGGCAGACACAATAGGTCAATGGTGGATGCAATCTCCATGGCTCTTCACAAAGCTTTAGACCACCTAGACAATACAAACAACTACACCAAGATGCTGTTCGTTGACTATAGCTCAGCATTTAATACCATCATTCCCACAATCCTGATTGAGAAGTTGCAGAACTTGGGCCTCTGTACCTCCCTCTGTAGTTGGATCCTCAAATTTCTAACTAGAAGACCACAGTCTGTGCAGATTGGTGATAACATATTCTCTTCACTGACGATCAACCCTGGCGCACTTCAGGGGCGTGTGCTTAGTCCACTGCTCTACTCTCTATATACACATGACTGTGTGGATAGGCATAGCTGAAATGCCATCTATAAATTTGCTGACGATACAACCATTGTTGGTAGAATCTCAGGCGGAAAAGGGAGGGTGTACAGGAGCGAGATATGCCAACTAGTGGAGTGGTGCCACTGCAACAACCTGGCACTCAACATCAGTAAGACGAAAGAGCCGATTGTGGACTTCAGGAAGGGTAAGATGAAGGAACACATACCAATCCTCATAGAGGAATCAGAAGTGGAGAGTGTGAGCAGCTTCCTGGGTGTCAAGATCTCTGAGGATCTAACCTGGTCCCAACATATTGATGTAGTTATAAAGAAGGCAAGACAGTGGCTATACTTTATTAGGAGTTTGAAGTGATTTGGGATGTCAACAAATACACTCAAAAACTTTTATAGTTTACCATGGAGAGCATTCTGACAGGCTGCATCACTGTCTGGTATGGAGGGGCTACTTCACAGGACCAAAGGAAGCTACAGAAGGTTGTAAATTTAGTCAGCTCCATCTTGGGCACTAGCCTACAAAGTACCCAGGACATCTTTAGGCAGCAATGTCTCAGAAAGGCAACGTCCATTATTAAAGACTTCCAGCACCCAGGGCATGCCCTTTTCTCACTGTTACCATCAGGTTGGAGATACTGAAGCCTGAAGGAACACACTCAGTGATTCAGGAACAGCTTCTTCCCCCTGCCATCTGATTCTTGAATGGACTTTGAAGCTTTGGACACTCCCTCACTTTATTAATATACAGTATTTCTGTTTTTGCAGATTTTGCATTAATCTATTCAATATACATAATTGATTTACTTGTTTATTTATTATTAAGTTGTAGCGGTGTGCTACACGCAATGCTGAAATAACGACACGGAGTCGGTGAGCTGCAGTTGCAAAAACAGATTTATTCAAACTTCGCGGCCTCACTTTAAAGCCTTCCTGATCCCACCCTCCCCGGGTGGGAACACTGTAAGGGGCGCGTATTCACAGTCCCGTCCCGCGCGCGGGCTTTTCCCCTTGCTGGTGAAGCAGACTTGGCGCCCTCTTTGGGACTGGCCTCAATGCTGGTGCGTGCCACTTTGTGAGCCGGTTCGAGTGCGCTGCGAAGTGGGTCGCCACATAACCCCCCCCCCCCCGGAACCGGCGATACACCCCCCAATGTCCACAGTCTGGGTCGGACTCTGTTTGGGAGGTCTGCCTCTGCGCCGCGGTGCTGGAATCTCGACCGGCTGCGCCAAGTCCACATGGGCCGGTTTGAGTCAGTCCACCGTGAAAACCTCCTCTTTCCCCCCAATGTCCAGAACGTACGTGGACCCGTTGTTTCTGATCACCGTAAACGGCCCCTTGTAGGCTGTAGCGGTAGCGGTGCCCGAAGTCCGCCCCGTTGTACAAAAACGAACTTACAGTTTTGCAGGTCTTTGGGTACGCAGATCGGGTTCTGGCCATGCTGCGAAGTGGGTATGGGGGCCAGGTTACCGAGCCTCTTGCGTAGTCTGCCCAGGACTGCTGCGGGTTCTTCCTCTTGCCCCCTTGGGGCTGATATGAACTCTCCTGGGACGACCAGGGGTGCGCCGTACACCAACTCGGCCAACGAGGTGTGCAGATTCTCTTTGGGTGCCGTGCGGATTCCGAGCAGGACCCAGGGAAGCTCGTCCACCCAGTTAGGCCCTTTGAGGCGGGCCATGAGAGCCGACTTCAGGTGACGGTGGAAACGCTCCACCAGTCCGTTCGACTGTGGGTGGTAGGCAGTTGTGTGGTGCAGCTGTGTCCCCAAAAGGCTGGCCATAGCTGACCACAGGCTGGAGGTGAACTGGGCGCCTGTGTCGGAGGTAATGTGGGCCGGTACACCGAAGCGAGAAACCCAGGTGGCGAGCGGTGCTCGGGCACAAGATTCGGAGGTGGTGTCAGTTAGCGGGACCGGCTCTGGCCATCGTGTGAACCGGTCCACGATAGTCAGGAGGTGTCACGCTCCTCGCGACACTGGCAGGGGGCCCACGATATCCACATGAATGTGGTCGAAATGCCAGCAGATGGGGTGGAACTGCTGCAGCAGAGCTTTGGTGTGCCTTTGCACCTTGGCTGTTTGGCAGTGCATGCACGTTTTGGCCCATTCACTGACCTGCTTGTGGAGTCCGTGCCAAACGAACCTGTTGGCTACCATCTGGACAGTTGTCCTGATGGAAGGGTGCACTAAGTTGTGAATGGAGTTGAAAACGCGCCGCCGCCAGGCTGCCGGGACGACGGGGCGGGGTTGGCTAGTGGTGATGTCACAGAGTAGGGTCCTCTCACCTGGGCCTACGGGACGGTCCTGGAGCTGCAAACCGGAGACTGCGGTTCTGCAACTAGGGATCTCCTCGTCTGCCTGCTGCGCCTCCGCCAGTGCTTCATAGTCTACCCCCTGGGACAGGGCTTGGATCTTAGGGCAGGAGAGGGCATCCGCCACGACATTGTCCTTACCTGAGACGTGCCGGACATCCGTTATGTATTCAGAGATGTAGGACAGATGTCGCTGCTGGCAGGATGACCAGGGGTCAGATGCTTTAGTGAACGCAAAGGTAAATGGTTTGTGGTCTGTGAATGTGGTGAAGGGCCTACCTTCTAAGAAGTACCTGAAATACCGGATTGCCAGGTATAGCGCCAACAGTTCCCGGTCGAAAGCAATGTATTTGAGCTCGGGTGGTCGTAGGTGTTTGCTGAAAAACGCCAGGGGTTGCCAGTGACCCTCGATGAGTTGTTCCAGCACCCCACTGACTGCTGGGTTGGATGCATCCACTGTGAAGGGTGGTAGGGACGTCCGTTCTGGGGTGCACTAGCATCGCGGCGTTTGCCAAGGCTTCTTTGGTTTTAATGAAAGTGGCGGCGGACTCCTCATCCCAGGTAATGTCCTTGGTCTTACCCAACATCAGGGCAAACAGGGGACACATGATTCGGGCAGCTGAAGGGAGGAAGCGGTGGTAGAAATTCACCATACCCACGAATTCCTGAAGGCCTTTGATTGTGTTGGGTCGGGGGAAATGGCGGACCGCGTCTACCTTAGCGGGCAGAGGGGTTGCCCCGTCTTTGGTAATCCTGTGGCCCAGGAAGTCGATGGTGTCGAGTCTGATCCGGCATTTGGCCGGGTTGATTGTCAGGCCGTATTCACTCAGTCGGGCGTAGAGTTAACCGAAGTGGGACTGATGCTTCTGACGATTGCTGCTGGCTATGAGGATGTCGTCCAAATAGATGAAAGCGAAGTCCAGGTCACGTCTCACCGCGTCCATTAACCGCTGAAACGTCTGTGCAGCATTCTTTAGGCCGAACGGCATGCGAAGGAACTCGAAAAGGCCGAAAGGGGTGATGAGTGCCGTTTTGGGGATGTCTTCCGGATGCATCGGGATTTGATGGTATCCCCGGACAAGGTCTACCTTGGAGAAGATCCGTGCGCCATGCAGGTTTGCTGCAAAGTCCTGAATGTGCAGTACAGGGTAGCAGTCCGGCGTTGTAGCCTCGTTCAGCCTGCGGTAGTCGCCGCATGGTCTCCAGCCCCCTGTTGCTTTGGGCACCATGTGCAGTGGGGAGGCCCATGGGCTGTCGGACTGCCGTATGATCCCCAATTCCTCCATCCTCTTGAACTCCTCCTTTGCCAATTGGAGCTTGTCCGGGGGAAGCCTTCGAGCATGGGCGTGGAGTCCTTGTGTCGGGATGTGGTGCTGTACGCCGTGTCTGGGCATGGCTGCCGTGAACTGCGGTGCCAGAACCGATGGGAAATCCGCCAGGACCCTGGTGAAGTCGTTGTCGGACAGCGTGATGGAGCCGAGGTGAAGGGCTGGCAACTGGGCTTCACCCAGGGAGAACGTTTGAAAGGTCTTGGCGTGGACCAGTCTCTTCCTTGGCAGGTCGACCAGTAGGCTGTGAGCTCGCAAAAAATCCGCTCCCAGGAGCGGTTGGGCTACAGCGGCCAGTGTGAAGTCACATGTGAACCGGCTGGAGCCGAACTGTAGCCGCAGTGCCATAGGTCCTTACTGTGCTGCCGTTCGCGGCCCTCAGGGTGGGACCCGGTGCTCTGTTGCGGGTGTCATAACTCGTTGGAGGTAAGACGCTGATCTCGGCTCCGGTGTCGACCAAAAAGCGACGTCCCGACCGCTTGTCCCACACATACAGTAGGCTATCCCGATGGCCAGGAACTTGCAGGGCGGGCCACAGCGGCGAGCTTCTGCGCCCCACTGCTGGTGGCAGAAGCACCATTGTTCATGGCTTTCCACAGCACGTCCGCCCAGGCTGCCACCTTCCGGGGGTCGCTGAAATCCGCGTCGGACAGCAGCAGGCGTATGTCCCCGGGCAGCTGCTCCAGGAATGCCCGCTCAAACACGAGGCAGGGCTTGTGACCTCCAGCCAGGGCCAGCATCTCGTTCATCAAAGCCGACGGTGGCCTGTCCCCCAAACCATCCAGGTGCAGTAACTAGGCAGCTCGCTCGCGCCGTGAGAGTCCGAAAGTCCTCATGAGCAAGGCTTTGAATTCTGTGTATTTGCCGTCCGCTGGGGGAGACTGTATGAACTCTGCAACCTGGGCGGCTGTCTCCTGGCTGAGGGAGTTCACCACGTAGTAGTAACGTGTGGCATCTGAGGTTATCTGCCGAATGTTAAACTTTTTATAGGATAATAGAACCAAAATTTGAAGTGCAATAATAAAGCACTAATGGTATAAAATTTAAAAGTTTCCATAAAGCCCATAGCATTGTCCTGTTGTTTTTAATTATATTCAAGCAAGATTCTAAGAGCTATAAAAAAAAGCAAGTATGTTGCGCATAAAGAATGTAAAGCTGATACTAGCTTTTTAAGAAATGTCTTTGGCCTTGTGCATTCCTAAAAATAATTTCAATAAAATGGAAAGAAAAAATGCCTGCAGATCCATTTTAGCAGATCGTGTATAGTTGTATGCATTGTATACATTGTAACACAAGTATATATCTTAAAAGATGCCTGCAGCTTTCGGATTAATTCATATCAATATATACATTAGGAAATGGGTGTAGAACAGTAAACTAAAGGCCAAGTAGATAAGTTAGATACACATAAGGAGGGAACGGAAACATCAAGGAGGAGATCCATAATACACTGACAATGAGAAAATTCGGGGCACCAAGATGTGTGACCTTGGCTGTTATTCATTGACCATAACTCAACAACGTCTCAAAGGGATTGCTGCTGGACTGACTGTAATAAGAATGATTTGAACACAATCCATCATTGGGAATGTGGATATGTGTCATGTTTCTAAAGATAGATGGGCTAGGTGTGGTTTAAAAAAACTTTTCAGGAAAATAAATATTACTAGAGGAAACAGACTAGAGAAAAAATAAAGATCATATTTTACAACACTTACCATACAGTATACTTTGGCCAACCTAAAGCAATCTGCAGCCAACTTAGTACTTTTGCAGTTTTGTTCACAGAGAACAATGACACAAATTTTCACTTGCACATTTAGCATCGTGAAAACTGGAATGCTGTCAAAGAAATGGCTGCTGAAGTGCATGAGGAGATATTATGGTTTGTGAATAAAAGCTTTTTGAAAGAGCTAGGTTTCAAGCAATGAGCCACAGGGGAATAGAGAGGCAGACTTTTGGAAGGGAATTTCAGAGTTGAAAATGCAGCTCAGAGTATAAAAGGACTGAAAGAGAATATACATCCTGCATTAATACCTTATGCAGGAGTACTTAGAATATATAGGACAATGCAGACCATTTTATTTATTTATTGGAATAAGGTGCTGAATAGGCCCTTCTGACCCTTAGAAACATGCTGCCCCTGCAATCGCCTAGCCTAATCAAAGGACAATTTACAATGTCTCATTAACCTATCAACCAGTATGTCTTTGGACTGTGAGAGGAAACCGGAGCACCCAGAGGAAACCCACATGATCACGGTGAGAACGTATGACCTTCTGACAGGTAGTGGCAGGAATTGAACCCAGGTTGCCTGTAGTGTAAAGAGCTGTGTGAACCACTACACTACCATGCCAACCCACTAGCTTACACCAGACTATACCTTTCTTTGGAGCCTCCTGCATTTCTGTATAATCTCAGCCAATCAGTATAGGTCATTATAAATGAAACAATATTATTGTATAAGGAAGGAGAGGGGAGAAATAAAATTTGGAAAATTAGACTTCTGATGGCCACGTAACTTCTGTATTATAATATTAGGATATTTTTAGATACTCAATGGGGATTGAACATGATCTCTTTGCACTCCATTTCTGTGGGTCCTAAGTGACTGATGAGTCTACTGTGTGACCTGTGCCCAGAGCTGGGACAGGAGAGCCTTGTAGGGCAGTTGGGCGAATAATTTAGGAAAAAATGCACTCCCTTCCTCAGTTATGCTGGACTTCTGTGTGTTCCTGATAAAGGGATTTGAGAATGCCATCATGAGTACACCTTCTCGCAGTTATGGGCCAGGTCAATTGGGATGTTAATTTGTTTTCAAGGAGGCTCCGAGATCATCCGTGAATCAATGCCCCTGTCCATGTGGCTTTGCCATGGAATGTAATTCATTGTGTATGTCTCAGGAGTCTGGTGTCTGCCCATTAGAGTTAACAGATTATAAATAAGGCATGTTCATTGAGGAGATACTGACTTTGCTTCACTTCTCTTGCCAATGAATTTGGAGAGTTATGCCAAGATGGTGTTGGTGGTGTCTCTCTGGTGCTGTTATAAGCAGTCCATGTTTCAGAAGCACACAAGAGGGCAAGGAAATCTGCTTCCCCATAGACCATGAACATATTGGTAGCTCAATTTGAGGTTTTACAATTATCCTCTCTTTTCTTCAGATGGCAAAAAGCTGTGCTAGTGCACGGGAAGGGATAGTGAATTTCACCATCAATTGTCGGCTTTGTTGAGGAGATGGCTTCTTAACATGAGATTGCAGATGCAATCAGGAAGAAGAAGCAAGTTTATAATTCCAGATGAAGGCCCACAATTCAAAACATTGACTGTCCATTTTTCTCTACAGATGCTGCCTGACCTGTTGAGTTCTTTCAGCTGCTTGTTTTTTTCCCTCTCTCCTCAGATACAGTTTCCAAGGACTTCCCATGAATCTTTATGCCTGGAGGACAGTGTTGCCCAGCTAGGGCAGGTTTATATCTACCAGTTTGTCAATTGTGAGACCTGATTCAGTGAATGAATCAACAATGATATGAGCACACCCAAAGATCATCTGCCTATTGCAGTTCAGTGACCTTAGTTCTGTATGAAGTGTAATGTTAGTTGAACAATTTTTAATTTACTCGATAGATTAATTCCAATCCATTGGGAGTTAATGGTTATTACAGAGCAAGAAAGTTTCATTGATGCTTTTCTCTGCTTGTATTTTGAAGTTGATACTCAATGAAGATCACATTCACTTTGCATCCAGATGGAAGTTTCTACTTCAGGGAGCAGCATTTCAGCCACAGGGAGGAGGCAAGAGAGGGAATTAGCAATGAAAAAGGAACTAGTGCTTTCCTGGTGTATATGATTAATAAACTTTTCTTGGGCTTCCAGCTGGGTCAGGAATTAATTTTAACTAGCGCCTAATTTCAACTAGGGATGATGTCTGGGCATGTCTAGTCCAGTGGTATATATACCCCTGCCGTCCATCCCTCCCCTTTGGTTAGACCTCATTCAATCAGGTTTCTGTTGTCCTACCTTGCTTACAATTGAATTCCAGTTCTTACTTAGAGCGAAATCTTTATCTTTGTTAAAGTTCTTTATCTTTAGTTTTATTTCAATGGCTTTCTTCATCAGACAGTCCCAAAACCCATTGGCACAGCACAGTAGTTTAGGGCCATCGAAGTCAAACTTATGAGCATTGCGAATGCAATGGTGAGCAACGATTTACCCTGTGGCAGACATCAGTGGGATCCTCTGTAGTTAAGAGACAAAGATATGTCCCTTTTCTGGTAGATAGTCATGATTCGAATTACATTCATATCACTTCAGCATCAGAGATCCGAAACCTATTACACCAAGGGATAGTGCTTCCTTGGAGCTGCCAAAGAATGAAAGGCAGATGTTAAATTTCACTCACTTTACACAAACAGTACAAGACATGAGCATTGGCTGCTCATGACTTCCTTATCTATCCTGTCTTCATTTTTAACCTTGCATTTCCAATATTCTCTGGGAGTTGTCTCCACAAAAGAAAAATCAATTTAAGAAAATGAAAAAAAAGTAAGCAAATTGATCCAATAGTTCAAAACTTAGCTTGTCTATTTTTTGACATTCAACTTTATCACCTTTCAAATATTTCAAAATAAATCTCAATCAAAGGTGCACATATCAAGGGGATGAACTAATTATGCAACCTTTTTAAATTACACTGACAGAGAAAAGAATCACATCAAGCCACACACAAAAGGGAAATTAAAGCTTATCTCAGAAAACTGCCTCCCTTTTATCAAAAATCTTTCATCACAGGCAATGATAGTAATGCTTTTATGTTGTACTCAACCTCTATAGGAATAATTTGTTTATTACGGACCAAGGGAAGCAAATCTCCAATGAATTTCTTTTTTGTGCATTTTCAGAAATGGTGTAAACAGGATGTTAGAAAATTTTCACTCACACTCAGGTGCATGCACGCACACACACAAATGCATCTTAAATCTTTCATTTTAACTGTTGTACTTGCAGCCATTAACATCCAATGAAAAGATAAGCCTCATGGGATCTGCATCAGTTCTAACAAAGTGAAGGATCTGAAAGCCAATAACGGGGCTGTCCCGGGGCATATTTTTACGATAATGCACAGAATGTGAACTTGTCAGGAATTGTCAGTTGCACCTGAAGTGAGGTGAAAATTGAATTCATGCACATTGGTTGGTCTGGAGTCACACATAGGCTGAAGCATGAGGAAGGCCAAGATTCCATCCCTGAAGGATGTTAGTGATCCAGGCGGGTTCTTAAAACAAATTGGATAGCATTGCATTTTTCTTAGATTGCCTACATGCTTAATGATAAATTTGATGGTAATGAATCTGCATATAGGAGGGAGATTGAAAATCTGGCAGTGGTGCCATAACACCAGCCTCTTACTCAATGTCAGCAAGACCAAGGAGCTGAACTTCAGGGGTAGAAAAGAAGAGGTTCATGAACCAGTCCTCATCAGAGGATCAGAGGTGGAGAGGGCCAGCAACTTTAAATTCCTTGAATTTAATTTTGCAGAGGATCTGTCCTAGACCCAGCACATAAGTGCAATTATGAAGAAAGCACAGCAGCACTTTTACTTCCTTAGGAGTTCACGAAGATTTGGCATGACATCTAAAACTGTGATAAGCTTCTGTAGATGTGTAGTGGAAAGTATATTGATTGACTGCATCACAGCATGTATGCAAACTCCAATGCCCTTGAATGGAAAATCCCACAAAAAGTAGCTGATACAGCCCAGTCCATCATAAGTAAAGCCCTCACCACCATTGAGCAGATCGACAGGAAACATTGAAGGAAAGCAACATCTGTTATCAAGGAACCCCACTACCCAGGACATGCTCTCTTCTCATTGCCTCCATCTGGAGAAAGGTATAGGAGCTCAGGATTCAGGAACAATTATGGATGAAATTATCCCTATCAGGTTGTTGAACCAAAGAGGTTAATTTCACTCAACTTCACTTGCCCGATACATTGAAATGTTCCCACAACCTTTGGATTCATTTTCAAGGACTCTTTATCTCATGTTCCCAATAATTATTGATTATTTATTTATTATTATTATTATTATTGCTTTTAGTTTGTATTTGCACAGTTTGTTGTCTTTTGCACACAGGTTGAACCCCAAATTCATGCAGTCTTTTATTGATTCTGTTATGGTTATAGGGATTTATTGAGTATGCCTGCAAGAAAATGAATCTCAGGATTGTATATGGTAACATATATGTACTTAGGTAATACATTTGCTTTGTACTTTTTAAATTCTTCAGCTGCCAAGCAGGATTCAAGCTCACATCTTTGGATTGATGGTCTGAAATTCTGATAACATAATGCTAACATACACGGCTTCCCAGTATTTGAAAACCAGAAAGATGGCAATGTGACACATCTTTAATAACTGTTAGAATATCATTTCATCAGAGATGGACAACCTCAGGAGGATTCAGTGTGGTCTCATCTTCAACATACTGTCTACCCTGCCATAATAGAAAGACTTAGCTGTCTGCTGAAGACACAGGGACTTTCTGAGTTGATTCTAGGCTTGGTCTCTCTGTCAACTCATACTTGAACAGGCCTTTTCCCTCCAGTGTCAACCATGGATTGATGACTCTGCTGAACAACCTATATCCACTAGAGTACACAGTTATTTTATAGCCAGACATTTTCATTTTAAAACATTGGTAAATTGGTCAATTAATAAGTTGGTTGATTGATTTATTGTTGTCACATGTACTGAGGTACAGTGAAAAACTTAAATAGTGTACTGTCTTTACAGATCAATTCATTACAATTATGTATTGAGGTAATGCAAGGTAAGAAAATAACAGAGTGCAGAATAAATTGATACCGTACTGGGAAAGCGCAGTGCAGTTAGTGGCAGTGTCCCAATGAGGTAAATCATGAGATCAATCTTATCATCCTTAGGAACCATGCAATAGTCTTATAACACTTGGACAGATGCAATCCTGGAGCATGATGGTACATGCTTTCATACATTTGTACCTCCTGCCCAATGGAAAAGCGGAGAAGAAAGAAAGACGTGGGGGGGAGGGTGAGATCTATCATTATGCTGTTTGTTTACTGAGGCAGTGAGAAGTGTAGGCAGAGTCCATGGAGGGGAATTTGAATTTGGTAATGTGCCAAGTGTGTCCACAACTCGCTACAGCTTCTTGCAGTCATGGGCAGAGGTACTGCCACACTGAGCCATGATACGTCCAGTTAGGATGCTTTCTATGATGCATTGATTAAAAAATGGTAAGGATCAAAGGGGACATGATAAATTTATTTTGCCTCCAAAGGAAGTAGAAGTGCTAGTGAGCTTTTTTGGCTGTGGTGTCAATGTGATTGGACCAGGATAGGCTAGTGATCATGTTCACTCCTAGGAACCTGGAACTCTCACCCCTCTTTACCTCAGCACCATTGATATAAACAGGACAATGTGCTCCACTCCCCTTCCTGAAGTCAAGGACCATCTCTTTTGTTCTGCTGACTTAGAGGGAAAGTTATTGGCATGACACCATGTCACTAGCCTTCCTGTAATCTGACTCATCATTATTTGAGATACAGCCCATGATGGTGGTTTTGCATTTGTAAGTGTACAGGGAGTAGAGTAGGGGGTTGAGGATGCAGCCTTGTGGGGCACCATTGTTGAGAACAATCATGATGGAGTTGTTACTGCCTATTATTACTGATTGTAGTATTTTGGTCTGGAAGTGGAGGACCCATTTGCAGAAGGAGGTGTTGATTCCCAGGGCGGAGAGTTTGCCAATGAGTTTGCTTGGAATTATAGTACTGAAGCAGAACTGTAGTCAATAAATAGTAAACTAACCTAGGTCTTTTCACAGCTTAGATGCTCCAGAGAAGTGTGGGCCCAAGGAGATGTCATTGGCTGTAGATTGATTACAGAGGCAGGTAAAATGCAGTGGGTTGAATTTCATGTGAATGCATGCTATGACCAGCCTCTTGAAGCACTTCACGATGGTGGATTACAGAGTCACCAGACAGTAGTCATTAAGGCACATTACCATTTTTTCGTTTTTTTTTAAATACCAAAATGATAGTGGTCCTCTTAAAACAGTTGGGAACTACAGATTGAAACAGGAAGAGGATAAAAAATGCATGCAAATATCCCACCAGCTGACCTCCACATTATAAAAACATAATTAGGGGCAAGTGTAGTCAATCTGATATTCCAAACCTGCTCTGACTTACAACACCATTTTCACCATTTTCTTCATATTCCTTGATTCCTAAGTTTCCAGAAATCTTTCGCTCTCTGCTTTAAACAACCCAAGTTACCAAGTCCCCACAGCCCTTGAGAGGAATGAATTCAAAATTCTGGCTACTCAGTGAGTCCAAGAATAAACAAATAGCCATCTGGTTAGTTGTATATTTGCGGTGCCATTCCTCAACACTAACAAAATTGGTATATTTTGGGACAATCATCGGTATTGAATATTCAAAGAAGTTCCGCTAGTTGTGATGTGCTGATATTGTAAATATGTAATTCTTTAAATTTACCTAACTATAGACCAACTGTTAAATTAAAAAGCTGATTATAGCAATTGAAATTGTAGTTAATTGTTAATAGTTATCTTTGTTTTAACAAAGTATAAAAAACATTATGTAAGGAGAGTGAGATTCTCTTAGACCTTCCTGGACTCTCTATCTCTTGGAGGATGCTATGTGAATAACTAATTTTATATTTCCCAATTACAGCTTCCATGTGGCTCAGTTTTAGTTCTGTCACACCAGGCAGTTCAATATGACAAGAAACACAATCATTATATCTGTAAATTTCATCTTGTACTTATCCTGTTGATAAGATACTTACAAAGCAAGAACTAAAAGATATACCTTAAAGTATGCAAAACAAAATTAAAATTTCCTCTTGTAACATCATTTGCACTGACTTAGAGTTCATTTAGTTGTAGAGTGATTTTTTTCAAGTAAAGAGAATTTACTTTAATAAAGACAGCTGATGACTTCAATTGTCCAAAGCATGTGATACTTAGATGTTAAATTGTCAGAAGCCCAGCAGCCATTCTGGACACAAAAAGATGCTATACGTGATAAGAGTCAGTCAATCTGTTTTAGTGATGTCATTTTTGAGTGGTATATGTTGGCCATTGCTCTTCCGGCAGCTGGTGCCATGGGAAGTTTTATTTCTCTCTCATATGATTGTACAGCACTCTGTTTGTACTGCAGGGAGAACTGAGCTGAAATTTATCAGTGAAACAACAATAGTAATGGTTCAGTAATACGCAATATTCTCAAAATTATTTTGAATTATTCTTTAACCATGAGTTGCAAATCTTGAGTAGAGTACATTTTACATTACATGATTTATATAGCTGTTGGTGAAGTATTGATACTTGCAAGATAATCCTTGTCTTTCATTTCCTCTTTCTTCAGCTGGATGTAAAATTGCTGCACGTTGGCAGCTGTGCCTTTTGGAATTATTCATTCAAATTAAACTTCTAACCCTTGATTCCATTATCAAACCTGTGCAGGAACAGCTAAAGGCTCTTCAATTTGCAATGAATCTTTGTAAACTTCTCTAAGAATAATAAATGAAGGTGCATTTTAAAACTATGCATAAAGTAATTGGCCTTCTGGTGTTAAATTACAGTAAGTGGAACTGCACAGAATGATCAAAAAAAGCCATCCCTTGCCTGAAGCACTTTAGATGTTTTATGCCACATTAAAGGAAGAATATAATCTTTGTAAATCTTCAACTGCATGCTAATGTGACTCATATTTAAACTAAATTAGATTTGTTTAATTTTACAGTCTTACAGAAATTAATGTTAGTCTGATGCATATATTATGTGTTCAGTTAGAAGTGAATTTTGTCCTGCCTCTAAAAGCATAGAATAGTCTTTTTGATGTATACATATGAAAATTCTAGGCTTTTACAATGAAAGCTTACATTTTTTTTCTGGATTATGAAGTATTGTTGTTTTAAATAAAATATCACTGATTTTAATTTTATGCTTCTCTTGGATGAGATTCTGCAACAGTCTTCAGCTGAACAGATAAACATTCAACAACTAATTTTCCGGAGTCAATTTATTGGAAAATTAATAAGTTCCACATCAAAACAAACTGCTTTGCATTTGTGAGATTCAAGTACACAGACAGAGCACAGTATTGCTTTCTACACTAGCCTTCAGGGCAAGATGATTTGCTTCAACTTCAGTTCTGTATCTCTTTATTGTTACAATATATTTGTTAGCAGAATGTGGAAACATCAAAAATTATTGTCTCACCCTATTTTCCCCCAACTTGATGATGCATTTAACAGTACAGTCATCATTGAAACCTTATGAAAGAATACAAGGTAAATTTGGTGGGTTTATGTCTGTGAAGAACATTATTATTGTTTTTAATGTCAATCTGGTAGTTTATTATTAAGTTTACTATGACTAGATGTTCTTAATTACTATTTTGGCCAAATTATTTGAATTTCCTAACCGTACCACTACCCTCATGATTTGCCATGTTTGAGATCCTCCCTCCAGATCAATGGCTCAGGACACTGGCCGCTGGTCCAGTAAGTTATCTATTATGCTACCATATTGACCATAAAGCCTTTGTGGGTGATGCACCATCAATGACTCTCGGAGACGTGAGGCCAGATATAGGCTTTTATTCGCTGGAAGAGAGCAGTCAGCAGCAAGAGACCATCATATGACATCCTGGAGACTGAGGGGGGAGCAGTGCCTCCAATCGCCTTTATACAGGGGTCTGTGGGAGGAGCCACAGAAGCAGTCAGCAGGGGGGGGGGGCGTGTCCAGACAGGTATATGTAGTTCACCACAGTGGGGTCCACAGACTCTGGCTTAGGGGGCTCAATTGGAGCTTGTTGAGGAAGTTGGGTGATTTGTTTAGACCTTGCATGCTCCTTCCACTTCTTTTCCAGAGGCTTCTGTCAGAGAAATTCAAAGTACTCCAGAGCTTCCTAAAGGTTTGCCCATCACATTGAACAGTCTTAGGCCAGGAACTATCATGAACTGGTGATGGTACTATTTTTTTTAAATGAGGACCTGAGGATTCTTTGGAGTGTCTTCTCTGTTCTCTAGATGTCACATACCAAGATGGAGCTGGGAATAATATGCATCTTTCACATTTCTGATGTCAGCAATGCAAAATACACAAAGCACTCATTGAAGATAGTACCACATGATCATACATTGATAGATAACACACTAGATACATCACTGTACATGTGGCAATAACTATTGCAAAAAAGGCAAATGCAGTTCCTCAAGTTTGCCAGAATCGGCAGGTAATTTGACTAGTGTTTTAAGAGGAAAATCTTTGACCTGACTAAATTCACCCATTAAAGAAAGGATCTATAATACCCCTCAAAGTGCTGAGCTGATTATTGAGATCAAGAATGGCTTAGGGCTGGGTGGCCCAAGCATTTTGGGGTGTCTAAGTCTGGGTCCTAGAATGTGGCACTTGGTGCTTGGACAACTTAAATGCTGACACACATAGACTGGAAGCCCAAATGTTGGGTACAGAGGTGAGAGACAGGCTGATATCTCCTGTGTATGCTTATTCTTTTCTCTGCGGCACCGAAGCTGTGAACTGATCAGGCTGCTACGTGTTTCTGCCATGCTGGTGAGGAAACTCGGGACCAAGAGTTGGGCTGCTCCAGGAGCAGATTTGGGACTCAGTCTGGTTTCCTGGTTCGGGATGCTGTTGGCTTGACTCTGTTGATAGCACAATTTGTGTGTATGTGTGTGTTTTCTCTCTCTCTCTCTCTCTCTCTCTCTGGGAAGGAGCCAGAATAAGGGTGTAGTGGAAAGGGAAGGAGTACAAGATGGCAGAAGATAGGTGAAACCAGGTAAGGGGGAAGGTGGATGAGTGGGAGGGGGGGATAAAGTATGAAGTTGAGAGTTGATAGATGGAAGAGATAAAGGGCTGGAGAAGAAGGAATCTGCTAGGAGAGGACAGGGTCATGGGAAAAAGAGGAGGAGGGGCATCAGAGGGAAGTAATGGGCAGGAGAAGAGAAGGGAAGGGGTAGGGAAGGGAAGTGGGAAGCAGAATGAAGAATGGGAAAAAAAAGAAGGGGAGGTGGAGAAATTATCAGAAGTTAGAGAAATCAACTTTTATGCCATCAGGTTGGCAAGTATAATGTGAATACATTTAATTGTACTCAGTGCCCAAATATCCAAAGCCAATGGCACTGTAAGTTCCCAAGAATTTGTAACCACACCTCCCCCTCACCCCACCAACAGAGCAAATGCCTCTTTATCTCTGTATCAGATATTATCCCCCACCTTTCATCTCTTAATTTGACAACACCACAGCTGGAAAACCATCCTCATACTTTTCAACTTGTCAAAGTCATATTTTCCATTCAGATAGACATTCATTTGCTTGAACCCCAGAGATTTAAGCCAGTTTTGTTCAAAAGGCAACAAACCCCCATCCGAAGAAACAATCAGGTGAGCATTTACTATATGGTATTTATGATAATGATTTTATGCATATTATTCATTTCATTTTCCAAATGATATTTTAATCACATGATGTCATCAATTAAAATAAAAACAACGCACACAAAATGCTGGTGGAACACAGCAGGCCAGGCAGCATCTATAGGGAGAAGCACTGTCAACGTTTCGGGCCGAGACCCTTCGTCAGGACTAACTGAAAGGAAAGATAGTAAGAGATTTGAAAGTAGTGGGGGGAGGGGGAAATGCAAAATGATAGGAGAAGGCCAGAGGGGGTGGGATGAAGCTAAGAGCTGGAAAGGTGATTGATTGGCGAAAGTGATACAGAGCTGGAGAAGGGAAAGGATCATGGGACAGGAGGCCTCAGGAGAAAGAAAGGAGGGGGGGGAGCACCAGAGAGAGATGGAGAACAGGCAGAGTGATGGGCAGAGAGAGAAAAACAAACAAACAACTAAATATGTCAGGGATGGGGTAAGAAGGGGAGGAGGGGCATTAACGGAAATAAAATAAATGTGTATTTCATTCTCTTATCACTACTTCCTTTACCAGGATGGGAAAGAGTCTCATTGACAGCTCTCTCTGACTGCAATGTAATCACAAGATCGATCCTAAGCCTGCATTTTTCTGATGAACCTATTTACTTTTGATAATAACAAGTAGCCTGTGAAACCGTAGAATGCCCATAAGTAAGTTGCTTGCTGACAAAAACTGGTCGCTAGTGCTAGAGATCTGACAAAATCTCCAATTCTAATTCAAATTCAATACAAAATTCTTCAATTTCTATTAGGTAACACAATTCAATGCTGTTTTCCAATTTGACTGGGACACAGCAACAACTGGATATACTAAGCATCAGAATTATTACAAGCCCTCTGCTATATACATGATCATACAGAGTACAACAAACCTACTGTAGAATTTTCTATTAACATGTTGACAATACTCACATGGTCTTGGGCAAAGTGATGACTCCAGTGAGAAAGAGCTGCAAATTTCCAGTGTGAGTTATATACTTTGATTTACTTCTGTGTTTCCACACCTATTATGCTGCTTTAAGAATCGATTTATCACATCGAGCCACATGATGTGATAATTGCCACTTTCCATTTATTTGACTGTTTCACACAGACACTGTCAGGCGCATAGTAAGTGTTTATTTTAATAGGTAAAATAAAAGTAATTTATCAAGAAATGGACTGCAAACAGAAATGAATCTAATAACTGTTACAATATAGTCTTCTTCAGACATTTTCAGTTATTTTTAAATCAAATTACTCTCTAATAGTGAACTGGACATGTAACAGAATTATTTCTGCTGGATATACCTTTTCACCAGAATTAATAAACACTAGCAGGTTTTCATTATTAAAAGCTCAATGATAATTTTAATAGAAAAAGCATTCAAAGTTCAAAGTAAATTTATTATCAAATTTCATATATGCCACCATATACAGCCTTGAGGTTCATTTTATTGCAGGCTGATCAATAAATCCAATAACCATAAAAGAATCAATGAAGGAATACACCAGAAGGATGGACAACCAATGTGCAAAAGACAACAAAATGTTCAAATACAATAATAAAGAAAATAAATAAATAAATAAATAAATAAATAAATAAATAAGCAATAAATATTGAGAACATGAGATGAAGAGTTCATTGGCTGTGGGAACGCTTCAGTGATGGGGCAAGTGAAGTTGAGTGAAGTTATCCCCTCTGGTTCAATAGCCAGATGGTTGAGGGGCAATAACTGTTCCTGAACCTGGTGATTTAAGTCCTGAGGCTCCTACACGTTCTTCCCGATGGTAGCAATGAGATGAGAGCATGACCTGGGTGGTGGGGCCCCTGATGATGGATGCTGCTTTCCCGCAACAGCACTTTGTGTTGATATGGGTCAGTAGTGGGGAGGCCATTAACCATGATGGACTGGGCCATATCTACTACTTATTGTAGGTTTCCATTCAAGGGCATTGGTGTTCCCATACCAGTCTTTGATGCAGTCAGTCAGCATACTCTACACCACACATCTACAGAAGTTTGTTAAAGCTTTAGATGTCATGCCAAAGAATAGAACTATTATCTTCCATTATTTTACGTTAATATTTAATGGAAATTTTATTTCAATTAATTTTAGCAGACGTCTATGAAGACCATCATCTTGCTGTGGGATTGGAGGCTTACATTTGTCAGTGACCTGGAGAGCTATGTTGGCTAGAGTCGGGGCCTTGTGCTTTGGCTCTTGGTAGGTTCACCCATTCCAAACAAGTCAAAGGGTAGAGGCCAGAGGTCCTCCAGGTTCGGGGGAGGGTTGGAGGGTGGTTTCAGCTCAGGACTAATAACCTTGACCGATCAAAAAAAATTGTTATGGAAAAAGCAATGAAAAATCTTTCTATATCTGTGTGTGAAGGTATGGACAGACAGAAATTGAGGACTTCTATTGCTGCCCTAAGCCCCATCGATATGACAGGCAGTAAGCAAGTAAGTAATTTTAGCAGAAACTTGAGCAGTACAATTTCATGTGCATTTTAGGCAGTATTTCTTGACTACACACAAAGTCAAAAGTTGACCTATCAGCTTTGAGCTACTGTCTCCAAGTATTTTGCTTCAATGGGCAAGTTCTGCAAATTCAGATTCAGATTCAGATTCAGTTTATTGTCATTTAGAAACCACAAATGCAATGCAGTTAAAAAATGAGACAACGTTCCTCCAGAATGATATCACAAAAGCATATGACAAAACAGACTACACCAGAAAATCCACATAACGTTTGGCAATCCCCAATCCAGAGTCCGGAGAGGCCGCTGCATATTAATATCACGCTACCGTCTTAGCGCGTTCCCTGGAAAGGAGCTCCAAATCCACCAGACAAACAAGACCAAAAACTAAAGCTACAAGACCTTCACAAAACCACATAGTTACAACAGTGCAAACAATAGCATAATTGATTAAAAAAACAGACCATGGGCACAGTGAAAATAGTCCAAAGATGTTAAGGGACTATAAGTTCAAAAGAAATCACCACACAGTTTCCACAAGTCCCCAGGGTCCCGACAGATTCGCCATCCCACTCCGGCGGCAGAAGAGAATACCCCCGCTATGGACTTCCACGGCGCCGCCCGACTCAGCCTCGCAGACGCAGCACACACCAAAAGCGACCTGACCGCAACGGATTCCGAGTCTGTCGAACCTCCGAGCTGACGACCATCCCCTCCGGCACAGCTTCTCCGAGCACCATCCTCTGCCGAGTGTATTAAGATGGCCCCGCCAATGGCCATCGGCAATGCGACCCCAAGGACTGGGGGCCTGTTCTTCCCAGCAGAGTCCCAGACCTCACAGCAGCAGCAGCAACAAAGAAGGTTGTCCTGGAGATTTCCCGATGTTCCTCCGTGCTCCCACGTCCGTTTTCAATTGATTATGATTGCGCACGGCACCCCACTTCACAAACAACAGATAATCAGCTCTGGAGTGGCCGCTGCAATCTGTTCCAATTCAATAGTTACTCTGAAAATATTGATATGCAATGGCAAACTAAAATCTTTTCAGATGTGATCCTTGTGTCAATACTAGAAGAACTGCAAAATATCAAGCGATCAGTATTGTTCCTAATGTAGGAACTGTTGAATCCATCAGAACAAATGCCAAAAGAATTTCATTGACAGCTATTGTTGTGTCTTCCATTGTCTGCTTCTCAATTAATTTCTTTAACATTTCGGTTTGTAATTAAAGAATTCACAAAAGTATGCCATGAAATTCAGATGATAATCATCTGAGACCATGCCATGACATCTTTCTGTTGTGCTAAATTTGTGTTTATAATTGCAAACTATTTTAATGTTAACCAGAAAAATGAGCAGAAAACCCCATGAGTGAGCATTATACATGTAATGCTATACATTTACACACAACATTACCCTGAGAACTGTCTGCATAGAAATTCAATTATATATCGATGTGTTTTTAAGTGATATGCAGCTGAAAATCAGTTTTTTTTTCTCTCAAAGGGAATTGAATAAGGATTAATTCTGGGTTGTATCACATCACTCAGGAGACTCAATGTACTTCCTGATGAAGAATTATCTCTGCAGTCATAATGTGGCTTCTGTACAGGAGTATAGGAGAGGTTCAAAGTTCAGGTCAATTCATTGTATATATTACCATATACTACTTTGAGAATCATTTTCTTACAGGCATAGACATGAAAAAAGAAATATAATTGGATTTTATGAAAAACTATACATAAACAAAGACCGACAAAAATCAATGTGCAAAAAAACTATGCAATTAAAAATAATATTGAGAACTTAAGTTGAAAAGAATCCTTGAAAGTGAGCCTCTAGAACGTAGAATCTGTTTAGAGTAGTGGTGAAGTTATCCCACTGGTTTTGAAGCCTGATGGTTGTAGGGTAATATCTGTTCCTGAACCAGGTGATGTGGTACATCCTGCCCAATTGTAGTAGCAAGAAAAGAGCATGGCGCGGATTGTGGGTGTCTTTGATGATGGGTGTTACTTTCTTGTGGCAGTGCTCCATGTAAGTATACTGAATGGTGGGGAGGGCTTTACTTACAAAGGTCTGGACTATATCCACTCTTTCCATAGTCCTTTTCATTCCTGGGCTTTGATATTTCCCTACCAGGCTGTGATTCAAAGTTGAAAGTTCAAAGTAAAATTTATTATCAGAGTACATACATGTCACCACATATAACCCTAGATTTTTCTGTGGGCATAATTAGCAAATCTATATATAAAAATAACTGTAAACAAGATCAATGGACAACAAACTGTGCAGATGCAGGTATAAATAAATAGCAATAAATAATGAGGATGAAACAGCAAGATAAAAGATTTTTAAAATCCCTCCCGGTTTCACCTATCACCTTGTGGTTCTTCCTCTACTCTCCCCACTTTCTTACTCTTACTTTTTTTCCAGTCCTGATAAAGGGTTTCGGCCTCAAATGTCAACCATACTTTTTCCATAGATGCTGCCTGGCCTGCAGAGTTCCTCCAGCATTTTATGTATGTTACTTGTATTTCCAGCATCTGTTGATTTTCTCTTGTTTGTCCTTAAATGAGTGTAGTTATCCTCTCTTGTTCAAGAGCCTAATGATTAAGGGGATTGGTGTTTCTGCTCAAAGGCACTGGTGTTTCCATACCAGGCCCTTTAGCAGCCAGTTCGCACACTTTCCACCACACATCTATTGAAGTTTGCCAAGCATTTTGATTACATGCCAAACCTCTGCAGACTCCTGATGAAATGGAGCTGCTGTCATGCTTTCTTTGCAATTATATTTATATGATGGGTCCAGGAAGGGTCTTCCGAGATAGTGACACGCAGGAATTTAAATTTATTGACCCTCTCCACCTCTGGTCATCTGATGAGTACTGGCTCATGAACCTCTGGTTTCCCTTTCTTGAAGTCTACAATCAGTACCTTGGTCTTACTGACATTGAGCGAGAGGTTATTATTGCACCACTCAGCCAAATTTTCATTCTCCCTCTTGAATGCTGATTCATCACCATCTTTGATCTAGCCCACAACAGTGGTGTCATTCAGCGAGTAGAGTGATGCTCCTGTGCTGGTGGAGATTGTGAGATGGAGATGTTTTTGCCAATTCAAACTGACTGGAGAATACAAGTGAGGAAATCCAGGAACCAATTGCACTAGGGGTCAGGTCAATCAGATAGGATACTCTCCACTGTGCATCTATAGAAGTATGTCAAAGGTTTTGGCAACATGCAATCTTCTAAGGAAGTCAAAATGCAATCACACCTTCTTTGTGAAGATGTGTATATTCTCATTTCCGGATGGGTCTCTGATATGTTAACACCAAGAAATTTAACATTGCCTACCCTCTCCACCTCCATTCCCCAAAGGATGACTGGCACATGGACCTTCTGATTCTTCCTTCTGTAGTTGATAATCAGCACTTTGATTTTGCTGACATTGAGTGAGAGTTTGTTGTTGTGGCAACACTCAATCAGATTTTCCATCTCCTTCTAATATGCCACCTATGATTCAGCTAATATAAGCAAACTTAAAATATGGCATTGGAGCTGTACTTACCCAGAGAATCATAGGTATAATGTATGTAGAGCAGGGGACTAAGAACATAGCCCTACACCTATAAGTTCAAAAGACTATAAGACAGAAGCAGAATTACATTAACTGGTCTGTCAAGTCTTCTCCACCATTCCATTATAGCTGATTTATCAACCCTCTCAACCCCACTCTCCTGCCTTCTGCTCATAACCATGTATAAGATGATGAGAGGCATTGATTGTGTGGATAGGCAGAGGCTTTTTCCTAGGGCTGAAATGGTTGTCACAAGAGGACACAGGTTTTAGGTGCTAGGGAGAAGGTACAGAGGAGATGTCAGGGGTAAGTTTTTTATGCAGAGAGTGTTGAGTGTGTGGAATGGACTGCCAGCAATGGTAGTGGAGGCAGATACGATAGGGTCTTTTAAGAGACTTTTGGATAGGTACGTGGAGCTTAGAAAAATAGAGGGCTATGGGTAAGCCAAGTAATTTCTAAGGTAGGGACATGTTCAGCACAACTTTGTGGGCCAAAGGGTCTGTATTGTGCTGTAGGTGTTCTACGTTTCTATCTTGCTGATCAAGAAACTATCAACCACCACTTTAAATATACCCAATGATTTGGCCTCTGCAGGCGAATGCGGCAAAGAATTCTACAGATTTGCAAACCCCTCAAGCTAAAGAGATTCCTGCTTACTTCTGTTTTAAAGGGACAACCTTGTATTCTGAGGATTGCCATCTGGTACTGGATTCCCCCACTACTGGAAACCTCTCCATGTCCACACTATCTAGGCCTTTCAAAATTCATAAGGTTTCAATGAGATCCTCCATCATACTTCTAAACTCCAGTGAGTACAGGCCCAGAGTCATCAAATGCTCCTGATACATTAACCCTTTCATTCCCAGAATCATTCGCGTGAACCTCTTCTGGAACATCTCCAGTGCTAGCACATTCCTTCTTAGATAAGGAGCCCAAATATGTTCACAATATCCAAGTGAGGCCTCACCAGTGCATTATAAAGCCTAAGCATTACATCCTTGCTTTTATGTTCTAGTACTCTTGAAATGAATGCTAACATTACATTTACCTCCCTTACCACTGACTCAACCTTCTAGTTAACCTTTAGGGAATACTGCATTAGGATTCCCAAGTTGCTTTGCACCTCTGATTTCTAAATTTCTTCCCCATTGAGAAAATAGTCTATACCTTTATTCCTTCTACAAAGTGCATTATCATACGCATCCCTACACTGTATTCCATCTGCCACTTCCTTGCCCATACTCCTAATCTGTCTAAAACCTTCAGCAGCCTCTCTGCTTCCTCAACACTACCTGCCCTTCCATTTATTTTGTCCACAAACCTGGTCAATCATTGACATATAACATGAAAACAAGCATTCATAATATCAACTCCTGTGGGACACCGTTAGTCACTAGCCCCCTTTATAACCTGCTAGACAGCCAATCTTATTTCCATGCTAGAATCTTTCTTGTAATGCCATGGTCTCTAACCGTGCTTTGCAGCCTCATGTATGGCACCTTGTCAAAGGCCACCTGAAAATCTAAGTAAGCAACATCCACTTAGACCATTCTTGGTCTATTGGGCTTCTAATTCCTCAAAAAATACCAACAGATTTGTCGGGCATGATTTCCCTTTAAGAAACCCATGCTGACTTCAGCCTATTTTATTATGCTCCTCTAAATATCCCTAACCTCCAACCTTAATAATGGACTCCAACATCTTCCAACCACTGAAGTCAAACTAACTAGCTTATAATTTCCTAATTTTTCTTCCCTCTCTTCTTTAAGAGTGGAGTTACATTTTCAATTTCCCAGTTCTCCAGAACCATTCCAAATTTTAGTGATTCTTGAAAGATCACTACAGGTTGAATCTCCCTTAACTGAAATTCCAAAAGCCTAAAACCTCTGAAATCTGAAATTTGCTGACATCAGATAAAAAATGGAAAATTCCACAAGATGCTGGGAAGGTTCCCAGGCAATGCACAAGTCTCTGCACACCATAAACGGTTTTGGGAAGTGACCTCACATATGTAATGCACAGAAGTTAATGAAAAATAGAAAAACTCTGCCAAAAGTGAAAAATGCAAGTCTCAATTGTGTATTGAAAGAGTAGATTTTGTCAGCATCAGAGTGAACGTAACCCACTTAACGGTATGCTGATCATGAAAAAAGCAAAACTCTATCTCGACAAACTGAAAATTTAAGGTAATTGTGAATATTCAGTAGGCTGTTTGCAGAAATTTAAGAAAAAGCATAACATTAATTTTTTTTTAAAGATTTGTGGTGATAACATATTTGTTCATCATGGAAAGCAGAGAAATTCATGGCTGAGTTTGCCAAGATTGTTACTGATGAAAATCTAACATGCTGAATGACTACGTTACCTACATTGCTTACTGGTAGCACATAAATTCAGAGTCATGAATGATAGTGACCCCAAATTATCTCATTATATACTCCAAAATTTTTAAAAATGAAGTTTGATATACTTCCCGAGCGTTTTGGGTAAGGGGTATTCAACCATATTAATACCTCCATAATCTCTTCAGCTACCTCTTTCAAAGCCCTGGGGTTTAGTTCATCTGGTCCAGGTGACTTGCTAATTTTAGTCCTTTCAGCTTCCCAAACACCTTCTCCTTGGTAACAGCGACTACACTCACTTCTGACCCTTGATGTTCTCAAACTTTTGGCATACTGCTATTGTCTTCCATGGTGAAGACTGATGCAAAATCCCTACAAGCTAGTGAGGAAATCAAAGATAAAGTTGCAGAGGGAGGTACCTAAGCCCAAGTCCTAGAGATTACTGATGAGCTTTGAGGAGATGACAGTGTTGAATGTTGAGCTGAAGTCAATGAATGGTATTCTGACACATGCATCTTTATTGTTTAGGTGTTCCAGAGCTGCTTAAAAAGCCAATGAGATGTCATCTGTTGTAATAGTAGGCAAATTTAAGCTGATCCAGGGCATTCCTCAGACAAGAGTTGATATGCTTCATGGCCAACCTCTTGAAGCATTTCATCATGGTGGTTGTTAGTGTTGAGCAATAGTTATTAAGCTCAGTTACCACATCCTTCTTGGGCACTGGTATGATTGAATCCTGGTTGAAGTACCTCAGTCTGCCGAAGTGAAAGGCTGAGGATGTCCATAAACACTCCAGCCATTGATTAGCAAAAGCCTTCAGTGCTGAGTTAAGTTTGCTGTCTTGATGAGGTGCTTTCCTAGATTCACCCTCCTGAAAGCTGCTTCATGTCGGCCTCAGAGACTGAGATTCAAGTGGCCTTTGTGAAGTCATGAAGGTGCTTCCATGTCCATTAGTTAAAGTGAGTAAAAATGGCATTGATCTCATCTGGGAGCAAGACTTCATTGTCATTTATTATGTTCTGATGAAGGGTCTTTGTTGGCTGATAGTGTAGTGGCATCAGCTCCGGACCTTGAGGTCAATGGTCCTGGGTTCGAATATGCCCAGCTCTTTGCATGCTTTCCATCTGTGCTGGGTTGAGCATTGAGCTAGCAACTTGGCCTTAAAAAAACAGTCAAAGTCTATGGAAACAGCAAAAATGCCACTAAATGCGCCAGAAGGCACGAAAAGGGACAACAAGATGAAGGGCCTCAGCCTGAATTGTTGACTGCTCACTCACCTCCATAGGTGCTACCTGACTGTTTGTGCTTGTGTTCCTTAAGATGTCAAGCATCTGTAGATCTTTTGTGTTTAAGTTTCTGCCATTTATGTTGCTTGGTTTTGCTTTGTAGGAGGCGATATCATTCAAGTCCTGCCACAGGTGTCAACCATCCTTCCATGAGTCAAATTTGGTCTGGACTCGCCATATTGCACATGAGATGGCTTTCTGGAGGTCATACCTGGACCTCTTGTACCTTCTCAGATCACCAGTCCTGAATACTTCTGAAATAGCTCTCAACAGATTGAAGATCTCTTAGGTCTTCCAGGACTTCTGGATGGGGAAGACTGAATAATTTTGTGGAGACACAAACTTGTCTACTCATCTTTATAAAGTGAGTGACAATTGTGGTGTATTTATTCAGGTCTGCTGATGAATCCTTGAATGTGGCCCAGTCCACCACCATGGATTTCAGCAAGGCATTTGACAAGGTACCCCATACAAGGCTTATTGAGAAAGTAAGGAAGCATGGGATCCAAGGGGACATCATGGGATCCGGAACTGGCTTTCCCACAGAAGGCAAAGGGTGGTTGTAGATGGGCCATATTCTGCTTGGAGGTTGGTCACCAGTGGTGTGCCTCAGGGATCTGTTCTAGGACCTCTACTCTTCATGAATTTTATAATTGACCTGGATGAGAAAGTGGAGGGATGGGTTAGTAAATTTGCTGATGACACAAAGGTTGGGGGTGTTGTGGAAAGTGTCAGAGGTTACAATGGGACATCGACAGGATGCAAAACTAGGCTGAGAAGTGACAGATGGAGTTCAAGCCAGATAAGTGTGAGGTGATTCATTTTGCTAGGTCAAATATGATGGCAGAATATAGCTTTAATGGTAAGACTCTTGGCAGTGTGGAGGATCAGAGGGATTTGGCGTTCAGGTCCATAGGACACTCAAAGCTACTGCGCAGATTGGCTGTGTGGTTAAGAAGGCATACGGTGCATTGACCTTCATCAATCATGGGATTGAATTTAAGAGCCGAGAGGTAACGTTACAGCTACCTAGGACCCTAATCAGACCCCACTTGGAGTACTGTGCTCAATTCTGGTCGCCTCACTACAGGAAGGATGTGGAAACCATAGAAAGGGTGCAGAGGAGAATTACAAGAATGTTGCCTGGATTTGGAAGCATGTCTTATTAGAATAGTTTGAGTGAACTTGGCCTTTTCTCCTTGGAGCAATGGAGGATGAGAGGTGACCTGACAGAGGTGTACAAAATGATGAGAGGCATTTATCATGTGGATAGTCAAAGGCCTTTTCCCAGGCTGAAATGGCTAGCACGAGAGGGATAGTTGTAAGGTGCTTGGAAGCAGGTACAAAGTAGATAAGTTTTTTACGCAGAGAGTGGTGAGTGCGTGGAATGGGCTGCCGAAAGTGGTGGTGAAGACTGAAATGATAGGGTATATTAAGAGACTCCTGAATAGGTACATGGAGCTTAGGAAAATAGTGCACTATGGGTCACCCCAGGTAATTTCTAAGGTAAGGGTATGTTCAGCACAGTTTTGTGGGCTGAAGGGACTGTATTGTGCTGTAGGTTTTCTATGTTTCTATGTTTCAAACACTAAATTAATTTTTAGACACTGGGCTTCTCGAGACTGATCGAAATTGAGTGACTATCCAATTTTATATCTATTGGGGAAATTTTAACAATTGCAGCTTGTTTTGGATTTGTCTGAGTATATGAAGTTTAAAATTCACCTATGATAACAAAGATACTTAAAGTGATGACGGATGGAAATACCAGTTCCCCATATGTTTCCCATGCAATACCCCACCCCCCGCCACCACAAATCAATCATCTGATCACAAGCAACACAGCAAACTTTTATTTGAGAAGAAATACACTCCGATTTCAATTGTAGATCTATGCTGAGTTAGTCATGTCAGATGCAACATAAAGATTTACCTGGAGAACTATGCCTCTGACTGTTGACAAGGAAGATGTCTCAGTTCCAAGTAGATTGGAACAGGAGTGTATTTTACTGAAATATTTATATTTTATAAGCAGCTTTACAGCAAATGCTGTAAATAGATGAACTAAGCACTCTATCTTTCTGTTTTATTCTGTTATTGCTGCTTTATAAAAATATTCAGTTGATATTCTGCAATAGAATATGATGCCTACTCACTGCAAAATGCCATAAACAGCTGTAGTATATGTAAGGGGTTAAGGGCTATAGATTCAATCTTTCATCTTGCTGCTAAATTAAAGGTCAAGAAAAATCATAGCACGATGCAACATCAGTACTGAGTGACTCAATTCTTACGGATGATCTATAGGCGCTCCAAATCCTGTTATTATTTTCTGATTTTATTGCAAGAAGCAAAAGGTATTTATCTATTTGCTTTAAGAAGGCTTTGATTCATTTATAATTACACCAAAAAGTGCTATCTTATTCTTGTTTTACCTTATACTTCACTTGTTCTTATATGCAACAAGAGGAAAATAGTGACCAGCAAGTGGAGGATGCAGGTTCAATTGCAACATTTAAGAAAAGTTTGGATATGTACATGGATGGGAGGGGTATGGAGGGCTATGGTCCTGGTGGGGTTTGATGGGACTAGCCAGAATAACAATTTGGCATGGATTAAATGGGAAGAAGAACCTGTCTCTATACTGTAGTGCACTATGACTCAATAATTATAAAATTTCAACAGAACGAGAGTGCTAAGGAGTACAAATGTATGCTAGGAGTGTGCGGACTCACAATGTTCAGCAAGATGCCTGTTGTCAATCAAAGCCATCTAACTTGTAATATATTATTTCCAGTTTCAGTAAATTAGGCTGAATAGGTTTAATTTTATATCCCTGGGATTATAAAGCTCATTGGCTTTAGGATGTACCTTGAGTCAACTGCATTGTGTCAACTCCATTGGTAAGAAAGGCTGCAGATGGTCAAGGCATATAAGCTAATGATGAAGGGTGCAAGGGTCCCTATGGAAATACTATTCCCTTATGATGGGAGGATAAGGCTATCAGTAAACTCTAGAAGATGGGTATAGAAGTAGGTCAAAGAATGAAGTCACCTTTTCCTGGACTCATATGTCACCAGTGATTTCTTTAGTTTAATTATTCCGGTTTAATGATTTCTTTAGTTTATGAAAAGTGAAGGTAGGAACTTAATCACTAAGTTCATTGGTGCATTTTATTTTTCTATTTTTCAGTAAGTTAAATGTTATTTTACTATATGAAAAGCATATTTTAAACTGCTGAGTGGGGGACTTCCCAGTTATCTAGTGAGAGTAATCTTTCTGATCCAAACACATACACTGTCCGCACTGAAGTAGCCTTGTGTCCACTCCAACACTGAGCCAAAAAGATCATGTTCTCATAATTTCCAGGACACAGATTTGGATCATTTCACCAAAGTCCCGTTGATCTTGTACCTGCTCATTGGTGTGATGGCTCTCCATCACCAGTCAAAATTGTGTTTCCCTTCCTTGAATCAGAGCCTTTCACTACCTTGCTGTGCCTTAACTCCCCCCTTAATAGGATGCTCTTTTGCATATTCAGACAATGTGAAATCAGTAACAGGGCGTAGAGTCCAATTGTAATTGAATCAGAAGTTAGTCATTCAATAACTCACCATGAAGCCAGAGAGAGCTTTCTTGGAATGTGTGCTTTTTCTGGGCTCATTTTAAAACACGTATGACGGGTGATTGATAAGATCATGGCCTAAGGTCAAAGGAGTCAATTTTAGAAGATCTAGCACTTTTTCTTTCAACATCATCCCCTCCTACATTTACACACTTAGTCCAGCGGTCGTGGAGCATATGGATCTTGGACCTCCAGTAAGTGGCCGCAGCGGGGGGTGGGGGGTGATTGATAATTTTGTGGCCTAAGGTAGAAGGAGATGAGTTGTACAGCTCTCGTTACATGCACGTGTAGTTTATCTCCTTGAGTGATTATGCAGAAAGTTTGAAGTTAGTAACTCATCAATTAATAACTCATCTGGGTGATTGATAAGTTCGTGGCCTAAGGTAGAAGGAAATGAGTTATTAACTTCAAACTGCATGTGCATGTAACAAGAGCTGTATACTCATCCCCTTCTACATTAGGCCACAAACTTATCAATCACCCCCCCCCACCCCGCCACTGCGGCCACTTTCTGGTGGTCCAAGATCCGTATGCTCCATGACCGCTGGACTAAGTGTGTACATGTAGGAGGGGACTATGTTGAAAAATAAATGTGCTAGGTTTTCTAAAATTGACTCCTTCTACCTTTGGCCAGGAACTTATCAATCACCCCTCATATATTTTTTCCACTGTCCTATTGAAAGCATGCAAAAATATAGAAAGCAGGAGGTGTTTCCTGCCCTTTCATTGTTTTTACTTAAGAACCCAAAATCAAAATAAACAATGATCCTTTCTTGGGCATCTGTTCTTTTGATATTTCACATGAGCAAAGATCCATCTAAGCTCTTCGATGGCATGCTCTATTGAGTACACATATGTTGGTGTGTACATGGAAATGGCTATTAACTCTTCAACATGTTTGCAGAAGGTCTCAGTGGAGGGTGAATGTGTTTCTAGGTAGCATGGAACCAGAAATTCAGTGGCATTGATGAATTGGAATCTATTCCTGCTGGTTATCCTCTGTAGTCTATTACAACTATCGACTATCTGACCGTCATACCATGCACTGCATCCATACCAGAGCTTCCACAAACCTGACCTGAAAAAGTTTTGTTACCATCCCTTATTAAGGGTAGCTGATTGAACTGCTTGTCATTTGTATCCACAGGTCAAGCAATGGGCAGCATGGTAGTAGTGATGAGGAGTGCGTACAGTCTCCTCATGGCCATGTGAGTTTCCTTGCAGGCTCCTGTTTCCTCTCACATTCCCACAAGATGTACAGTTTGGCTTAGCGAGTTGTGGGCCTGTTATGATGCCGCGGGCTGCACAACACAATCCTTGCTGATTTGATTTGATGCAAATTATGCATTTCACTGCATGTTTCAATGCATACGTGACAAGTCAAGTTAATCTTTGATCTTTTAATCTTTAACCTTCCTAATAATTAATTATCCTTTTGCCCTGTAAATCTGTACCTCTTCTGAGTTTCCACGACAGCTGGACAATGCCACGACCTGAAAATCTTGTCATCTCACACTGCAAATGTGTGTAATATACATGCTATACCAAATTAATTCTATATTATCTCCTGTGTTTTTAATATTTTATGTAATCCATTTCAGTGATTTCTTTTGAACAATTGTTTCCTCCATCCTGATATTATTTGTCATCTTGGGTTTTGTTTTGCAGGTTATGGCTGTGTGTTTACTTCCCTGATATATGTAGTATTTAGATGCTATAAGGGGTCTGCCAAATGAAGAGTGACTGTCAGTACATCTATAACAAGGATGTATCAGTTGCAATCACATGATATTGTCCATGTTTCTGGACCAGACCTTTGGGGATTTTAGATTACAGTAGATTACCATTACCTTTGCTTGATTGTCAACTTTATGGAAGCTGTAGCCTCAGAATATCAAATCAAATATAAGCCTAATAGAACCACTGAATCTCTGTCACCACACACAGACTTTTTTCTAAATAGATGAACTTAGGAATGTTTTAGTTCATTGAATGAACTAACAATTTTTTTAAACTACATCTACATTCAAGTACTACTCCAATCAACTAACTGCAAATGAGCTTTTTTGCAGAGCGACAACGTTAGTGAATATGTGTTGCACTTTGGAGCAAATTCTCCCAAGTAATATTGCTCAGAGTAATACAAGTACACATGAAAATAGGCACAAGTGTAAGTCATCAGCCTTTTAATGCTACCATTTAATGTGATCACGATGGATCTCTGCTGCAATCAATGCTCCTTCTGCCCAGCTCCTCTTAATCTTTAAATCCTCATTTTTTTTCAAATGTTTCAATATGTTTCAATAGGGACATTTAGTGTCAGAGAGATGTATACAATATACATCCTGAAGTTTTTTTTCTTCGCAACATCCATGAAATTAGAGGAGTGCCCCGAAGAATGACTGACAGTTAAATGTTAGGATCCCAGACCCAAGCCCCCAGCTTCCCCTCCCACACATAAGTAGCAGCAAGGCAACAACCCCCCCACCCCCACCAGCAAAAAAGTATCAGCACCCTCCACTGAGCACTCAAGCGTGCAGCAAGCATCAATAAAGACACAGACTTGCAGTACTCCAAAAACTACTTGTTCACCCAGTAATTTGACATACAATGGTCTCTCTCTCTCCTTAATAAGGGGAAAAAAGGTGTCCCTATTTCCCAGCAAGAGGGGAGACATAACAAACCACTCGCTGATTTACCATGTTAAAAGTCTGTTGCGTCGCTTTTTCTGAGCTCAGTGCCCTGAGAGTCGGCACCGAAAAGGGGCAGCCCTCCAGACACACAACCTCTGGCAGCTAACCAACTGCTCTCCATGTTCCGTGTTCTCTCGCGACGCTTCAGTCAAGGGCACCGGCCTAGGATCCGCACATCCCCAGAGCCACAAAATTCTGGAAGGTGCACGTGTCTTCCAAGCTGCGTCCTTGGGACATTGAAAAGTGGCTGGTTGTGAGGCCCTGAGAGCGGGTCCCATTCCCACAAACAACCAAAGGCACAGTGTAACTCCAGGTCAGGGTCTTCAAAAGAAACCCCCACAGCATGAAAAGGAAAGAAAGAGATATCAAAGATAGAAACAGAGCTGTTCCAAAGATGCAAGCAAAGGAGTCGCTGTCTAGCGCCATCTTGACTTCACCCCGCTTCCTGATAAACCTTATATACATCTACTGATTTGCCCTTCACCATCCTCCGAGGCAGAGAATTCCAGAGATTCTGTACCTTTTGAGAGAAGATCAAGGCCTAGTATGTCAGCACCAAGGCCCAGGAATGGAAAATTCTACAGAACGTGGTGGATCGAGTCCAGTCCATCATTGCAATGCCCTCCCCACCACTGAGCACATTTACATAGGGAGCTGCCACAAGAAAGCAGCAACCATTGTCAAGAACCCCCACCTTCCAGGCAATACCCTGTTCTCACCTTTACCAGCAGATAGGAGGTACACCAGAAAGGGCCCCACACCACCAGGTTCAGGAACAGTTATTATCCTACAGCCATCAGGTCTTGAACTGGTGTGGATAACTTCACTCACCACAACTCTAGTCTTCACCCTACACGCTCACTTTCAAGGACTCTTTAAAATTCATGTTCTCAGCATTATTATTTTTTATTTGTATAATTTGCCTTCTTTTGCAATGGATTGTTTGTCAATCTTTGTTTATGTATAGATTTTCTCAAAAATTCTATTGCATTTCCTTATTTTTCTGTAAATACCTACAAGAAACTGAATGTCGAGGTAGTATACAGTAACATATACATACCTTGATAATAAATTTGACTTTGTCTTTGAAGCAAGTTCTACCCATCTCTGCTTTAAATAACTATTCCCTTTTCTTGTAACCAGGTTCTTCAACCATGACTCTCCCACCATTGAAAACTTCACTGTTTCTACCACTCCTCACTGCGTTGCTCAGTGAGTATGTTTTCAGCACTGGTCTTCAAGTTCAAAAATTTTACTGACTCTATCCACTCTATGTAGGATATTAGTTATACAGCCGAGGCTGCCAATGAACTTGTTTGTGCTGTAACCTGCTCTCTTTATTATCTAAACAATGTCACGGCGCTCTCATCCATGTATACACTTCTTGCACAGCTTATTCCACTGTCATTGTTGACCTAATTTTGCTTTAAAATTAATATTTAATATTAAGTGCTTCTATCCAGGAAACAAAGCATCCTCTCTCTCATTAACTGTAACAGTAATTGGCCTGAACTGTCACCTTTTCTTTGCCTGCCTCAAGTGCTACTTGACTTGCTGAGTATCCTCAGAATTTCCTATTTGTTTTTTTATTTTTAGATTTCTATTTTTATTTCTACATTTTTTCGCTTTTCTAACATCAAATAACTTGCTCACCATGGTGCCTGAGATATTTATATAAAAGTGATAAGGACTCCAGATCTGCTTACCATACGATATTTACATAATTATATCCAATTACACCACATTTATGGTAATTGACCACTGCGAGGGTTTGGGGTGATGGAAGAGTCATAAGTTCATATAATTACGGCCTTTTTTATACACAGTATGTTGGAAGTCATTTACAGTCATCGTGTCTTTTTGTTCTGTCTGGCCTTGTTAATGACAAAGTTGATGTAACTACCACTCATTGCAAACAAACCATTTGTCACTTGCTAGGTGTATTTGTGATTGGCTAGCTTCATTACTCCGTATCTTTTTAAAAAATGTATTCATTTACAGGATGTGGGCTTCGCCAGCTAAGCCAGCATTTATTGTCCATCCCTAGTTGCCCTTGAGAAGGTGGCCTCTTGAACTGCTGCAGTTGCTGAGGTCATAAGCATCGAGAGTGATGTTCAGTGTCTCAGCCACTGCATTCTCCAGACCCTGTTGCATTAGGAAATTATTAAGATCTCCCAATACTTGCTGTGTTCCTTTGAAATGTCTCAGAGACACCAAGGAACAAAACCCTGTCTGTTGTCCCCATCATGATTTCCCCTTGTTCTCCACTGGAAGTAGACTTGTGCTGAAAGTTTCATCACTCGCCATTGCATCTCCTACCGTTTAGCTGCCTGAGCAGTGCCAATGGTGCTAATGGAGAGATGCAGAGTGCAGTGGAAAAGGTAGGTCCATGCACAGTAAGAAAACTGAAGAACAATGCATACAAAGTCAGTTGGGATTCCCACAAGATCTCTCTAAATTTCAAAATGAAATTGCTAACAAATTTGTTTGGTGAAAATCCTTCACAGAGAGCTGTGAAGAGACTCTATTAGTAGGTTCACAAACACAGGAAAATCTGCAGATACTGGAAATCCAAATAAACATGCACAAAATGCAGGCCATTCAGAAGAACTGATGAAAGGTCTTGGCCCATAACGTTCACTGTTTACACTTTTTAATAGATGCTCCCTGGCCTGCTGAGTTCCTCCAGTATTTTTCATGTGTTGCTTTCTTTTAGTAGTTTGCCTGTCAGTACTTCAGCTCTCATTCAAAGCTCTCACGTTGCAGTCTCAGATGAGCTTCATGTGTAAAAGTTAGATTCCTAAACATTTCTTATAGTGGACATTGAATGATTCTGAATGGATCATAACAGGTTTCACAATGCCCAGTCCTGAAGTTAAAGATATGGCATAGGCTGCTGAAGAGAATCATTTGCAAATTCAACTCACTTGCTAATGCAATATCAAATTCCACGTTGTTTTGCTCTCAATAGGAAAATAGTTGGCTGACAAATTCAGTTTTTGTTACCTTTTTGCATTTCCATGCCTTGGAGTGACGATTAATATGCATTGTGCTTTTATCAAAAGGTGCCACCTAAAGATTTCATTCCTTGTAATATCTGGAAACATCCTGCCAATTCTCTGGGAGCTTTGGCAGAAAGGAAAGCTGCCTCTGATATCTAGCCTTTCATCAATTCTTTCAGGATTAAATTTAACAGCATGTGGGATGAAAATAGTGGATGCAAATTCCTTTCATTTATTTCCAGGTTAATTTGCTTAACTGGGGAGCAAACAGGAGGCAATCAGACGGATCCAGAAAGGATGTGAAGAACAAAGATAAAAGCTGTGAGCTTGGATAAATGAGTCTCTTAATGTGGTTTATTCATAATTTCCTTTTACAGCCTTCCTGCACAGAGTCTACAAATAAAAATCTACATTCCATTTTGCAGATATCAGTATTAAAAATGTAGAATCCATTCTTTTATCCCTTTAGGAGAACCATCTGAAAGCTGGCAAACAGAATATTTTATTTATCAACTTGGACTGCCAATTAACTCTGATTTAGAAGGAATCCCTCCGGCATTTCAGCATGAGTGAAATATTGGGGAGGATCCTATTCTGAATCCCAGGCCTACAGGAAAACATTTTTATTAAGTAGTTGGCAAAATGAGGACATACATTCAGTGGTAGCTTTAATAAGTGCCTCCTTAAACTAATAAAGTACCCAGTGAGTGAATGTTTGTGAACTTCTGTAGCCCATCCAGTTCAAAGTTCAAAATACTGTGGATTCAGAGATGCTCTTCTACTGTGCACTGTTGTATTTTGTGATTATTTGAGTTACTGTCTCCTTGTCAGCTTGACCCAGTCTGGTCATTCTCCTCTGACCTCTCATTAAAAGACATTTTTGCCCACGGAACTACCACTCATTGGATTCTTTTTTTTGTTCCTCACACCATTCGTTGTAAACTCTAAAGATCATTCATGTGAAAATCCCAGGAAATCAGCAGCTTCTGAGATACACAAACCAGCCCATCTGGCACCAGCAATCTTCCCACAGTCAGTCATTTAGATCACAGTTCTTTCCCATTCTCATGTTTGATATGAATAGCAACTGAGCATTTTATCAGAATCAGGTTTATTATCACCGGCATGTAACGTGAAATTCATTAACTTAACAGCAGCAGTTCAATGCAATGCATAATCTAGCAGAGAGAGAAGAAAAGATAAAATAAAATAAAACATAGGATGTACCTAATCAAGTGGCCAGTGGGTGTATACAATAAGATGGAAATATAATTCTGAACAGTGCATGAAAAAAATATAGCATTATCATTCAGTGGTTGTGCCAAAGAGAAAGGAATCCACTACCCGAGACATATTACTGTGTTGTTTTTGAGTTATGTTCCTTTTCCTTCTGTAGGAGACGGGGCAATTCAGAGGCAAACTTCAAGTTGCTGTCACACCGTTCCAATGACCCAAGTTCAAACCCACATTGGGTGTTTGAGTGGAATTTGCATGTTCTCCACGTGACCTCAAGGGTTTCTTTCAAATGCTTCAGTTTCCTCTTGCATCATAAAAATATGTTGGTTAGTCAGCCACTGGTCACAATAAATAGTTGCTGGTGTGTAGATAAGAGGAAGAATTTGCACTGGAGTGGGGCTGGGTGGTGATTGGAATGTAGGGAGAATTAATGTATAAAGTGGATGCTGTCTGGCCATTGTGGGCTGAAGGGCTGGTATCTGGGCTGTAACTCTATGATCTACAAACGTTTTATAATTGGTACATTGAATTAGAACCAGATAACTTAACCATACTAAATTTATAAAACCCTTCCAGCCATTTAGGACAGATTTTAGTCATTGTTAACATTAGTGCATTTTATGATCAACAGATTATGAAGCAGTGCATCATTCCCTTTTCCTTATCCTCCCACCACTGCAAATGCATGGGACTGTACAGATACACGTGTACCAGTATCATTACAAACTGTGCATAGGGTCTTATTGCTACACTAGAGACAGCTGCAGGATGTGAGTTATTGCCTTCAGTATAGGATATTTAGTTTATAGCTCTACCTTAGCCTAATCACTAATCCTTGCAGAAGCATTAAATAAACCCACAGGATTTTCAATGTTGGGATGTTGCTCCTCAAGACAGTACATTGATTTAATGTGAGGGAAATGGAGAGCAAGATGCTCTAGATAGAGCCATGATAATATGTAGTGTACGTCTTGTATACCCATGATGACACAGAAGGCCATTCAGCCCTTTGGGTCTCTGACAGCTGCCAGGAGAACAATCCCATTAGTCATATTCCCCCCTGCTTATTTCCCTGTATTCATGAATGTTACTCTCTCGTACATGCTAATCAATTTTTATTTTTGCTATTAACCGACGAAGGGGTATTTTATGGTGTCATTTAATCTATCAGCTCATCTCGTTATGTAGGAGGAACCAGAGAAAGAGAAGTGCAAACTCCATGCACAACATTCAAGATCAGGAATGAACCCTGCAAATTGCAAGACAACAGCATGAACTGTTATATCAAAGTGCGATTGTATGTCATTGGTGCTGAAAACATAAGGAATTTCAGAATTATATGAGAGCCCTCAATCACTTACTTTGTATATAGAAGTCAAAATATTCCTAGAGGCAATGGATATTATCAAATCTCTGGAGATCTTATCATTCTTGTTTAAAAGCACGAAAATGCGGGTTGGGTGTTGGGCTAACAGAGCAAGAGGGGACGAGGGCTGGTGACCCTGCCCAAGTCACCCAATCATCAGTGGGTTCCCTGATCAGAGTTCTGTGCTGGCAGGAGGTATGAGAGCCAATGAACTTCTAGGTGTGCGAGTCAGCAAGACTAGAGTTCAAAGAACACACACAAAGTGCTGGAGGATCTCAGTATGCCAGGCAGCGTTCATGGAAAAGAGTATGGTCGGTTAGAGTTCAAAGGCTAGTGTTCCGGTTCCCATCATCAGAGAGTCTGGCGTATGCCACGTAGTGTTCCGGATCCTCATCCAGAGTCCTCATTCGTTGAAACCCAAAGCCGAAAGCCTGAAGTTTGATCAAAAGTCCGGAAGTTGAGGCCTGATATCCTGGAGTCCTGAGTCCACTGGAGGCTGGGGCCAGAGATGGGCTGTCCTGGGGTTTGTATGACTGTGTATATGATTGAGTGGGTGGGTGAAAGAGAGGAACCAGGCTTGTTTTTCAGTTGCTGTTTTCTCAGTTGCTGTGTTCTGTGTTGTTCTGCTGAGCATTTTCAGCTCTCTATGTTGGTGCCGGGAAGTGTGGCAAAATTGTGGGCTCTCCCCGAGCACGTTGCTTGTTAATGCAAACAATACACTTCGCTGTATGTTTTGATGTGATACATTTAAAAAAGGGATCTGAATCCGAATGAGCACAGAATAGAGAAACGGCGCAAGTTGTATGGCTGAACGTAAGATGTTGGTGAATCTGCTGTTACCACAGACAACTCAAACATTCTAATACAAGGGCATGATCTTTTTATTAATTAATTTATTTTTTAATCCACAGTTGTTGGAGAACATTACGTGTCACAGGGAATGGAGGGAGTGCATCACAACCACAGACTCTGCCGTGGAGTCTGGGTATCCTGCAGACAGGCTGCAGAACCTGGCAATCATACTCATGAGTATACACGTTCCAGCCAATTAGTGTTTTGTAGTGTACGGATCTATTTCTTTTAGTGCAAGGATGCCCCTTAGCACTAATAATTGACTGACAACTTACCCATGCACATTTACCCATTTGCAGCTCTCTCTGCAAAGTAAAAACATGAGTTAACCTCCTGCGAGTGTATGCCTTCATTTATTAGATATGTAGTTGTACAGACACAACAAATTGACGATGAGTACGAACATGAGTGTCAGCAAATATTACCATTTGCAGCAACAGTTACAAGATGGCAGAACTCAGAGGAAGGGAGAGAGACAGCGAGAGGAAAGAGTGAACCAGTTACGAGAAGGCAGTCATGGATGATAGCACAGGAATGTGTAAGTGACAGTACATTACACACAGTGGGAAACGTACAACTGAAGTGAAAATAATGTGATGATGGCCTTGGTCAGGAAAGTTGACAAATTTGATACCGCTAATGGGGACTGGGAATCATATATTGAGAGGGTTGAACTGTATTGTAATACAGACAGCATGCATGAGGAAAAGAAAGTCTCCACACTTCTCAGCTTAATGGGTGGTAAAAAGTAATCTCTTACACAACTTAGTATCTCTTGGACAGCCAGCAAGTAAGACTTTTGACAAGATTGTTGAAATCCTACAAAATCTCTTGAGCCCAAAAGTGCTAGTGATTGCTGAGAGATTTAGATTTCACAAAAAGAGCCAGTCAATGGTTGAAAGCATTTCTGAATACATTACAGAACTGTGCAAACTTTCCTAATACTGTAAGTTTGGAGATGGACTTTCTGATGCATTAAAGGACAGGCTTGTATGTGGTAAGCATAGTCAAAGCACTCAAAGGGGGATACTGTCAGAAAGAGACCCATCCTTAGAATGGGCATGGACCATTGGACTATCAATGGAGACAGTAGCAGAGGATGCGTCAAAGCTACAGAAAAAAAAGTTTAGAATGCGAAATGCACAAAATGTCCCTGAATGGTGCAAAAAAACAAAAATGTTATCAATGTGGCAAATCCTCCCATGATGTAAATGACTGTTAGTTCACAGAAAAAGTTTGCAGAAGTGCCACAGAGAAGGCCACATAGAGAGACCAACAAAAACACAACCAAAGAGAAATATCACACAGAGTGAAAAGCTTCAAACATAAAACTAAACAAATGCATAAAGTGACAGAATGTGAAACTGAATCAGACAACACAGAGTCTGACAAAGGTGAGCTGTCATGCCTAGAAGTCCATAGCATTAAAATCACAAAAATCACAAAATCATTTGGATCACAACAGATGTGTCTGGTGTAAAATTGAAAATGGAGCTGGATACAGGGTCAGGTTTATCTGTAATTTCATAGGCTGACCATTACAAACTAACAAAATTCTAAGCTAACATTAGAAAAGACCATGGTGATGTTAAAGACCTATACAGGTGAAAAGTGTCTCCCAAAGGCAAACTGAAAATGAATGTGACGTACAGAAGCAAAATACAGCAGTTAGAGTTTTATGTGTTGAAAAGTGGAGGCCACCACTTTTCGGATGTGAGTGGTTAAGAAAAATCCAACTAGACTGTCATACAGTCAAAGCTCTCAATGTGTCATCAACAGGCAACGACAGCCCAAATGGTAGCACTAACCAGTGACTGTCACAGCTGCTTAATGCTAATGAAGAGGTGTTAGAGAAGGGTATTGATAAACTCAAAGGTACGAAGGCCAGAATTGAACTGAATGAATCAGCAGTGCCAAGATTCCATAAAGTGTGTCCAGTGCCTAACGCACTATGTCCTAAAGTTGACACTAAACTTCAGAGCTTGGAGGCATCTGGAATTCTCTACAAGGAAGAGTGGAGCAATTGGCCCATGCTCATTATCTCTCTGATCAAGAAAGGGAAGACAGGAGCTCTTCACATATGTAGGGACTTCAAGGTGAGCATCAACCCTGTGCTGCACACTGTGCAGTATACCCTCGCTGAGTAGAAAATATTTTTGTGACTTTGGCAGGAGTGGTTTTCAAAGATGAACATGTCACAGGCCTATCTGAAATTGGAGATTGAGGAGTCAAGAAGGAAATTCCTCACAATCAACTTTCACAAGGAATTGTTCCAGTATAATCACCTTGTCTTGTCAATGGACCAAGTGTTCCAAGGCATCCCAGGAACACATTGTTACATTGATGACTCTTCATTGTGACAGGCAAAAATGATGAAGAACACCTCCAGAACCTTGATATAGTGCTTACTAGGCTGAGTGAGTATGATCTGTGTGCAAAGAGGGACAAATGTGAGATTTTTGAGAATGAAATCTCATATTGTGGATATGTCATTGATAAACATGGCTTACATAAGTCACAAAAGAAGATTGAAGCAGTCCTGTAGGCACCCAAACTGGAAAATATATCACAACACACACAAAATGCTGGTGGAATGCAGCAGGCCAGGCAGAATCTATAGGAAGAAGTACAGTCGACATTCCAGGCTGAGACCCTTCGTCAGGACTACTGAAAGAAGAGATAGTAAGCGATTTGAAAGTGGGAGGAGGAGCAGAAGATCCGGAATGATAGGAAAAGACAGGAGGGGGAGGGATGAATATAGTTCACAACCTCAGGTCTTACTTGGGCCTTGTAAACAACTACCACAAGGTTTCTCCCAAATCTTGCTATAATGCTGCACCCTTTGAACACACTGTTGCAGACAGAAGCAAAGTGGGAGCGGCCAGAAAGATGTAACAGAGCATTCAAAGAAACAAAGAGATTAATAACATCAGATTAACTGCTCACCCTTTATGACCCATCTTTGCCCATCAGACTGGAGTGTGAGGCATCCCCTATGGCTTTAGTGCCATTTTGTCATGCACTATGAAAGATGGATCTAAACATCTTTTGCTTCAAGATCACTGATGAGATCAGAATGCAACTATGCACAGATTGACTGAAAGGTCGTTTGTCTAGTACGGGGAGTAAAGAAGTTAGACCTCTATCTCTGCAGACAAAAAGTTTACTCTAGTGACAGACCACCAGCGCTTGCATTGGTTTTCGTTTTCAGGAAGGGAACCCCAGTGATGTCTGCTACCCAGCTGCAACATTGGGCACTTTAACTAGGAGCCCACTCTTATGACATAGAGTTCAAGGGGCTTATCACATCTTCCACTGTTGATAACTGAAGAAGAAAAGTCTTCATTCTGTGACCCATCATAGGTGTTCCACAAAATATTAGTGGACCAGCTACCGGAAACAAATTCTGAAATACAAAGAGAAGCAGGGAATGACCCAAGATTGTCAAATGTCTATAACATCATAGTGCAAGGATGGCCAGCTCATAATAATCTTATGTTTCTAGATATCTCAGTGAGACAAGACCAACTGTCTGTATGTCAAAGAACCCTGTTGCATGGATCTCATGTTGTGATTTCCTCTAATCTGTGCACCAGAGTGTTAGAGAATCTGCAAGAAGGACACCGGGGTACAGTCAGATGAAGAATCTTGTCCAGAGCTACATGTGGTGGTCAGGAATAGATAGACAGATTGAAGACTTGATAAAAAGCTGTTCGGGATGCCTCAAAGTTGGAAGTGCATCCACGCTGGCACCTTTATACCCGTGGGAGCGGCTGCCTTCACCATGCCAAAGAGTGCATATTGACTTTTCTGGGCCATTCATGAACTCCATGCTTCTGATTACTGCTTATTCGATGGGGCCTGAGGCCATAGCAAAGAAGTCAACTATATCGGAAAAGACTGTTCCCGCTCTGAGGAATATCTTCTTCAGAAATGGCTTACCTGAACAAATTGTGAGTGACAACAGACCACAATACACGTCAGAAGATTTCAGATTATTCATGAAGAAAAATAGCATTAAAGATTTGACGTCAGCTCCTCACCACCCAGCAATGAATGGGTTAGTTGAAAGGTTTGTCCAAACCTTCACAAAATCTATTAAAGCTTTTGACAAGCAGGACCTTTCTCTTTAGCATAAAGTGGACAACTTCTTGCAATGACAAATCAGACACCTGCACTGCTGTTCATGAGCAGAAATCTCAGATCTCACATAGACCTCATGAAACCAGACCTATGGAGGGAAGAACAACATAAGCAGTTCAGCCGGTTGCCACGTAAATCAGTAATAGGCTTCAAGATTGGACCAGGAAGTCCTAGCACTTGATTACTGAGAAGACAAGTGGACACATTGTAGGGCAGCTGCAAGAAACAGATTATATTTAACCCCCTTCCTCTTGTTTCAGTCTTGTCAAATGTTGTCCAAATGCACAGAACTGTCAATGCTCCCAGCTTACATTTGTACTTGTTCCAAGGTGGAAGGCTATCCTTTAGGTGGACGCTGTAAAGGAACGGCATTTATTTAGTATTAAGTCATTCCTTCCCAGCCACAGTGTCAGTGTAAGTTTTCAGTTTGAAAGTTTAGGTTAACGGCCTTGTTGGCCTAGTGATTATTGATCTTATTTTCCTTTATTTCTGCACAATTCCTACTAAGAGTCAGTAAACTCTTTATCCGCTTCACTGCCTCTCCCTCAGCACTTAACCACACACTTTTGTCAGCAAGATTCGACCATCAAAATTGATCCAATGGAGAGAGAACAGATGATCTTGGCCCAGAATTTCATTGATCATGTCGGGGAGAGCTAAAGTCAATAGAGGCTAGACTCCAGAGCAGCAAGCCCCATCCAAACTGAAGTTCATTGGTCAGGTGGAGAAGAAATTACAGAAAATGTGGGCAGAAATGACCACGCAGTGCAGTAATTGTTTTCAGAGCAGCTAGGCCAATCTGAGCAGGAAGAACAGGTGAGAGCACAGTATGGATGACCACAACAACTTCTCCTATATTCAGGATGCTAATAGACTCAACTCCTGTTAAGCCTGTTGGACACCCTTCTTCACCCAGTTTTATTTCACCCTCACCTACCATCCTAGCACCAAGACCACCAAGAGTGATGTTCTCTCCCTCCATTTTGATGTCACTGACAATTCAGAGCCCATCCTTCCTCGCTCATGCATTGTTACTCCAGTGATTTGGGAACTAGAGGCAGAGTTGAGGGCTGCCCAACAGCTGGATCCAGACCCAGGTGGGGGTCTTCCCAACCAGTTCTCACTGTGAGCCCCGGAGTATTGGAGTGGGGTAATTCTTCCTGTCTGGTTGGTCATCCAGGAATTCAACAGACCTTAGAATTTATAAAGATACGATTTTAGTGGTTGGCTATGTCCCAGAATATCCGCGACTTAATCTCTGCCCAGAACAAGATGTCACAACACCTGTCCTGCCTGCTGCCTATACCTCAACACCCCTGGTCCCACCTCTCGGAGGATTTCATCACTGAACTGCTGCCATATTGAAATCACCTACAGAAGAATCATAGATGCTGTCGAATATGTATATAGGAGGAAGATTGAACATTTGGCTGAGTGATGACGCAACAATAACTTCTCACTCAATGTTAGGAAGACCAAGAAGCTGATTATTTACTTCAGGAGGAGGAAACTGGACATCCACGAACCAGTCCTCATGGGCGATCAGAGGTGCAGAGTTTCAGCAACTTTAAATTCCTCGTTATTATTCATTTAGAGAATCTGTCCTGGGTCCGGCATATCAAGGCCATTACAAAGAAAGCAGGGCAATGCCTCTATTTCCTTAGAAGTTTGCATTGATTCTGACAAACTTCTATAAGTGTCTGGTGGAGAGGATATTGACTGGTTGCATCACGACCTGGTATGGAAACAACAATACCCTTGAATGGAAAATCCTACAAAAAACAGTGAATATGGCCCAGTCCGTCATGGGTGAAGCCCCCTCCCCTCTACTGAGTACTTCTGCACGGAGATGTTCTCAATGGTGTGGCAGGAAAGCAGCATGCATCTGACTGCTGCCATCAGGAAGAAGGTATAGGAGCCCGAGGACCTACACCACCAGGTTCAAGAAGAATGACTACCTTCAACCAATGAGGATAACTTCACTCAAATTCACACACCTCAGCACTAAACTGTTACCACAACCTATAGACTCACTTTCAAGGATTCTTCATCTCATGTTCTTGATATGTATTGCTTATTTATTTATTAGTTTTTTTTTGTATTTGGATGGTTGTTTGTCTGTCCTATTGGATGCAGTCTATTACTGATTCTATTATATTTCTTGGGGTTACTATGCCAGCAAGAAAACTCCCTTCCCCTCATTTCAGTCTTGTCGAATCTTGACCAAAAGCACAGCAACATCAACACTCCATGCGTAACTTCGTCCTTGTTCCACGAAGGAAGATTGCCATTCAGATTGACACTATAAAGAAGTGATATTTATTTAGTACTAAGTTACTTCTTCCAAGCCACAGTGTCAGCATTAGCTTTCGGTTTGAGAATTTTAGTTAATGGCCCAGTTAACCAAGCATTTATTGTTTTTTTTTCCTTTAATTCTGCAGAGTTCTCATTAGGAGTCAGTGAACTGTTTATCTGCGTCAATGTCTCTCCCTCTGTATTTGGGCCATAACCACACACTTCCATCAGAACAGTAGCTGAATCAGTGGACAAGCTGAAGTTATTGGCAGACTGGTGTAATGTGCAGACATTATTTTTAAGATCAACCCTGCCTTATGTGAAAATACAGGCATAACTAATTGATGTGGAGGACCGTGCTACTGGTATAGACATGACATTTAAGGAAATGAGGCAGATTCACTTGCATTGCATTCCAGATTTCAAAATGGAAGTGACTATTGGCAACAGTCCACAAAGTCCATGATAAGTAGAGAAAAGACAGATTAAAAAAACGCAAACACAAGGAAATCTGCAGATGCTGGAAATTCAAGCAACACACACAAAATGCTGGTGGAACGCAGCAGGCCAGGCAGCATCTATAGGAAGAAGTACAGTTGATGTTTCAGGCCGAGACCCTTCATCAGGACTAACTGAAAGAAAAGATAGTAAGAGATTTGAAAGTGGGAAGGGAAGCGAGAAATCTGAAATGATAGGAGAAGACAGGAGGGGGAGGATAAAAAAAAATTAAAAATTAAAAAAAACTTGTGATTTTGTGGGGACTACAAGCCATCAATAATCGATTTTCTATTTAAGTTCCATCTATGCCTGTCCCTTTACTATAATACAAGTCTAGGAAATCAGATTTTAAGTTTATCGTTCCCTCTGCTTGTCACATTAGAGTCACCGCATTATTGAGGTGAATGCCTCCACTACCATCGTATAGCCAATTCTTCTCAACAAGGTTAGTGTTTTTGTTGTGACAGTCGTAATGTTCATTTAATTTTCCATGAAGGGGCCTTCTGTCAAAGATCAGTTTATCTGCCCCTCACCAATCGACTTTAGCACCATAGACCTCTCATCTGGTCAGCTAGTAATTTGAGCCTGGTGCTTAACCGAGTTATTAGTTGTCAAAGTGCCACAAGCTCTACAATAACAAGAACCCAAGTCATTTCCCAGAAGTAACCCAGCTAGATGACAATAATTCCCATTCCTGGACTTGAGTATCACTAAAATCAATGGTATTAAAGATAAATATTAGGTATCCCTTTCTTTCTGCTTATTGGTTTTAATGCATTCTTGTACAAAATACATATTATTGAAGAGACTGAACAGACATCCATAAATGTAAAAAGGGAAAAAACATGAATGATGGAAACCTGAAAATTTAAAACTCTATGCAACCTACTGTATATAGTGGTTCAAAAATGTTAAGAGCCAACCAGAATGGAAGTAAAGAACAGAATGCTGGAAGAACTTAAGTCAAGCAGCATGAATGGAAGGAAAACTTCACTGATATTTTAGGTTCAGACCCTTCACTGGGGCAGAAAAGGATGAAGATTGCTAGCAAATGAGAGTACAAGGGAGGGGTGGGGCAGAGGCTGATGGGTCTGGATTGTTGGGGGTGGCTTTGTTGACAGGTAGATGCAACCAGTTAGGAGAGGCGAAGGAAAGTTAAACAAAAGGAGAAGAAATCTATGTGGATAGAAGTGTGTGCAGGGAAAAGAGAATCAGGGTGTAGATTACTTGTAATTGGAAAATTCAATGTTCACGCCATGGGTTATAAGCTATCCAAAGCAATTATCACAGCTAGTAGTGAGGTTCAAGAGCAGATGATAGGCTAAGATGGCATAATTAGGAGAGCTGCCACCTCACGACTGACATGGAGAAGGTCTCAGTGCAAAGCGTCGACTGTTTATTTATTTCCATAGATGCTGCCTGATCTGCCAAGTTTTTCCAGCGTTTTGTGTGTATTGGTCCAGTGACTTGAGTTCAGTCCTGACCTCAGATGCTCTGTGTGGAATCTTCAAATTCTCCACATGACAATGAATTCAAATTGACTTGATGGTCAAGTTTATTGCCATATGCATACACACAGCGGGTTATAGAGATAATGAGTAAGCTGCAACTGCATCACGGGCACACTCTGTAAATTCAGACAACACACAGAGCACAAGTTATTCATAAGACCATGTAGTTTATCCCAAGGGATTTCAGTTTCATCTCAGAAATATGCAGGTTGCTGGGTTAATTAGCCACTGTAAACAGCTGCTAATGTAGACGAGTGATAGAATCCTGGTGGAGGGAATGTGATGGAACTTTGGGGAAATGAAGTAAATTAAGAGAAAGCCAATGCTTTGTAATGTGGATATAATGGGCAAAGGGTTTGTTTCTGTGCTGTATGATTCCATGATACGACTTTGAGTTACACACAGGTAGATAATTATTCTGACCAAATTTAAAGAAATCTAATTTGTATGTATCAAATCAACATGAGGTAAACAACCCGTTTTGAATAAAGCAATCTTTCAGTTTCTTTATGAAATTCTCTTATTCTCTGCACAACAGATATTAATATTTTTTCACCCCGAAGACAATCAAAAGAGTTTCTTTGATGTGTAACTACCCTGTAAAGAAATCACTAGCTCTGGAAATGATGAGCATTGACATTTCTAAAGAAAATAAATTTGATATTAGAGATACAATCGATTTCCTTGTCCTTCTCAAATAAAATAATTTGAGTTATTGAAATGAAAGTTACATGTCAGGGGCATTTGAGAAGGTGCACCACCCCCTGTTAGACAGAGTTCCAGTTTGCATCAGAAAGGGACCCAGAATTATAACAGCAGACCTATTACCAAACACACAGCTTCAGTAGTTTCCTTCAAAAGGCAGCAGTTGTCCGTTTTACATTTGATTAGATTTTACCCACTGAATCGCGATGGTGGAAGAGAAGCTCATGGTTCTATGATGCTTCCTTCCTACTCTCTCTGGGGAGCTCTGCTTACAGGAATCTGAGTAAGAAGTTATAGGCAGTTTCAGCATGAAATTCTATCTATTTGAATTTATATTAGAATTACACAGCTACTGTGCACTGCCTCCACTTAACTGATGTCTTACCTTCAAGCAACACATGACTTCTCCAAAATATTTAACCCAAACTCTGATAATTCCATTGAATTACTTCTCCTGATGGGCTTCTGATCTGACACCCTCTTCACCAACTGTTGATTCAACATAGTTTCAAAGTTTTAAATACAATATATTATATATACTTGGCCATCATCTTGACAGTGTCACCAGCATTGAGAAAAGCTGTTCCACTGAGAAATAAGAAACAGCACCCTTATGAGGAGCTACCAATCAGAAAGAAGCAGTGCGTTAAAAGAGCTACATTTCAATCAGGTCCATGTTCAAGATTTTAAAAGCAGAGCATCAAGTCACTTTTCTCTGAGTTGGGCAATCCATACAAGGGTTGTGTAAAAAGAGCTACTTTTTAATCAGGGCGGCGATCGTGAATTTGACGGCAGAGTTTTGCAGCAGAGTTTCTGATTTGAGGAGCGACCAATCAGTAAGAGGGATTCATTAGAAAAGACCAATAAGAATAATACAAGTGCAAACAGACTGGCTGTTCTTTGTGTATCCATTCGTTTGGAGTATGCTGGTCTTTAGAGTGGCTGTGGCTCATCAGGCTTAGGCTTGAGTGAGGTAGAGTTTCTTGAATGTCTTGTAAGTTACTCTCTCTCTGTTCTTATTTGTTCATTCCACTCCTATTTGTGCATGGTATAGTGAGAATTGCTCCAGGGACAGTGTTTTATACTGAATGTGGGATATGGGAAGTCTGGGAGACCTCCAATTTCCCAGATAAATGCATCTGCACCAGGTACACCGAGTTGCAACACCTGAGATTATGTATTAAGGAACTGGAGCTGCAGCTTAATGACCTTCAACTCATATGGGTGAATGATGAGGAGACAGACAGGAGCTTCAGGGAATTAGTTACCCCTAGGTTGCAGGAGATCGGTAACTGGGTGACCGTCAGGAGAAGGAGGAGAAATGCACAGCCAGTGCAGAGTACACCGGTGGCCATTCTCCTCAATAATAAGTATTTAACTTTAGATAGTATTGAGGGATCTGACCTACCAGGAGAGAGCCACAGTGACTAGGTGTCTGGCACTGAGTCTGGTGCTGTGGCTCAGAAGAGCAGAGAGGTGAAGAGAACTGTAGTGTTGAGAGGAAATGCCTTGGTCAGAGGAACAGAGACAAGGTTTTTGGGGCATGATAGAGACACCAGGATGGTATGTTGCCTCCCTGGTGCCAGGATCATGGATGTCTCAGATTGTGTCCTTGGCATTCTCGAGGGTGAGCAGCCAGAAGTCTTGGTACATATTGGCACCAATGACAAAGTGAGGAGGTCCTGAAGAGAGATTTTAGGGAGCTAGGTAGAAGGCTGAGAAAGAGGACCTCCAAGGTAGTAATATTTGATTTGCTGCCTGTGCTATGAGCCAGGGAGGGAAGGAGTAGGATGATTTGCCAGGCTGAAGAACTGGGGCAGGGGGCAGGGGTTCAGATTTATGGATCATCGAGATCTCTTCTGAGGAAGGTGTGACCTGTACAAAGTTTTATACATGAGGCTACTTATCAAGCTATGAGCCCATAATATTACAGGGAGGATTCTAGTATAGATTAAGCAGGGGCTGATTGGCAGGAGGCCATGAGTAGGAATAAAGTAAGCCTTTTCTGATTGGCTGCTAGTGATTAGTGGTGTTCTACAAATGACTATGTTGGGGCCAATTCTTTTTACAATATGTGTCAAGGATTTGGATGATAGAATTGATGGCTTTGTTGCAAAGTTTGCAGATGCTATGAAAATAGGTGGAGGGGCAGGTAATTTTTAGGAAATATAGACAACTAAAGGTTAAAGAGGGCAACATGTGCCTGGAAACGGAGGAGGTTTGGGAGGTCCTAAATGAATACTTTGCTTCAGTATTCACAAGTGAAAAGGATCTTGATCAGGGTGAGGTCGAAGTAGAGTGGGCCTGTGTGCTGGACAATGTGGAGATTAACGAAGAAGTGCTGGATTTTCTTAAAAACATTAAGATTGATAAATCCTCAGGGCCAGATATGATACACCCTAGGTTGTTGAGAGAAGAGATCGCAGGAGCTTTAGCTATGATCTTTGAATCCTCTTTGGCTGCAGGGGGGAAGTGGTGGAGGACTGGAGAATGGCAAATGTAGTTCCCTTGTTTAAAAAAGGTAATAGGGAGAAACTGGGAACTATAGACCGGTGAGTCTTACGTCAGTGGTATGCAAACTACTGGAAAGGATTCTTAAGGATAGGATCTATGAGCATTTGGAGAAGTATAGTCTACTCATGGATAGTCAACATGGCTTTGTGAAGGGAAGATAGTGCCTCATGAGCCTGATTGAGTTTTTTGAAGAAGTAACAAAAGAAATTGATGAGGGTAGGGCAGTGGCTGTGGTCTACATGGACTTTAGCAAAGCATTTGATAAGGTCCCTCATGAGAGACTCATCCAGAAAGTCATGAAGCATGGGATAAGTGGAACCTTGGCTGTTTGGATAAAAAATTGGCTTAAAGGAAGAAAGCAGAGGGTAGTTGTGGAAGGAAAGTATTCTGCCTGGAGGTCGGTGACTAGTGGAGAGTCGCAGGGATCTGTCCTGTGACCCCTGCTATTTGTGATTTTTATAAATGACCTGGATGTAGAGGCGGAAGGATGGTTGAGTAAGTTTGCGGATGACACCAAGATTGGAGGAGTTGTGGATGGAGATGTAGGTGGTCGAAGGTTACAAGAGGATATAGACAGGCTGCAGGGTTGGGCAGAAAAATGGCAGATGGTGTTCAATCTGGACAAGTGTGAGGTGATGCATTTTGGAAGGACAAACCAGAAGACTAAGTACAGGATTAATGGTCAGTTACTTAAGAGTGTGGATGAACAAAGGGACCTTGGGGTTCAAATCCATACATCCCTCATGGTTGCTGCACAGGTTGACAGGGTAGTTAAGAAGGCCTGTGGGATGCTAAGCTTCATTAACAGGGTGATTGAGTTCAAGAGTAGAGAGGTCATGTTGCAACTCTACAAATCTCTGGTGTGACCGCACTTAGAGTATTGTGTTCAATTCTGGTCACCTCATTATAGGAAAGATGTGAAAGCTATGGAAAGGGTGCAGAGGAGATTTACCAGGATGTTGCCTGATTTGGAGAAAAAGTCATATGAAGCAAGGGACTTTTCTCTTTGGAGTGTAGAAGAATGAGAGGGGACTTGATAGAGGCCTACAAGATTATGAGAGGCATAGATAGGGTGGATAGTCAGTACCTGTTTCCCAGGGCACCAATAGCAAACACCAGAGGGCATATGTACAAAATTAAGGGAGGGAATTTTAGGGGAGACATCAGGGGTGAGTTTTTTTACGCAGAGGGTTGTGAGTGCCTGGAATGATTTGCCAGGGATGGTGGTGGAGGCTAAAACATTAATGGTATTTAAGAGCCTCTTGGACAGGCACATGGATGAAAGAAAAATGGAGGGTTATGGGGTAGTGTGGGTTTAGTAATTTTTTTAAGGATTATATGGGTCGGCACAACATGGAGGGCTGAAGGGCCTGTACTGTGCTGTAGTGTTCTATGGTTCTATAGAGGCTACAGAAGGAATTAGACAGATTAGGAGACAGAGCATATAAGTGGCAGTGTTGAGAAGTGTATGATCACGCACTTTAGAAGAAATGAAAGGATTGACTGTTTTCTAAATGGAGAGAAAATTCAAAAATCTGAGGCACAAAGGAGCCTGGGAGTCCTTGTTCAGGATTCCCTAAATGTTAATTTGCAAGTTGAGTTTGTGGTGAGGAAGGCAACTGTGATGTCAGCATTCATTTCAAGAGGACTAGAATATAAAAAACAAAAATATAATGTTGAGACTTTATAAAACACTAGTGAGGCTTCACTTGGAGTATAATGAGCTGTTTTGGGCCACTTGTCTTAGAAAGGATTAGCTGAAACTGGAGAGGTTTCAAAGGAGGTTCACAAAAATGATTCCAGGACTGAACAGCTTGTCATATGAAGTGTGTTTAAGGCTCTGGGCCTGTATTCATTAGAGTTCAGACGAATAAGTGATGACCTAATTGAAACCTAATGAATGGTGAAATGCCTTGGTAGAGTGGATATGGAGAAGATGTTTCCTATGGTGGGAGTGTCTAAGATCAAAGGACACAGCCTCAAGATAGAGGGGCGTACTTTTGGAATGGAAATGAGGAAGAAATTTCTTCTGCCTGAGAGAGGTGAATCTGTGGAATTTGTTGCCACAGGCAACTGTGGAGGCCAAATCTTTATGTATATTTAAGGCAGAAGTTGATGGATTCTTGATTGGTTTGGGCATGAAGGGATGCGGGGAGAAGGCAGGAGATTGGAGCTGAGAGGAAATTTGGCTCAGCCCTGATGAAATGGCGGAGCAGACTCAATGGGCCAAATGGCCTAATTTTGCTCCTATATCTTATGGTCTTATAATGTTATAACATGTTTTCAATAAATGGTACCTTCACTGTTATGAGAAATCCTTACAAAATTTACATTATAGTCAATTGATATTTTTCTTATTGACACATGTAAGGGAACACTTTATGAATAATTGGTTCCATGATAATTATTTTTGATAAATTATTTCTCACGTAAATGACTTTCAAAAAGAAATGACTTTCGGTTCTTTGAGCTGCTTCCAGCTCTGAGAGCTATCCCATCAGTACATTCCCCATGTACTCTCAATGGCCACTTTATTATGTAAATCTGTACACCTGCGCATTAATGCAAATATCTATTCAGCCAATCATGTAGCCACAACTCAATGTATAAAAGCACAGGCAAACAGATATAGTCAAGAGGTTCTTCGTTGTTCAGTCCAAATGTTAGAATGGGGAAGAAATATGATCTAATCGACTTTGTCCGTGGAATGATTGTTGTCACCAGACAGGGTGATTTGAGTATCTCAGAGACTGTTGATCTCCTGGGATTTTTACACACACAAGAGTCTCTAGAGTTTATAAAGAATGGTACGCAAAATGCATCCAGTGAGTTGCAGTTCTGTGGGCAAAAATGTTTTGTTAATGAGAGAGGTCAGAGGAAAATGAGCTAACTGGTTGAAGCTGACAGGAAGGCAACAGAAACTCAAGTAAGCTCACATTACAACAGTGATGTGCAGAAGAGCATCTCTGAACTCAGAACATATTAAATCTTGAAGTAGATGGGCTACAGCAGCAGAAGACCAGGAACATACACTCAGTGGCCACTTTATTAGCATTGCATTTTGTAATTTCAAAATATAAAATAAGCTAATTCAAAGGAAGACACGGGAGTCCAAAATATCCAAAATGTATGAATATGACTTCATCTTTTACTTTTAATTGAGGTGCGCACCTGTCTGAAGGTAGCATCATGACATAATTTTACATATAACCACAATGAATTATATATACAGTAAATAATGCTTTTTCAAACAATATATTTATATATTTCTCAAATAATATAGAAATATTAAATATAAATTAGGTACAGGATGTACCTAATAAAGTAGCCACTGACTGTATTCCCCTGTCATTTATTCTCTCACACCATTAGTAACAACAAGCAACCACCTAATTGTCACAGGAGCCACCAGTACCAGACATAAAATGAGGTAGGTATTTAAGTAACTATCCATATATCTTTGAGACGTGAAAGGAGAGAAGAGCATACAAGAAAAACCCATGGAGTCACAGGTAGAATGTACACACTCCATTCAAATGTACTGGATGTCAGAATTAAATGGGCTTACTGGAACTTGAATTGGGGCTGTGTTATGAGCCAATAATAATAAGCAAGGATTCAGAACTCCACAATATATACTAGTGGTCAACTATATTAAAGGTTATTGGAAAACATTGAACTAATAATGCTTTAAGCATAGATTTTAGCTATTGAGCTACTGGTCTTTCTGAGTTTTGCCATGCACTAGAAAGTCATATTATGCTTCTCTGACTACTCATTTATTGTTGAAGGGAAATGATATTGAATGTAATTAGTAGATCAGATTTGGTGCAGTGCACCTCCAAACACTTTACAAAAATTAGTGTTTTGGAGTCTTTGCTCACTCTGAAAACAAGAGTAAAGTGTAATTTGCTCATGCTCACATGTCAACAGCACTTTAGAATGACCTCAGCATCCTGTGAAATCTATATCAAGAACAGGTGAAGGAATCTTGATTCCAGCATGTAATATTTCCTTTAACTGTTTTTTATAAAAGCAATAAGAATCAAATTCAATAAGGCCAAGAGGACTGGCTTCAAAGACAGGTTAAAATCAAAGCCAGGAAAAGGGAAGTAAAGCAGAACTTTCCCACTCAAAGACAAGTCCCCATGGAAATGATACAAATAATTTCAAGGAAGGAACCATTTGACTTCTGAGGAAATTGTACGGTGTGAAGGGAAGTTGCGACTGAAATCCATTAGGAAACATTAATTCACTTGGTGACTTTTCCTCAGTATTATTAAAATTTACGATTCAGTCAACAAATCCAAACACTTAATTGAGCCATTGGTGAACTGGGGCCACTATATGGGACAACTGTTAAAGAACAAAAACTAATCGAGAAAATAGTCAGGATTCCTTTGTTTATTTAGACGCAATGTTGCTTGTTGCCATGGAGACTGTTGCCTAACAGTTTCTATCTAGTGTCAGTCGCATGCACTTGTGTATGGTCATTAGACTGCTTAGAGTGAATAGTTTGCATCAGTTGTATGTGCTTTGTTCAAAAAGCAGTGATTTTGTCCCTGATAGTTGGTGAGATATAAGCAGTGAGACAATTGTTTTGCTCACTGCAGTTTCAAGCAACTGATGCCAGAAACAGCTGGAAGTGAAAATTAAACAATTTCACTACTTCAACAAGTTAGGAGCTATGAAGAATGTGAAGGTATCAACAATCATCTTGAAATTTACAATGAAATTGAATATTTGGAGGATGCAATTGTCAAAAGAATTGTATGAAGGCAGTCCATTATCTGTTCTAGGTGTCTGCACTGATATTGTTCATTTATAGTCAATCAAAAGAACATGGCAGCAGTCACTGGAATGAAATCCTCCATTGATAAGTATTAGGAAGAAATACACAGCTTTATAGTACTGTAGTGGTATTAGCTCTAATTTGTTCTGTATTTCACTTAAATACATAATTTGTTACTCAGCTAAATGGTAGCTAGTATTTTCTATAGCTTTATAACTATTCCCATGAAATTTCGATTGGTTAGGGCAGCCACTTAATTGGGCCAAAACGTACTAGTCCCGATGTGTCCCAAATTAACTGGAATCCTTTGCATTTGCAATCTTATTTTTGTGTTGCTAAGAACTGCAATGCCCTTAATTGTGTTAGACATGGCTTTTAACATAACATAAGAGATAGGAGCAGGAGTAGGCCAATCGGCCCCTCAAGCCTGCTCTGCCATTCAACAAGATCACGGCTGATCCAATCTTAACTCTAGTTTTCACCGAATCCCACAAGGCAACAGTGCCAACCAACAGGGCACCATGCCGCCCATTTTATTTTATTATTCATCCCGCCCAAACCCATGTGATCACCCGGGGGAAAAAAAACCGAGTTGCCAATTGAGGAGAAAAAATCTGGAAAATTCCTCTCCGACCCATCCAGGCTATCGAAAACTGGTCCAGGAGATCACATGGCTGATCTAAACCTAGCTTCATGTCCACTTACCTGCTCGCTCACCGTATCCCCTATTTTCTCAGGTCTCTTGCCATAATGACATTTTCTTCTGTATGGGAGCCAATTTACAAACATTTTTTAAAAATAGGGTATTAGATTTTCAGTAATGGTAGGATATGTTTTGCAATATAAAAAGAAGAATAAAAAGCCTTGATACCTTAATGACTAATAATAGCAATTAACACACAGGCATACATTATAGAAAGTGGCAGATTTACACTGTGTACTTCGAATACTTTTCAGGAAAGGAATTCAACAGTATTACTTATTAAGTGAGACAGTTTGCAGAACCAAAGGTGACTATTGCCAGCTACCGTGGTCAACAATATTAGAACAGTGAGAAGGGAACAGTCACAATTCATCTACTGTGCAGCATCTGGTGCTTGAGATTCTATTACATTCATGCTTATACCCAAGCCCAACTCCCATTGCAGTTAGGTTTATGGGTCAAAAGTTTAAATTTAAATTTTTATTTGTCTATGGTTTGCAAACTGAAAGTAGGGAATAAATGTCTATATCTATAAATGTGTTTACATGTTTGTGGATATCATATTTGTATGGATCCATTCATTTTATATATATTAAATGCTTCCTGATTGAATATTCCTGAATCCAAATATAAGTGAGCTGGGAATGAACAAAATTTTCATCCTGAGAAGTTATTGTGGGTGATTTTCTCCCTAGTGTGCTTCTGTAGTTTTGAAATAGACTACATTTCAAAGCTTGCTCGGGCTTGAAGCAATCTTCAAAAACACTGTTTGGAAAGACTATTCAAATAAATCGAATGATTAAAGTTAAATTACAATAACATGTAAAGCAGAAAAAATTAAAATGGCAGTCACATCACAATTCAGGGATAGTACAGACAACAGCAGAAGTGTCACCTTTTGAATGAAGGTTATAGGATCTAGATTAAATCACAAGTAATAATTGTGCATCTTACTAGAACATAGAAGTAAAAATACTGTTTTCAGTAATAATTATTTAATATAGAAAAGCAAATGGTAGTCAATTGACAGAGAGACAAAGCTTCACACTCTTGTATCTTGTTGGCAACTTTATAAGATATATTTTCAATTCCATTTACTAATTAGATGACAATATCAAAATAAAACCACTGTTCTGATGAAGGATCTCAGTCCAAAATGTTGACAGTTTCTTCCTCTCTATACCTACTGTCTGACCTGCTGAGTTCCTTCAGCATGTTGCTTTGCTCTGAATTTCCAGCATCTGCTCAATCTCCTGTGTTTATAAAAAAAATAACAAAAAGCTCTGTGCCAGTGAAATATGATAAAATGTCATCAAATTATTGGTGTTTGCCAATGCTCACAATCACTGGACAGGGCTGTTATAGTAAACATTCACATTACAGCAATATCCTGAGCAACTGGCTTGAAGCAATAGCATAGGCAGGGAGAGGAGTGGAGGATGTTCTGATTCAAAGTCAGTCTACTCAATCAGCTCTTGATTCAAAATGACTGAAGGCATGTAGAACTCAAGTGTTAACCATGACATAAACAGTTCGAGATTTGATAGCTTTGTTGCCAAGTTTGCAAATGACGAAGATAAGTGGAAGGGCAGGAAGAGCTGAAGCAGGAATTCTGCACAAGGGCATGGACAGATTTAGAGAATGGACGAAGATGTGACAGGTGGAAAACAGCGTAGGGAAGTGTATGGTCATACACTTTGAAAGAAGGAATAGGAGCATAGATTATTTTCAAAATGGGAAACAAATTCATAAATTGAGCTGCTAGGGGTTTGGGAGTCCTAGTTTAGGATTCCTAAAGGTTAACTTACAGATTGAGTCAGTAGTAAGGAAGGCAAATGCAATGTTAGCACTCACTTCAAGAGGACTAGCAAGGATGGAATGCTGAGGCATTATATCCTCAGAATACATTTGGAGTATTGTGAGCAGCTTTGGGCCCCTTACCTAAGAAAGGATGAGCTGGCATTGGTGAAGAGTCCACAGGAGGTTGATAAAAATGGTCACAGAAATGAAAGGGTTAATGCATGAAGCATTTGATGGCTTTGGGCCTGTACTTGCTGGAGTTCAGAAGAATGAATGGGGATCTTATTGAAATCTACTAAATATTGAAAGGCCTAGATAGAATGGACATGGAGGGGCACAATAATAGGAGAGTCTACAAGCAGAGGGCACAGCTTCAGAATAGAAGAACACCCCTTTAGAACAGAGATGAGGATGGATTTCTTTAGCCAACAATGGTGAATCTGTGGAATTCACTGCCATGGATGGCTGTAGAGGTTGATATGTTCTTGATTAGTAATGGCGTCTAAGTTTTCAGGGAGAAGGCAAGAAAATGGTGTTGAGAGGGAAAATAAATCAGCCATGATTGAATGGTGGAGCCGAATTGGGCTAAATGGTCTAATTCTGCCCCTACATCTTAGGATCATTACTTAACCCTAGCAGGCGTTAGGCGTCTATCATGGAGTCTCAACAACAAACCATTTATTTTGCCCTAGAAAACAAGCCAACAACACATATGCAACTAACTTTACTGTGGTACTGCTGCAGTGTATGAAGTATAGAACCATAGCATTCAACTTGATTGCTATGAGACGATTATTGACAAGAGTGGACTCACCATCTGGGGTCTCTGCTCACCTGCAGTTGTCTCAGCCAGATGGAAAATTTCAGGCTGCACTATAAGGCCCAGGTAATATGGTCACAGGCAATGTCATGTGAAGGTGTTCACCTGAATCCTCACTGTGTCCTCAACTAAACTTTTCTGACAATCCTAACCAAAGGCAAAGATGGAATTTACCTTCGGTCAAAATTATCGTGGACGTACATTTTTAAATGTTTCTACAAAATCTAGATAGTCTAAAAGAGTCAAAATATCTAGACCATTTAAAAATAAAAGATTTGTAAAACCACGCAAAATTATTTCTGTGAACTTATTGCCCTTTGGAGCCATCCGAAGGGCCAACAAAATTGGACCGAATTACAGGAATGACTTGAGCCCGAGTGGTTAAGACAAGCATATTCTTTAGTGATGAAGAATTACTAAATAAACTGAAGAATTACTAAATTTCCTTATCAGGTTATGGAATTCTGGAATTGTAGAATAATACTGAAGGTAGCATACCATGCCCTTATATAATCTATTGCTGAGATTTCTCCACTTCCCTGAGCTTATCATTAATCTTCCTGCAAAGCTGATATCAAGTTAACAACTCAAGTCACCAGCTGACCCAAGACTTTCAATGCCCATTTCTGTCTTACAGGCTATTACTGTTCTCCTAAAATCTCTAGGCAATCTCAACCTAAATCTAGCCCTCCTTTCTGCTTTGTCAGTTCTATATCCAAAAAGCCTGGAAAGATTTTGACAGTATATGCTACATAAGAATATTCAAACTGGAAAGAGGAATATCTTTCCAAAAACTGCTTTGCAATTTATTAAGACCATGGCTGATTGGACTGTATCCATAATTACACATTCCTGTCTACTTGCAGCAAATCCATTCCTGTCTTAAAAATATTCAAAGATTCAATCATCAGGGAGAGAAAAAGAAATGATTTCTGCCTGAAGACAGTGACCATTTATTTTTAAACAGGAATCCCATCTTCTTCAATCTCCTGCTAGAAATGACATCTGCTTTAGGTCCACTCTGGCAAGAGAAAACCTTACGGGACTAAAAGGATGGTCCATAACATAAAGTTTGGAGATATGAGTAATATCCTAAAAAAGTACTTCTCACCAAAATTCACCAGGGAGAAGAAACATAAGAAACATAAGAAAGAGGAGCAGGAGTAGGCCATATTGGCCCATCAAGCCTGTCCCGCCATTCAATAAGATCATGGATGATCTGTCTGTAAACTCAGCTCCATCTACCTGCCTTTTCCCCATAACCCTTAATTCCCCTACTATGTAAAAACCTATCTAACTGTATCGTAAATATACTTAGTGAAGTATCCTCAACTGTTTCCCTGGGCAAAGAATTCCATAGATTCACCACTCTCTGGGAAAAACAGTTTCTCCTCATCTCCATCCTAAATCTTCTCCCCTGAATCTTGAGGCAATGTACCCTAGTTCTAGTCTCACCTACCAATGGAAACAACTTTCCTACATCTATCTTATCTATCCCTTTCAAAATTTTGCATGTTTCTATAAGATCTCCTCTCATTCTTCTGAATTCCAGAGACTATAGTCCCAGGTGACTCAATCTCTCCTCATAGGTTAACACCTTCATCTCTGGAACCAAGCTGGTGAACATCCTCTGCACTGCCTCCAAAGCCAGTATATTCTTCTTCAAGTATGGAGACCTGAACTGCACGCAGTACTGCAGGTGCAGCCTCACCAGTACCCTGTTTAGTTGCAGCATGACCTCCCTGCTCTTGAATTCAATCCCTCCAGCAATGGCCAGCATTCCATTTGCCTTCCTAATAACCTGTTGTACCTGCAAGCCAACTTTTTGCAATTCATGCACAAGCACTCCCAAGTTCCTCTGCACAATAGCATGCTGCATTCTTTACCATTTAAATAATAATCTGCTCTTCTATTATTCCTTCCAAAGTGGATGATCTCTCATTTACCAACATTGTATTCCAAGTGCCACTCACTTAACCTATCTATATCCCTCTGCAGACTCTCCACATCCTCTGTACAATTTGCTTTTCCACTCAGTTTAGTGTCATCAGCAAATTTTGCTGTGCTACACTCAGTCCCCTCTTCCAAATCATCAACGTAAATAGTAAACAGCTGCGGGCCCAGCACCGACCCCTGCGGCACCCCACTCACCACTGACTGCCAACCGGAGAAATACCTATTTATACCAACTCTCTGCCTTCTATTAGTTAACCAATCCACTATCCATGCCAATACACTTCCTCTGACTCCATGCATCCATACCTTATTTATAAGTCTCTTGTGCTGCACCTTATCGAACGCCTTCTGGAAATCCATGTATGCGACATCCACCTGTTCCCCTCTATCCACTGCACTCATTATATCCTCAAAGAACTCCAGTAATTTTGTCAAACAGGACCTGCCCTTTCTGAATCCATGCTGTGTCTGTCTAATGGAACCCCTCCTTTCTAAATGTTTCGCTGTTTCTTCCTTAATGACAGCTTCAAGGATTTTCCCAACTACAGATGTTAAGCTAACTGGCCTATAGTTGCCCATCTTTTGCCTACAGCCTTTTTTAAAAGGTGGCGTGACATTTGCTGTCTTCCAGTCCACCGAGACCTGCCCAGAGTCTAGAGAATTTTGGTAAATGATTACCAATGCATCTACTATAACCTCTGCCAATTCCTTCAGCACCCTGGGATGCTTCCCATCTGGACCAGGGGACTTACCTACCTTCAGTCCCTCTAGTTTGCTCATCACTATCTCTTCAGTGACAGTGATTTTATCAATGTCATCACCTCCCATTTCGTCCATAACATCCTTCTTTGGCATATTAGACGTGTCCTCCACCATGAAGACCAACACAAAATAGTAATTCAGTACTTCAGCCATTTCCTTATCACCCAATATCAATTTCCCCTTCTCGTCTTCCAAGGGACCTACATTGACTTCAGCCAACCTCTTCCACTTTATATATTTAGAAAAACTTTTTCTATCTGTTTTTATATTTTGTTCTAATCTACTTTCATACTCTATCTTCCCTTTCCTTATTTCTTGTTTAGTTGTTCTTTGTTGCTTTTTGAAGTTTTTCCAATTCTCCAGTCTATACTCTTTGCGACATTGTACACAAGATCTTTTAATTTGATACTATCTTTTATTTCCTTAGTTATCCAAGGCTGGCTCTCCCCACACTTACTGTCCTTACTTTTGACTGGAATACACTTTTGTTGAGCACTGTGAAAAATCTCTGAAAATATTCCACTGTTCCTCAACTGTCCTACCAAATAGCCTGTGTTCCCAATCCACATTAGCCAACTCCTCCCTCATCCTGTTGTAGAATGCCTTGTTCAAGCATAATACACTAGCTTTAGATCAAACTATTTCATCCTCCATCTGTATGCGAAATTCAATCATACTATGATCACTCTTTCCAAGAGGATCCCTGACTACAAGGTCATTAATCTTACCTGTCTCATTGCGCAGGATTAGGTCTAAGATAGTATTTTCCCTTGCAGGTTCACTAACATGCTGCTCAAGAAAGCCATCACGGATGCATTCTATGAAATCCTCCTCAAGACTTCCTTGGCCAACGTGATTCACCCAATCTATGTGGACGTTAAACTCCCCCATGACAACTACCATTCCGTTCTTACAAGTCTCAGTTATTTCTTGGTTAATCGCCTCTGCCATTGCAATATTTTTATTAGGTGGTCTATAGACAACACCCACCAATGATTTTTTTTCCCTTTACTATTCGTAATCTCTACCCAGATGGACTCAACATTCTGCTCCGTAGATCTTATATCGTCTCCCACAATCACCCTGAACTCATCCTTAATTAAGAGTGCCACCCCACCTCCTTTGCCTTCCTGCTTATCTTTCCATACTATCTGATACCCTTGAATATGTAATTCCCAGTCATCTCCACCTTGCAACCAGGTTTCTGTAATGGCCACTAAATCATATGCCTTGGTACTGATCTGTGCCGCAAGTTCACTAACCTTGTTTCTAATACTAAAGGCATTTAGATAAAGTGCCCTTATACTCATTTTCCTTTTAGAATCTAGTGACCTATGTGATTTTTGCTTTTTACTTTTATGCACTCTACTCTTAGTTTTTTCTTCACTAACTCTAGCTTTGGTCTCTGCATCACTTCCCTCTTCTTTTCTGTGTGGGTTCCCATCCCCCTGCCGTATTAGTTTAAAACCTCCCCAACAGCACTAGCAAACAATCTCCCAAGGACATCGATCCTAGGGAGATTGGAGGCTGGAGAATCGAGAAAATGGTACACTGATTTTCTGGAGAATGTCTGCATTAGGAAGAAGCAAGATCTAGAACTATTAGAGCACATAATTGTGGATGAAACCCAGGACTTGATGGGATCCATCCCAGAATGTTAAGAGAAGCAAAGAAGGAGTTTGTTGAAGATTTGATGAAAATAGGCAAGGGGTCAGAAGACTGGAACCCAGGGCAATAGAAGAGGAAAAATCTGGAAACTACAAGCCAGTGAGCCTCACATCAGTGGTAGCAAGGTTTTCTTGGAAAGGTGGTGACTGATTAAGAGAAGACAGGATAATTTTGTGCAAAGGAGATCATGTCTCACAAATCTGAGTTTTTTTTTGAAGAGGTGACTAAGATAGTTGAAGGCAATGCAGTAGATGTGGTTTACGTGCACTTCAGCAAGCGTTCTGCCAAGATCCCGCAAGGTAGTCTGACCTAGAAGGTTAAGACACAGGGGATCCATGGCATGTTGGCAAAGAAGCATCCCATTTGTGGTGAGATGTTTGTTGGTTGACTTGAATGAGAATGTGGTTGTGTTAGTATGAAAGACATGAAAATTTGTGGAGTATAGAAACAAAAGAGGAAGTCTCAGGCTATAGCTGGAGAATTAGTCAGAGCAGTGGTAGCGGGAAATTAAACTGGATTACTGTGAGGCAATGCACGTTGGAAGGACCAACTCCGGTAGGATATACAGCATGTAAGTTGTCCCTTAGGAACACTAATGTAAAGATCCCTTGGTAGAAAGGATAATGAAAGCGGCATTTGCTATGCTTGCCTTCATAGGCTGAGGCATCAGGTCTCAGTGTTGTGAAGTCATGCTGCAGCTTTACAAACCCATTGGCTAGACTACCTTTGGAGTAGTGTGAACAGTTCTGGTTGCTACACTACAGTAAAGATGTAGTAGCAACAGAAATAGTGCCAAAGAGATTCACTAGGATTTTGCCTGGAATGGAAGGCTGTAGTTATCAGTTAAGATTAAGAAGGCTGAGTTTCTTCTCACTTGAACATGGAGATGTGACCGTGTGGTTGTTTATAGATTATGAGGGGCATAGGTAGTATCAATAGTCAGAATAATTTTCTTGAGGCAGAGGAATCTAGAACTAGAGGGCAAAGGTTTAAGGTGAAGGGGAGAAACTTGAATATTTAAGGAGTATGTTTTTCCTCACAGAGAGTGACGAATATCTGGAACATACAGCCAGAGACAATAGTGGATGTAGATACAATCACAAGTGTCTAAAAGACATTTGGATGGGTACTTAGGATATAGAGAGGGATATGGACCTAATGGAGGAAAGAGGAATTAGCATCAATAGACATGATGATTGGTATGGATAAGATGAGCCTTTCTGTGTGTATGTTTCAATATTTTTACATTTTAAACAAAGGATCTCTCTCCTCAAAACTTCAGCAATTGTAGGCCAGAACTTTTGAGCATTTATACTTGTATGATAACTTGCCTTTTCCAGATATTCATCCAGAAAGCCTTCACTGAACTGCTTTTAATGCACCAATATCTTTAATAAAATAAGGAGACCAATACACTACTCTGGATGTGATCCCACCAATCTACTAGATGGCCAAAGTATAATCTTCCTTCCTTTATATTCAAATCCTTGGCAATAAACAATGCTATTCTCAAGTTCAAGTTTATTGCCATCTGACAACCAAACGAAACAATGTTCCTCCAGATCACTGTGCAACCACAAAACATACATCACAAAAAACAAAATTTTACCCCAAATAAGATAATAAAATATAATTCAAAGTGCATGCAGTGTGCAGCACAGGTAAATAGTAAACAGTTTGCTGTCCTAATGACAAGACCTCAGTGGTAGCAAGGTATTTATTAGTCTCATAGCTTGAGTTCCCTGTTAACAGTTATTCTGGTTTTTTTTCTAATTACTTGCTGTACCTGCTGTGGTGAACTACATATACCTGTCTGGACACACCCCCTGCTGACTGCTCCTGTGGCTCCTCCCACAGACCCCTGTATAAAGGCGATTGAGGCCTGAGCCCGGCCTCTCTGTCTCCAGGATGTAGTATGGTGGTCAACCACTGCTTGTTCCTTCTTCCAGTCAATAAAAGCCGATATCTCGCCTTTACGTCTCAGAGAGAGTTATTGATGGTGTGTCACCTGCCTCCCTTCTTTTTTTGGATTATGCCTTCATTTTGTGGACATCAGATCACCTCTGAGTTTTGTAGTCTTCCACCATTTTGATAACGTTGCTGAATACTGAACGACTTCATACTTTTCGACCTTATAATCCATGAGCCAGATATTTGCCCATCCATCTATAACCACTTATAGCTCTTTGTGACTTCACAACTTACATTCACTTTTCCTCGCGTTATCAGCTAATGTCATACCATACTTTCAGTACTTTTAGCCAAGTTTTTGTTAAAATACATACTGTAATTCATTAAAAGGCTGAGTCCAAACATTGTTCCCTGTGCCACAGCATACATTGTTATCTGGGACATCTACCTCAAGTTTTAGAAGTTATATTTGTCACACACAAAAAAAGCAAGGGAAAGCACTGATACAAATAAGAGTCTATAGTGCAGAAACAGAAATTTGTTCTGAGTTTTATGTTTTTTCCCCTGGTAGCTCAGAATAGTGCTTCAAGATTCAAGATCAATTAATGCCATTTCCTGTACACAAGTGTAAAGGAGAACAAAATAATTGTTACACTGGATCGGATGCAGCACAAAAAAAATCACAAAAGGTGAAGAACATTATAAAGTTAATAAAAACACAATAAATACAAATACATAATATAGCTTATGTGCACAGATTGATTGTATGTCCGTAAGTTGACGCTAGGCACAGGAGTGTCTGTACATAATGTGACTGACAGGAAATGATAAAATAGTGGTGGGTGGGAAAGTGGAGGGGTGTGTTAGTGGGTGGAGGTGTTGATCACCCTTACTACTTGGGGAAAGTAACTGTTTTTGAGTATGGTGGCCCTGGTGTGGATGCTGCGTAGTCATCTCCCTGATGGGAGTGCGACAGACAGTCCATGAGCAAGGTTGGTGAGATCCTTTGTGGCATGACTGACCTTTATCCAGCACTTTTCTGCATACATCTAGCAGAGTGGATGGTGTCGGTGATGTGTTGAACAGCATTGCTTACCTATTGTAGAGTCCTTCTGTGTGCTGCAGTGTAGTTTCTGTGTCACGCACTGATGCAGCTTGTTAAGATGCTTTCTACTGCACATCTGTAGAATGACATGAGTACGGGTGTGTATTGTTCAGCCTCCTCAGAAAGCTGAGGTGTTGGAAGCTTTACTGACTGTACAGGATATGTTCTAGGACCACGAGAGTTCGTGGGAGATGTGCACACCCAGGAGTTTGAAATTGCTTGCAGTTTCCACTGCTGTGTCACCGATGTAGATGGGTGTATGCCTGGTGTGAGTTCTCCTGAAGTTGGTAACTATCCCCTCTGTCTTGTTGACAATAAGGAAGAGGTTATTTGCCCGACACCAGGTCTCGAACTTGTCCACCTCCTCTCATTAATGTTGTTCAGTGAAGTTAATGATGTGATTACTCGGGTGTCCAGCTGTACAGTCGGGTGTGAACAGAGTGTACAGCAATGGGCCCAGCACACAGCCCTGGGGGGCACCCGTGTGGAGGATGATGGGGAGGGAGGAACAGTTGTGCATCCTGACTATCTGAGGTCTGTCCCTGAGGAAGTCCAACACCCAGTTGCCAGTGGTGTATTTAGACCGAGGAGTAGGAGTTTGTTCACAAAGGTCTGTGGGACAATAGTGTTGTATGCCAAACTAGAATCCAGAAACAGCATTCGCCCATAAGTGTCCTTATTTTCTAGGTGTGTCAGGGCCAGGTGCATGACAGATGGTATCGCATCAGCTGTAGAGTGGTTCTAGTGTGGGTCTAATGTGGCAGGAATAGTGTTTTTACAAGTGCCATTACCAGCCATTTAAAGCACTTCATGATGATTGGCATCAGTGCCACGGAGTGGTAGTCATTTAGTTCTGCAGGTGTAGGTTTCTTAGCTTCAGGGATGAGTGAAGTATTGGAGATGTCAGTGACACTCCCTGAGTACTTGGCCTAGGAAGTTCTCTGACTCAGCCACCTTACGGGAATTGACTGTCTGCAAAGTCCTTCTCACTTCTGTTGCTGTTACACACAGTAGCTGCTCCCAGTGGGTAGCCTTCGTGGCTGGCATTGTTTTGCAAGCCTCGAAGCATGCATAAAAGTTATTGAGTGTATCAGGGAGGGTGGCATCACTAGTACAGTCGACGCTGTTTATCCTTGTTTAGTCTGTAATGCCCTTGATGCCCAGCCACTTATATCGGTGATCGTTATTGGACAGGTTATCCTGAAATTTTTGTGCATAGGCAATATTTGCCTTCTTTTTGCCTAAGATAGGGTTTTTCCTGGTTGCTCTGAGAGCTCTTGTGTCACTGGATTTGAAGGCAGCACCCTGGGCTTTAAGCAGAGAGCGACCTCTGCATTCAGCCAGGGCTTCTGGTTGGGCTGTGAGATGAATGCTCTTGAGGTACCAACAACGTCTACACACATTTTTATGTAGCCGGTGACAGATGAAGCATATTCCTCAAGAATATTCCATCGAGATTCCATATTCCATCGGGATTGCCTCATTAGGCCATACAGTGGTGGCCTTCTTGACTGGTTTCTCCATTTTCATCAGTGGTCAGTATGCTGGAATTAACATAATGGAGATGTGTTCTGAGGTCAGGATGGGGGCATGGGGTGTCTCTGTATGTACTGTGTCTGTTTGCATAAACATGATCCAGTCTGTTTGTTCCTCTAATGGCCATGGTAACGTGTTGATGGAATCTGGATAAAAAGTCCTGCATATTAACATGATTGAAGTCTCTTCCAATTCTGAAGAGCCTGTTCCGGTATGTATTTTGTAGACAGCTGACGATACTCTAAAGCTCTCCCAATGAGTCCCTGGACATTGTGCTCAGGTGGATGTATGCAGCAGAGATGAACACAACAGTAAACTCCCTGAGCAGGTAATGTGGTCAGCATTTAATTGTAAGATGTTCACTTATCCCAGAACAGTGACTGATAACTACAGGTGAGTCTGTACATCAACCTTTATTGATGTACACAGAGATTCCGCCTCCATTGGATTTCCCCGACAGGAAATACTCGTCTGTGCAGAACAGAGTCATCCCATGAGACTGAAACACCAGGTCGAGCACTTTGTTCTTTAACCATGTTTTGATGAAAATCAGAATGCAGCACCTCCTCTTCTCTTTGCATTCATTCTCAGCCTCAGTCAGTCAGTTTTATTTTCTAATGAGCAGATGTTGGTCAGGAAAAGTGATGGTACTGCCCTTCTGGTCAGGTTAGCTCTCAGCCTAGCTGGTGTCCTTTCTCTTGTGCCACGTTTCTGCTTCTGCTTACATTGTCTCTATCTGTCGCTTCCTTGCCTGAGCCATTATTTTGCCCAGGTCACGGTCGTCAGGTCTGGCATCGGTAGAATCCCTAGACTGCGGAACACTGCCATTAGCTCTGCTGCCAGCAGATTAAAAGTAGTATTGTATAAGACTTCAGTGGTGCTATGTTCACAGAACTTAGATTTCTGGAAACCCTGACAAGAAACTTGGAAGCACTATCTAAGAATTTAAAGCTTACATCATTATTGGGAGCCAGAGAAGCAGCTGAGTCCCTCCATGCCACCAACATTTAAACAGGTTATAAATTAATCAGCAGCAGTAACTATTTTGGTGAAACTATATTTGACAATCCCATCCCTGGAGCATGAACAACAATTCCAGTGGTATTGTTGCGTCTATGCAGCTATATTAACTAATTCTTTAGGATGCTCGGCAGATCTTCCTTGGTAATCTGAGTGCCTGCATGCCACAATGATACATTAGCCTGGGCTGAAGTGGGTTGAATTGTACTTGTGCAACAAAAAAATACTGAGGGAATGGTCAAGCAGCATCTGTGGAGGGAAAGGAATGTTGGCATACCTGGTTAAAAACTTGCATTGGGACTAATCTGTTGACAACAGCTTTCCCTTAGCCCCACAACAGATGTTGATCTATCAACCGAGTTACTCTTGTTTGTTGCTCCAAATTCCAGCATCAGCAGTCTCGTGTCTTCATTGTCCTTGCACCTGTTCTCAATTTCAATTTCCTCCTTATATTCGTCCAAATCCAATTAAAATTAAGGAATTATTATTTTGCGGCTGGAAAGCAGTCATTGTAATGAACTTCTCTTGCTTATAATGATCTATTGACATTTTGGTGAATGCAAGTATCGATGATTGCTGAAGACTTGCATTTGAATGAAAGGGATCAAGAGTTACATAGAAACATAGAAAACCTCCAGCCCAATACAGGCCCTTCGTCCCACAAAGTTGTGCCTAACATGTCCCTACCTTAAGCCCTCTATTTTACTAAGCTCCATGTACCTATCTAAAAGTCTCTTAAAAGACCCTATTGTATCCACTGTTGCCGGCAGCCCATTCCAAGCACTCACCACTCTCTGAGTAAAAACCTTACCCTGATATCTCCTCTGTACCTACTCCCCAGCACCTTAAACCTGTGTCCTCCTGTGTCAACCATTTCAGCCCTGGGAAAAAGCCTCTGACTATCCACATGATCAATGCCTCTTATCATCTTATACACCTCTATCAGGTCACCTCTCATCCTCCGTCGCTTCAAGGAGAAAAGGCCGAGTTCACTCAACCTATTCTCATAAGGCATGCTCCCCAATCCAGGCAACATCCTTGTAAATCTCCTCTGCACCCTTTCTATGGCTTTTGCATCCTTCCTGTAGTGAGGCAGGGTCCTTTATAGCTGTAACATTACCTCTTGGCTCCTAAATTCAATTCCATGATTGATGAAGGCCAATACATCATAAGCCTTCTTATCCACAGCGTTCAACCTACACAGCTGCTTTGAGCATCCTATGGATTCCTACTCTAAGATTCTTCTGATCCTCCACACTGTCAAGAGTCTTGCCATTAATCCTATATTCTGCCATCATACTTGAGCTACCAAAATGAACCACCTCACACTTATCTGGGTTGAATGCCATCTGCCACTTCTCAACCCAGTTTTGCATCCTATCAATGTCCCGCTGTAACCTCTGACAGCCCTCCACACTATCCACAACACCTCCAACCTTTGTGTCATCAGCAAACTTACTAACCCATCCCTCACTTCCTCATCCAGGTCATTTATAAAAATCACAAAGGGTAAGGGTCCCAGAACAGATCCCAGAGGCACACCACTTGTGACCGACCTCCATTCAGAATATGACCCGTCTACAGCCACTCTTTGCCTTCTGTAGGCAAGCCAGTTCTGGATCCACAAAGCAATGACCCCTTCGATCCCATGCCTCTTTACTTTCTCAATAAGCCTTGCATGGGGTACCTTATCAAATGCCTTGCTGAAATCCATATACACTACATCTACTGCTCTTCCTTCATCAAAAAATTCAATCAGGCTTATAAGGCACGACCTGCCTTTGACAAAGCCACGCTGTTTACTCCTAATGATATTATACCTCTCCAAATGTTCATAAATCCTGCCTCTCAGGATCTTCTCCATCAAAAGAGTAACCTCAAAAACACAATAGTCTTCGGAAAAAATGCAGACATGAGAAAAAAAAGTATTCTTTCATTACTTCTAACAGTTTTCCATGACACTGATATGTTTCCCTTTGACCGTGACCTATTGGAGATATGGTGTTGTTTTTACTGATGGCTCCAGGAACTGTTCTGCTAACGTTGTCTCTGTGGTAGTGAGTGTTGGTAAATTAGATCTAGTCAGTAGCTGCAATTACATTCATACCTGCTTGGTAAAAAGTAGGTGTTTTCAGATGATGTGCATCTGCACCTATACAGATAACGTCATGGCCGCTGTTGACAATTAATGTAAGTTCCTGCAAACCTACCATATATCAATCTCTCCCTCCTCTGCAAGGCTTACACAGAGAGGAACAGCTGGAGAACTTCTCAAAACCTCACTAAAATATTGATGCACTATCAAAAGTGTAAATGGTACACTGAACAAGACAGTGCAGCCCTTCAGCACATGTGAGTGCACCATCCATGATGCCAATCTAAATTAAAAAGCGACTATTTCCACTTTGAATATTCAAAAGACAATTTAGTAGTCTCTCCAATAACTGGATCCAATGGGTTTATGCAATGAGCAACAAAATGCATCAGTAATGGTATACTTTGGATAATCTATGCCTCCACCCTTTCCTGGTTCTCTTCATCCTTTTCCCTCTCTATACCTTAAAGCACACTAATGTTCACATTTTCCCCATTTGGATGAATGGCCATTAGATTCAAATATTAACCTCATTTCACTCCCTGCAGGTGCTGCCCAACCAACTGAGTATCTTCTGCACCTTCAGTTATTAAAAACAATCAGATGTTGCCTCAAGTAAATCTTCTAGCAGTAACTTTGTAGAGGAACAGAAGGTTCCCATCACTCATTTGAAATGTTCAACCTGAATATGCCCCAAAACAATATAAAGCTTTACACAACTTGATGATCTCATCATTATTTTAAAAGGATGGAGGCGCTCTGGCAATAAAATGTGTTTGCAGCTTCTAAAAGCCCACATCAAAGTAATTTGTGCCAAGATAATGGAATAGGCATCCTCATCCTAATATTCAGAGATCGTATTGAATTTTCTCGAATCTCTTCATCCAATAATAGCTCCAAGTTGTCTGAAAAAGAAAGCAAGTAAAATTTTAGAAAATATTGGCAACTTTTCAAAATAATAGTTGCAAAATCAATTCAATTCACAAGTAGAGATCATAAATTGCGTCCATTGTGTCTGCAGAAACAGTTCATATGCTTCCAAATGTCATTGGTTAGGAGTTGTTTTTCTGCCAAACATTGCAGTCAAACTTAACAATTGTGTGTGACATACTGTACATGTATTTTGCCTGCCCTGACTTTGCCTTAATATATCTCCATATTTTCAACCTATAAATAAACATTCTTCATTTGTAACTTTACTTAAATGCTACTTCGGAAAATGATGTGTTGCCTACTTAAAAATAAGCATGTCTGTGGAATTTTGCACATCTGCTTGATAGTTTCTATTTTCAATTAATCCAAAATCCTGTTCTTGTTAAAAAATGCAAACACCTGTGGCAGTCTTGTATCATAATGTGGTCCTGTAAACAGCCGCAGATGTTAACCCTCCCATTGATATTTTTTGGATCCTATGCTTTGAAACTGGATTGCACCTCTTTTCTGTATATTGATCATATGCTGTGTGCAGGATTAATACTCTTCTGGGGAAAAACCACATAAATATCTGAAAATATGTTAAAAGCAGTGCAATGGCACACTTAATTGGGACCAGTGCAAGAGGAAATGAGTTGAGAAGATTACAGCTGATGCGCTGATCACAGGGAAGAGCAGTGTGTATGTGTGGCCACATACTGTGCAATCGTCTTCCCCGTCTGAATTCCAGGCTGCAGGTGGTCCAGGTCAAGGCAATGAGCATGCTGGTTAAGGGGGGAGGAGAGACTGTTGGTGGGGGTGTGGGCAGAGATTCAGAACTGAACTCTATGGTATAACAAGGCATCAGTGAGTGGCAGAAGAAAGATATGGTTTCAACTATGAGTGTGCCATTGGCAATATCAGGCTGGAGACCCTTTCATTATCCTTTGTCATCACTGTACCAGAAGCTCTAACGTTGCACCAAAATCTTCAAATTCTGTCAGCATAGGGGACATTTACACAACCAAACCAGGCACAAAAGAATCTAACTTCAATTTTCTTAAATCATTTAATGTCAACCACACTTTTATGATCCTGCTCCTCTTCACCTTCTTCATCCCTATCTTCATCCCACCTACTCACTACACACACAACTCATCAATAAGCTTCCACCATCACCCCATTATCACCTTTACTTTGAGTCCAGCACTTAACTTTACCAGCTGTCTCCGACATTCTAACTCTCCTTCCCCACTTTGACCCATTCTCCTCTTTTTTCTCTTTCTCTTGGTCTTTCTCCATCTATCATTCATTGCCACTGTCTCCCAACCATCTCCTCCCATCCCTGGCACAATCTGCCTGTCATCTTACACTTATTCTCGGTCCACCAATCACCTCGGGCTCTGGTTCCTCCTCTCCCCTTCTGTTTATACTGATAATCTCCTCTCTCAGTAATAATGCCGGGTTTTACTCAGAAACATTGACAACTCCTTTCCTCCCACAGAAAAATCCCTCCTCAACAGAAAATCCACCATCCCTTATAAATCTTTCCAATGCTACTTCTCCAGAAAGTTCATTTTTCAGTCAAAGGCACTATGCAACTGCTTTGGCCACAGATAGCTGACAAATCTCTCCCCAAAATTAGTTTTGAAGAAGACTTTATTCCAATTAATTTGGTTTCCAACATCATTTTCTGAATGTGATTTGACTCTTAGCTTTGCCTACTTGGTGACTGAACTTTGCAAAAGCAATATTGCTAATTTATTTTCAGCAATCCCTAAATTAATTATCTTTTTCTCTGGTTCATGTACAATATTCATTCCATTATTATATTAAATCTAATGTGAACTGCTAACAGAGGGTGCTCTGTAACCGTTAGTCTCGAGAGACCATGGATTTGTGCCTTGGAAAGTTTCCAGGGCACAGGCTTGGGCAAGGTTGTATGGAAGACTGGCAGTTGCCCACGCTGCAAGTCTCCCCTCTCCACGCTACAGATGTTGTCCAAGGGAAGGGCATTAGGACCCATACAACTTGGCACCGGTATCGTGGCAGAGCAACGTGTAGTTAAGTGTCTTGCTCAAGGACACAACACGCTGCCTTAGCTGAGGCTCGAACTAACGACATTCAGATCACTAGAGCAACATCTTAACCACTTGGACTAGACAAAAACAATGCAGGGATGGTTTTACCAATGGGTTTGACACAGATGGTCTGTACAAGTTAAAGTAAACAGCATGCTGCATTGGTATTTCCTTTTGATCACAGACATGACAGGCTCAGGTATAAAAATCCCTTTCATTGCACATGTGGCTCTGTATTATGAATAGCGACAGTAATAGGCTACATGGAATCCATCACCCTAAGTACATACAACTAAAATCTGTGCTTCTCATGGCATTGCAGTTCCTGGTGAAGTTATCGATTCACCCAAAAGAAGCATCAGACTCCTTCAGGATGGATGCAAGGTAAGTTTGCTGACTCAGTCCTGATGAAGGGTCTCAGCCCAAAAAAAGTCAACTGTTTATCCGTTTCTATAGGAGCTGCCTGACCTGCTGAGTTCCTCCAGGATTTTGTGTGTGTTGCTCAGGATTTCCAGCATCTGCAGAATCCCTTGTGTTTTTGTTGATACAGTATTAGAAGGTAGAGGTGTAAAATCCTGTTGATTACAATGGTTAATGGGATGGAAGTGCTTTTAGAAGGAGGCAAAGATTGGCCACTGCTTCTTGATAAACTTAAGCCAAAAGAAATATGATTCTTCAGTTACTCATGCATATAACCATGGAGGTTTAGATAAGATTGCCATTGTCTGTGACATTAATCCTTCTAACGCACCTTATATGGTCAGTTTTCAGAATCTCATCTCTACCACTCAGCCATCCCCAATCAGTCGCAGAATACGAAGAGGCCAGGATCTTCTGTGCTGGTGGAAGCCCATCTGTGATACATTCAAAAATATTGCTTTCAAAGGTGCTCATGACCTGGAGGCAAGTAGGTGAAATTGAAAAATAGGGCACTGAAGCTGCCACAACACCACACCACCACCTTCTTCCTGGCAAATGTCCAGTCTCTGAAAAATAAAATTGAATACATCAGAGCAGGACTGCAGTACTAGGGGGATATTAGAGACTGGTTTATGAGACATGGCTCCCCCCCCCCACCCCTCCGCCAGCACACCAGTTACATCAGTATAATCTGAAGGCTTCAAAATCCATTGCATGGCGCAGAGAGTGGCATCAGGTAAAGACAGAGGCAGTGGCATTAGAACTTTAATTCCAAGCACCTACCATTCTCTGTGTAAAAAAAAACTACCTTTGACATCCCCACTATACTTCTAATAATCACCTTATAATTCTCCTCTCTTATTAGCAATTCTCTAGCTGTCTACTCAATCTTTACCTTTTATCATCTATCAAGCATTTTAAGATTAGTGTTAGTAGAACTATTGGTGTGTATAGTACAGCACCGTATAGCCTCTTCAGCCCACAATATTGTACCAACCTTTTAACTTATTCTAAGATCAATCTAACCTTTCTCTTCCATATGGCTCTCCATTTTTTTTATCCATGTGCTTATCTAAAAGTCTCCCAAATGTCACTAATATATCTACCTCTACCACTACCCCTACAGTGCATTCTATGCACTTACCATTCTCCTTAAAAAACTTACCTTTGACAATCCCCCATTGTTTCCTCTGGTCACCTTAAAAGCATCTCCTCTTTGAGCTTCATGGTTAACTCATTCTGATGTACAGGCATGGCAGATCTGTCTCAGTTCTGTTCCTCCTGACCTGGAACATCTGGGAGGGGTCAAGTGTTGTCCATCCTACTGCTGAGAAAGTTCTCCACTGACATCCTGATTACAGTGTACTTTCCACCCCTGGCCAACGTCAGGCAGGGACTGGAGGATCTGAGCACCAGGATCAGCAGTCATAAGACAGTGCACCCTGATGCTTCCTGAATCATCATGGGGGACTTCTTGAAGAAGTCTCTACCAACTACCACCAACATAACCAAAGGAGCCACCATACTCGATCACTGTTAGACTACCATCAAGAACGTTTACTGTGCCAGCCTACACCGGCACTTTTGCAAGCCCGATCACTTGGCTGTGCTTCTATTCCCAGCGTATAAGCACTACCCATGGTGAGGACCTTGAAGGTATGATCAATCAAGACTATGGAGTGTTTAACAGAGTCTTTGAATTGGTGAACTTCACCATTTTCAGGAAATCACCTTTGGATCTGAATGAATATGCCATGGCCAAAACTGACCTCATCAAGGCCATGTGAATGAGTATGTGTCTTTGATAACATATTGATTCTTCCTGAAACAGAAGCCCTGGTTGAACTTGGAGATTAACAGTCTGCTGGGGCTAAATCTGTGGTGTTCAGGACTGGAGATCCAGACTCCTACAAGATGACCAGGTACAGCCTATGGAATGCCATGATGAGAGTAAAATGGCCATTGTGAGTGAAGCTAGAGAGAGAACGAGATGCACAACAGCTGGCACGGTTTGCAAGCCATTCAAGGCAAAATCTAACTGCATAAATGGCAGTGATACTTCACTCCCCAATGAGCTCAATGCCTTTCATGCACAGGTTGAAAGGGAGAATATAATTACATCTGTGTGAATCCCTATAGCATCCAGCGACCTCTGTCTTGGAAGCTCATCTTTCAAGAGGGTGAACCCTCGCCAAGTGTCAGGTCCCGAAGGTGTATTTGGCTGGGTACAAATAACCAGTGCCGACCAACTGTCAGGAGTATTCAAAGACATCGCCAAACTTTCACTGTTGCAGTCGCAAGTTCCCATCTGCTTCCATAGGGCATTCATCATATTGGTGCCCAAGAAGAGCAGGGTGAGCTGTTCAGTGACTCTCATCTATTGTAATGAAGAGCCTCAAGAAGTTGGTCACAGTTAGAATTAACCCCTGCCTGAGCAAGCACCTGGACCCACTGCAAATTGCTTTCCAGCACAACAGAGAACACAGTCTCATTGGCTCTCCACTTTGCTTTGGAGCACCTGTCAATCACAAGACATTAGTCAGGCTATTGTTCATCAATTACAGCTCAATGCTCAATACCATCATTACCTCAGTACCAGTAACTGAGCCTCAGAACCTGGACCTCTGTACCTCCGTCTGCAACTAGATCGGCAACTTACTCATTGGGAGAACACATGGAGGTATGCCTGTGAAGATAGTCTGCAATAACATCTCCTCATTGACTATCATCTCTGGTGAATCTCAGGGCTGCGTGTTTAGACCACTGCTCTATTCCCTTACGCTCTTGACAGTTAGTTTAAGCACAGCTCAAATGCAATCTATAAATTTGCTGATGACACCATGATTGTTGGCAGAAACTTAGATGGTGATGAGAAGGCCCACAGAAGTGAGATTGACAGCTGGTTGAGTGGTGTCACAACAACAACCTTGCACTCAACATCACCAAGCCCAAGGAACTACGTAGTCAGAAGTACACATACCAGTCCTTATTAAACGGACAGCAGTGGAAAGGGTGAGAAGCTTCAAGTTCCTGGGCATCAACATCCCAGATGATCTATCATGGATCCATCACACTGACCCAATCATGAAGAAGGTTTGGACTTCCTAGTTAAGAGTTTGAGGAGATTTGGTATGTTACCAAAGACTCTTGCAAATGTCTATAGATGTACAATGGAGAGCATTCTGACAGGTTGCATCACAGCCTGGTATGAAGGCTCCAACGTACAGGATCATAAGATGCTGCAGAGGGTTGTAGACTCCGCAGGCTCCATCATAGGCAAAACCCTCCCACCACTGACAAGATATAGTGCTTGAAGATGGCAGCATCAATCATTAGGGATGCTCACCATCCAGTCAAGACTTCTTCTCCTTCTTACCATCAGGGAGGAGATGGAGGAGCCTGAAGACTCATACTCAATCATATAGGAACAACTTCTTCCTCTCCTCTATCAGATTTACAAATGGCCAATGAACCCATCAACACTACATCATTATTCCTTTTTGTGCACTATATATTTATTTCTGCATATAGAGTTTAATTTTACCAAGTTGGAGGGGTGGAGATATGTCTCTACCAAAGGAGGTATAAGGCACTCCTTCCCTCCGCTAGCCTACAGGTCATACTTGGGAGGGTGTAATACCTGCTTATCTCCATGATCAGGATCATGTGAAGTCTTTGAGCAGCTGGTGGATGGTCGTATGAGCAGTTGGTGCATATCACAAGTCCTGGTACTGTGAACACTGACGCCAGGCAGACAATCTCCGGAGTATTGATAATGGCTGGGGTTACCCCTCTTGTAAAGATACTGCCCAGTAGAAGGCAATGGAAAAACCACTTTTATAGAAAAATTTGCCAAGAACAATGATAGTCATGGAAAGACCATGATTGAATATATCATACAATGTGGCACATAATGAATGGATTAATCTTTGTACTGTACAGCTGCCATTGTGTAACAATTTTCTTGTCATATGGTCAGTGATAACAAATCTGATTCAATCTTACTGGACATATTTGACCTTGGCATTCTTTATTCCATGTTCTATGTTCATTCTGAGCTATTTGGCAGGTTTTTGGTGATAGTGTCTCATTGCCAGGTGTTGTCAAAGTCAATTTCAGATGAAGTAGCAGCCAATAGTTAACTGATCAATCTCGGCCATAGAAAGATTGGCTGCATTGCTATCCCCAAGTTATGTGGGCAGCAGTAATATATTTTTGGAATGCCAATATTTGAATTAACACTTATAAGTTGAATTCTGCTGTACATTTTGCAGCCTGAGCTTTCCTTTGGAATAGCCCGCAATGTGCAAAAACTGCACTGTCAATTGCTCAGAATTATTGGCAGTACTATTTTTTACATGGCAGCAATTGCTACACTGGGCAAATTAAATAATCAGAATCAGGTTTAATATCACCAGCATATGTTGTGAAATTTGTTATCTTTGTGGCAGCCGTATAATTCCATACATGATAAATATAGGAAAAAAAACTGAATTGCAGTAATTATATATATTTAAATGGATATTAAATAGTTAAAATAAGTAGCGCTAAAACAGAAATAAAAACAAGTAGTGAGGTAGTGTTCATGGGTTTAATGTCCATTTAGAAATTAGATGGTAGAGAGGAAGAAGCTGTTCCTGAATCGCTGAGTGCATACCTTTAGACTTCTATACCTCCTTCCTAATGGTTACAATGAGAAGAGAGCATGCCTTGGGTGGTGATCATGGATCCCGCCTTTCTGAGGCACCATTCTTTGAAGATATCTTGGAGACTATTACCCATGATGGAGCTGACTGCATTTACAACCCTCTGCAGCTTACTTCAATCCTGTAAACCCCCCCACCAACAACCCCCATTTACCAGATGGTGATGCAGCCTGTCAGAACAAGGTACATCTGTAGAAGTTTTCAAATTTTCTGGGTGACAAGCCAAATCTCATCAAACTCCTAATGAAATATAATCACTCTCTTGTGTTGCGACCAGGTTAGATCTGCAGAGACATTGAAACCCAGGAACTTGAATTTACTCACTCTCTCTTCTTCTGATTCTCTATAAGGATTGGTTCCTGTGCCCTCATCTTACCCTGTCTGAAGTCCACATTCAGCTCTTTGGTCTTATTCCTGTTGAGTGCAAGGTTTTCCTGCAGCACCTCTCAACTAGCTGGTGTATCTCGCTCCTGTATGCCCACTACACTGGAAGGAATCAATACATGAGGAAAGGTTCTATCTTTTCTTATTCATGGATTTTAAATGATTAAAAATAAAAGATAAAAACTTTTATGCAATGAGAACTAATTCAAATATTTGTCCAAAATTTTTAAAAAATATCCATCTCTGAATATTAATTAATGTTATAGGGACAGTACACTATTCAGCCCTTTGAGCCTCCACGGTTAACTATATATCTATTTAGCTCCACACTGAATATATTTCATAGGTCAGAATCCACAGCTTCTTGGGGAGGAAATTTCCAAGGATTTGGGCATAAGAGAAAATAAAATTTTCTTTATCTCAGTCATAAGCGACACTATACGCCTCCTAGTTCTAGACAACATTCAAGCATGGTTGATAAATGGCAAATAATTTTCAAGCCACAGAAGTGACAGACCAAGACAATCTCCAAGAAGCAAAATTCTTATGATCTATCCTTGGTATTCAATGGCATTACCATCACCATGTGCTGTGCTATCGATACCTCTGGACTCACCATTGATCAGAAACTCTCTGGCAAGCACACGAGTAATATCACTACAAGAGCAAGTTAGAGGCTTTGAATATTGTAATGACCCAATTCTAAGCCTTTACACCATCGTTACAAGGCAGTAATAAAGGGTGTGATGGAATCCTCTCTACTTATCTGGATAAGCACAGTTTTAATGACTCAAGACAAAGTAGATTGTCTGACTGGCAACTCAACACTACACTAAATATTCATTCCTTGCACTATCACTATTAAGCAAAATAAAGAGAGATAGTAGGAGTGTGAAAGGCTTAGGAAAGGAATCAGATCAGCACTGCTTTTCAAATATATTTAAAGTCTATTTTATCCATATATTGTGAGTTCATTTGTACTAGTACAATTGAATCTTGTGGGTATTGATTTTTTTTAAATAAATTATTCAACATTGATTGTTGTGCCTGCGTTTAAGGGCTAAAGGGGCAGAGACATTTCATTCCTGAATGTAATCTCACAGATGATATAAGGTAATGGAAGTTTGCTTTTGATTTTCTTTATTTTGCATGACAACATTATATGGTTAATGTGACCTGAGGATGTGCTTAATGACTTTTGCTTAATAGTTTGAATACAAATTGACTTATTCAATTGCATGCAGTATTTCGATTACTCTCAGTCTTCCTTCATATTTGCATTAAATTACACAAGTCAAGTGTGATCATAGAATTTTCCCCCCAAATTAACCTAGCAGCAATTACAACACTCAAGCACATAATTAGAGAAAGACCTCGATTCCAAAAGAATCCTCTGTAGCCCTAGAACATTCCAAACCACTGGAAGTGTACATTGGAAGTGTGGTTACCATTGTAACACAGGAGTTACATTAGCCAATATGCAGAACTAACTCATATAAAGAGCTATATGATGTGTATGGAGGAATAAATATTGTCTGTAACACTTCTGTGCTTTTTAAAAATATGACAAGAGGCTATTTAACTTCCAGTTGAGAGTGCAAATAAGACCTTGTTTCAACATCTCATCCAAAGTACAATAGCTCCTTCAGTAGTGAATATTCTCAATGCTGGAGTCGCGGCTCAGAGTTTTGTATTTATTCCATTCCGTTTAACACATAAATCATCAATTTTATGATCCAGAAACTATATTTCAATGAATCAATGATAGACTCAGCTAAAGAGATGCCAATATATAGAATGAACTGCTTGGCCAGCATAGAAAGCTTTGTAAACACAGGAACTTTTTCAAAAGCATTTAGATCTGGTTGGGAGGATGGAGACCAGAGTTGCTCAAAGACCAACAGAATTTTGAACTAGGAAGGACAGGATATATGACTTGACTTCTGGTTGTGATGCCCACACACAGATTCTTCTGCTGCAGAGCTTCATGGTCATCTATAGAAAAGGGCAAATGTCCCCATTTCCACCTACCACATGAAAGTTCTACTGTAGAAAATCCTACCATGTTCCAATCATAGCAGAGCCACATGCACCTGCTGCAGCCACAAAACTCCGTCCATTAAGAAGCACCAGCTGGCTTTAAGCAATACAAGTTATCTTTAACTTGCAATTGTCGTTACAAAATTTAGTCCCTTGGGAGGCAATAACCAATGAAAATCAAGTTAGTGCTGGCCACACAAAGCAATCATGCAAACGATTAGGCACTATGAATTTGGCAGCCTACCAGCCTGCGTGCATCAAAAATACCAGATGCATCTGTCATATGTGCTCCTCAAACCTGCTTTTCAGGCTATTCAGCTGAGCTCTGTGATTTGTACAAAGATGGCTGAAGTAAAATGCAATTTACTACTGTTACGTACCCCATAACTGGGTGTCTTACCAGCAAAGATAGGAGTATCCGTTGGAGTCTGGTACTATTTTCAAAACAGTGTTTATTAGTAAAATATACAAATCAATATCAACAATGCAAATATACAGATAATACACGTTAGCAATACTAAACCTAAAAGTGTGGGTATAATAATAATCAATAACAAACAAGCTCTATCGATGTCTAGGGGATAATGAATGGTCATATGTGAATATAAAGTTCAGTTCAGTTCATGCAGACTGAGGTAGTTGTTGGTCGATGTGTTGTAATTGTTGGAGAGAGAGAGGGAGAGAGAGCGAGCAAACAGTGAAAGCCAGTCAAACCTTCCTTTACGTTCTTGATCTGTCGATGTGTTGTTGTGGCCATTCAGGTATGACCCCTCTGTCCTTTAGCTAGACCGTTCTTCTATGGTGGACTCGTCACCCAGGCAAGGGTGGACACACACACAAGCCCCCACTGGCCTCGCTATAAATACTGTGAGTTAAAATTGACCGATCCTTTGTTTGGTCTCCGATGCCCCCACACCTTCTCGTGGGTTCCAACACTTAAGCAGTGCTCACTAGTGTGTCTCCTGGTGTGTCTGAGGGGTGTCTCCCCAGACCTCACTTTTATCCCTACTCACGGGGTCTCAGGCGTCAATCAGTTTTGAATGGCTTAGCCCATATATGTCAAACTCAAGGCCCACGGGCCAAATCCGGCCCGCGGTGGAATTATCTTTGGCCCGCAAGATAATATCTAATTACTATTAAAGCTGGCCCCAGTAATCGAAGCGCCTATGGCGTATGATATGGCTAATGCTGAGTTTATTCAGGTACCAGGTTTTCAGGGTTTTTAGTGTTTATTCGGCAGTCTTCTTCATAAGAAACGGAATTTGTAAAGTGAAACACTTCGTAGTTATAGCAGAGACTGAGACACATGAGAGCAGGCTGAAAAAACGGAGGCAACGAAAGCTGCGTTCGCACGCATCCGACTGATCCGGCCCGCATGAAGCTGCATTTTGCTCAATCCGGCCCGTGACCTAAAATGAGTTTGACACCCCTGGTTAGCCCATCAAACCAGCCCACTCCGGCTGTCCACTGAGGAATTTTAATGAACAGAATGGTACCAAGTAAACAATCCTTCTCCGAAGCCATAAGTCTTTCAGGAGTCATAATATGGTGGAACAACAAGTCTCTCTCCCCCGGTGTTATCTCTCCCTTGTCTGAAGCAAATGTTCCAGTCCCAGTATGTTTTTGTTCCATCTCTTTCTCTTTCATTAGCAGCCTGGCAACAGTAACGGTTTGTAGTTCCCCCAGGGGAGGGGGACATGGGCAACCCCGCACCCTTCTGCCCATCAGAACTGTTCATCCTTCATAACTCTTACCCAATCCTCAATCTTAAGCTCCAGGTTAAAAGTAAGGATCAATAATATTTTTATCTCCAGAATGAAAATGACTTAAACAATCTTCCTAGTGCTGTTTAAAAATATGTGAATAAAGCAGTGTAAAATCTATTACAGTAGTGTCTAATGCAAAATGGGCTCATTCATGTAATGCTGGTCTCTTTCAAATGTAGCAGGCTTTAGAGGTTGTATCCCATATCTTAACACCACATCTCCTCATAGGTCTGACTTCAGGTTGTAGACCTAGCCATCTAGCACTCTTAGGCTACTTGGGATTGCTGACAAGGAATTAATCCAAGTTACAATGATGAGTCCGCCAAGGACCACAACCTTGCAGTGGTTTGGAAGCTTGCATGCCTCAATGACTTGGAGAGCTATGTTGGCTGAAGTCATGGCTTTATGCTTTGGTTTTTGTTAGGGTCACCCATGCCAAAAAGGTCATTGGGTAGAGGCCAGATGAAGAGAGGTCCACTGCTGTTGCAGATTTGGGGGTTTAGCTCAGGGCTAACTACCCTGATTGGTGAAGCAGCTTTGTGAATGAAACAGCAATGAAGAATCCAAGAACTGAGTGGCCAAAGACAGAGAGAGATGAAGGGCCTTCACTGTTGCTTTAAACACCAGCGGCATAACAGGCTGTAATTAAGTACAATGAAGAGTGCAGGGTGGTGTTGTGAGAGTTCTCTCGGGGCAGGATCAGGATGTAAAACCTACACAGACTTCTGAAGAAGGGTATGTGAAAGAAGCAAAATTCCACTTCAAGGGGCCCTCAAGAGAGGAATTGCCAGAATGTATCTATAAGACTATGAGTGCCTTCCCAAATGCCTGTATATTTGGAAGTAGTCTTGATTCATACCAATGTAGTTGAAAATCATAGAACATAGAAAACCTACAGCACAATACAGGTCCTTCAGCCACAAAGCTGTGCCGAACATGTCCTTACCTTAGAACTAGCTACCCGTAGCCCTCTATTTTTTTTAAGCTCCATGTACCTATCCAGGAGCCTCTTAAAATACCCTATTGTTTCCGCCTCTACCACCGCTGCTGGCAGCCCATTTCATGTACTCACCACTCTCTGCATAAAATACTTACCCATGACATCTCTGTTCCTACTTCCAAGCATCTTAAAACTATGCCCTCTCATGCTAGCCATTTCAACCCTGGGAAAAAGCCTCTGACTAAGCATATGATCAATGCCTCTCATCATCTTATACACCTCTATCAGGTCGCCTCTCATGCCAGAAATATTTTTTGGGTGTTGCACAACTGTTAGTATTATCTGAATGAGTTCGGAGTGTCAGAGTTCTCAATTTTCACATACCAAAACTCCTTACATTTCCAACTGACTTAAAGATAAATGAAAAGTTGTTTAAGCTCCATTAACATGAATTCTATTAGCATAGCAATGATATTCCAGTCTGCATAGATGAACTGCTCTCTGAGCTCTGTAGAACAATGGTGAGGTAAGGTTGTTAAAGACTCCTCATTAAAAGGGAAAGATCTTTTTGTTAATCCCTTGGAAAATTGGTTGCCCTGTACAAAATCAAACTTTTAACATGTATTTTTATACAAATCAATAATAAAAACCTGCAAAACATGGAAATCAAGGAACACTCAGTTACTGTTAGTTTTCTCATTGTCAGATATATTCACTGGCTTTTTGATCAGGCACTATGTGACATTTTGGAAAAGATACAAGCCATCTGGGTTCTCTGAATACGAGCACAGAATAATTCACTTGCTGAATCAGAATTAATTACCCAGATTAGCTAAAAAGTCATTTTAGTGAGGCTTGTATGCAGCAAGGAGTCTCATTTGTGTCCCTTCATGAGCCTTCATGCGGTTATCCGGTCTCAACCCCATACTGGGGAGAGGTTCAATTGAACAGATTTAGTAAGAACTACTGTACATCTTGTTGCTCCAAGTGTAGAATGCATTGCTATTTGTCAAAGCAGTCACACTGCATGGTTTAATGTTTACTGCTTGACAACACTGACGATACAGATGTGATTTCTTTTGTTGTTTTCCACATATTTCCTATTATAAGTGATTTTATTCCCTGGCTGGAATAAAAATTAACCGGGTTTTTTTTTTCCAAAAACATCGATTGCTTGGAGAAATCTTCAGAGATGAAAATAATTGACTCTTTGGATATCTGCTAATTTGATCAATTAACCTGGTGTCAAAATAGCATTGTGTTTTACTAATTTGAAATATAATCACATTTGAATGTTTTGTGTTAAATGAATGCGTTAAGGAGAACTGGTGCTCATCAAACTGCACTCTGGAGTTACAAAATGCACACTTCAAAATCATAAATTATTGGATGATTTTGTTTTGAATATGTTAGCCTCATTCAACAAGAAAGTGGGCCTTTTTTAATAGCTTTCACTGTAAAAGAGAAGAAGTGGGAGGACAGTGTCTAAAGAAGCTCAATAGAAATCAACAGTAGCAGTCAGAACATCTGCACCATGATGGCCTGGGCAATAGTGATAGGGGAGTCTATAGTCAGGGACATTCTTGTGGCTGTAAGCAAGACTCCAAGATCATGTACTGTCTCCCTGGTCCCAGAGGCAGGTGTGTCTCTGAGTGGGCACAGAAGGTCTGAAAGAGGAGGACAAACAGCCAGAGATCATGATCTGTATGGGTAAAAGTGACGTTGGCAGGAAGAGAGATGTGGTCCTGCAGGAAGCACTTAGAGATATAGTAGAATGTTAAAAAGAAGGACCCCTGGAGTTGTAACTTCAGGGTAATCCCTCTGCCATGTTCCAGCGTAGCAAAAGAAAAAGAAGATAATACAATTGTATACATTGCCAAAGAGCTGGTGTAAGAGGGAGGGTTTCAGATACCTGGATCATTGGGATGTCTTCCAGGGAAGATGGGATCTGTGCAGTAATGTCAAGTTGTGCCTTAGTTGGAAAGAAGTTGCCAATATTTTAGCAGGGCTGTTCGCTGGTGCTACTTGGAAGGGTTTAAAACAGTGTGGAAAATAGTAGAGAAATTGAGCCTTAGGTTAATAGGTGGAGAAGGTAGGTCTTAAGTCAATTAAGTCTAGTAGGGAAAACAGGCAGGGCCAGGTTAATGAACACACTATGAACAATGGTCTGAAATCTATTTATTTTATTGCAGGGGTTATTATTGGTGAGGAAAATGAGCTTAGAGCCTGGATTAGTCCTTGTAACTACAATACTAGTCCATGAAAAGTACTCCAGAAACTTTTTTGAGAAAAGGGCAGGACTGGTAGCACAACATTTCAGAGTGTAGATGTTTCAATTGTGACAGAGAGGGTGTAAACAAGGTGGAGAAATTGCATTTCTGATTAGGGAGGATGTCACTGCAGCACTAAATGGGGAAATTTTGGAGGGCTCTTCCAGCAAGACCACATGAGTAGAATTTAGAAATATGAAAGGTGCGATCATTATGCAAGAAGCCTCCCAATAGCTAGCAGGAAATAAAGGAACAAGTATGTCGACAAATCCGTAAAGATACAGAAATAGTAAGGTTATTGCTGTGGGTGATTTTAACTTACTCAATATTAACTGGGTCACTCAATGTCAGGATGTAAGTGGGCAGAGTTTGTTAGGTGCATCCAGGAGGGCTTCAAGAAATAATATGTAGTTACTCCATAAATACAAAAGCTTTTGCAGATGCCGAAAATCTTGAGCCACACGCAGAAAATGCTGGAGGAACTCAGCAAATCAGGCAGCATCCATGGTTGGGGAATAAATTGTCAACATTTCGGGCTGAGAACCTTCATTAGGACTCTCGATGTTTTATGCCAAGACCCTTCATCGGGCTGCTTGTAAATAGCCCAAATGGGGAAAGGGCCAAGATAAGATGCTTGTTTATGGAATGATCCCGGTCAGGTGATAGAAGTTACAGCAGGGAGCATTTTGGGAACAGAGACAATAATTCTATAAGTTGTAAGACAGTTGTGAATAAGCATTAAATTGGTCCTTGAGAGAAAGTGTAAAATTAGGAAAAGGCTAATTACAACACTACTTGGCTGGAACTGGAGAAAGCAGATTGGGAGCAGCTGTTTGATAGTAAATCCATATCTGGCATCTGGATGTCAGGAAATACACACAGCAAGAATTAGGAACTCTGGATAACACAACATATTGTGAGCTTAGTCAAAAGGTAAAAGGAAGCATATGTTAGGCTCTGGAAGATGAAATCAAACAAAGCCCTGGAGGAATACAAAGAAAGTAGGAAAGAACTTAAGGAAGAAATTAGGAGGACCAAACAGGCAAGTAGCATTAAGAAGAATCCCAATGCATTTTATACTTGTATCCTAATATATATTAGGAATATAAGGGTAGCTAGGGAAAGTGTAGGTCCACTCAAAGACAAAAGAGTGAATCGATACATGGAACTGGAGGAAGCAGGTGGGCTCCTTCATGAGAGCTTTACATTGGTGCTCACCAGGGAGAAGGACATTGATGATGGTAAGTTAGGAGAGAAGTATGCTGATATCCTAGGGCATGTCCATATTAAGAAGTCTTAAAGAGATTTTAAAAAATATTAAGATGGTAAAGTCCCTATGACCTCATGGGATCTGTCCTAGAATATTGAAGAAAAAAAAGGAAGAATATTGCTGGGCCTTGACAGAGATCTTTGTATCTTCTTCAGCAATGGGTAAGATACGAGAAAATGGGAGACTAGCCAATGTTGTTTCCATCTTAAGAAAGGCAACAGGAAAAAAACGAGGAAATTATAGAGTGGGTGAGATTTTGTCAGTGTTACAGAAATGATCAGAGAAGATCCATTAAGGATACCATTTCCTCACATTTAGAAAAAGATGGACAAATAAGGGATAGCAATGTGGATTTGTACAGGGCAATACTGTCCCGCAAATTTGATTTGAGTTTGTTTGAAGAAGTGATGAAGATGATTGATGAGAAGTTGATGCTAGCTACTAGTACATTAGTAAAGCATTTGATAAAGACCCTTATGTTTGACTGGTCCTGAGGTTTATAGGAGCAATATTGAATTGGAAAGTTGGGTATAAAATTGGCTTGGTTATAAACAACAATGGTGGAGAGCAGTTTTTCTGACTGGAGATCTCTGAACAATAATCTTCTGCAAGGGTCATTGCGGGGAGTTCTATTGCGTGTGAAATATATTAATGACTTGGATGCAAATGTAGGCGTTCTGGTTAATAAGTTTGCAAATGACATGAAAATTGGTGGAATTGTAGATGGTGAGAAAGAATATCAATGGACAGTGCAGGATGTAGCTCAGTTGGAAATTTGGACAGAAAAATGGCAGATAGAGTTTAATCCATATATATGCAAGATGTTGCATTTTTGGAAAGTCAAATGCAAAAGGAAAGTTTACCTTAAATGCTCGACACTTTGGAACATAGGTATTCAGAGGGATCTTGGGGTGCAAGTTCGTAGCTTACTGAAAATGACAACACAAGTGGATAGGTTAGTAAACAACATTCAAAGTAATTAACTTCATGAGTTGTGGAACTGAGTATAAAAATTATGAAGTTGTATTTCAGCAGTTTCTTAGGTCCCATTCAATCACGACTCTTATTGCAAAGATTGAACAAGGAACTTTATTATATGTGTGAGTGCTGTTTTTGTACTTATTATACCACATGGCTGGCTGATCGAAAGGACTTTCTCTGTTCTGTTTGACACTATGGCTCCATGTCTTGACACAATATTCAGTACAGCAGAGAGCACATGGCCGGCAATCTGAAAGTAAATACATCGTAAGTTATAAATTTTAGAATGTAATTAATGTACGGAGGTCTGGAAACATGTAATGCCACTTGGAAACATTAATAATTTATGCTGTATCTAGAGAAGGTATGAACAATTAAAGACTCACAGGGAAATGCAGCAAGTAAACAGGTTCTTCAGCCCATCAAGTCCATGCCACCCATTTACACAAATCCCACATTAATACCATCAACTTCCCCAGATTCTACCTACACACTAGGGACAAATTACTGCTTCCAATCAGCACGTATGTGGAATGTGGAAGGAAACTGGAACGCCCAGAAGAAACCAAACTGCACATAAGGAAATCATGTGAATATTATTTCCACATATAGTACGACAGTTTAAGATGATTTACTATTTCTTGAGAAAAACTATATATAGTTTTATGTTCATAAGTTTCTGAACTATGGAAAACTGAAATGGTCTTTGACCAGATAAGTACTTACCTCAGAATGATCATAACTTAGGCCACTGAGGAACAACAGAATAATCTGTGCAACAAAACTCATAAGCACTCATGTAAAAGCTCTTCAAAGGATTGGTTTTAAGAGATTAGTTGTCTTGTAGCAATTTGCTATATTGCTGTTAAAAAGCAAATTAATATACTAATAAAATTGAAATACTAAATATTAACATGAAGATATTTTTAACTTCTCACACTGAACAATTTAGATTTCAGCTAATCGCAAAATTAACAGGCCCGTTTTATTACCCTTATCCTCAGATCTTCTGCAACCCCATTAGCTACTCCCACTTGCCCCTGAGAAAAACAGCATGAATACTTAAGTAGAGAAAGCTGAAATATCATAAATATTATCTATTTAAGAAAGGGATAGGGTTATAGATCAGACAGCAGTGACACTGAAAATAAGAGAAAACTCACTAAAGGAGACAATGAAAGAACATTTAGAAGCAATGAAATGATAATAAATGTCATGGATTTACAAAGGGAAAATGTTGCTTGACGAACATAATTGAGTTTTTGGTGGTGGTTCAGGGACAAGAGACAATCATAATAAAGTAGATGAATTCATCTGCATCTTGAAAAGGTCTTCAATAGAAGATCCACCATGATAGAATAAGGAATAAGATTAGATAATGCAGTCTTGGAAACCAGAAGCAGCATGAATGAAAATGGAATTAGGACAGAAAGCAGGAAGTTGCACCTAAGAGTATTTCATTGCTTCAAGCAGAAGTCTGTATTGGTGTTCTACAAGAATCAATGCTGGAATTGTTGTTATTCACAACTTGAATGACCATTTTAGAAGATGGAATCCAATACACAATCCTTAATATTGATACCAGATTATTGACAGTTATCCGGAGTGGGTTTTACAGAATAGGCAAACAACTCACATTTGAAGTTTAACACAGATAATAGTTGCGGAAGTTACTCATTAGTTGGAGGATGTAAATCAGGGTGCAGTAGAGACAGAGATATACTTATTGGACAGTATTGGAAAATAGGAAAGTTATGCTAAGTATGCCACAGATCTTGCTGTGAACACATTTGGAATTCTGCATTCTTATGTAGAAGGAATGTGGCTCCTTTGAAAGGATGATTCCGGAAATAGGAGGACACACATAAGAGGGTGAATACATAATGTCCTTTTTCTGCTCAGACAATAAGCCTGAGGGAAGGGGTGACCTAATATCTGTTTCCAAAATGAAAATGCTTAACATGATGGATGCAAAGAATACTGAGGAAAACAGCATATCTGGAGGCCATCAATAAAAGGTGATCATCAAGAATTCCAGTATAGAATTCCGAAGAAATTCCTTTACAAACCTCAAAATGTATTGACAATGAGGAACCACCCAGCAAGGAGAAGTTACAGTAAGTATTCTAGATATATTTGTAGTGAAGCTGGACAAGAATTTGAGAGTAACATACACAAAATGCTGAGCAAACTCAGCAGGTCAGTCAGCATCTGTGGAAAGGAATAAAGGAAGAGAAGGAGTAAGAGGGGGCTAGAGTGGGGAATTGAAAAAGAAAGAAGGGGAAGGAGAAAAATTAACAGATGTTAGAGATACTGATGTTCATGCCATGAGGTTGGAGAGTACCATATGGAATATGAGGTGTTCCACTTCCAACCTGAGAGTGGCCTCGGCTTGATAGTAGAAGAGGCCGTGGGCTGTCATACTGGAATATGAATAGGGATTTTAATTAAAATGATTTCCCACTGGGAAATGCTGCTTTTTTTCAAATGGAGCGAAGGTGCTTAAAAAAGCAATCCTCCAACCTATATCAGGTCTCACCAATGTAGAGAAGGGCACATCAGACTTAACAGAAGACCCCAGCAGATTTGCAGGTGAAGTTTTGCCTCCCTGGAAGGACTGATTGAGACCCTGAATAGAACTGAGGAAGGAGGTGAATGGGCAGGTATATCACTTCTTCTGCTTGCTTGGATAATTGCCAGTAGGGAAATTAGTGAGGAAGGATGAATGAACAAGGGAATCATAGACAGCACAATCATTGTGGAGAGTGAAGAGTGGGGGAGGTGGGGCAGAGAAAAATGTGCTTAGTTGAAGATGGCGTAAGTCGTGATATGCTGGATGTTGAGGCTCCTGGGTGATGAGGATCTCTATCCCGGTTAAGGTGGCAGGAAGATGGGGTGAGAGTGGATTTTTGTGAAACGGAAGAGATGGGGGTGAGGGCAGCATCAATGATGGTGAAAGAAAAACCTTATTCTTTGAAGAGGGAGAACATCTTTGATATCCTGAAAAGGAAAGCCTCATCCTGGGAACAGAGGTAGCAGAGATGAAGGAACTAAGGAAAGGGAATGATATTTTTATAGGAGACAGTGTGCAGTGGAGTTTGTAGGTTTATAAAAGATATTGGTAGACAGTTTGGCTCCAGAGATGGAGACAGAGAGATTCAGAAAGGAGTCAAAAATGGACCAAGTGAATTTAAGGGCATGGTGGAAGTTGGAGGTAAAATTGATGAAATTGACCTGCTCAGCATGGGTGCATGATACAACAGCAATACTGTAGTCAATGTAGGATAGAAGAAGTTGGGGAACATGGCCAACAAAAAGGCAGATTTAGCTGCGGTCCATGCAGATGACTATGGCTTCACCTTGAGTCTGGACAAAGAGGGAGGAGCAGAAAGAGAAATTGTTGAGTGTGAGGACGAATTCTGCCAAATGGTAGAGTGTGATGGTGTAGGAGAACAGTGGGGTCTGTGGTTGAGAACAATGTGGAGAGCTTTAAGGCCTTCTTGATGGAGGATAGAAGTGTATAGGAAATGGAGATCCATGTTGAAAATGAGGCAATCAGGGTTAGGGAACTAGAAGTTGTTGAGGATACCGAGAACATGTGAAGTGTTCTGGATATAGGTGGGAAGTGACTGAACCAAGTGGGATAAAATGGAGTTGAGACATGCAGACATGAGTTCAGTGGGGCAGAAGCAGGCAGAAACATTTGGCCTACCTGGACAGTCAGGCTTGTAGATTTGGGTAGGAAGTAGAAACAAGGAGGAAATGAGCAGTGCAGGGTAAGGGAACTATTAGGTTGGTGGCAGAGGCTGGAAGATGACAAGAGTTGATAAGGTTGGTGAGGGTAGTGGAGACAATGGCCTGATGGTCCTGAGTAAGGTCATGTTTAAGGGGTAAGAGGAGGGAGGTGTCTGAGAGTTGCCACCTGGCCTCAGCAAGGTAGATGTTAGGCAACAACACCTCATTTGTCTGTGGGTTTGATGGTGAGGTTAGGAGTAGTGAGGAGAGGGTGGAGGGCAATGCATTCAGAGAGGGTAAGGTTCGAAAAGGAGAGGGGGTGATGCAGTTCAGATGGCTGATGTCTCATCAGTGATTAGAGGTGAGCAAGCAGAAAACCAGAGTATCTTCTCTGTTTTAAATCCATTCCCTATTCCCATTCCGACATGTTGTCCATGGTTTCCTCTTCTACCATGATAAAATGAGGGCTCTCTCAGGCTGCCTCCTGATAGCCTCCAACCTAATAGCATGAGAATCAGTTTCTCCAACTCCTGGTATTTTTCCCCATGCCCTTTCCCTGTTCTTCATTTCCCCACTCTGGCTCCCCTCTTACCCCTTCTCTTCCCTATACTTGCCTATAACCTCCCCCTGGTTTCTCTCCTCCTTCCCTTTCTCCCGTGGTCCACATTGGATTCCTTCTTCTCCTGTTCTTTACCTTTACCAACTAACACCTCCCAGCTTCTTACATCAATACCCTTACTGTCCACCTACCTGACTTCAACTGTATCTCTCTAGCTTGTACTCCTTCCCTTCCCCTCCCACCTTCTTATTCTGGCTTCTTTCCCCTCCCTTTCCAGTCCTGATGAAGGCTCTCTGGCTTAATTGTCGACTATTTATTCATTTCCATAGATGCTGCCTGACCTGCTGAGTTCCCATAGCATTTTGTGTCAGTTTCTCTCAGGATTTCAAGCATATGCAGAATCCCCTATGTTTAAAAATATAAGACTGCATTTGATATCCTGATAAATTTAGAAGAGAAAAGAAAGGGGCATATTTGCTGACATGGACCAATTGAGCTGAATAAACTGCTTCTTTGTCATTTATGCAATGCAGTTCAATATTATCCCAACCAATGAATTCTGGCTTGGCAGTTCAGCCATTCAAATCCTCTCTAAAATTAAAACAAAGTCTGTTGAGAACACTCAAATAGACAAGCAGCATCTGAGTTAAGTTGACTGACTTTTGATTAAAACAGTTAAACTTGTGCAAATATAAGTTATTTGTTTCTTTATTGCCACTCCTTTCTGGATCGCACCACTATCCTATTTGTCATTTAATCCCTCCTACATGCACCATCCATTTTATTCCCTTTCTCTATCCTAGAGAATGTTGGGATCAATTGCATTAACCTTTTTCCTGTAAGGAAACATTCGCTCTGTTTTGCTCTCTCCTTAGATACTGTCTGCCCTGATCATCAGTCCCAACATTTGTCTGTAGCTCTTCATTCAGTGCTTGCCTTCTGCGGTTTGCTTCAACCAGACTGACATATAGACACATCTGCACAAGAAGCTATGAGGCAGAGCAGTGGAAGAGCTTCACTCAGCAATCATAGAAATGAACATATTCCAGATTCTTTCTTCCAGACAGCTTAGAACTGATAAGCTGTTTGAGCCATCCAGGGCTCCTTGTGATGGCAGGTGGCCAGACAGAAAGGAATTTAAAGGTTGCTTCAAAATGTCACTGCTGCTGAACGACACAGGGCCACAGGGAGCATTTCTCTGGAAGAGATTGCAAATTATTTGGCCTACGTACAGCAATGAAGTAGCATTTAATAAATAACAATTAAGCATATAAAAAAAAGTTCACCACTCCCTGCTACAACGTTGAGGGTGATTTCTAGCTCCAAATTAAACTTCACAATAATTGATGTTATTTCCAATGTTGATAGAGATTCAAGGTTACAGGCTGATTTGTGTATAGTTGATCTTGTTGTACACAATGTACTTGTCTGAACAAATATTGATCATTAAATATTTTGTCAGCAACATAAATGTCATATGGGGATGAGGCAGAATACTCTTCAATGTTATTGAGTGTTGAGAGTCTAATTATATTCTGAGTTGCTACTCAAACTGCCACAAAACCTTGACCTCCACATGGGGCCAGAAAATCCAAAACTTTGATATAGATGTAAAAACACATTATGTGGAGGATAATTTAGTGATTACATCAAATTTTGCAGCAAAAGTAAAATCAAACGTACATCCTCACAAAATAATTGCTGCAAAGACATTGCTTGCAAGTTACAGGACAAAGCACATTCTTTAGTTTAAAAAGTTGCTGCCCAGTTCACGTTCCAGTAGGCTGGGCTCAAGAGGTTATCCACAACATCTAAAAGGCTCTAAATGAGGGTGTCTACTGTCATCAGTAGCACTGTGGTTCTTCTGTTGGGAAGGAGGATGTGGGAGAACCAGGGTGGGGATTTGGTGGCATTGTCTTCTTCTGAGTGCACTACTTTGATTTCATGGAATGAGATTAAAGCACAACAAGATGGTTCATTCCATTACAATTCAAAATAAGTTTGAAACCAAACTGAAGAAGAAGAGTTTAAGATCTGTAGTCAATTGTTTGATATATTTTAATAAGAATATTAAAGGAAGTAAGAGAGGCCAGAAGACAAGGAGGTTAAAGAGATCTCTGGATTTCTGCCCATTCAAACCTTTAAATTAGAATACAAGGGGTTAAAATAATGCTACTGCATAGAAACCCCTGATGGACTACAGTTGGACTACCACAAACGCATATGGACACTAAATCTTAGGAAGAATTGCCTTTGTCTTGTAGATGCTACAACTCTGGACTCAAAGGGTTGATTTATAAGGAGGGAAAACATATACTAGACTTGCATTCTCTGGAATATATAGGGTTAACTGGTGACAGAAAAATTTCATGAGATTAAGTTGAACAGGTGTAAATTATTTTTGATAGTTGATGTGTAGGAACTGACATGCCATCTCTGAAAAATTAGTCTATTAGGAGTAGAGTTGGTAATAACTTCAACACACAAAGAGAGGAGAAGTTTGGAATTCTCTTCTGGAAATAGCAATTTATATTAGGCCGCATGTTAATTTTAAATCTGAAAATGATAGCTTTCTTTTATAGCTAAATAAGATAAAGGATTCAGGCAAAGGGGAACATTTGGGGTTAGATCTCATTGAATAGAAGAATTAGCTCAAAGGGGCAAATTGCCTAACTTTTCCAACATTCCTGAGTCGACAGCAAAAGATTAAGCTTTTAATCTTTGCTTAATTTCACACACAGGCCAGTCAGAATTTGCTGCAGCATCTTGAAGAATTCCCTTCTTAAGTAAGTAGTTCACGTCAGCAGAGGGCTCTTTCTCCCAGGTTCCATCTGTTATTTGGCTATGTCAAATCCCATAGCAAGAAGTGTTGATGGTGTTCAAAGGTGTTTCTATATGGAGAACAGATTTGACTTCATAAAGCATTTTTTTTCATTTTATCTTATAACAAAATATTGCAGCAGTTAACCCAAGGTTCCACTGATGCAAACTGAAGCTGGGTACTTACCTTGCCATCAACCTAATTGGCCATTTAATTGAGTCTTAATAACTCTCATAAGAAGAATTATCACTGTCATTAACATTAAGGGAAGATCCTGACTGCTGATAATTGTAGCATTATGTATTTACAAACAGTATACTTGCCACAGATATCAAATGTTACACACCTATTTTGAAAATAAATGCTGCATGCTGAGTTTTACTGTGCACATTTACAAATTGTTCTTTAATAGCTCTGAAATAAGATAATAGTATACATTAATCTACTCAAATGCCACATCCTGGATCAAACTATTCTGACAGGCTGATCTCGAAATAAAAACAGAATATAAAAATATATTTAAAATTGAAGCTGAACATTCTTACAATTAGTAATAGAGTATTTCTCCTCTACCACCAGTTGCTGGTGCTTTTATATGGTAGCCCTGATTGCTATAACTAGTGATAGAATTTAGCTACTAAAATCTAAAATTTTAATTCAATTCAGGGGAAGCAGCTATGGGTAAAAGATATAGGGATCTGGAAACCAAGAAGAATGGAATTCTCTCAAGTTAGAAGAAAAAGATTAGCTTTACTTGTCACATGTATATTGAAACATACAGTGGAATGTGTAATTTTGTGTCAACGATAAGCACAGTCCGAGGATTGTGCGGGGGACAGCCTACAAGTATCACCACTTTACCAGCACCAACAGAGCATGCCCAAAAATCATTAACGGTACTCGTTGACTTTTCAGACTGTGGGAGGAAACTGTATCACCCAGAGGAATCCTACATGGTCACAGGGAGAACATACAAATTTCTTACAGACAGCTGTGGAAATTGAACCCCAATCAGTGATCGCTGGTGCTGTAAAGCAATTCCACTGACTGCAACAGCATCACGCTGCCCAGTTTTACTAAATTTCAGAACTTACAATTTTGGCATCCATTTTCTTGCCTGAGCTGATCAAATTGAGAGATCAGTTGGATGGAGAGTTTCTTGGCAAAAGAGTTCAGAGTAGGAGCAGGATTAGGAAAGAGTGGGACCAAGAACTGGGTGAGTACTAGTGTGGAGCAGAGTTAGGGAAAGGTGAAATCAAGGTCTAAGAGTAAATGATGGTTAGAAGCACTTGGCTAGTCAGTTAGGTAATTAGCTGAATTTACCAGTTCTGTTTCAATGCGCAACAGAAGAAATGTTCCTGGAGAAGTTTTCTATAGCCAAAGCTGTATAAAGAAGCTCTCTCTGTAACAGTACTCAATGTATTGCCACCTTGGAATGAATACAGATTATTTACAACTTGCTCAGAAACCAGCAAGAGAAATAATATCTCCCAAGATAGTGATGGAAGGATATGATCATGATTTCAGTCATAAAACAGATAACATATTACTCCATGGTGAATTTCAAGTGAAGCACAGCCATATTCAGATTTTATTGGTCTATTGTCTAGAACCAGACTATGAAATGAAAACAAAACAATCAAACACACATTGTTTGGAGCAGTATCTGAAGTACCTGTCTTTCTATGTGGTACATACACTAAATATACATAGGTCATGTGATATTTTCAAATAAATCTGTCCATAATTAAATATGTGTATTTACAATACATTGATGAAAAAATAAAATAAAAAGAAATATAAGAAATAACTATATTCTCTATAGATTAATATAATGAATGGTTATCATTTTTAAATGGATAAATCTAAAAGGGGCAGATCCACATAAGCCAGTGAATAACATTCAAATAAAGTTAACATGTGCTAAGGTCAGGGCTAAAACTGTATTTCATTTCTTCTGCCTTTGAATCAGACTAGGTAAATTGAGAAAGGCTGCAGAGAAAGCTTTTCTTTTCTTCTCAAGAGGCTCTTACTAAGCAAGGGCATCAGAGCAATCATTCTGGAGGGAAGCTTAGAAAATCTTCACACATAATCTAAAATTCCTCCCATCATTGATGCAAAGATGCAAAAGAACCGAAGCAAAGTAATACTTCTCTTAACACTTTCCTCCCTTTTTACTTAATCATCTCTCTCCATCATTAATTCCCAGGTTTAAAAAGCTGCACATTGTCTACTCATTGTTAGAGAATGGTGCGTAAAATCCGACACAAATGAGCATGTGGTTTCCATGAACTGTTCTAGAGTCCTGAATTTGTGATTGACTTTGTTGACTGAATTTGTTATTGAATGTATTATACTGACTTAGCAAGTTTAAATCTCAGAAAACCCAGGCTTTATTGGAATGTGATTGGACATATGATGAGGCTGTAGCCGCAGTTATCAGTGTTTAAATTTACATGGGACGATATCTAACTGCAATGCCGTACTTTATGGCACCACAATGGACAATCATACAGTGCAATTGAGCAGTAGTTTTCAAAGAGTGATGGTTTATCTATCACTGCAGCCATATGTACTGCACTCGTAAATTAACTGCACCACTTATTTTTATAGTAAGTTGAAGAGACTTCTGTTGTATATTAGGTCTACGAATCATTTTTCCCATTTTGGCCTCCTTCACTTTTCACTTGCTTTAAAATTTCTGTTATACCTTGCTAGAGAGAGCCTGTTGGATCAGTTTTTCCTGTAGAAAATAAAAAAAAATTCAATTGCATTTAGTGGTACAACCTGGTAATTATATCCTCAGTGGTGGCATGCTCCACCTAGTGGAATTGTTGGGTCAGATGAAGTTTAAGATGTGCAGTACTTGCTATGGGTGCACTTACATAAATAGAAATAATCTGTCTCCAGGGATGAGTGGGTTGCGAACAAGTGAAGAGGGTGTTGCATCTTCTTCAGCATGTTCACTTTCTCCTTTGGAACAAACACTAGTTGCCAAATCAGGCATTTTTTAAAAATGGACTGTGATTTGTACTTAAAATCTCCTCAGGAAACATTCATGAGTTCAGTTTAAGTTGTCTCTGAATTTAACCTGTTTGTTTTGGCAAACTGAACAGGGAAATGGAAGTGAGCTTAAGCATTTTGCAGCTGGATCCTATACTATTGTCCATCTGAATGAAAGTTCACTTATCTACTTCTCTATGGCAATAGTTTGGCACAGTTCATATACCAGTTCCTCTGAACTTCAGGTGGATTGGATCAGATCAGAATGACAGATATCACATCAGAGGAACTTTTGCTGTCTGTGGCAGTGGAAATCTGGCTGGTATGTTTGACCTCAGCAAATGGAGTAATGGAATGGGTGGGGGGAGGGACAGGAAGGGCTGAAAATTTACTGCACTTATTTTTCTTCAGCAAGTTTAGCCACATAAACATTTCCTAGTGGCAACTTGGCATGGTACTTCTATTTGTCATCTCCTCAGACAACACTGGCTACACCTCCTTGCGGGGAGCCACAGATTGTTTTCTCCGATAGCTAGCGACATGCACGTCCTTCTTTCTTCTGAAGACAGGCAGTCAGTAGTTTTTAGTGAGGTGTCATTGAACCTGATAGCTGCCTCAACTTAAGTCTCCCATCCGCCTTGGACTCCTTCACATTCCATTTGTCACCTGTCCCTTTAAACATAGCTGAATTTGCATCACATGTGCATGCATCACTCCTTCTGTGCTACTTGGCAGTGCAAAATTAATAGCCACAATGAACTGGTAGAGTCAAGACACAATCACAGTTGTAACCCACTCAGCTTATTTCTGGGTTTACACACACATTTTGCTTCAAAACAGCAACTGCACTGTGCTGTATCTATACTTAATCCCTGCTTCAGCAGACAGATCTACCTCACACTGGAAATGACATACTCTAAGCAGTAACTGAAATATTATGTACTACTATTTTTAGGTGAGAACACCAATGAAACAATAAGATCTGAATTGAACAAATTTAGAATGCTGACACTAAATGTCACATGCGGTGTAATTTATGCGATTATAGGTTTGCAATTTGAAAACATAATTTTGAACAGAGCAGTGTGATACAGCTGATATTCAATTCCAAATTCTATTTTCTTCAAAACTGTGTAAATCATTTCTTTCTTGTCAGTGCAGCCAGCTGATAGCTTGTACGCATTCATGTGGCATTTTTATAAACAGAGCATTATATCATCTCTCCCCAGAAGTTCTACCAATAACAGAATACCAGGATAAATTACTGTGTGTAGCTTCCATAATCGAGTTCAAACAGTGATCGCATTCCTGGAGAGAATAAAACTCTGTGAGATAGTCTCCTGTCCATCAGTATCAGATAAAAGTGTAATCTAGTTTTTATTATTCTTGTGCCACAATCTCACTGTGTCATTATCACATATACTGAGTGGAATAAAAGAAAGAAATTCGGAACTCTCTTTGAGGTATTTTGCTTTATACATCAACAGATTGCAACAATTATTGTTGGAGAAAATTGAAATTAGCTTGAAAAAGCTGTTGATTGGTTCACGTTACTGTGCTTGTGACACATGTTGGAGTTCACCCACACAGTGTTCACCTCATTTATCAGGCTCATTCTGCCTTGCCCAAAGATGCACGTGTATGGATGATTACAAATCTTAACAGATATTGGCTTAGGGCAAGTGGACAAAGAGAATGATTGGCACTAGTACTGGTTTATTTTTGTCATATTTACCAAGATACAGTGAAAAGCTGGCCTTGTATAACTGTTTACAGTGGCATGCAAAAGTTTGGGCACCCCTGGTCAAAATTTCTGTTACTGTGAATACCTAAGCGAGTAAAAGATGGCCTGATTTCCAAAAGGCATAAAGTTAAAGATGACACATTTCTTTAATATTTTAAGCAAGATTACTTTTTTTTTAATTTCCATCTTTTACAGCTTCAAAATAACAAAAAAGGAAAAGGGCCCGAAGCAAAAATTTGGGCACCCTGCATGGTCGGTACTTAGTAACAGCCCCTTGCAAGCAAGTATCACACCTTGTAAATGCTTTCTGTAGCTTTCAATTCTTGTTTGGGGGATTTTCACTCATTCTTCCTTGCAAAAGGCTTCTAGTTCTATGAGATTATTGGGCCGTCTTTCTTGCACTGCTCTTTTGAGGTCTATCCACAGATTTTCGATGATGTTTAGGTCGGGGTACTGTGAGGATCATGACAAAACCTTCAGCTTGCGCCTCTTGAGGTAGTCCATTGTGGATTTTGAGGAGTATTTGGGATCATTATCCTGTTGTAGAAGCCATCCTCTTTTCATCGTCAGCTTTTTTTTTACAGATGGTGTGATGTATGCTTCCAGAATCTGCTGGTATTTAATGGAATTCATTCTTCCCTCTACCAGTGAAATGTTCCCTGTGCCACTGGCTGCAACACAAGCCCAAAGCATGATCAATCCACCCCCGTGCTTAACAGTTGGAGAGGTGTTCTTTTCATGAAATTCTGCACCCTTTTTTCTCCAAACATACCTTTACTCATTGCGGCCAAAATGTTCTATTTTAACTTCATCAGTCCACAAGGACTTGTTTCCAAAATGCATCAGCCTTGTTCAGATGTTCCTTTGCAAACTTCTGACGGTGAATTTTGTGATGAGGTTGCAGGAAAGGTTTTCTTCTGATGACTCTTCCATGAAGGTCATATTTGTGCAGGTGCCGCTGCACAGTAGAACAGTGCACCACCCTCCAGAGTCTGCTAAATCTTCCTGAAGGTCTTTTGCAGTCAAACAGGGGTTTTGATTTACCTTTCTAGCAATCCTATGAGCAGTTTTCTTGGAAAGTTTTCTTGGTCTTCCAGACCTCAACTTGACTTCCACTGTTCCTGTTAACTGCTATTTCTTAATTACATTATGAACTGAAGAAACAGCTACCTGAAAAAGCTTTGCTATCTTCTTATAGCCTTCTCCTGCTTTGTGGCATCATTTAATTTAATTTTCAGAGTGCTAGGCAGCTGCTTAGAGGAGCCCATGGCTGCTGATTGTTGGGACAAGGTTTGAGGAGTCAGGGTATTTATAAAGCTTTGAAATTTGCATCACCTGGCCTTTCCTAACAATGACGGTGAACAAGCCATAGCCCTAACAAGCTAATTAAGGTCTGAAACCTTGGTAAAAGTTATCTGAGAGCTCAAATCTCTTGGGGTGCCCAAACATTTGCATAGTGATCCTTTCCTTTTTTCACTCTAAAATTGTACGAAACAAAAATAAAACAGTAATCTTGTTTAAAATGTTGAAAAGAGTGTTTTATCTTTAACTTCATGATTTTGGAGATCAGTTCAACTTCTACTCACTTAACTATTCACAGTAACAGAAATTTTGACCGGGGTGCCCAAACTTTTGCATGCCACTGTATATCTTCCAAATTATTACACAGTACGTTGAGCTAGAATAAGGTATAACAATAAAAGTGCACCAAAGTAATTAAACAACAAAACAATAAGCTTTTAAATTGTGGATTATCTATTGAATTTCTGGGTTTGAAAACTGATGGCATAACATCTGTAATTATAACACTTGCTTGCTATTCAGATTTAATTACTTTCTTCAATGTAAAGAAGATAATTTTCTCCCATATTGTTCTATCTGGCTAAACTAATTGTACTCTTATCCAAGAAAAATAAAGTCTGAGTGATAGTCAAGTGGGCAAATGTTAATGCAAATTCACAGCTCACTGGCTAGGAGTCTAACCCAATGTATTAATTCCCATTGCATATCTGTGTAATCAGTGACCATTTCATTGCAGCTCAATAAATCATTTACATATTTCAGGGTATGAGCATCTATGTGCGCTTTCACTGTGACAGCACCAGATTGAATCTGTCCTTTATCCAGTTCAGCCTATTCCAACCACACCAACACCTGCCTCCTTAGGTTTTTTGTAGCTATTAGAGATGGACGATAAATGATGCCATTGCCTAAACAGGTCACATCCTGTGATTTGTTTGCTTTAATTACTTAATAATTCAAGGAGTTATCAAAAGATATATAATGCAAAATGCACAGTGTGGTCATCAGGCTCCTGAATCAGTGTGAATAACTTCATTCATGTCAACTCTAAACTGATTCCACAAGCTACACACTCACTTTCAAGGACTCTACAATTCTTGTTCTCAGTTTGTTTATTGTTTGCACATTGTTTATTTTTCAGTTTTTGTTTATGTATAGTTTTTATAACTCTGTTGTACTTATTTATTTCCTGTAAATGCCTGCAAGAAAATAAATTTCAGTGGTGACATATATGTACTTCGATAGTTACTTTGACTTTTCCTACGTGTGGATTTTTTCAAATACTAAATATAATTTAAAAGGCATTTACAAATAACTTTTACATTTCTAAAGGAAAACAAAAACGATTAGTCCAACAGCAGTATCTGTTACTGATCTTTTAAATATGACATGCATTAATAACAGTGTCATATTTTTATACTTGTTTACATAATGTCTGCTTTTTATTCTGTACAAGATATCCATCCATTTCACAGCTATACTCAACCAGTTATCACCTATTCCCAGGATGTAAGTTCACCATTTCCAAAGGCCAGTGGTACATTTCTAGGTCCCGGTTGCTATGGCAACCTTGCCAGGGAAATTGTATTAAGTCATCAGATATTGTGAATAATTTCCAAGGCAGCCACAAATTATGGAGGAAGGAAACTCGGCAGAAGATAATGCAGAAATGTCTAAAATCATTACTTTATACTATTACAATATATATTTCAGCTAGTTATGTAAGAATAGAGCTGTACATTAAACTGTCACTAAGGATTTGGGTATTCTTATTGCTGTACTTTTCAGGATAAGAGGATCACAAGCAAGGCAAATTTTTATTGTCCATCCCAAATTATCCTTTGGAAGTTAGTGGTGTGCAAATTTTTGTATCATTGGAGTCCTTCTAGTGAAGTTATTCCCACTGTGTTAGCTCCATGATCCAAACTTGGTGACAATGAAGTTAGGATGATGTGTATCTTGGAGAGGAAACCTGGATGCTGGTGTTCCCACACATCTTCTCCTTCTTGGTAGTATAGATTATGTATTTTGGGGATACTGCCAGATAGGCAGGGTGAATAATCAAAGTGTATTTTGTGGATGCTACACACGTCAGCACCAGTAGATCAGCAGTGGAGGGAATTATTAGTTAGGGCTGTGGATAGGATAACAGACAGGTAGGCTGGTTTGTCCTGGATGGTGTCAAGCTTGATGGGGGGGGGGGGCACATTAGTGTGGCAATATTACAATGCCTACAGTGATCCTACATTCAAAGATGTTCAGAACAGGTTTAGTAAGTTGTAGGCATGCTACATTGGCACCAGAAGCATGGAGATGCTCGTGGGCTGCTGCCAGCAAATACAGTCGATTACAATTATTGGGCCATCCGTTAATCAGGGCAGCCTCTTATTTGGGACAACTCTTAAAGAACAAAAACTAATTGAGAAAATAGCCCTGATTCCCCTTGCTTAGTTGAGACACTATGCCACCTAATTTGGGCAGAAGACTATTGCTGAACAGTTTCTAACTAGTATCAGTCAGTTGCAGTTGCGTGGCTGTTAGACCACGCTAGTGCACCATGTTTCAGAGAACAATTTTGAAATAGCATCAGTTGCATGTGTTTGTCTTTAAAAAGTAGTGATTTTTGTCACTGATGGTTTGTGAGAATTAAATAGTAAGACTACTGTTTTGTCATAGTTGTATCAAGCATTCAGTCTTGGAGATGACTGGGAGTGAAAATAAAACTACTTCATTACATCAAAAAGTCAGAAACTACAAAAAATTTGAAGGTATCGCCAATCATCTTGAATGTTGCAATGAAACTATAAATTTGGAGGATGGAATTGTATGAATGCAGTCCATTATCTGCACCAACTGGTTGTGCTGATTTTGTTTATTTTGCAGTCAAAAGAACACAGCGAGGATGAATTCCTTTGTCAATAAGCATTAGGAAGCAATAAATCCTGCTGAAGGGTTTTGGCCCGAAATGTCGACTGCACTATTTTCCATAGATGCTGCCTAGCCTGCTGAGTTCCTCCAGGATTTTGTGTGTGTTGCTTGGATTTCCAGTATCTGCAGATTTTCTCTTGTTTGTGATAAGTTTATACTACCATTGTAGTATTAGTAGTGTTTTATTTTGCACTGGGTTTCATTTAAGTATATAATTTTTTACTCAGTATGTCTTTTTTATAGTTTTTAAACTACTTCTATGAAACTTCAGCTAATTGGGGCAGCTGCTTAATTGGTCCAAAATACACTGGTTCTGACATGTCCCAGTTAACTGGAAGCCACTGTGTTGCTTGTCGTTGATGCAAATGATGAAGTTCACTGTATGTTTTGATGTTTCAATGTACATGTGACAAATAAAGCTAATCTTTATTAATTTTGGAAATGCATTTATCCAGTTAAGTTGGAAGCATTCCGTCACACTCCTGATTATCCTTGGTAGATAAAAGATGAATTTCAGGTTTCAGGTGAAGAGTAAATCACCACAGTAGAAGGCTACCCTCTGACCTTCTCCTGTGGTCAGTGTTTATGTGGCTAGCCCAGCTGCCTTTCAGGTCAGTGGATGTTGATGGTGAGGTAATTGGTGATGATAATGCCATTGAATTCCAGGAGTTAGTGGAAGTGGTCATTACCTAGTACCCTTATGGCAAAAAGGCAACATGTCATTATCCATGCCTATTACCAATGCAAAAACAGCTAAATATTCAGGGATGTCTTTAGACTGGAATTACTGCTTAATAACAATGAATTCAAGAGTTGTTCATGTAGGAAAAGGTATCATATAAAATGTGATCAGAAAGTAATGTTAAATACCACCTGGAGCCAGAGATAGATAATATAATAAATGTTCCTGTGGATATTATTACATGATACTGTGGAACTTGTTGTGACTGTGATGGAAGTCAATAGAGACACTGAAGTTGGTGGGAATAGAAGCAGGCATCTTTGGAGTACGTTTGTACCTTCTTTGTTTGGACACACCCAAAAATCTATAGCAAACTGCATTGCTTTACTCTCAAGTACCTGGGCTGACTTCCCTCTGCCCTCATTGTTTTACCTCCTGCACTGGTAATGCAAATAGCCTCTCCAGTCATGGCCAAGGGTAGATCAGTTATTAATACCAACAACCCCATGTCCACTAACATTTCATATTACTTGGCCCCTAATAAACCACTTGAGTGCATCCATAGATGACCACAGCTGGCAATAGAGGCTACCATCAGCCATTCATCTGACCTCACCAGCTCTATAATCTTGTCAGCGGTCAAGTTGGAAAGAGACAGTGCTGCTGTGGATTTTGCCTGCTTCAGTGAGTAATTTTTAGATCTTGTTCCCTTTTCAGGACACTATGGCCCGAGAGGTCACTGCTGCAACAAATCATCCACATCTACCCTTCCACGTCTATTCCAGCAGTTTCTTGCTACATGCCTGGTTGCAGCCACCCAAAGCAAGTCATCTGTGATGTCACAGCAGCTACATCCACTACAGCCACTTCTTTTCCCACTCCTCCAGTCTATATTATCACAGAGTAGGTCGATCCTACTACTATCCCCAAATCTAAAGCTCCTGGTGGGCTAGGCTCAGTCTTTCCTTCAGCATTTTCAGGAAGACTGGTTGGTGCCTCCCTGAGCTAACCAACCCTGAATACTCATCATATACTCGATACTTACATTCTGCATAAGCCATGGCAGGCTCATCCGCTCTCTGAACCGCTGACATTATCATTTCCCAGTTACTCCCAGTCACTGTCTCTCTTCCCCTTTAAAGAAGTGATATCTCTCTTTATTACTGGCATTCCTGGTAGCTGCCCATGTACTGTTCTGTACACTCTGGGCTATACAGTCCCACATATTCTTCAGGCACTTCGCTTTTACCAATATATGTATAACTTTGACGTGCATCTGATGAACTTCAATCATTTCCTTGAACTTGCACCAGAACTCTGCATTCCTGTAGGCAACTTTAAGTGAGGGTACTGTATATCTGACAAAATACTCTGCTTCTCCCTGGGAGTGAAGGGCTTATGGATGATTGTAATCAAGGTCAAGGGCTGGCTCGGGTTTCAACTTGACATTGTCTGACCTCAGTAGGTGCCAACCCAATGGATATATTTGGGTATTATCTCTCCCTTACATATTTCCACACTAATCCCCACACTACATAAAATATAAATGATGGATAAAAAATTAAATTACATACTTAAAACTACAGAGTATGTACTCTGCAATCTGCCACTTATGTGCAACTGAACTCAAGCCTGTTGTATTCCTTTGTATTTAAAACTGTTACACTAAGGTTACAGACTTAATCTTAAAACATACAAATGTGCTCACAAACGAGTCTGTTACTACACAGTTCCCCAAGGGGGTATACTGGCATCCCAAATGGGTAGTAACCTCCCTTTACAACTGGAGGCCCTATCTCATTACATTACCCAAAAATATCTAGTCTCTTACATAAACACATACCACACTGCTTTTATGTCTACCAGTTGAACTCTCTGCCATGTTCATGGTACTTTGTGATCCCGTGATTACCAACCCAAATAGACCAATGTGTGAGTGCTAATCTTAAAAATACTTACAAACTTAGACTGCTGAGATTGTTGGCCACTCGATGGGTCACAAATGTTCCCAGATTAGCCCCCAAATATTGTGACTGTGAACAAAGTCACTGAAGAAACATTGAAGCTGCTGGATACAGAAGTTTCTATTCATCAAGGTAAGTAGGTGTCATTGGAGACACTCTCAATAGAGGCCTCCCTGACCCTATATTACATGACAATTTTATATGCTAGCAATCAAAGTTAACAGCAGGACAATTCTATAGTAACAATGCTTCCTTTGAATTACATATAATTTTCAAACACTTAGATCTTTGCACCAACCCTGCAGACACCTAAAATGAATGTTAATCACCATTGCCTCTGGGCTGCATTCAAGCATATGCAGATATTTTTTTGTTTGTAATCAACCCCAATCTGCAACTCCAAGAACACCATTGTTATGAGCAGCATTTTAAACTCAATCTACAATCCACATTCAGGTCTAAAGACTGGTTGCTGTTGAAATTAATATTTTATATAGATAGCAATTCCAGAATATGTCCTAAGAGAAGTTGCAGTGAGGAGAGAGTTAACCTGATAAGATGACAGAGACAATATACATACACAATACAGTCACCCAGGCTGAACATGGCCCTTGACACCCTAAATCCCCTTTGTACAGCCTTTCAGTTCAATCCTGGGGAACCAAAGCCACCAGGCATACCAAGATGATATAAGGATTCTAGCCTGATGACACTTACTAATGAGTGGATTATTATTTTACTAATTCTATAATATCATTGGCCTGTAACTCATAGAATTTATTGGTTATTACTGCTTGAAATGTGTATTATAACTTGTACTTAAATACAGTATGAAAATAATGGGATTCAGAAATCACAGAGTTTTTATTCAATCAATAATTGCATAAAAATGGACAGCTATGAACTGTAACTTACTTCAGAGCTGATCAATGACAGGGGCTGAGCTATTCTTGTGCACAAGTAAATAAAATGTGCTTGACAAATGAGCGTAAGTTGTCCAACTTCAGTTAATCAGCAGCAACAATGATATGGAGTATTGTGGAATAATAATTTACCCAATCCATGTGTGCAAACTAGACTGGCTTTATCTGTGCTTGACCTAAAATAGTACGTGACAATTTCTTTATGAATCCAGACATTGCAGTAGAAAAAAATGATTGTCTGTTTTTTAATTTTCTAATATCCCATTGTTAAAGTATATAAATAGTGCAGTTATCGCCAGGAATCAGAAGATAACTTTCAAAACATTCAAAATGTTGATTATACACAAAGGAAAAACAATAATCGAGGAGGCGGTTTACATAAGCAGCCTAGAATACTCAATGTAATTAACACTGCATTAAAAAATTTCAACACATCTCTGGGAAATGGTTGTATTCTATTTCTGAAGTACTTCAGAACATGAACCAATAGTCTTCAGAAGAGGTGACCATATTTTATGCAGACTTGTTATCAATTATCAATTCAAGTAAAGATGCCAATTTATATTCAATGAGATAGCAGATGTTCCACAGAAATAAAGAAACCTTTTCATTTAAAGATCTGACCAAAATCTATAGTGGTTTACTCTTTACCAGTGTACCACATTCATCCAGCAAATGAATATCATGTATCTACCTTGGGATTTTTTGAAATCTTATTAGATATACATGACAACTAAAATTACATAACACTCAACATCAAATTGTTAAGCCAGCCACACCAAAAGTTTGAATAAGGCTGATTTTTAAGTACAATTGAAAATGATAGAGAGATCATATTTTTCAGCTAATGATAACGGCAGCTTGAATAGCATGAGTTCAAACAGCAGGATTTCATTCCAAAATGTCAACTGTTTATTCCCCTCCATAGATGCTCCCCGATCTGCAGAGTTCCTCCAGCATTTTGTGTATGTGTTGCTCAGGATTTCTAGTATCTGCAGAGTCTCCTGTGTGTAGTCTTATAGAGATGAATTAGAAAATTAGTCCCTGTGTTTAAAGCTTACCCAACAAAGAAACAGCAGAAAACTACAATCTATCTAGTAAGGTCAGACATTCATAAGAATAGGGCTAATTGGAACAAGCACAACTTCAATTAATTAGCACTTGATGCTGTTTCATTTTGAGAACACATTAATGTGTCATAAAGGACTGTATTTTTAATCAGAAATAAGAACAGAAAATTTTGGAAATACATGACAGTCCAGTCAGCACCAGAAATAGTAAACTATAAATTGCTGTGAGACCATGCTTTAAAACTAATTTTAAGGGCACTGTTTGACACTTTTAGATATTTTATATATCTCATGGGATTCCCTACAGACACTAAAAAGTATATATAACCATGAAACTATTAACCATTCATAAAGTTTGCTTTTTGTTTTATTTAAAATAACCAAACTAAATTCAGATGTGTTGGTTAATTAATGATGTAAAAGATCTTTTGCCATGGATTTTAATTTTGTATGTTTTTTTTAAGTAATGACAACACATTACTTTGGATCTCTGCTGGTGGACAAGCAATGCTGGAACGCTGACATGCTTTATAGTTGCAGTGACTTACATAAACAATTTCAAGTACATCAATGAAAGTAGTATAAGGTGGAGAGGGCATGATGCTTCATTACTGATATGTGACAGTGAGTAGATGGATTATATACCTGGAAAGTGCTACCCTGTCACTCAGAAGACATTTTGCCCATGGAGGCTGGTGGCTGAGAAGCAGTGAAGCTCTTTGCAGTTCAGGAACTCTGTGATATGTGATAATCATAATTAAACAGCTAAAGTCTTATCTACCTATCTATTTGTTTGTTTATTTAGCGATACAGCACAAAGTTGACCTTTTTGACCCTTCATGCCATGCCATCCCAGTAACCTCCAACAACCCCGATTAACTCTAACCTAATCACGGTACAATTTATAACGACCAGTTAACCAATGCCAATGCCAATCATCTAATCATCCCAATGCCATTAGGCTTTACAATTCAACCGCCAGGACTTAAGAACTTTTTAAAAGCTATTATTAATGCTTTTTGAGATAGTGATTTAGATGCATATCATATATTTTTTTTACTGAGTTAAGTATTGTATGTAATTAGTTTTGCTACAACAAGTGTATGGGACATTGGAAAAAAGTTGAATTTCCCCATGGGGATGAATAAAGTATCTATCTATCTATCTATCTAACCTACCCAGTGCGGCTTTGAACTGTGTGAGGAAACCCACGCATTCTGCAGGAAGGGTGTATGGAGATTCCTTACAGATGGCGCCAGAACTGAACTTCGAAGCCTGACACTGTGAGCTGTAATAGCTTCATGCTAACCGCTACGCTACTGCGGGATATATAAAGAAGAGGATAATAGCTATGAATAATTTTCCATCCTACGTTTAATCCAGTGTATGCTCAGAACTGATCTATTTTTCTTTATTTATAGATGCTGCCTGACACTCCTCCTTTTATAAGGTCTCAGCCCAAAGTGGATGCTGCTTTCTCACACAGCATTTATTGTAGATATGCTCAATGATTGGGATGGCTTTACCCATGATGGACTGGGCCATATCCACTATATTTGTAGGATTTTCCTTTCAAGGGCACTGGTGCTTTCATACCAGGCTGTGATGCAGCTGGTCAATATATTCTTCACTACACATCTAGAGGAGTTTTTCAAAGTTTGAGATGTCATGCTGAATCTCTGCAAACTCCTAAGGAAGTAAAGGAACTGCCATGCTTTCTTTGTAATTGCAGTTATAAGCTGGGCCCAGGACAGGTCCTCTGAAATAGTAGCACCTAGGAATTTAAAATTGCTAACCTTCTCCACCTCTGATCCTCTGATGAGAACTGGTTCATAGACCTTTGATTTCCTCCTGGAGTCTATAATCAGCTCCTTGGTCTTGCTGAGGTTGTTGTAATGACACCATTCAGTCAGATTTTCAATCTCCCTCCCATATGCTGATTAATCACCATCTTTGATTCGGCCTGCAACAGTGGTGTCATCAGAAAACTCAAATATGGCTTTGGATCTGTGCTTAGTGTTACGAACCCTGTAACTGGGTCACTTACCGGCAAAGATAGAGAGGTCCGTTGAAGTCTGTTGGTACTATTTTAACAGTATTTATTGGTAAAAATACACAAAAATAATATCAATGCAAACATACAGATACTATACATCGTCAATACTAGATCTAAAAGTGCGGGTATAATAATAATCAATAAGAAATAGCTCTATCATTGTCTAGGGGATAATGTATTGTCCGATGGAAATATAAAAGTCACTCAAGTTCATGCAGGCTGCAGCCTTTGGTTGGAGTCAAAAGACAGATTTTTAGAACTTGCCAGCTTTTCCTTTTTATGATGTCGATCCTTCCAGAGTTCCGTTGGTGTTGGTTTCTCCTTTTAGCTAAAGCCGTTCTTCAGTGGTAAGGCCCACCAATTCTGAGGCAACTGGAAAAGGATGCACACGGGCCCCCCACCAGCTGTCGCTATTAAACGCTGTCACGGGATTTCTAGCGTTTCTCCTGGTGCGTCTAAAGGGGTTGTTCCCCAGATCCTCTTTTATCCTTACTCACGGGGTCTCAGATGTCAATCAGGTTGGGATGATGCAATCCCTCAACCAGCCCACTCTGGTCATTCCCTGAGGGCTTTAATGAATAGTACAGTACTCAATACACAATTCTGTCTCCAAGAGACAATGGCCGGTATCCGTGGCTTTGTCTCGCTGAGGGCAGGACACACATTCCAAACCCATGAGGATTCTCTCTCATTTCCTGGGTCCCCAGACCTGAATTAATAGCGATCTTGCGATTCTCAAAAAGGAGGGGGCTACTTTGTACCCTTCAGCCCCTCAGAGTTGTGGCACATTCGTAACATTAGTCACACAGTTCTGAGTGTAAAGCAAGTAAAGTAGGGGACTAAGCACATATTTTTGTGGTGTACCTGTGCTGATCGAGATTGTGGAGGAGAGGCTGTCAATCTAAACTGACTGGGGTTTGCAAGTGAGGAAATCAAGGATCCAAGTGCACAAGGAAGTTCTGAGGCCAAAGTTTTTGAGCTCATTGATTATTTTTGAGGAGATGTTTGTATTGAATGCTGAGTTTTAGTTGATAGAGAGTATCCTGATGTATGAATCTTTGCTGTCCAGGTGTTCCAGGTTGTGTGAAAAGGCAATGAAATGGCACCTCCTGTGGACCTGCTGCTCTGGAGGGCATATTGGATTGGATCTAAGTCATTTCTCAGGCAAGAGCTAATATGTTTCTTCACCAACCTCTCAAAGCACTTCATCACTGTGGATGTCCTTTGAAGCAAGTCACCATGCTGATCTTGGGCACGGGTACCACACTTTACCAAAGCGAGAGGTTAAGGATCTCAGTGGAGACACCAGCCAGTTGATCAGCACAGCTCTCTCGTACTCGGCCAGGTACTCCATCTGGACCGGATGCTCTTCATGGGTTTACCTTTCTGAAGACTGCTTGCATGTCAGCCTCAGAAACTAAAACCATAGGATCACAGGGGGATAAAGAAGTTCATAATGGTTCCTCCATGTTTTGATGGTCAAAGTGAGCATAGAAGGCATTGAACTTATTTGGAAGTGATTTACCTTTCTATGATGTGATAGTATTTAACCCTACCATAACTGTCGAGCATCCTTCTCTGTTTCAGGTTTGGTCTGGACTTGCTGCTTCACCTGTAAAATGGATTTTCAGAGATCATACCTAGATTAGTTGTAACTTCTTGGTTACCAGGCTTGAATTCCTCTGATTTGGGTCTCAGCAGATTTTGGACCTCATGGTTCATCCTGGGCTTCTGATTGGGGAAGACTCTGGAAGATTTTGTGGGGACACACTCCTCTACAGCTGTTCTAATAAGGTCCATTACAACCATTGTATATTCATTCAGATCCCTAGATGAGTCCTTGAACATGACCCAGTTCACTGACTTGAAGTAATCCCATAGACACTCTTCTGCCACCCAAGACAACTTCTTTGTTGTCTAATCTCTGGGCTGTTAGACATAGGAAGAAAATTAGGCTATTTAACCCATCGAGTATGCTCTGCCATTCTATTATTCCTGATTTATTGTCCCTCAGACCCATTCTCCTACCTTCTCCCCATAACCTTTGATGTTTTTACTAATCAAGAACTTATCAACCTCCACTTTAACTATACCCAATGATGGCCTTCACAGCAATCTGTGGTAATGAATTCCACAGATTCACCTCAGACTAGCTAAAGAAATTCCTCCTCATTTTTGTTCTAAAGGGATGACCTTGTATTCTGAGGCTGTGTCCTCTGGTTCTGGATTCCCCCACTATAGGAACCATTCTCGCCATGTCGACTTTATCTAGACCTTTCAATATTCAATAGGTTTCAATGAGATCTCCCTTCATTCAAAGTGTTCAGTCCCAGAGCCTTCAAATGCTGCTCATTTGTTAACCCTTGTATGCCTGGGATCATTTTCATGAACCTCCACTGGACCCTTTCCAATGCTGGCAAATTGTTTCTTAGATAAAGGGTCCAAAACTGCTCACAATACTCTAAATATGTTCTGACAAGTGCCTTATAACCTTATAAATTGTCAATTGCTTATCTCTCTCTATTGATGCTGCCTGACTTGCTGAGTTTCTTCAGCATTTTATATATGATGACTGCATTGGTGCTGAACTCATTGATTTCATCAACTTTGTTTCCAGCTTCAATCTGCTCTCAAATTTATTTGGTCTACCTCGGACACTTCTTTCCTTCCTTCTCAATCTTTCTGTCTCCATCTCAGGAGACAGACTATCTATCTCCTAATATCTTTTATAAACCTATTGCCTCTCATTGCCACTTGTACAAAAGCTATTCCCTTTTCTCAGTTCCTCCTTCTCCACTGCATCTATTTTCAGAATCAAGCTTTCCATTACAGACATCTGAGATGCCTCCTTCGTCAAAGAATAGAGTTTCCTTTCCACTACCATCGACACTGCCCTCACCCACCTCTTCCATTTCCTTCACATTCACCTTCAGCCCATCTTCCCGCTGCTTTAACAGGGATAGAGTTCCCCTTGTCCTTATCTACCATCCCATGAGCCTTCGTACTCAGCTAATTAGTCTCCATAACTTCCACCAGGATCCTAGCACTAAGCACACCTCCCCACCCCAAGCCCACTCTCCACCCTCCACTCTCCGCAGAGATCACTTTCTACATGATGTCCTTGTCAACTCTTCCCTCCTCACTTAGCTCCTCTGTCGCATTTATCCCTGCAAACGGGACAAGTGCTACATTTGCCACAGCACCACCTCCCTCATCAACATTAAGGCCCCCAAACCGTCTTTACAGAGGCAATACTTCGAGTCTGTCGGGTTCATCTACTGTAACCAGTACTGCCTCCTTTCCATTAGTGAGACCTGACGTAGATTGAGGTATTGTTTCATCGAGCACTTCTGCTCCATCTGCCACAAAAAGTGAGATTTCTCAATGGCCAACCATTTTAATTCAACTTCCCATTCCCATTCCAGCATGTAAATCCATGGCCTGCACTACTGTCACTGCGAGGCCAGTCTCAGTTGGAGGAGCAACACCTCATACTCCATTTGGGTAGTGTTCAACCTGATGATCTGACCATCAATTTCTTTATTTTTCTCTACTCTCCCACCAGCACTTCTCTCTTTTTCCATTCCCCATTCTGGATCTCTGCTTTCCTCTTCTATTTCCATCACTTTCCCAACACTTTCTGACATACTGAGGAGAGTGGAGCAAAGTCAAGACGGTGCTAAACCACGACTCCTTTTATTGCATCTTTGGAAACTGCTTATATCTTTGACATTTCCTTTTTTTTTCTTTTCAAGGTTCTTTTGAAGACCCTGACCTGGAGTTACACTCTGAATTTGGTTCTTTATGGGAATGAGACCCGCTCTCAGGGCCTCACAACAGGCCGCTTTTGCTATCCCAGGGATGCGGCCTGGAAGACTAGCATGCCTACAGGGTGCCCAATTTCCATGGCTCTAGAGACGGGCTGATTCAAGGCCAGTGCCCCGACTGAGGCGTCGCGGGAGAACACAGAACATCGGGAGCAAGGGGTTAGCTGCCAGCTGTGTGTCCAGAGACCTGAACCACGAGGCCAATCCTTTGGGTACAGAGTTTGGAAAACGTGATGCAACAGACTTTTAACATCATAAATCAGTGAGTTATTTGTTATGGCTTCCCTCTCGCTGTGAAATGGGAACACCTCTTTTTCTTTCATTAGGGAAAAAGAGAGCTTATGGTATGTCGAATTACCGGGTGAACAAATAATCTTTGGGGTACTGTAAGTCTGTGTTTTTATTGATGCTTTGCTGCTTGCTTGAGTGCTCGGTGGAGGCCGCCGATGCTTTTTTTTGCTGGTGGGGGAGGGGGGTTCTTTGCCTTGCTGCTGCTTGTGCATGGGAGGGGGGAGCTGGGGGCAGGCTTTGAGGTTCTAACGGTTAAGCGTCATTCATTCTTTGGGGCACTCCTCTGCTTTCGTGGATGTTTGCGAAGAAAAAAAGAATTTCAAAATGTATATTGTATACATTTCTTTTGACATTAAATGTAGCTATTGAACCTATTGGACTTTCTCTGGTGTCCCTCCTCCTCCCCTTTCTCCCATGGCCCACTCTGCTCTCTTATCAGATTCCTCCTTCAGCCCTTGACCTCTCCACCTATCATCTCCCAGCTCCTTACTTCATCCCTTTCCCCACCCACCCACCTTCGGCCTATTTGGTCTCACCTGTCACTTGTATTCCTGAAGGAACTTGTTTTTCTTCACCCCCTTCTACCTTCTTATTCTTGTCTCTTCCCCTTCCCATTCCAGTCCTGATGAATGGTCTCAGTCCAAACTGTTGACTGCTTGTTCCTCTCCATAAATGCTGCCTGACCTACTGAGTTTGTCCAGCATTTTGTGTGAGCTGCTCTAGATTTCCAGCACTTACAGAATATTTTCTGCTTATTTCTTCAATCCTTCTTGAAGTTGAGTGTTTCCTGCAGTAACAACATTAATCACCAGTCATCCCTTATTACCATGGAGAAGATGGCGCTGAGCCAGTTTTGGAATTGCTGCAGTCCTTCGGGGTAGAGGAGTTTTCACAATGAGACCCAGTAGTAATCAAGTTGGAGATATATATCTCCAAATCAGGATGGATTGCAATTCAGAGGGGAATCTGCATGCACCTGCTGTCCTTGGTGGTGGAGGTCATGGATTTGATAGGTGTCCTCAGGTTTACCATGTTTTGGTCAATGACAAGTGGGATGCATCAGACAGTTTAAGGGATGAAATTTTCAGAAGTGAGCATCCCAATTCTCTAAGTGCTCTGCTTTCACATTCAATTAAATGATTTGGTTTAGTTTGGCTTGTTTGAAGATATTTCTCCCAGATAGTTCATTCAGATTTATCCCTTAAAGTGATTAGTAAAATTATAAAAGTAAGAAAAACAATTACCTTAGAATCAATGACATGCACTGATCATAAAATAACAAAGATAATCTTCATAATGGGGATGAGAGAATGCAACCTTTGGTCTCACTTTTCAAAATAACTACCCATTCTAATATTTGTCTGTAGATCATTATGGCAGATGTTTGTCATATCTTCAGCAACAGCTCAAATGAGCTGAAACAAGATGGTGTGAAATATTAGACAGATATGAAAAAAGTGATACGTTATTTCTATTCTTAATTATGGATTTAAAAAGATGTCTACCAAGAAATTCATCCCCAATTCATTGTCGTAAACCTGCTGTTTAGTAGGGACGGTGAATTTTACTATTCTTCTGAACTTTCAGAAGAGTAGTGTTACATGTTGATGCAACTTCCCGGAGTGTTTATCAATACCAATCAGGAATGAAATCCCCCTGCCGATACTATAAATATGTACTAACAGTATCTCCAAAAACTGCAAGTCCTCCTAGGCTCCTAATTTGATATATATCCCTTCTTTACACATTCTCTGATCCTACTAATAATTAATCTTTGCGTTTGTTCCAAGATTAACATTACATTAGCAACCTCCATGCTAACATATATTGTGGTAACATGTAGTAACTATGGATTGAAGATGGAGAAATAATGTAGTCACCTTTATGTTAATTTTCTTTGACAGTAATAGAGAAAAGCAATCCCAGCAGGGAGAATTACACATCCACTTATCAAACAACTCAGTATTTAAATGAAAGAGATGCATGCATATTCTTTTATTAGAAAGTTAATTTGACTGAAGGATATTCCTCCCTTTTGCTCTACCTAATTGATAATTAACATCCAGATTGTTTAAATCCACATCAGAGTCTCTCAATATTATGGTTGTTGGTGTTGATTGCACATTTATTGAATTCAGTGGCACAGACATAACAGTTCCTCCTTTGTGAATATGAATGCTATGAACAATGCATTCCCTGGCCAGCAACCCTATCCTCTCTTGGGGGTGTTATGTCTGAACATGAACAATACTGTTCATAACCACTGTGTGCTATTTGAATCTGAACTGAGATTTCATCATCTCTATGAGAATCTTCATCTCTGTAACTTCACTGGACTCTTACACATGACTTTCTTATCTTTCAATTCAAATGTTCCATCAACTTCCTATAAATTTGCAACTTGTAACCTAAAACACACCATTTACCAATCATTCCTATAATAACTGATGGATGTTAGTTCCTGGTTTGGCAATAGGCATTGATTTGAACTCTTAACCATGTCATATTTCTGATTCTGCCTTCCTGATTTGAGCTTCTCTTCTTTTTAACACACCAACTTTAGTAGCTTTATCTTTAATTATGGGATTACTTATCTTAACTAACCCTCTTCTTGTTTATTTCACAACTATTTCTTGAGCAAGATTTAGGACACATAGTGAGACCTCCTTATGCTCAATGTTATAGTTACCCCAAAGTACCTTGAGACATTTCATTATAGTAAACCATCATATCCTAAGGACTTTTGAGAGCATCCTGACTGGCTGTATCACTGTTTAGTATGCAAATTGTACTTCCTTCAATTGCAGGACTCTGCAGAAAGTAATGTGGACAACCCAGTGCATCTGTGGATGTGAGCTTCCCACTATTCAGGACACTTACAATGACAGGTGTGTAAAAAGAATCTGAAGGATCACTGGAGACCCGAGTCACCCCAACCACAAACTGTTCCAGCTGCTACCATCAGTGAAATGGTACCACAGCACTAAAGCCAGGACCAGCGGTCTCCGGGACACTTCTTCCACCAGACCATCAGACTGATTAATTCACGCTGACACAACTGTATCTCTAAGCTATATTGACTGTTCAGTTGTATATCTTACTGTACATACTATTTATTACAAATTACTGTAATTTGCACATTGTACATTCAGAAGGAAATGTAAAGGTTTTTACTCATGTATGTGAAGGATGTAAGAAATAAAGTAAATTCAATATAATTGTAAGTTACTGCAGTAATTGTTGATATTATTGTTGATTATATTGCTTGACCTGTGTCAGACTAAATGACAGATATAGCCAATCCATTTTTGAGCTATCATAGTATTCCATTTGCATCCCTTTAGACTTCTCTCACATCAAATGAAGTGACAGGGAAAGCAAATAACTTGTATCTTCCAATCATCACAATGATGGAGTTGGACTATTTGCAGAGGGGACAGTTGAGTCCTGGGCTGGACATTGTGTTCACTTAAGGAAACTGAAGCATCTTCCACAGCCTCTCCTTTCCAAGTGTACTGATCGCTGCAGGATCTCTGTTTGGCTTGCCACGCTGGAGGTCACTGGAATATGGCTTTTCCTACACTACTGTGCCTATAGCTATGCCTTCCCGTGTCGTCCCTGCTCTTACTGAGTTTGCTATATCATGGCATGACTGAGTGTCCAGCAGTATAACTGGGTGGGCAGGCTGGGCTCATCAACTTTGGCTGGCATCCAGCTTAGGAGAAGGACAACTCTGATTCCAAACCTGAATAGATGGGACTCATTAGCCTTGCCCAACCGTCTGTCTAGGAGAAGGCAAAAACCGATACTCATCCTACAGCCTTGCGGTCACTGCAGTCATCACAGATTGCTGTGCTATTGTGGAATGTCTCCTGGCCTAAAGAGTGGAATTGGTCTGCGTGGACCGATCCTCACTATAAACCTACGCAGTGCAGGTGAGAAGATAAGTCCCACAGCAACGGAGATATTCCTTCCAATCTTCACAAGTGAAGAACTAGTCATCATCATCTGTATTTTCAGAAATCCTGCTAAATGATCGACCTTCAACATGCACCAGAAACAGTTGAATTAAACAGCCTGTTGACAATGTGGCTCATGCTGAACAACCAGGCATATCCACACAAACATGAACTGAGAATATCTCAAAGCGAGTACCTACTATTTCTGCCTCTCCAGATCAAAGTAATATTTGCCAGCTAGGATCTCTGCCCTAGCTTTAATAAAAGCTCTCTTTTTTATTTATTATCTCCACAAACTGATTCTTTTGATTTTGCAGTAGATTATAGCTTCTCAGACTTAGGGGGAAAATCAAAATAATTTACTGATAAGAGGATTGCTAATAGTTTGTATTTAGCTCCACTGAAATGAATTGGCATTTTTAGTCAAATACTACTACCACTTACACAAGTCTTCAAAAAAAATTCTTCCATTTTGTGAAAAATATTTCTTTTTAAGGGTAAGATTAGAAATATATGAGTTTAGTTTTGATGCAATTGGCTATTTTATCTTCTAAATAATGCCTGATTTCAGCTAAAGTAATAATACTGAAAACTGGATGTTCCAGCTGATGGCTCCTTGAACTTTTCTTGTTATGATACATACTCCAAGAATCAAGCTCTTGATTAATAGGTGGTTGAAACAAAAAGAGGCATTTGCAAAAAAAAAGTAAGTTAAGATCTGTTCTGCATCTAGTGCATCAAGGGTAGATGTTAGGATGAAAGATAACTGAGGGGAGATTTGTCAGAGCGACACAAGATTGTGGGTCAGATGGGGTAAATGCATGAAAATTATTCCCATTAGTCATCTGAGACCAAGTTGTCAAGAATTAAAATTTGGTCAGGCTGATTTTGCTCACTCTCCCGTGAATGTTCATTCCTTTCTCCATGGTGCTGAGACTGTGAACTAATCCAACTACCATGCGTTTTTGCCCTGCTGGTGTGATGAAATGGGACTGAGGCTTGGGCCTACTCTGGCTGTTCTGAGATCAGATCTGGGGATTCAGTCTACTTTGGAATGCTGTTGGCATGCTTCTATGTTTTGCATAATACATGTTTTTATTTTTTCTCTCTCTTTCTCTGCACCAGGGTTTTTGGTCCTTTTTAAAATTGGGCCAGGTTTCTCAGTTTGTGGCTGCCTGTAGGCAAACAAATTTCAACTGTATAATTTATACATTCTTTGAATCTTTGAATATTCTACCCAGAGATTCACTTCATTGCAAGCATGCACAGTAAGTACAGAAAAAACACTACAGAATCAATAAGAAACTGCACATGACAAAGGTGGTCAAACATCAAATGTGCAAAAGACAACAAATTGTACAATACAAAGTGCAAATAATAATAAATATAAGTAATAAATATTGAGAATAATACATATAAAGGGAAATAATAAAGTAATAAACATTGAGTGTTGGGAACAGAATCAATAAGTGTCTTCTAGAAAGTGTTGGAAAGAAAGAGCCATGGAGATAGTGTAGGAGGTAGCACAGATTCAGTGGCCAAAATGGTTACTTTCAGCACCATCTAATTTTATGATGGCTTGTTTCTGTTGACTGAACACACATGTTGACTGAACACACATTGTCCAGATGCTCTAAGGTTAAACACACTCAGGAAATGTAGCAAATAACAATTATGAACCTAGCAAAGTATCTAAGATCATACAGAAATCTAAGGAGCTTGTGCTGCTGAAATTAGTTGTTACAAACTAAATTCAATATTTATAAATTAAAAATAAACTTCTGGTGATAGAGTAAATGTAAAGTGAATGAGATTAAATAACTTGTTAACATGGCAAGGCAATTTGCAATGATGATAAACAAAATGAACAAGTATGCAGCTAACACAAGCAAATGATAGTCCACAGGAATCATAGACAAGTTACATGTGGAGGAATGCTCTTATGCAACCTGCAGCCCAGCAAGATAACCATCCATGTTTTATAGTTAATACAGAAAGCTAAGGAAACTCATTCACGAAGTGGGGGAATTCCAGATGAAGAAAGACTAATCTGTTCTGAAAAGAGATGCAAGTCTTTGGAGCAAGTTAAGACCTACAAGTATCTGGGAGTACAGTTAGACGAGAAGCTAGACTGGACTGCCAACACAGATGCCTTGTGCAGGAAGGCACAGAGTCGACTGTACTTCCTTAGAAGGTTGGCGTCATTCAATGTCTGTAGTGAGATGCTGAAGATGTTCTATAGGTCAGTTGTGGAGAGCGCCCTCTTCTTTGTGGTGGCGTGTTGGGGAGGCAGCATTAAGAAGAGGGACGCCTCATGTCTTAATAAGCTGGTAAGGAAGGCGGGCTCTGTCGTGGGCGAAGTACTGGAGAGTATAACATCGGTAGCAGAGCGAAGGGCGCTGAGTAGGCTACGGTCAGTTATGGAAAACCCTGAACATCCTCTACATAGCACCATCCAGAGACAGAGAAGCAGTTTCAGCAACAGGTTACTATCGATGCAATGCTCCTCAGACAGGATGAAGAGATCAATACACCCCAATGCCATTCGGCTTTACAATTCAACCGCCAGGAGTAAGATATGTTAAAGTGCCGGGGTTAGGACTCAATGTATTTAAGTAAACTACTTAAGAACTTTTTAAAAAGCTATTATTACTGCTTTTTGAGAGGGTGCTTTTAGATGCATATCATATTTTTACTGAGTTAAGTATTGTATGTAATTAGTTTTGCTACAATAAGTGTATGGGACATTGGGAAAAAAAATGTTGAATTTCCCCATGGGGATGAATAAAGTATCTATCTATCTATCTATCTATCTATCTATCTATCTATCTATCTAACTATCTAAGTCATTCGCCTGGAGCAATACCTGCAGAGCAAAGGACAAACAAAATTGCTCAAGGATGTAAAGGGCAAGATTGAGACAAGTGCAGGAGGCAATGTTGGTAAAATCTTGACAACTGGAAGTTGTTGGGACGATGATGAAACGAAAAGCGAGGTGGTTGGAATGATGATGAAACCCAAAGCATAATTGAAACTTATGCAGTGCTGTAGTATGAAATTTACTCCAAACATTTTAATGGGTATAATAAGGTCTGATATTCCATTGACAGTATCTATTCAAACAATGCGGTTCTCTCATATCTTGTTCACATGGTAGAGCAGAAAAATCAAACTCTGAGATTCTTAAAAAATGTTCAAGGCATAAAAATGTTAAATCTTAACTCTATACAGCTTTTTGAGCAGGTCAGATCAGCCTATAATATTTTGTTAGGTGACCAACAAAGCAGCAGATGGAAGTATTTAATTTGGTCTTGTGTTGGTATTGAGCTGGAACCTTTAAGCCCTATTGCTTATAAGTACCCATGAATACTATCACTAAAGGGAGATTATACTGCAACTATCCAATCTTCAAAGACTGGTTTACTCCCCTGTTTATTCTCCACAGCGAGCTTAGCTGCCAATACCCACTATTCAAGAGACAGATCCCATCTCCCTGCCAGGAGAAGATCTTCCTGCTAATAAAGTAGTTTAAAACACAGTTCAATTACTTCAGTGATATATGTTTAAATCCACACAACATTCTTGAAACACATTTAAAATTCATCACTTGATCATGGATAAAGATAGATCTGGTCCCCGGGTTGAAGTTCTAAACTGGAAAAAGGCCAAATTTGAAGAAATGAGAAAGGATCTAAAAAGCGTAGATTGGGACAGGTTGTTCTCTGGCAAGGATGTGATTGGTAAGTGGGAGGCCTTCAAAGGAGAAATTTTGAGAGTGCAGAGTTTGTATGTTCCTGTCAGGGTTAAAGGCAAAATGAATAAGAATAAGGAATGTTGGTTCTCGAGGGATATTGGAACTCTGATAAAGAAGAAGAGAGAGATGTATAACATGTATAGGCAACAGGGAGGAAATAAGATGCTTGAGGAGTATAAAAAGAATAAGAAAATACTTAAGAAAGAAATCAAGAGGGCTAAAAGTAGACATGAGGTTGCTTTGGCAGTCAGGGTTAAGGATAATCCTAAGAGCTTCTACAGGTATGTTAAGAGAAAAAGGATAGTAAGGGATAAAATTGGTCCTCTTGAAGATCAGAGTGGTTGGCTATGTATGGAACCAAAAGAAATGGGAGAGATATTAAATGGGTTTTTTGCATCTGTATTTACTAAGGAAACTGGAATGGAGTCTATGGAAACAAGGCAAACAAGTAGGGAGGTCATGGAACTTATACAGATTAAAGAGGAGGAGGTGCTTGCTCTCTTGAGGCAAATCAGAGTAGATAAATCCCCAGGACCAGACAGGGTATTCCTTGGGACCTTGAGGGAGACTGGTGTTGAAATTGCAGGGGCCCTGGCAGAAATAATTAAAATGTCGATATCCACGGGTCAGGTGCCGGAGGACTGGAGGATAGCTCATGTAGTTCTGTTGTTTAAAAAAGGCTCAAAAAGTAAGCCAGGAAATTATAGGCCGGTAAGTTTGACATCGGTAGTAGGTAAATTATTGGAAGGAATACTAAGAGATAGGATCTACAAGTGGCAGGTCATGTTTAACCAATCTATTAGAGTTTTTTGAGGAAGTTACCAGGGAAGTGAACGAAGAGAAGGCAGTGGAGGTTGTATACATGGACTTCAGTAAGGACTTTGACAAGGTCCCGCATGGGAGGTTAGTTAGGAAGATTCAGTCGCTAGGTATACCTGGAGAAGTAGTAAATTGGATTAGACATTGGCTCAATGGAAGAAGCCAGAGAGTGGTAGTGGAGGATTGCTACTCTGAGTGGAGGCCTGTGACTAGTGGTGTGCCACAGGGATCAGTGCTGGGTCCATTGTTATTTGTCATCTATATCAATGATCTGGATGATAATGTGGCAAATTGGATCAGCAAATTTGCTGATGATACAAAGATTGGAGATGTAGTGGACAGTGAGGAAGGTTTTCAAAGCTCGCAGAGGGATTTGGACCAGTTGGAGGAATGGGCAGAAAAATGGCAGATGGAGTTTAATGCAGACAAGTGTGAGGTATTGCACTTCGGAAGGTCAAACCGGGGTAGAACATACAAGGTAAATGGTAGGACACTGAGGAGTGCAGAAGAACTGAGTGATCTGGGAGTACAGATACATAATTCCCTAAAAGTGACATCACAAGTAGATAGGGTTGTAAAGAGAGCTTTTGGTACATTGGCCTTTATAAATCAAAGTATTGAGTATAAGAGCTGGAATGTAATGGTGAGGTCGTATAAGACATTGGTGAGACCGAATTTGGAGTATCGTGTGCAGTTTTGATCACCTAATTACAGGAAGGATATTAATAAGGTTGAAAGAGTGTAGAGAAGCTTTACAAGGATGTTGCCGGGACTTGAGAAATTGAGTTACAGAGAAAGGTTGAATAGGTTAGGACTTTATTCTCTGAAGTGTAGGAGAATGAGGGGTGATTTGATAGAGGTGTATAAAATTATGGTGGGTATAGATAGAGTGAATGCAAGCAGGCTTTTTCCACTGAGGCCAGGGGAGCAGAAGTCCAGAGGTCATGGGTTAAGGGTGAAGGGGGAAAAGTTTAAAGGGAACATTAGGGGGGGATTCTTCACGCAGAGAGTGGTGGGAGTGTGGAATGAGCTGGCAGATGAAGTGGTGAATGCAGGCTCACTTTTGACATTTAAGAAAAACCTGGACAGGTATATGGATGAGAGCGGTTTGGAGGGATATGGCCTAGGCGTGGATCAGTGGGACTAGGCAGAAATATGGTTCGGCACAGCCAAGAAGGGCCAGAAGGCTTGTTTCTGTGCTGTAATGTTCTATGGTTCTATAAAGAGTTCCTATCTTAAACATTTTTAAACTATAAGCCATTTCAAAACCACAAACCACAAAACACAATGCATTTCTAAAATCAAAGGACAAATGATTTTCAAAAGACAGATATAATTTCTATAAAGCAAAAAGTCATACCTCGATGAAACCAAACAAATTGTCCATCAGAGAAAGCAAAGCCAGAGGAATGATCTCTCGTTCACCCTGTGTTCCTTCCATTGCTTCTTCGTGATCCTTACCCCTGTCCAAATAAGCCTGAACTGCCATCCACATTTATACCCTTTTTCTCTCCCACTCGAATGACTTCAGATGCATAGGCTATTTCCCCATATACCCTTTTTGCACAGGTAAGGCCACCTAATGAGCCAAGTTTGCATACGAGCTCGGTGAGGAGGTTGGTTACATGTGGAGGCCATCATCCAGTGATTCACTGAATGCTATGTAATTGTTGTTAAGGATTGAGTAAACAGTTTGTGTGTTTAAGCCTGTGTTTAAACTAGTATCGGGAAAGTGATTAAGGTACTTCATTATGAATGCCACAGGGATTAAGGTTTGGTACGATTCAAAGAGATTACTCACAAATAATACTTGTATTCTGAGAGGGGTGGATATCCACAGTCCTGATGAATTGCTAAATACAGTGCTAATTTCTGTGAATGTATTGGGGGAAATTATACTGGTTGAACGGCGGTTTGATCAATTGGTAGATAAGGACGTCGTGTTAGTCCAGACTAGCTGGAATTATAACTGAGTCAAGGAGTCCCTATGCATCACCCATAGTGGCGGGGAGAAAGAGGAATGGGAAGGTACAAATGTCTGTTGACTATCAGACACCGACTGACTTACAGTCCCTGACCAATATACTGTTCCATCAATCGAGGATGCTTTGGCCTGCCTGAGTGGAGCAAAATGGTTCAGTGTGTTGTACCTAAGTAGTGGTTATTATCAGATACCCATGAGTGAGCTGACAAAGAGAACTTGGCATTTATATATCCACTTGGATTCTTTCAGTTTGAAAGAATGCCCCAGGGCATATCAGGAGCACCGGCTACTTTCCAACATGTCATGGAGAAAACTGTTAGGGTCATGAAATTGCTTGAGATACTGGTGTACCTGGATGATTGCATAGTGTTCAAGTCAACACTGGAGGAGCACGAGACAAGACTACTGAAGGTGCTAGACCACTTGAAAGCTGAAGATTTAAAACTGTCACTGGGCAAGTGCCAGTTCTGTAAGATGTCGGACACATAGTCTCACAGCCAGAGTACCTACAGATCTGTACAAGATAGAGATGGTGACTGCATGGCCAAGGCCCAAGAACGTGAGTGCTTTACTCATTCCTTGGATTCTGAGGGTATTATCAGAGATTTGTGATGGACTACTCCAAAGTAAGCCACCTTTTGAACCCGTTTCTGTGTGGTTCTGCCCTTGGGGAAGAAAGGGAGGAGAATGAAAGGAGAAGAAGTTTAAGTTTATCTTTGCCCTCCGGAGCCTTTCGGGAAAAGATAAGTGGCAAAATGTAGAGGCCTTTCAGCTGCTGAAAGAGTTGCTGACTAAAGCACCTGTGTTGGCCTTTGCAAACCTCCATTTGCTGTATGTACTGCATATCCATGCCAGCCATGAGGGTTCAGGGGGTATTTTATATCACCCCTGTGAAAAGGGTCGAGACCTGTTGCTTTCATCAGCTGCAGTCTGTCACCCTCCAGACAAAACTACCCTATGCACAAATTGAAATTTCTAACATTGAAATGGGCTGTGGAAGTTAAGACACTGTCTATATGGTGCCAAGTTCAAGGTGAGGACTGACAACAATCCATTGACTTTCATCCTGACCTCGGTAAAGTTGGATGCCACAGGTCATCATTGGTTGGCAGCGTTGTCTACTTATGTTTTCAGCCTGAAATATCAGTCAGGGAGCCTGAACATTGATGCGGATGTGTTGTCCCAACGTTCGCATGAGCTGCTAGAAATGGACAGAGAGTGAATTGGGAGAGTGTTCCTGCCTCTGGTGTTAAAGCAATGTACCTTTTTTCTGCAGCAGGGAAATCAGAGGCAAGGCTATGGCATGATAGAGCTGTGCTCATTTGGGAGCTTCAAGTTGTGCTATTTCACAAGCTTATTGCAACTTAACCGCTCTGGAAATGGAACAGTTTCCTGCCATGAGTTCCACAGAATTGGCAGCAGCCCAACGAGATGACAACTGTATAAGTGCCATTTGGTTATCTGTTGCAGGAGGGGATATAACCCAAGTTGAAAAGACAAAATACCTTACAATAACTCTACTGATGAGAGAATGGGACAAACTGGAGTTGAAGAACCAGGCTTTATACAGGCATCAGTGTTCCCAGTTGGTTTTGCCTGAGAAGCATCAGAGGATTGTTTTGAAGTCCCTTCGTAATGATTCAGGTCATTTGGGGTTTGACAAGACCTACGGATTGGCCTGAGATCAGTTCTATTGGCCCTGACTGAAGCCTGAGGTTGAAGAGTACAGTAAGACATGCATTCACTGTCTTCAGAGGAAGACTTTGCCTGCAGGAGTTGCTCCATTATCCCATTTACAAGTACAGGACTACTTGATTTAGTGTGTATGGATTTCCTTTCCTACAATCCTGTTTCCATCAGTGCTGTGAATGTGTCGGTCATCGCTAATCTCTGCACAAGATGTACTCAAGCCTTGCCCACAAAGGATCACAGGGCATCCACAGTTTTGAAAGTGTTATGGGAGAAGTATTTTGTTCATTATGGCCTCGCAAAAAGAATACAAAGTCATCTGGGAAGGGATTTTGAGAGTCAGCTTATAGATGAGTTACTGAGCATGCTCGGAGTCAAGAAGTTGAGGACTTTGCCTTATCACCCTTAGGGTGATTCCCAGCCTGAAAGGTTTAACCAGACAGTTTTAGACATGCATGGAACCCTGGATATCAGCAAAAAGAGCTAACCGAGTCAGCATATTGGGCATTTGGTACACTGTACAACTGTACCCTGAATGAAGCTACCAAATACTCGCCATACTATATGACATTCAGGCATAAAGCAAGATTGCCTGTAGATCTGTTTTGGAGCTGGTGGGGAACACTTGCCATGGATGACGTATCTTAAGGATATGTCTGACATGAGGAAAGAACTGCAAAAGACTTATGAGTCAGCAGCGGTCTCTGCTCCCAAGCAAAGTCAAGGGGAAGCAAGAGGAGATATGATCAAAAGGTGAGGTTTTCACAACTGAATCATGGCGACAGAGTAGAATTTGGGGCTACCGGGGAAGTATGAGTTGGCTAAGTGCTGGGTGTCTACACCTTATGTAGTGGAGAACCAGATGCCAAATGTGCCAGTTTCCCACATGAAGCCAGAAGATGGGAATGGCCCTGTCAAAATTCTCCATCAGATTCACCTTTTTTCCCTAGGGCAGGAGGTACTTGATGGCCCACAGCCTGACATGGAGCACACACCTACTGGGAGAACTCCGCATAGAAGGAGCAGAAATCAGCGGGCAGAGCTGAAAAGGATCCAAACACTGAATCCTGTATGGACTCAGAGGGTGAGGAAATGTGGATGTAGTATACTTCACCTTATGCAAACTCCCCGAGAACTGATGAAGAGATTCCTGAATCAGACGTGTGCTAGCAGGTGTGGTACTAGACAATGAAGGGAAGTTGAGCACCGACGTAATTGGGGATGAAGCTAACCTCAGTTTGGTGAGAGGGGGACCTGAATCACTGGAAAGCATGAATAATGGACAGGGGGAGGCATCCCCAAGAAGATAGGAAAGGTGCCAAGGAGTGCCTGGGGCTGAAGAAGCTGAAGGTGAGGTAAGGAGGTCTCAGAGAATCAGGAACACCCCTCCCACCCCCACCCCCAGATAGGCTGGCATATGATGCACCGGGGAAACAGAATATTGCTTCTATTCCCCAAAGTGAGATATGTACTGCCACTTACAAATGGGTTGCGGTCCTGAAATCATAAAATTCACATGAATACTGTTTTATTAATAACAGTTTGATAAGTTTCAAATTCATGAGGACATGTCTCATTTTGGTGGGGGTTGGGGAGGATGTAATGCCGTGATTAAGATTTTTGCTGCCAATGCTGTAGGGTATTTCATTTAGTAGGTTTTTGTATAAGCAGTGTGCCCTTCTGGTGGAATTTGGTTTCAGCTGAAGATAAGGGGTTATGATGTTCAACTTAGGAATGTTGTGTCAGCCAATAAGAATGGTGGAATTGGGAGAAGGTTCTAGAGAGAGCTGGGTGGAGAGAGTTTTGTGATGGGCACTGGTGAGGTTTGTGGACTTCTTGGCGGGAGATGCAGAGAGGAGAAGATCGGGAGAGACAGCCCAAGGATTCGGTCTGAAGGGAAGATGAGAATGCAAAGAGTGCTTCGTGAGATGAAAAAGTCCAAGGTGGGAAGTTCTACTGGTGATTGCTGATAAGAATTCAGAGCTGTGAGTGAGTGATACCCAGCTTTTGCACAATACATGTTCTAATGACTGTGCACATTTAGACTGGTTTAATTGTAACAGTCCTTTCTGGATTTTTCTTTTCTTTCTTTTCTTCTCTTAATAACTGTTTGATAAAGCTGAAATTAGTAAATACGCTTTCTTTATAATTGTATGTGGTGTACAATTTGCTATTTCTTGCTGACATACAATTTTGTGTGGGCACTATTTACACAGCATTTGCTCAAATTCGGGTTCCGTTAATCGAAACATCCCAACTTCCTATTTGTTTTAGCCCATATCATATGGACCCTAGATGTATTTTGTTTAAAAAAGGTGGCCTTCTCATCACTGAGTCCTTTGGCTGTGAGCCAAGTTTACATAAGAGTTTGGTGAGGGGGTTACACACAAATGATCTAAAAGCATCTTGGAAACATAGATCTCAGCATAATGTTCACAGTTCACAATTAATGCTGTAAAACTGACTTCCTTGAGTAAATAAAACTCCCAACATTAATAGATCAGTTATTTGATATGTAAATTTATATTATCCATCTGGTCTGCAAGCTTCTCCGAACTAAGCAACTGAGTATCAACTTGTCTGTTTGAAATAAGGCATTGCCTTACACTGCATCCCTCAAGCAGTAAGACAGTATGCTATAAACAAGGCTTATTTGTAAAGCTGTTCTAGAGACAGTCCATTGTTTTAACTTCAAACAGATTATTGCTTGCTATTTATATTTTATGAACTGTAGATTGATTCCCATTTATGACCAGAAATTGAACAAAACAATATTAGTTGGAAGTTTATTTATATCCATTTGTGATCTTACAAGAGGTAGCTGTTTTGTTTAGAAGCTGAGATGAGCAAACATGGGATGGAGAATGAATATCAATCACAGCTCATCACAGGTTAGCTTCAGTAGAACTGGGATCACTATAACATGTTGGTTGATCAACTAGCTGGAGTGCTTACTGATATCTTTAACCTCTCCCTTCGGCAGGCTGAGGTACCTATCTGTTTCAAGTAGGATTTAATTATACTGGTGCCTAAGAAGAAGAACATAGTAATCTGCCTCAATAACTAGCATCCAATAGCACTTACATCCTCTGTCGTGGAGTGTTTAGAGAGGTCAGTAAAGAAACACATCAACTCCTTCCTGAGAAGCAACTTGAATCCACTCCAATCTGCCTACCAATGCAACAGGTCCACAGCAGATGCCATCTCATTGGATCTACACTAACCCAGAAAAATTTGGACAGCAAAGATGCATACATTAGAATGCTCTTTATTGACTATAGCTCAGTACTCAATACCACCAACCCCTCAAAACTAATCAATAAGTTTCAAGACATTGGTCTCAACAAATCCTCATGCTACTGGATCCTTGACTTCCTCACTTGCAGACCTCAGTCAGTTCAAAATGGCAACAACATCTCCCCCACAATCTCCATCAGCACAGGTGCACCACAAGAATGTGTGCTTGGCCCCCTACTCTATTTGCTTTACAATATAACTATGTGGCTAAGTTCAGTTCCAATGCCATATCAAAGTTTGCTGATGACAACACTGTCATAGGCCAAATCACAGGTGATGACGAGTCAGTATATAGAATGGTGATTGAAAATCTGACTGAGTGCTTCCACACAACAAGCTCTTACTCGATGTTAGCAAGACAAAGAAGATCATTACTGGCTTCAAGAGAAACAAACCAGAGGTCCATGAGCCAGTCTTCATTGGAGGATCAGAGTTGGAGAGAGCCAGTAACTTTAACTTCCTTGGTGTTGCCATTTAAGAGGGCATGTGCTTGGCCCAGCACGTAAGTACTCTTACTAAGAAAGCGCAGTGGTGCCTCTACTTCACTCAGAGTTTGCAGAGGTTCTGCATGATGTCCAAAGCTTTGACAAACTCCTATAGATGTGTAGTTCAGGATATATTGTCTGGCTGCATCACAGCCTGGTATGGAAATACCAATGCCCTTGAATAGAAAATCCTACAAAAAGTAGTGGATATGGCCCAATTCATCCCAGGTAAAGCCCTCCCTGCCATTCAGGACATCTACACGGAGCATTGTCACAGGAAAGCAGCATCCATTATCAGGAACCCCACCACCCAGGTGATGCCCTCTTGTCACTGCTGCCATCAGGAAGAAGATACAGGAGCCTCAGGACTCACACCACCAGGCGCAGGAACAGTTATTCCCTTCAACCATCAAGCGCTTAAACTAAAGGCAATAAATTCACTGAAAGGTTCCCACATCCTATGGACTCATTTTCAAGCACTCTCCATCTGATGTTCTTGGTATTTATTGCTTATTTATTATTATTATTATTATTATTATTATTATTATTATTATTATTATTATTATTATTATTATTATTATTATTATTATTATTATTATTATTATTATTATTATTATTATTATTATTATTATTTACATTTTTGTATTTGGACAGTTTGTATTCTTTTGCATACTGGTTGAATGCCCAGTTGGTGTAGTCTTTCATTAACTCAGTGGTTATTATTCTGTTATGGGTATATTAAGTATGCCCACAAGAAAATGAATCTCAGGGTTGAATATGGTGACACGCATGTTCTTTGATGATAAATTTACTTTGGACTTTGAACTTCCAACTATGTCTTTAAATTAGTAAATTATGGGTCCAAGCACAATTGATTGTATTATTATAACATCTCAAACTGGGACATAAACAAATCAACTGGCATCCAGAAAACCTGACAAGTATTTTCACGGTTCAGAAACATACAAGCCTCTCAGAACACTGTCACAATTGCATTTTGCATATTATTTTATGCTGACTGTAGTTCCCAAACTTACATAGTTCAAAGTATTAAAAAGGATGCACCTGACACGCTTAAGGCATTCTGTGTAATATATTCTCAATATACCACAATATAGAATGGGTACTGGTTTACATGCATTATAGAAAATGCAACTTCTGTCAGCAGTTTTCAATGCAAATAAACAAACAATAGCCATGTCATGAAGATTGAGATTATTTTTAATGAGAACAGAACCAATAATAATTAAGTGGAGAACTGCTGATGTGGATAGAGATCAAAGATGCTCAAACTAAGTTTGATGTCTTCCACATGTAAAATTAATGTAGAGTTAGTCAAAGTGAGATGATTTTAAAATTGGCAGCCCCTCCAAGTTATATGAAGCAATGAAATCAAAGCTTACTTTGAAATTCAGAAATGGAAGATTTAGAAAAGACATGATATTTTCTGTTAAAATGTAAAGCAATACAATAAAGTTAAAGCAGATAAAGGAACAATATCAAATTGACATACATTATATAATTAAAATTCCTTGTGAAATGGGGAGCTAATTTGCATAAGGCCATAAGATCATAAGACATTGGAGAAGAATTAGGCCATTCATCCCAGTCTGCTCCACCATTACATTATGGATGATCCCAGATCACATTCAACCCCATAAACCAGCCTTCTCAACATATCCTTGATACTCTAATCAATCAGGGAACTATCAACTTCCACCTTGAATATATCCACAGACTTGGCCTCAACCACAGTCTGTGGCAGAACATTCCACAGATTCACCACTCTCTGGCTAAAAAAATTCCCTCCTTACCTCTGTTCTAAAAGATCACTCCTCAGTTTTGAGGCTGTGGCCTCTGGTTCTGGATGCCCTAACCATAGGAAACATCCTCTCCACTTAAACCCTATTTGGTCCTTGCAACATTCAATAGGTTTCAATGAGATCCCTCTGTATCCTTTTGAATTCCAGAGAGTACAGGTCCAAAGCTGCCAGAAAACGCTCCTCATATGTTAACCCATTCATTCCCAGACTCATCCTTGTGAACCTCCTCTGGACTCTCTCCAAAGACAATGCATCCTTTCTGCGATATGGGGCCCAAAAACTGTTGACAATATTCAAAGTGTGGTCTAACTAGTGGCTTATAAAGCCGCAGCAATAACTCCTTGGTTTTATATGCTATTCCCCTTGAAATAAATGCCAACATTGCATTTGCCTTCTTTCCCACAGACTCAACCTGTAAATTAAACTTCTGGGAGTTTTGTACGAGGACTCCTAAGTCCCACTGCTCCTCTGACGCTTGAACCTTCTCCCCATTTAGATTTCAGTCCACACTTTTGTTCCTTTTACCAAAATGCATTATCATACATTTCCCAACAGTGTATTCCATTTGTCACTTTTTTGCCTATTCTTCCAATTTGTATAAGTCCAGCTGCAATTTCGTCGCTTCCTCAGCGCCACCTGCCCCTTCACCTATTTTTGTATCACCTGCAGACTTTGCCACAAAGCCATCCATTATTGACAATGTGAAAAATAGCAGTCCCATTACTGACCCCTGAAGAACACCACTAGTCACTGCCAGCCAACCAGAAAATGACCCCTTTATTCCCAGTCACTGCCTCCTGCTTGTCAGCCATTCTTCTATACTTGCCAGTATCTTTTCTGTAACACCATAGGATTTTATCTTATTAAGCAGCCTCATGTGTGGCACCTTATCAAAGGCCTTCTGAAAATCCAAATAAATGGCATCCATTGTCTCACGTTTGTCTACCCTGCTTGTTACTTCCTCGAAGAACACTAACCAATTTATCAGGCAAGGTTTCCCTTTACAGAAACCATGCTGACTTTGACTTATTTTATCATTAGTCTTCAAGTACCCCGAAACCTCATCCTTAATAGTAGACTCCAACATTTTCCCAACCACTGAGGTTAGGCTAACTGGCCTATAATTTCCTTTTCCTTGCCTTCCTCTCTTCTTAAAGAGGGGAGTGACATTTGCAATCTTCCAGTCCTCTGGGACCATGCCAGAATCAAGTTGTTCCTGAAAGATCATGATCAATGCATCCGTTATCTTTTCAGCAACCTCTCTCAGGATTCTGGGATGTAGTCCATCTCATCCAGGTGACTTATCCACCTTAAGACCTTTGAGTTTGCCCAGCATTTTTTCCCTTGTAATAGCAGTGGCACTCACTCCTGCTTCCTGACACTCATGCACTTCTGGCACACTTCCAGTGTCTTCGACAGTGAAGACTGATGCAAAGTACCCATTTAGATCATTTGCCATTTCTTCATCCCCCATTACTACCTCATCAGCATCATTTTCCAGTGGTCAAATATCAACTCTCACCTCCCTTTTACTCTTTATATAACTGAAAAAGACTTTTGGTATCCTGCTTTATATTATTGTCTACTTTGCCCTCATATTTCATCTTCTCCCTTCTTATAGTTTTTTAAATTGCCTTTTGTTGGATTTTGAAAGCTTCCCAATCATCCAACTTCCCACTCATTTTTGCAATTTTATATGCACTTTCCTTGGCTTTTATGCAGCCCTTCACGTCCCTTATCAGTCATAGTTGTCTACCCCTGCCATTTGAGAACTTCTTTCTGTGGGATGTATCTTTCCTGTGCCTTGTGAACTATTCCCAGAAACTTCAGTCACCTCACTTTGCCATCATCCCTGCCAGTATCCTTCTCCAATCCACCTGGACTAGCTCCTTTCTTATGCCTCTGTAATTTCCTTTATTCCATTGTGATACTGATACATGTGACTTATGCTTCCCCCTCTCAAATTGCAGTATGAATTCAATTATATTATGATCACTACCTCATAGGAACATACAAATATAAGAAATAGGAGTAGGAATAGGCCATCTGGCCCATCGAGCCTGTTCCATCATTCAATAAGATCGTGGCTGATCTAGCTATGGACTAAACTCCGCTTTCCTTCCTTTTCTCAATACCCTTAATTCTATCTATCCAAAAATCTTCCAACCTTGTCTTAAATATATCTACAGAGGTATCCGAACTGCTTCATTGGGCAATGTTTTCCACAGATTCACCACCCTCTGGGAAAAGCAGTTCCTCTTCATCTAAGTCATAAATCTACTCTCCTGAATCTTGAGGCTATGTCCTTTAGTTCTAGTCTCAGCTATCAGTTGAAACAACTTCCCTGCCACTATCTTATCTATCTCTTTCATAATTTAATATGTTTCTATATGATCTCCTCACATTCTTCTGAATTTCAGTGAGTACAGTCCCAGATGATTCAATCTCTCCTCATAGTCTAACTCCCTTATCTCTGGATTCAAACTGGTGAACCTCCTCTGCACCGCCTCCAAAACCAGTTGATCCGTCCTCAAGTAAGGAGACCAGAATTGCACACAATACTCCAGGTGTGGCTTCATCAGTACCCTGTACAGTTGCAGCATAACCTCTCTGCTCTTAAATTCAATCCCTCTAACAGTGAAGGTCAACATCACATCTACCTTCTTGAAAGCCAACCTTTTGTGTCTCATGCACAAGCACTCCAAGTCTTTCTGCACAGCAGCATGCTGCAGTTTTAAAAAATTTAAATAATAATCTGCTGTTCCATTTTCCTTCCAAAGTGGATGACTTCGCATATACCAACATTGTACTCCATCTGCCAGAACCTTGCCCATTCACTTAACCTTTCTACTGTATATCTCTCTGCAGACACTCTGTATCTTCTGCACAATTTACCGTACTTTTCCTCTCAGTTTAGTATCATCAGCAAATTTAGATACACCACACTCGGTTCCCTCTTCCAGATCAGTAATGTATATCGTGAACAGTTGTGGGCCCAGCACCGATCCCTGCGGCACACCATTAACCACTGATTGCCAATCAGAGTATCACCTATGTATCCCAACTCTCTGCTTTCTATTAGTTAACCAATCCACTATCCATATTAATACATCACCCCCAACTCTATGCATTCTTAACTTAAGATTTATGGATAATTATTTTATGTGGCACCTTATTGAATGCCTTATGGAAATCCAAGTAAATAATGTCCATCTCTTTCCTTCTATCCATGGTGCTTGTTATGTGCTCAAAGAACTCCAGTAAGTTTGTCAAACAGGAGCTGTCTTTGCTAAATCTACCTGATGGATCCGTTTATTTCTAGATCCCTCGCTATTTCTTCTTCAATGATAGCTTCAAGCATTTTCTCAACTATAGATGTTACATTAACTGACCTATAGTTACCTGCCTTTTGCCTCCGTCCTTTTTTTGAACAGTGGTGTGACATTCATCACATTCCAATCTGCCGGGACCTGCCCAGAGTCCAGAGAAATTTGGTAAATTATCGCCAAAGCCTCTACTATAACTGCTGCCATTTCTTTTAGTATCCTGTGATGCATTCCATCAAGACCAGATCAGCTATCTTCAGACTCACAAGTTTGCTCAGGGCTACCTCTTTAGTGATAGTTATTGTATCTAGGTCCTCACCTCCCATCACATCCATAACATCTCTCTTTGGTATGTTAGATGTGTCCTCCACTGTGAAGACTGACACAAAATAGTCCTTCAAAAGCCTCAGCCATTTCCTCATTACCCAATATCAATTCCCCTTCTTGTCCTCCAAGGTAACTACATTCACTTTAGTCACCCTTTTCCACTTTATATAATTATAAAAACTTTCATCTGTTTTTATGTTTTGTGCTAGTTTATTTTCTTAATCTACCTTCTCTTTAGTGGACGTTCGCTTAGTGGTTCTTTGTTGCTTTTTACAGTTTTCCCAATTTTCCTTTTTTCCACTACTCTTGGTGACTTTCCATACATGAGTTTTTAGTTTGATGCTTTCTTTTATTTCCTTAGTTATCCAAGGCTGGCTCTCCCCAGCCTTACTGTCCTTGCTTTTAACTGGAATATACTTTTGTTGAAAACTCTTTTTGAAAATCTTCCACTGTTCCTCAACCATCCCACCATATAGCCTGTGTTCCCAGTATACACTATACAAATCCTCCCTCATCCCATTGTAGTCTCCATTCTTTAAGCATAATGCACTGGTTTTCAATTGGACAATTGCACTCTCCATTGTATGAGAAAAGGCTCCTTTTTCTCCTAGAGGTTCCTTTATATTAAGCTCCCTAATAAGATTTGGGTTATTACACAACACCCAATCTTAGATAGCCTATCCCTGAGTAAGGTCAAGCACAAGCTGCTCTAAAAAGCCATCTCAAAGCATTCAACAAATTCCCTCTCTTGTGATCCAACACCAACTTAATTTTTCAAATTCCTTTGCATATTGAAGTTACCCATTACATTTGTGGTATTACTGTTATTATGAATTTAATGGAATTGACTTTATTACTTACATCCTTCATATACATGAGGAGTAAAAATCTTTAAGTTACATCTCTGTCTAAAAGTGCAATGTGCAATTTATAATAAATAGTATGCGCAACAGGACAGTCAATATCACATAGAAATACAATTGTATTTGCATGAATTAATCAGTCTGATAGCCTGGTGGAAGAAGCTGTCCCTGAGCCTGTTGGTCCTGGCTTTTATGCTGCAATACCATTTCCCGAAGGGTAGCAGCCGGAAGAGTTTGTGGTTGGGGTGACTTGGATCCCCAATGATCCTTCAGGCCCTTTTTGCACACCTATCTTTGTAAATGACATAAATAAACTTCTACAGAAGTGCTGGGCTGTCTGCACCACTCTCTGCAGAGTCCTGTGATTGAGGGAAGTACAGTTCCTATACCAGGCAGTGATGCAGCCAGTCAGGATGCTCTCAATTGTGCCCCTATAGAAAGTTCTTAGGATCTGGGGGCTCATACCAAACTTTCTCAACCGTCTGAGGTGGAAGAGGCACTGTTGTCTTTTTCACCACAGAGCCAGCATGTACAGACTATGTGAGATCCTTGGTGATGTTTATACTGAAGCTGTTCACTCTCTCAACCCCAGATCCATTCATGTCAATAGGGGCTATCCTGTCACCATTCCTCCTGTAGTCCACAACCAGCTCCTTTGTTTTTGCGACATTGAGGGAGAGGTTGTTTTCTTGACACCACTGTGTCAGGGTGATGACTTTTTCTCTGTAAGCTGCCTCGTTATTATTTGAGAATAGGGCAATCAGTGTAGTGTCATCAGCAAATTTAATTAGCAGAATGGAGCTGTGGGTGATAACACAGAGGGTATATAGAGAGTAAAGGAGGGGGCTTAGTATATAGCCCTGAGGGGCACCTGTGTTGAGGGTCAGAGGGGCACAGGTGAGGTAGCTCACTCTTACAAACTACTGACCATCTGACAGGAAGTCCAGGATCCAGCTACACAAGACAGGGAAAAAGCCAAGGTCTCTGAGTTTCTTGTCAAGCCTGGAGGGAATTATGGTGTTGAATGCTGAACTGTAGTCCAAGAACAGCATTTTCACATAAGCTTTACATGCCTTTTCCAGCTCCCTTTGCAATCTCAACCCAACATCTTGGCTACTGTTTGGAGGCCTATATATGATTCCCATAATGTTTTACTTTACTCTTGCAGTTTCTTAACTCCATCCACAACGATTCAACATTCTCTGACCCTATGTCACCTCTTTCTAAAGATGTAATTCATTCTCTTACCAACAGACCCTATGCATTCCTGCCTGTCCTTTCAATACAAAGTATATCCTTTGATGTTAAGCTCCCAAATGTGCTCTTACTTCAGCCACGACTCAGTGATGCTCACAGTGTCATACCAACCAATTTGTAATCACGCCACGAGTTCATCCACTTCATTCTGAATTCTACGCATATTTAAATACAGCACTTTCGGTCCCCCGTTCTTCACCTTTTTGAATTCTGCCTCAGTGGTACACTTTAATTCTTTGCTCTGTCTGCATTTGTACCCAATGATTGTATCCAAACATTGCCTCAAAGCATTAAAAAATGCAGATACTTATAACTTATATAAATACAGTCAGTATAAGAGAGATAAATTAAAGCTGGAAATCAAATTGCACACCAAAGCACGTAACATGCTCTCTATTGAAATGAGCAAACTGCAGCACATAAGCTTAAACAGCACAAGTTCATGAAGTCACTCCGAAGTAGAGTTCAAATGGTGTAATTGAAGCTTTACTCTCTAAAATGTCATCCAATTTAGTTTAATAACTGAATGCCCCACCTCTACGATATCAATATAGAAGCTGAGAAATGTTCTAAAGTATATCATCTGTACCCCTATCAAACTCAACTTCTTCAGAAGTTGGAACAATAGTCTGTAATAAATAATCACCAGCATGTAGCAAGCAAATTAGAATATGTTAAAAGTATACAAAAAAATTTCTTCAATTGTTGGAAATTTGAAATAAAAACAGAAAGTCCCGAAAAAATCTCAGCAGGTCATTCAGCATCTGTGGAAAGTTATTGCTTGAGTCTGAGATCCTTCATTGAGTTTTGATTTCCACAAAAGTTGCCTGACCGCCAGGTTTTCCTAGCAATTTCAGTTAAATGACAGAATTTTTATTGTATACGACCCATAAGTTAAAATCTCACCACTGCTTGTTGCTCATTTTCAATTTAGATTTAAAGGGTTAAATGGTATGTTTCTATCCCATATAATTCTGTGATTCTAGGAAGATGCCATACTTTCCCTTAAGCCTGTTCTGCTATTTAAAAAGATAAGATTAATTTAATCAATGGTTTCCTGCCTGATCCCCATCAGTAACTCTTGATTCACTTGTCATCATCTAAAAATCTATCCACATCAGATCTGAATGTGCATATTGACATGGCTTGCTTATATCTCTCGGGTGGAGAATTTAAAGATTCACTGCTACCTGAGAGAAGAAATTACTTCTTAACTCTGTTCTAAATGGGTACCCTTTCAAACTGATGTTATTCTACCTAGTTCAATGTTCCTTAGTGGGAAACATGCTCACAGCTTCTAGAATGTCAGTTTTCTTCAGTGGCCATGTTATTAAGTATAGGAGTGTACCATATAAAGTGCTGACAGGAGTGGAATCGGATGTGATCTTCTGCTGCTGTAGCCCATCTGTTTCAAGCTTTGATGTGTTATATGTTCAGAGATGCTCTTCTGTACAGCACTGTTGTACCACATTGCTATTTGAGTTACTGTTGCCTTCTTATCAGTTTGAACCAGTCTGGCCATTCTCGCTGACCTCTCTCATTAACAACACACTTTCTCCCACAGAACAGCCACTCACCGGATTTTTTTGGTTTGTTTTTTGCGCCGTTCTCTGTAAACTCTAGAGACTATTTTGCATGAAAATCCCAGGAGATCAGCAGTTTCAGAAATGCTCAAACCACCCTGTCTGGCACCAACAATTCCATAGTCAAAGTCACTTAGATCACATTTCTTCCCTATTCTGATACTTGGTCTGAACAGCAACAGAACCTTTTGATCATATTTGCATATTTTTATGCATTGACCTTCTGCCACATGATTGGCTGATTAATAAGCAGGTGTACCAGGTTACCTAATAAAGTGGCCATTGTGCATACCTTTCAATAGTATCATCTGTGATTTATTGTAAGTCACTGCAGTTGATTTTGTGAATGATAAATGTTGCAATCATAATGTAGTGGTTAGTTATGGTGGGAGTGTCTGGTTTGGGGTAGATCCATGAGGTCTCAATGAAGCCAGCTGCTTTATCCTGGAAGATTTCAAGCTTCCTGCATTTTGTTGCAACTGCATTTATTCAATAGAGACTTGCACCTTACAGATATTGGAAAGGCATGAGGATATCAGGAGCTGTAAGTAGCCTGTTTTTATAATTGGGTATTATTTATGTGCCCAATAAACAGGAAAAAACTGTGAAGATTGGAAATATAAAATAAAAATTCTGGAGTTACTCAGCAGGCTGGGCAGCAACCATGGTGAGAGGTCAATAATCTTTCTCTGTTCCTCTCTCTGCAGCTCCATAGGTGTTCCCTGTTCCGCTATCTTCAGCATTTTTTCTGTGTCTGGCCCGTTTAAGTTTCTTGGCAGTACTCTCATGTCACTACTGAATTTCAGCTCCTTGGTCTATATTTGTAATATATGTTTATAGTTCTATAAGTCATCATTCAGAGGTAGAGATAAGGGGTCTGATGGGTTTAAACATTGACTGCTTACAATTCTATAAACTTTGAAAGACCCATTAGGAATTATGCTAGTTGATATTAAACTGATGCTATCAGACCAGTGTGATCTAAATATTTATTGGCACCTGCTGTGGCATAAACATTTTTGTCATTCAAGTGCAGTGCCAAACCAGTTTGTTGAAATGTTTGCAAACGGTGAATTTTAGTCAATTTCAATCTTTCTAAACATCATTGATTGGAACCCTGAAACATCTTTTGATTATTTAAATTGAATTAAATTTATTTAAATCTTACATCCATCCCACAACATGAGGGAGTAAAAGTCTTTGTGTTATGACTTTGTTGCAATGTACAGACATGTGAATTTATAAAATTTAAAAACAGATAGCAGAAGTTTTTATAAATATATAAAGTGGAAGAGGGTGGCTAAAGTCAACGTAGGTCCCTTGGAAAGCGATAAGGGCAAATTGATATTGGGTAATAAGGAAATGGCTGAGTCATTGAATGACTATTTTGTGTTGGTCTTTACAGTGGAGGCCATGTCTAATATGCCGAAGAAGGATGTTATGAATGAAATGGGAGGTGAGGACCTCGATAAAATCACTGTCACTAAAGACATAGTGATGAGCAAACTAGAGGGCCTGAAGGTAGATAAATCCCTTGGTCCTGATGGGATGCATTCCAGGGTGCTGAAGGAATTGGCAAAGATTGTAGTAGATGCACTGGTAATCATTTATCAAAACTCTCTAGACTCTGGGCATGTCCTGGAAGATCGGAAAACAGAAAATGTCACGCCACTTCTTAAAAAAGGATGTAGAGAAAAGATGGGCAACTATAAGCCAGTAGCTTAACATCTATAGTCGGGAAAATGCTTGAAGATGTCATTAAGGAAGAAATAATGAAACATTTAGAGAGGAGTGGTTCCATTAGACAGACACAGCATGGATTCAGAAAGGGCAGGTCCTGTTTGACAAACTTACTGGAGTTCTTTGAGGACATAATGAGTGCAGTGGATAGAGGGGAACAGATATAACCATATAACATATAACCATATAACAATCACAGCACGGAAACAGGCCATCTTGGCCCTCCTAGTCCGTGCCGAACTCTTAATCTCACCTAGTCCCTCCTACCCGCACTCAGCCCATAACCCTCCACTCCTTTCCTGTCCATATACCTATCCAATTTTACCTTAAATGACACAACTGAACTGGCCTCTACTACTTCTACAGGAAGCTCATTCCACACAGCTATCACTCTCTGAGTAAAGAAATACCCCCTTGTGTTTCCCTTAAACTTTTGCCCCCTAACTCTCAAATCATGTCCTCTCATTTGAATCTCCCCTACTCTCAATGGAAACAGCCTATTCACGTCAACTCTATCTATCCCTCTCAAAATTTTAAATACCTCGATCAAATCCCCCCTCAACCTTCTACGCTCCAATGAATAGAGACCTAACTTGTTCAACCTTTCTCTGTAACTTAAGTGCTGAAACCCAGGTAACATCCTAGTAAATCGTCTCTGCACTCTCTCTAATTTATTGATATCTTTCCTATAATTCGGTGACCAGAACTGTACACAATATTCCAAATTTGGCCTTACCAATGCCTTGTACAATTTTAACATTACATCCCAACTTCTGTACTCAATGCTCTGATTTATAAAGGCCAGCGTTCCAAAAGCCTTCTTCACCACCCTATCTACATGAGACTCCACCTTCAGGGAACTATGCACTGTTATTCCTAGATCTCTCTGTTCCACTGCATTCCTCAATGCCCTACCATTTACCCTGTATGTTCTATTTGGATTATGGATGTCATAAATTTGGATTTCCAGAAGGCGTTTGATAAGGTGCCGCACAAGAGACTTATGAATAAGATACGGATGCATGGAGTCGGAGAAAGTGTTTTGGCAACATCCTCTACATAGCACCATCCAGAGACAGAGAAGCAGTTTCAGCGACAGGTTGCTATCGATGCAATGCTCCTCAGACAGGATGAAGAGATCAATACTCCCCAATGCCATTCGGCTTTACAATTCAACCGCCAGGAGTAAGATATGTTAAAGTGCCGGGGTTAGGACTCAATGTATTTAAGTAAACTACTTAAGAACTTTTTAAAAGCTATTATTAATGCTTTTTGAGAGGGTGATTTTAGATGCATATCATATTTTTACTGAGACAATAAGTGTATGGGACATTGGAAAAAATGTTGAATTTCCCCATGGGGATGAATAAAGTATCTATCTATCTATCTATCTATCTATGGATAGTGGCTTGGTTAACCGATAGAAGGCGGAGAGTTGGTATAAATGGGTGTTTCTCTGGTTGGCAATCAGTGGTGAGCGGGGTGCCACAGGGGTCGGTGCTGGGCCTGCAGCTGTTTACCATTTACATTGACGATTTGGAAGAGGGGACTGAGTGTAACGTAGCAAAATTTGCTGATGACACGAAACTGAGTGGAAAAGCAAATTGTACAGAGGATGTGGAGAGTCTGCAGAGGGAAATAGATAGGTTAAGTGAGTGGGCCAAGGTCTGGCAGATGGAATACAATGTTGGTAAATGTGAGATCATCCACTTTGGAAGAAATAATAGAAGAGCAGATTATTATTTAAATGGTGAAAGATTGCAGCATGCTTTTGTGCAGAGGGACTTGGGAGTGCTTGTTCATGAATTGCAAAAATTTGGCTTGCAGGTACAACAGGTTATTAAGAAGGCAAATGGAATATTGGCTTTATTGCTAGAGGGATTGAATTCAAGAGCAGGGAGGTCATGCTGCAACTATACAGGGTACTGGTGAGGCCGCACCTGGAGTACTGTGTGCAGTTCTGGTCTTCATACTTGAGGAAGGATATACTGGCTTTGCAGGTAGTGCAGAGGAGGTTCCCCAGGTTGATTCCAGGGATGAAGGGGTTAACCTATGAGGAGTGATTGAGTCATTCCTGTAGAGAGTTATTGATGATGCATCAATTTTATTGACTGGAAGTTTTAAAACATGGAAAGTATTTTACGTCCGGAAAAATTAGATTTGGACCCCCAAACTCCAGAAGCAGCTCTTGCCTTTGAACTCTGGCTTGCATGCTTCCAATCATACTTGGAGGAGGTTCGTGCGACTGAGCCCGCTATTATGCACAGAATTCTCCTCTCGCGGGTCACCCCGAAAATTTACTCACTTATCAGGGACCTGCTGACCTACCAAGAGGCACTGGATGCCCTCAAAAGACAGTACCTGCGGCCGGTGAACACCGTCTACGCAAGACATCGCTTAGCGATGCAGCGGCAGCAACCCGACGAGACGAGTCCTGCATTTCTGCGGGCCCTACAGACACTTGTCGGAACTTGCGACTGCAAAGCTCTGACGGCGGAACAACATGCGGAGCTCCTGGTACGAGACACCTTCGTTACGGAGATCAGGTCAGTGTACGTGTGCCAGCGGCTGCTGGAAAATGCCGATCTTACCTTACGCTCGGCGATCGAGACGGCCGACTCACTGGAGGCTGCTCTGCACAACGCTGACGCTGTCCAGCCGCGCGATCCCCCGCCGGTCCCGTGGACACCTCAGACCCTGCCACCGCCCGCGAGCGAATTCACCAACGCCACTGCCAGTCACGAGTCCACGAAATCCCCAAACCCGACCACAGCTGCTGCCAGTCGCAAGTCCGTGCAGTGTTACTTCTGCAGACTCGAAAAGCACCCCCGAAAATGCTGCCTGGCCCGAGAAGCTACCTGCTCCAGCTGCGGGAAAAAGGGCCATTTCGCCAAGGCCTGTAAGTCTGAACCACGAGCGGAGTCGGGCAGCGCTGCATGTGAGACATGGGGGCCGCCATCTTGCCTGCCCGCCTCGTGCGAGGCATGGGGGCCGCCATCTTTGTCAGCGCCAACTCGCCCCACCCCCGACCCACTGGTGCTTACGGGCACCAAGACAGCAGTTCAACTCTGGCCTCCGTAACCCTCGACCAAAGCGCCCCACACCAGCTTGCAAGGTCAATGATGGACATCCTGGTGGAGGGGCACAGGACTAGCTGCCTGTTTGACACGGGCAGCACTGAGAGTTTTATTGACCCGGACACGGTGCAACGCTGCGGACTCGTGACACGGCCGGTAAGCCAGAGGGTCACCATGGCTTCTGGGTCGTATTCCACAGACATCCGGGTGGGTTGTGTAGCGACATTGGTGGTGCAGGGCACAGAATATCGGAACTTTGCGCTACTGGTCATGCCTCAACTGTGCGCGCCTGTGCTATTAGGGCTGGACTTCCAGAGCCACCTCAAAAGTGTGACTATGGCATATGACGGGCCCCTCCCACCACTCACTGTCAGAAATCCTCAGTTTTGTGGGACTTCGTCATATACCCCGCTACTGACCACACACACACACCGACCCACACATCCCACCCAGCACCATGCCGACAGCTGCACTACTGACACCACTTGCAGCCTCTCCACCCTCAAGATCCCTTCTCCAACGCTGTTCACCAACTTGACCTTCGAATGTAAACCTGTGGCAACTAAAAGCAGGAGGTACAGCGCGGGGGACAGGGCCTTCATTCAGTCGGAGGTGCAGCGGCTGCTCAGGGAGGGGTTCACTGAGCCAAGCACAAGTCCTTGGAGGGCCCAGGTGGTTGTTGTTCAGACCGGGCAGAAAAATAGGATGGTCGTGGACTATAGCCAGACCATCAATAGGTTCACACAGCTTGACGCGTACCCCCTACCCCGCATCGCGGATATGGTCAACCAGATAGCTCAGTACAAGGTGTACTCAACAATAGATCTGAAATCTGCTTATCACCAGCTCCCCATCTGCCCGGAGGACCGCCCCTACACTGCCTTCGAGGCGGGCGGCAGGCTCTATCACTTCCTGCGCGTCCCCTTCGGTGTCACGAATGGTGTCTCTGTCTTCCAGAGGGAAATGGACCGGATGGTGGACCAGTGCCAACTGAAGGCCACATTTCCCTATCTGGATAATATCACCATCTGTGGTCACGACTGGTCGGATCACAACACCAACCTCCAACGATTTTTCCAAGTGGCCAAAGCCCTGAACCTTACTTATAACAGGGACAAGTGTGTGTTCGGAACCACCCGACTCGCTATCCTTGGGTGTGTCGTGAAGAACGGGGTCATTGGCCCTGATCCCAACCGTATGCGCCCTCTGTTAGAACTCCCTCTTCCCACCACCCTCAAAGCCCTCAGACGGTGCCTGGGCTTCTTTTCCTATTACGCCCAATGGGTCCCCCTTTACGCAGACAAGGCCCGCCCCCTGGTCAAGTCTACCACATTCCCCCTCTCTACCAAGGCATGCGCGGCCTTCAGCTGCATTAAAGGGGACATTGCCAAAGCAACGATGCATGCGGTGGACGAGACCATTCCCTTCCAAGTAAAGAGTGACATCTCCGATTTCGTGCTGGCTGCTACCCTCAATCAGGCAGGCAGGCCAGTAACATTCTTTTCTCGTACCCTTCAAGGCCCTGAAATTCGGCACTCCGCAGTGGAGAAAGAAGCCCAGGCCATAATGGAAGCTATTAGGCACTGGAGGCACTATCTCGCCGGCAAAAGGTTCACCTTGCTGACCGACCAGCGCTCAGTTGCGTTCATGTTCAGCAACCAACAGCGGGGCAAAATCAAAAATGACAAAATTTTGCTGTGGAGAATAGAACTCTCCACCTACAACTATGATATCCTGTACTGGCCTGGAAGGCTCAATGAGCCCCCTGATGGCCTATCCCGGGGAGCATGTGCCAGCACACAGCTCGACCAGTTATATGCCCTCCATGCACATCTTTGCCACCTGGGGGTCACCCGATTTTACCATTTCGTGAAAGCCCGGAACCTGCCGTAATCCCTTGAGGACATCAGGACGATGACCAGGGACTGCCAAGTCTGCGCTGAGTGCAAACCGCACTTCTACCATCCTGAAAAGGCGCAACCTATTAAGGCCACCCGCCCCTTTGAGCGACTGAGTGTTGACTTTAAGGGCCCCCTTCCCTCCACCGACTGCAATGTCTACTTTCTCAAAATTATCGAAGAGTACTCGCGGTTCCCCTTTGCCATCCCCTGCCCCGACACCACTGCCACATCCGTCATAAAAGCCCTGCGCCAGCTCTTCACTCTGTTTGGATATCCCTGCTATATCCACAATGATAGAGGGTCCTCCTTTATGAGTGACGAGCTGTGCCAGTACCTGCTGGCTAGGGGCATTGCTACTAGTAGGACCACGAGCTATAATCCCCGGGGAAATGGACAGGTGGAGAGGGAGAATGCCACAGTGTGGAAGGCCACACTTTTAGCCCTTAAGTCGAAAGGGTTGCCGGTCTCTCGATGGCAGGAGGTCCTCCTTGAGGCACTCCACTCTATCCGCTCCCTGTTATATACGTCCACCAATGCCACCCCTCACGAGCGCCTATTCTCTTTTCCCAGGAAGTCTGCCACTGGGACCACCCTACCAGCTTGGCTGACATCCCCAGGGCCAGTGCTGCTCCGGAGACATGTGAGGAGCAATAAATACTCCCCGCTGGTCGAGAGGGTTCACCTTCTACATGCGAACCCCCAGTATGCTTACGTGGTCTTACCTGATGGGCGGGAGGACACGGTCTCCGTCTGCAACCGGGCACCCGCAGGAGCAGCAGACCACTACCCCGAACACTCCACGGTAACTATGAACCCTGTACCCGAGGTGACACCGCGCACACCGAGCCCTACACAGACTCCTCACGACACTCCTATACCGGGCGTCTCGCACTTGCATATACCAGGCGCCTCGCGTGAGGGATCACTGACGCCTAGTGGGCTGACTCCTCCAGTTAGGCCAGAACCAGCACAACTACCATCTCCGGTGCAATCACCACTGGCACATGTGCAATCACCGGCACCTGTGCAATCACCACCGGCACCTGTGCAATCACCACCGGCATCTGTGCAATCACCACCGGCACCTGTGCAATCACCACCACCAGCACCTGTGCAATCACCATCACCGGCACCTGTGCAATCACCACCACCAGCACCTGTGCAATCATCACCACCGGCACCTGTGCAATCACCACCACCAGCACCTGTGCAATCACAGCTGGTGCTACGTAGATTGCAGCGACAGATTCGACCACCTGATAGACTTAACCTGTAAATATACTTGTAAGAAACTTCGCCCCATGGGGACTCTCTTTTAAAACAAAGGGGGGGTAAATGTGGTGAACTACATATACCTGTCTGGACACGCCCCCCCTGCTGACTGCTCCTGTGGCTCCTCCCACAGACCCCGGTATAAAGGCGATTGAGGCCTGAGCCCTGCCCTCAGTCTCCAGGATGTAGTATGGTGGTCAATTACTGCTTGTTCTTTCTTCCAGTCAATAAAAGCTGATATCTCGCCTCCCGTCTCAGAGAGTTATTGATGGTGCATCAGTCCCATAGCCTGTTGGGCCTGGCTTTAGGGCTACTGTAAAGTTGTCAGATGGAAACAGCTGAAACAGTTTATGGTTGGGTGAATGGTGTCCCTGATGATCTTCCAGACCTTCTTTATGTATCCACTGCTGTAAATGTCCTCAGTGGAGGGAAGTTCACATCCACAAATGTGCTGAGCTGTCCGTACCTGATGCACCATCAATAACTCACGCTGAGACTTAGGAAGTGAGATATCGGCTTTTATTGACTGAAGAACAACACTACATCCTGGGAAAATGAGGGAGAGCAGCAGACCACAGTCGCCTTTATACAGGGGTCTGTGGGAGGAGCCACAGGAGCAGTCAGACAGGTATATCTAGTTCACCACAGTACCAGACTCTGCAGTGCCCAGCGATCAAGGTTGGTGCTGTTCCCATACCAGGCAGTGTTAGCCAGTGAGAATATTTTCAATGGTGCCCCTGTAGAAAGTCTTGAGGATTGGGGGTCTCAAGCCAAACTTTGTTAGTCACCTGAGGTGGAAGAGATATTATTATGCGTTTTTGTCACATAACTGGTGTGTACAGTCTAGGTGAGATCTTCGGTGATGTGTATACCAAGGAACTTGAAACTACTCACCCTCTCAACTGCAGTCCCATTGATGTTGATCAAGGTGAACCTGTCTCCGTTCCTCCTGTAATTCACGATCAGCACTCTTGTGTTTTTTTTTGAACATTGAGGGAGAGATTGTTCTCTATACAGAGATATCTGAAGAAAAGCTTTGCAGTGCTCCAAAGACAAAATAAAATTGGCAATATCCTTTAAAATTCATGATTTATTTGTGTTAAAGATCAAAATGTAAAAGCCAGCAATTGTATCTGATTACCATCTTTGTCAAGTTTTCTACATATTTCAATTGTTAAATAATATAGAGATAATCAAAATAAAGAGTAATATAATGCCCTGACAGAATTGATAGTCACTTATTGAAGCATAGTTCTGTGGAAGGAGTTAAACATTGAACTGTCTTTTCAAATTTCCATTGTTTTATCTGTTTGTGAAACTTCATATTGAAGTTACTAAAGATTTTCTCTTCATCACACCTGAAAGATTGGGTGAATGTGAATTGGTTAATAGTCTACTGAGAATTAGGATCAAACCTCACAGCAGCTGCTACATCAGAAAAAGCAGATACTAGTCATGAACTTCAGGTAAACTAGTTCCTTGATACTGAAAAAACAAAGTGTGTTTGGTGAATGCCTGGTCAACACCTATTGATGAACATTTATTAAAAGATCTTTGATTGACCAAAAAACTGAGGCTTGGAACTTGTCTGTGGCATGTCAATGCTCTCAAATCGTTTCTTATTACACTTGATTAAAATTCAGAGCCTCATGTGAGCTGGCAACCCTGATGTATTTGCTATGTAAATGTTTAATTTATATAACTGATACATGGTATTTTATTAAGTTCTCTTTCAAGACCTGACCAGTGCATGATGATATTCCCCCCAATATTTCATTTTAGTAATCAATCAGGGTTCAGACACCAGTAATATTTGCTCAATCAATTACACAAGAAAATAAAGCAATTCTGCCTCACTTAAGATGCAAGTATCGTAAATTTATTACATTGGGATTAAGGCTCCAACCTAAAATTGGACACTCATTACAAATATTTCTCCTGGCTTTCTGATTGGAAAATTCAAAATTTGAAGTAGTAAGATAGTATTTTTTTAATCTATTTAAATCTTTTTTTTTATTCTCTAAGGATTTCCAGTCTCTCGTGTTTGAAAATGGAATCCTGAAGTCCAAACTTCCTGATATTTTAATGGTTAGTTTAATCAAGATGACCATAGAAACAGAGAGTAATTAATCTTTTGTTTTAACATTAGCAAAATGACTCCTGGCTGTGTTCAATCCCATAATTCAATGGAGTCAGAGGAACCAAAGGTGCAAGTAAAATCTACTGCTAAGACTCACATGTGCACTTAACACTGCTGACCATAATCAGCTTTCTCCCTGGAATAATTTCAGGTAAAGATTTATTTACATTATTTGAATGTCACTTCTTGTTCTCTCTTGTGATTTAGAGGACAGACATCCTCTGGAGGTACATAGATTTCTTTGCACTACACTGCTTGTATACAGCACATTTTATAAACGCGCCCGTGAGTTTGGCTGTGAGCTGCTTCAATCCTCTTAGGATTTGTACATAAATAACGAGCATTTCTTGCAACAATACAGATTCGAACAGATTATATCTTGTCAGTGACTGCAAGTCATTTGTTATCTCATGTATTTACCACACTGTGCCATTGTTCAAGCTTAAATAGGCTGTGGCAGAGAGAATTATGTTTTGCTCATTTTTCTGCACAGCTTTGTGAATGGATCTTAATACAAGTGAATCCAATTACATCGTTACACTGTGATGAAGTGGAACGGAAGCTATAATTTTTTTAAAGACCTAGCATAAATGCACGCCCAAAATCTTTGAATACAACCATTAATTAAAGCTGCTAATTGTGCTATATATGCAACACCTTTAAGAGTTAAAGTGAGGTCTATTAAAACAGTGAAAGACTTTCCCTAAGTAAAATATGATACAGCTACTGTAGATTCCAGCTCATGTACATGAATTTTTTCAAAATAAAAGAAACCTCTTAAGGAAATACCGTACAGGGTGATGCAAGAATGCCCCAGGCAATTTCTCGAAAATCGGAGTTCTGTTAATCCCTGGAAGAAATACAACTCTGCTCAAATAGGCAAATTCTGCTTTTTAATCCATGGTTTGCAAAGCCACAGCTCAGGATGCAGTGTTTTAGGATTGGTTGGGTTAGTGATAGAGAGGAACCAAAGTGGGATGGGGTGGGTAGGTTTGCAGACAACTCTTTTAAGACTGGATTAGATCATTTAAGATACTGTTGCCCTGTTTACATTGAGTTAAAATAATTTACTTCATAAAAAACAGGTCAGATTTACAGTGCCTATAAAAACTACCCTTTACCACCCTTGGAAGTTTTCCTGTTTTATTGTTTTACAACAATGAATCACAGTGAATTAAATTTGGCTTTTTTTTTGAGACTGATCAACAGAAAAGACTCTTTTGTGTCAAAGTGAAAGCAAATCTCTACAAAGTGATCTAAGTTATTTACAAATATAGAACACAAAATAATTGATTGACCCTTCAAGTCAGTGTTTAGTAGATGCAGCTTTGGCAGCAATTACAGCCTTGTGTCTGTGTGGAGTGGATAGGTCTCTATCAGCTTTGCACATCTGGACACTGCAATTTTTTCCCATTCTTCTTTACAATTGAATGGGGGATTGCATGGGGATCCTAAGAAAACAGCCTTTTTCAAGTACAGCCACAAATGCTGAATCAGATTGAGGTCCAGACTCTGACTCAACCACTCCAGGACATTAACTTTTTTGTTTTTAAGCCATTCCTGTATAGCTTTGGCTTTATGCTTGCTGGAAAACAAATCTTCTCCCAAGTTACAGTTCTCTTGCAGACTGCATCAGGTTTTCCTCCAGGGATTCCCTGTATTTTGCTGCAGTCACTTTACCTTCTACCTTCACAAGCTTTCCAGGACCTGCTGCAGTGAAGCATCCCCACAGCATGATGCAGCCACCAACATGTTTCACCTGTAGGGACGGTGTGTTTTTGATGATGTGCGGTGTTTGGCTTATGCCAAACATAGCATTTGGTCTGATGGCCAAAAAGCTCAATTTTGATTTCATCAGACCATAGAAGCTTCTTCCAGCTGACTTCAGAGACTCCCACATGCCTTCTAAGAAACTCTAGTTGAGATTTCATGTGAGTTTTCTTTTTCAACAGTGGCTTTCTCTTTGCTAATCTCCCATAAATCTGTGACTGGTGAAGCACCCGGGCAACAGTTGTAAGCACAGTGTCTCTCGTGTCAGCCACTGAAGCTTGTAATTGCTCCACAGTTGTCATAGGTCTCTTGGTGACCTCCCTCACTAGTCCCCTTCTTACATGGTCTAGGCAGATTGGTCTTATATGGTTCTTATATGGTCTAGGCAGATTTACAGCTGTGCCATATTCTTTTCATTTCTTGATGATTGAATTAACAGTACCTAAAAGGATATTCAATGACCTGGAAATTTTCTTGTATCCATCTCCTAACTTGTGCTTTTCAATAACCTTTAAGGAGTTGCTTGGAGTGTTCTTTTGATTTCATGGCGTAGTTTTTGCCAGGACTCACCAGCAGTTGGACCTTCCAGATACAAATATATTTTTATTACTATCAATTGATACCCTTTGACAGCACAAGGTGATCTCCATTTAATTAATTATGTAAGTTCTAAAACCAATTGGCTGCACCTGTGATGATTTGCTGTGTCATATTAAGGGGGCTGAATACTTATGCAATCACTTATTTTATCTTTTATATTTGTAATTAATGTAGATCACTTTGTTGAGATCTGTTTTCACTTTGACATGAACGAGTCTTTTTCTGTTGATCAGTGTCAAAAGAGCCAAATTACATCCACTGTAATTCAATGTTGTAAAACAAGAAAACATGAAAACTTCCAGGGGGTGTGGTGGGGGGGGGGGGGTGAATACCTTCAATAGGCACTATATTTCATTTAATTGTTCTACATCGTTTTTCTCCCACCCCAAAATATTGCTCAGTATTGCAGATTTCCATGGCTTTATCTTGGTTTTTTTTTATTAAGCAATACTCTTGATCCAGCCCATAACTTGAATTTACATATTGAACATAATTATGGAGCTGCTTGTTTCTAATTATGGTGCATATCTTGTATAAAGGGTAGAGTACCCTCTTGCAATAGACATGCCAAGGCACCACAAAAGACATGAAATCACACATATACATTTATACATAACCATAGATTGTTATAGTTCTGACACAGATTAGAAATGATCAAAGATATAATCAAATTACTTGAATGACCACTTAAAATCCATTCATATTCTGTTCTTGACTTCACTTTTCTGGAAAATCCACTGTTAATAGAACTAAGATCTAAAAAACTGAGACTAGTATTGTGTTGAGATACAATTAGAAATAATATCCAATTCTGCAGAAAATCTGTGAAAATGGCACCAGCACACTCTTGAACATGCTGGACTATTGCAGTTCTGTGCAATGTTTTGAAAGAGCATCGGGAAGGAACTGTGAGGTAGGAAAATTTAGAAGCACAGTTGACTCCTTAAAATTCAGTAGTGAAGGAATTCCTCCTCTTAAAGAGTTGTGAGTCTTTGGAATTCTTGACCTCCACATGATTATGGACACCAATTCATGAAATAATTTCAAAGTTTTGATAGATTTATGGACATGGATTGTCCACATGCATGATTCACATAGACACAGAAAATATTTGACCCTTTGAACCAGCTCTAGCATTTTACATGACAGATCATGCAAATTCAGTTCATTGTTTTAACTTTCTCCAATATTCCCAGCTCTTCAATGAATATACAGTGCTTTATGATTTATTACCAATTATTTTCAGTGGTAGAAGATTCTACAGGCACAGCTCTCTCTAACTGAAGAAAGTTCTCCTCAGAGTTTAAAATGATTGACCCTTTATTATTAGACTGTAACTTTGGTCCTGTAGTCAGCAGCCATCAGGAAAGTCTACACCATGGTAGTGTAGCAGTTAGTGCAACGCTATCACATCTTGAGGGGGTCTGAGTTCAGAGTTCAATCCCGGCACCCTCTGTAAGGTGTTTGTATGCCCTCCCTGTGGAATGGATGGGTTTCCTCCAGGTGCTCTTGTATCCTCCCACAGTCCAAAGATGTACCGGTTAGTAGGTTAATTGGTCATTGTAAATTGTCTCATAATTAAGCTAGGGTTAAATTAGGGTTGTTGGTGGCATGGCTTGAAGGCCTGAAAGTATCTATTCCATGTTGTCTCTCTAAATAAAATAAAAATAAAATCTGACCAGTTCAGTTAGATATTTGTAATTTTTTTGTGTGATTACCTTTCAATCTTCTAAACCCTAGTGAAGGTAGGCCTATTTAACCTAATTTCTATTCATACATAGCCCTGCCTTTCCAAGAATTAGTCTTGTGAACCTCCATTAAACTCTCCATAGCAAGAACATCCTTCCTGAGACAAGGAAAATAAATAGTACGTAATGCTCAGAACATGGGCTCACCAAAGCCCTGGAAAATTGCTCCAGTATTTAATTCCTTAGTTTGAAGGCAGCAGTCAATTTGTCCTCTTAATTGCCTGCTGCAGCTGCATACTTACCTTCAACAACTGGTACCTGAGTCCAACAGGTCTTGCGTATTGCCCCCTTTCCCGATCAATTGCCATTTAGAGCAATTTGCCTTCCTGTTGTCAACATCATAATGAATAATCTCGCATTTATCCATATGATACTGCATCTGCCAACTATCCAAATCAACCTCGAACTTCAACAAGACTCATACTCTATACCTATCCAGCTTTGTATCATCTGCAAACATGGAAATGCCCAAGTCATTACCATATATTTTGAATAGCAGAGATTCTGCGGCAGATTCCTGTGATATCCCAGTTTTCATTGGCGGCTCCCACTAGTCCTACTGTTCACTTCCTGCTGGCCATCCAGTTCTCTATCCTTATTAATATCTTATCGCCCAATCAGGTTTGCTTTTATGTTGCACTAACCATATGTGTGGAGTATTATGGAAGGCTTCCACTACTGATGTCTATCATTCCCTCTTTTCTCTCTAATTCCTTTTTTAATTATTGGGTCTATCCTCCAGTCCTTTGGAATTGTTCCAAAGTCTAAAGAGTGTGGCCAAATGACCACAAATTTGGTACAAACTGTTGTGATTGTTCTTTGTAAAGACAAGCAAAGTGGGTAAAAATGCTGGAACTATTTTATTTACAGATTTACAGCAATGGTTTTTGCTCCAGCCCGAATACATAAGACAAGCTCACCCACATCATTTCCAGTTCCTGGTGAGCCACCCACATTGCCCACTGGGAAATGAACTTCTTTATGATCTATACACATAATAATACATCTTACCCATTTAAAGAAAAACAAAGATAATACTATTCCCTATAAAGCTGCAAGAAACAATAATCCTTTGCAATAAAGGTATTTACATTTTGCTGCCAGTCCCTTTTTCACTTACCAACTTTCAATCAGTCACTGAGGTGGTTTAATGATCCTTTTTTGTCTGTTATATGTTTCCACAGATGGATTGCTTGTATTTGCTGTATTAATATTTGTTTCTTTCTGAGAATTCTGATCAACAAGTTTATTATTTACATCAGCTGGCCCCTTTGGTGTACTGTCAGGTCACGTGTCACAGCTATGGGTTGGAGATTATGGTCTTACATCCATGTGGTCCTTCTCAGAGGTGTTCCTCACTCCATCTGGTTCTGGTAGGAATGTGGAGCAATTTTTGCTTGCACATATCTTTGCATGGACCATGTGCCAGAATCGTGGATGATTCTCGGATTTGCACATGATCTTCAGGCTTCAGAACTGGTAGGATCTTCACATTCTCAGCATGATTCTGTTTTTCAACCCCTTTCACTTTAGCCAATTTGACTTTCTGTGCTTCTTTAGGTGTCAACAGGTTTTCATGCACTGTAAGGTTAGTACGTATCCATCGATCTATCAGCATTTGGGCCGGTGAAAGGCTATTCTGCAGCGGCACACTTCTGTAAATCATCAGACTCTTGTGGAAATCCTCCCATCCACTTTGCACTTCCTTCATGAGACCATCACTACCTTTACCAAATTCTCTGGTCGGCTAGTAGATTTTGGGTGATATGGGCATATGCATCCCAGCTCGATCTCAGTGCCTGTGTCCTGCATTTGGATTTGCCTCGTTTTTTGCAACAGTACTCTTCCATGAATGAAATATGGTCATCTTTAGACTGTGAAGCCCCTACAAATCCTAATAGTTATGCCTTTAGGTTAGTGGTCACCAACCCATCAATTGCGATCGACCGGTCGATCTTTGAGATTTTCCCAGTAAATCCCTGAAAAAAAATGAAAATTAAATACACAAATACTGTTGAGAGGTTGTTTCCGAGTTGCAGGGTTTTAGTTCCGATCTTTCTGCCCAGTGCACATGCGTGTAGCTCCCTCGCACTACACAGTGTAATTCAGTGGTCCCCAACCACCCCAGGAAACAATATGAGTCAGCCACACTTTACCTCATTCCCTGTCACACCCACTGTTGAACTTCAACCCATGCAAGGTCATCAGTTGCCTAAACGCAGCGACACCCTTGCGCAGCCGGTGAGAAGTGCCGTTGCTACCGACCTGGAGGGCGGTCAGATGGGCGCTGCCTCTAAACCTGTTCACACACCGAATGTTCATGGGGAACCCGGTGCTAAAATATTCGCAGATGATCTAATTCGGGCTCAGGGTTTCGTAAGTAGCAGAGCAGTTACTTCGCTGCGATCTACTGAAACAAACTTTTGTCGGCCGATAGAGCCTACAAGGGGAGGCAGGCGCACATCCTGCCTCACTCCTTGCTCGGTCGGTCGCTCTCTCTAGACTGCAACTGCCGTGGCCCCAGAAAGGGGACTTCCGGCCCTTACTTTGTCCTCTCACCTCACCCGCGACCGGCCGCACCTAGCCAAGGTGCCAGGCGGCAGGCAGCCAGGAAGCTGTCTAATGAGGCCTCAAAACTGCTTCGGCACCTTGAGTCCAAGCACACTGCACTTAAAGATGAACCTGTTGAGCTTTTTTTTCCAGCAGAAAAAAACGTGAGCAAGCGGGACAGAAGCTAAGTGCCGAGAGCCGCGAAAACTAAATTGCGGAATAGACTGGACATAAGGAACCTAGTTCAAGTATCGCTGAATTCTGGTTGTGTTTAACACCCCCTCCCATCAGCTGGTCCACAAGAATATTGTCAATATCAAACCAGCCCACAGTGCTAAAGAGGGTGGGTACGCCTGGTGTTTATACATTATTTCTACTTCCGGGTTGCGGGGTTTTACTTCCGTTTTTTTTCTGCCCCAGTGTGCATGCATGTAACTAATTGATCTGGAGTCGACCTTTCCTTTCACTAAGGCCGAGGTAGGGGACCTTGGGCTTAAAAAGATTGGTGACCACTACTTTAGGTGCTGTCCCTTATGCTTGGAGGTCACTTCTTTTACTGGAACATTATCTCTAGTATAGCCTGTCACTTCTAACTTCACTGTATAATCTTGCTCTTCACATTGAGGGACTTGCAATCAAGCATGGATAACAGATTCACCTGAGCTCTGGTGTCAAGCTTGAATGGAATTACACTCATTCACAGCCACTGGAACAATGCATCCTGTTGTACCAGCATTAGCAGTCTGTGGAGACTCTACAAAGACGTCCTTCATTTCCTTGTCAACCGTGCATAGTTTTCTCTTGGTAACCTTGGCTTATCATCAGATTGCAAAATGATTCTTCTTACCACAATTATTGCAATGTTTTCTATAAGCAGGACACATCTTTGGAACGTACCTATCTCAACATTTGCTGCTTAAGCCTATCTCTTTGCTTTGCTGTTGCTTTGGGAAATGCCTTGTGCTCTTCCCCTCTGTTTTCACAACGTTTCTGCTCTGTGCAGCTCCTTAGCTTGTGCTCGTGTGGTCTCCGTTGCCCTAAACACATTCATAACCTTCTCTAGCATCAATTCTTTTTTCATGCAGCAAGCTCTATCTGAATCCATTATCTGGGATTCCACAAATTAGTTTGTCTCTGATTAACGAGTCTTTCAAATCTCCAAACTCACATGACTTGCACAGAATGAGAAACTCAGCTAAGTATTGGTCAAAGCTAACACCTTATTTCAGTCACAGGAAAAGAATTTGTATCTCTCCAATGTGATATTTTCACTTGGGACAAAATTTGCCTCAAATTTTGACATCAGTTCCAATGTAAAGTCTGTCTCATCAATTTGAAAGCTGTTATTGATGTCCAAAGCATCTTTGCCAATCACATGCAGAAAGATAGATGCTTTCAAGTTTTCATCCACCATTCCTGCTCTGCTAGTTGAATCACTGTTTAAAGCATTTCCTGTCATCACATGGATTGCTAATAAACTGCATTAATTTGATAGGACTTAGCTTATGCATGACAGAAATTTTTCAGTTCTCACCTAGATTTCTTGGTGAACCTGGTGCACTTTAGGACACAACATGCTCTGTTTCTTTGCTGGTCTGCTTCACTCCATCACTCTGTCTACTGTCTCTTTCTTCAGTTGTTCACAGTTTTCATTTACTGTCCATGTTTAGACCTCATGCCGATTTCTGACACTATGTTATGTTTGTTGTTTATGAAAACAAACAGCAGGGTAAAAATAATAGAACTATTTTATTTACAGATTTACAACAAAGACTCTTGCTCCAGCCCATGCACATGTGACGAGCTCCCTGCATCATTTCCAGTTCCAAGTGAACCACCCACAATGCCCACTGGGAAATGAAGTTCATTATTACGTCTGTGCACACATAATAACAGACAAGCAGCCTGGGTTCAAGTCTAAATCCTGCCTCTAAGGAGTTTGTACATGCTCCCTGTGACTGTGTGGGTTTCCTCCAGGTGCTCTGGTTTCCTCCCACAGTCCATTGACATACCAGTAGGTAGGTTAACTGGTCACTGTAAGTTGTTGGGTGTTTGCTGGGTGTTGAAGCTCAAAGGGCCAGAAGGGCTTATTCTGCACTGTATTCCCATAAATAAATAAATAATTTTAAGGACCATTTCTGCATAGAGTGGGTGTAAGGTGTAACATCTACAAAAGATTGTGCCCTGCAGTTACTTCCCAGGCTATTTTAACAGTATCTACCAAACCACGAACCACAAGCGCCAACAATGACTAGGGCAGCGTGCCCTTGGAGCACTACCATCTACAGGTTTTCCTCCAGGTTGGACATGACTCTGACATGGAAATCTATTGCCAGCCCTTCACTGTGGCTGGATCTAATTCCCAAACCTCAGCACCAACAGCACTTTGGGCAGAACTACCATAGTTCAAGATGGTGGTGCATACTTATATCCTCAAAAGCAATCATAAATTAGCAATAAATATTGCTGTGTCACTGACACCCACATCCCATAACAAAAGCATTCACTGTCCTTCTTACAATGAAAAGCAATCTTGACTGGGCCAGCTAAATGAATACTAAGGCTGCAAAGGTCACTCAGATCCTACTTGTTTTGTGCCAGTTGACTTATCATGTGTGTCCCAAAGCTGCCCACTGTTAACAGTGTACAAAATCAATGTTATTTCCATCTCCCTCAATTACATACCTCATACAGTTCTAGCCAAGATAACAGTGAAGGACTGTCAGCACTGGAAATGCTATGAACTGAAATTATCCTTAGTGTGAAAACTACTTGTTCTACAATTGGAGTACTTCCCCACTTAAGAATATTGTGTTTTCACAAAAGCAATCTTCAGATGTGGAGAAACTATTGATTTTGGTGTTCCCTATGTAAAACAAAACAAAAATAAACTAATTCATGAAGTATACTCAAAAGATGAACAGGAGTATGGTCATCAATGTAATCAAAAGATGTTTTAAACACATTATTTGACAGGAACAGAATCCCAGCATTTGTGGATCCTCTTTTTATCAAATAAACATTTGGTTTATAGTACTTTTGTTAAACAGCTGTTCCCATCCATATTGGGAAATTATGTTCAACATTAATAAGCATGCAACTGCTGAGAACACAGAATAAGGTGACATCTTTTAGTACTTGCCATGACTTATTATAACAACAGGGTTCTCATTATCTTTGTGCTGGGATCATAAGTCAAGAGTGCCTGATGTGATCATCAGGAAATGTTTCTTTCGAGTAACAGAATTAGAGACCATTTTGATGTTATCTGAAATAGCTCTCCACAAGGAAAACAAAGAATTTTGGATTTTTTTATGAAGGCAAAAAGTGAATGTTTATACCAAAAAAAGATACAATATTCATGTTTTTTTTTACAATCTGACTCAATCAAATCCTTCTGGGAAATACATTCCTTGTGAGCATTTTGCAAATTACAATAAAAGGAAGCCTTTCCAGTTTATCATCCTAATGACAGATTGCAAAGCAATCCCATTCCACCACAAATTTTGCACACAACAGTGGTGAATTGCAAACTTGGATTTCTCAAAAATATGTTTTCAAACTGTTTTACAAAGAATCCAAGGAAGAATTCTTAGACCAGTCATAGGAAATTGAATATCATCAAGCATGTATAGTTATTAAGTGAAATAAAGAATTATTTCACTATCATTCAAACCAAAGCCTGTAAAATGAATAATTAAATTATTTGTCTTAAAAATGAACTCTTCAAACATTTATCCCCAATGTGTGAAATTCTTTGATTTTTTGTTTTATTACAGGCATTATCCATTTTTGTGACATCATGATCAGAAGTTTGTGGATTGATCAATCCAAGACTGAATAATATTGGGAGAGATCTTCCCAAGACCCACTGTCAGTTACTTGTAGCCTTTTCTAAGTGGAAGTTGCTTACTCATCATTTATCACTAGACTGTGTCTCTTTGCCACTCTCCTAAATCATCTCACTGCCCTGCTGAGTTCCCAGTTGTTTTGAGTGAGCCAGTGGTGTGTATTTTGATTCCATGATCCCCACTTTGCCAACAATCAGTCAGTGTAGCTGGCCTACTGAATGACTGCAGAAACAAGCAGGGCTTCTGAGTTGCAAGCAATGTGCTGTAGTTTGCCTGCTTGCTTTGATCTCCAGTCACTCTCAATCGTCTGGATCCCACCTCCACTGTAAGAGCAAAATATCATAAAACACTGAAGCAGAATTAGGGCTGCTCCACCATTCCATTATGGATAATTTATTACTCTTTCAACCCTATTCTCCTGGCTTCCTCCTATAACCTTTGACACCACTGGTAATCAAGAACCTCTACTTTATATATACCCAGTGGCTTGGTTTCCACAGTCCTCTGCAGCAATGAACTCCACAGATTCACTACCTTTCTGCTAAAGAAATTCCTTCTCGTCTCTGTTCTAATTGAAGTTCCCTATATTCTGAGGCTGTGCCCTCTGGTCCTAGGGTCTCTCACTATAGGAAACATACTCTCTATGTCCAGTCTATCTAGGTCTTTCAATATTCCATAGGTTTCCATGAGATCCCCCCTCAATCTCCTGAACTCCAATGAGTACAAGCTCATAGCCATAAAATGCCTCTGATACATGTTGTTCATGTAATCATTTTCTAGACCGTCTCCAATGCCAGCACACCTTTTCTTAGATAAGGGGCCCAAAACTGCTCACATGTTTTTATATTCTAGCCCTCTTGAAATAAATTCTAAATCATCTCTATCATCTCCCTATCCCCTGTCCCCATTCTTCCTATTCCCAGCTCCCTTCATCCTTCCAAGTTCCCACAATCCCATGTTCTCAGAGCTCTATCCCCCAATCCTCCTGAGCTCACACCTCTCTACAATTCTCCAGCCTCTCTCCTAACTGTTCTGAGATCCATTCACATTTTTAATAAGTGATTAATAGATAGTCCCATATGAAGCCCCACGAAAGATAAGTTGGAGCTGTTGTGAAGAGAAGTACTGAACAGACAACTGAAGGTGTTATATTTGAATACATACAGTATTTGAAACAAGATAGATGAGCTGTTGCACAGTTAGAAATTGACAGGCACAATATTGTGGGCATCACTGAGTTGTGACTTGAAAAAGATCACAGCTGGGAGCTAAACACTTATAAACATCTATCCTATTTAAAAGACAGGCAGATAGGCAAAGAAAGTGGGGTGGCTCTGTTGATATCCTCAGCTAGAAATGACACAATATCACTAGAGGTAAAAACCTTGAAGGTAAAGTAGAGAAGCTGTAAGGGTAAAAAAGACCCTGATGAGAGTTATGAAACCCGCTTTTACCGGGCATCTCTAGAAACATGGCTGGTTAGCCCCTCACTAACAAGCCAATGGACTCAGCAGTGAGAAAACCAGTTATTTCGAACTCAGTTATCTTCCCTCCTGTCTTCTCCCAGCTCCTGCCAAAAACACCTCAGCCCACACCAGTATCCATCCATCATTCTCTAGAACCTTCTCCCAATTTCACCATCCTGATTGGCTGCCACAGCATTCCTAAGTAGAAAAGCATAGCCCCTTATTTTAAGTTCAAACCCAAACATGCCAAAAGCAGAACAGATAGCTCTTACCAAATGGCTAAAATGAAATACCAGTAGCATAGCAGTAAAAACCTTAATCTGGGTGATACAGTTATATATACTGTAGGCTACAGAATAGTAGCCGCTGTGCATAAGAAACTACAACAGGTGATAAAGATGTAAGAAAGACAATGTTAAAGTGTTCACTGGGTCTTCAACATGCAAATAGATTGGAAAAATCAGATTGGTACTGGATCATAAGAGAAGGAATTTCTAGAATGTCTACTGTGGCATATTAGATATTGTAAAACCAATGAATGAATGACTGTCAGGTCAAATGACAATTTAACTCTTTTTGAGTTCTTGGCATATGGAGTCTGTAGGTCTGTTGAGTAAACAACAAGTAATAATTAAAATGAAAATGTCTTTTAAATACTAAATGTCTGTTAGAGTCTGTATAATGCCTGTTGATTGCTGGATTATCTCTTTGGGCTTATCACTTGTATGTAAAAATTAATGTTATTTTGTAAGTCCAAGGAATGTTGTGTGCTACGAGATAACAAGGTGTGGCCATTAAAATGTCTGATTGATTTATGAGGGTATGTTGAAGAATGTGTTAATGGACACGTGTTCTTTGAATGTAAGAAACCAGACTGAGTTAAAGGCATGAATACAAAAAAAACCAAGGAGTTTCTCTGTCTTGTGGTTGTTCTGCTTTTGTGAAACTTGTGCATGTATAGTGCTGCTTTTTGGATTTTCTTTGGGCTTCTGCCAGGGCCTGAAATTGTGGTCGATGCCTATGACCGAGAAGTGGATTCACGAGTGAGTCGGATATCAGAGATCGCCTGACAATAGCAACAATCAATTGGTGTCTAAGAATTATGATCCCAGAAATCTTTGAGATATGCTACGGAGTACTTTGTGTGGTTTAATTATGCTTTCTATTTTACAATAATAAATAGCTTATGTTACTTTGATGTGCTTGTACGCTTATTTCCAAATCTCTGAGATGCTTGAAATGTTGGGTCTGATCAACACAGCCTGCAACATCCACAAAATATTGTTTTCTTAGAGCAGCTTGTGGTTGAGCCCACTAGGGAAAAGGCAATTCTGGATTTGGTGTTGTGCAACAAACCAGATTTGATTAAGAAGTTTAAGTAATGGTGCCCTTAGGAGACAGGGATATGATAGATATGATAATGATAGAACTCACCTTTCAGTTTGAGAGGGAGATGCTGAAGTCAGGTGTATTACAGTGGAGTAAAGGGAATCACAGAGTCATGTGAACAGAGCTGGTCAAAGTTGAATGGAAAGGGACATTAGCTGGGATGATGATAGAATGGCAATGGCTGGGGTTTCTGGGAGCAACTTGGAAGGTGCAGTATAGATATATCCTAAAGATGAAGAAACATTCTAAAGGGAGGATGAAGCAACCGTGGCTGACAAGAAAAGTCAAACACAGCATAAAAGCAAAAGAGATATATAATATTGCAAAAATTATTGGGAGGTTAGAGGATTGGGAAGCTTTTAAAAAGCAACAGAAGACAACTAAAACCCATAAGGATAGAAACATGAAATAATAATGTAAGCTAGCCAATAAAATAAAAGAGGATATAAAAGGTTTCTCAGACATATAGAGAGTAAAAGCGGTTATCAGATTACTGAAAAATGATGCTGGAGAGGCAGTAATGGGGACAAAAAATGGTGAAGAAACTGAAGTGTCTTGCATCAGTCTTCACTGTGGAAGGAAGACACCAACAGCATGCAGGAAATTCAAGAATCTCAGGGAGCAGAAGTGAGTGTAGCTGCCACTTATATGAAGAAGGTGCTTTGGAAGCTAAAAGATCTGTAGGTAGATGAGTCACCTGGACCAGATAGACTACAACGTGGGGATCTGAAAAAGGTAGCTGAAGAGATTGTGGAGACAGTATTAGTGATCTTTCAAGAATCACTGAGTTATTGAATGGTTCAGAGGATTGGAAAATTGAAAATGTCACTCTACACTTTAAGAAGAGAGGAAGGCAGAAATAAAGGAAATTATAGGCCAGTTAGCCTGATTTCAGTGTTTGGGAAGATGTTGCAGTCCATTATTAAGGCTGAGGTTTCAAAGTACTTGGAGGCACATGATACATAGGCCAAAGTCAGCTTTGTTTCCTTAAGGGGAAATCCTGCCTGAGAAATCTTTTGGACTTTATTGAGGAAATAATAGGCAAGATAGACAAAGGAGAGTTAGTCATTGTTGTTTACTTGGAGATTCAGAAGGCCTTTGACAAGGAGATGCACTTGAGGCTGCTTAACAAGATAGGATTCCATGATATTACAGGAGAGATACTAGCATGGACAGAAGATTGGCTGACCGGCAGGAGGCAAAAAGTGGGAATAAAGAGGTCAGTTCTGGTTGGCTGCTGGTGACTGGTGGTGTTCTGCAGCAGTCAGTGTTGAGACCAATTCTTTTTGATGTTTTATGTCAATCATTTGGCTGAAGGAATTGATGGTTTTGTGGCCACATTTGCATACAATACAAACATAGGTAGAAGGGAGGTAGTGTTGAGGAAACAGGGAGTCTGCTGAAGGACGAAGGCAGATTAGGTGAATGGACAAAGAAATGGCAAATGGAATATAGTTTCTGGAAGTGTATGGTCATGCATTTTGGTAGAAGAAATAAAAGCAAAGACTGTTTTCAAAATGGGAAAAAAAATTCAAAAAATGCATAGGGACTTGGGAGTAATTGTGTTGGATTCCCTAAAGGCTCATTGCAGGTTGAGTCAGTGGTAAGGAAGGTAAATGCAATGTTAACATTCTTTTTGAAAGGATTAGATTATAAAAGCAAGGATGTAATATTGAGGATATATAAGGCATTGGTCAGGCCACATTTGGAGTACTATGAGCATGTTTGAGCCCCTTATCTAAGAAAAGATGTACTGGCATTGGAGAGGGTCAGGGGAAATATACAAGCATTATTCCAGGAATTAAAGTTTTAATTGATGAAGGACATTCAATGGTACTGGTCCTGTACTCACTGGAGTTTAGAAGAATCAGGGGGACCTCATTGAAACCTATCGACCACTGAAAGGCCTAGACAGAGAGGATGTAGAGAGGATGTTTCTAATAGTGTGGGAGACTAGGATCAAACGGCATAGCCTCAGAATAGAGGAATGTCCATTTATAACAGAGATGAGAAGGAGATTCTTTAGACAGAGGTTTGGTGAATATGTGGAATTTATATCCACAGCCAGCACTGGAGGCCATGTCATTTCAGATATTTACAGGGAAGGTTAAAAGTTTCTTGATTAATTAGGGCATCCAAGGTTATGTGGTTATAGAGAATGGGGTTAGAGGGATAATAAATCAGCCAATTTCAAGACACTTAAAAGCATTGATCTATAGAAGGATCTTTGGGTCCAAGTCCACATCTACTTAGGTTGATAGGGTAGTAAAAATGTCTGATGACATGTTTGCCTTTTTAAGTCGAAGAAATAACTTCAAAAGACAGAAAGTTATGTGGTAGATATATAAAACTCTAGTCAGATTACATTTGGAGTAGTGTGTTCATTTCTGGTTTTCCCATTTTAGGAAGGCTATTGAGTCTTTGGAGTGGGTGTAGAAGGGTGCTGTCTGATTAGAGAGCATGTGTTGTAAGGACAGGTTGGGCAGATTATAGTTATTTTCTCTGATGTGGTGAAAGCCAAGGGGAAATCTGAGAAATATTTATAAAATATTGAGAGGTATAGATAAAGGAGGCAGCCAGGTTTGAAATGCCTCAAACCAAAGAGCTACATTGAAGGTGAGAGGGCATTAAATTCAAAGGAGATGTGTAAGGCAAGTTTATTACACTAAGCGTGATGGCTAGACAGATCGTGGAGGCATTGGTAATGATCCTTCAAGAATCACTAGAAGCTGGGATGGCTCCAGAAATCCGGAAAATTGCAAATATCACTTCCTTTTCAAGAAGGGAGGGAGGCAGAACTAAAATTTTGTACAGTTAGCCTGACTTCAGTGATTGGGAAAATGTTGGAGAGAAATAAGCACTAGCTATTTCAGAATCAGTTATTCAATTGACAATAAGTACATGGTTGATAATCTCACAGCAGCTGTGGAATTCTAACAGTTCCAACCATACTTAATACCTCCTGACTTCCTGTTTGTCTAATCAAGCAACATAATGCTACTGTGGGCCAATATAATTCAGTGATAGCAATGAGACAGATGTTGTGCCTTGCACAGCAGTTCACATCCAAACTGAAACCAGACGTGCATTTCAAAATATAGTACATGCTTTTTTTAAAGTACTAAGGTCTCAGCCCGAAACGTCGACAGTCCTTCTCCTTATAGATGCTGCCTGGCCTGCTGTGTTCCACCAGCATTTTGTGTGTGTTGTCTCAATTTATTTCAACAGTTTGCAAAAGTTTCCTGCAACATTATAAATGTACAGTGGTATATCAGCATATGGCTGGTAGGCAGAGGGGTGGAGTGGCTCTGCTGGTAAAAAAAAATAAAATCCTTTGAAAGCGGTGACATAGAATCAGAAGATATAGAATCCTTGTAGATTGTGTTAAGAAACTGCAGGGGTAAAAATACCCTGATGGGAGTTATATACAGGCACTCAAAAAGTAGCCAGGATGTGGGATATAAATTACAATGTGAGATAGAAAAGGCATGTAATAAGGGTGATGCCACAATAGTTTTAGGAGATTTCAATATGCAGGTTTGTGCTGGATTCCAAGAGAGGAAATTTATAAACTTCCTACTGGATGGCTTTTTAGAGCAGCTTGTGCTTGAGCCACTAGGGGAAAGGCTGGATTGGGCGTTGTGTAATCAATCAGATTTTATTAGGGAGCTTAAGGTAAAAGAACCCTTAGGAGTCTGTGATCATAATATGATGGAATTCTCTCTGTAGTTTGAGAGGGTGACGCTCGAGCCAGACCTATCACTATTACAGTGGATTAAAGGGAATTACAGAGACATGAGAGAGAAGATGGCCAAGTTGATTAGAAGGGAACACTGACAGGGATGACAGCAGAAAAGCAATGGCTGGAGTTTCTGGGGCAAGTCAGAAGATACAGGATCAATACATCCCAAAGAGGAGGAAGTATTCTAAAGGGAGGATGAGGTAACCATGGCTAACAAGTCAAAGGCAGCATAAATATAAAATAGAGGGCATATAATATAGCAAAGGTTATTGGGAAATTAGAGGATAGGGAACTTTTTAATATGCATCAGAAGGCTACTAAGAAGACATTAGGAGAGAAAGGATGAAATATGTAGGAAAGGTAGCCAATAATATAAAAGATGATACCAAAAGATGTTTTCAGGTAAATAAAGAGTAAAAGAGAGGCAAGAGTGAATATTGGATCACCGGAAAATGACAATAGAGAGGCAATTCAACATCAATTTCTCAAACTTCTAGAAATTGTCCCCCTCCCCATTCCTCATTCCTGTTTCCCTCTTTCTCCAATCCCCATTGCCTCCCTCTGGTTCTCCTCCTCCTTCCCTTTCTTCCATAATCTTCTACCCTTTCCTCTCAGATTCCCTTCTTCATTCCCTTTATCTCTTTCACCAATCAACTTGCCAGCTCTTTACTTCACCTCCTCTCCTTCTCCCGGTTTCACCTATTACCTCCCACCTTGCACTTCTTCCTCCCCTCCCCCACCTTCCTGCTCTGACGTCTCAAATATTTTCCCAGTCCTGTTGAAGATTCTTGGCCTGAAACATTGACTGTTTATTCATTTTCATAGATGCTGCCTGACCTGTTGAGTTCCTTTAGCATTGTCTGTGTTTTGCTCTAGAGTAGTAGTAATGGGGAACACCAAAATGGTGAATGAACTTAATAAATATCCTGCGTCAGTTTTCACTGTGGAGGACACTAGTAGTATGTAAGAGATTTGAGAATGCCAGGGACAGAAGCGAGTTCAGTTGCTATTTCTAAGTAGAAGGAGCTTGGGAAGCTAAATGTTCTGAAGGTAAGTAAGTCACCTGGACCAGAAGAACTACACTCCAGACTTCTGAAAGAGGTAGCTGAAGAGATTGTGGAGGTATTATTAATGATCCTTCAAGAATCACTAGATTTTGTAATGGTTCTGGGGGACTGAAAAATTATGAATGTCACTCCAATCTTTAAACAGGGAGAGAGGCAGATGAAAGGAAATTAGCTTGACGTCAGTAGATGGGAAGATGATGGACTCCATTATTAAGGATGAGGTTTTGAGATACTTAGTGGCAAATGATAAAATAGGCCAAAGTCGGTATGGTCTCCTTAAGGTGAAATCAAGTCTAACAAATCTGTAGGAATTCTTTGAGGAAATAATAAGCAGGATAGACAAAGGAGAGTTAGTTGAAGTTGTTTACTTGGATTTTCAAAAAGCCTTTGACAAGATGCTTACAATTTAGGAGCCCATGGTATTACAGGAAAGATAATAGCATGGATAGAAGATTGGCTGACTGGCAAGAGGCAGAGGGGGCCTTTGCTGGTTGGCTGTCTGTGACTAGTGGTGTTCTGCAAGGGTTGGTATTGGGACCCCTTCTTTTCACATTACATGTCAACAGTCTGAGTTGATTTGAATTGAAGTGTAATGATCATTCGAACATACATGGATATAGCCAAATGAAACAGAGTTCCTCTGTGGTCAGGGTGTAAATCACAATACCAACAGTACACTAATGCCACTATGGTGTAGCAGTTAGAAAGACGCTGTTAAATCTCGGGACATTTCGGAGTTCAGAGTTCACTTCCAGCGCTGTTCTGTAAGGAGTCTCCTTATGTCCTCCCTGAGGAATGCATGGGTTTTCCTTGGGTGCTCCAGTTTCTTCTCACAGTCCAAAGACTTTACAAGTAGGTTAACTGGTGACAGTAAATTATCCCATGATTAAGGTTAGGGTTAGTTGGGGTTGTGGGGTTGCTGGGATGGCATGTCCTGAAGGGTTGGAAGCGTCCACTCTGCACAGTATTGCTAACCAAATAAAAATGAAATAGCACATATGGCTATGATTTCTGAAAACATACAGTCAAAAAGAAAAAATTAGAGCCTAAGTCACTGAGTGGATTGACTGTGTATTGTCCTGGTTCAGCTTGATCTTCCACTGAGCAAACACTGGAGGGCAACATCGAGTGAACACCAGAAGGCAGCACTGTGAGAATATCGGAGGGTAACACTGAGTGAACACTGGAGAGCAGCACTAAGTAAACACCAGATGGCAGCTCTGGCAGGAGGGGCCATGCCCAACCCAGTACAATTCCAGTTCGTCCAGCAGAGTTCCTGCCCTCTCCCCTGGCAGCTGTTACAGCCTTTGTGTCCCAGGCAACACCATGGCCAAGGCTTAGTTCTCACCACAACTGAGGCAACGCAGCTTCCCCGCCATCCGTTTCACCAATTACTCCGTGAACCACACAGTTTTCTACATTACCAATGTCTAGCAGGGTCTTGTGAACCCAATAAAAACATCCTAGTTAATCACTCACTCCATTTGTTGAATAGCGCACCATCCCAACACAACTTTACGCAACAAGTACGGACAATAACACAACAACGGTACATAATAAGTCCAATTACATCGCCATTGAGCGGCTCACTGATGGGATAGTCTTGCAGCATTTAATGTACTTAGTAGCCAGCAGTTATTTGTGATCGTAAAAAAGACTTACAAGATGAACAAATGTACCTTTGATTGGACTCAGAGTGGCATCTGCATCTGAGCTTGCCAGCATCTTTTAAAAGATGATGGTATTGATGACTTTGCAGGCACATTTGCAAATGATACAAACAGATACAGAGGACGCACTACAGGCTGCAGTCACTCAGATCAAAAATTGGACTCTACAGTCATCAACGATCATGCCATTGTTCCAGAGGACTCTTCCCCCCTCCTGATTTTCACAAGCAAAGAACTAGATATCATTATCAGGTGAATGGGCAGATAGTGTCGAGGATGCAGGGAGTCTGCAGAAGGACTTAAACAGATTGGGAGAATTGAGCAAAGAAGTGGTAGACGGAATATAGTTGAGGAAAGTGTATGGTCATGCAATTTGGTAGAAGGAATAAAAATGTCAACTATTTTCTAAAGGGAAGAAAATCCACAAATTGGTGGTAAAAGAGCCAAATGCAATGTTAGCATTCATTTTGAGAGGGCTACAATACAAGAGCAACCATGTGATGCTGAGACTTTATAAGGCATTGGTTAGATTGCACTTAAAATACTGTGAGCAGTTTTAGCCCTCATATCTGAAAGGATGCGTTGACATTGGAGAGGGTCTAGAGAAGGTTCACAAGGATGATACCAGGAATGAAAGGGTTAATGTATGAGGACTGTTTGATGTCAATGGCCTGTACTCTCTGGAGTTTGGGAGAATAAGGAGGATCTTATTGAAAACTCTTGAATATTGAAAGGCCTAGATAGAGTGGGTGTGGTGAAGATGTTTCCTATGGTGGATGAGTCTAGGACCAGAAGGCAGAACCTCAGAGTAGAGGGATGTTCGCTTAGAACAGAGATGAGGAGGAAATTGGTGGTGTGTCTATGGAATTCATTGCCATGGCAGACTGTAGAGGCCAAACCATTAAGTATATTGAAAGCAGAGGTTGATAGATTCTTGATTAGTCAGGGTGTCAAAGGTAGAGGGAACAAGATAGGCAAATGGGATTAAGAGGGATAATAAATCAGCTGTGATGGAATTGCACAGCAGACTCAAACAGGCTGAATGGCCTAATTCTGCTCCTATGTCTTATGGTCTTAAGGATGCCTTGTTTAAACATTAGCATGGTAGACAGCCTCAGAGCTGAAATACTTTAAAATTTGTCTAAAATATTAACAATTTCAACTAAAGTTTCAATGAAACATTTTCATTGTGTAGAGATAATCTCTGACTTTTACAACTTTGGTGTAAATTGATTGACAATGCAATCTGTCCTTTTATAAATTATAGATCTTATTCTGTTTAACGAAAGTGTCCAGTGTTAATATGTGTAACATGGCATACAAATACAATAACATTTAACAACCCTTTTAAATATGCACTAGATTAAAGGTCATTAGATTAAATGTTATTGGTTTTCTTTGTTTTTCCCTCATAACACCCAAAAGTTAGGTTTTGAAGTTATCTGTATGGATGGTTTGCAAAACTGTGTTTTTCATTGTATCTTGGTACACGTGACAATATCAATTTTATGAAACAAACTTGATTACATCTTAAAAACATGTTCATGTACCTCAGTTTTCCACATAATTTCAGCCTGCCTCGCTCGTTGGTTACCATATTCCAGCTCTTAGCAGATTACAGGACAACTGGGATGTTCTCGTCACATTAATTCTTATACTTTGCCATATCTTGTTGCAGTTCCTCTCCACACCCTGTGGCACATCGGGCGGCAACATTGCCATTTCCTTAGCAATTGTTGCTAGCTCGATGCTCAGCCCAGCACAGATGGGAGGCGTGCAAGGATTCGAACCCAGGACCACTCGCCTTGAAGTCTGGTGCATATGCCACTACACCACTGGCTGGATTGCTGTATTTTACCCTTTAGTATTTCAGTTCTCTAGCTATAGCAGTTCTGTTTTTATCAAAGCAATGGTTTAAAGGAAGCCTTCAAATTGTTCGTTTCTAAACTGTGATGCTGAGCCTTATGTTTGTTTGCAGCCAGCATCATGGATACATAATTTACTTTTCCATTTAATTTCTGATTCATGTTCTTGGTTATTATCAGCAGTTTTATTTGAATTTGATTAGTCGCTTAATTATGTTTATTATGATGTGACCATTAAAATGCAATTACCAGTGATTTATTCACTAGGCTGATAAATGTTCCACACCCACCAGAAAGGAAGGTATAATTTATCAGATTCTGATCTCCCCCTTTCTCCCTTCACACAGAATACAGTAAATTAGGTTGTATTCATCTACGTTGAACTGTTGGATAAATCATTTTATGTTCAGAAATTTAAAAGACATGGATTCTGAGACAATGCAACAAAACACATACAACAGAGTCTGTTTTCTTTCAGACAACAGACAGCAGAGTCGGTTTTGTTTCATCAGTAATGCTTGACTAAAAGCAAAAGTAATTAGCACCTATTCATAGGCGATGTTAATCAATGATCTGTTTAGACATCATATTAAAATGAAGCCCCTTGATCTTTTTTGTTATTTATGTAGAACTTTGAGTGATACTGAAATATGAAAAATTAACTCATATGATTCATGCTACCATAGGTGCACATTTACCTAAAATTTCATATTAAGTTTGAATATTGTCTTATTCTATATGGGGTTGACAGAGAAAATAAAACAGCCATGTCAGAATAGCAGAGCAGACTTGATGGGCCAAATGGCTCCTATGGTCTTATAAGTTAACGTTCCTCAGAAGCATTGTGTATTTTGCTATAATAGCATATAAAGTTAGTATGGTTAAAGGTAACATTGGTGTGATTCAGTCAGTTCCAGAGTACCCAATTCAATGTTTTCCTTTCATTTCCATTTGGCATCAATCTCATGCACAAATCATTTTAAATAATCCTGTAACATATGAATAAAACACTGGGATTTGCAGTACAGGTAGAGGAGATTAATTTATGAATTAAGGATTGATGTTTAAAGCTTTTCAAAAGCCAATTTATACCATCCATGTATATCACTGTGGAATTATGCTCTAATCATTCTTCATTAATGTCCTCTTTAATTGGATAACTACAGTTGTACATGACATGGTCCAATGGACATCCAAGGTGACTACTTGAAGCAGCAATATGTTCCAACCTATCAACTTGCAGAATGACTCAGACAGTCTCATCATCTGATACAGCAGTAGGATGGATAAGTTCCTCCTGGTTTGACAAAAAGCTGCACACACCCACATTTAAATGCCAGCCATATTAACAAGAAATCTTTATCTTAAAGTAACTCTGTGTTTCCTTTCACTATGCTGTTTGAAACAGCACTTTTTGTACAATCATGCATTTTTCAACAATCCATTATCTGAGTTGCATTTTATGTTTAGAAATTATACCAGGTTCCTTTCTGGATTGTGCTGTAATTGAACTGGAACATTTCTCATTGAACAGAGGGTTGTTGTTTACATGTAAATCTAAACCATATTCTTTCTCAAACTAAAACAGATCACTTATCATGGTCAGCCTTTCAAATGATAGCTCACACTGGTAAATATGTTGCCATTGGAGAAAAAGAACATCACTGCTTCTCCTAATATAACACAATACTTGGGGGCTTATTGCTTAAACATCTGCATTTATAATTCATATCTCTGTGAATAGTTCCTAGCTGGTTAGATGGGATTCAGTAATGTTGACTCTTCATTTCCCTTTACCAACAACGCTCAATCCAGCAGTTTGTCCTTTGCGCCATATTCCAGCACCTGCTGTCTTCTGTGCTTCCAGGTTGAAAAATGGAGAAATGTCATCGTCTGAGAGAGTTTTACACCAAACAAAAGATACCATGCAAATGAAAACTGTCAACTGTCAGGAATCAAATTCCCTTATGGATGCTAAATATCCAGAAGTGGGTGGAATATTAAGAAGCCAATCTTGCAACAACATTGTAATATTTCTCTTGGTGGTTGGCAAAAGGATTTCTGTCCTACTTTTTTCAATGGAGGAACAACACAAACAGACTGAGGAATTTACAAGAGACATGCTTGGCTCAAAATCTAAATCTATTTGTTAGTTAATATGATAACTCTAGTGTATTCTTCTTTGCCTCTGAATTCCCTTTAAGTTGATGGATTCAAATTCAGATTTATTTATCACACATACATTGAAACATATGCTGAAATGTGTTATTTGTGTTAACATTAACTCTAATGGATGGAGTTTCTGATGCAGAGCACTAGACACAGTCGCTATTATATAGCACAATTAGTGTTAACAACTGTGGATGAATTCCAAGGCTAATATGTTCACATAATGATAAGTAGAATGACATTTCAACCCTTGTATATGGTAGAGAACATCAACAAAAAAAAAGTGATAATGTTGAGTTACGATCTGCTGAAGGAGTGGCTACAAAATTAATGGCTTTATTTACACACAGTGGCCACTCTATTCAGTACCTCCTGTACCTAACAAAGTGGCCACCAAGTTAATGTTTGTGGTCTTCTGCTGCTGTAGCCATCTTCTTCAAAGTTTGACATGTTGCGCATTAGGAGATGTTCTTCTGCACACTATTGCTGTAACATGTGGTTATTTGAGTCATTGTCACCCTGATGTCAGCGTGAACCATCCTGGCCTTTTTCCTCTGACAGTTCTCATTAAAAAGGCATTTTTGCCCATAGAACTGCCACTTATTGGATGGTTTTCACACCATTCTCTGTAAACTCTTGAGACTGTTGTGCATGAATATCCTAGGAAATCAGCAGTTTCTGAGATACCCAAACCACCCTGTCTGGCACCAACAATCATTCCACAATCAAAGTCAATTAGATAACATCTCTTCCCTTTCTGATGTTTGGTTTGAACAAAAATGAACCTCTTGACCATGTCTGCATGCTTTTATGCATAGATATGCTGCCACATGATTGGCTGATGAGATAGTTTCATTAATGAGCAGGTAGATAAGTATACCTAATAAAGTGGCCGCTGAATGTAGCTTTCCTGGAACAGTGATGCTGCAGTCAGATCTAATCACTGTCATGTGTCCCTCAAAAAAGATCAGTTCTGGCTGAGTGCTGCTCTCCTGCTTGAAGAGCCGGTTCACCCACCCCCTCCATCCCCAAATTTGATCATCATGATCAATGAAGGTACAAAGGATGGGGACGCCAAGGGAAATGCCTGGCAGAAGCCATCCCCTTTGACAATAAAAACACTGAGAGGTAATGAAGTTATGGAGGATGACGCATCATTGTTATAAATGTTTTAATATATCTTGTTTAACCATGAATTAGTGTACTCGACACACATTTAGAGAAGATGCAATAAAGGATTTTTTTTTCAATTAATAAACATAATAAAACTAGACAGCATGAGAGAATTGATGTCAAATGTGCGATGAATCTACATATGGCATTAAGAAAGCTTTGTCCTTATGTTAAGCTTTTACAAAATATTGTGAGTGCCCAGTTAGCAGTTTCTGCTTATCCAGCTGAACATAATGAACAAATATCATTTCCTTCTTTGGAATTTCAGGAATAATGGCTGAGTTTTGAGAAGTTCTAGTAGTTCCACATGTTTAACTGATGAAATTTCTCTCTGAAATTTCCTGGATATTCAGAATTTTCACATGTAGAAGTGTGAACACAGAAATAATTAACATCCTGACATCTTTTCATTGGTGATTCAGCTGCGGTGCTGGTCATCTTGTGGAGTAAAGATCAGCAACACTCATAGTTGCAAATCTGCACAATCAGGCTGGTGTCAAAAGGAAGTATAGCTACAGAGGAGTAAGATGTTAGTTTTTTTTTAAGTATTGAGTTTATTTTAATATTTTGGAGTATTTAAAATGCACTTTAACTTTTTCATGTCCTTCAGTTATCTTACCTTCAGAGATAATATTTCAAATGTTCAAATAAATTAATTCATTTCTAATGACCCGCTATGTCAAGACAGGAATATCTGACCAATGGTCATTATCTAGGGTTGGACTCAACAGTAGAGATAATTTTCCAAATAATGTTACCTATTTTTATATAGAGTCATAGAGTACTGCAACACTGAACCAGGCCCTTTGGCCCATCTTGTTTGTACCACCCTGGTCTTTTGCCTGATTTACCTATATCCAAACTGTAGCCCCCCCCCCCCCATACCTCTCTCATTTAAATATCAATTCAAATTTTTCTTCACTGTTACAATTGAAATTAGTATTTTCAACTTACAAAACTGAACCAGTTAGGACATAATCAAAGAATAAAGAGACCAGATTTGGATGAATGTATAATTTTGCCAATTAATTAAATGAAATCTGTTTGGAATGGAACTAACTAATGTTGATGGCTCTGTGAACCAGCTATTCTGAAGGCTGAACTAATTGCAAACAGCTGGAAAAGCTGGGAAAATATTCAAGTCTCCACCAAAGTAGTATGATTCATAATACACTATATCATTATAGACTATCATCTGCAGCTGACAACAGATTGAAGAAGGAACGAAGCCATGTGCGGCCAACATAATCAATTATTATTGTTTATGCCAGCAGATGAGTTCTCTGATTACAATGACATCTTCTGTCCCCAACATGGTGTTAAGAATTTCTCTTTGGTCGAAACTTAAGTTCCAACAATTAAGATATATCTAAGTATTAAAGAAAATGACTACAAAGATTGGTTACCATTGTGCTAGGTGCCAGGAGTAACAATATGCCCCCACTTTTGTAGCTGGTGCTTGAATGTCTATTTGTAGAGTTAGGATATATTCCTTTCTTATTTTGAGAGTGCTAGTGCATGCAGCATCATCACTATTCATATATGTACTGTTGGATTCTAATGTTTTTAGTACAAAGTTCTTTCAGAAGTCAAACTTGTTGACACGATTAGAACCATAGAACATTACAGCACAGAAACAGGCCTTTTGGCCCTTCTTGGCTGTGCCGAACCATTTTTCTGCCTAGTCCCACTGACCTGCACCTGGACCATATCCCTCCATACTCCTCTCATCCATGTACCTATCCAAGTTTTTCTTAAATGTTGAAAGTGAACCTGCATTCACCACTTCATCTGGCAGCTCATTCCACACTCCCACTACTCTCGGTGTGAAGAAGCTCCCCCTAATGTTCCCTTTAAACTTTTCCCTTTTCACGCTTAACCCATGTCCTCTGTTTTTTTTTCTCCCCTAGCCTCAGTGGAAAAAGCCTGCTTGCATTCACTCTATCTATACCCATCATAATTTTATACACCTCTATCAAATCTCCCCTCATTCTTCTATGCTCCAGGGAATAAAGTCCTAACCTAGTCAACCTTTCTCTGTAACTCTGTTTCTCAAGTCCTGGCAACATCCTTGTAAACCTTCTCTGCACTCTTTCAACCTTATTAATATCCTTCCTGTAATTAGGTGACCAAAACTGCACACAATACTCCAAATTCAGCCTCATTAATGTTTTATACAACCTCACCATATCATTCCAACTCTTATACTCAGTACTTTGATTTATAAAGGCCAATGTGTCAAAAGCTCTCTTTATGACCCTATTTACCTGTGACATCACTTTCAGGGAATTATGTATCTATATTCCCAGATCCATCTGTTCTACTGCACTCCTCAGTGCCCTACCATTTACCTTGTATGTTCTACCTTGGTTTGTCCTTCCAAAGTGCAATACCTCACACTTGTCTGCATTAAACTCCATCTGCCATTTGTCAGCCCATTTTTCCAGCTGGTCCAAATCCCTCCGCAACTTTGAAAACCTTCCTCATTGTCTAGTACACCTCCAACCTTTATATCATCAGCAAATTTGCTGATCCAATTTACCACATTATCATCCATTTTATTGATATAGATGACAAATAACAATGGACCCAGCACTGATCCCTGTGGCACACCACTAGTCACAGGCCTCCACTCAGAGAAGCAATCCTCCACTACCACTGTCTGGCTTCTCCCATTGAGCCAATGTCTAATCCAGTTTACTACCTCACCATGTATACCTAGTGACTGAACCTTCCTAACTAACCTCCCATGTGGGACCTTGCCTTACTGAAGTCCATGTAGACAACATCCACTTCCTTCCCTTCATCCACTTTGCTTGTAACCTCCTCGAAAAACTCTAATAGATTTGTTAAACATGACCTACCACGCACAAAGCCATGTTGACTTTCCCTAATAAGTCCCTGTCTATCCAAATACTTGTAGATCCTATCTCTTAGTAACTCCTTCCAATAATTTACCTACTACTGACGTCAAACTTACCAGCCTATAATTTCCCAGATTACTTTTAGAGACTTTTTTAAACAACAGAACAACATGAGTTACCCTCCAATCCTCTGGCACTTCACCTGTAGATACCGACATTTTAAATATATCTGCCAGGGCCCCTGCAATTTCAACACTAGTCTCCTTCAAGGTCCAAGGGAATACTCTGTCAGGTCCTGAGGAATTATCTACTCTGATTTGCCTCAAGACAGCAAGCACCTCCTCCTCTTTAATCTGTATAGGCTCCATGACCTCACTACTTGTCTGCCTTATTTCCATAGACTCCATGCCAGTTTCCTTAGTAAATACAGATGCAAAAAACACATTTAAGATCTCCCCCATTTCTTCTGGTTGCATACATAGTCAACCACTTCAAGAGGACCAATTTTATCCTTTACTATCCTTTCGCTCTTAAAATATCTGTAGAAGCTATTTGGATTATCCTTCACCTTGACTGCCAAAGCAACCTCATGTCTTCTTTTAGCCCTCCTGATTTCTTTTTTAAGTATTTTCTTGTACTTTTTATACTCCTCAAGCACCTTATTTGCTCCTTCTTGCCTATACCTGTCATACATCTCTCTCTTCTTCTTTATCAGATTTCCAATATCCCTTGAAAACCAAGGTTCCTTATTCTTATTCACTTTGCCTTTAATCCTGACAGGAGCATACAAACTCTGCACTCTCAAAATTTCTCCTTTGAAGGCCTCCCACTTACCAATCACATCCTTGCCAAAGAACAACCTGTCCCAATCCACGCTTTTTAGATCCTTTCTCATTTCTTCAAATTTGGCCTTTTTCCAATTTAGTACCTCAACCCAAGGACCAGATCTGTCTTTATCCATGACTAAGTTGAAACTAATGGCGTTATAATCATTAAACCCAAAATGTTCCCCCACGCACACTTCGGTCACTTGTCCTAACTCGTTTCCTAATAGGAGATCTAATATTGCATCCTCTCTAGCTGGTACCTCTATATTTTGATTTAGAAAACTTCCCTGAACATTTTACAAACTCAGTAGACAAGCCCTCTAATCTGTCCTGCCTGAGCACTGCTGTAACATTTTCCTTGACTAGCAATGCCACACCCCACCCTTCATCTTTCTGCCTCTATCACGTCTGAAACATCGGAACCCTGGAACATTAACCTGCCGGTCCTGCCCCTCCTGTAGCCAAGTTTCACTAATGGCTACAATGTCATAATTCCACGTGTCAATCCACGCCCTCAGCTCGTCAGCCTTCCCCACAGTACTCCTCGCATTCAAATAAACACACCTCAGAAGATTATTACCACCACATACAACCCTTCTACAAACGTATTTCTGACTTTGCATGAACTTTTGACATGATTTATTTTCAACCCCGCTCCACTATCTGTTCAGGCACTCTGGTTCCCATCCCCCTGAAAATCTAATTTAAACCCTCCCCAATAGCACTAGCAAACCTCCCAGCAAGGATATTGGTCCCCCTGTAGTTCAGGTGTAACCTGTCTCTCTTGTACAGGTCCCACCTGCCCCAGAAGAGGTCCCAATGATCCAAAAAATCTGAAACCTTGCCCCCTACACCAGTTCCTCAGCCACGTGTTCATCCGCCAGAGCATTCTATTCTTACCCTCGCTGGCACGTGGCACAGGTAGCAATCCTAAGATTACCACCCTCGAGGTCCTGCTTTTTAACTTCCTACCAAGCTCTCTATACTCACTCTTCAGGACTCCTCACTCTTTCTTCCTACGTCAGTGGTACCGATGTGTACCATGACATCTGGCTGATCACACTCCCACTTCAGAATGCTGTGCACGTGATCAGAGACATCCCTGACCCTGGCACCCGGGAGGCAACAAACCATCCGGGAGTCTCTGTCACGACCACAGAACCTCCTGTCTGTACCTCTAACTATCGAGTCCCCTATCACTACCACTCTCCACTTCTTCCACCCTCCCTTCCGCACTGCAGAACCAGACTCAGTGCTAGAGATCTGGCTGCCATAGCTTGTCCCAGGAAAGTCATCCCCCCAACAGTATCCAAATTGGTATACTTGCTGTTGAGGGGAATGGCCACAGGGGAACCCTGCTCTGCCTGCCCTTTCCCTTTTCCTCGCCTGATGGTAACCCAATTACCTGTGCCTGCTCCCTTGGTGTATCTACCTCCCTGAAGCTACTATCTATAAACTCCTCATTCTCCCGAATGATCCGGAGGTCCTGCTTCAGTTTCCTAACGCAGTTTGTTAGGAGCTGCAGCTGGATGCACTTCCTGCAGGGGTCATTGTCAGGGACACCGGAGGTCTACCTGACTTCCCACATCCTGCAAGAGGACCATTCATTTATTAAGAAGGAGATTGTTTTATCAAGAATGGATGGAACAAAGGAAAATTGCAATGGACAGAAGCTAGTGGGAGAAGGGAGAACAAAGACCAAAAGATAGTGCTCAGCATTCTGCAACTCCTTTAATACCACATAGATAAGAAAACTGCATTTAAATTTGCATATAAGAGTCAGCCAATCAGAAAGCTCCTATTCAAATAATGCAGTACCAAGAGAAGCTTCCAGAACTTTTCGGAATTATATTAACATAACCACTGTGATGGATATTCACTTCCTGGCCAGTGGGCCTCTTTCTCTTTCTTGGTTGTTTGCTAATCTTGCTTTCTAAGCACAGCATCTGCCACTTGTAAGAGCACAAACTGATTGATGTAAGTAAACTTCCAACTAACAGTTGTTTGAATTCTGATCATAAAGGGAAGTCAATCTTCAGTTCTTGAATTTTAAGTGGCAAGTACTAATCACCTTGAGGTTAAACCAAGTACTGTCTAAAGACCTGGTTGCAAACAAGCTTTGTGGATAGTAGACATTCTGTCTTGAAGAAGTCAGGTTTAGCTCACTACACTGCTTTATTACTGCTCAAGATGGGTTATTTAATTCAAGTTGTTTCAAATAGACAAGCTGACTCTTAAGTTGCTTGGTTCAAGGAAGCTTGTAGAACAGATGGATAATATTATTTGCAACATTAATCACAATGACGTGGTTACTGTTGGAAGGCTCTTTGTGCTTAAGGAAGTCAGCTTCAGGTCTTTACAACATTAATGGTAGCTAGCAAAGAACTATATTTTAAAATGCTTTTTATCCATTTTTAATGAAAGAACATTGGAGAAATATCATATGCATGTGAAGTCACCCAAGTGTTAGAGAAAGGATATAAATGTAGAGCACAATTCATGTTCATCAGCAATAGTTGAAGAACATTAAGAAGAATGATAGGAAGATGGAGCAAATAGAATCCATTCCTCTAGCTTTGGTTTCCATGACAGATGACTTGCTCATCTGCATCATGGTAAGTCTTTAGTTTATAGGAATTCAACTTGTGTTTTGGAAATATTCAGAGTTTAAGAAATGTTTTGAGGTTTGTAATTGGGAAATAAATGTTTATGATAGAAATCCTCAGTTTTAAAAGTGACTTAAGAATGTATGGATTTAATCATATATCACTGTAAATAAATTAACTGTGTTTTAAACTACTTTATTAGCTGTTAGTATCTTCTTCTTGGTAGGGAGAAGGGACCTACTGCTCAAATAGTGGTTATTGGTAGCTAAAACTCGCCAAGGAGAATAAACAGGTAAGTAAATTAGTCTTTGAAGAGCCTGTTGTTGGGTTCACTGCATATGCTCTTGGTAATTTTGTTCCTTTAATTTATTTTATTCCTTCCCATGGTGCCTTTTCTGCAATTTCATCTGTGAATGCATTTCAATGGCTTTCCATTGTAGTCATTTTGAAGTAGCTTTTACAATTTAAAACAGCAAACTCTCATGACAGTTGAATGACATCCATAAGTTTTTGTACCAGTTGGCCATTCTTGATTGGGGTTACTACAGCTGTAAGAAATCCTCTTTTCTCCATTAATTTCCAGAATCGTGAACAACTCCAAAAGCATATCAAGATTCAGTGTAAATATTAGCTGATCTTCCTTCTGCCAACTTATAGGCTTCAATCAAACTTTTCATCCTGCCTGCTGAGCAGAGGTAGCAGGAGCCGTGCTTCCTGATGCCAATATTTCAGTTCCAGAAACAACGGCCTATACAGCCACTTGTATTTCTATCTCAGTCATTGAGGAGTCACCAATGTACAGAATCCGATCTGGGTTTGATAAAGGCATTTCTTTGTAATAACTTGTATCTTCAAGGCATATTACTATTCCAGCATATTCATGGTCATCATAGTCTTCCTTGTCCAATGGTAGCAGTGTAGATAGATTCCCTGGACCCGCTCATTAAATAATGATATTAAGTGCCTCAAGAACAGTCGACTACATGGACCACTGAGCTACTGTTACTTGAGAAGTCCTATTCATAGTCAGTAAAGTGTGTACTGAGTGTTGACATTGAACATTTAAAATTTGATCAAGCATGATGCTGGAAACAGCCATGGCTGCCAGATAGGTTGTCTGCACTGCTCACAAACACAGACCCCCTCCTAATGCTACATTATCCAATTTAGCAGAGTAATAACCAACAGGATGTTGTTGGTCTCCATGTTCTTGAGTTAAGACTGCCATCGTGAGGCCACGTTTCTTATTGATATACAGGGTAAATGGTCTACACATATCGGGGATTCCTAACGCAGGTGCAATGCACAATGTCACCTTCACAGTTTGAAAAGCTTCTAGTTGTTTTTCAATAAGAGCCAGAGGGTCATCTGAGCTTTTACTGCCCCTCACTGGATTGTCGATTGAGCAGTTTCAGCATATGAATTGACAATGACTGTTGTAGTTGCAGAAAGGAGTTGGTGAACTGTTGTCGGCACATTTTTTATCCATCTAGATTGCTTCCTCTTGTTGCAATTGTGCCTTGTCTGGATTCTATTTGTGACCTTTGGAGGATAAATAATGGAGCAAATAAAGCACATCAGATTCATGCTGGTCTGCAGCTTTGGATGCAATCAGGATATTATCCACATATTGTATGATAGTGGAATCAGTGGCTGGTAAGTCTCTCGGGCGTTGTCCCGCAGCCATGTAATTGACAGTTAGACTGTTGCGGAGTCCTTGCGGTAGACTTAGCCACAGAGTTAACCTGTCAATACATTGATTAGCAATGGTTTTATCTTCAGTCCTGTGTGTCTTCACTCCCTTGGTTCTTATTGGAGCAAGCTGCGACATAGTTGCTTATTGTTTCATCACCATCAACCTCACTTGAGTCATTTAGAGCTGCTGTTGTGCCCATGTCATGTTCATCCTGCAGCTCCTCGGAGTTTGGATGTTGTTGCTTTCTCTGGAGACTGATCAATGTACAGCATATTCTCCATGGAGGGACGCCAGAAGTAACATCACCTGAAGTGTCACTCGCAGTTCCACCCACTTGAGGTCCCTGTTCAGTCTTTCCATATTGTTTCTGTTTGCTTCTGAGCTCCATACAATGCACTTCAATTGAAATACAATTATAATTGAGTTTTTTTTTGCTCAATCAGTTAATGCAAAGATTTGATCGATTATTTCATTTGTTGGATTCTGATGTTTTTAATCCCAGGTTCTTTGAGAATTCAGTCAAAAGGCACAAAACGCATTACTGGACAATCATTTTATTAAGCACTGATAGACAAAAAAAATTGAAAAGGACAGTAACAAGAGCAAAAACTAGCAGCAGAATAGAGTATAAAGACAGAAAGATGGTGCCCAGTGTTTAGCAGCTTTTTTTATACTACACAGATGAGAAGAATTCCAATCAAATGTCCAGAGAAGAGTCAGCCAATCATAAAGTTCCTATTTAAGTAATGCTGCACAAGAGAATCTTACAAAACTTTCCAGAATTTTACCATTGTAACCACTAAGGGATGCACAGAACAACTACATGTACATACTGTGGCCACTGGGAAGTGTACTAATAATTACATGTGCATAAATAATTATATAAAATACAAACAGGCAATTAATTGTTAAACTGCAATGAAAATAACAATTATACAGTGAGATCTGACAGTAACATAGTCAAAACGTGATATCTATCAACAGGTACCATTGATTTAATGCCAGTGTTGTCAAGTTAAATCAAAGCTCCAGCCAAGGCATGTATTAAACAGCCACAAAGGATCTACCCTTCCACAGCAGGAAGGACCCAACATCTGTTGCTCCTGCAGTACGGCCACTGAATGGTACAGGCTATCTGCCATCTGCATGGCTTCAGACTCCAGTAAACAGTCCAAGAGGTAAATATGCCATGCATTTTACAAGAATGAGATGCCAACATACAAAAGCTGCCTGGGTGGTTCTGGAGGAGCATCAAAGCACTTGTTATTATGGGTCACAATATTCACTAACACAAGAGGATCTGCAGATGCAGGAAATCCAAAGCAACACACACAAAATGCTGAAGGAACTCAGCAGGTTAAGCAGCAGCTATGGAAGGGAATAAAAGATTGAGGCTTTGGGTCTTCATCAAGATTGGAAAGGAAGGTGGAAGAAGCCAGAATAAGAAGGTGGGAGGGGGGGAAATGAGTGCAAGGGGGGGGGAGATAGGTGAAGCCAGGTGAAGGAGAATGTAAGTGGGTGTAATCCATAAATTCACATTCATAAAGGTTCGACTATTTTCATCAGATATGGAGGAGTTAAGAGTGAGGAACAAGGGAGGAGGTGGCCAGTTCTTGCCCCATGGTCAACTGATCTGATTGACTGCCAACGCACATGGCCCTAATTCCCTTTGGTTCATTTCTGACCTCTACCCTTCACTGATCAGCATGTGAGGATATTGCCAAAATGAAAATCAACAATCCATAATGTGTAGTCAGGCCTAGAACAAAACAACCATCAATTACCCATCCCATTGCATCGTCCTACATCTGTTCTCATAGCTTCTCCCAGTGGCCAGAAACAATGTAGTTGGAAGAAGGCAGGTGACTCTCACTAGAGCAGCCAACAGATGATTTTAGACCACGAATCGAGAAGGTCTCAAAAATTTTCATTTCAGCAAGAATGGCAACAGACTGTGCACAATATCTGTATCTGGGTCTATGTTGCTGATTGAATGTTTACTTTTACATTACTAAATTATTAGAAGAGCTGTGTTTTTGGACTACTTTTTGTAGTTGCAAATGCAAAAACAACCTACTGAAGTTCTTTTGGAGAGCAATTGAAGAACCTACTTTTTGTTCCTCTTTTAAGTCAGTAAAACTGTCACATTCTCTGTTTTTACATAATTAAACCTGCACAGCACAAAGAAAATGGACAATCCTGTCAAAATCATTTCAGGCTTCACACTTCCTTCATTCTATGTTCATTTCCCTAGTGAGTGGCAGTAACTTCAGAGCAAAACGAAAGCTTTTCCAAAGATAATCGCTCAGTGAATGTCCAAACTTCACTCACTTTCATCCATTTCAAGGTGAAGAGGAGCTGGCTGAGAAAGGAAACATGCCTCTGTGATGCCCACAAGACCCTTCACTATCAATGGGAGTATGTTTAGCAGACAATTCAAAAATGTTTAACTATATATTCCACAAATATTACATACTACTGCAATTGAATAAAACTCACAATACTCTGCATATTCTCTATTTTTTAAGGATAATAAAAAATAATTATGAAACACTGAGTCCATGGTGTTAAGGTAAAGGCTGGGGGAGGGGGGTGGGAAGAAAGTTATTTCTGTCAATGAGATTACTAGAGTAATGAGAAATAATACTGGTTCACAAGCATAGTGTGTAAAATGACTTCAGGTAGAGATAAGAAATAGAAAGGAACCACTGGTAGAAATATTACTTGCCCCCTATATGGGATGGAGTATAAATCAAGTATAATGGTGGCATGTTACACTAATAATTATGAGTGAGCTCAATTATCATGTAGATTAAATAATGTGAACTGGAAAGGGTAGTTGAGGATGAGTATATTGAGTATATTCTGGGTGGATTTGAAGAACAGCACACTGAGAAGCCAACCAGAGATCAGGCTGCTTTAGATTTGTATTATGCAATGAGACAGGACTAATTAATGACCAAAGAGTAAAGGATCCCCGAGGAAAGAATCATCATAACACGGTCTGAAACTAGTGTCCTAAATTTAAATCAAGGCAATTATAAAGGGATGAGGACAGAGTTGGATAAAGTGGACTGGGAAAATAGATTAATAGGTAGGATGACTGCAGCGGCAGACGCTTAATGAGATATTTAATAAAGTTCCACAAAGGTATACTGCAATGAGAAAGAAGTTCTCCATGAGAAGTATCCAACATCAGTGCTAGCTGGGGATGTTAGCAATGATATAAAATTGAACACAATGTTGCAGTAAATGGTAGGTCAGAAAACATAGAACATTACAGCACAGTATAGGCTCTTTGGCCCACTATGATGTGCCACCCTTTGAACCTACTCTAAGACCAATCTAACCCTTCCTTCCTACATAGCCCTCCATTTTTCTATCAACCATGTGCCTCCCGAAGAGTTTCTTAATTCCCCCTAGAGGTTCTGGAAATTCTTAGAAGCCAGAAAAGGATGACTAAAAATAATTATTAGGAATGAAAATAAAATAAAGTGCAGAAGCTGGAATTCTGAAACATAAATAGAAATGCTGAAAACACATAGCAGATTTGTCAGTATCTATGGGAGGAGCTACTGAGTTAATGTTTTAAGTCAAGGACGATCTGCCTGATGTTTCCAACTTTTTCTTGTTTTAATAAGGAGAGGGAGCAGTAAATAGTGTATAAGCAGAAAGTGAGAGCTTCGACGAAAACGTAAAAAAGAAATGAGAGAAGTTAAAAACACAAGTAATGTTATAGAAGCTGAAAATCTAGAACAACGCACACAAAATGCTGGAGAAGCTCAGCAGGTCAGGCCACTTCTATGAAGAGGAAAAAAAAAATCTGATGAAGGATCTCGGCTTGAAACGTCAACTCATAGTCCCTGTCCCTAGATGTTGCCTGACCTGCTGAGTTCCTCCAGTATTTTGTCTATGTTTCTCTGAAAAGTTAAAGTCAACTTTGGTCCCTTTGAGGTTGAGACTGGGGAATTAATAACAGGAAATAAGAAAGGACTTGAATTCTAAATAGCTTGAATCAGCCATCAGGGTGAGTCCTGTGGACTCACTTTCAAGGACTCTTCATCTCATGATCTCAATATTGAATTGAATTGAATTGAATTGAATTGAATTGAATTATCTTTTTTGTCATTATACATAGGTACAATGAAACTCTGTTTGGCTTCCTCTCAGGCAATCAAACAAAGCGGTAGATAAAAACAAGACAGTAATAGAAAAACAGTATTAAATAGATAAGTAGCAGAAAATAAGTTGCAGCAGCATCAGATATCACAGTAATGCACAAAGTGCCATTAGTACATGTATTTGAGTCCTTGTGTGTGCATGTGTGTGTTAACAATTTCAGTCATTGTTCTGTGGGAGTGGTGAGATGGAGGCCACAGCTCTGGGGTAGAAGCTGTTCTTCAGTCTATTTGTTCTGGCTTTTAGTGTCCTGAACCTTTTGCTGGATGGCAGCGGGTCAAACAGGGAGTAGCCGGGGTGTGTGGTGTCTCTGGTAATGCTGATTGCTTTCCTCTTGAGTCTGCTGGAATAGATGGTGTCCAGTCCTGGGAGCTCCATCCTGACAATTCGCTGGGCCGCCTTCACCATGCAATGCAGGCTGTGCAGCTAGCATACCACACTGTGGCACTGTTGGTCAGGATGGTTTCAATTATGCTTCTATAGAAGTTAAGCAACAGCTTTTGTGGGAGTTTGACCTGTTTCAGCTTTCTGAGGCAGAAGAGTCTTTGTTGTGCCTTTTTTACAAGCAGCGAGGTGTTGGTGGTCCATGTCAGCTGTTTTGACAACGTAACTCCAAGGAACTTTAGGTTTTCCACATTTTCCACTACCTCTCCATGCATATGGAGGGGGGTGTATACTCTGTCCTTTGATCTCCTGAAGTCAACGATCATCTCTTTTGTTTTAGAAGTGTTAAGGGCCAGGTTGTTGTCCTTACACCACTCCGTCAGATGATTCACCTCGAGACTGTAGGCTGTTTCATCCCCATCCAAGATCAGGCCAATCACTGTGGTATTGTCTGCAAATTTAATTGTGGAGTTGGAGGTGTAGATGGGGTGCAGTCATGTGTGAAGAGTGAGTAGAGCATAGGGCTCAGCACACAGCCTGCAGGGTGCCTGTTTTTAAGATGAGGGTGGTGGAGGTGTGCATACCAACTCTGACTTGCTATGGTCGGTCTGTGAGAAAGTCCATGATCCATGAGCACGGGGGAACCAAGGCCAAGAGTGTTCAAACTCTCTTTATTATTTATTGCTAATTAATTAATTATTATTATTGTTATTGTTGTTTCTTTTTTTTGCGTTTGCACTTTTTCATGTATTTTGCACATTGGTTGAACGGCCAGTTGGTGAAGTCTTTCCATTGATTCTATTACGAATTTGCTAAGTATGCCCACAAGAACTTGAATCTTAGGATCATTCCTGATGAAGATGGCAAAGTTTATTTTTGAAACATTGGTTAAAATTGATACCTGTACCTGACTGGAAGTCTGAGAAGAGTTTATTCGTCATATACATGGCCTATTGTATGTGGCCTATTAGCAGCGTCAACAGAGCTTTACCAAGAAGGATTTCTCGCAGGTCGGTGGCGGTTACTTAAAAAGGGAGCTTCAAGAGTGTTTGTCCATTGTACGTGGCCCGTCAGCAGCTATAACCAGAGCACCAATCGTGAAGTAAATAGCAGGGAAGATTCAGGCATAAAAGGGAGACACTGCCTTCGACGGTCATCGACGGAGTGATCTGAGGCAGACTGGTAGGGCTTTGGCTCATTTGGATTCAGCTAAAATAGATCAAGGTGGGGTAAATTACATGAGAGGAATAGAAACAGGAAGTCTGTCTGTTTGGCTGGTGTTCAGTACTGGTTGTCAGATGTGGGAAGTCTGGGAGACTCCCAGCCTTCTGGATGGCCACATCTGTGCCAGGTGTGTCGAGCCGTAGCTTCTTAGGGACCGAGTTCGGGAACAGGAGCTGCATCTCGATGACCTTCGTCTGGTTAGAGAAAGTGAGGAGGTGATAGAGAGGAACTACAGGCAGTCCCTGAGTTACGAATGTCTGACTTATGAACAACTCGTACTTACGAATGGAGGGAGGAAAACGCCGGATAAGGAGGGCCGACTGTAGTGTGATTGCTCAAGTCGAGCATGATGTCCTCCAAAGGGTCCATCGATTGGTGGGTCCTCAGGTGGCTGTAGAGGCTGATGAGGGGATTCCCATGTCCTGGTGCAGTGTGTGCAAGAGTAAGTGGCTGGGTCTTTTGGGTTGCTCAGTCTCTCCTTTCGCAGCTGCCACTTGTTCTCCGCGGCACAGCGGAAGTCGCTCTCATGTACCGCAGCTCCCTCTTGAACAGATTTCCTCCAGGTGCATCTATTGAGTTCAAAGTCTTCCCAGTTGTTAGATGTAGTGTTGATTTTTTTTCAAGCTGATCTTGAAGTTACCTTTGAGGCATTTTCCATGCTGATCCTCAAAATACTTTGTAATGTTGTTCCAGGGCTCTCAGGTGCCTGCTGTATGTGGTCTATGATTCAGCTCCACACCATAAAATAGGAAGGATGACCACTCTACAGCCCAAAAGTTTTGTTTGGGCCTGTAGGTTGTGGTCTTTTTTCCTTAGTCTCACATAGGTCAAGGAGATTGTGGTGTGGCTGGTGGGGAACCTCAACAATGCTTTGTCGACAACACTCTCATTATATGTCACAAATACTGGGGTGGGGTTCCTAAGGTTGTCATTGCCGGGGTGGTAGTGGGGATAAGCTCTCACAACCTATAAAGTGCTCCAAACGGTATGCATCTCTAATAGCTTCTGACAACCGAGTCCAACTCTTGGCCTTCACGTGTGGCTTAGCTACTAGGCCCAGCGTAACTGTTTCCGCTGGCAAGAGAAGGGGCAAAGGCGGACCACTGGTGCCTTAAAACCAGTTGCTTCAGGCAGGTGGGGCTCATCAGCCTCGGATGGCAGACCACCTAGGAGAAGGAAAACACTTATTTTACACCTCTGCTGCCTTGCGACCATACCCACCCCTGGGAGAGGCTTCGGGAGTAAACCCTGAGGAAGAAATCCAGAACTGGGGTCCCTAAGGCAGTTTGATGTAGTTTACAACTTCACTCTGGCAACTTCTGCAATGACACTGGTGCCAAGCTGTATTGGTACTTGCCCTTCCCTTGGACTACATCGTTAACGTGGACAGGGGGATCCCGCTGCATGGGCAACAGCCGGTTCTTCAAATCTTCCCACCCAGGCTTGTGCCCCGGAGAGGACACAATCCACCAGAGGCGCAAACCCAAGATCCCCTGGGGTCGACGGCTGTCTACTTGTAGGGTGGGAGAACATGGTGATCTTCTCAGCTATTATGTATCCTCTGTAGGGTCTGGTAGTCCGACTCTTTGCAGCTTCCATACCGCACAATGATGCAGCCAGACAGGACACTCTCGATGGTGCTCCTGTGGAAAGTGGTTAAAAGCAGGCAGGGAGTCTTACACACCTCAATCTCTTCGGAAAGATGAAGCTGTGCCTTTTTGACTAGTGAATCTAGGTTACATCATTCATGATGTGCACGCTTTGAGGAATTTTTTGTCTTGTACAAATTAAGACTCGGTTTGTTGCTCTCACACCATTTGAGAAGCCTCTCGACCGCCTCTCTGTATGCTTCTCACGAGCTGCTGATGAAGCTAATTACTGTAGTACTCTCAATGAACTTAGTGATGCGATTTCAGCCGGATCTGGCAGTGCAGTTGTAAGTCAGCAGCCAAGATTGGTGGCTTTATTGCTTTCCAGGCTCCTGATGGCATCATGGACCTCTTTCATACTGGGAGATTCCCGTATGTCTTCTCTCACAGGTTTCTGGAGGATTTGGTTAACAACCTTTGGTTCAGCTGTGCTGTTGTGGTGAAGAAGTTCTTGAAAGTGCTTTCTCCATTGATCATTGATATCTTTATGATCATTTAGCAAGTTCCTCCCATCCTTTGAGCCGAGGGAGGATTAATCTACAGTAATTTGGATCATAGACTCCTTTGGTGGCACTGAAGAAGCCTGCCATGTTACCAGACTCTGCCAGTCTCTTGTCCTCCAAGGCTTCCTCACTCCACCAAGAATGGTTATCTCTTTCACCCTGCACTGGGCATTTGCCTTGGCTCTGGAGTAAAGTTCTCATTTGGCATTGCTGCTGATGTTATTCTGCCAGGGGAAAAGGCTTTCCTTTTCTTGGAGATGAGTTGTTCTATCTCAGTGTCATTATCATCAAACCAATCCTGATGTTTTCTGGAGTTATAATCAAGGATGCTGGGGGTAGCAGAATGTGAAGGTAATTGGTAACAGAAGACAGAATTACAACAGGTCACTTTGGATTTGTCAATCTGTGATTAAATGGGTATATGGATCTATTTTATAATCTATAAGATTTTAAAATCAATCCATATGCCTATTGAATAATCACAGTATTTATAATCTAGATTAATCAATTGGCTCAAGGGAGCAAGTATACTATGGCTATATTCTCTCATTATAAATAGATAGGTGTGTATCTTATGACATGCTAGCATGTTAAGACATGACCACAAAGGACCTGCAAGTGGTTGTAAGTGGATTAAGTCAGTAGGCAAGAAGCTGGAAGATGGAACAGTATATGGGAAAGCAGGATTCACCCACTTTGGAAGGAAGAACTAAAAATCCAATTATTATTGAAATAGAGTAAGGAATCTACAAAATATTGTGGTACAAGAGGTGTGGGGGTGGGGTGGGGGGGGGGGTTCTTGACACATGAACCATAATGCTTTGAGTCACAAGAACAGGAAGTAAGCAGGAAAGCTAATTCAATATTAGCTTAAATGCAGGGAGTATGAAATAATTTTTAACAATAGTAAGCTTTGGGTAGGTGATAGTGAGACTGCAAACTTTAAAGAAGAATATTCTGGCATTTGAGGCAGTGCAGTGCAGTGAACACGGCTTGGAACCTGGACCTGGACACGATTTGGAGCCTGGACTTGGACTAGGACCATGAGGAGACAGAATACCCAACTCAGAGTAGCGGCAAATGGCTGGACCTACTCAGCTGAAAGGACTTGGACAATGAAGAGTAAGAACCACACAACAACAGTCCATTCGTATCTAGGCTCGGAATGGTGGCAAAATGGCCTGCAACACTCAGCTGGACGGCAGACTCTCGACTCAACCCCGGGTACTTGACTCGGGTTCGGAACTTGACCTGACCCCGGAACTTGACTTGTGCTTAGAAGGCAGTCCTTTATTCCCAGCAGCTCAGAACATGCATACCGCACCGGCTACAGTGAGCAATTCTCAGCCGGACATGAAAACGACAGGATTCGCTTCCTGACTCGGAGTTGCAGCAAAACTGCCGGCACTCAGCTGGATACAAAAACGACTGAATTCACTAAGCAGCCACAGGCACTGAAGCAACTTAGAGTCCACGATTCTCGGCGGCTCCGGTGATGGTACAAACTTCTCGGACTGGCATCCGGTGACTAGCTTCTGGTGATGGTCCGGCAACTGAGTAGCTGTAACCCGGAGCCTTTTATGCAGCCGGTTCAAAATGAAGATCAGGTGCCTTAATCAAGACGCCCCACGGTACACAGGGAAAAGGAAATAACTGAAATGAGGAGTCCGTGGACTGGACCGTGACACAGTGAGAGGATCATAGTAAGTTTGCATTCCAACACTGAAATCCATAAGGATTCTAATTTCAGAGCACTGTGGGCAAAACCAGAGAACAGCCAGCAATCTCTAGGCTTTAGCTTGTGGGCAGCCTAAGGGCTGTGTTGCTATTGTCACTACCTTTTTTTCCCTGTGGGTAAGAGGGTTGGGGATTGTACTGTGGTTGTTTTTTTCAATACACTTCCAGGGAAATACCATAACTTTGACATGGCGTTTGCAGTAGAGTGTTGGCCAAAATTACACTAAAGCCTTAGAATAGACATGAATCACGCTGATTGCTCTGGCCTACATATTTTATTAACTAACACCTTTAATGGACTCTTCCTTTTATATGAATGATTAAACAGCAGTCAGGGTGAGATTATCAATAAGATTAGCAATTAATGAAGTACTTCCATTAAAATAAAGAACCAAACTCTTTTACTCTATTTGTTTGGAGTCACAATGTAGTGAAAAGAAGTGGAAAACATTTTGGGTCCTGCCGAAGGATTTTGGCCTGAAATGTCAACTGTACACTTTTCCAAAGACCTGCCAAAGGGTTTCGGCTCAAAACGTCAACTGTACTTTTTTCCATAGATGCTGCCTGACCTGTTGAGTTCCTCCAGCATTTTGTATGCATTACTTGGATTTCCAGCATCTGCAGATTTTCTCTTGTTAGCATTCTGTTCAAGCTGATGTCATAGAGCTGAAATGGTGGACTAGTTGCAAGTGCTTCACCTAATGATAGTGTACAAAGCCTAGTACTAAATTTTATTTTCATTATAGAAGAACATATGATGTCAATAAGAAAATCACATTATGAAGACTGGTAGACATTAATATCCAAGCTGCTAAGAGTTACACAGTTCTGAAGTAATTGGGAGTAGTTGGCATTTATACAGATCTAAAGGGATGGGAATTGAACAGAGCGAGCATCATCTATGAAGGGAGAAACATAACATTTCAAATTGATGATCACTTAGCAGAATTGATCTGAGGGGAGGTCTTCAATTGCAAACATTATCTCTGTTCCTTTCTCCACAGAGCCAGCCTGACACATTGTGCATTTACAATATTTTCTGTTTTTATTTCAGATTTTCATTATCTGAATTACTTTAGTTTTAAAAGTTTCAAAGGTTCAAAGGTTCATTTTGTTGTCTAAGTATGCATGTGCAATACATCTGATATTTGTCTTCTCCAGATAGCCATTAAGTACAGAAAGACATACATCAACTTCTCATCTCCTGCACAAAAAAGGGAAAAAACTCGCAGACCCCAAAATCCCCCAGCCCACTTTGCAGAAGAAAACAATGCAATACGATCCCCAACCCTCTCACTCTCAGAGAGAAAGGTGGCTACAATATCAACAAATCCCCAAACCCTCTGCTGCAGAAAAAGAGCAGCGGCAGTAACAATTCCCAACCCTGACTGGCAAAAAAGAGCAGCAACAGTATCAAAAATCCCTGACTCCATCTCCCCCCCCACAACCCACTCACACACAAAGAACTCTTATCACCCACCCACCAATAGACCATAAGAAAGAAGTCACTGAAAAGCTGAAAGAGATCAATATAAAGTACAGTTCAATAACACAAGCGTCAGAACATGGATCGGTCCTTCCATGTACCGAACTCATGCCAGGTTTGAACAGGTTTGACTGGCCTTGCTTCGGAGTGATCACTGACCATCTAGCCTCCAGTTGGGAGCAATCTCTGACCATCTGCCCTCTGTTGGGAGTGACCACTGACCCCCTCCACCTCAGCGGCCTCCATAGGGAGCGATCATTGACCAGGTTTAAATGCCACCGACCCGGTGGTCTCCATCGGGAGCAATCGCTGACCCACTCCGCATTCACCCCGGTGCTTCAAAATTCCTTGCCACTTCGTGACAGAGTCATTCATGACCGAATGCCCCATGTTTGATCTTCACACCCGGGAACTTGAAGCTGCTCACTCTCTTCACTCCTGATCCCACTATGAGGATTGGTATGTTTTCCTTTGTCTTACCCTTCCTGAAGTCCATAATCAGCTCTTTTGTCTTACTGACGTTGAGTACAAGGTTGTTGCCGTGACACTACTCCACTAGTTAGCATATCTCGCTCCTGTATGCCCTCTCGTCTCCGTCTGAAATTCTACCATAAATGGCTGTAATATCAGCCAATTTGTAGATGGAATTTGAGCTGTGCCTAGCCACACAATCATAGGTATAGAGAGAGTAGAGCAGTGGGCTAAGCACACACCCCTGAGGTGCACCTGTGTTGATCATCAGCGAGGAGGAGATACTATCATCAACCTGCACAGATTGTGGTCTTCCGGTTAGGAAGTCGAGGATTCAGTTACAGAGGGAGGTACAAAGGCCCATGTTCTGTAACTTGTCAATCAGGATTGTGGAAATGATAGTGTTAAATGCTGAGCTATAGTCAATGTGGACATCCTAATTACGACATGGCATCCTGTTCTTCAGCTTTGCTTCAAGCCATTCTGTAGCAAGAGGAATTACCTCATCACTTTGAGTAGTCCATGAATATGTCTGACTACAAAAAATGTTAGTCTTCAACTGTCAATGCTACAACTTTACAGAGGAATCCTGACTTTCAAGTGGATCCTGTGAAAGTACAGTGGATAACATTTAAGTAGGGAGAATGGCTGATGGTGGCATAGGACAGCTTAGAATCACAACTTCAATCAACTCACACAAGCACAATCATTAGCCATCAGAGCCTATTTTGTCAAGTCAGTAAATGTAGAGATGTATCTGCCAAACTAGAAGCTGCATCTTTGCCTGAGAGAGAAGATCACAGACATTAAACTTTAATGTGTAATTTCTTTAAAATCAATATAGGAGATAGGTTAAATTCCCTGATCAAGACACTATTTTGAGATGGAAAATGAATTCACTCAGAAGCAGATAGAGTGCATATTGTTATAAAGCCTGGAAAGAGACCATCCAGCCCAGCACATTGGTGTCAACCATCAAACATTAATATACACTTGTCACATTTTTCCATTCACATCTAACAACATTCCCTCCCTAGCTTTTGTCCTGTGACAGAAGCAACAGCAACTTACAGCAGTCATTGAACCTAAAAACAAGTAAATCTCTGGAACGTGGATGTAAGTGGGAGGATTCAGGAGACACCTTAATATCACAGGAAGAATGTGCAAATGCCATGCAAACAACACTTGAATCAGCATCAGATCTGGATCTCTAGAACTGTGATGCAGATTCCCTTCCCCCACTTATTTCTCTCCTTCTCGCACTCACACACTCTTTCTCTTTCCTACCCCCCTCTCTCATTCTCTCTCTCTCTCTCTCTCTCATTCTCACTCACCCCCCACCTCACCAGGCACTCTTATGACCCCAGTTCTTTTCAGATGTAAGAAAAATATTAGGATGTTAACTGCTTGTTCAGTTGGTGCTTTCCAGTTGAAGGCCGAATGGTGCTTGAGCTAGCCTACCCTTCATTGGACTTGTCAAATGAGACATGTGACCTGGCAGGGAGGCTGAGAAGGAGCAGAGCCATCAACCCCATACTGCCTGATACCTGTGGTGTATTGTACCTTGCTGAACTCTGAGTGGTTATTGGGCACCTCTGCATCTTTTCCCAATTAATAGGGACAGATTTGTCTCTCTCCTGGAAAGTGATTCATACACCCACCATGACGACAGTCATAATGTCTCCACTGCCTGATGGAAATCTTTGGCCTATGAGATAGAGCATCTGGAATGGCATTGAAGACCTCAAGTCCTTTCTTCAGGAGTGGAAATAATTAGATGAGCATATACTCCCGAAACCACTCACCTCAGTGGGCACATCCTACTCCACCTGTGCCAGAGGTTGAGTGTCTCCACTGGTTTCTTCAGCCAGCTCTGAACCCCCAGAACTGGAGTGAAAGCAAGCTAGTGATTCCAAGTGACTTCCCAGAAGCACCTTTCTAAAGTGTAATGCTCTACTTCAGCTACATTCCATTCAATGTCTCAACCAAAGAGCCCATCAATTTTTAAATAAGGATTTTCTTTTATACATGCATGCTAGATGTCCTTGATTTAATCTGAGTTGGATGAGTGAGGTTTGAAAGTTTAAGTAATCTTTTAGGTTGCAAACGCTTCAAGAGCTTAAATATGTTGACAGGGTTCTACAGTCATCATATTAACTATAATCAAGCATTAGAAAGAAATTCAAACCGCCTGCCCTGTGGTCAATTATTCCCTCATATATCAGTGCCCTGTGGCAGATGATGATGAATTCCTGGTCAGAGAGCTTCTCTAGCATCTCAGCAGAGGAATAATATGAGATGGACCTCACAGAGCTGGCCAGTGGTTTATTACTGAGTCCTCTTTATTCAGGGAATAAAGCCGGGGAAAAGTAATGTGGAGGCCACGCTACTTTTAGCAGACACATAGAAGGTATCAGGGAATGTCTTCCTCACTATCCTGGTCATTCTGTGGGACAGACTGGGCTGGGAATGATATCCAGCCTTAGGATTCAGAATGTGAAATCCTGCTCTTTGAATACCCTGACAGCTTCTGACCGTTCCTGCTGTCCAAAACTCTTTACACATCACAAAAAGGATACAGAAAACACAGACTTTCAGAAATAGTTAAGGTAAACATTTTTTTTAAATCCTTGGCTGTGGACTTACGTGTGCTTTTGTATCCTAGGTTGTAAGTAATTAAAGCACACTCTTACGTTTAGTTCAATCACTGAAGTTTTGAAGCTTGGAAGAATGCTGATTGTAACTAGGATGGAAAACTAAAAATTCATGGTAAGGAGGCTTCAAGATGATTACTACAGTGAAACAAAACTAAAGATTCACACCAGGGAAGGATATACTAAAATGTTTTTGCCACTTGACTGAATGAGTTAAACAAATTGAAGCTATCAGCTGAAGTAATTGGCCATAAGTGTATTTTAAACATGCCCCATGAACATTGTAAACAAAGTCATGAGATACTGTAGGAGGGACTCGACCCGAAACGTCAACTGTTTATTCATCTCCATTGATGCTGCCTGACCTGCAGAGCTCCTCCAGCATATTGTGTGTGTTGCTTTGCCTTTCCAGCATCTGCAGACTTCCTCTTGTGTATGAGATACTGTTTTATTACATGAAGTCCAACCTTTGTGGATGGGACTTTCATGTTCAAACAGGATAACAACATAAAAAAGGGCTGCAACTCTACCACAGTCTCTATCCAAAGCCCATTTCTATTTTTCACCCTCAATGGACTGCCACCATGTTCTCCTTCCATAAGCAAGTAAATACTGGAACGAGAGAGAGGTGGCTGGGAGGACTGAACAATCTTATCAATTTCTTACTGGTGAATTTGTCACAATAAACCCAACTTGACTTAACACAGTAAGTTAAATGGAAACCTGAAAAATTGACAAGATCATTCTGCAATGATTCAGGATCTAAGGTGGAAATCTTGTTGTGCAATGCATATCTAATTTGGGTCTCTAATTTCTGTTCCTATGATTTGCTTTTAGTCTCTCATTCTAAACATTATAATGCCACTAAATGAAATTTGGCAGATGTTTCACACACAAAATGCTGGAGGAACTCAGCAGGCTAGGCAGCAAATATGAAAAAGAGTACAGTCCTCGTTTCAGGTCGAGACCCTTCATCAGGACCCTGGCAGATGTTATTTTCTTCTTCAAGACAGTCATGATCCTGGAGATCACCACCTTAGAGCCATGTGCAACTACCTTCACTACGTGGCCTCCAGCAGGTCAGCCAGGTTGCCTATCACTTCCTCAAGAACAGCTAAAAATACCTCATTCAATATCCGTTCTTTAGTCACAAACTCAGTTTATGGTTGTACAATGTGAAAATATGCCTTTGTACAATGGTTGTACAATGTGAAAATATGCCTTTCAGCTCACAGGCTGCACCAACCATCCAGCATCCACTTACACACCTTGTACTAATTGCATTTTATTATCCCAACATACAAGTTCTCCCAGATTGACTGACTCAGACGTGTGTGCTTATTTACAGTGGTCAAATACCCTAGTATTCTGTGGGACATTAAAGGAAACCAGAGGACTTGGAGGAAACATATCCAATCACAGAGATAATTTGCAAACTTCGCACAGTCAGTGCTAGAAGAAAGTGCTAAAAGGGATGGCTCCTACTGTGACACAGCAGCCCTATGAGCTGTGTTAAAAAGTCACTCCAAACAATAAGAACAGAATCACAAATTGCTGTTTAAATGAAACGCAAAGTTCGATCGGCAGTGGGGCAGAACTAGAAAACTGTAAAGCAAGTCCAGAATTCTTGTTGAAGAAAAGTGAAATCATGTCAGCATGGTTTTCAAAGGTGCAGAGTAAAATGGAGCCCATTTCTTTAAGGCCATTTATGAATGACAGGAGGGAGATAAAGTGGGGGAAATGTTAGCCATATTGGCAATTAATTTGCTACATGGAGGGCCAGCATAAAACTTCTCAGATTAAACACCTCGGATTGTAATGTTGTAATTGTTATGGAGTCCAAGAGTCCCCAATGTGACTTGTCTTCAATTATTTTTTAAAAATCCTTATACAGGTAACTGCACTGTTTTTGCTATTTTTATGCTTTAAGTTATTTTGATTTATTTATGCATTAGAGTTATTCTGTTTCAGCCAAGGACTACAGTAGCATTTACATTCAGAGTTCAGATGCAAACTGTGCAAACATTTTGCATGTAGACATCAGTAAGACTGCTGAGGTGATCAATACTTTAAACCACAACAGACAAAAAGACTATATTTGCAATAGATTTTCTACAGATATTACAATGCACAAAGGCTATTCCCTTCAGTTTCTTGGAGGCTATTTTAGGACCTATTACTATCCTTAATTTAGTTCAAACAATGGATTGCGCATGTAGCGCTATTGCTCCTGACATGTCTTTATATCATAATGAAACCAACCAGTCATCAAGAGTTGGAACATCAGTCAAATGTTGTCAACACATCTCACATGATGCATGTTTGATCGTGATAGCATCAATCTCTTTGTCTGATAATTCTTCACGAGTCATTGACCTGATTTTCAAAATGAGATATGCTTTATCTTGCTCTCATGTAGCATTAGAAAAATATGAAATTAACTGTTAGTACTCCAGTTATGGAGTATTTTGAAGGTATAGTGTTGAAAGCATTATATTGATGTAGCTCTCCATGAGCCATGGCATTAATTCCCAACCCTCTCTCTACTTTCCCAATTAACAGACTGCATCTTTCCCTGTCCTCTTGAAAGCATTTGCATAGACTTGGTTTAATCTGGAAGTTATGAATTCTACAAAAAAAAAGACCATAAGGCAGATGAGTACAATTAGGCCAATCGAGCCAACGAGTTAGTTCCACCATTCTATCATGGCTGATTTATACCCCTCTCAACCCCATTCTCCTGCCTTCTCCACCTAACCGTCGACACCCTAACTAATCAAGAATCAATCAGCCTCCTCTTTAAATGTACTCAATGACTTGGCTTTCACAGCCCTCCCTGGCAACAAATTGCACAGATTCACCATCCTGTGGCTAAAGAAATTCTTCGTCATCTCTGTTATAAATGGACATCTCTCTATCCTAAGGTTGTGCCACCTGGTCCTAGACTCCTCTAGTACAGGGAACATTCCCTCCACATCTACTCTATCTAGCCCTTTCAGTATTCAATAGCTTTCAGTGAGATCCCTCCCACCTCATTCTTGCAATCTCCAGTGAGCATAGACCCAGAGCCATCAAATACTCCTCATACATTAACCTTTTCATTCCCTGAATCATTCTCATGATCCTCCTCTGGACCCTCTCCAATACTAGCACATCTTTTTTTCAGTTAAGGGGCCCAAAACTGCTCAAAATACTCTTAAGTGTGGTCTGACCAATGCCTTATAAAGCCTCAACATCACATTCTTGCCCTTATATTCTAGTCCTCTTGAAGTGAATGCTAACATTGCATTGGCCGCCCTTACACTGACTCAACCTACAAGTTAACCTTAGAGAATCCTGCACAAGGACCTCTGAAAATCCAAGTAAATATCGACTGACTCTCCTTTGTCTATCCTGCCAATTATTTCCTCAAAGAATTGCAACAGATTCGTCAGGCAGAACTGCACCTTCTGGTAAGATGGCTGCACGTGCAAATGCAGCGGCCTCTCAAGGGCCAACTAAAGGAGCTTATTTCTTTGTAAAGTTTGTTTTTTATGATTAAAAGACAGTTCTTCTCCAAGAACTTCAAGTACTGCTCATTGCTCAGAGGAGCTGGGCTGGTGTTGGTGGCGGAGCCAGCCGAGGAGTTGAAGGGGCCAACCGGGATATTGGAGAAGGAGCCGGTTGGAATATCGGGAAACAAGCCCACCAGAATGTCGGAGGAACTAGTTTGGGTATAAAAGAGCTGACCTGGCTACTGATTGTGATGCCTCCTACTACTTGGAAGGTGCAGTATAACCATGGGAGATTGTCTCAGACATTTCACCTGCGATCGTAATACTCCGTCAGACAGTGATAATGCAAGTTGCCATAGGCCTGTTATCCTTGTTTGGTGGAGGGCTGTGTAACTCTGGTTGTAGCAAGGACTAGGCCTCAAGCCTTGGGCTTGTCTGCTGCTGCAGACCAGGTGAAAGACACAAAAGTATTACAGTATGACATCCGCACTCTGCTGGGGCCTGCCCTCTCCTGTTGGTGCTGCCCTCTCATGTTCAAGCAGTGGAATAACAGGCTGGATTGCGTGCATCAGCTCACTGCCAGGAAACTGTACCATCAATTGCTGGAATTTATCACTCAGGGTCTTAGACTACATGTTTTTTTCCCGAGTGAAATGCTTCTTTACAGGCTATTTTTAATTATGTTACTCGCTATTTTGAATGCTACTCGCTATTGTAATGTTTGCTTGCTATTTTAACTGTTTTACATCTTGGCCCCAGAGGAATGCTGTCTTGTTCAGCTGTATCTACATATGGTTTGTATGATAATTAAACCTAATTTAATTTAATTTGATTTCAAAATTTCCCCTTAAGGAAACTATGCTGATTTTGGCCTATTTTATCATGCACTCCAAAGTATCCCGAAACCTCATCCTTAATAATAGACTCCAACATCTTCCCAATCACTAAAGGCAGGCTAACTAGCTATAATTTCCTTTCTTCTTCCTCCCTCCCTTCTGAAAGAGTGGAGTGACATTTGCAATTTTCCAGTCCTCTGGAACCATTCGATAATCTAGTGATTCTTGAAAAATTGCTACAATATCTCCACTATCTCTTCAGCTACCTCTTTCAGAATTGAGGTGCAGTCCATCTGGTCCAGGTAACTTATCAACCTTCAGCCCTTCCAGCTTGCCAAGTGCCTTCTACTTACTGATAGCAACTACACTCTTTTCTGTCCCCTGATACTCTCAAATATCTGGCATACTGCTAGTGCCTTCTACAGTGAAGACAACACAAAATACTTAAGTTTGTCTGCCATTTCTTTCCCCCTGATTACTACGTCTCCAGTATCATTTTCTACTGATCCAATATCCACTCTTGCCTCTGTTTGACTCTTTATACTGTATATCTGAAATAAACCTTTTGGTATTCTTTTTTACATTGTTATCTAACTGATCGTCATATTTCATCTTTTCTCTCCTTGTGTATTTTTAGTTGCCTTTTATTGTTTAAAAGTTTCCCAATCCTCTAACTTCCCACTAAAGTTTGCAATATAATATGCCCTTTCTTTTGTCTTTATTCTGTCTTTGACTTCCCTTGCTAGCTGCATTGCCTCAACCTCCCTTTAGAATACTTCTTTATCTTTGGGATATATCTATGCTGCAGCATCCAAATGGCCTGCAGAAACTCCAGCCATTGCTGTTCTGCTGTCATCTCTGATAGTGTCCCCTTTCAATTAACTTTGGCAAGCTTCTCTCTCATACCTCTATAATTCACTTTACTGCACTGTAATAGTGATACATCAAAGAAGACTTTGTCTTCTCCCTCTCAAACTGGAGAGTAAATTCTATCATATTTTGACACCAGGTGCTAAGGGTTCCTTTACTTTGAGCTCCTGAATCAAATCTGATTCATTATACAACATCCAGTCCAGAATTGCCTTTCCCCTATTGGGCTCAACTATAAGCTGCTCTAAAAAGCCATTTCATGGGTATCTACAAATTCCCTCTCTTGGGATCCAGCACCAATCTGATTTTCGCAATCTACCTACATTTTTAAATGCCCCATTACTAACATAACACTGCCCTTATTACAGGCCTTTTCTATCTTCCATTATAATTTATATCTTGTTCGGGCCTATTTTCAGCCTCGCTCATGGGCCTGAATACATCCAGCTCCAGCTTCAGTTCCTTGACCTTGTCAGTCAGGAGACAAGCTGGGTGCACTTCCAGCAGATGTAGTCATTGGGAGACTGTTAGGTGCCCTGAAATCACAGGAGTAGCATTCCACTGCCGGAACTACCATCCTGCCTACACTACCTCAGGTTTAAGCTCTAGCCTACACCTGCTTTCACCCAAATCTGTTGAACCAGAGTCCAACCATTCTAACACTGGCCCACTCCAACTATAGCAGCTCCCACAGTGATCTCCCCATTTACACTTTGCTTCTTTTTAATGGCCTCTGCAGGGTGCCTAAAAGGTTGCAACGATCTTTTTAAATCCTGCGCAGCCTCATTATTGAATGATCTCTGTCGGTGTACATATTACATATGCGTAGCAGTATTAATAACTTAGATTGAAATCTTGAACTTTATTTCAATTTTCTCCTATGGTCTCGAAACCCAACACTTACTTATATTTGTGTTTTATTGCAACTAAATTATATATCTTATTCTCTATAGCTGTTACCAAACATGTCACATGAAACTTCACCTACTTTGTCAGATTGGTGTGCTATGGGATGGACATCTTTAACATGCAAATTACAGTTAATGAAAAGTAATCCAGCAGATTACCTGAATAAATCAAACACCGTCAATGCCGACTTCAGCTGCACTATTGACAATTTTCCAATTAGTTCCCCAATGTTTTCAACATTGAAAGCTATTAGATTTCCTCACAGCAAGATTTGTTGGTATTTATTAATAATAGATGCTTTGTCAAAAAATGTTGCAATTGCTTCTTGTCACTCAGCTGTCAAGGGACAACATTCAGTGAGCATGAAGCATTATGAAAATATATCATTAAAGAAAACACCCAGATATAGCTTAGTTGATACACTTCACACAAATGATATTTATTCATGTTCATTTTTTATGCTTAAAAAGATTAAAGATTAGTTTATTTATCATATCTACATTGAGAAATCGAAACATACAGTGAAATGCATTGTTTGTGTCAATTTACTGGGTAGCCTGTAAGTGTTGCCACACTTCCGGGGGCAAGGTAACACACCCACAACTCTCTCATCCCAACTGTATCTCTTTAGATTATGGGAGGAAAGTCACGTGGTCGAGGGGAGAAAGTGCGATCTCCTTACAGGCAGCATTGGGAATTGAACTACTGTGTCGCCCTCAGGACCATACAGCTTCCATTTCAGTAAAGTTTTGTTTCAGAAATTGTTTGAGGAGTTATGATTGCTGAGACTAGTTTTTAACAGAAATGTAAAACCTGGCTAAATATTTCCAGAACTTAATAGACATAACTTAAATTGAACAAAATGAATGGGATCACACATGTAGTTTCTTTTGACAAAGGGATGAAGAGGGAATTTGAAAGATAAAATTGAAGCATCCTCATTAAAAATGCAATACTGTTTTACTCTCATGTTAATAAGTAAGAAGAATATTCTAATACATATTATTTATCCTGCTTGAAAATGATCAATTGTTATGACTGACTACAGTGACATAGATTAGTATAAAACTCACAGCAATTTCTCTGCCACACTGAACAATATCAGAGTTCACATTAAATGACAGTATTTTAGCATTGTGTCCCTCAGACTCTGAAATAAAAATCACAAAAAGGATAATATGTCATTATAAGATCAAATGAAATGCAGACTTTGCTATCCACCTCTATATGCCACTCTGCTTAATAGAAACAAAATAATACAGTGCCTAACTGTCCTCTTGTGTTCCAGTTTGAATAGTCCTGGTGAAGAAACATTGCCTGCCTGTCAGAAAGAGAAGTAACTACAGCAAAGATCACTTGGTCATACGTAATCAGTTGGCATATCTTTGGAGAGGGAGAACAAAAGAAGCATGGGCCAAACATTATAAATAAGGTTTTTCATTCACAGAGCATGAAGAACTATGACATTGTGCCATTAGTTCACACTAACAAATAAAATACTAAAGATATTTCTACAGGCTGATAAATATGCATGCTTCATATAGACAAATACAGCAATTGGTAAAGTCAAATTTGTGGCAGGAAAATCACTGAAAAAACACCAAGCTAATCTTTTTTCTTGTTCTTTCTATAATGGTTATTATATTATACCTTCAAATTGATTGAGCAATTAAATTGGTCCTTAACTGTTTAAAGACTTGAGCCATTGTAACATCCAGCTGCAATATTAACAGCATTTGGAAACCTCTGATCCACTCCCAATTCTGGACAACAAAGACTGACTCAAATACTCAGAAGCTACCACTGCTTCTCGCAACAAATCCAGGATGGCTGTGGACGCCTTGTCCTTATTTTGTGTAACAGGAACATTGGGAAAAGCACCTAGCTCCTCAAGCCTGTGACAACGTTCCAATCAGATCAAACGTAATCCATACATTCATCATGTCCTGAAATGCCTCCAAGGAATCGCAGAAAAAGGGGAGGAAAATCCTCTTTTTAAACTTCCCATTGAAAGAATTGCCAAAGGAACAGAATATGCATAATTCTGACATTCTGATATTTGCTTTTCTTTAACATGTAAAACCAGTATTACATAACATGTTTATGTGGCTTTAGATTTTCAGTTTAGGGAATCCAAATGAACTCTAAATTGATTAATCACAAATCATCAAGTTCAATATTATTTTCAATAAAAGTTTAGCTGTCAGAAAACTGAGTTATCATACAATAAAGGCAGAAAAATGGATTTGGCAGGAAGGTACTCGGTGTTTTGGTGGTGGGACTTACTTGAGAGAGAAAAGGCAATATTTATTCTCACAGAGTAATAACAGCTTGGACAACCACTACCCAGTGAAGTTAGTGATGCAGAAATATTCTTCACATTTAAGACATAGTAGGAAGAACACTTGAAGAACTCCAACCTGCAGGGCTACTGGCAGACAATAGGAAATGGGAGCAACCTAAGTAACTGGAATTAGGCAACATGGGCACAATATGCTGAATTCCATTCCCTATTTTCTATGATGCCATGATTTTGCATTCTGTGACAATATCTCGACCTAGGTATTGATAGAATCATTGTATTAGAAATCACCTCATTGACTACTTATTTCCCCTTCTGTCCAAGTCATAAATCAGATTTGAACAAGCCAAGTGCATTATCTTCTTCTAAGTGACAGAAATGAAACACTTGTTTAAGATTTCTGATTGGTCCATGAATGTTACCTCATTATTGCTCTTTTGCACTATTTATTCATATATTTTATTGTAACTTAGAACTATTTCTTATGCCTGCACAGGTCAAAACAGCAAACTTTATGACTGATGTTAGTGATGATAAACCTGATTCTGATATTTGCCATGAAATGAAATTGGAGTGGATTGCAGATGATACCAAGATTGGTGGAGGGGCAGGTAGTGTTGAGGAAACAGGTAGGCTGCAGACAGACTTAGGCAGATCAGGAAAGAAAGTAGCAAATGAAATACAATATTGGAAAATGCATTGTCATGCACTTCTGTAGTAGAAATAAATGCACAGACTATTTTTTAAACTGGGATAAAATTCAAAAATCTGAGATGTAAAGGGACTTAGGAGTCCTTGTGCAGAACAATCTGAAGTTTAACTTGCAGGTTGAATTGGTGGTGAGGAAGGCAAATGCAATGTTAGCAGTCATTTCAAGAGGTCTAGAATCCAAGAGCAGAGATGTGGTGCTGAGGCTTTATAAAGCACAGGTTAGGCCTCACCTTGAATGTTGTGAAAGTTTTGGGATCCTCATCAAAGAAAAGATGTATTAGCATTGGAGAGGGTTCAGAGGAGGTTTACAAGGATGATTCCGGGATGAAAGGGTTATCATACAGGGAATGTTTGACAGTTCTTGGTATGTACTCACTGGAATTTAGAAGGATGAGTGGGATCTCATTGAAACCTTTCGTATGGTGAAAGGCCTAGTCAGAGTAGATGTGGAAAGGATGTTTCCCA